>NC_090440.1:1444093090-1445545715 GCF_031143425.1 Pleurodeles waltl | reverse complement strand
CCTTGCATCTCATTAAGGCAAGGTAGGTCTCCACTTTCAAAAAATGACTTTAACTCCATAAATTTGGTGCTAGAGGGGTCTAGTACCAAAGTATAAATATGGAGTTAGTTTTGCACCGAAGTAGAGTACAAAAAAATGACACTAATTTGGTGCAAACCGAGTATAAATATGCCCCTAACTGTTTAATACAGTCAATAGATTATTTTACTAAAAATAAGACCAAAGCCGCCATTATAATGTTGGATGCGGAAAAAGTGTTCGATATAGTCCAATGAGAAGTATTCTTTACCACCTTGATTAGATTTAATTGCTCCAGTAAATTGGTAGGCTTGTTCCAGAATGTATATTGAAAACAGGGGTGCCCTATGTCAGCAGTGCTATTCGCACTGTTCATTAACTCTTGTTAGCGGCACTTCAGCAAGACTCTCAGATCAAACCGCCTCTGCAGGATGCACCCAAAGTGAAGTTATTTGCTGATTACATGATTCAGTACTTAGCAGCAGAAGCGTCCAATATAAGGGGTGCCTTAATCTTGTAAGGTCTTTACAGAATTGGGCGGCTATGGAATAAATCACGCAAAGTAAGAAGCACTTCTGGTTAATAGCTCTGAATTGTTATTGCCAGGCGATATGTGGGTGCAGTATCAAGCCCATCGCTCTTTTAGCTGTCTGGGCATATATGTCTTTCACAAGTACGAGGAGCTCTACGTACTTATTGCCTGTCCATTCTTAAAAAAGTGTGAAGTATTTTACATCAATGGCACGCATTCAGATGAGCAATTACGGGTCGGATTTCCATGATAAAAATTATGATCCGCCCGTTTTTTCTTTTTGTGTTCTCAAATATGATAATTAAGGTCCTCTACAACTTTTTTAAGGAAATAGATCAGAATCTGCACCAGCTTACATGGTCAGGGGAAAAACCTCATACCAAATTGGAGTCATTGCAATTGGGGATCAAAGATGGGGGATTATCTTTACTACATTTTAAGACATGTTATCAAGCAGCCTTTCTTGATTGGATGATTAGAGTGGCAGCATCTCATAACTTGGACACCAATTTTTTTTTTAATGTTGCCTGACAATGGTATGCAGCTATTTTACTTTCTTAGCATCCCAAGGCTCCTCAAACGTACTATAAACAAAACTCCCTTAGTAGTGATGTCTAGATTTAGCCAAACTAAAGAGGATTATCTGCTTCCCCAGCCGCATTTACTAGGGCCACTCCAAGTAGGTAGGTTATGGGGATTACAGGTGGACATGAAATGTATCAAATAATGGGAGAAGCTAGGCTATCTGCAGCTCAACGATTCCGTAAAAGCAGCGCAAACAAAAACATGGGTCAGCTCAAGTCAGATATCCCTGTGATCCCCCAATGGCTTTACTTCTCATATCTTCAAATGTCTCATTTGACTTGATCCGTTCCGACACCTATGGATTCAGGAGTCCCCACCAATATTCAAACATGTCATATAAAGGGTCAGAGTGGGGTCGGGAACCGGTACCGGGTATGACAGCAGCAGATCCAAGTGAAAATAATCCCAGACGCTCTGAAAGTGATCGAGACAGAAACAAGGTGTAAAATAGACGCTCGAGTATGTGGGCAGTAAAACAAGTGGGCGCATAAAGCCATTAGGGTGTAAACTTCAAAAGAATTTACAAAATAGAAGCTATATTATACACCTGTTCAGGTACAAAAAAAATTTCCATCAGTATCCGGGGCATGCTATAGATGCCAGCACAATGTGGGGTATGTTTTACTTGCCCAACCTTGCGGGAATTCTGGGAAAAAATGTTCAGATGGCTGAGTGATCGAGTTGGGGTACGGATTAGGCCAGACCCCTTGGAGGTGCTGTTGGGGGTTACCAGCAATCCTGAACTCTCAGTGTATCAGAAGAAGAAGGTTTTTATTGCATAATTGGCTGCAAAATTGCTGATACTACAGCAATAGAGAATTGCACCATCACCGTCGTTCGAACAGTAGGAAAAAGGGGTGAAGCAGGTTCAGTCAAGGGAAGAAAGATATGCTCAAACAATGGGAGCAGTGCAGAAGTTCGCAAAGATTTGTGGGGTTAATAAGGCACTTTATAAAGAAGTGATTTAATATACTGAATGTGATAGGACTGTGTCAAGTAAGGAGACCATTTGTCTTTTTCATTTATTGTCGTATTTGCTCCTCTCACCTGTAAAATAGTAAATAAAATTACAACCCGGAAGTTCTTTTAGACACATATCCAAAAAAGATAGTGAACCAGCATATATAAGTCACTACCGATGAGATCATAGAAAATGACATAAAAAATAATAAATAAATATTGGCTAACTTTGGAAAAGTTGACTTTTGAAAAATTGCTATTTTCCTCCAAAATACAAATCGCAGACTGTCTGATGCCGATCTGACTATGACACGGGGTTTGTCCCCTATAAAAAGTTATTTTCTATCTGGGAATTGTAATGTGTGTCATCTAACTAGGACCACCACACAACTGATTTTGCCCTCGTTCTCTATGGATTATCAATCACCAAACTAATTGCAGCACTGCAAATGTGCTCTACAGAATAAAATACCCACGTGATCTTTTACATTGAAATGACCACTTGTAAAGTTAATACTAGAATTAGGGAGCACTGCAGCTCCATTTACCGTAAGAAATATACAAACAGACTAACAAATCATTATATCACAGTAGGCCATACGGAGAATGATATGGAATGAGTGTTGTTGATAGAATCCAGAGCAATCGTTGTCGTAATGAATCCCTTTTTGTGAATTTGAATAACATTGAATGCGTCGCTTAGGTACACGCTCTAATGGATTTAACAATAAGCTCTCCTAAGTACAAGTATAATGTCAATCACAAATCCATATAACGTCCCGACATACATATCAGTAAATCAGTATAAGGGCAGACTAGTTTTTTGTTGACTATTGACCGGAAAACGATTCGAGTAGACCGCTTCCTCTGGAGAGACTACATTTAAACTTCCTTGCCATGTATCCTAACATAGCATTTGAGTTAGCCAAACCTTACTTTTTATTCTGATCACTGTCAGGAATTATGCATTTAGCTGTTTGATACAGGCCACGCTGTAGGCATGGCACTTACCTGTCATGGTGAACAACTACTGGACAAATCAAATACAAAATCCACAGTAGAACATCTTGATTTTATTTCTCATAACACTTTCACAAAGTTGCTAAACCAATCAGTCCAAATAATTTCTAACTTAGTAAACCACTTCTGCATGAACCGTATTTTTAGGAGAGTTTTTGGAAGTGTTATATGTTTGGGCTCAAAGTGGCATAAAAATAGTGAATTGGGCACATCCAATATGGCAGCCACATTCAGTATTGTACTGCGTGGCCCAGTCTGACAAACGAAGTACATGCCATCTAACCACACTTGCGTACAACAGAATTAGCACACTTGTCACACTGAAACATGTGATTGATACACTCCATATAGGAGCATTGTGACGTATCATTTGGATGCCGGGGAGGACACTAGGGGGCATACTTATACTCGGTTTGGACCGAATTAGCATCATTTTTTAAAACTCTAATTCGGTGCAAAACTAACTCCATATTTATACTTTGGTGTTAGACCTGTCTAGCACCAAATTTATGGAGTTAAAGTCATTTTTTGGAAGTGGAAACCTATCTTGCCTTAATGAGATGCAAAGTAGGCGTTCCTGTGCAAAAAATGACCCTATGGCCTTAACACCATATTTATACTCCAGTACAAAAATGGTGCGCAGGAGGGAGGATGGGTCAAAAAATGGTGCAAAGTTTGCTTTGCCCCATTTTTTAATGCCTGGGTCAGGGCAGGCGTTTAGGGGACCTGTGGGCCTATTTCAATGGTGGAACACCATGCAATAAGCCCACAGGTGCCCTCCCCAGGCCCCAGGGACACCCCCACCCACACCAGAGGTACAGTGGAGGATGGGGGACCCAATCACATGGAGGACAGGTAAGTACTTTATTTAATTTTTTAAAGTGCCATTGGGGGCCCTGAAATGGGCCCCTCTACATGGCACTGGGTGCATTGGCCATGCCCAGGGGACCCTGGTCCCTTGTGCTGGCCATTGGTGTGGTGGGCATGACTCCTGTCTTTTCAAAGACAGGAGTCATGTGGTATGGATGGTTTTGAGTCAGAAAATGACTCTAGGCAGGTTAGAGTCATTTGTTTTACTCTAACCTGCCTAATGTCATATTTTGGTGCAAAAACCTCTTCTTCCATAATGCCAGCCCAGCCTGACTAAAGTAATTTCATTTTTTTGCCGCTAGCCTACCCTTTGCACCGGCTTGCACCATTCCCTAAATATGGTGCTCAGCTGGTGCACAGAAATGGTGCAAGCCAGTGCTAAACTTTTTGGTGCAAAACCGGGTTGGTGCAGTTTTGCACCAACAAGTATAAATCAGGGCCTAGGTGTATGAGAGGGTAAGTATCCTCGACATAGTAAGTGTTGGACCTGGCTTTTTGACATGGACATCCCCAAACTTTTTGCCTCCTTCCTCCTATTTTTTCTGACCTGTTGTTGTTGGCTTTTGACCTCTGGGCACTTTACCACTGCTAACCAGTGCTAAAGTGCATATGCTCTCTGTGTAAATTGTACTATTGATTGGTTTATCCATGATTGGCTATTTAATTTACTTATAAGTCCCTAGTAGAGTGCACTATATGTGCCTAGGGCCTGTAGATTAAATGCTGCTAGTGGGCCTGCAGCACTGGTTGTGCCACCCACTTCAGTAGCCCCTTAACCTTGTCTCAGGCCTGCCATTGCAAGGCCTGTGTGTGCAGTTTCACTGCCACTTCGACTTGGCATTTAAAAGTACTTGCCAAGCCTAGAACACCCCTTTTACATATAAGTCACCCCTAATGTGTGCCCTAGGTAACCCCTAGGGCAGGGTGCTGTGTGGGTAAAAGGCAGGACATGTACCTGTGTAGTTATATGTCCTGGTAGTGTAAAACTCCTAAATTCGTTTTTACACTACTGTGTGGCCTGCTCCCTTCATAGGCTAACATTGGGGCTGCCCTCATACACTGTTGAAGTGGCAGCTGCTGATCTGAAAGGAGAAGGAAGGTCATATTTAGTATGGCCAGAATGGTAATATAAAGTCCTGCTGACTGGTGAAGTCGGATTTAATATTACTATTCTAGAAATGCCACTTTTAGAAAGTGAGCATTTCTTTGCACTTAAATCTTTCTGTGCCCTTCAATCCACGTCTGGCTAGGTTTAGTTGACAGCTCCTTGTGCATTCACTCAGACACACCCCAAACACAGGGTACTCAGCCTCACTTGCAAACATCTGCATTTTGAATGGGTCTTCCTGGCCTGGGAGGGTGGAGGGCCTGCCCTCACACAAAGGAGTGCCACACCCCCTACTGGGACTCTGGCAGACAGGATTGAACTGAAAGGGGACTTGGTGCATTTCTTAGACACTCTTTGAAGTCACCCCCACTTCAAAGGCATAACTTAGTATAAAACAGGGCCTCTGCCCTACCTCATCAGACACTTGCTGGAGAAGAAACCTGAACCAGAAACTACATCCTGCCAAGAAGAACTGCCTGGCTGCTCAAAGGACTCACCTGTTTGCTCTCTCCAAAGGACTGCTGCCTTGCTGTTGGCCTGCTGCCTTGCTGAACTCTTGTCTGGCTGTAAAAGTGCTCTCCAAGGGCTTGGATAGAGCTTGCCTCCTGTTCCCTGAAGTCTCAGGACCAAAAAGACTTCTCTTTTTCACTTGGACGCTTCGTGCTTGAAATTTTTGACGAACAGCTTGTTCCGCGGCGAGAAAAACACCGCACACCGACGCTGATCGACGCAACGCCATCGGGCCGACCGGAACTTCGACGCACGGCCTCGCAAGGACAACGCCGCCCAACTTCTAGAGGAGAAATCGACGCGACGCCTGCCGTGAGATCGAAACTTCGACGCACAGCCCCGCGGAACCACACGCAGCTGGAAAACAAGCAGGAGAATCCACGCACAGACCCGGGACATCTGGTAATCCCTGCGACCCATAGAAAGAGACTGTCCGCGTGCTGGAAAATGACGCACGACTTCCCCGCGTAAAAAATAACGACGCAAGTCCGTGTGTGCTTGGGAGAAATCGACGCACACACCATTTTTCCACGTATCTCTTCTTCTGCTGCCCTTTGCGGAGATTTTCCACCAGAAACCAGGTACTTTGTGCTTGAAAGAGACTTTGTTTGCTTTTTAAAGACTTAAGACACTTTAGATCACTTTTCAGTGATATCTTTACAAATTCATATTGCATTTTTGATCGTTTTGACCTGCAAATACCCAGATAAATATTATATATTTTTCTAAACACTGTGTGGTGTATTTTTGTGGTGTTATATTATGGTATTGTATGATTTATTGCACAAATGCTTTACACATTGCCTTCTAAGTTAAGCCTGACTGCTCGTGCCAAGCTACCAGAGGGTGGGCACAGGCTGATTTTGGATTGTGTGTGACTTACCCTGACTAGAGTGAGGGTTCTTGCTTGGACAGAGGGTAACCTGACTGCCAACCAAAAACCCAATTTCTAACAGTAAGTAATATTGATTATCTATATGAGCTCCCGGATCAAGGTGAGCATGAACAGGAGATAAACAGTCCAACCCAGGGGGAAGACCATAGAATGAATCATGCCATGAAAAGTGGGTTGGGGTTTGACTTCAAAATATCTTTGGTGATTAGTCTTGTCTTAATGAACACGTGCAAGATAAGATGGTCTGTTATATTCTTTGTGTGAGCAGGTAGGAGGGACACACTGGCAGTAATCTTCACCCTCCCTTTTCCCTCTGATTATGGGTCTGTATACGACCTTGGCTGATGGGATACTTGGTCAGAAATGTGACTGATTTCCCATCCGCTATATTACAAGTTCCATTGTATCCTATGGAACTTGTAAAATAGCAGGTGGTATATCCGTCATGTTTGTGATCGAGTATCCCATCCGCCATGGTCGGAACCAGGACCTAAATGCACAGATAAACACAAACAGGTTATTGCCGGTGCTGAAAATTCTGGTTTAAAATTATATATGTGATTGGATAATACTAAAAAGTCTGTTTTGAGAAATAATAAATATCACCAATCTTTCTATTTCAGGGCAAGGCTTTCTGGGATTGTACAATCCTATCATGGAATTGAAAAGTTACTTGTTTGCTACAGAACAAGATATGGCTCTAAAATCCAATCTATCATCTGCCTATTCAGGTGAGGAGCTCTAGAAGAGTAACATTATTCTTTCACACATACTTTATATTCTTTAGATTGATGAGGAAGATATTTATGATGAAGATCACCCCACACTGACTGATACATGGCCTGATTTTCCAAATAAATGTATTATATGCCTGCAAGTTCACATCTGCCTTTGGAGTGGATTATTTTGTTCTCAGAGCCTCATAGATTTTCATATGTACGTAGGGAAATGGCACATACTCCTGGGAGGTAGACAACCTAATCCTTGAATTTTTCTTTTATGTTACCACTTCCATTTACAATGCCAAAACTAGGGGTGGGTGAAATAGTCCACTCTGCTTGCAGAATTGACAGCATTTAGCGACTCCACATTACTCTTGTAACACAGAGTCCTGGCCAAAATCCACCAATCACTGCGTGGTGGAATTTGTTCTCATGCATAGCTCCAGAATGGTAAGTGGCCAACCATGAGAGAGATTTTGTTTCCCCTACAGCAATTTCAAGGTGCTAGGAGGACATCTGGTGAGATTTTTCTAACGTGGGGGGTCATGGGCATTCGCAACGGTTCACGGTGAGAAGCCTGCCACTCAAGCAGAAAGTCTACTTGAGTGGCAGCAAAATTTACCAACAGTGTAAGCCGAGCAATGTGCCTATTTCTGCCTGTTGACGGATCTCCATGGAATCTTTAATAACACCATTGTATTCCGCAAGTTTCGCCCACCCCTAGCCAAAACCCTTTTTAACAACTTCCATAGTTTTTTGGAAAGATATGTGAGCATCCACACCACAATTACACAACACATACGTGCAAGCTGAAGCCTTCAGTATCCTGGTATTCTAAAGCCCTTGTCAACATGGAGAAAAACAAAACTCCTGAGAGCCTCTTTCTACTGAAGTCCCTCCGAGCAACACACAGACAGCTGATCACATAAGCCAAAACAGAGCAATATGCCCACACCATTAATGAAGCCACCAACAGAAGCGTAATTCTATTCAAGACAATCTAGTTCTGCATTAACCTCCTGCTGGACTCAATTAGTCCTCATGCCACAGAAAAGTGCAATGCCATCAAACTCTTCTGAAAACATACAGAAGATCCAACAGCACAAAAAAGACAACAAGCCCCCTTCATCTCCTACACTAACCCCTTATTGTAGAATCCCACAATGCTCATCCCCCAAAGCCCTCTCTCCCCCAGATTTTGCTGGCATATTTAATGCACTCAAAGCCACTTCTTATGAAGAGGATTTCCTACCACAATTCTGTATCAAAATAAGTCTTTCTGGGTATGCTCTCTTACCCCTATTTTACTAACTACCATTGACAATGCCTCTCTCACTGAAGGCACTTTCCCAGAAGCTCTGAAGACAGGCCATTCCCATTCCCAGGGAAACCTACAATAGAATCTGATGATCTCACCGACTACTGGTCCATCACTCACCTCCCATTTAAGCAACACCATTGAAAAGCAGTCTATGTACATCTTCAAAATCATACTTATGCAAACCCTCTCCTGCTCATCTACTAGTCTGGCTTCAGATCACACTGCACTAAAGTATAGAAAAAGGTGATGGATGGGATGCTTGAATTAATCTGAGCCACTGGTTGCAAGCAGCAGTTGCTTGTGTTCAAGTTCAGGGAGCACCCAGCTTGGCAGTTTGGGCTGGACTGTCCCCGCTGGAGCATTTGTCAAGAGTGATTCGCCCATGGCTGGGTCTAAGCTGAAGTGGCAAGGTGATCAAAATAATGATGGACTGGGATGCGGCCTGAGTAATTACCAGTGGCTCATATTAATTCAAGCATTCTATCACTTTTTGCATTCTTCAGACCAAGCTGCAGCATGGAGACCATTACCTTACGCATCAAAAAAAATGACCTCCTGACCACAGATGAAGATGACCCCTGCCTCTTAATATTGCTGGATCACTCAACTGCCTTTGACACACTCAACCATCCTTTCCCCATAGGCACCCTGGAGTCTAAAATCTGGCAATGTCTTTTCCTGGTTTTCCTCCCACGTTTACAACTGGCATCAGTTTATTCATATGGGCACTTCTAGGTTACAAATAAGCCTCTGGAGTTCCCCAAAGTTCCATACTTTCTCCTGTCACCTTTTACATTTGCATGGAGCCACTTCATGCTCTACTCACAGATAACAGCATTAAGATTCACCAATATGCTGATGATAGCTAATTCTACTTGAAAGTCTCCTCAGACATCCAATGCCTCAAACACTGATGGTGAACCAAACTGACCTGGAAGTCAGGTACCTACCTGAATCTCAAACATGAAACAGAACCTGGCTCAATGACATGAATATTGACAGGTTGATAAAAGCCCCAAGTTTCACCACATGCCAAGTAACTTGGATTCACCCTGGATCCCAGTTTCAACCCCAAAGAACACGTTGCCAAAGAAATTGCTGTTCAAACCCTTGCACTCTCGCATCTGGATGGTTTTAATGATCTGGTCATGGACTCCCAGACTCCACACTGGATCCTATTATAGGCATCCTAAATGCTGCATCTCATGCAGGGCCTTAAGAAACATGATTACATCTTCACCATCCTGAAGGAAATCCATTTGCTTTCCTTAGCAGTCCACACTACCTTCAAAACCAACTGCATTGTTTACAACATTCATCAATATCAGCACACTGTCACTGGTGGGCTGTGTTAAACCTCCAGTCAGGACACCATCAGACTGCAGACTGAGTAGTGTAAAAAGAAAAAAAAACTGTTTTCCAAGGCTTTTCCATTTATGCACCCATGATCTGGATCAACATCACTGTATACATCAAGACGACTCCAAAGCTGGTCCAATTAATTCAGGAATTAGTTGAAGACAATCCTTTTTAAAGAACACTGCATCACACTGCATTAACCAGCCATAAACCATCTACCTCTCTCATAACCTGTTGTCTTTATTCTTGTCTTTCAACATGTACAGTGCTCTTCTGCCTTTTCGCTAGGTTTACACTGTAGAGATACCAAATACATATGTACTTGACTTTCTCATAGTTAGACAACAGTGACATTTTCATGATGTACTCCTCAATATTGGGGGATATTTGGCTTCTCCCCTTTCTTAATATCAAATTAATAGTTGCAACAAATGCAGAAGACTCTGTGATCCTGATTATGAGTATGTGTGCTATTAATGAACCTGATAAATTACAATGCCACTGTCTCCATTATTTATCCACTGTGATAAATAGCACCTATTGTGAGTTAATGGGTGATAAGGTGGATTTTGGTGTTTAGCCCATGAAAATACACATGACACTGTGTTTGCTGTTTGCTTTTCCCCTGTTAAATTGTGAAAGGTTTGACCTGCCAAAATTTAGCAATGGTTTAGGTATTTAACACATCTGATTCATGAACAGGTTCCATTATTCCCAATGAGTGCATCTCTGCAAGTTGACTTTAGACCCATTTAGAACATCATGACTGGTTTCTATTTTCCTAAGGTAACGCATCACTCTTTTGTGTCATTATGCTGATCAACTCCTTTTAAACCCAGTGAACACATCAGTGGCCTTTTCCATGACAGCTATGTTTGGACATTTTTGCCACGCAGCAAACCAAAGGAAAATTATTTAGATTATGCAAGGGAGGCACTCCACTGCCACATTTCTGATGACATATTAGCACTATCATGGCAACTATTAGCAAAAATTAGTGCTACACGTGCAAGGCTCATTACGCCTTAGGTTGCTCTTCCCACAAACGTTTTGCCTCTTTACCTTTATTTTATGTGCTGAAGTTAGTTTTACTGGCCTTATGACTCTGTGCACTTTACAACTGCTAACCAGTGCTAAAGTGCTTATGCTCATTCACCTAAACATGGACCGATTGGCTCACACCTGATTGGATCTTGAATGTACTTCTGAATCCCATGTAGAGTGGTTAACCATATGGCCAAGGCCTGTAAATTGAGTGCTATCAGTGGGCCTGGAGCACTTATTTTGCCTGACACTGAAGTAGCTTCTTGAAACATGTCCCAGGGCTGCCATTACAGCTTGAATACAGTTTTAAACTGCTAATTCATCTTGTAGTATAAGCCCCTTGCCAAGGCTTAAACTCCCCTTTCATTTAATATGTCACCCCTAAGGTAGTCCGTAAGTAGCCGATAGGGCAGGTGCATTGTAATTTTAAAGTTTGGACACCTACCTTTAAGTTTGACATGCCCTGGTGGTGAAAAAATTATTTCATTTTTCACTACCCTGAGGTCTACCTGTACCACAGTATACCATTAGGTTGTCATATTTCATTAAAAAAAATGCTAACTTTTGATTGGGACCAGGTTCCCAGATCATGTGAGATATCTGTGAAATTAAAATGAAAACAATCTTCTTTGATGGCAAAGTTGAATTTTTAATTACAATTTTGATAATGCCACTTTTAGAAAGATGACAATTTCCTGCCCTCAGCCTTTATGTGCCTGTAGCCTGTCTTGGGTGAAATGACTGTGTTCACTGACAGTTAGGCTTTGTGAATTCCTCCAAGACATTCACACTAAGGAGAGATTAGCTGTGTCTTAATAGGCTATCTGCTGACCAGATGGGGAGCGGAGCTGAGCGCAGCCTGACTTGAAACTGAATAGACTGTGCTTTGCCTCCACTCAAAGGACCTATTACCTCCTCATTGTCACTGAAGCCAGCTTGGAGCCAGGGCAGAGGAGTTAGGAAATTCAATGCACTTCAAATAACCTTTCTTGAAGCTTCTCTGGCCTTCCAGAGGAAGTGCACCAGGGTATAAAAATAGGACTTTTAGTCCCACTCTTCACTTCACTCCTGGACCAGTGGAACAGCTCTCAGTTGCTGTGATCTGCTGTGCACTCTGCCAGGCTGTTACGATGTATCAGGAAAGACTGCTTAGATGCCTGAAGCCTGTCTGGAACCTTCAAAGGTCAGCCAAGATGTTGAGCCCTGCATCTTCAGATGACCTGAGGTCTATCAGAGTGTCTCCAAGGGCTAATGTATTGGCCTCCTGTTCAGAGCAATAACAGCACAAAAGGCTCCTACCAACTTGTCCCTGCACCTAGACCCAGCCTGAGTGAGTTCTGAACCCCCAATGGGTGTCCCACCAGACCTGGACCCTTGGTTGTGGTGCTAAATGTACCCAAATGGTGAACGCTGAAACCTTTGGGCCAAAAGCAGCTCTGAGAACCAGGAGAAGATCATGACATACCTGCTTGCATATCCACCTGAGGTGCATTGCTGGTCGGACTGACCTTGTGGTTTCTCCCGCTACATTCATCTCCACAGCAGCTAATCCTGATCAGTGGTCCTTCACCAAAGGGGTATCTGAGCCCATGAAACTGTCTTCAGCTACCACCTTCTGCCTTGGCCCCCTTGAGATTTTATACTTCCAAAAAAGAGACCCAGGGCCTAATTAAGACCTTCCTGTTCGCCATATTACGAGTTCTAGTATATCCTATGGAACTAGTAAAACAGGGGCGGGATATCTGCCACGTTTGCGACAGAGTATCCCAACCGCAAAGGTCGTAATCAGGCTCTCAGTCTGAACGTAGAAATCTTCATCACAACTCCTGCCTAAGGCTCCCCAATGACAATGCACCCTCCTCAGAGACTTTCTGTAACCAAGCCCCACTGACATTCACCTTCTCAGAACATTTTTCATAACATTTACTCTAAGTCCAAAGGTAAGTGCTGTCAGAGCCCAGTCCACTTCCTGTATCAAAACCATGGCTCATTGCTCTCGGCCATATTTTTTGACATGACTCAGTCTTGCATTTGCATTTGGTGCTTTGATCATTTAAGTGCTAGTTTTTACAAAACCTTTAAAAAATCATAAATCCGGGTCTACTGATTGAGTTTTTGTCATTTTGGTGTCAAATAATTTATTAAAATATACTGTTTTTCTAAATTGGTGTGGGATTTTTTTATTGTGTTGTGATTGCACTTCATTACAGTTTGCGTGCTGCATAAATAACTTTACACATTGCCCCCAAGTTAAGCCTGGTTTCTTTTTGTGCTGAGCTGCCCACGATTAAGCACTGGTTAATTTAGTGACATTTTGTGGTTCAGCCTGCAAGTGACTGTGGCTGTTGCTTGACCAGGGTTCACACCCCAGTCAATCAACAACATAATTTCTCACAGTGGCCTTACCAAATATACCTGAAAATGTGGTCTTGCACACTGAGTACCAAGCACAGTCCTTTACAGAACAACAAGAGATGGCAAAGATGTAGCAGGATCTTGCAGACTAGAGGATTAGTGTGATCTTGAAGATGTGGTGTTCGTATCACAGTGTCTATTTTAAAAGTACTTTTCCATTTCATTTGGAATGACAGGCTAATCAGAAATAAATAATCATCTTCATGTAAAAACGTAAATGTTTTTGGGAAACCGCATCATTTATAATTGCAACAAGTTTGTGTTGATAATAATTTAAAGCTGAGGGTTGTTTCTGCATGGTTTTTTTTCCAGATGCTTCCAAACAAGGACCTGATTTTAAGTTGGACGTTGGCTCAGTGCCTTCAAGTATTTTGAACCCAACCATTTGCATCAGTGTCAATGATGTCATCTTATTCCTAATTTCCAAGGAACATTTCCCAGTGTATGATGTGTAAGTAAACATAAAGAAAGATGTGTGTGCATTGATAATATTGTATAAAAATTAGGTGTTGGTGTGAGTTTCATCCACATTGTTTTTACCTGTTATATACTAGGAGGTTATAACTTGTTTTACTGCTTTAGCAGGCCGTTTGCGTTTCTACAAACATCAAAACTTTCCACTTTTTAATTATAAATGATTGTGTCACAGGCGCAGTGAAATTATTTTTGGTTTTATTTTTTGTGAAGTTTGCTAACATTGCAAAGTGTTGTAACGCCATAAAAAGAGACATGTAAAAATGTTCCTGCAAAATAATTTTCCCAGATAATGTTTTGGGTGTAGTGCTGTTTTCCTATAATGAATAATCCACACTTTTTGTAATAATGACTAACTAACAATAGCTTGTGATGATTGCAAACGTTTGACAAAAACATCATGATATTTGATGAGAAGCAACTTTGCAAACTGCAAGACTTCAACAAAAGATTCCAAAATCAGAAACACTTTTTGTGAAGTTAATCGATTTTGCGGGCTATGTTGCTAAGACGTCTTACCTGTTTAAAGCGAGAGTTCAAAATATAATTCTTGATTGCCTAGAGAGGAGAGCTGCCTTTTGGAAAAATAGTTGATGCCCCTATACCTACATGGCGCCATCTTTGTTCCTTGCAAGTACTTTGGGGCATATTTATACTCTGTTTGCACCGAATTAGTGTCATTTTTTATTACTATAATTCGGTGCAAAACTAACTCCATATTTATACTTTGGTGCTAGACCCCTCTAGCACCAAATTTATGGAGTTAAAGTCATTTTTTGAAAGTGGAGACCTACTTTGCCTTAATGAGATGCAAGGTAGGCGTTCCCGTGCAAAATATGACTCTATGGCCTTAACGCCATATTTAGGGGCATATTTATACTCTGCGGCATATTTATACTCTGTTTGCACCGAATTAGTGTCATTTTTTTTACTCTAATTCGGTGCAAAACTAACTCCATATTTATACTTTGGTGCTAGACCCATCTAGCACCAAGGCCCTGATTTAAACTTTTTTTGCACCGCATTAACGTCATTTTATGACACAAAAGTGGTGCAAACTTACAAAATATTGGCCCTTATTTATACTTTTTGCTGCAAAACTGCACTAACTCAGTTTTGCACCAAAAAGTTTAGCACCGGCTTGCACCATTTCTGTGCACCAGCCGGGCACCATATTTATGGAATGGTGCAAGCCGGTGCAAAGGGTAGGCTAGAGTTGAAAAAAAAATGACTTTAGTCGGGTGGGGCTGGCAGTATAGAAGAAGAGGGTTTAGCGCAAAAAAATGGCTTTAGGCAGGTTAGAGTAAAAAAAAAATGACTCTAACCAGATTAGCGTCATTTTATGGTGAGCTAAACCTACCATGCCACATGACTCCTGCCTTAGAAAAGGCAGGAGTCATGCCCACCACCCCAGTGGCCAGAACAGAGGACAGGGGTCCCCTGGCCATGGCCATTGCACCCTGTGCCATGTATGGGGGCCCATTTCAGGGCCCCCTATGGTACTTTAAAAAATAAAATGCACTTACCTGTACTTACCTGGGATGGGGTCCCCCATCCTCGTAGTCCCTCTAGTGTGGGTGGGGGTGCCCCTAGGGCCTAGGGAGGGCACCTCTGGGCTTATTCCATGGTGTTCCACCATGGAAATAGGGCCACAGGTCCCCTAACGCCTGCCCTGACCCAGGTCTTAAAAAATGGGGCAAAGCAAGCTTTGCCCCATTTTTTGACCCCTCCTCCCTCCCTTGCACCATTTTTACATGGGAGTATAAATATGGTGTTAAGGCCATAGAGTCATTTTTTTGCACGGGAACGCCTATCTTGCATCTCATTAAGTCAAGGTAGGTTTCCACTTCCAAAAAATGACTTTAACTCCATAAATTTGGTGCTAGACGGGTCTAGCACCAAAGTATAAATATGGAGTTAGTTTTGCACTGAATTAGAGTAAAAAAAAATTACGCTAATTCAGTGCAAACAGAGTATAAATATGCCCCTTAGCGTCAAAAAATGATGCTAATCGGGTCAGAATCATTTATTTTGACTCAAAACTGCCTAACGTAATTTTTCTTTAAGCTAGCCTACGCTTTGCATCGGCTTGCACCATTCCATAAATATGGTGCCCAGCTGGTGCTAAAAAATGGTGCAAGCCGGTTCAAAGGTTTTTGGGGCAAAACTGCCTTAGTGCAGTTTTGCACCAAAAAGTATAAATAAGGCCCTTTGTTGCTCAGCTTGCATATGAGAAACCAACGCATCTATATAATTACACCAAGTCCCCTCCCCATCACAGGAAATACTCAATAAAAAGGTGTATTTACCCTCTCAGATGTATTTTTTTTTTTATTAAACGGTTTATAACATGTCAAATGCTATCTGAATTTGCGAACATAATCAATTTGTAGTCTATCAAAACCTGCTCAAGAAACAACACTTTCAGGAGGAGGGCCATGCCACTAATGGATGAATTAGACCCAAACCACTAAACGGTTATAGAGTTTGTGCAGTCTCGCAAGGAAGATGAAATAAAAAATATGACAATAAAAACTGAAAAGAAGAAGATTTTATTTAACATTGTAATCAACTGAATTTTGAGCCTTGAATGTTTCAAACATATTTATTAGAACTGTCTACCACATTCACAGAGAGTTTTTTTTTACATATCTTTTTGATTTGCAGTTGATAATAGAGGCGGTTTGACAGGACACACCAGAGACTTTTTCTATACTCGATTTAGAATGTGAAGTAGAAGTCCATTTCACACATTGTATTAATTTAGTATAAACTTTATAGTGCAGATATCACATTTCTAAATATTTTTTTTCTGGTGAATTTTATTACGAAGTCTTAAAGGTTTTCGGTTTCATTTGTATGGGGTCAAATACTGAATTTGTTTCTCAAAAATGCCTCAAACAGATAATATGAGTGGGTACCAAATCAACAATATATTTGGGGAGACCCCCCTTGACCAAAAAGGTTGAATCTTTCTAGATTATTTTAAATTCCATACTGATATATTTTGCTCAGGACCACAATCACAATCCACGTATGTACACATACCTCTCTACAATCCAAAGTAGTGGTTTATGCAAATGAGGGGTTTACAGTGTATATTGAGCCTTAGAGGGACGTAGGGAGAGAAAATCTGCAATAGTTCACCAGTGAAGAAAGTCTGATAAGAAATCAGTGACCTCACATGCAAGCCAAAGTCATTGATCCCTGTTTTTAGAACACAGATTTTCTTTCCACTTGTGATGGGTTTTCATTAGTTGTGTTGAAACTGTTCAATCACCACATACGCTGCTTTTAAAAATAGTAATACAGCATTATTATTCTTTTTTTCTTGGTTTGTTTGCAGAAACAACTTATATAATACAAATTACAGATATGATTGGGGAGAGTTTAGGATCTTAGCAGAGGAAGCAATGTTGAATTCAAGAAGTAGCCTCCTCTTTTTCTACCGTTTTCAGGAGTCCGGAGTTTACATTTTTAAGCTAAACCATAACCAACACAAAAGGATGGTATGTCAGCATTTACACGTTTTTATTTTTCATGCTAAATACTTTATTTCGTTATAATAATAACTCCTCATGTGTCAATACTCTTTCGAATGGGTGCAATGAGCCACGGGGTGCTTGCAGTTCAAGTAGCATTTCACAAAACTTTTCAACCTCTGTAAAGATCAAAATTAAAAGATTAGGGAAAATACTTTAGAAACAGATTTTGTGGGATGCATATTTCTCACTATATTTAATCTCTTATACACAAAGCTTTATTATGAAAATAATTCCACATTTTTGCTGTAACCTTTGCCTGCTCCAAAGTTTCGCAAAATGAACACATTTTGTAACATTCATGCAAGTGCAAAGCTTGTGAAGTTCACAAATCTTTCCTGGGAAACTTTTACTTTCTCCCTTCTTCTGGCAATTCTTTAACTTTCCTACGCCCCTTCTGTCCTTCGTCAAAGCCATGCCCAGATGGCATGTCCTCCTCTGTTTAAGATACATCATGTGTTTTATTTTGAAACATGCTTCAATCTGGGGTGGATGTGGCTAGTCGCAGTGTGATGAGTGACGCTAACAATTGGCAGGATACATTCAGTCCTAGCTAGACTCACAATAGAAAGTGCTGGTCAGGGAACAGGTAACGAGAAAATGAGTCGGTTTGAACTGAAAACAAAAAGATCATGAACAGGAGAAGGGGATCTGTGTAGAGCCGGAGCAGGGACAACTAGGACAAAACTAAGTTTATGAATGGAGTGCAACTCGCATCTAATCTGTTCTCTACACACTGCTGACAGACATAGGCCTGAATTTAAGAAAAGTGGTGCTGCATTAGCACCACTTTTCTTGAACCACTTGGTGCACCCCCCTATAGCCACCATATTTGCTCCGTATTTAATATATGGCAGGTTAGGGGCAATAGCATCAAATGTTTTATGCTATTGATGTATTGTGCAGGATTAGCAAAAAATGTTGGTTCTAATCCTGCAGAGTACATAGGGGCCCATTGAAAACAATGGAATGCCCCCTTTTAATGCCTGTTCTATGCAGGCGTTAAAAATAGCCGCTACAAATGGTGCAGTGGAATCTCTTAGATTCCATTGCGCCATTTTTGCAGTCCCCCTAATAGGAGAACGCAGCCCTTGCATACATTATGCCTGGCACAGGCATAATGTAGCACCAGGGGTTACAAAGTGGCACAATGTATTAGAAATGTTTTGTTGTGTATTCAATTTTCTCCGTGCAAGTAACCATGCTTATTGCTAGAGATGGTTTGGTCTGCTACATCAGTAATAAATGTATAACAGCACCCTCAATTTTCTCCGTGCATGTAACCATCCCTATAGCTAGAAATGGTTTGGTCTGCTACATCAGTGATAAATGCATAACAGCACCCTCTTCTGACCTTGCTGCCACTACCTGTGTGCATTGGATTGTGGCTCATGTATACCTCAAATGAACAGGGTCTGATGCACAGAAGCCGAAATATATATGTTTTGCCAATGTTTTTAGCAGCAAACCAATTTAGCAGGTTGGTTTTCATTCTACTTTAAATTCAGAGTGGCATGACATCCCATGGTGCCAAGTCACCAAACGTTTACTGGAATCATTAGGACCTTTGTGATACTCCCATATTCCAAAAGGAGGATTGATAAGATGCTTAGTACTTCTGCTGACCAAATAAAGCATCTTTGAAAGGATATCAACCATGGTACAACATTTTCAGAGTGGGGCTATTTCAGAAATAACTTGCTATCGTGCAAAAGACCTCCAGCCATTTTTGGTCCTTAGGCAGTTCAGGTTCACAATCTGAGAGGAGCATGCATTTTCTTTTTATTTGTATTTGTGTTTTGAATGCAAGTCAGGAGGTTGTGCATGACACTTTATTTTTTTTAATTTAAGTTCTGTCCTGTTTTTACATTCGAATTAATTTTTTTCTTAAACATGGTCATGACCTGTTTTTATATTCAAAAGTACATTGTATACAAGTTTCATTAATGTGAATAGAGTAATATTAAAATTAAAGCTAGTTCTCATTCTCAAGAGTCTCTAAAAAAACCCTGAAGAGAGACACAGCTTCCTTTATTCTTGCCCTCACATCTGTTAGCAAGTACTCGTGTCTCAAGTACTTCTTAATGCACGGATTGTGATACAAATCATGGGTCAGGCCTATGCACACCTAACTCAATATATTGTTCTCAAGAAACACTCTGAATGGAATAGCATGGGGGCAAATAATATCTATGGCAAGGGATCATGCAATCAATTTTCTTACTGAAGATGTCCTTTTTGTGTCTAGTACATTAAGGTGATGCCAATTGGGGGGCAGTGTTACGAAGAGGGGCCATTCTTTCCTTCCACCCCAAGGTACGTCATCAAAGTGGGCATTGCAAGAACTGAAGTCCTACTTCTAAAACCCGACTGGCCAGCCATCATCGGAGTAATACTGGGGCTCTTGGCTACCCTCGTCGTCTGTGCGCTCCTTCTTGTAAGTAGCTCAATTACTTTTATTTTTGTTTCCACGTTCTTTGTCAGAACGTTGATGCGCCGTCAGTGTTTGTCCAAGTTGCACCTTCTCTCCTCCAAGAAGGGACTTCCATTCTATTAGCTTGATGTACAACACCATTAATTAATGAAAGCTGGATGAAGTCATGCAGTGCAAAAATCCTGGTGCTCAATTGAAAAGGTTAATTTAAGTCGGTAGCGGAAGTAAGATTGGGCAGAATAAATGTTTTCAGAGTCTATTCTTATTGGATCTGATTCTTAAAGAAATAAGAATATAAAAAGTAGTAATTACTCATACTAGCAATTCATACATTCTAATCATACTTTTGTTGCAGTTGCATTGACCTAGGTATCTGTTTGATTATTACAAATCAAACAGGCATGTTGTAGGTTGAACAGTGTCTCTGCTCAATTACATGTCGCAGACTGTCTGGGAGATACTTGTTCTCACTTGATTAAGCCTCACACTCCATCTTGACTACCTTAACACTGTAGTTATACTCCTGCCTTGTTCACCTGTAATCCATTTTGCCCCCTGCCATTAGGTTTTATTTAGGTGCTGGGTTCCACCAACTAAGTGTCACAAGTATTGGTCCTTTTTTAGGAAACATATGACCTGTTTCTTTTTTGTCCTCGGAATCAGTACTTCCAATTCTCAAAATGCCCTACGATCTGACTGTTAAAGTGGCATTATATTGTTCACAATAAATTCTTGGTTGCTTCTTTTCCGCTAGACCTCTATGAAAATGGAGTTCACCAACTTTAGGAAGATTCTTTTAACCTTCTGGTACGTCAGAGGTATACCCAAATTGGTGACATTAACTAGGTGGATGAAAAATTGTGAAAACATGTAGGTTGAAGGGAAACATATTTATATGTTAGGCAACTAAGACAGACGAGTTCTCCTCTAATAAATGCTTTTGCAGTAATAATGTCATTCAAAAATGTATTTGTTCAGAAATGTAGCCTGCAGGTGAAGTATTGACAAATATATAACATCCGAATCTTCTCAAAGCTGTAAACTTTTCGGCAGTGCACAACTCTGATGGTGAAGGTAAAATTTCCCATCAACCTCCTGCTAAAGTCTTCGAAATTTTGATATCATGTCTCCTAGAATGAAGAACTATTTCACTTCTTGTTCAGTTTCTTCTAACATGCTCAAGATCATGACTGTGGTGTGACTGCTCATTACAAGTTTTCTGTGTATTGTTAGGTTTGTTGTGAAAACCTTGGATGGTCCAAAAGTGTAGCCAGTAGTCCACAGTTTCGGAGGCTTCATCTTCAATTCAACTTTGATTGCTATTCCTCTAAAGGATCAACTGTCACATACATGAAAAAATACCACCCTCGACTGCGCATGAAAGACTGGGTCAATGATGGCTGTGAACACAGCACTCACTCAAAGGAGAGAAGTAAGTCGAGTTGATTAGTTATTTCTCAGAACAGCATTTCATCCTAATCTGATTAATTTTACTCTTTATGCACTGGAGTGATTTTATGCAAAGTGTGGGGGTCTAGGGCCAGATGTAGGAAACGATTTGCGACTCGCAAACGGCAAAAATGGCCGTTTGCGAGTCGCAAATGTGAGTTTCCTATGCAGAAATGCATTTTGCGAGTCGGGACCGACTCGCAAAATGCATTTCCGACTCGCAAATAGGAAGTGGTGTTCCCTTCCTATTTGCGACTCGCAGTGGGATGCAATTCCATTTGCGACCGCGTACGCGGTCGCAAATGGAGTCGCAGTTACCATCCACTTAAAGTGGATGGTAACCCACTCGCAAACGGGACTGGACCCCATATTATGTTTTCCAAGGGACCACTCCCTGTCCTGAAAAAATACCGAAACTAAAGGTTTCGTTTTTTTTTTTTAAATTCAGCTCGTTTTCCTTTAAGGAAAACGGGCTACACTTAAAAAAAAAAAACTGCTTTACTGTATTTAAAGCAGTCACGAACACGAAGGTCTGCTGACTACAGCAGGCCTCCATGTTTGCGAGTGCCTTGACTCGCTATGGGGCCGCAATTTGCGACTCACCTCATGAATATTCATGAGGTGGGTCATTGCGACCCCATAGCGAGTCGCAGTCGGTGTCTGAGACACCGTACTGCATACCAATTTGCGAGTTGCAAATTGCGAGTCGCATGGACTCGCACTTTGCAACTCGCAAATATTTTATTTGCTACATCTGGCCCCTAGTGCTTAATGTGTGCTGGTGGTTGCACGTGGTAAGAACCAGAACTTCTTTTTGATGCTGGGATTTAGTTTCTCATTCAAATATGCGCTCAGTGCCAGAAAGAAAGGTGGTAAAATGAGAAAGAAAAAGGAAAAGAAAAATAGGAATAGAGTGACAAAAGTAGAAAGCAAAAATGAGAAAGAACCTAGTAGCGTGAGGTGAAGGGACAGAAAGTGTAGGGTGGCTCAAAAAGAGGTATAAGGTTGAATTAGGAATAGGCAGCCTTAAAAGTCGTCAACCCAGTATTCCACAACCACAGTATTTACCAACTCCAGCATTCAGCAGTACTAGTAGCGGACCCTAAGGAAGAATTGTGGCTTCTCAACTTACTTATTAATTTATTTGGCAAAATAATAACTGTGTATTTTGGTCTTTTAGTGTGTGTTTCTTTGTGTGCACATGAGTATGAGTGTATGTATGCTTAGGTCTGTATGGCTGTGCCTACATGTTTATATATTTCTGTATAGTAGAACTGTAATACAAAAATAACAACAAGGTAATGGATGGAATGCTTGAATTAATCTGTCACTGGCAATCGCTCGGACCGCATCTCAATTCATCATTTTTTGCACACCATGTCACCTAACTTTGGAACCAGCCAAGTGCAAATCAGTTTTGACCCTTCTCTGATGGGAACGGTCTATACCAAACTGCCAAGCCAGGTCTTTCTTAAACGAGAATACAAGCAACCCAAGACCAATTTCACCGGAAGGGGTGAGGGTTTCTTTTTATATTCATGAATTATATTGCAATGACTTCTTCCATACATTACAGTGACACTTTAGCAACATGTGCTAAATGTGGCAGAGTTCTTCTTCTTAGCAAGAAAAAACATTCCGGATAAAGTGTCCTTCTGTTTACCTCTTTCAAAGACAACCTACATTATGTTGAGGATACTTAAAACTGACTATGGTGTTCTTTCACTAATTCAGACAGCTTGAACGCTTGTATGAGGGCATTAGAAGAGTCCTAGTGTAGTTCCAGAGAAAAGTCACATAAACTGTTCAATGGCACTAAGAACTATTTGAAGGTTGATTTTGTCATTGAGGTGAGATTCTTTTTTTGTGTAACAGTAATCAGGGACTCCTGTGGTGCATCAACTGTTACGTCTTATGCAGAAGTGCCTCATATTGACCATAAGGAAGTAAAACAGCATAAAATGATAGCAAGTTTAGAGGGTTATCAACTAGATCACATACTTACTGAAAGGTTTACAGCATTGTACTTGCCTGTTAACGTAGCAATTGTACTTGACTGTTACTGAAGCAACATAGCGTATTACTTATTCCCACATTAGTGTCATTGATGCCAAAAGGCACAATAAGCATCCCTAAACCCTTTTCTTTCCTTTGAGGGATTCAATAATTTTGTGTTTTCATTTAGGGCTGGTTAAACACCCTCGAAAGAAAGCTTGTATTAGTATTCATATATTTTGTTATGTTGTGGATGCAACATGTTGATTCTGAAAATATTTTATTAAAACTGTTTCTACAGGTGCACTCTTGGTGAAAAATGATGACTTTTGGGACTATGACACACAGGTGGATCTAGAAGGATTTAATACCAACATTTTCTTTCACATACTTCTCCAGCAATCACACTCTATGACAAACAAGTTGAGCCAACTTAAAGAGGAGGTATGGTTGGAGTCTGTAATACTTTGATGATAACATGTCAATAAAAGACTACACAATCTGGGTTATGTTTGAATAGTTAACAAAAACCTTAAAGTACGTGGCAGTGCTAAAAGGATTCATGAAGGTTTTGCAAAAGTACATCACATATATGGGTAAGAATGTTGGACTGCATTCATACATACATTGATTTTGTAAATTTGCAAAATGATGTGTGAAAACAATTTTTGATAATTAGTGTTCTTAATGATGATTCGATTTTTAAATGATGAACGAATGATTCATGCACTTGGAATAAGTTACCTAGGTCTATTAGAAGTGAGAATAATGCTATAAATAGTTATGCCTCATTTCTGTTTAATATGCCATCAATTTTAAAATGAATGCAGTGTCTGGTATTCTATACTTCAGCTTACTCCTGCTCATTCCCCACCTCAATCAGTGTCCTGCTGAAAATCATTTCTCCCCTTCTTTCTGTGGAGCATCAAGTGAACCACATCACTGTAATAGCGACGTAGAACATTGTTTGAAAACGTGTAAAGTGAATGGAGCTTCCTTTGTGTACTCAAAATATAATTCTCAAGGACTTCTGCTGGAAGTGTTATTGTAGCCGAGCTGATTCTATAAGCCACTCTTTAAGAAATGTTTCATTTGTGCACAACATCTCCTGAGTGCACTTGATGATGAAGCAAACAGAACACTTCTCTTACCTTAAGAAATGGGTTAGTGCTAATGATTTAGAGACTAACGTTGTTGTTTCTGATTTGCCAATGCAACCCTAACCATGATCATACCATTCTCAATTTACAGAATCTACTAATGTCTTTAGGTGGCCAATTTGTTCTTATTATTTTCATGGGCAATTCACCAGGCTACTGTTTGTTTTAAGCGTGCTATTGGGATACTGTTGGTATTCTATGCGTGTGACACACAGAATTTTTTAATAGATTTTGCCTAACTAGGGATTATTAAGTTTTATGATTTTGCCTTTATCTGTTCTCCTGTAACTAGGCATTCTGTACATTTTCTGCATTTTTCACAGAATCACATTTTGACTATCCTGTAATAAATCCACTTTTTGCCATATTTGTTATGTAGTATTAAATTTTTATGCTTCCAATATTTATTCTGTCCAACTCTGTTATGTTGTATATTCCTGTTGAGCAGTGTACTTTCTAACCACTATATCATCTGGAGACTTTGGAGTCGAAATGCTTAGTAAGATATTGGGGTGATTAAATTTGGGGTTCAAATGAATATTGGGTTTGGCTCCAACACACACAACTCAGAAAAGTGCATTATCAAAGACTACTTGTCAAATATATGAGTATGCAGTATGCCAGGCAAACATGCATTATGCATATATAAAAAATGAAAGAAATTTCAAAAGATGGTTTGTGAGGGTAAATGCAATCCATCTTAGTTCTTTGCCCAACTAAGTAGTAAGTTTTAGAGTGATCACAAATCAGACAGTGAAGCAAAAATGGTTCATGGAGTAACTCATGTGTCATTGGAATTATTTGCTTTACGATGTTCAGTGTTCTAGTGGACTTGTATGTGAGTGCAGGAGACACATTTTGGAAAACATGCAGTTTGAAATAATAGCTGGAGCACTCTTGTACCTAATACTGAAGCCAAACCCCTATTGGTCAGCCTTCTGGGTGCGTGCCCTACCCTGCATAACTAATTTCCTGCCTGTCCATGTACAGACAGGGAATGGGCAGGGGATGGGCTGTGCTCTCCTCTGCGGGACAGCACAGATGCATATCAGGGGCGGTGTAGCCTTTGAAGCTCACCACCCAGAAGTGCTCATTCATTAGCCTGGCTGGGGGTGGGAGGTGTGACCTATTTCCTGCTTCAGTCTTTGTTTCTGGGAGTATTCACACTACCTGGCAGGAGGTCAGAATCCTTTCTTGGTGGCAGTAGGTGCTGGAAAGCATGGGCCGACCAGTCGTAGCACAAAGAAATGAGGGCAACCAGGTGGGCAACCTCTAACGTGCCACCTAGGTACATGCCAGCTGTCCCTCGACACCAGATTAATGTCAAGGGAGAGAAGGTACATTATTTGACATCAAACTCGACATATCTAGGCAGTACCATAGTAGAGCTAGCTACCTGGGTCTGCCCGGGGCAAGTTTGATGTTATCCTATGGAACTGCTATCACTTATTGTGTACTTTAGTTGTCAGTTTTTTGGACGGTGCCACACATGGCTAAAGCACAGTTGCATTCAAATAGTTTGCACTGCTCCTGCAGTTTTCAATAACTGTCAACAAAAGAAAAGAGGGACTGGGAGAATTGTGGTCCAGTGTACGATCTCCCAAAACCTAAACCTGTAAATAGAAATTGTACACTGTTCCAATATATCTACATGCAGGGAGAGGAAGTGTCAGTATTATCAGGAGAGCCCTCAAGCATCAAATGTGACGCTAAGCATCATCATTGGGCAGTCTCTTCCTAAGACCGGCACTGCAATGTCTGGCGGACCACCCCATAAACGGTGGTGGTTCTCAACCGGAGATGGTATAGCAGATCTAATAAGGTCTGCAGCAAGTACTGACAAATAAAGAAAAAGGAGAGAGAAAAGTTAATTTAAAATTGACTCTGAGCCTTAGACATCATGATTTAATAACTCAAAACAAGGATCAGGCCAAGATTAAAAAAGGAAGTAAAGGAGTTTGTGCGGGGAATAATGTCCCACTATTCTCCATAGAAAGGAAAGACGGTGGTGTACCTAGTCCTAACACAGTGTGGTCAACATGTTCCGCACCTCTATGGTCAACAAGTGATCCTATGGCGCTTCATCAGGATCATGAACTACTACTTCTCCTATTAATATCCAAAATAAGTGCTGAAAAGTCACATACTGAACGTAGACTAATTTGTCACCGTCATTTGGTCAGTAGGTCGGCCTGCATGAAGATAGAAACATAGACAAACATTGGTGACTACAACATAAAAGACAGGTGGTATATGTAATCGCCCTGAAACAAAATGTGGCACAATGGACATGACACAGAAAGCTTACCGTCCCATGTAGAGAAAGGGCATCATAGGAACACGCAAGCCTCAAACTAGAGGGAACTTACTAGGTGCAGAAAAATAACATTAAGGTGCATTGACAAAGTAAACACTCTTGAATGGTGTGTAAACAACAATTAGGACACCATGTTCACACAGTCACTAAGTAGAAATCCCATGCATATCTCAAGTCTAAAGATGTACATCATGCTTTCTATAGAAATGTAAATATAAAAAATGCACATAAACAGACAACTCAAATCCTTTGCAACTTGTCAAAAAAAACAATACTTATGTTGGTCAAAATAAAAATATAAATATATTTTTGGTAGTCACCACATCTTCAGTAAATGTCAATCAATATTAAACTAATTGATCCTAGATATATACAACCGGTCGTTGATTAAAAGACCGAATTACTGACTCGTAACAGATGGGTTAACAAAGCCCATGACTGAGCTTGCACAAACTTGTTAGGGGAGCGTGGGATTTATTTTAAAACAATTGTATGCGCGCTGGCACAAGCAGCATACGCAATCAGCCCGTTACTCAGTCATCGCAAACTTGTAAGAGGCGAGCGCGGTCTTTAAAGAGTGTACGCTGACACGATCGTCAAAAACTAAAAAAACAAGAAACGGCAGGGAGGACTTACTTATGTCTTCCTCCGGTCCGTCAGCAGAACCTACCCTAGGTCGCGTGCCTGGAAACAATGGCTCAGCATCCAGGGGAGGTTATAAATACTAGATATTCAATGCGCGCCAGTTCGCGCCGATTCAGGGACTCAACGATGTACCGTCGTTGGTAATGAAAACCGAAAACGGAATGCAAATGATCGCACATTAAAAAACGTGGGGGCCATCTTAGTAGTCCCAACTATCCGAAAGGAAAACCACATGCAACTCATGAGAATAATAGCAAACTACAAGGATAATGTAAAAATTACATGTAAATAATCAGCCCTGTTCGTTGAAAATGTCAACATGCCCCTAAAAGGTTTCAACAAATATAGAGGGCATGATCCTGTAGAACTACGTAAGTGGTACAGAGGCAACCGTACATTGGCCAGAATAACAAAAGGTTGCCACAATTAAGGAGTCTCAGACAAATATAAAGGCAGATATGTTATGCACAATCTAAGGTGATAAGGTACACCATGGGATCTCATCATTCAGACCCTCACTACACGTTTTGAGTTTGTAAATCCAACGTTGTTCAGTTCGAAATAGGAACTTAGGGTCATTGTCATTGTATCTAGGCACCTGTAAGACTATCCACCACAGATCATCAGGTCCATGGTTAGTCTCCAAAAAATGCAAACTCAATTTAGTGGTAATGCGAGAACATCTAATGTTACTGCGATGTTCATTGATTCTCTGCTTCACTGGTCTGGTTGTCATACCAACGTACTGCAAATTACAGGGGCAGGTGATCATATAAATATATTGTCGAGTGTTGCAATTCGTATGTCTGGTCAGATGCCAGGTGCCAACATGCTTCAAGTCCAGTATGTCAACCCGTTTGGTCAAGGGGCAGACATTACAAGAACCACACGGATAATGTCCGGTGACTGGAGGTAGACTCCACAGAGTGGACTGGTTTGACGTATCTCCTTTTGTACGTGGATGTGTGTGGACAACTAGATCTTTTATGTTAGGGGATCTTTTGAAAGCAAAAAGTGGTCTCGGGATCTGAGTTCCCCCACTCTGTAAAATGCTCCAATGTTTATTAACAAGCTTTTTGACAGTGTTGGACAGAGGAGTATGTGGATACACACGTTAAACGAGCTTCCATTACCCTCGTAGCAGGTGCTAACAAAGCCTCCCTGTGATTGTTCCGGGCCCTCTTATAAGCTGGATTGATAATCTTTTTAGGATAGTGGCGGTTGTATAATTTACGTTTCAACTCCTGCACCTGAGTGTCAAATGATTGAACTGAGGTGCAATTGCGACGTAGCCTCAAAAATTGGCCAACAGGGAGATTATCACGTAGGGCCTTTGGGTGATGGCTGTCGTACAAAAGCAAACTGTTTTGGTCAGTGCTCTTATGGTAAGTATCGGTGACAAGTTTACCGTCAACAATTCGAATCATTAAGTCCAAAAAGGGGACTTGAGTAGTGGAAGTGTGAGCAGTGAACCTCAAAAAAGGGTCCAAAGTATTGATCCAGTTGGTAAAGAGGTCAACAGTCTGAGCGGGACCTTGCCAAACAATTAGAATGTCGTCTATGTATCTACACCACAATTTGATATTATCATAAAAGGGATTGGATGCCGGTAGAATTAACAATTTTTCAAAATGGTACATGTACAGACGGCCAAACTCGGAGCGAATGTGCTGCCCATAGAAGTCCCCGGATCTGATGGTACAGGGAATCCTCAAATTGAAAATAGTTCTGTGCCATGCCTGGTGTAGCACATTGCATCACAAAGTGCACAGGAGTAGAGGAGGACCAGGAACTATTAAGGAGAGCAGACTCCACCACTCGTAAGGTAGCCTCCTGGGGAATATTAGTGTACAAGGACTCTACATCCAAAGTGATAAGTGCCTGGACTTGAATAGTGGAATTGATAATCTCAATCAAGTTAAGGACATCTTTGGTGTCCTTGAGATAGGTACTGGAACCTCTCACCAAAGGTTGAAGAAAGGAATCACAAAAAGTAGACAAAGGTTCTAGAACCGAACCAATGCCAGAAACAATGGGGCACCCAGGTGGAGGGAAGGTACCTTTGTGGATCTTTGGAAGGCAATAGAAATACGGTATCCGAGGGTGGGCAGTCTCCAGAAATTCAGCCTCCTTCGAAGAGATCCAGGCATTGCCACTGGCTTCTTCAATCATACTCTTGATTTGAGTCTCCAAAAGGCTGGTGGGATCACAAGTTAAAGGTGCATAATATATGGTGTCACTCAGGAGGCGTATGCATTCCTGCCTATAATCATAGGTGTCTATAATAACTATAGCTCCACCTTTATCAGCTGGTTTTACCAATATAGATTGGTCTTTGGACAAAGTTTTTAGGGCCTCCCGTTCAAGAGCAGGTAAGTTAATGAAAGGTTGCTTAGGGTGGACCTGGTCCAGATCTGATAGGACAGCTTTTTCAAAGGCCAGGACCTCACAAGGAAGCACGTAGGCTGGAGGTACAAAAGTGGAAGGTTTTTTCGAACCTGTGTCATTAGCAATTGGAGGTTCTGGTTGGTCCTTAAAAAAGAAATGAAGACGAACCTTTCTAAAAAATTGAGGCAGCTCACAATTCAATCGAAAGAAATCCTCAAGTGGTGTGGGTACAAAACCTAAGCCTCTATTGAGGACTCTTGATTCATTTGCGGATAGTTGTCTGTTGGATAGGTTCACCACTAGGTCCTCGGAGGGGAAATCTTGTTCTGGCTCTGGGTGACCATCTGTGGTTCCTCTCTGCCCCAATGCACTCTCCTGCCTCTTCCTCTCTTTCTGCCTCTTCCTCTGCCCGGGCCGCGGCCTAAAAAAGGCCCATACGGTAGCATAGGGCGAGGTTGAAAAAATGGATAGGGAGGTTGCCAGAAAAAGGGTTCATTGGAGGGGTATTGAGGGAGATTGTAAAAGGGTTGGGGCATGCTATCATCAGTGCTCCATCCGTCGGATGAAGAGCTACTGCTGTAGTTACGCGTTTTCTTATAGACACTGAGGACTCATCTGATGAGCGGGATTGTGAGTCAGCCTCAAAGTCTTCCTTAATATAGGGATAAACCTTCTGCCGTTCAAACTTGCCGAAGTCTTTTTGTAATTTAGAGATTTTTGCTGGGTGAGGAACTCCTTGGTCTCATTGAGTTCCGCATTAATCTCGAGGAGGTGGCTCTTGAATACCGCTAAAGTAACTGTGGTTTTTATTATACTTTCCACACAGTTAATATGTATGGTGATGGACTCAGCTAAACGTTTTGAAGTGTTAATAATAAGGACAAGCCAGTCACGGGTGCACTTCCATGCAATCTGTGCCCAGTCTTTCCTAAAGGCCAAATCCTGTGGAAAAATCCTGGGCACATTAGAAACCAGTAAACCGTTCGGGGCAATATTGGCTCTAAGGTGTTCCGTCATGATCGTACCATGCATAATGGTTTTGATCAATTCGCGTTTCAAAGAGGATAGTTTGTCCCAATCCTCCTTCAGACTACCTGATGGACCCGAGCCATCACTAGCGAGAGTAGAAGGGGCCTGTAATATGGCAGAAACTACCTCGTCGTCATAGCTGAGACCTTGGAAACTCTCCATAGTCAAACTAGACAGAAAAACAGGGAAAAATTAGGAATCAAAGTTATCCTGATTAGGATATGGTACAAGTCCCACAGCACAACTGCTGTTCAAACTATCAAAAAAAGAAAAGAGGGACTGGGAGAATTGTGGTCCAGTGTACGGTCTCCCAAAACCTAAACCTGTAAATAGAAATTGTTCACTGTTCCAATATGTCTACATGCAAGGAGAGGAAGTGTCAGTATTATCAGGAGAGCCCTCAAACATCAACTGTGACGCTAAGCATCATCATTGGGCAGTCTCCTCGTCAGACCGGCACTGCAATGTCTGGCGGACCACCCCATAAACGTTGGTGGTTCTCAAACGGAGATGGTATAGCAGATCTAATAAGGTCTGCAGCAAGTACTGACAAATAAAGAAAAATGAGAGAGAAAAGTAAATTTCAAATGGACTCTGAGCCTTAGGCATCATGATTTAATAACTCAAAACAAGGATCAGGCCAAGATTAAAAAAGTAAGTATAGGAGTTTGTGCAGGGAATAATGTCCCACTATTCTCCATAGAAAGGAAATAAGGTGGTGTACCTAGTCCTAACACAGTGTGGTCAACATGTTTCGCGCCTCTATGGTCAACAAGTGATCCTATGGTGCTTCATCAGGACTATGAACTACTACTTCTCCTATTAATATCCATAATAAGTGCTGAAAAGTCACTTACTGAACATAGACTAATTTGTCACTGTCATTTGGTCAGTAGGTCGCCCTGCATGAAGATAGAAACATAGACATACATTGGTGTCTACAACATAAAAGACAGGTGGTATATGTAATTGCCCCGAAACAAAATGTGGCACAATGGACATGACACAGAAAGCTTACCATCCCATGTAGAGAAAGGGCATCATATGAACACGCAAGCCTCAAACCAGAGGGAACTTACTAGGTGCAGAAAAATAACATTAAGGTGCATTGACAAAATTAAATAACTGGCCTGCCATCAGTAGTTTATTTGGGTATCTCAGGGTGGCACATACTCATGCTGCATCCCTGGGGATGCCTTTACCACCTATGACCTGGATATCCCAGGTACCATATACTAGGGGATCATAAGGGGTAAAGTCTTTTACCAATTTGAGAATTACCAAGTTTCAGGAGAAAGCACGATTATTGGGGCATGGACAGCAGACTCCAGTGCAATAATAGAGTCATGCCCATCAGCATTTGGGCAAAAAGTAGGGATGACCATACATAAACGGGTACTTTCCTATAAGGCTGACTAGAGAAAGCACCCCTTTTCAAAAATGTTAGTCCATTGCTACTTGATCAAGAGACAACATTTTAAATATATATGTATTCTTGATGGAGGCTTCCCAGACTCCCCATTTGCTGTATGTGGATTACTGGAGCTAGTTTTGGGTTAGAAGCGGAGAACGGACGATTACCAAATTTATGGCAGGACTTAGAGAAGGAGACTAATAGCACTCTGAGCAAAGAAACAGATTAAGGGCCTGATTACAACTTTGGAGGATGGTGTTAATCCGTCCCAAATGAGACGGATATACCACCTACCGTATTACGAGTTCCATAGGATATAATGGACTCGTAAAACGGTAGGTGGTATATCCTTCACATTTGGGATGGATTAACACCGTCCTTTAAAGTTGTAATCAGGCCCTAAGTGTTTGAGTGGTACCATCACAGAGTGAAGCTACATACAGTTTATCCATCTACAAGGGTACTTTGCTGGTGATGTTGAGGCCTCCTAAGATGCTTTCATTATTTATGGTGGGGCTCCTTCCACATTAGACCTTAATGTGAGGAGATGTAGGCTGCTATGATATTACTGTTTTTTCCTCTGTCTTCCAACATTACTTTTGTTCTGTCTGGCTTGTGTTACTCCTCAATTAAAATTAATCTAAATCAGGTAAGCTGCTAATGTGGAAGGGGCACAAAAATAGCCCTGCTTGAGGGGCACAAAAATAGCCAGACTTGCCATTGGAAAACATGTCTTTCTTTCTTCAAATGGGACACAAGAATCTGGCACCTGGTGGCAAGGGAGAATCTCTCCCAGGTTTTGGTTGATAAATACAAGGAATTGGAGTCAACATGGAATGCTTTATTGTCTTACTCATAGGGAAATGGCGCTGACAATGTTCTAATGCTCACCTAGACTCTCAACAGTAAATCTGTTTGCCTCTTAAAATGATGCTATCAAGGGCAACCCAAGAGCTCCATTTGCAAGACAATCCCAGTTTACTGTTTTATTGCACACCATCCAACCCCACTGTATTGTCATGGAAGGGTAGAACCCAGTACTGTATTACTCTTGTGGAAAATGGAGAGGTGGGAGGCATAAAGGGGGGGTTAGGGAATGGTCACAAGTGGTGATCTTGAATTTTACATTGACTCTGTTATATTTCCCAGAAGCACCTCGGTATGAAGATCAACTACTAATTTTCTCAATATTTTTTAATTAAAATCTCAATTTTAAAGTGGTGGAGAGAAGAGTAAGTGGGTCTGGAAGAAATGTTAATGTAATCCTGATGTTCAACAAATGTCATGGCACAAGCACTGCATGTGACCTTAAGCAGACATGTAACGGGCAAGATAAATAATTTTTGTGATCATAAACTTGGGATTCAGAAAATTCCAGGGTTTTCGACCTCAAAACCATTTTCAATGTACTACCCCAATTTTGCAATTCAGAAACATTTTTCTAAAACTGAAAATGGGATTTCTGAACCATACTGAATCTTAATTTGGAAGGGGCATGTAAAGGGCATTCCTTCCAAATTGCAAGTCAGTATCGTATTAATCAATGGCTTGCAATTGCAATTCCAGTCACAAATCAATTACTGACTCCAAAGAGGGGGTGGCAACTGATTTAAAATGGTGAATGGGTCACATTTAGACCCTTTCCCTTTGGGAATCTGGGTGGCAGCTTTAAGGGGAATAGGCAGTGGCCCAGGGCACCACTGCCTGCTCTTGTTTGAGTTGTCCAAAACTAACAACTTTGGGCCTGATTTAGATCTTGATTGATGGTGTTACTCTGTCACAAATGTGACGTGTATTCTGTCCGCTGTATTACAATTTTCATAGGATATAATGGAAACATAATATGGCGGATGGGATATCAGTCACATTTGTGACAGAGTAACACCGTCTGCCAAGATCTAAATCAGGACCTTTGTTTTCAAGCAGATATTGTTCTTTTAGGGAACTCTGGCAGCTTTAAAAAATGTTTTATATTTCGAAATTTAGTGCTGTATCTACAAGATACGGTGCATTTATGTCCTCTCCTCCTGCACTGACACAGAAGTTGCTGTCATGCGCCAGTGCAGGCATCCTGCGTTGTGGGTATGATTCTTTTTGTGCAGGAAGGAACATCTTCCTGCACAAAAACAATCATTGGAGGCAATTTCCTCTTTCTGTGTGTGCTGCAGAATGCAACACATATAGAAATGGGAAAAAAACAAGGAGAAATAAAGGTATTTCTCCCTGTTGCATCAGTCTTACGCCACTCCTGGGTTGGCATAGATTTTTTATGCATTCCCAGGTTTATCAAACCTTGTAAAGTTGGGAATGCCTCAAAAACCATGGATGTTGCATGGCAACACCCATGCAACACCCATGGAAACGCCTCCCTGATGCAAAGGAAGGTAACGTAGCGACTTGCGCTGCTTTGCCTTACTCCATATCTGCAAGGCCATGTAAAGCTGTACAAAGTGGCTTTGTGGGGCCTGGTAGATATGGCTCAGCTGCCTGCAGTGTTGCTGCGTCAAAACAAATGACGCAGCAACGGTGCAAGCTCCTTTTAAATATGGGCCCTAATCCACAGTCCCTTACAGTCTACCATTACTCTGATTGCAGTCCATCACATTGGGTCACAAATTGTTACCTGCCAAAAGAATATTAATTAGGCACATCATTCTGCAGCTCCCAGTCATTCTTTCTTTCGTAACCATCTATTAGTATATGGGTTAGTTGGCAAAGTAGATACTGGTTGCAAAAAGTCAGTGCCCAATTCGTGACTGCTTTTTGCAATCAGAACAATGGAACATCTAACTCAGTCCTTCAGCTGAACTGCTGTGGTTAATGCATGAAGGAGCAGGACCTTGAGAACCTTAAAATGGGACAATGGCAATACACCTTAAGTTGGTAAAACTGGGGGGCGTGGCCAAGGATCCATAGATGGCGCACGCCTGATTTCCTCGCTCCGGAGGGGCCGGCTGGAATTCGAGAAGAAGCACGCCATCTCCGGGCCGAGTTGGCGCAGAGGTGCTGAACTGGGGGCCGATACTGGCCGTGATCGGGCGCCCGTGGCGGCCCCAGAGGGTGCTGGCGAGCAGACCTAGCCCGGTCGCAAGGGAGAAGACTGTCAGCCCGTTCTCGCGGCTGAAGCCACGGCCTCGCGTTGAGGCGCGGGCCGACGCGGTTCGGAGGCGCACGGCCCGAGAACGGCGGGGGACTCCGGACGAGTCTCCCCGCTGCAGCGGAGGTGCCGGCGGGGGCCTGGGGGCCCAGGTGAAAGTGCGCCCCGTCAGACGGCGGAGCAGCGCTGTTCCTGGACACGGGCGCGGCCCCTGATAGCGTTGGGGCACTGTAATACTGAGGTGGTGGCACGGCCCCCGGACCTGTAGCGAGGCCGTTTGACCGGTGGAAGAGGACTGGGCCCTGACAACGACGAGAGCGGCGGCGAGGCCAGCAGATTGTGGACCCCGGGGAGATCGTGGTGGGCCAGGGTGGGCGATGGAGGTGTGGCCCGGCCTGGGGCAGCCCGAGAACACACTGAACTGTAGTCCCCAGGAGCCGGTCTAGAGACGGAGCGAGGCCGACCCCCTGGCAGGACTAAGCCAGCGAGGGAAAGGAACACCCAGCGGAGCTGGTGAGTGAGGGGACATGCCCCGTGGGGGGAGCGGTGGGCAGTTTGCCCGGCAGGTGAAAACCACGGAGCCCCCCCGGGTACCCTGGAGCGCCAACGACCCCTGAGTGAGCAGTATGGTGGACAGAGTGCCTGAAGAGAATAGGATCCAAGGGGTGACTGAGTGCGCCTGGACGTGATTCTGGCGCCACAAGGGGAACAAGGAGGAGGCGGTATCAGCACCAAGAGGAAGGGTGACCAGGCTGGGCCTACGACGCACTAAAGGGCTCGAACAGAGGAGCATAGCCCTGGACACGCAGTGCATGGAAGAGCTGAAGAGGCTAGCAGTTAGCCATAGACCGACAACGCAGAGCCCCCAGCACTGCAGCCCCAAAACAGAGGGGTCCGGTGGGGTGTCGGGAACCTTTTTGGAACTGCCTAGGAGTTGAGGAGCGGCCTACGGAGAATAGGGCGTGAAGACACGGAGAGGAGCTTACGATAACGATGAGGCTGCTGTCTGGGCCTTTGGGGTGTGACCCCCTACCCGTCTGATGCCCCCCAAGAGCCGACACAAGAACAGAACCATGGACCCCGCGGGTCCGACTGAGCGCAAAGAAGCAGGCCCGCAGGACCACTCACAGATCAAAGTGCAGGACACCCTAGATAAAATACTCAGGGCGATAGAAGACACAAAGACAACGTTGCAGCGGGAGATCAGCCAGGTCGCATTTGAGGTGAGTCTACTGAGAGCGGACCACCACAAACTGGTAGACAGAGTCAAAGAAACAGAATCCGCATTGGAGGAAATTGCACCGAAACAGAAAGACCTGGCGGCTGAAGTGACTTCCCTTGTTGACAGAGTGACGCGTCTCGAAAAGAGAGCTGAGGACGCGGAGGGGAGGAACAGAAGGAATAATGTACGCGTGGTGGGCCTCCCGGAGGGGGCCGAGCATGGTGGAATTCCTGGAGAAGTGGTTCAACACGACAGTGGCGCCTGGGCGCCTGACTCCCTTCTACACGCTGGAGCGGGCGCATCAAGTGCCGTCGAGGCCTCTTGCTCCTGGTAGGCCCCCGTGCTGTGATAGCCAAACTATTACATTATAGAGACAGAGACACCCTCCTGCAGAAGGCCAGAGAATCGGGCCCTTTTAAAGTTGCAACCGGGGAGGTGACACTATTCCCAGACTTTACACTGGAGGTTCAAAACAAGCGAGCTTCGTTCCTGACAGTCAAGAGAGCCCTAAGAGAAGAAGGGATCCAGTACTCACTACTCTACCCAGCCAGATTAAGAGTGCTGTTGGAAGGGAAGACTACGTTCCTCCAGTCCCCTGAGGAGGCGTGGGAGTGGCTGGAGACACATGGCTCCCATGCAGGGAGGTCAGCAGGAGAGGGCCCGCCTGGGAGCAGGGCTCGCCGGGCCACGAGGGGATGGAGGCCCAAGGACCGCCTGCGGCTGGCGCCTACGCAAACACAGAAGGAGAAAGGCAGGAAAGCAGCCCTGGAAGCGGCGGCTCGCGTGGGCGGAGAGACGTCTCCCCAGGAGGGCTCTGGGGAGGAATCGGATGACACATTGGTGTCCTCTGCTGGAGAATTGGAGCGCTCAGCCCGCGCCCCGAAGGTGACCCCACAAACGGCTGACGAACTTGGCTGACTCGGACTTGCCGAGGGCCCTGGAGATAAGGCATGACATGGGAACAAACGGCCCCTCCGGACCTGGCCACCCCCCGGACCAGAACCTCAACTATCTAAACAGACTGGCGAGTACTGCTGATAAGTGTTTGAACAAGTTGCACTGTTGCACAGTTTGCTGGGCAACCTACAGTTTGGGAGGCGCTCTGGGGATTAGGAGTTGGGACACACAGTTACAAGTTAATATGGCAAAGTGGGTGGTGGAAACCGACTATAGCAAGAATCTGAACATGCGAAAGTCAAATCCGAGGCCTGGGAGAGCCGGGGACATTTTTACCAGACTGATACAGTGAGATGGCAGACTACAATCTCCTAACATGGAATGTTAGGGGGATGGGCACACCAGCTAAAAGACATAAAATACTCTCCTATTTAAAGAGAAGGGGCGTAAAGGTGGCATTGCTACAGGAGACTCACTTGGCACCCGGGGAGTGAGAGAGACTGAGACGCAGATGGAGGGGGCAGGTATTCGCCTCGGAATACTCAGCTTATGCAAGAGGTGTACTGGTATGGATTAGAGCGGGGTCCCTTTCACAATAGATTCTTCCAACATAGACAGGGAGGGTAGATTTGTGATATTAGAGGGGAGGCTACACGGTACACCGATAGTCTTAAATTGCATTTATGCCCCTAACCAGGACCAGGTACCCTTCATGACAGGCCTGTCGAGCAACCTCACACGTCAATGCACCGGAGAGCTATTAATTGGGGGGGACTTCAACGCAGTGCTAGACATAAACATGGACAGGTCTATCCCGCCTCTACAGGGGGCAGCGACAATCAAAACAGCCAAAAGGCTGTGCGAATGGTTGGGCACGTGGGGGTTGGCGGATGTCTGGCGAGAGCATCACCCAACTGCTAGAGACTACTCGTATTACTCGGGTCTCCACCGGGTGCATACCAGAATTGATAGAGTGGTCTGCACAGCAGGCCTGATAAGTAACATGACACGCTCTGAATATCTTGCTCGCACTCTGTCTGACCATAATCCCTTGCTATTGACGATGAGGGTATCGGAGGCTAGACCCCCCATACCGTCGTGGAGACTGACCCCCGCAGCACTCGAAGATCAGGTGTACAGGGAGGCTCTGAGCTGCCACCTAACAGAATATACAGTACTGAGACGAACAGTGGGTCCACCCCTTCTAGGGCCACGGAATGGGAAGCACTCAAGGTGGTGACGAGGGGCTACTGCTTGGAACAGTCGGTGGGGATGAAGCGCACACTTGAAAAGGAACTGAATGCCCTAGAGAAGGATATGCATGAGGGAGAGTTGGGACAGGGAGCTGCAGCTCAGGAGAATGAGAAATACAACGTGCCCGTAGAGAACATTCCTGGATTGAAGAACAGCTTAGGTGTCACAGCATGCAAAAATACTTAGCATCCCTACAATCGGAGGAGGGCAGATCAGGGAGACTGCTGGCGTGGCTGGTGCGCCCAGGTGGGCATAGTGAACCCATCACGTGCGTACTGGATGGGGGGGGACTTCGCAGACTCAGACCAGGACCCATAAATGACGCATTCAGGGAATATTATACGCAATTATATGGGAAACCTAGCGACCTAGGGACGGAGACCTTTGATGAGTACCTGCAGCAAATCCCACTGCCAACACTGAACACAGAAGAGAGAGATAGCCTGGGGGGACCAGTGACAGTGGAGGAGGTAAGCGTGGCCATTGCACAGTTGGCCCCCGGGAAGACCCCTGATACAGACGGTCTCCCCATGGATTTTTACAAAAAAAATAAGTCCCTGCTGGTTCCCCAGCTGATGGAGTTGTATGCGGAGGCATTGCACTGTGAGGAGCTGCCGCGCACGCTGCGGGAGGCCTTAGTGGTGCCACTCCTCAAGACAAATGTCAGGGAGGCATTGGTGAGGGACTTTTGGCCTTTATCGATGCTAATGAGCGACTTTAAGATCCTTAGCAAGATCATGGCTGGCCAACTGCTCCCCCTTATGACCAAGCTCGCGCACGCAGACCAGAACGGCTTTGTTCCTGGCCGCAGCACCTCCCTGAATCTGAGGCGGGTTTTTACTGTTTTGCACATGCCCAACGAATTGAAACCGCCAGCGGGGGTCTTGCTCGCTGTGGATTTCGAGAAGGCCTTCGACTAAATAAGATGGGACTATCTAAGGGCCTTGATGTTAAAAATGGGACTCGGGGAGGGTTGGGTGAAATGGGTGGACCTGTTGTACTCATCCCCGCTAGCAAGAGTGAAGACGGGAAAAACAATATCCAGTGCATACTGTGCACAGAGTCCAAGGGTTCCCCTTAGATGTAAGATAGTGGCAAAAAGAGATAATACTAATGCTCTATTTTGTGGTAGTGTGGTCGAGCAGTAGGCTTATCAAAGGAGTAGTGTTAAGCATTTGTTGTACATACACAAGCAATAAATGAGGAACACACACTCAAAGACAATTCCAGGCCAATAGGTTTTTGTATAGAAAAATATATTTTCTCAGTTTATTTTAAGAACCACAGGTTCAAATTTTACATGTAATACTTCAAATGAAAGGTATTGCAGGTAGGTACTTTAGGAACTTTGCATAATCCAAATAGCATACACTGTTTTCAAATAAATCACATATAGCTATTTTAAAACTAGACACAGTGCAGTTTTCACAGTTCCTAGGGGGAGTAAGAGTTAGTTAGTTTTTGCAGGTAAGTAAACCACCTACGGGGTTCAAGTTTGGGTCCAAGGTAGCCCACCGTTGGGGGTTCAGAGCAACTCCAAAGTTACAACATCAGCAGCTCAGGGCCGGTCAGGTGCAGAGTTCAAAGTGGTGCCCAAAACGCATAGGCTTCAATGGAGAAGGGGGTGCCCCGGTTCCAGTCTGCCAGCAGGTAAGTACCCGCGTCTTCGGAGGGCAGACCAGGGGGGTTTTATAGGGCACCGGGGGGGACACAAGTTAGCACAGAAAGTACACCCTCAGCAGCACGGGGGCGGCCGGGTGCAGTGTGCAAACATGCGTCGGGTTTGTCATTGAAATCAATGGGAGACCAAGGGATCTCTTCAGCGATGCAGGCAGGCAAGGGGGGGCTCCTCGGGGTAGCCACCACCTGGTCAAGGGAGGGGGCCTCCTGGGGGTCACCCCTGCATTGGAGTTCGGATCCTTCAGGTCCTGGGGGCTGCGGGTGCAGAGTCTTTTCCAGGCGTCGGTATCTGAGAGCAGGCAGTCGCGGTCAGGGGGAGCCTCGGGATTCCCTCTGCAGGTGTCGCTGTGGGGGATCAGGGGGGGCAACTCTGGCTACTCACGGTCTCGCAGTCGCCGGGGAGTCCTCCCTGAAGTGTTTGTTCTCCACAAGTCGAGCCGGGGGCGTCGGGTGCAGAGTAGCAAGTCTCACGCTTCCGGCGGGAAATGCAGTTATTTTAAAGTTGCTCCTTTGGAAACAAAGTTGCAGTCTTGGGTGAACAGAGCCGCTGTCCTCGGGAGTTTCTTGGTCCTTCTAGAGCAGGGCAGTCCTCTGAGGATTCAGAAGTCGCTGGTCCTGGGGAGAGCGTCGTTGGAGCAGTGTCTTTTGAAGTGGGGAGACAGGCCGGTAGAGCTGGGGCCAAAGCAGTTGGTGTCTCCGTCTTCTCTGCAGGGTTTTTCAGCTTAGCAGTCCTCTTCTTCTTAGGTTGCAGGAATCTAGTTTCCTAGGTTCTGGGGAGCCCCTAAATACTGAATTTAGGGGTGTGTTTAGGTCTGGGAGGGCAGTAGCCAATGGCTACTGTCCTTGAGAGTGGCTACACCCTCTTTGTGCCTCCTCCCTGAGGGGAGGGGGGCACATCCCTATTCCTATTGGGAGAATCCTCCAAAATCAAGATGGAGGATTTCTAAAAGTCAGAGTCACCTCAGCTCAGGACACCTTAGGGGCTATCCTGACTGGCCGGTGACTCCTCCTTGTTTTTCTCATTATCTCTCCTGGACTTGCCGCCAAAAGTGGGGGCTGTGTCCAGGGGGCGGGCATCTCCACTAGCTGGAGTGCCCTGGGGCATTGCAACATGAAGCCTGAGCCTTTGAGGCTCACTGCTAGGTGTTACAGTTCCTGCAGGGGGGAGGTGTGAAGCACCTCCACCCAGAGCAGGCTTTGTTTCTGTCCCCAGAGAGCACAAAGGCTCTCACCACATGGGGTCAGAAACTCGTCTCTCAGCAGCAGGCTGGCACAGACCAGTAAGTCCTGCACTGAACAATTGGGTAAAGTACAGGGGGCATCTCTAAGATGCCCTCTGTGCATTGTTTAATAAATCCAACACTGGCATCAGTGTGGGTTTATTATTCTGAGAAGTTTGATACCAAACTTTCCAGTATTCAGTGTAGCCATTATGGAGCTGTGGAGTTCGTTTTTGACAGACTCCCAGACCATACACTCTTATGGCTACCCTGCACTTACAATGTCTAAGGTTTTGCTTAGACACTGTAGGGGCATAGTGCTCATGCACCTATGCCCTCACCTGTGGTATAGTGCACCCTGCTTTAGGGCTGTAAGGCCTGCTAGAGGGGTGACTTACCTATGCCACAGGCAGTGTGAGGTTGGCATGGCACCCTGAGGGGAGTGCCATGTCGACTTAGTCATTTTCTCCCCACCAGCATACACAAGCTGGCAAGCAGTGTGTCTGTGCTGAGTGAGGGGTCCCTAGGGTGGCATAAGACATGCTGCAGCCCTTAGAGACCTTCCCTGGCATCAGGGCCCTTGGTACCAGGGGTACCAGTTACAAGGGACTTGCCTGGGTGCCAGGGTTGTGCCAATTGTGGAGACAATGGTACATTTTAGGTGAAAGAACACTGGTGCTGGGGCCTGGTTAGCAGGGTCCCAGCACACTTCTCAGTCAAGTCAGCATCAGTATCAGGCAAAAAGTGGGGGGTAACTGCAAAAGGGAGCCATTTCTTTACACATACCCAGTATACTGAGGAACCAGGCAGGGGTGTCCCCACTATTATTTGCCCTGGCAATTGAGCCCCTAGCGTCGCAGCTGCGACGGGAAGGCGCCTTAAAAGGGAATTGATTGGGGTCCGACTTAACATATTGTCTCCCTGTATGCCAATGACATACTTATTTACCTGAGGGACGGGACAAGCGGACTCACGTGGGCGTTGGGGATCCTGGAGGACTTCGGGGGGTTGTCTGGACTTCGCCTTAATCGAAGGAAAACATTTGTGTTCCCTGTCCTGCCAGGCAGCGTACGTCCTGAAGCATGCCCAGCGGACGTAAACTGAGTGGCGCTCTCTAAAATGATTATGCTTCCTCGCCTCCTCTACTACTTCGCTAACTTACCACTACAGGTCCCCTCTGCATGGTTTCGCGAACTGAACGCTCTGCTCAGGGAGTTGGTGTGGGATGATGGTCGTAGACGAACGGCGCTGTTGACCATTTGTAGACCGACCCATATGGGAGGACTGGGTGCCCCTGACTTCGAGGCATATTATCTGGCATCCCAGTTACAATGGGTTGCTGGCTGGCTGCCGGGCAGGGGACATCTGGATTTGTGTACCGCACACAGTGAATTAGACACAGCTCGGATCGTAGCACGTATGGCAGGCAGGAAGATTGCCCCCTTAGGGGACAACATAATGTATAGTGTTGCAATGAAATGTTGGAAACGGTGCATGAAAAGGGTCGGAGTGGCCCCACCATACTTCCCGACTCTGCCGCTAGCGGTCCTCGCCCTGGACCCGGGAGTAAGGGAACAGGGGGGGCTAGGACTGGGACCATGGACGAGAGCAGGAGTGGTGGCAGTTGGGGGGCTATTCAAGGAAGGAGTGATGAGGAGCTTCACTGACATATCCAAGGTGGGGAGTACCTCGGGACAATTTTTGCTCTTTAGGAAGTTGGTGCATACCCTGAAGGATCATTGGGACATGATTAATGTGGAGCCCGCTGTCCACGGGGTGTTGCACCTCCTGTTGACATCAGGAGAGGAACCTCATTTGGTTGCTAAAATATACTGGGACCAAATTGAGGCTGCGATAGACCCTCTGCATTCCCTAAGAGAAAGATGGGTGAGGACGGTTGGGCGGGACCTGTCTGAGACAGAGTGGACCAGAGCACTAGCTTATCCCCGGACGATCTCACGCAACACGAGGCTAAGATACATCCAATACAACTACCTACACAGGACATACCTCACTCCTCACCGACTGTACCGCATATATGGGGGGACTCCTAGGACATGCCCCAGATGTGGGGACGGGGAGGCTGACTTTGATCATAGGATATGGGGATGTCCGGTGCTTCAGACTGGTTGGAGTGCGATGATGGCGGTCCTGTCAGGGCTGTTTGAGGCAGAACTACAGCCAACCCCTACTATGTGCTTGCCGGGCCTCAGGGCCAGCGCCCTGTGGGGGAAAGTCAGGGGTCGTTTCTTGGACCTTACTCTGGCCCTCTATAAAAGACTGATTACGAAGGGCTGGTAGTCCCCCAGCCACCCCTCGCTGACTGAATGGAAAGGCGATGTCACAAGATGGTCCAGGGCTGAACTGCAGGTCCTTAAAGCCGAGGAGGCCAAGGGAGTCCGCCAGACCCCCATTGCTCCGGAGTGGGAGAACCTAGTTACAAACTGGGACGACCTAATGAAGAGAGCTATAGCCCCCGAGGGGATAGGGTGAATTGGCTAATAAGCTCGATAGGCGTGGCCGCTGGGGAAGGTCCCCTAAACCAGAACTGGGGAATTGTCATGCTCCTCACCAGGCTTCACGCAATGACATAGGGTAGAGTAGGGCTGGACACAATAACTAAATAGCTGCTGGAAGGCGGGGGAATAGATGGCTGGCCATCCCCGCACACTCAGACACGCCCCGGCAGAACCTCCCTTTAATAGCTGCACAGGCCCACCCACACAAGCCATTAGGTTTATACATAGTTTGAAGTTGAGTTAAGTCTGTTATAAGGTCACATAATACAAAATGGTAACAGGGGATACTGAAGGAAATGACCCCCAAAAAACTGAACGGTTAATGTGCTGGAAACAGTGATTAATTAATACTATATGGTCATTAAAATGAATAAGAGATTGTGTAACACAGTATCTGTAAAGCATAACAGGGGCACGGCCTGCATGGTTGATATGTATAATAAGAACAAGATGTTGCCACAAATAGACCTACATATGTAAAACAGCGAACAGTTAATAAAAATATATTTGAAAAAAAAAAAAGTTGGTAAAACTGGAGAAATTTTATCCATAGGTATTACATTTTTAATGAATGAACAAATATGAGAAACGTAAATAAAGAGTCTCTGTTAGAGTTGCAAGAGATAACTAAACTCTATAGTACATTAAAAATATTTTTGGTATGCGTTTGTTTAATTGTCGTAAAGATGTACGTTTTAAAGCATGACTTCACGTTGGGTTTAAGTGTCAACAGGTAGAGAGGTTATACTGGAAATACGCTGTTCTTAGTTGCAAACTTGAAAGACCCATCCAGTTTATAGAAAACAAGGAGTTAATTTTAACTAGTCCTGCATGCTAACATTTGTTGAAGACAGGCATTGCAGAATGTTATCTTGTGCGATTTTGAGACCTATTGTGTCATCATTTAGAAGATTGCTACTTTAAAAAAATACAGAAAAGAATGTTGTAAAATGTAATATTCATATGTAAGTGTATATAACTGGAGCAGGGAGGCATAGTCACTAGGGAAGAATGACAGAGATTCAGTGTCACAATAGTTTGCGGTATTTCATTAATTCACCCAATTAAAATGTATGGAATATGCACATTTTCATCTGGCCTGTGATGATAGTGCTTCTAGTGGAGACTCTTACCATGGCAGTCCAGGAATTCTTTTCAGTGACAATTTCTCTATGACTGCATGATTGTATAACTCAAATACCGCCAGCTTTTCACCTCCTCTGAGCTGCTGGAATGAGATCTAGCTTCCCTATTACTCTCCCAACACCAGGTCGCACATTCATGCTGATAAACATGATATGATAAACATGGGTTGTAATTGCCCTTCTTTCCTGACAGATGTTTTTGATCAGAAAGCATTTTATTAAACCTGGATCAGGAGAACATGCCTCGTACCAGAGATTATTAAAACATGTATTTCTTTCGTGCCAAAGACTGACCCTAATTTTTGAAATTGGGACACATTTGTGCCAGGATGATTCTGTTTGGGACGTCAAATAGCGACCCTAATGTAAATCATTGATCATGGACGATCCATCCGCGTGCTGCTGCTGGAAAGGGTGGGAAGAAACTTTGCCTGTACAGCAAAGAGTAATGACGTATCCAAAATTATTGGAAGATTGGAACAGAGATTCCTGAAAGCAAAAAGCAGAGTTGATGATGTGTTTAGAGATTAGCCAGATGTTTACTAATCCCAACGTTCTCTTAAACAAGGGTTCCTAGATAGTTGAATGAAGCGGCAGGATCTATTCAGCAGTGGTTTACAAAACAGGAGTCACTTTTGCAGCATATCCATCAAAAATAATGTTTTTATTGTTTTTGAGAGAATAATAAATAACCTATTTTATTATATTCTATGTGGGCCAGCCTCTTTGCATGTATATACATGCCTCTTTGCATGTATATATTTAAATATTGTGGGGCTCAAACCGAGATACAGAGCAAGAGTAGAGCTAGAGTACTGTACAAGGGCGGAGCCCTGCGTTGCGATTCAACATCATTTATATAAAGCGTTAGGTGAATTCTGCCTTCTGAAGATGTGTTCATCAGCTCCTTTCTGAAATGCAGAAGAGTTGTGGCTGATGCAGATTTTGTTTAAGATCCTGGAAGAATCAATGGGGGAAGGTTTATTTTCTGGTTGTTTATTTTTTGCAGTCATTTTTTTCTTTCTAGTCTTACTATTTCCTGTCATCTGGTGTGGCAATGTTCACCTGAAGCAGTTACTTTCCCTGCCAGATATTGAGTGGCACCAATTGTGATGTGATACAGTGTATCTTGACAATGAAAATAAATAACGTTTTCATGACGTTATAGAACATTGATGTGCAGAGGCCCAAAGTAAGTGGTAAAGGGTTGTTTTTCCTGACTTCTTAGTCTTAATTTGCCATATAGAGGTTAAACAGAAGAAGTGATAACTTTCATCCCTTTTTTCAACCTTCGTTAATGAAACTCGTGTTAATGTTGAAGAAATTCCCCAATTCCTCGGCTTCATTCATAACAGGATATGCCTACAGGCTTGAACGAGGCCCTGGAGTCTATAAAGCAGGAATACTAGGGAACCTCTGAATCTTGGACAGAGCAATGAACCAGGTTTACATAGGGAAGAGTGTCCTCTGAGGTATCACAAGCATAGAGTGGAATCCCATCTGATAATTAAGAATTCAGTTACCTTGTATATCCCCATCCTTCAGTTATAGCCTCGCTAAAACCTTGACGATAATGTCTAAAAGGACAATAAGCTACTAACGGCCACCAACTATAAGGTTTCTCATTCTCACTCTCAGGAAGGGAATGAAAAATAGGACTCCTACATGAGTGCTGGATTATGGCAGACTGCAGATGATACTATTATAGAAGGCGAGGTCATGAGGCCAAATAAAATTAGTCTTCTTTAAAAAGTTTTTTTGGAAGACGGATACAGCACAACCCTTTAGCAGCTCAGCCACCTCTACTGTTGAACCTTCTATTACTGATATTGAATCTTTGTTATTCTTTTTGGAGTAATTGTGACTTAAAATGGCCACATTTCCATTGACTGCTTAGTCCATCCAAAGGAACATTGGGAGCCAAAGTTGTTTCGCTGGGGTATTTAGTTATTTATGTGTGCTAACATCGTCTGTAGCTGAGTGGGCTAACATAGGTACAATGGCCCTACTGGATCTTGGGCGTACAAGTCCATGGTTCCAGTATGGTTTCTGAGATAGAGACAATCTAGAATAGATTAGCAACTTCGCAGTTGAACAACCCAACCTTCTAAAACCTGCATCATGGGGGGTCTTATTATGTGAAGTACATTGTTGTTGCAAACACTGTGGGGGCCTTTTAGCTCCGTGTTGCATATTAAATGATAACTTTCTAGGTTGCAATGGTTTTTATTTAGCACTGATGGCAAGTTGGATTTTGTTAAACTGGCCTTCCACTCCAGTGTTACTGTTCACATGTCCCTCTCCAGTTCCCCTTCCTCCAAAGTCTCCCTTGCCCAGCTAGCAACCAACTGGATGCATCACAACAAGCATGCACATGCATCCTCAACAGAAACTGACATGTACAATTAACGCTGGTTAAGACCCTCAACCATCCCAGTGCAGTTAACTGTGAATGATGTAATACATACTCAAACACAATTTTAGAAAACAGTAGAGCATTTACACCAATCAGGGTTCCCTTTCGTGATTCAATCATTGGTTTCATGGTTTTATTTAGAGGTGGGGAAGCCAGATAATATTTGGGAAGATGTGAGACAGTCCCAAGCCAGGGATAAAGCTTGGTTCAAAGAGCCAAATCACAAACTGAGCCAACAAAATAATTCTCACATTGACTGGCAAATTTAAAATACGTTCAAATCAATTGCTCCTGTTCCAAGATGATACATTAATATAAATTAGGCATCCACGATGATACGTTAATATAAATTATGGACAATTACAGGCCAAATTCAGCAGCATTGGGAGATGGGTAGAGGGAGTAGGTGTTGGTGTTGGAGTCCTAGCCAAATCTGTCAGATGTCTAAGATCCACGCATGCTTTCTTCTTTATTACAGATTTTTCCTCTGAATTCAGGACCTTGTAGTTACAGATTTAAAATGGATAACCAAAATGACAGGTACCAGAATCTGAGGAAAAATCATGGGCAGGTGCAGCTAGTCTTAGGACCATGGGAACTTGGCAAGGCTGAGCAGGAGGCTGTGTATGAAGTGCTTTTAGGTTTCTAGTTTTTTGTGCAGTGCCCTCAAGTTTCTAGGTCCATGTCTGAGTAGCTGAGCCAGGTCAGGCCTTTACCCTTGCTTTGTGGGTTTTGTAGTCCTTTATGCCGTTGTGAATTCAGACTCCCAGAATGCAAGCAACAACCCGACATGAAGATCTACCCATGAAGACCTACTCCTGATATGGGGAAGTTGCAAGTTCTCTGTATGACAGTGTGATACTTTTCTTTTTTTCAGACTGAGGACTACTCAAATGAGAAGCACATTGGAAAGAATGAGAAAATATTCATTGTTGATTTCTAATATGCCTGTACACCTGGGCAGAACAATTTACCTTTCCTTAACTTTCACTCAACAGAAGCCTCACTCCGAGCATGAACCCCATATTAATTCTCATTTACATATTGTAGGCAGATATTTATATTAGTTTCCATAAAAACTTTGAATTTCTGCCCACCCTATGATCTAAACCCTATTATCCTTCCCTGATTATCAGTCCCACTAATAAAACATAATCAGCCAGAATGCAGACAACTAGGGACTGTGCAAAAGTTACCTTGCTGGTTTCCCTCCCCCTCAGTCTCTGGAAACTATTAATGGCCACAGAGGTGGCAAAGTCCTTACTTTCTGTTCCTTCTGTCTGTTTTTAAAAAGTTATTGTGAGCAATCAAAATACTCACAATGACCCTTTTGGTTACTCCATTGCAAGCTATTAGTTGGGGTACTTTACAATGTTGTTTGCTAGATTATTATTCAATGGCTTTCCTTCCTCTTTTACGTTTGTCACAGTCCTGGAGCATAGCTTCTTTACCTTTATTTTGAGTGACTGACTTTTACACTTCCACTGCTTACATTCATGGAACACATTTTTTTTACTTTTGCTGTAGCACTTCATGCAAGGGCACCTGTTCCCATGCTTTGTCTCTTGTACTGCTTCCCCACTGAAATACTACCTCCCGCACTCTTCTTGTTGCTCCTGCCCCCCTCTCCCAGCTCATCTGTTCCTTCTCGATACCAACTCCATCCTGCATGTCCAGAGCCTTGTGATTTTTGCTTTATGCGCGTGTAGTCAAAAAGCAATACAACTCATCGGCCAGTCCCTCCTCTGTTTCAGGCAGGGTGATTTTGGTAATGACTTAAGGGTATGAGAGTGAGTGTGAGAGAGGAGGAAGGAAGATCCTCCAAAAAAATGTGGCTGGTCAGTGTCCCAATGGTCCTACCGGACTTTGGATCAAGCCAGAGACATACGTCTGAGCCTTGAGTGGATCGCACTGCTCAAGTCTTAATTTAAGAATATGTCAGGCCACTCAATTTTGTGTAACCGTACACTTTTTATGGATCAAGGGACATATTTATGGGCAAGTGACAAAGCACAGGGAACAAGTTACCTTGCTGAGTTGCATTACGGAGAAAGGGCAGGAATACACATATTTAAAAGACTACAGCACATTCCTACCTTTGTCCCTGTGCTGGGGCTGTTTTGGCAGCCAATGCAGGCACTCTTGCTCCATGTTGCAAGGGAGCCACCATTGTAAGGAGGCTTGTTTTGTGCAGCCAGGGGCAGAATGCACCACACTTAGAAAGAGGAAGTAACAAGGAGTAATAAAGATGTTTCTCCTTGTTATGCCTCACCTGGGGAAGTGCAGGTTTGGTCTGGTAAATCTGGGAATGCTTCAAAATCCCTGGATGTTGTGTGTGAACACTTACGCAACACCGATGGAACACCGCCTTTGAACAGAGTAACACAACACATTTGTTTGCGCTATGTTGCTTTACTCCAGATTAATGAAGCCACTTAGGGCCACGCAAGATGGCTTTGTGTGACTTCATAAATCTCATTTTGGGATTGTGTCATTCTTACAACACGTTGCGTGGTGCAAGAGCGATAAGACGGAGCTCATAAATATGCCCCTTGATGTTTACAAATGAACACGTGCAAGTGAGGCATGGCCATGAGTTTGGTCACGATGAAATATGGTAGGAGACCCTGCCATTTTCAAGGAGTAGTTAAAATTATTTTAATTGTTGTCAATTCCCGTCCAAAGAATGCACCTCGTTGTCTATTTGTGTCGATTTTTGACCAGCAAAGGTGAAGTAATTCGCAGCACGCCTTTCACTGATGATTAAATACTCAAATATAGAATATCGTGGATAATTCAATTAGTAATGAATTGCAATGCGAAAGCATATTCATCTCTGTGCAGACCTCAGGATGGAAAATGTAAGGAAAGCGGATGCACTTCACCTGTGCACTAGGGGGCACCCGTGGACAATGTTGTGACTATGGACTGTGTTTTAAATGCATGCATTTCGAACGAAATTAGGTTTAATGAAATGAAACTCAATGGTATATGTTAATTGCCACTTAGGTGTCTCTCTCCAGGACAGAGTCTGTGAAAACTGTGAACGATTTGGAATTTGCTAATAGTAAATAATTTCACAATAACTTGCGTATCTGTTGAAAATTACAACGTCATCGTTTGTGGAATATACGTAGTAATAAGGTAAACCCATGTAACTGAAACTCTTTCAACTTGTTATATTTTGGGTATACGTTTTACAGATTTCGTTTAGTACCATATCATATGCTCTTAAATTCACACTAGGCTGATCGCCTTTCCTAGAGCAATTTTAAATGAAGTAAACAGGCAAATGGTTCGTCAATTCGTGTTTGTTATGGAACTGTAGGACTTACATGAATATACTATGTCACTAAGCTCATCTTAACTGTACATTTTATTCTCCAGCTTAAAGTTTTCTATCAAAAACTTTTAAACGAAACGTGTTCGATCAAAGAGCTTTGTGTTGCGAAGCTGGGCATTACAGAACAGCACAAGCCCCATGTCCGCCCAGTGATGGGAGGCTACCTGCAGAAAAAGAACGAGGTACTGAACCTTCTCCTACCAAAATTAACCTTGTCATAGCAAATGTTGAAATTATTTGTTTTTATTGCTTTTTATCAGGCCACTGGCATGTGATATTTGTAAGAAAAGATAGAAGAAGATGTTAAATTATGTAATTCTATTTTTACCTATTCATTATAGCCATGTGGCATATATATATGTATAAATGCATAACACATTAACCGGAGACAGCATAAGTGCCCTGACATAAACAGCAGCCAACATCTCTGGCAAACGATCTTGTAGTTTTGGCCACAGAGCTGTGAGTACAGTGGTGGAAACACTATAACCACTACACGTTTCAAAAAAACCTTTACACACTACACAACATGTAATACTTGCGGTCTCTTCGATGCTAGGCCATGCCAAACTGCTGAGCTACCTATAAAATCTCTCTAACCCTTTACCAGATCTGTTGACTTCTTTAAGCAGTTTTGTCTTTAAAAGTCCTACTTCATTTATACTGTAATTTCCTAAACTGTTTGTAGTATATTAAGGTAGAATTTTAGGAACTGGATAGTGTCATGTTGTGGTCCATGTTACCCTAAGGAATGCTGAAATTATAGTTTAGTGTAGTACTGTTCCACGTTACCCTAAGGAATGTTGAAATGACAGTTGAGAGTCAGTTGGAGTGCATTGTGTTGCCACTGGTGGCTCGCTGTACATTTTCACCTTAAATAAAGGTACTGGAAGAATACTACCTTTTCTCCATTCTTCAGCTACAACATCATTATTGGCGACTAGCAGGTGAGTCACCGACACAAACCCATTGTGCAGAAACTGCTCCCTAACAGAATTATTGGATTCAGTTATCCTAGCTGGCATCGAGTGGCACACAGTCCATCCAGAGACTGTGATGATGATTGTAAAGTCATGGACCCTAGGCCCACATGCTGTAATAGTAAAGGACACAGTCACCAGGGTGTAGGTTACTTAAACTGGCCTCGAGCACGTGCACTCAGGCTCTTTTATTAGCAGGGTCACCTGATGGGTGACGCCTGTGTTGGATGGGTGTGGGGTGGGTGTAAAGTCCAGCCCTCTAGGGGTGGGTTGGTAGAAAACACTAGAATGTGTCCTGGAGGATACTACATTCCTCACAAACTTTACTGAAAATAAAACAAGTCCAAACTGTAAGGATAAAACATAAAAATACATTAAACACCAACTAAGTTTCTCAACCTTGAGAGGCATGCCGCAGGATGGTAGTGGACAGGTGCAGCTGGGAGCACCCGGACATCTCCGCACAAGCCCATGGTATAACCAGCTACTGCTGGGCACAAACACTGTGTGGATGGAGTCCAGATTCGGTGACAGCCTGTTGGTTGGTTGAGTGTCCTCTCACGCACTGTGGGTCAGACCTGGGTGCCCCTATGGTGATGCAGTTGGTGTAAACAATTCAAACTTGTTCAAACTTGGTGCATCAGGAGCGTTGGAGGAGTCTGTTATGAAGATACTTTGTGAGACATCCAGACTTTATGAAAGCCAAACCCCTTAAAGAATAAGACATTTGCGATGATGTGATATACTCTTCTGAAGCCTTGTCGGAGAACACCTTCCAGACCTCCTCTCATTACGGATTACTCATTCAGGAATTTCCTTGAGGCCCTCTCAATGGGCCGCCACAGGCTTGGTGTGGACTGTGCTGGGCTGCATTTGAGCCATCTACAGGCTGCTGCAGGCTCTGCAACATGAGCTACTGCCAAGTCATTCAGGCAACCACAAGGGTGGATGATATGTAGTGAGTGCGCTTGCCAACGTAGACCAGGTGCAGGTGGGCTCTCAGATAGTCTCTGGACAATTGGTATCCCACGATGCCAGAAGTGCCTTGTTGGTCTCCTGATGTTTTTCTGATTTACAATTCCACTTTGACGTAGAATGCTCCTCCGTTGGATGAAGTGATGCACATGACAATGATGTTGTTTGCTTGTAGCTGACCTGGATGACAGGTATTGATGTTGCTAGAGTGAAGGTAACTGGAGGGACTTCAGCATGGTTAGTGCAGTCCTTCTTTTTCTTCATGTGCAGATGCTCACAGTGATGCCATCTGCTTCAAGCAGCCAGTGACGGGGGCTGGACAGTCGCACTGTGAAGCGTGGGGCTAGTACGTGGTTCGCGCATGCAGATGGCTTACTGTCGGTACTTCCATTGAGCTGACTCCAGTGGCATCACTGCACCCCAGTGGCTGTCTTGTCGGTAGCTGCACTCTCAGATGTTCATATGAGTCCTCCATCTCTCCACTCTAGGATCTTTCGCTTTTACGCCTCTGTGGCCGCCAGGTCTTCCAGTGTGGCAGGTATTGTCACATGATCTTCTCTCTTCTTTTTTCTTCCTCCTTTTCAATGTGGCATCACACCATGCTCTCTTCTTGTTTGCTATGATGTTGCATCAACCACATGTCTTCCTTTTGGCAGACCTCTTGCTGGTCCAGTCCTGCCCAAGGACTAGAAGTCTTTTTGTTGTTGAAATGGTGGCAGCTTGCCACTTGGGGTGTGCGTCTCTCCTCTTGTCTGTCGTGAGTCTCTGCCGACTCCATCTGGAGGGAGGTGCGAGACACTCCTAGTTCAGTCTCTGTCCCACTGCAGGGCAGGGATGGCGGGTCACATCCTTTCCACCCCCTCATCGCTTGAAAACGCAGTGCTTGCGCCTCAAGATTCCACCATCACAGCACCAGGTTCTGCCTAGGGTTGTGCTGGCTTGGCACGGTTGGTCACTCCATGAGAAACTGTCCTGAAAGGGGCAAATGATGGCCATTCGATGCTAGGATGGCCAGCAGAGGCTGTCTCTTTCATGCAGCCATGCACTGCCAGTATGCCCCTCTTGGCATTGTCTCTGCTCTTGCAGTGGGGAGCACATCTTCACTAGCATGGTGGTGGTCAATAGCCGCTAGGGGCACACACTGCTGTTGCCATACTGGGCTCAAACTCTTCCCTGCAGATGTTCTTCATGTCGCTTGCTCCTATCAGTATATGAGCCTCCTGTAGTCTTGTCTGCTGAATGGCAGGGCCTTGCAGTGCTCAGGGCTTTGCACAATTCAGGAGTGGCTTCTCTGTGGTATGACTGTCTAGTCAGTTGAGGGGGGCACTGCTGATTTCCTTGTGCTGCAGGCCATATCTTTAATTGCAGGCGCTGCAGGCACAAACAAGGAGTAGTACAGGCTGATGTTTAGCACTGGTGCAGTTCGGCTGAAGGTGGTGTCCTTCCTGCATTTAGGCTACACTAGACCTTTCCCTTCCCTTTTGTCTCTGGGGAGTGCTGATGGTATTGGACAGGTGGGTGGGGTGGATGGCAGGTTGCTCCTTACTTGTCTTGTCCTGGGGAGCAGTGCAAGTCTCCCTCTTCATGGCATCTGCAGCCGCATCTCTCTACTGGCCACCTGGCAGGTGTCCTTCTCTTACATTGCCACTTGCTCAGTTGCAATCTCTTTTAGGGTGTCCACCGCAGGCTTCCTACCTGCTTGCAGCTCTTACTTGCAGTGGTAGCCACTTGCCACCAGGGGGCACCAGTTTCTCTCCTACAGCTTCACAGAGCAGCACACTTCATGGGTGGCAAAGTGGCTGCACACTCAGGTTTGTGCTCGATTCTGCTGTGTAGAGTCCAGCTGGACTCATTCTAGTCTTTCTGCCAGCCACTCTTACTTGTGTAACCCACACCCACCCAACACAGGCGTCACCAGTCAGGTGACCCTGCCAATAAAAGGGGCCGGGCGCACGTGCCTGAGGCCAGTTCAGTACCACCCTACCACCGTGTCTGCGTCACATCATTAACCAGCATGAGGGCCTAGTGCCCCACTTTACATTGGCGACGAGGATGGGATCTGAAACCCCACGTGGTCACAGACATGGACTCAACTTGGTGAAGAGGAGAAGTGAGGCCGTGCAGTCCCAGCCCTATCGGTAGGAAAGAAGGGGGTGAGTGCTGTCGATGACAGCGTCCCGCAGCGCTGCCAAAACGGCTGCGGTGCTCAAAGTAAATAAAGCGCTGTGAGGCTTGTGTTCCCGGTGCCCCCAGAAGGAATTGCCCTGAGCGCGCCCCCCCAAGAGTCAGCACATGGGTAGAAGGCGCTGTTGCGCGCCATGAAGAAATGAATGGCCAAAAGAAAAAAAAATGATTGGGGCCGTCACCTGTTTAATCTTAAATAATGGTGCTCCCGCGCACCGAAGAAAATAAAGAGGAATGCCCAGGTCCGCCCCTCTGCACAAGCGCTCGGTGCTAACCTGCACCGGAATGGAGAAAAGCCTAGGGCCGCCCCCCCACCCCCATCGAAGAAAGTGCGAAAATGTGGCCGGCCGGCACAGGAAAAGAACGCAGTCCGCAGCGTGTCCTGTGCTGCTGCGGCCGCGTGTGGAGGAACATGGTGCGGCACCGAGGAAAAAGAAAATTACCGGCCCGTTTCCCCTTTTACTTTTAAAGTGGCGCTGTCACGCGCCGTGCGCTGTAAGAAGTTGCCAAAGTGGCCGGGGCTGGTCACCCCTTTTCATTTTAATAATGGTGCACTCGCGCACCGAAGAAAACGTGCCCAGGGCCGCCCCCACCTCAAAAATGCCGGCAAAACGGCCGCAGCACAAAGGACTGCTGCGGCCGCAACGTAAGATTCGCAATGGTGCTGGCATGCACCACCGAAATAATTTGAAATAACATGGTGCAGACACGCACCAGGTGCCCAGGGCCGCGTCCCCACCTCCCAGAAATGAGTAAAGAAGAGAGGTGCTCACACGCACCTACATGAAAGAAAAAAACAGTGCCCGGAGCCTCCCACCCCCTCTCACTGAAATGTGTGCCCTCTGCATGCCTCTTTAACGAGGCTGTGCAGCTTGAAAACTAAATTTGGACAGAAAGAAAAAAAAAACAAAGAGAAGAGAAAAGGGAGAGAAGATAGAAAAAGATAAAATTGCACTTACCTGCAGCCCCCACCAGCATGATGGAGTCCTCCCAGCAGCATGCCCTCCTCACCGGCATCTGTTGAAATAAACGAGGCCGGTAACAGGAAAGACTGTCTTGAAGCTAGAAAAAAAAGTGCACTACTGGCATCCAGTGGCCAGAGTTGGTATTGCACCCTATTTCTGTTTTAAAGGGAAAACAAGCTTGGATGAAGGCAAGTTTACAGCAGCACCTTCAGAAAGTGACTGCTCCAAACCAAGAGTGCGCCCATGGACAAAAACGGCGCAGAAGACGGAAACGGCGAGGAAGAAGGAAGCGACACGGGCGACGCTGGAAAAGGGAAGAAGAAGACTGCAGCTGTCCCAGCCAAGCTGCAACAGTGAGAAACGGACACAAGTGCCACGTGAGGTACGAAGAGAGCGCGCATGGTCTGCGCAGCCCCTGGCGGCCGTCCGCCGCCACCGCCGAAAGAACGCCACATGCCCCAGCAGTGATGGACATCACCGCAGGACAAGAAAGGGACATGCCAGGCGTTGCCACAGGATGCCCAGAAAAAAAAGAGACTGACACGTGCGCAGCATGCACAGAGAGCTGCGCCAGAGAATGTGACGACATGGGTAAAGTCCGTGAAGATGGAGAGAGTACCCGAGAGCGTGACGTAACGCACGGGACAAGAGGCCATGTCAGCTTGCCGCACAGCGACAGAAGATGGCCACTGTTGGCCCATCAGTGAGCAGGTCATCTGAACTGACCGACCCTGCCAGAGCAGATGGCAGGAGTGAGCGCCACAACAGCGCAGCCTCGAGGCGCAAGAGCGACGCCCTCGAGTGAAGAGAAGGAGGAAGAGAGCGGGGACCCTCCTGCCAGAGAGAGGTCCACCAAGAGGATCCGGGAACGGACCAGACCGGGAGAGGTCTGCCTGAAGAGCAGATCATGTCCTACCCGCAGGACTCAGCCTGTGAGAGGCTGCGACCGAGCAAGATGCACCAGAGGAGGTGCAGTGATAGGTCCATGTGACGTGGCATGCGACCTGTGGCACAGCGCCACATCGAGGACGAAGAGGAAGATGCACCAGCAAAGGTGCAGTGATAGGTCCGTGTGAAGCAGCATGCGACCCGTGGCACCATGCCACGTCGAGGACAAACAGGAAGATGTACCAGCAGAGGTGCAGCGCAAGGTCCATGTGCTGCAACATGTGACCTGTGGCACGAAGCCACACCAAGGAGAAGAGAGAGTGGCATGATGCCAACAAGAAATGAGGAGAGGAGTGTGACAGACCGGTCACACCACAGATCAACTCCATCGCAGGTGTGAAAGTGGAAGGAAGTAGAGTGACACAACTGAGGACTTGTGCGAGCAGATGAGGAGGCACCCATCAGTACAAGACAGTCACCGGGGTGAGCAGACGTCACTGAAGACAGCGATGCGGGTGGTCCCCCACGCTTCCCAGTACGACCGTCCTGTCACCGGCTGTTGGCTGTGATGGCATCCCTGACGCCGACTGCACAGGCCACACAAGACCCGCCGTGGCCACTACGTCTATCAAGTGGTCCTTCCGCTGACGAAGCCGCCACCACCTGTTTGATCTGCAAAAGGATGAAAAAACATCATCATCATGATGAGGTGCATCACCAAATCATCGAAGGAGGAACACAGCACCACCTGAGTGGAGACAGTCAGCAATAAGAACCGATGCTGACAAGGCATGTCTGGCAACGTAGAAACTTATCATCTGAACACTTGCCATGAGCTCCGTGAACCAGACGCCTGCCGGCGAGAGCAGACCAGATCATTTGGACCATCCACCCTTGGGGTTGCACAAGACTAGGACGTGGCCCTGTTGGGAGTTCAGAGAGACTCCTTTGGCGTGGCCGATGTTGGCCCGCACAGCCCACGCAGTCCCGCCACAATCCAGGGACAAGGGCCTCCAACAAATTCCTGTGAGAGCGGAATATCGCTGAGAGAGAATGCATCTGAGACAGCTCCACGTCAGGCATCCGGAAGCATGGAGGTCTCATATCGAGAGACTGGTCATCTGAAGACTTTGCACTATGGCCAGAGCACCTGAATCCAGAAGGCTCGAGCAAGCGGACCCTGCATCAACAACCCTTGTGGCTCCATGCGAGACTAGGATGTGGTTCTGTAGGCTGTTCCTCTGAGACGTCTTTGCTGGGCCTGAGATAGGCAAGCACAGTCCACACAGTCCCGTGGAAGCCCGTGAAAGGGCCTCGAGGAAACTCCTGCTTGATGGAGGTCTGGCACGAGAGGGAAGACTGCCGCTGGACTACCAGGCGCCCCAGGCCGTCACGTAATCTGCAGTCTTAGGAGGTAGACAATCTCCAGAGTCAGAATGCCGTCCAGAACTGTGTACAGTGGACTTCCCACTGCTCCAGATGCACCCGCATCAGAAACTGTAAATAGACTTTGACCACATGAGCCCAGGCAGGACCCGATCAACAATATCCAGCGAACTGTGAGGTTGTGGACAAGCAACTGAAGTATCTGGACTTCATCCACACCGTGTTCGTGCCCAGCTTTACCTGGTTAAATTATGGACTCGTGCGGAGGTGTCCGGGTGCTCCCAGCTGCACCATGTCCACTGCAATTCTGCAGTCTGCCTTTTCGAGGCCGAGAGACTGATTGTGGTGCTTTGTTATTGTTTCTTTTACAGGTTGGACTTTTGTTTGGTTCCTCAATAAAGTTTGGGAGGGATGTAGAGTCCAGCTGGACTCATTCTAGTCTTTCTGCCAGCCACTCTGCTGAGGGTTGGTCTTACTTGTGTAACCCACACCCACCCAACACAGGCGTCACCAGTCAGGTGACCCTGCCAATAAAAGGGGCGTGCCTGAGGCCAGTTCAGTACCACCCTACCACCGTGTCTGCGTCACCTCATTAACCAGCATGAGGGCCTAGTGCCCCACTTTACATGCTGCAGAGCTTGGGTTTTGGGGACAACATTGGGCTTCTTGGGTCTCTGCTGCTGCAAGTCTCTTCACCTGGAGATGCAGCCTTTAACAGGGCCACGGCAAATTTCTTGGTGTTGTGGGATATTTCTCTTCACAGTCCACAGCAGCTTCAGTGCTGCAGGCTGTGCCACTCACGTGGGCGCTGTGGGCATTTAGTGCATGGGGTGCAAGAGGGGTGCTATCTGAAAGCCAGTGCACTCGTCGATGCGCTTCTCGCCTGAGGCACTGCTGGTGCTGGGGAGGTATGAGAGGGGCACACTCTTCTTACACTGCTGCTGGAGTATTCAGCTCACATGAAGCCTTGGAGGAGGCAAAGCTCAGTCTTAATGTTTACAGGACGCCGCACTTGCACTGCGGCCGTCAGTGTGTTTTACTGTTCTGTGCCCTGGGGACATTACAGGCTCCTTTCTGCTGGGAGTCAGGGCAGGTTGTCACTTTTGAAGTTTCAAATCCTAGCCCCGTCGGGGTTACTCCATGGCGATCACTATTGATGGTTGTGGGGTAGTACGGCAGCCGCAAGGTGGCACTGCAGTCACTTCCTTCATGCTGCCTCAGTTTCTTTTGTGCAGCGGGTCTCACAGGACATTCAAAATGTGAGCATGGGGTCTCAGAAGTCTCTGGTGCGATCTCGGTCCAGGATTCCCTTCGTTGGCCAGGTCGCCGTACTATTCCCTTTCACAACAGGCAGGTGATTGCAACAGAGGTTCTTTCCACATGACTGGGGGATGTGGGCTTGTCTCGCCGCGCTGCTTGCCCATGCGCACCTCTCCCAGCAGGTTATTGTTGCAGCCTGTTTTCTGATTGATGGGAACTCTTCGTCGCCCACAGGCACTTCTTACTTGCACCTGAGACCACATAGGCCTGAGTGCTGCAGTGGCCTTTTGCGGGCACAGCAGGGACTCTCGCTGTCATCGGGGTCAAGTTGGCAGGCAGGGGCAGTAGGCAGCAGATGGAACTGACTGCTCGTTTGGCCTTGGGGCCTTGATTGGGGTTTGCATGGTGCCAAGCTGTCAGCTCTTGGTCAACATCTTCACTTTATTTACCAGCCAGTGGTGGTCGGTGTTGCAGGGGGACTGCTGGCTATTTTGATGACGGTGAAGCTAGACTGTCTATATAAAGAGTGTGAATTGCGAGCATCCTGCGTGAAGCAGTATTACTGTCCCTCCATTTGTTTACTGGGACAAGGGCCGTGAGGACAGGGAGTAGAAAGGTGCTGCAACAGATGTTGGAAAGTGGGAGCACTGAACTGCAGGGATTGCCGCGCAACACCGGGTACAGTCACTTCTCTTCTCATCGGTGCTGATGGCGGCAGGGCAGCTTATGGGCGACTTAGCAGGTAGGTGCAAGTCAGTCACAGGCCCTACTGTATCTTGAGGGGCCCGGGGTGCATTCCCTTGTCAGCACTAAACTCTTGTAATTCAAACAGGCACTCAGCAGTTAGATGGCAGGAGGTAAACAGTCTCTTCTCTTTCTCCAGCGGGCCGGTCAGTACAGCGAGCGTTTGCAGGACATGATCTGCGGACACCGTTGGACTAACTCACTGGTGACTGTCGCTTTGCCTGCCGTGTCTAGGGTGCTGGCACGCTGTCAGCAAGTGCGGGAGTGCCTCGTACTATGAATGTGCACCCCCTGAGGAACGACAAAGTGGCTTTCAGCAGACATGTGGGCTACAACCCACTCGTCCACAATGTAAAGTTGTGGGCCATACGCCCACACGCTGTCATAATGAAGGACCCAGACACCAGGGTGTAGGTTACTGAAGCCGACCTCATCCACATGCACTGATGCCCTTTTATTAGCAGGGTCACCTGACTGGTGATGCTTGTGTTGGATGGGTGTGTGTAAATTCCAGCCCTCTAGGGGTGGCTGGGTAGCAAAAACTAAGGCCCATATTGATACTTTTTTAGTGCCGTGTTTGCGCTGCTTTTTGACGCAAAAGTGGCACAAACTTACAAAATACTGTTGTATTTTGTAAGTTTGCGCAGCATTTGAGTAAAAAAATAACACAAATGCGGCGCTAAAAAAGTATAAATATGGGCCTAAGAATGTGTCCTGGAGGATACTACAATGATGTTGAAGTGCATTTTTCGTGACTGTAATTGGTGACTCACTCATTTAGCAAATACTTTTTTGAGGAGGATGGCAAGTTTAATTCTTCTTAGGCTGTGAGACGCATCAGCAAAAGACGTCTTGCCACTGCGTTTCAAAAGACTTTAAACTTCATTTGTGTTGCGCCCATTTTACATGCCTATCAGGAGACCCTGCGGCACTGCAGTCTAGGGGTAAACTGCACAGAGTTGTGGGAAAATGTATTCATTGGGTAGTAGCTAAAAAGTGTGTGGTGGCAAATGTGGTTAAAGCCATGTTGTGGTTTTATCACACTAATCCACATATGTCCACTGGTGTTTCACAATTTAAATTGTTACATGGACAAAGGCAACTACATGTTTTTGTCCAGCCTGAATGAACAAGTGGGTCCAGCATGACAGATGTACTGATGAGAATGTAAGAAAAGGTGTTGAGGCGGTCTAGGAAAAACAAAATAAATATTTTGATAAAATAACTAAGCTTAAAGTTCTCAAAGTTGAGATTGGTGATACAATACGTGTGCATGTAAAGAAAGGTGGATCAAAGTTTGGTAATAGAAGAGAACAGTCCCAATTTACGGGTTGAGAGTGGTCAATGGTACAATATTTGTCAGTTCGTAAAGGTGAAACAGATGGAGGAAGGAAGAGACAAGGAAGAAGAGTGTGGAGAAAATGTAAGAGAAGGAGTAGATGTAAGTGGAGGTATAAGGCAAAGTGATGGAACAAGGAATATACCTTTGCATTTTAGAGAGTGATCTAGGTTGTTCTCAAGAGGTGCACACCTCTGTAACTTTATTTCTAAAAGTATGCCGGTGTTGTAAGGTGTTTTTGCATCTCTATATCGTGTAGTGGGTTATTGTGCAATAAGGCATATATATTTGTAAAATGTATGTATTAGGTGACAATTTAATTATTCGTTAGTATTTGTAACTTTTATTGAGACCATAGGCGTGAGTATTATATTGTGTGATAATTTATTTATTGAATAGTACTGGTAAGGAAAATACTGTCGGTATTCTATTTGTTATAAATGCATTCGCTTTTCCATTTATAAGTGTGGAACCATGTAGTATCTAAAGGTAGAATGTTAGGAACTGGAACAATGTCATGTAGTGTTCCATGTTCCCTTAAGGAATGTTGAAATTGCAGTTGAGAGTCAGTTGTCGTACAGTATAAGCCACTAGTGGCTCCCTGTACATTTTCACCTTGAATAAAGGTGTTGGAAGAATACTACCCTGTCTCCATTCTTCAGCTACAATCGTGTCTCTCATAACAAATCAGGTACAATCCCAGATAACCTTCCATTTGATTCATTTTACGACACAAAAATCACAAATATTTACACAATGGGAGGTGGAAATATCTATTATAACCCCTAAATGCCCCTCACACACTGCTCGGGTTGAAAATCACGTACCCTAAAGAAAGTTCATAGTGGGTAACTAACCCTGTAAACTAGAGTAGGCCCTTTGATGCACCACGAACCATTCGTGCACCAACAGACCCTAATCTCTAAAACAGTAGCATAAGGGCCTAAATAAAACAATAAGAAAGGCTTTATTTAAAAGTCAGGCCTAAAGGCTGTGTCAGGATGGCCACAGTGATAATTTCCGGACAACAACCTTTGACAGCCAACTTTATTTTCAGCATCCTAAGCCTACTGGCTGTAATACTTGTAACGAGTGTTTTCCACAATCAATAACCCATACCTTTTAGCTTTGAGATAGCTTTTATAATATACAAGCATTCAAGAAGAGAGCATTTCTTAACTTTACTCCATAAACCCTATTGCATAAAGTGCCCCAGGAGCTCAATGGACTTGTGTATCTGCTTTCTGTGACCCTAAGGCACTTTGGTATTACACAAGCGACTGCAGACCCTTCTTTAATGTAGGTAGTGCCTTCATATATTCAGTGCAAGCGTGACTTTAGTAGTGCTTTCCCTTAATTTGCATGTGAGTGTGGCCCCATTCAAATGAGAGAACAATTTGCCTCTGTCCCCACACTTTATTGTAGGAGAGGGCATTGAGGTAAAAAGACAATCACAAAGAGGTAGCGCACAGTCAGTGGGCCCCCTGAGGAGAAAGGGGGTTCCATGGCCCCCACCAAACATCCTCTTGTAGGCAAGAAGTAATTGTATCAGCCCGCAAGGGGACCTCTGATCCTTTTTAAAAGTTAGGCCAGGTGCCTCTTGCAATGTGAAAGGCAGACAGGTTGGCATCCGGTCTGCCTTTACTAATGTGCAGCGCCCTGGGCCGTCACTAGTTTGTGGCTGTCCAGGAGGCAGATTGTTGATTGTAATAGGACACACTGAACTGGTCTGCATCAAGTGCATCGTGTTAAAAATGACTCACTAGGGCAGTACTCCCTTTCCATAATACAGGCCCTGGTTCTTAATAACTTCTTGTGACACCACATTACTAAGGGGTCACAGTCTTCTATGTCCATTCGCAAAAGCTCAGCCTGGGATCCTTGTCTGAGGCCAATCTTTGTGTATGAGTATTTTCGTTTTTTTTCTGTCGTTTTGATTGATTAACATTGTGTTTTATATCTCCTCCTTTTAATGTTCTGACGTTTTCACTGGAAGTGTTGTCTGTGGTCTTTACAGTATTCATCTTGTACTAGCTCCCAAAATATCAAACCATCTTTTTCGTCCCTAAAATAGGTGTGTGTAGAGATTCAGGCACTTTTGTGATGCTGTTTTTTAAAGCATTTTGTATTGTGATGTAACTTTTTTCACTCAGTTCCTAAAGTTGTCCTTTTTTTAAACTTCACAAATCTTGTGTACTTCACAAAGTGAACGGATTCTTTTCAGAGGGGAAAAAATCCTATAAGAAATACTTTTGTTGGAAAAAAGAATCCCAAAATATTAATAGGATTTTTTTTTATTCCAACATCGTTTACAATTCTTACTTACCCCTTTCATGGCTCTCCCAGGGGATCTCCTGCTGTTCTTCCCCTTAAAAAACGAGGAGGCAGGGGAAAATACAGAGCCTAACAGCAAACTATTTTATAATTCTAAGTACTCTCCGCTGTTGAATCGTTTTTTACAGTTGTAAGTGCTAACTTTCTCTAGGAATATCTATGTATCTATAGAATGGAAGTTGATAATAGGAAGCCCAAAAGTTGCCTTGTTTTCCCAGCCTCATAAAACACGTTTTCTTTGTTTATTACTAGATTGAACTGGAAGTCGCAAGAAGAAAGAAACTTGCTCAGGAGTATGCTGGGACTCTAAATAAGCAAATTCATCTATTCCAGAATGACTTGAAGTGTCAGGAAGGACACTATGTCCTTTTTGATGCAGCCCTCAGAGAGGTGGTGCGGTTGCTGGAGACACTAAGAAATATGCAGGAATGTGAAACCAGTGACATGTGGTCCGAAAAAGAATACCAAAGGTACAGCAACTTGACTCGATGTTGTTGTTCAAAGCAAGTGTTGTCTGGTGAAGGTCTGTATTCTAAATACCCAGCTCATATGCTACAGAAGCAACATAGAGAGGAAGATCGAGCATCAGTCCACAAAGGCCGGATCAATGCTAAAGTTTCAAATTATGAGGATGAATTTACAGATGGTCCATTTCAATTTGCAGATGGCCCACATGCGATACATTTGCAGATAATGAATCTTAATCTGAATATATTTCTCAGTAAGGGGAAATTCTGTCAGTCTGGCATAAATACGGTCATCATATACCAACAATGAATATCCTGGCTGACCCAGGTGATTAGAATCTATGTGTGTGCTATTTGTTTTTTGTAATCTCTTTGAAAACCTTTGAAAACATTGCACCTTTTGAATATTAAGGCCCATATTTATACTTTTTGACGCAAAACTGCGCCAACGCAGTTTTGCGTCAAAAAAATTAGCGCCGGCTAACGCCATTCTGAAGCACCATGCGGGCGCCGTATTTATTGAATGACGTTAGCCGGCGTTAGCCGCCGGCGCTGTCTGGTGTGCGTTAAAAAAAACGACGTACACCAGGCAGCGCCGGCGTAGGGGGAAAATGGCGTATGGGCGTCCAGAAATGGTGCAAGTCAGGCTGAGGCAAAAAAATCGCCACAACCCGATTTGCGCCATTTTTTTACGACGCCCATCCCCCATTGAAATGACTCCTGTCTTAGCAAAGACAGGAGTCATGCCCCCTTGCCCAATGGCCATGCCCAGGGGACTTCTGTCCCCTGGGCATGGTCATTGGGCATAGTGGCATGTAGGGGGGCACAAATCAGGCCCCCCTATGCCACAAAAAAAAAAAAAAATACCTACCTGGACTTACCTTAATGTCCCTGGGGTGGGTCCCTCCATCCTTGGGTGTCCTCCTGGGGTGGGCAAGGGTGGCAGGGGGTGTCCCTGGGGGCAGGGGAGGGCACCTCTGGGCTCATTCTGAGCCCACAGGTCCCTTAACGCCTGCCCTGACCCAGGCGCTAAAATCCGGCGCAAATGTGGGTTTTTTAGACCCGCCCACTCCCGGGCGTCATTTTTGCCCGGGAGTATAAATCCGACGCAATAGCATCGGAGTCATTTTTTAAGACGGGAACGCCTACCTTGCATATCATTAACGCAAGGAAGGTGTTCACGCAAAAAAATTACGCTAACTCCATGAACTTTGGCGCTAGACGCGTCTAATGCCAAAGTATAAATATGGAGTTAGTTTTGCGTCGAATTTGCGTCGAAAAAAAGGACGCAAATTCGGCGCAAACGGAGTATAAATATGCCCCTAAAAGTCTATCAGCTTCTCTGCAAAAGAGATGTTTTAATACACTAACCATTCCTTCTTATACCTCGGAGGGAAAGGGTATGTAAAGGAGTGTGAGGGAGCATTGCAGGTGTTGCTAGGCATCATGTGCAGACAGCAAGAGGACTTGGGGACACCATTGTCCAGCCATTGTGACGCACAGGAGAACGACAGGAAAATGACTTGGTATTGTTTTATGTGTAATTGGAAAAGACAATAACTGAAAACACACTAAAAGATTGAAAGCCTGATTCAGATGCTATTGGAACAGTAAAATATTCTTATTCCTGGTGTATGCAGTAAATTTGCCACTGGTATAATTACCACTGCAAGAAGCCACAACTGCTTCCACCGTGTAATATTATGGCATTAACTTCACTAACAGTAATACGGGTGGCACCAAATTCACTTCGTTGGATTTACCATATCCTCCTTGACTTACCATGTCTTGTTTTACCACGGATATCTAAATAGGGGTGACAGGAAATAGTTTGCATTTAATTTGGCTCTAATGCATGTAATAAGTACATGAAACTCTCCTGAGTGACTCTCCATCATGAAGCGTCCAATTCACAAAAATCTTTCCACATAAAAGTGTAAGTCGTGTGCCTAAATGAAGAATCTTTGCTCAGAATTCCCTGATTTACCCAATCAGAATATATTTCTGTCTGGAAATGTCAGATAAAACTACACAAATTCTGTAGTATGTGAGCTTTTATGTGCAGCCAATAAGTGTGCCCGAGGGCTGGGGAAAGGGGCTTCCTCGCTGTACCATTATATTGTATTGCAGGCCTGTAAATGTCTGATATTTGTTCATCTCATGAGAACGCGGCGCAGCTTTGGCATGAATGGGGCACTGCCTCTCCCCTCCGCCAACAAAACAAAGCTTTTAAGGCTGCTGCTAGTGTCCCGTGAAGTGTAAACTCCTTAATGGACATCGGCTTGCAGAACCGCCGAATAATTAGCTGTAACTCTGTCCTCTGCAGGGGCTTTCAGTTCTTTGGTTCACAGAAGGTGCCCGTGTGAAGAGAACTAATATTGGCATTGCATGACCCACAGAGGCACTGGCACGGGCACAGTTTCCTTAAGCATACCTTGGATGGATTGTCACTCAGTAGACAGTAGTATGATCACACTAAATAAGGGTATACCTGCACATAAATGCTCCTGCTTTATTTCTGAAACGTTTAAAAATTGGTGTTATTATCGCTCTTGCCACAAACTTAATATTGGAATCCCGGTTGCAGTAGCTTGTAAAAGGGAAGCTCTCAGGTCCCTTAGCGAGGTCTAAATAGAGGCCGTGGTGATAGTTCACTGAGTTGTAGGCTTTCTTCTAAGGGGTATTCTACAAAACAATATTTTTTAAAAATAAGTTTGTGCTTGAGTTTCATATATTATGAATTGAGCACATTGCTGTTTCGATGCTCTTTCAAGTTACTGCTTATACATTTTGTGAAGTTTCTTTGAAGCTAGAAATTTGTAATTTCACATTTTGACTTGCTTGGAGTTGCCTTTTGGCTAGGTGCGTGCTACAGAATTACTACATCTATATATACATGTATATACCTGGACCATCTTTACAGAAGAAATCCCAAATGCCAGAAATTACCCATTTTAACGGGATTACATGTCATTACTGGTGGTAATTACCGCAGGTGGAGAACAGAAATACAGCAAAACATAATTCCATGGGAATCCAACACTTAAACAAGTACTGGGGGCCATTCTATTTTGAAGCATCAGATTACGGTTGGATCATTTTTTTAAACTAATTAAGTTCTTATTCTGGGGGTACTTCCAAACTGGTTCCATACTGCTGGTACTATGCCATTTAGGCATCCTAATGTATTGGCTGGCTTGGTATTTCTACTGTAGCAGGAAATATATTGTCAACTTAACGAATGAGTGACACATTTCCGTTATGTAACAGAAAGCTTGTTACCACCAGTATGTAAAATGGCCCTTACAGTTATTTTAAAATACATATTGTTCTGTTTTGGATCCGTAAACCAACAATAATAGCCCAAGTACTCCGTACTGGTTTTGTGCATCTAATTAGTTGGAAAATTACTTTTGCATCATCTGACTTGTGTAAAAATGACAAAACGGTGGTCCAATCAATGCAAAAATTACATTTTCTGTCCCTGAATGCAAAAGTTGATACAAGCAAAGTTACCCGATCTGCCCCATTTTAGGCTTAGTATTTCAATGGTGCCTTTGAAAAGACTATAGTGCAATAAAGTCATGTGTTTTGTCTTGCAAATATTAGATTATTAACCCACATGGAAGCTGTGTATGACTCGCTCCCCCATGCAGCAACAAAAGAATGTCACAGAGTCAAGGCCTGGGGGCTGCTGGGAGAAGGCACTGGAGCAAGGCTTCTTAGCAAAGATAGAACAAAGTGCTTCAGAAAAGAAGATTTAATTGGTAAGCACATTTGCATTAGTTAGGAGATGTGGCAGGATTTGTGTACTGTAACAGTGCGAACAGCTTCACCTTCCTATGGAAAATGCTATTTTGTTTCTACCCATGCACAAAAAGAAGGACATTTTGCGATATTTTATTTTTAGTTGGTACCACCACAAGATGGTACCCTAATACTGCCTCCTGCCATCCTTTTCTGATGGAAAACCATGACAGTGGGTTTAGCAGCTCTCAGGTTAATGATGCAGTGCAGCTAACGTGATTATGGGCATTTTAAGGATTTTGGGGGCCCTAGCCAAATGCATGTTGGGGGTCTCTGTTCACTACAGCTTTGAATTTATGATCTAATTTCATCTCTATTATGCCCTATTTGGCCAGGTCCCTGGCAGTGCACAGGCACACTTGTCCATATTCGAAATGTGTTTACACCTCATAGTCAGAAAAAGCATGTGTGTTTTCAATAGTCACAAAGCAGCAGCTCACTAATATTACTGTAATTAATTTATGTGACACTCTCCCATTTCTCATATGTGAGGTTCTGTTTTGATCTAAAAGAAACTCTTTTTTATGGATGCTGCATAAAACATGAAGGCAGCATTTTTCTGTAAAATGTCTGTAATAGATTCTCACACATCACAAGCATTTAAAATTCATTATAGGAAATGGTATTTAAAACAATCTGTTTATGGATTATTTAAGGTCATTAGGGCAAGACTCTGCAGAACAGAGCTGGGTGTATCAGGGGTCCCCTGAAAGGCTGGGGCCCTGGGCCAGACCCCACGTTCCCCATGCCTTAAAACGTCTCTGTATAGGGTGACATTAGAGGGTGCAGCTAAGCGATCCCACATTAGGTTCAGAGCAGCCCCTTTAGTTGGCATGCCATTTTGTCAAACACCAGTGCAAGACCAGCCATAGTGCGGAAGTGTGTGCACTACCTCATTTCAACAGCGGCATTCAAGGCCAGGTAGTCAAACATGCTGTCATCAGTTACTGGGACACTGCTTCAGTTCAAGGTCACGAAGCGTTGCCTGGCTGGCCCCTCTCACTTCTGTGTTTTTCGAAGTTAGGAATCAGTTTCAATCTATTGTGGCTTACTTTCTTCAACTTGCTGTAATTTTGTCAGAGTGAAAGGCTGAGATAAATCACTTTTTGTGATGTCATCAGAGTCAAATATCATGTCAGCTCAGGTTTATAGATAGCCTTCACCTGACTGCGTTGTAGAGAGGCGCACCAAAGGGCCTCGATTAGTGGCACCTGTACTAAACAAATAGTGCAATGCAGCGCTGCAAAGTTGCTACTCTGTACTCCGCTAGAAGGAGAGCACTGCAGAGCTATATCTACTAAGACATGGGCTGCTGCTCTCTTTCCCTAGCGCTGACTCTAAACAAACTGCCTCACACCATGCGCACACCATAGTATTGTTGGCTCTTCCTGCACAAAGTACAATGCTTAGATGTTTCACCCATTGGATGTGTCGGGTATGTTGTGTACATTTCAGCATGTATGCAATGTGAGAAAAATATGGACCAATAAAAACATTTCTCTTTTTTAGTGCCTGCCACAAAATACATTATTTTTCTACGCAAAGCTGTCTATCAATTTTAGTAGATAGAGCTCTGCATCAAGAGCTATTGTCATTGTGTGGGAACACCCACACCACCCACAGGATGCCCCAATGGCATAGTGCAAAGTAGTACAAAGCTGAGCGAAGCACTATTTCTGTTCCTTTAATAGCTACTTTTCAGGGAAAAAAGGTTTGCACTGGAAAGTAAATACTTTATCAGAACTTTGTATCACTTTGCACTACTCTGTGTGAGTCTGTGGCAGCAGACAATGTTCCTAAAGCTGACCCCCAGTGCCATGATTTAGTGTCTGATCCAAAAGTGTCTGGTGAAAAAATGTTTGTATGTGTTATTGGGGCAGATTTCCCATCCGATTCCAAGTTTTGAGGTATGTAATATAGAATAACATGCATAAACCATTTTTTTTCCTGTGCGATTTCCCTTTACAGCATGATTTGCCCACACACTTACCTCCTGGAGGTAAAGTGTGTCAAAGCAAATCTGCAAAAAACCCATGGCAAGTGTACAAACGGGTGCAAATACAGGTTCAGGATGGAGTTGTAAGCCATCATGTTCAATATACCTAGGCCCGTATTTATACTCCATTTGCGCCGAATTAGCGTCGTTTTTTTCGACGCAAATTTGGCGCAAAACTAACGCCATATTTATACTTTGGCGTTAGACGCGTCTAGCGCCAAAGTATGGGCAAATAGCGTCATTTTTTTGCGTGAACGCCTTCCTTGCGTTAATGAGATGCAAGGAAGGCGTTCCCGTCTAAAAAAATGACGGCGACGCAAATGCGTCGTATTTATACTCCCGGGCAAAAATCACGCCCGGGAGGTGGCGGGTCAAAAAACCCCGCATTTGCGCCACTATTTAACGCCTGGGTCAGGGTAGGCGTTAAGGGGCCTGTGGGCTCAAAATGAGCCCACAGGTGCCCTCCCCTGCCCCCAGGGACCCCCCCTACCACCCCTGCCCACCCCAGGAGGACACCCAAGGATGGAGGGACCCACCCCAGGGACATTTCAGGTAAGTTCAGGTAAGTATAATTTTTTATATTTTTTAATTATTTTTGGGTGGCATAGGGGGGCCTTATTTGTGCCCCCCTACATGCCACTATGCCCAATGACCATGCCCAGGGGACAGAAGTCCCCTGGGCATGGCCATTGGGCAAGGGGGCATGACTCCTGTCTTTACTAAGACAGGAGTCATTTAAATGGCGTCTGGGCGTCGAAAATAATGGCGCAAATCGGGTTGAGGCGATTTTTTTGCCTCAACCTGACTTGCCCCATTTTAAGACGCCCTAACGCCATTTTCCCCCTATGCCGGCGCTGCCTGGTCTACGTGGTTTTTTTCCACGCACACCAGGCAGCGCCGGTCTGCTAGCGCCGGCTAACGCCATTCCATAAATACGGCGCCCGCATGGCGCTTCAGAATGGCGTTAGACGGCGCTAAATTTTTTGACGCTAAACTGCGTTAGCGCAGTTTAGCGTCAAAAAGTATAAATATGGGCCCTAGTGTGAAAGCTCACTATTTAATTTTAATGGGGTGTATGTATATCATTGCTGCTCCTGAAAAATATATGTACATATTTTCTGGGGTTGAACGATAATGAAATTACACAAGTGCTTCGTGCACAAAAATCAAGAGAAGTAGGATCGTATAAAATGTATATTTTTCCACTATGCAGTGCAAAAGGAGATCCATTCAGAAATATTGGCTTACTTTGCAGCCCCACGAATCAAAGAAAATTAACAACCAATTCTGTCACAATTTGTCCGGAAATCTTTTCTTTAAACGATAGCACAAGAGAGAAAGAAGTAATGCATGAATAAATGTTCTGGGGCAAAAGTAGTGAGGCAAAGAAGTTGAAAACTGTTTTAACCCTCATTATAGTTGTAAAAAGGTTTTACCAACATTTTTGTCTAACTCTATCTATTTCAGCTTCTGATGGTTCCGTGAGGGCTACAGAAATGATCACTGTAGACCCAGGCAGCGGCCTTCTGATCCCTACTTCCGATACTGTAATGCTGTTGTCCAGTAATCAGCTGCTTCCGGTGCCCAATGGATATTTTGTTCATCCTGGAACTGGGAGAGTTCTCCCTATAGCTGGAAACGTTGGTTATGACCTCCTGAGCTCACAATTTGTGCCTACGGCTGACCCAGTTCCAGGTAATGTTCATTGTGAAAGGGGAAGAAGAGCTGGGAAACATGTCAAACCACGATAAACAAGGGTGTATCTGCGTATGGTATTTATTTTTAAAACAACACCTGACCCCAATCAGTCAGTGTAAATAAAAGGTCAGCAAGCATAGCCTTGCACATATTTATGAAGTAGCACTTGTTTTCTTTCCAACCCCAAACTGAGATCGTTTTGTCATGTGGCCTACATCCAGCTTTTCCAGCTAAGGCAAGGCACAGATGTCTGTTTAGACAAGGGAATGAAATGTGTGCATTGTGTATTAATAGTAATATAGTACATGTAGCAAAGATAAGCTCACAGGGACATATTTGTTAGAAATTGGATTTCTGGTTGGCAGAGGTATGCACCCTGTTCAAAGAGGAACCACAATCCAAGTCTGGGTAAGTCAGATACACACTACAAGATAACCTGTGCTCACCCTCTTGTAGATTGGCATGGAGCAGGCAGGCATTAAAGGCAGGAATTTGTGCAACTCCTCAAACAGTAAAGTAGTGAAAACACCACACAAAAAGACACTACACATGGTTAGAAAAATAGACCTTAATTTTATGAGTAAAACAAGACCAAAACAACACAAACCCAACAAGTAGAAGCTGAGATCTAAAGATTGAATTGTATTAAAATACTTAATAGTATAAAGCGCCAACCGGGGCTATCTGGTCACAATAGACTGGGTGAAATCCAAAAGTTCAGGCCGAAAACAATGGATCGCGGGTCAGATACAGTCCCAAACAAGTCCTGCTGAAGTTTTACCTTCCAAAGGCTGAGTCAAGACTCTCCCTCGTAGGAAGGAATTTAGCTGGGTGTAGGAAGAGCATCGCGGGTGGTGGTCCGTGGGTGTGAGGAGTCGGCCGGTCATTGTGGACTGGCAGACTGGAGCCTCGCCTTCGCAAGCAGTGATGCTGTCGAGGAGACAAACTTCTGGCGGCTCGGGCTGATTATTAGTGCAAGCTGTGCAGTTCTGGTGATAGCGGGCCTTTGCGGTCACAAAGAGCCCAAAATCCTGATTTCAGGCACACACAAAACCACTTCCATGGGCCCAGGACTGGAGGGGTGCATCTTGGGGTCAGGAGTTGGTTAAAGGCAACTCCAGAAGCTGTAGCAGAAGTGTTGGAAGACTTTTGTGTCCATGAGACTTCAGAAAAACAAAATAGCAAGCTCTTGGATTCACTCTGGTTCTGGGTGAGAGAGATTTAGGTCCACTCCTTCTCACTACCAGGCAAGAAGGGCAGAAGGCAGTGGGTCAGCAGAGCAGGAGTACTGCATAGTTACAGTTGTTTTACCAGCATGGCAGCCCTCCTTCCTGCCAGAGTATCCACCAATCCAGAAGTGTACTGAGTTGGTGGGTTCTGGGTCCAGTACTTATACCCAGTGGTGCCATTGAAGTCGGAGAGCCATCAAAATGAGGCCTTTGAAGTGAACAGAGTCCCTGCCCTGTGTACAGATACACTACACGGGGTTATGCAGCCCTTTGTGTGGGATCAGGACACAGGCCGTTAGGATGTTGATGGCCCATCAGTCACACCTAAGCTCCCTTGACTTGTGGCTGCCTGGAAGGAATGCACAAGTGCCCAGCTGTCGCCTAATCCAGATGTGTTTTCAGGGACATACAGAAGGTATTAGATGTTTAAGGTAAGAAAATGCCACCTTTCTAAAAGTGGCATTTTCAGAATGTTTAGTACATTTTAATAAATATTAAATACATTATAGATTTTATTGTATGTGTGCTATTTTTTTAAATGGAATTCTTTCAAAATATGTATTATTTATGAAATATATGGGGATACATTATTATTTCATAAACTCAAGCTAAATGTGCAGTAATATTTTATCTCATTTTATTCTAGGTTCCAAATAAATATTGAAAACAATTTTATATTAATAATTTATATAACAATATTTTTTCATACATTTAATACACTTTATTCTTTTTCGGTATATTTTACCATAGTGAGATCTCAGCCACTGTGATCTAGCTCTTTGCCTATGTGTTACTAGTACTTACACTCACAAATTCTATCTTAGATCTCTCCAGTCCCTGATTTCAAGGACGTGGTGAACATCAAAAAAGTGTAAAGGCACTACTATGTGCAAGAGTAAATTTACACAAGTGAATCTACACATGTAGATTTACCTTTGTGAACAGTCCCTTTTCTTCTCCATAGAGACATCAGCTCTCCTATAAAACATCCATAAGCTGCTAGCGCATAGGTTGCGAGCGCAGCGAACGGTGTCAATGATACAAATGGTTTGCTCTCCCTCGGGAGCTGAAGCCCGTACAAGTGACCAAATAGCGGATGCCTTTTCGGAATTTTATCAGGCATTATATCAGGCAGAGGAGTCCGCTATTTCTTCTCCGGAGGCTTTTCTAGAGGGTGTAGCAATTACGCCTCTGTCTGAGAGAGATTCGGCTTCTCTCGAGCAACCTATAAGGGCGGAAGAGGTTATATCAGCAATCTTGCGCTTGCAGGCCGGGAAATCACCTGGGCCCGATCGCTTCTCTGCACTCTTTTATAAGACTTTTTGTGTGGAGCTGGTACCTGTTCTGGTGCGACTTTTTAATTCCTTTCGACTCACGGGTGCTCTCACGCCTAGCATGCTAGATGCCACTATTGTGGTAATTCCGAAGCCAGGGAAGGACCCCGAGGATTGCGCTTCATACAGGCCAATCTCGCTCCTTAACATCGACGCCAAATTGTTCACGGGCATATTGGCGCACCGTCTGAATTACTATATGCCAGGTCTGGTCGATCCTGATCAGGTGGGATTTATACTGCATAGACAGTGTAGCGATAACACCAAACGACTGCTCCATTTATTGGATAAAACGGAGCGCTCTAGAAGGGAGGCGCTTTTCCTCTCTGTTGATGCTGAAAAGGCGTTCGACAGGGTTCACTGGCCATACCTGTTTAAGGCATTAGAGCGCTTCGGTTTGGGCCCTGGCTTTATGGCTTGGATACAATGTATTTACCGAGTGACTCGTGCGGCGGTGCAGGTTAATGGGACGCTCTCTTCGTCATTTTCGGTTCAAAGAGGAACCCGGCAGGGGTGCCCTCTCTCGCCCCTCTTGTTTGCCTTGTATATGGAACCTTTGGCTCAGCGGTTGCGGGATGACCCTAGGATTACGGGCATTAAGTTTGGGGGAGATAAGCACCTCATCTCACTCTATGCGGATGATGGTATTCTTACTTTTGCGGAACCTACGGCCTCGTTGCCTGCGCTAATGAATGTACTTGAGGAATTTGGAAGGGTCTCGGGCTTCAGAATCAATATGTTAAAGTCGCAGGCCATGGGTAGGTTTCTTAGTGCTGAACACGAGAAGGATTTGAGGGATCGATTCCATTTCATATGGTCTACCTCGAAGCTTCCATACTTGGGGTCGAGTTGGGCTCCACGGTTGCCTGTACAGTGACGCTGAATTATATGAAACTGATGCGGGAGGTGCAGCGTGATCTGGAGAGCTGGGGCAGGCTTAAATTGTCGTGGTTAGGTTGGGTGGCGGCAGTTAAGATGACCATCTTGCCGCATGTATTGTATGTGTTTCAGGCACTGCCGGTGGAACCCCCGCCACGAACGGTAACAAGCCTTCAAACGGCAGTCCTAAGATTTATATGGGAGGGGAAGGCGGCGCGGCTACCGCAACGACTGATGTATCGCCCTAAGCGAGAGGGGGGATTGGCTGTTCCCTGCCTCCTGAGATACTTTCAAGCAGCACAACTGCGTTTTCTAATGGAATGGAGCCGCCCGTTCTCCGAGAAGCATTGGTGTTTTATGGACCAGGCAGTGGTTGGCTCACATATATGGAAAGAGCCCTGGCTTAAGCGACGTCACAGAGCTCGTGGATTGTACGTATCCCCAGTCACGGAGGTATCGATGAGGGTGTGGGATCGTGTGGCCAGTCGATTGGGCCTGACAACCTTTCCGTCCCCAATGACCCCCCCTGGGTGCGAATCCCAATTTTGGCCCGGGCCTGCAGGTTGAAGCGCTTCGTCATTGGCATGAAGGGGGCTGTAAAAGGGTTGGTTGTTTTTTTGATGAACAGGGTGTGATCCCCTTTGACCAGATGAGGGAGACATATGGCCTATCTGAGGCAGACAGGTTGATGTACTATCAGATACGACATTGGGCTCTGCTACCAGCCAATAGAGCATTAATAGTTAGGCCCTTAACACCTTTGGAAAAATGGATTATAACAAAAAAGGATGATAAGCGATTGATCTCTGAGCTTTATGCTTTTCTGCAGGGGGGGGGTTCGACCACCCAAAACTAAGGGTCAGCTGAGATGGGAGAGGGAGCTGGAGAGAGAGCTCTCTGAGGAGGAGTGGGAGAACATCTTCTACAGAACACACCACACAGCTTATAATGCGGCAGGAACAGAATCAGCCTATAAGGTGGTATCCTACTGGTACTTTACTCCGGCAAGGATCCATGCCTGGGATCCTGCTAAGTCAGATTTGTGTTGGAGAGGATTTGGAATGACCGGATCGCTTGTCCATCTCCTATGGCACTGTCCTAAGCTCCATAGAGACTGGGAGAATATATTAGACACTCTTGACTCGGCATTTGATACTCATAGCCCCAGATTTCCTGCGCACATCTTACTGGGCCTCCCTAATGTGCTCACCTTCCCTTTGAAGTCAATGAAAGGTAGACAGATGGCCTTAGCGTTAAATGCAGCCACACAGCTGTTGTTAAGCATGTGGGGGTCTGATCAGATCCCGACCCTAACATTATGGCTCCATAAGCTATGGTTTATTCTTGCCATGGAAAGGCTTACCCTGTCTTCATTGAAGTGTGGTGAAGATTTCAAGGAATTGTGGCAACCATTCTTACAGATACTGTCTACGGAGTTCACGGAACTAACATGCCCAACCTACCTGAGGGTCTTGAGCCTGATTTGAGGAAGGAGAATAGGGTGTGCTATATTTACTTTTAGTTTGGGCCGTGTCTGCACAGGTACAAGTCCTGGGAGTTTAAGATATCAATGTAATTTTGTATGTCAACTGTGAGAAACTATGTTTGAAGTTTGTTATTTTGTCTTTTCTTTCTTTCTTTTGTCTTTTGCTATAGTCTTAATATGTACCGTTGCTTCTGTATTCTTTATATTTGAAATTACAAATAAACAGATTTGATCCATAAAACATCCATGATATGGTGTGCCAAGAGATAGGTTGTGTTTTGTTTTCTTTTGGGCTTCAATGTCCTCAACAAATCAAGGTCAAGAATTATCTCTGAGTCTTATTTGGATCACAGAGTTTCTGCCAGGAGTTGAATTCCCAACTCACCCTTTCTTAATGTGCAGTGAGCCCAATATAAATGAGTATCAATCATTCATTTTGTAAGAAAATGCCTTTTTTTTTACTGGGGCTGCTGTTTCTTTGACTCTGTACACTGGGACTCTGCTAACAATGCCCGGGGCATGTTCTCTCATTCCCAAAATATATCTAAAATGATTGTAGTCCTAATTGGCACATTTAACTTACCTAGGAAACCATAGTACAAGGTGGACACAGGGCCTAATGTATTAAATGTTACTAGTGGACTGTAGTACACTTTGTGCCACCACTAAAATTACAATATAAAATATGACTGCAAGCCTGCCACCAGTAACTTGGATGTGCAAGTTTAAACTGCAAATTTGTCCTGTTAAAATAACTCAGTTGACAGGTCTAAAACCTCCTTTTAAATATAGGTTAGCCCAAAGTAATCCTTAATGCTCACTAAAGCAGGGTGACTATAGGACATGTAGAAGTATAATGTAAGACATGTCCTTACAGTGGCACGGCCTCTAAATCTATTTCTACTTTAGCAGGTTTTCTGTTCCATAGAACAGTTATAGGAGTTAATGTTAAAATTAAATATAGTTTAATCTCCATCTAGGTACCGGCTACAAGGTTTTTAAAAAAAACCTTTTTGAAATATTTATTACAAATCAAATGAACTGGCAAAGTTAGATTTGTATTAAATATTTTATAAAATAAACTTTTAAAAAGTCACCTTTTGCCTGCCTAATGCCTCTATAACCCCGTTTGCATAGGCTTCCAACTGTCACATAGGAGCTGAATAGCTCCTTAATGAGATGTGCCTTGGGTCTGGAGAAGTGTTCTGTTCCCCTGGCAGGATGATGATCTTGGCAGTGCCCAAGAACATTATAACCTTGAAAAGGGCCTACTCATTCACAGGCAGATGTAGTTTACACCTGGGCTGGCCCCCTCTTCCATCCTGATGTCCAGCAAGGCATTATTCCCAGTGGGAGAGGAGCTGCCACTGAACTGGTTTTGAGTGACCACAGATGAGGGGTTGCAAATTTCCCTAGCCATTAACACTAGCATTGGTTACAGTAGAGCACACTGGAACATCTGCAAAAGTGACTAGAGTTGCCCCTGGGAACTTTTTCTCTGTATGTCAGGGAGGAGCCAGAAGCCATCCCACCCACAGACTATTGCGAGGCATACATGTGGGATCCCTGGGCACCCTCTTCAGATCATGACAGGATCTGAAAAACACAGAAGAAGGACTTCAGCCCTGTGAGCAGAACCCTAAGTGCTGGACCTGCACCCACTTGTACCTAGGAAAATGAAGTGGACTCCAAGAGTCAGTTGACTGACCTCCAGTTAGGCTGCAGGGACACAAAATCTGCAAGATGCCCACTTTCCTGAAAGAGCCCAGCAGATCAGTTTCAGCTGAACCTTTCCAGGACCCTGCTGGAGGCTTCTGCTGGAGTGAGTCATGACCCACAAGTCCTGTTCTTGAGGTCCCACAACCATCGGCTGGTGTCAAAGTGTACTCCTCCTGCCCAAACCTAAAAAGCTGGGCCTCATAATCTTTTTGGTAACTCTTTTTGCATCGAGAGTCGGCAAGGTACATGGGACCAACCTGGCAGTTCCAATTCTACAGGCACACCATCAACCAGCATCCAGTGTCGCCAAACTCACTTCTGCTACACCCGGCTGCCTTGTACCTCTGAGGAAATTGACTCCCATAAAAGAGTCTAAGTCCGAAAGTAGAAATCTTCATTGAGAAACATCTGATTGGCAGCTTTCTGGGTGTGAACTCTGAACTTTTACCACTCTGCACTTTTCATCCCATTGCTGACAAGCCTATCTTCAATTCCAGACAGCAGGCTTGACCAGCTGAGAATTCTACCCTCTTCAAAACGTTCTTAGTCCGAGATTTACTCTTTGACTGTGATCAACCTTGTCCTCAGATCTGACCAACACTCCTTCACAGTTGGCCTCCAACCTTACTCTTGTGACGGTGTAGCGTGAGCAGTTGTGCTTTGCGCTATTTGGTTCTATTTTTATTTAAAATTTCAGAAAATCATGCCTATTGTTCCCTTATTGAATCTTTGTAATTTTGGTGTTGTTTTGTTCATTAAATTATTCTCTATATTTATAAAGTAGGGAGTTGTATTGTTATTTTTCTCTTTTTAACTGTTTTGATACTTTTAAATGCTTTACAGATTCTCTGAAATTCAGCCTGTGTACTCTGTGCTATAGCTGTAAGGGGATGACATCAGGTTTAAAGTACTGAAACCTTTACTGAGGCTAACAAGATTATTACTTGTGGAGGACTTCCATCCACCCCAACTATCACCTTTCTGATGCATTTCATCTTCAATTAGTGCCCAAGCAGCTGTCCCAAGCCATATGGAAGTGGACCCAAGTGAATTATATCATGCTAATAATTAAATTAGAGGGATCTCCATTGGGTGGAGAGAGACCATATTGGGCATTACAAGTGCTGCCGTTTTTGTCCTGGTGTCACTAACCTAGGTTACTCATACCAATGTATTAGTAAAATACAGGTCGATGGATACCATGGAGAGTATGAGATGAACCCTAAGGGAATAGGCAAAATGAAGTATTGACTAGTACGAGTAATTCAGCACTAGTTTCTCCTAGAAATGTTTAATTTGTTGCTGATTTTCAAAATTTCCAGTGGCGTTACAGTGGATCACCTAACTCCACTGGAGCTAGTATTTCCTCTTACGAGGTTCTATTGAAATACCAGGCCTCTCCTAATGAGGGACATTCTTGGAAGTGAATTAATATAATCAATATTGAATTCAATACTTTGTTTCAAAAGCAGTATATGTGTTTCTTTATGTTCATCATACTTGTTTGCATGGGCAGGTTCAAAGATTATCACCACGTTTTTTAATATAGAAAACCAGATTTCATTGTTTTTGTCCTTGACAGGTATAGTTGATCAATAGGTGTTGTTATGTTTTATTATGCAGGTGATATACGTAAATCAAATGTACCCGTGCTCCCTTACCTCCCATATCCAATCTGTCCAAGAACAGGATTGCCAGTGAAGACAAAACTGCCAACCTTCAAGCACCAAAATGCACATAAATTTGGAAGAACAATGATTGATCCTGTGACAGGAATAGAGGTGCCTGTACTAGCGATGACAGTACACCCACAGACAAGCCACAAACACACCATTGGAGGTACCTACACCAACCCCTTATCAGGATTCGTAACACCAATTGATATTGGAAAGCCCATGATTGATCTAAAAAGGGGAAACATTGTTCCAATTCTTGGAATCAGTCTAAACTCTAGTTCAGGTAAGAATATATTTAATGACATCTGTCATGTAAATTTATTCATTAAAGTGTGAGAGTTATAAATCAGTGAAGTCGGACTGATTCATTGATATTCTCAAATGCATGCTTCACTCCAGGCAAGATATTTTTAATAATACATTCTTCCAGTATGAAGGTTCCATTGAGAAGACACTGTGTAGATAAATTACCTCTGATTTGTTCCAGAAGTGGTAAATCTTCCTTTGCAGGATTCCTCACCTGTCTATAAACAAAGGCAGAACTGCTGCCACCATACTCTTCCTACGGTGGAGCCAGTTCTCCTGAAGAGTCTCTCCACTAGCAACTGATATTGACTTACTTCAATCATTACTAATTTTCTTTCAATCAGAAACATGAAGTTTCCGCACCCCACGGTGCCCAAGAGTTTGGACCATGAAAGTGAGCATAAATGAATTGGAAACTGAAAATCCAACAATTTATCAACATTTAAATATCATTCATGATGGGAGTTAATAATGAAAGTTTCATTACATTTTAATGTAAAATGTCTTTATTAAATCTTTTAGTAATTTAATTATTTGCTAACAATTCATTGAATTCTCAATATAATTACAGAACAAAGCAGAAAGCATGTTCTATAAAATCTAATCGCTATGCTAAGCTAATTTACAGTAAAGGAAAGGATCAAAAGAACCCATAATGAGATCTGTTCTCGAGAGGTGAAAGCATAAAAGCTGCAATGTAACTTCCCTCAAAAAAAGAGTTCAAGAATCTCAGTAGGGTCTCAAATAGCATATGTTCAGAGCAAGATTAAAGTAACTCCCAGAGTGAATCTAAGATGCATCAGCAAAATCTGAAATACATGATATTAAGGGAATGAGTCTGGTATAGTCTCTGTCTCCTTTTCTTCTCTCCCTATCTGTTCTAGGAACGTGCATTTTTACATTTGCAGATATAAATGAAAATGCAACTTTCTGTAACACTTTACGATGATAACTTCTTGCTTGAACCAATGGGGTACAATGTCTTCCTTGGAAAAAGACAGCATCTGTCAATTTAGCAAACTTTAACTTTAATATAGGTTACAATATATTATCTCCTGCAGCATACTGTTATTCCACTCTTTTCTCCCAACACTAGTCTCCATAAGAAAAAACATCTTAAGAAAAGTACAGTATATTTCATAATGAGATCACTCCCATTCTCACACATCTCTGCTAAAAAAAACTATTCATAAACACGTTTCAAATATTAGTTTAACATTGAGATATATTAGCGTATTTCACGTAGGTCAAATGGGCAAGAAAGCTAAGATATAACACTGCATTAATTCTAATGTGTCAATACACATTTGCATCATCAAAGAGATCTGCACTTATCACCATGACACAGGTCAGAACTATTAAAGAGGAAAGAAAACAAAAGAAAAGAAAAAAAAAATCTGTACTTATCAGCAGTTAACACTAAATACACAGTGAGGTTTAAATGCAGTGTTTAATTGAGACATACAAAAGAACTCGTACAGGTTAATAATATTATGATTTGAATTAGTGAAATATCTTCAGCACAACTAATCCTACTAATCCTACAAAGGAGGGTGTACCATTGCCTCAACAGTTTTCCGTTGTCATTCTGCTCTCAAGTAAGGCACTAAGGGCCAGATGTAGCAAAGTGTTTGCACCTCGCAAACAGCGAAAAACGCCGTTTGCGAGGCGCAAAAGCCTCTTTGCTATGCAGAAATGCATTTTGCGAGTCGGATCCGACTCGCAAAATGCATTTCCGACTCGCAAATAGGAAGGGGTGTTCCCTTCCTATTTGCGACTCGCAATGCTATTCAATTTCATTTGCGACCGCGAAATCCACTTGAAGTGGATGGTAACCCAGTTGCAAACAGGAAGGGATCCCCAGGGGACCCCTTCCCCTTTGTGAATGGAAACAAAAATAATTTTTCAGAGCAGGTAGTGGTCCTATGGACCACTGCCTGCTCTGAAAAATACCGAAACAAAAGGTTTCGTTTTTTTTTTCTAAGTGCAGCTCATTTTCCTTTAAGGAAAACGGGCTGCAGATAGAAAAAAAAAACTGCTTTATTAAAAAGCAGTCACGGACGTGGTGGTCTGCTGACTCCAGCAGGCCACCATCCCCGTGAGTGCCCATACTCGCAATGGGGTCGCAAAATGAGACCCACCTCATTAATATTAATGAGGTGGGTCTTTGCGACCCCATTGCGAGTTGCAGAAGGTGTCTGAGACACCTTTCTGCATACCAAATTGCGAGTTGCAATTTGCGAGTCGCACGGACTCGCAAATTGCAAGTCGCAATTTGTTTTTTTCCTACATCTGGCCCTAAAATGTTGACTTACTCAAAAAGCAAAACACTCTTCAGTAGAACCTACCAAAAAAACGATTGGCATATGCAGAGCAAAGAATTACTTGCCTTAAAACTAACCAAGATTCCAGACTACCCACCACAGCTGTGCTGCTTTATGCAGCTTTATATATATTTAATTGGACATTTTCAATAACATACACACAAGACATTCATCAACTCACACAGTGCAAGTAGTGTCATTATTAAATTTGCACAGTCTTACACTATTGGAATATTAGTAGGCGGTTCATTATGTTGAAATTTCCCCATTTTCAAAGGGATTGAAATTGTTCTAACTAGGTATATTTCTGCGGTGGAGAAAAGATGGAATTTTACATCAGCAGTTGTGAATAGTGGGTTGTTTTCCAGCGAGGTGTTTCAAGTGACATCACAGAGGCAATGGGCCTGAAACGTAAGTTATTTATGATGTCAATAGGACACCCTAGGGATCTGCTTAGAGAGGCAGTGCATAGCTAGAGGAGTTATTTCACCCACATCAACTGCCCTTTTGAAGTTCCTGGCATCATGCCACCCTCTACACCACAATCAGGAGAACCTTCCCCTTCCAGGCAGTGTTGTCACCCATCCTGTGACCATGAGTGTCAATTCACCAAAATGCTAGGGATAAAAGAAGTGATATTGCATAAACACCCGCTGACCAAACTACATCACAAGTGATATCATTTGACCTTTGACACTGAATCCTTCTAGGAAGTGATGTCAGGACCTTAATCCTGAATGCATTACAATAAGTGGCATTGCTGACGTCAAGAGCCTTTCAGGAGCACAATGAAATATAATTCAACAGGTACTAACAAATACATTTCCAGTTTATTTACTACCTACTGTTGGCAATGGCCCTTTTTGCAGGGTCATCCCCAGTGTTTTTGCCTCCTATTTTTTCTGACCTGTTGCTGTTGGCTTTTGAACTCTGAGCACTTTACCACTGCTAACCAGTGCTAAAGTGCATATGCTCTCTGTGTAAATTGTAATGTTGATTGGTCTATTCATGACTGGCATATTTGATTTACTAGTAAGTCCCTAGTAAGGTGCACTAGAGGTGCCAGGGCCTGTAAATCAAATGCTACTAGTGGGCCTGCAGCACTGGTTGTGCCACCCACATAACTAGCTCTGTAATCATGTCTCAGACCTGACACTGCGGTGTCTGTGTGTGCAGTTTTAACTGTAAATTCGACTTGGCAAGTGTACACACTTGCCAGGCCTAAACCTTCCCTTTTCTTACATGTAAGGTACTTCTAAGGTAGGCCCTAGGTAGCCCCAAGGGCAGGGTGCAGTGTATGGTTAAGGTAGGACATATAGGGGGTCATTCCGACCCCGGCGGGAGGCGGGCGGAAACCACCCAAACACCGCCCCGCGGTCGAATGACCGCGGGGAGCATTTTGACTTTCCCGCTGGGCCGGCGGGCGATCTACTAAAGATCGCCCGCCGGCCCAGCGGGAAAGCCCCAGCAAAGATGAAGCCGGCTCCGAATGGAGCCGGCGGATTTGCTGGGGTGCGACGGGTGCAGTTGCACCCGTCGCGATTTTCAGTGTCTGCTATGCAGACACTGAAAATCTTGTTGGGGCCCTGTTAGGGGGCCCCACGACACCCGTTCCCGCCATCCTGGTTCTGGCGGTGAAAACCGCCAGAACCAGGCTGGCAGGAAGGGGGTCGGAATCCCCAGCGCCGCCATGGAGGATTCCCTGGGTCAGGGGAAAACCGGCGGGAAACCGCCGGTTCCCCTTTTCTGACCGCGGCTTTACCGCCCGGTCAGAATGCCCCGGAAGCACCGCCAGCCTGTTGGCGGTGCTTCCTCTGCCCTCTGCCCTGGCGGTGAGACACCACCAGAGTCAGAATGAGGGCCATAGTAATGTGTTTTATATGTCCTGACAGTGAAATACTGCTAAATTTGTTTTACACTGTTTCAAGGCCTTTCCCTCTCAGAGGTTAACATGGGGGCTACCTTTAACTCTCATTAAAGTGTAGAGTCCCTTTGGGAGCGGATGGACAAGTGGAGTTTGGGGTCTCTGAGCTCACAATTTAAAAATACATCTTTTAGTAAAGTTGGTTTTTAAGATTGTGCATTTGAAAATGCAACTTTTAGAAAGTGAGGATTTTCTTGCTTATGCCATTTCTGTGACTCTGCTTGTTTGTGGATTCCCTGTCTGGGTCAGTTTGACAGTTGGGCTGGTTGCACCTCACACTAGACAGTGACGCAAAAGGAGCTGGGGTGTAGTCTGCATTTTCTGATGAGCCATCTGTGCTAGGAGGGAGGGGAGGAGTGGTTACACCTGAAAGGGCTGTGACTGTTCTCACACAATGCCATCTCCGACCCCCTGGTGAGTGTCTGGGGCCTGGCCTGGGCAAGGCAGTATTTCACATTCAAAAGAGACTTTACTTTGAAGTAGGCCTACTTCAAAGGGGAAATTGGGTATAAGAAGGGCACCCAAAACCACAGACTTTAGATCACTTCTGGAAATCAAGAGGAACCTCTGCATGGAGAAGAGCTGAAGAGCTGAGGAGAAGTGCTGCCCTGCCTGTGACTTTGCTTCGTGGAGCTATCCTGCAGTTGCTGCTTCTGCCAGAGTAAGAGGGCGAAGACTAGACTTTGTGTGCCTTCCATCTTGTGAAGAAATCTCCAAGGGCTTGATTTAGAGCTTGCCTCCTGTTGTTTCAAGTCTCGGGGACAGCAAAGACTTCTCTCTGCCAGCACCTGGAGTCTCTGGAGAGACTCCTGCTCTGACAAGTGGTGCCCTATCCAGTTCCTGGGCCCCTGAAAGGAAAGCTGGTGGAAATCCAAGGAAATCGACTTCGGACCGACGCCGCTGCTGAATCCGGTGACGCCGCCTGCACTCAATGCCGTGACCTTCGCTGGAACGCAACGATCTTCGCATGCCCGACGCCGCTGCAGCCCCTCTGTAGTCCGCGACTCCGTGGAAGTCGCCGCACCACATCGTGACCGATGCCGCTCGAAGTGCGCGGATTCAACATTTCGCACTGACGCCGCGATCCCCGACTTTGCGCATCGACCTATTTTCACTCTTCACCAAAGGTACAGTACTTGGGGGTCTACGCGACTCCATGTCTGGCGCCACTGGTTTCGGCTTGTTGGGAACGACTCCGTCACGACGCCGTGTTAACACCTCATCGAAGCATTTTGTGTTTCTAAGCACCATTTTTGAGTTTAATCTTTAAAAATTCATAACTTGACTTGTGTATGTCAGATTTTTGTCGTTTTGGTCTGGTTTTGTTTAGATAAATATTTCCTATGTGTCATTTTGTAGTGTTTTCATTAAGTTACTGTGTGTGTTGGTACAAATACTTTACACCTAGCACTCTGAAGTTAAGCCTACTGCTCTGCCAAGCTTCCAAGGGGGTACACAGTGGTTAGCTGAGGGTGATTCTCTTTTACCCTGACTAGAGTGAGGGTCCTTGCTTGAACAGGGGGTAACCTGACTGTCAAACAAAGACCCCATTCCTAACACCTACATTTTAAATAGGGTGCTAACATGATAGGAGCATTACATATGTCTCTCTTTAATTGCATGACCATCCCTTCTGTCTCATCTTTACAATATGTGATTGTACCGGAAGAAGGCTTGCTTGGAAGAAGAGTTATAGATAAAGAGGCAATAGGAGTGAAAAGGAAACCACTTAACAGCATGAACAAAAGTGTTTTTCAAGTCTTATGTGGAATCTCTGTTTAGGGCAGATCACCTTGGGATTAGGGAAAAGGAGGAAAGGCAATGAGGTAATGGCCCAATTTCTCACGTTATTCTTTATCACTCCAAGTTTACGTCTTCCTTAACTAGTCCTGCATCCTCCCATCCTGTCTCTTCTGTCTCAGGTGTGATCGTATGGGGCAAAGGCTGGTTGTATAGAAGGAGGCACAGAGCTGTAAAAAAGGCTCTGCCACCTCACAGGATGTGGATATGAGTATTACTTTCAATTTTATCTTATGGAGAATGTCTGTCCCGAGCCAAATTGCCTGAACACATAAGGACTGGCACAACAAGTCTAGAAAGAGAGATGATTGCCCAATTAAGTGTGGGAAAGTGGGGCAAAATCCTTTCATTTCTGGAGGAAGTGCTTACCGTGGAGAAGAATCCATTGCTGTAGTGATAGTATGGGGGTGGATATTCCAGCAACATATTCTTCTGATTCATTCAAAGTATTACCAATTGCAGCTCAATTTGTGTACGATTTCTTTCAACCAGGTTTCTGTTAAATGTGCCCTGTTTCTCCTTTCCAACACCCACTGTTACCACAGTAAATCTATTTTCTTTCAATTTTTCTTAGTCTGTTATTCATCATTTTATTTCCATATGGTATTTATTGGTGTGCATTTTTTAAATAAACCTTAATAGTGGGAAGAAGTTAGGAATCTCAGCCCTTCACGAAGACCTAAATTGTCCACTTTCATTCAAAGCGAACTGTCCTAAAACTACTATGTGTATTCTAGGCAGAACAAAATATAATTATGCTTGTTAAACATTTGAAACTTATCGATTCCTTGGTATAATCATATTTGTACAATTTATGAAATGCCGTATTATACTATTTTATGTTATTTTCTGCTTATCAGGGACAGTCTCTAGCTCCATCTTGTCTCCAATCAATATTTTGTCTTGTTTCAAAAAGGTGTGCACATGTGAAATTTTACATGCTGTATCCGTAAACTCAACTCTATGCTTTTCATGTAATTTCACATAATTATGTGTAGTTTTTATGAAATTTGGCAAAAATACATACATTTCAAGAGTCTCCTGATCTGAGATTTGGAGCCAAATGTACGAAAAAGCCGTTTTGCGATTTCCTACTTATGGTTTTTAGCAAATTGCAATTAGGAAATCTCAAAACGACATGTATGGTAGCTGGCTGCCCAGAAAATGTGACTCGGAAATTAGTTGCTTTACAAAATAAGAAATCACAATTTGCGATTACCTATTCAGTCGCAAATAGTGAGTGTAGGGCCAGATGTAGCAAACAGTTTGCGAGTCGCAAACGGCGAAAATCGCAGTTTGCGAGTCGCAAACGTGTGTTTGCTATGCAGAAATGCATTTTGCGAGTCGGAACCGACTCGCAAAATGCATTTCCGACTCGCAAATAGAAAGGGGTGTTCCCTTCCTATTTGCGACTCACAGTGGTATGCAATTCGCGGTCACAAATGGAGTCGCAGTTACCATCCACTTGAAGTGGATGGTAACCCACTCGCAAACTGGAAGGGGTCCCCATGGGACCCCTTCCCCTTTGTGAGTGGACCCAAAAATATTTTTTCAGAGCAGGCAGTGGTCCAATGGACCACTGCCTGCCCTGAAAAAATCCCAAACTAAAGGTTTCGTTTTTTTTTCCTAAGTGCAGCTCGTTTTCCTTTAAGGAAAACGGGCTACACTTGGAAAAAAAAAAACTGCTTTATTAGCAAGCAGTCACGGACATGGAGGTCTGTGACTACAGCAGGCCTCCATGTTAGTGAGTGCCCATAGTCGCTATGGGGCCGCAATTTGCGACCCACCTCATTAATATTAATGAGGTGGGTCTTTGCGACCCCATAGCGACTCGCAGACGGTGTCTCAGACACCGTTCTGCACAGCAAATTGCGAGTTGCAATTTGCGAGTCGCTCGGACTCGCAAATTGCAAGTCGCAATTTGCCGTCTTCCTACATCTCGCCCGTAGTCACAAATAGCAACCATTTAAATAAATAGTGATTCTGCTTCCTGGTTCGGGGAGATGACCCCTGAAACAGGATGTTCATGACCCCAGCAGCCAGGAAGGGGCAGTGAGAGGCTGGAGAGCTGCAGAGCACAGGCAGTGATTTGAAGACCCCAAACACAAGAAAACTGAAGTTCTTAGAGCAGGAACTGGAGATTCTCACTAAGGAGTGTTGCAACTGACACAACCTCATTTTGGCCGGGCATCAATGAATGTTCCAGGGACACAGAAGAACAAGATATGGAATGGGATGCAACAGATTGTAAATGCTGTGGGTGTGGCACAGCGTTCTATTGAAGAGATTCGCAAGAGGTGGTGCTATCTCCGTTCCCACACAAAGAAAAAGGTTGCAACATGCCTAAGTGTGTCCTATGCCACAATAGACGGACCTTCTACTGCACCCTGAACCAAGACACCGAAGGCAATGGAGGAGTGCACCGTGGCACCAGAAGCTGTTGTTGGATTTGCCAATCTGGGCACATCTGCGCCTATACCATTGCAAAGTAAGTGCTAAACTTTAATTATGGCAAACTGTCAAGGTTTGAACCTGAAGTCCACATGCATGTAAAACAAACATAAACAAAATATCAGGATGGGACCTTCCCATGTCCAAAATTTCACACATGGTGCATTATAGGAATTGGAGTCACAGACAGAAACAATGTAGTCAGTGTCAGAGGTTGGTAGAATGAGCACTCAAAGGTGCAAGGATAGAAGCAGTGCTGTGTGCATGGATCCCTTGACCAGGGTCATTGGGAGACTCACACAGGCCACCACTACACTGTCCAAGCATAATGTGACACTACAGTTGGAGATGGGCCACTTGAATAGGGATGTCTTGAAGGGCCTTGGTCAGATAACAGCTGCAGTGGAGGCAATCCAAACAGCAAATATTGCTAGTGGTGTGGGTGCAGAGGCCCAAGACATTGAGTTGTCCAGCGTCATCAGCATCTCTGCCACAGCTGCACGTGCACTGTGATGAGGTACCAGTCACAGTCCTACACCTCAATATGGTGGCACTTCACATACTGGATGCACTCCCAGAAAATAAATGAAGGGTACCAATCAGGGATAGATATATTGGCTTTCCTTTTGTTGTTGGTGCTGTAACTGACCTACATGATGTCAGTATTATTGAGAATGACAGCTTGTCCGTCAACTATTCGGTAGCGCCTGCCATTAAAGATAGCTTTACTTTGAGCAGTCAATCAAGTGTGGTGGCTTTTTTTTACTGTATTGTGAATTTGAGTACGTCTTACCTTGTGAAGTAATGTGTAGCAATGTGGTCCCTGCGCCTTCACCCCTCTATTGCTCTGTTCTCCTCTGTTGACTGCTGAAACAGGTGGACCGAGATCCCACTTCTCTGTATCAGATTTGGACACAGCCCCACTCTTATAGAGGCAGAAAAGGATACATTTCAGATCACAGTGCTGGTGCGTAGATGTGCAGTGTTGTATTGTTTTTTCATTTTGGACAGTGGGAGAAAGGTAAGGTGTGAGAATCCAGGGATGTAAGGCATACACACTGTCACTTGAAACACATATACACAAGTGAGTCAACATAAATTTTATGCAGATTGGGCACTTATATATCAATATCAGCATTTACATTATTTGCCAGTGCCTACTAAGTACCCATGAAACACCACACCTTCCAGTCGCCTGAATACTCTGAGGTGCATGAACATGTAGGAGTCATGGGTACTCCCAGGATATTGTGATAGGATGTCAGTGATTATATTGTGCGCATTGCAAACCACTTTTATATTAGGGGAATGAGTGGTGTTCCGATTACTAAATAAGGTATTCAAGATGGGATGAGGGACATACGGGCACCCTACGACCTAGGGAAATTTTACAATCCGGTAAAATTGCAGTTTGGTAATCCACATTTCCTCAACATTCTTGGGCATGTACATTTGGTGGTGGATATTGAGAAGCATGGCAACAAGGAAAGAATATGTAAGAAATGTGAAAGGGCTCTTTGCGACACCCCACCTTCAACAGCTACCACATCCTGATAACTACCAGTGGCTAACAGGTGTAACACGTACAACACCTGGACATGGGTGGGGATGGAATTGCTGCACAGAATACTGTTGGTGCAGGTGTAGCTTTAAGAGGACATTTAACTCCAAAATGACAGTTCTACTTAGCCTGTATTTGTCATATATCTCTTCCTCTGTTTTGTCGAGAATGGTCAGCCTGACTCAAAATCTCCTCTCTTGTCACTGCCTCTTCCTCTGCTGAAGAGCTAGTGTGCTCCTCCTCCTTGCTATCACATACAGGGCAGCCATTGTGAACAGCCATGGTGCATTTTGGGCCAGCTTCTATAGTTTTTACCCAGTTACCACCTAGTTTTAATTGGTGGTAAATTGCATGTGCAAAAGGGCCAAATAGAGACTATTCACTATTCGCTACTCACTCATACATTCCGTTTGCAACTTGCTATTAGCAATTCTCTAATACCGACTCACTATTTCCTTTCCCAAAAAATAGTGATTAAAAAATTGGTTGCATTGCTTTTTTTGGCTTGGCAATGACTTTCTTACATGGCGTATGGAGGTTTTTCCATTCGCAAACCAGTTTGAGACTGATTTGCGAGTCGCTACTCTTTTGTACATCTGGCCCTTGTTTTCCTAGCTGTCATTCAGATTTTCTAAAATAAGCGAGATGACAGGAAACACAATTGCCGCTATCAGATGAGCTGAAGTTCCTATCCTGGCTGCTGGAAGCCCTGTCCTGTAATTTCTGACTTTGAGGAAGATGAAAGGCACACAGTTTATTATACCTAGGGCCACTGGAATTATTAAATTGTGCAGTAGGGGCTATTTTTGCATAATTAAGGAGTTGCCACATTTGCCCCATACCCCATCATATGCTGAATAATCAGAAGATTTTAATAACAATAAAAAATAGTTTTTAGCTCAAATGGTTCAAAAGTTACTAAAAATGGAGTGACATGTGTTGCCGCACAGTGGAAGGCCCTTTGCAAAGCTGAGCTGGTCACCTTTCTATTGCATATTGCTAAATTTGGGTGTTAAACTGGCACTAATGAGGTGCAACCAATGCCCATGCAGTGATACCATGTTTAAAAAGGACGAAATTATGAAGTAATACTATTCTAAAATGAGCTGCATTATGCTGCATTATTTGCCTTTTCTTGCTCCATAATTCACTCAAACCTGCCGCATAATTCCAGTGGCCCTGATCATACCAATAAACTAAACTTGCGGCTGAGGGGAAGTGGCCAGAGCTGCATAGTTTAGAACTGGGGAACCTCTCAACGTGAATTTAACATCCTATGACTATGGGGAAATCTCTTAACCTCCCCATGCCTAAAAATGTATCGTGACCTTGTGTAACGTAACTGGTGCTCATGTAAAGCGCTCCAATACCTTGGAGTGGAGTTTGCGCTATATAATATAATAATTAAAAATAAAAAGAGCAATGAACTCACGACCTAGTGTAGCAGCAGGAACTTTCCCTCTGCAGCGTTATCCTCTTTTACTCCTTTTTAAAACGCTGCCAGTCACAAATTGAGTTAAGATGACCACCTTATTTAAAAAAAAAAATCAGAGTAGAGACTGGTCAAGCTTGCAGCTTCGCATCACACTCCCCAATCTTTCAATTAATATCCGATGCCCGTTTCATCTGCTCAGCTTGTTAATTAATGAGGAAAAGCAGGGTACATTTTAGGAATCCTTTAAATTCTTCTATAATGCCTCTTCCAGCCCACAATGGGCCTCAGTGTTTTTGACATACATTTTTCAGTCACTTCCACTCCACTGGTAGCATGATTAATTGGGATATATGGCATGACACGGTCAAAGTCTCTGGTAGAAACATAATGGACGAGCATGTCAATATCACAATGGTTCCAAATGACATATTCAGCCGCCAATGGTACCTCAAATGAACCCTGGCTCCCAGTACTGCTGCACTGAGTGTGGTTATAGCCGGTCACAACGGATCTGCCAGTCTGAGAGTTATTGGCTCCCAAAATCAATTTCAAACCAATCTATATTTTGCTGAGCTGTCTTGTGTAAGGTGGGTTAAAGAGCGGCTAATGGGGGGAGGGCCTACGAACGATTCGTTAAGCAATAAGTGGTGGAAGGTTAATTAAAAATATGTCAAGAGAGGATGTGGGAAGATTGTGAAACTTTTGGAAGTGGTTCAGCTGTTCTATTGTTGCAATCAAATATATCCCTGATACATAGTGAAGTGGCATCTGGATTTGTAGCCATCGATTAATGGAATGCATCTATTGTTACAGTACAGTAGTTACAGCAATACTTTATAGAAAGCATTTAAAAAGTGCACTGCACATTATAAAATAATCAGTGTGGTAAATGAAAATGTGCGTTTGTTGACAATAAAGACAGGACGGGACAGTGACGGTGTTCCTGTATCTTTTTTCTGCCAATCAGACATCTGCTTTCTTTGAAAAGATTTCATACTCAAAATTTGCTGGAGCTTTTCATAATAAAAATAGCTGCAGCCAAACGCACTTCGTATTCAGCAGTGGGCTTAAAAACAAACCAAAAAGTGAATTTGATAGTGAATGCGAAAGGAAGTGTTGTGTTTTTTTGTTTTTGTTTTTTTTAATGAGAAACACACATGACAGCAAGAACCCACATTTCTTTGGACAATTAGGAATAAAAAAAAAACTGCGAAGAAGCATCACTACATATAGATTCTTGCTTCTGCTTCAAACCACTACTCAGCAGCCAGCGTGACGCCACCTATCTGCAGTTGTTTAGTTTTCAAACATTTTTATTAGATTTTAGGCTGAAGAAACATAAAAAGAAAAGGAAAGTATACTGCGATGTACATTTGTCTTCATGTGGCATATTAGATGAGTAAAATAATCTACGGGAACATTAGGTGAGGGTGAACGGAGATATCTATACATGATATTCTTCTATGGGGATTATGCAGGTTACGAATATAAAATATCAGGTACATCAACGATAAGAAAGAAATATACCTTAAAAGTCAAAATGGTATTTTATTTACTTGAAAAGGCGGGATATAACAATACAGCAAGGAGGGGAATATTATGATCCAATCCAATAATATGTGATTGTGTAATAAGAAGAATTATTCAAGCATATCAGAAGAGTTTATTACTAATAGTGTGAGATTGTATTAGAACATTATAGAGGACTAGCCTTGTGTACATTTACGGTGATTTGTTCTATAGTGGTTTAAAAGGTTTTTTTCAGAATCTCAGATCTTGTTTGAGTTTTTCCATTCGCATAGGATTGTCTTGACACCTTTGGTTAAAAGTAGGTCTACCAGAGATAGGTCTCTATGAGATAGTATATTTGATAGGTTTAGCTGCCAGGGGCTTAGAATAATGGTTCATGGATTTAGAGTAATGTTTGATTGACATATATCAATAATTATTACCGGACTTTCTAAACACAGGCACAATAAAAATATATATCCCAGGTCAGCTTTTGTATGATCACAGATCCAAAATAACAGGATGTCAATTAAGCCTTGTAGGTGCAATTTTGTGACAGTCCAGTAACGAGTGTGACTAGCCCAGTATTTGCACTGGTATTACAATGGTGATATCTTGTGTAAAAGTTTGGACCATGTAGAGCACCATAACTGTTTACAGGGCATTTAATTTTCAGCATAAGAAGCAGGTGTCCCCATTTGTCATTGAGGTCCTTGGTTATTTTGTTATTTGTTTTCCCCAGTAATTTATACATATTGCTAGCAACGGGACTCTGCTAGCAACGTGACTCTTTTTAGCATTCAAGTATGTAATACAGTCAGCATCGGCTGAGGAGCTAACTTTCCTTAAAGTAGCTTTCAGTCTAATAAAGTTATAAAAGTTGACATTTGGCAAATTAATGCTTTGATTGCAACATTTCACAAGACATTGGAGCATCATCGTCTTGGTATATGTCTTTCATCATTCGTATTCGTTTTCCTGCCCATTATTTGCAGAAAATAGGTTTCCCATCAAATTGGATATTACAATTTAGCAAAAGGTATGTTGTAGTTAAAATTCAAATTTAATTTTAGAATTTGGGGTCTAAGATCTTGATGGCTTCAATTGAGTCAAACACAACATTCAGCAGAAAAGACATGTTCAGGTTGGATTTACTGAGTATACTGAGAAAGGAAAGTCGTTTTATTGTGTCTGATTTAATAACCATCCATGGCTGAGTCAGAGGTGTGTGTGTAAAGATACCCACCAGCTCGTCTCAGAAAAAGGGCTATTTTGGTCATTTTAAAAGTTCGGCAAATTCATAACCCCACTGGATGTGTTTAGCTCCAGTCTTTTGAGAACCAATTCTGGCTGACTTATTTTTCTGGAGGTAGTCTGTGATTAGTTTGTCAATTCCCTTATAGAAATATGTGGCGAGAAAGAGGGGAAACATGCTTGTAATAAAGTTATTCTGCAGAGATATCATCATTTTAATACATTCTACTCTGCCTCATTATGTGAAAAATGTGTCCAAGACATTTCTAATTTTCCTAGTTAGAATTTTTCTATATAGAGTTTTGTATTCACGAGGATTTGCTTAAATTCCATACCCAACTATTTCAGTTGTTTAGATTGCTATTTAAGTCCAGTTCATACTATAATTTTTGATGACATAGATTGCTGAGTGGGAAAAAAATTGTTTTGTCATGATTGAGAGAATAGTCTGAAACTGTTGCATATTTGTTAATGGTGTCTGATATTGAAAGAATAGAGTGGTCAGCTTTTTCTGTAAATAATAAAATGTTAGCACAGACATCCAATTTGTGAGGACCTAAGTCGAATGCTATGACTTTGTTCTGCATAGAGGAACATATGTTGTGTATGCTCAATGGCATGTAGAAAAAGTAGGAGGGACAATAGACAAACTTACTTTGTTCCTTATGCTAAGTTTAATTTTTTTGAAAAGTCAACATGAACTCTGATGTGTACTAATGGGTAAGAGTAGAAAGCCGTATTCATATATTCATAAGCTTGGCCAAGTGCAACTTTACCATTACCGGACACAGAAAGTGACTTTATTAAAGGCCTTCTGCGTGTCCAGGAACATGGCCATCGCTGGGATGGAAAGAAATTTAGCTTTCTCTAGGACATGGGCGAAACGTCTTTGTTAGACCAGACAGCGTTAGCGTGGTCTTCCCACCAACATTTCCCCTATCTCCTCCACTTTTATCACCTCGTTTTCCTTGGCTATTGGATTCTGTGCACTTTACCACTGCAAACCAGTGCTTAAGTGCTTGTGGTGTCTCCACTAAAAAATGGGGACATTGGCTTAACCTCAATTGGCATATTTACTTTACTTGTAAGTCACTAGTAAAGTGCAATGCATGTGCCAAGGTCCTGTAAAGTAAATGCTACTTGTGGCCCTAAAGCACTGGTAGTATCACCCACTTAAGTAGCCCTCTAGCCATGTTTCAGGCCTACCATTGCAGACCCTGTATTTGCAGCTTTAGACTGCCATGACACTGTGGCAAAATAACCAATTTGCCAGGCCCAACTGTCCCTTTTTATACACATAAGCCTCACCTAAGGTAGGCTCTGGAAAAACCCAGAGGGCAGTGTGCAATGTAATTAAAAAGCAGGACATGTACTTTTAAGTTTTACATGTCATGGTAGTCAAAAACTCCCAAAGTCGTTTGTCACTCCTTCAAGCGCTACCTCTCCCATAGGATAAAATCGGGATTATTTTACTACATCTTCTAATTGTAATTCACAATCTGGAGATCAGTTTGTTGAGTTTGGTGGCTCTGGACTCACAATTTAAAATCACAACTTGTGGTGAAGTGAGATTTAAAATTGCAGTTCTGAAGTTCTAAAAATGCCACCTTTAGAAGGTTGCCAGAGACACGGGGTGGTTGGTGCCTTTTCATGTCAGCAAGGCTAGGGCACTGTACAATATCCAACCAAAAGGAAATGCCTGTACTAACCTTACTTATGGAGTCATTCATTTACATGCTGTGACAACATCATTAAATGAATGTGATCGACATTTATTCGCTACTTAGTACATGCTCTGTTCATTCACATTTACCAAAAATTTAGTCATACAGAAGAGCAAAAAACAAGACATGTCATTACATTAACATGTTGTTTTGTGAGTAGCCCAATAAACACACAACATAACACAACATTTCAACAATTGGCAATGAAACAATTAATATAAATCTACATAATTGTATGTTCTAGTTATACAAATCAACACCCATGAGGGGCTTAACTCTGTCCATGGTAATTTGTTGCCTCTATCCATTAGGTCGTGACCAGAGGGTGCCAATCAGTTGTGTGAAAAAGTGCTATACAAGGATGTCACTTATTACATATTTCACTGCCATATGCCCTGTGTGCCCATAATGTCTTTTGCCGCACTCTCTGGATTAAAACACTGTTGACACATTTCGAACCCCATACTGAATTCTGAATTCTCCTCAGGATACACAACTGATGGACGCTACATAAAGAAAAAAAATCAAGGAACAACAATCAGTACTATTAACAATTCCAGTGGGCTATAAAATATTCCAAGGGCTCCCTACACTCTTCAACGTACATCTGTTATTTGTGAAACCTAAAATACCATATCAATTTAAACATCATTGATATAAAGCGTCTGTGTTTTACATGAAACTGAAAAAAAATAGACACAATAGAACAGATTATGTAACAAACAATCTTCTTGGGCGGAAGGGCAAGCAAAAGAGAAGTATTCTGAATTAGAGTGCACTCACTTGAATTAGGGAAGCCCACGTGAGTCTTCATGTTCACCGAAAATACACTGTCATATGCTTTTGGTTGTGTTGCATTCACATGTTCCTGCAAATTGTAAGCATGCCCTTTTAGCCTGCTGAATCATTTAATCGTGTTCATCTAAAAAAGAAAACAATGTTGAAATATATTGAGTTCAGAGTGGCATTAAAGGAGACTATATACATTCAAATATGGGGTCATGGAGTAGGCCGAATTAACAAATTCATAAAACCCCAAAGGGAGTGAGAAAGCGATCCCACTATATATGTGCAGCTGTTAGGGTCAGGCAGACATTAGAGCCCTGGGGCGTGAGATCACGCCAAAGCTGATGAAACTGCCAAGAACGGGCGGAAATTATTGCGACTCTATAGTACTGGGCGTAGCCAACTGAGCAGTTGTATGGCAGGAGTCAGCCCAGCAGTGCCGCTGAATAACAATGTAACCACTCTAGAAATTGCTACGAAGTATTTGTTAGTGTTCCTAGCCAGCAGTAGGAAAACAAGGATACACACGGTGACCACAAAACAAACTAACTTAATGCGGAGAACCGCTAGAGGTGTTCATCTGAACAGTTGGGAAAGTGAATCTGCCATATAAAACTAATTACGATTGAGTGCCCAGTACAATTGGAGAATGCAGAAGCTGTACACACAGATAGTGAAAGCATGCCTACTTATAAAAATGTGAATGTGAAAGATCCTGCACTCCGAGACAACAAAAATGGTGTCACTTACTTGAATTATTGGTTAAGTGCTGGATGACTCCGGGGAACTTTGAGACGCTGTCAGGTCGGGGAAGACCTGGCTCAGCTAGAAACCGGGAAACTTAAAGTTGTGTGGGCCAATAAGAGGGAGAATTCTTAATGCGTGATGAAAGCAAGTCATCCAAAAACATTGTGGAAATTATAGTTAGAAGCAATTCTTCAAAGGCCAGCTGACAGGTCTCCTGTTTTCTGAAGTCTCAGGGACACAAAGGACTTCCTCTCACCCTGCTACAGCACCTGGACTTTAGTTGCTGCACGTCTTTCCACACCAAGTGGTGCCAACCTAGAACTGGGCCCTTGGAAATGGATAAAAAGTGCTACTTCAACCAGAACCCATGCATACTCATCAGAAGCGGGGTACCTTCACCTTTGCATGAATCAGAACCAGCACATCCTGGTCGTTGGCTGGAGCAGACTTGGTATATCACTTTCAGAACCAGCGCTTCACCTTTGGAGTCAACACATCACCTGTTGTAGCAGCATTTGGAACTAGCGTGTCACACTTGGAACTGATGCATCACCATGGCTGCATAGAGAAAACTGATGCTTCTCATCAACTGCAGGGCTCAACACGATGCATCACTTTGGCAGCAAATGACATCTTTGTGAATGACGACACATTCCAGATCAAGATACAAGTGGGTGCCTATATCCATTCCGCACTCCATTGCGGTCTACCAGATATACCTTTTTAAGCAAGTTTTGCTTCTAAGCACTATTTTACATTTATTCTTGAAAAATTAATATCTCAAATTCTGCTTATTGGATTTTTTCATTTAGGTCTTGTTTTATTTAGTAAATTACGCTCTATTTTTCTAGCCTGATATGGATTAGTTTTGTTTGATGTTTTCATTGTTTTACTGTTTGAAGTGTTGCACACATACTTTACACATTGCCTGTAAAGTTAAGCCTGACTGCTCTGTGTCAAGCTACCAGAAGATGAGCACAGGTTAACCTAGGGTGTGTTTTTGACTTACCCTGACTAGGATTGTAGTTCCTGCTTGGACAGGGTCCATACCTCTGCCAACCAGAAACCCAAATTCTAACAGTCTTATATTGTCTGAGGCTGCATGTTTTTTAGTGAAGCCTGCTTGTGTATTGTAGGTTAGTTTAGGCAGGACTTTTTCTAAGTGCATTGCTAACGTTTTGGCATATATTTTACATTGATATCAGCCTGTAGTCTTAAGGTTCCAACAGGTCTTTCCCTTCTTTGTGTAGCACTGCTATAGTAGCTTCTGATGATGTACCTTCAACTTCATCAGTCTTCAAAACATGGCTAAAATGCTCTTCCAGATGGAGAAGTGGTTCCTGGTAGAAAGAGGCAGGGAAACCATCTGGACCTGGAGCTTTACCGTTTTTAAGAGATTGGATGGCTTTGGTAATCTCCATTCTAGGAATCTGTTCATTTAATACAGCTGTATTACAATCCCATTATATCCTATGGAGATCGTAATATAGCAGAGGGGATATCCGTCACTTTAGTGATGGAGTATTTCATCTGTCAATATCTAAATCAGGTCCTAAGTGTGGTCAGACTAATGTTAGCAAGGTAATCGTGGCACATTGCAAAGTCCACTGGCATTGTTGGTTTTTTAAAGATTAGTATAGAAGGATTGGAAACTTTTAAAATGTTTTCTCTGTCAAGATGAGCTTTAATGAGTTTGTTTTTAATGACTGCAATGGTAAATGCATTGTTCTTGTATTTACGATAGTTGGCTAGTAACCTACAAACTGTGTTCGGTTTTATAAGAGATTTGGCCTTTGACATATTGAGCCATTTGTGTGCTCTTTCGCTTAGGATCTTGTTATATTTGTATTTGATAGGCTTCAGTGTTTGAACCAAAAATCTTTATTTTTACTGAATAAGAATTCTTGAAAGTTGCATTCATCACATCCTATATGGTGGTTGCTAGGATTGAATGTGAGTAATCCTCCTCAAATAAATGATAAATCACATTTAAGATTGTTTCTTCTGCTGTGGGGAGGAGGGCACAAAATAAACCTTCATTCATCTTCCAATTTTTCCCCAGTTTAGAACAGCTTAAGTCCAGATCAATAGATAGGCATGTGTGGTCAGATATTAAAAGAGGGTTGTATTATGAGATTAGAAACAATCAGTGTTATGTGTCTTTGAGTTAAGAAGTAATCCAATCCATCTATAATATAGAGTTATTTGTAGGAGAGCAAAATGTGAATTTGTTACCCGTGGGATTATGTAGTCTCCAGGGATCACCAACATTTTGGGCCTTGAGTAAGTGCGTTATCAATCTATGTGAGTTGTTTGGCCAGTAATGAAAAGCAGAGAGTCTGTCAGTAATTACTTCAATAGGGAGATTAACACCCCCACCTAGGAAAAGGTCTACATTCTTGAGAAGAACATCAGTGAGTGTTGCATTTAGATCTCACCAGAAACTCAGATCATTGTCACTAGGGCATTCTATTAGCAATATAATGTCTACTTCATTTATGTTTAGTTTGATTGAGAACGAGCTACCATTCTTGTCATAGGTGGTATCCATACAGGAGACCCCTTCCTTTTTTACATTCAGTGTTATGACACAATTCTGTATCTTGATTATTGAGCAGCATGACCCACCGTAATCAATCAATGTATTGTTCATGCGTTGTACCTTATTAAGACCTATTCTTGTTTTAATGGGAAGGATAAAATGTCCTTCAAGCTTCTGACAGTGTTCTAGTATCTTTTTTCCTTTAGCTGGGTGATTGAGGCCCTCAACATTAAGGGATGATATCTTTATAGGTCTGGAGGGCATAGTCATCTGAATGCATACATATGGATTGGCATTCAAGATATATGATTTCCACTTCAAGTTGTGAAATATAAAAGAAGGACAAATTACAATATATTAACAGGAGTGAAGGGGTAAACAAAGAGGAAGAATCAAAAAGATTTCCCAAAAACTCCATACCCACTTTTATCACCCCAACCCTTTTCACTTAGTGAATCAGAGAGCAATTTAGGCTATGCTTAGCCACCTTGACAAAGCCCAAGTGGCATTCAAGGAATGTGTGCATCTAATAGAGTAATGTAGAATCAACTTTATCAATGATTGCTAACTCTATCAATTGCAAACATACTAAGTAAAGTGTACCATATCTAAGTAGCATTCTCCTGTACCCCAGCTAAGGAGCATCTGGAGTCTGATCAATGAAATATATGGCAACAGATATCTGCTATCATATTAGGAGTAGGAAGAAGAACATAATAGAGGCAAAGAGCCTATACTGAAAATATGAATAACGAGTAGAGACCAGTTCAACTAACATCATTCATTCCTCTGGAATAGTAAACAGACTCATAGAAGTAAGGATAACACATGTCAATTAAAACAACACATGTACCAGGAGCTCATTGAAGAGACAAAACTACTCAATAAAGTAGTGGGTATGATGAGAGGACAGGATCCCAGTGAAATATTGGAGTATCTGGGGAATAGGTTCTAACACTGACATAACAAATGTAGAGTAGAATAGTACACCCCTGTTCATAATTTCCTTAACTAGGTATGTCCTATTAGTTCATGGGCAATAGCTATATAACTAGGAACATATGTATCAAACCTAGAAGATACCAGGGCCCATATTTATATTTGTTTTGCGCTGCATTTGCGTAATAGTTTGTGACGCAAAAGCGGCACAAACTTACATAATATAATTGTATTTTATAGGTTTGTACCGCTTTTGAATGCAATTAGCCAGAGCTTTAGCATTGTTCCTAAAACCTATCTTCTCAGATTGCAATGTGTCAACGTTATCTAAGTGCTTAGTGTGAGACTGTGTAGTAAGTTTAGGCATTAAACAATGATTTCCATATTTTCCTTTTTATAGGTTAGTCAGGTAGCGGCAGTACTTGTTTATTCTTTTCAAACCAGATTTTTGTTCTTTTGCATCCTTAGTGGTTTTCAAGTCCCTCTCTTTATCTAGGGAGACCAAAATGTTAAAGCCAAACACGGGAAATTTTCACAAAAATAAAAGGACTGCAATTTTACTTCAACTCAGAGCACAGAATGACAGGGCTCACAAGCGAAGAATTACAGAAGAGGCACTAAAAACAAAAATAAAATGCAATTTTTAAATCAGTATTGTGCCTGTTAATTGAATTGCTTTCTAATAAGAGCTGCTACCTATCCCTTCTTTGGAAAACATAAAAACGGCACCTCCCACCGTTATCAGTATCCTCTGTAAAAACTGGGACATCAGCTAAATTTCCTAAAATCGGGACTGTCCTGGCAAATCCGAAATGCCTGGTCACCCTATCTTTAGTGCTCACCATTTTATAATAGTACAAATACAACTGTCATGAGTTCCCAGGATTGAGTGCTTGGTGGGAAAAGCAGTATTGTGGAGGAATGCCCGGGTGTAGGGTAGATGCCACTGCAGAAGTCGGTACAAGTCCAAGTGGAAAAATCAGCCTCTCTCATTTGATAGAAATATGTGTGTAAACCTTTGTATTTGACTGGTTTATTGTAACCAAGTGTACCTACTGTGCATATATCAGAACAAAGGGGTAGTTTCATACAATTAATGTGTTGCAGAGAGATATAGTCAAAGTTGTTGCCGTAATATAGGGCCTGATTCACAAAGATAAACTTAGACCAAAGGTCTAAGTTTAGACCAGACCAAAGTCCAAACTTAGATCGTTTACTATGTGTAAAGTTAGACTTTAGGTCTAAACTTAGACTTTTGGTATAAGTTTACCTTTGTGAATCCGGCCCTAAGTTTAGACCAAAAGTCTAACTTTATTAGTAGTGAAGTTAGACTTTTGGTTTAAGTTTAGACCTTTAGCCAGTTTTTTGGGTGGGGAGGAAGCGTAAGAGGATTTGTGGAGGGCAAGGTGCCTCTGAGGTCACTGTACACAGGAGGGTCTATCCACTCCAAAATACCACCCCATCCTCACACTGTGGATTCTTTTTGCAGTTTAGCAGAGTTGTACTTGAGCGGAGCTGAGGCAGTGAACAACTGTCTTGTGACTGGCCATACTGGGCACTGGGTGTTTCCCAGGATGCTGGAAGGATGAAGGACTGCTTTTGACACTGAGGTGCCACTTTTGTAGACGTGCAGCAGTTTTAAAATCACTGCAGAGTTCCTTGCAAATCCAACAGTTTTCAGGCAACAATAAAAGTGCCATGATAACTCTGTTGATTAAAGTACCTGCTAGAGGGCGATCAGAATTTTGTCTAGTGGCAATTTCGACTCACCTAAGGTAGCGCAGAGGGTTAATATGACTACTGAAAAAAACATGTACAATGCAGATTACAGAACAGTATTTTATGTGCATAGTTCAGTGGGATACTGTTTTTGTCATGAAGATTCTTTTGTTACTGTGCAGTTCATAAGTTACAAACATAATCTAGCACAGTGAGCTACGAACTGCCATCAAAGAGCTGCATGCAAACTGCATGGTACAGGTAAAAAAGTTACATTTTTTCGCAGTCTTTAATTATCCTAATTGTGCTAAAAAGGTTTTGTTTGGGTAGAATAAAACTGTTATTAAAAAGGTCAGCCCTAACCACTGTGTTACTTTCTGAATCCTGAGTTTATCCTTTCGCGGACCAAGCACTCTTAAAAAATGCCTACCAGTATGGATGGCATGTGAATCCTACACCTTTTAGTCCCCTTTGGCTTATATATTATTTTCTGTACACTGATTTAAACAAGTATGATTCATTGTCTCTGTACGTGTGACATATAAAGTGCTCCAACAGCCTACACTGGTAAGAGAGGTGCTATAAAACCAATGAAATACATGTAAGAGATGGGCTATAGAGAAATGAGAGAAACTGTTAGAGGTTGGTGGTGAGGGGATCATAAAAGAGCCCCAATAGATATTGCCCTATCCTGGTGTTCTGTAAGGTCATCATTTATCATGCTTTTAAAACTAATGTAATTGAACACATAGTGAAACATGTGTTGTAGAATGCACTGTTTTCCTATGTTTTTCCACATTTTCTGAAGGTGGTCAGGCTTGCTCGCTAAGTACCCTATGGGGCAGGTCTGACAAAATGTGCCAGGGCTGCTTTGGGTTCCCATTCTGGGCCTGCTTGTAGGGGAGAACATGAATGTTTTTAGTTAACACCTTGCACCCTCACTGTGTGCACCTATGTCATGTATCAATTATCACAAATCTAAGACAAAGTGAAAAACAAGGAATTAAAACCTCTGATTGTTCTGTCGAATCACAGTAGAAATGTGGAGATATGTTAGAATGTCTAGAGGAAACTGACACACTTACTTTCCCTCGGGCTTTAGAGTGCACTGGAGACTTGCAGAGACATCTAGACAAGGGATCCTCCCACTCTCAGAGAAATAAGCAGTGAATCACATTGTAAGACAAAGCAGGCCATGCCAAAGACTGAGAATGCACAACAGCTGCATGCAGTGCAAGCAGCACTCTCCTGCTCACTGAGCTGGGAACAAGTGACAATATAAACCAGGCTGCATACAGGTATACTTCAGAGTCAGTGCCTCCTCAGTGAAACACTTAAATATAACCCAAACTACACATCATGGTTAATTAATCATACGCATAGACCTCATTTAGGGGTCACAGCTGTGACCCCTAGCTTGCCCCATGGGACATCTGGCACTTGCTTTGCTATCACTGGCCTCAGAAGTGGCAGGATAGGTGCCAAAAACGGTGGGGTGTGCTCCACATTCCTTATTTTCAGTCCGTTTTCCTTTATCTTAATAGTGAATAATATTTTATTATTCACTATTAATGTATATGAAATAGAGCTTATTTAACTGGAATGGAGCCTTTGATGGCAGCTGTGGCAAGTGAACATTTGTGAATGTATGTTGTATGCATGCTTACAGTGTATTTATGGGAGAGAGAGCATGTGTGCATGTGCCTGTATGTGTAAGCATGTGTGTGAGAGTAAGTGAGTAAGAGTCAGTGAGAAGTAGTGAGTGAGGTTATGTGAGACTATTCTTGGGTGTAAGTTCCTCTCTACCAATGTTTGTAGACTGGAATTTACATCAAAACCCATAGATGGTTGCATGAGAACATCCATTCACTACCCATGTAATGCACATGACGCAAAATGACACGAAGCAGTGTATCAGGATTTGCTTTTGATATTAAATCCCACCCTAACACAAAAGTGACACAAACACTGTGCAAAGCATTAGCAAACCTAGGACTGAGTGTTAGTACTTTTGAGTGAGTATATTTAGGACTGAGTGCATGTGAATGACAGTGATTAAGAATGAGTGAAGGGGGGTCAAGAGAGTGTGAATGTGATGTTCTGGTCATGTGACACTCGCTCCTGGAAAAAATCATTGACAATGGCCATATGATGTCACTTCCTGTGATGTCATTAAGGTCCAAAGGTATGTGATGTCACTTCTGCTGCCTCTGCCATTTTGTGAATCTTGCACTTCGTGCTCTAGTCAAGCTCATTTATTTTTCACAAGTGTGTCTCGGGAGCAAGGGAGTAGCCAGGAAATTAAAATAACCTCCACTTTGAGCCATACTTCAAACTCCATTGGGCGAGCAAAGCAAATAAGATCTAGCCACTATTGATGAGTTCTCTTCATTTCACCTTCTGTCCATCTTTCTCACCATCCTTCAATTCTTTCATCCATCCAACTATCCATATTTTCTCTCTTCCATCCATCCATATGTCTATCCTTTCACTATTCCATCCATACCCCCTTTCATCCTACAATCTCAATTCCAATCATTCATACATCCATTTACCGATCCATCTACCAATTTGTTCTTTTTCATCCACCCACTGATTTGCCCTCCTTTCATCAATCCGTCCTTTCACCTTTCTATCCCACTATCCATTCATCTATCCACCCAATCACCCTGCCTTTGATGGTTCCAGTCACTTTCTTTCACCCACCAATTGAAGTTGAGTTTTCCCTTCCATTGATCAGTCTTTTCTTCTTTGCAGCCATCTTTTCATCCTCTCCCTTCCTTCTTATCACAGTTTCTTTATTTTTATAAGTGTTTCTTTCACGCCTCCTTCTAGCCCTCTTTCTTTTCTCTCTCTCTTTTGGTCTTTATTTCTTTACTGTGAGTGACTTTGCAACCCTGGAGTCTTTTACCATTTTCCCTTAGAGCGTTTGTCTGCAGAGCTGCAGACAGGAATACTAATAAATAACTGTGCCAACACCGCCCCGCGTAAACTGTGAAAGAGGTTAAGGCTTCCGGACGCCACTGCTCTGGAGTGTTGTGGTCATTTCATAAGCTATACAAACTTCAAAGGCAGCATTCAAATGTATGTTGCACTGTGGATCTCTACTGTGGTGGCGTAATTAAAAGAACTGAGTCGTCTAGACATCGAGGGAGAGACAGTATTAATGAAATGTTGAAGGAGACCTGGCGAAAAAAGTTAAGTACAATGGGCATCTGCATACAACTAAACACGTCATGAACAACACTTCCAAATAGTACTCCCTTTTACCTAACTTCATTTTGCATCTGGAACTTGCAGTTTGGCTATAAATTATGAGTGGGATTAAAGTTCTCAGCATGCATCATTTATTGCAAAACTTTATTGCATTACAAGTAAAATACTAATTTTCAGAATGCATTTTTGTATTTTGTATTTGTTTATATTATGTGTAGGAGTATAAACCAGGCTCCCTGTTCACATTCAGTATTTTCTTCTATCACCGTCTGCCTCAGCAGAAAGATAGCATGCAGTTAAGGAAATTAATGACATACATTAAAATTACATTTGTTGATATAACTATTTTTGATGGGTTGGCTTGTGTTTTGGCTCTTAGAGCCAAGCGTTACCCTGTGCTTGCCTATGGCTCTGCTCAAATTGAATTCTCTGACTTGCCCACCTTTAACATTTGGCTTTAACATATACTTTTATAGTTACATAAAAAAGCACATCTATTTGTTCACGTACAACACACATACGTACATTGCTGTATGTACATACATGCACATACATACTCCCATGCATATTTAAATACAAATATATAAGTCTATATATAGGCTTACAAATATGCACATACTTAAGGGCCTATTCGCAAAGGTAAATATAACATGAGTAAATCTACAGATTTCACTTTGTATCTTTACTACTTTTAGCTAGTCACCATTTCCTAATGAAGCATTACTACAAAGTGTATGTATACTTACTTGTCTTTACACCTGGTGGAGCCATATTTAAGAGTGTAAAGTAACTACCAGTAACTATTCACCCATAGGCAGAGGTCTCTGCCACTTAGTGGGGATCTACCTATGGTAAACTATATGGACATTTTCAAACGTTTATTAACAATAAAAAATAAAAACATTTATTTTCTTTGCTAAATATTAAGGTTATTTATTTAAATGAAGAACACAAAACTCGCTACAGCACTTTTAGCTTAATTTTAAATTTAAGCTGTTAAAATTAACTTAATATTAAATGAATAAAACGAAATAATTTAAATATATTAAATTACCATTATTTTTAAAGATTTATCCAAAACAATCTATCTTAAATTAAATATGTATATACATTTATTGTGGATTAATAATTACCAAAAACTATGTATGAATTAATTTAAAACATGTTTTTTAAAACAAAGTTATGTTTATTTTTAATATTTAAAAGGGCTCTTAAAATATGTTAGAATAAAATAATATTTATTTTTTATTTATATACATTTTAACATGAAATTAAAGTTTATATATTCTTAAAAGGTCAAATAAATAAATTTAATTGAGCATTATTTCCTATGGGGTTTTATTTTAAGTCCATGTCTCCAGTACTTTTTATGGGAGGGTGTTGCAGTACTAGTGGTTGGCTCTGGGTGTTGCTGGACTTACTCCCAGCCTGAGCTGAAGTACATCTATCACTGTTCTGGATCATTTTGGGCTGTAGTAAACGTATAAGTAGAGTTTACAAGTTGGTTAATGTCTGTCCCTAAACCCCTTACTGCTCCATAAATCTCTCTCATGTAGTCATAACTGTTCCCCATATTTAGCCTGTCCCCCTAACCCTCACACTTTTACCACAAAAATGTGTGTGTACGTATGAATGTATGTGTGCTGAAATCTCAGCATTTGGGCCGAAGATATTCAAACATAAAAGATAGGACAGGAGGAGATGTCCACAGGAAGGTTAATGAATGCTAGTGATGAGCTCCTAAATGCAGTATGTGAATAGGCTCCATAGATTTAAGTATGCACATATATAAGTCTATATTTATACACACACAAACATATATATTAGTACACATAGATACTAGCTTATATGTATGAGCACACACATTAAAATGCATGCACACACACACACACTCATCCACACACCCACGCACATACACACACACACTATACACCATCATAAATATAGAAAGGACATATAGCTGCTGCATATGCATTCCATATATGCAGACTACAATAATGCATACAAAATATGTAACTACATGCATACATATGCATTTTCATGTTTTTCTGCATATATGTAAGTACACATATTCATTAATAAATACAAGCATACATATACCCATATGCATATTCCCATGTGCATTAAATATATAAATACCCACAAACCTACATAAAATCACACATACATAAGAATATGAACAACGTGAGCATTCTGAGTGGCACAGGAAGCTTATTTTCCCTTGGGCAATCCTGCACCCACAGGACTCATACATCTACAGGTCGAGCGCTCTGACTGCCTGCCAGCAACATGAGTAAAATGTTGCTGGTGGCTCTTGCAGGACTAGAGGACTTAGTTTCCTATCCTGAACATGTACAAGAAAATAATATAAGGGGCAGGGTAGCGATAGCCTGATTCCCTAAGCCCCATGAGAGGGGTCCAGAGGGACTCCAATCCTTGGGTTTAAAAAAATGGCACAAATTTGCTGTGATCCTGTGTGACTCCCATGGGATTGAAAGAAAAATCCCAAAATGGGGGGCTCCATTGTTCAATCATAAACCCCTGGAGCCCACACCCGAAGCCGCATTCAATAAGGGGAGGGGAGGAGAACTGCACAACCGCTCTCAAAGAGCCATTAAAGGCTCCAGGGCACCCTCCATCTTTGGCAAAATCATGAAAAAATGGGAGGGCGCCGACAGAGTTGTCCAGCCCCTCTCCCTGAGCCTCCTGGGATGGTTTCATTAATAAAGGAGAGAGGGGCACACAGCCCCTCTCTCCAAGCCAGTAAAGGCCCTGGGGAGCCCATCCCCATGGCCAAAATTTTTAGAGAAGGGGCCATGCAACCTCCTCCCTGAGCCTTCAAAAGCCCTAGAGACCCACCCCTGATGCCAATTAGTTTAATTTAGGGAGGGAGCTACACCGATCCCCTACCACAGCCTTCTATGGCCCGAAAGAGCCCTCTACCGGGCTGGCTTACATCCTGTGTCCCAGGGAGCCCACTCCCTAGACATACTGATTTCCCTGCCAGCATCAACACGGGCAGGGAAACCTCTGTTTAGTCCAGCTTGGTTGGAGCATTTTAGAATCTCCAGCCATGACGAAGCAAATACAAAGTCTGCTCCCAGCAGGCGGGAGCTTTGAAAATGTTCCTGTCAGCAGGGAGCAGACTTTTGATATGTGTTCCTGCTCACAGGGGTGGGGGCAGGGAAACAGATCAATGTAATGCTCCACCAGTAGGTAGCAGCATAAGTAGCTGATTCCTGCAGGCGGTAGCAATGGCAACTCCTGCTTCATGCACAGAACCAACTGGGGCTGTGGCTGTCATGGATACCCATGCGGCCCCCATTGACTTTTAAGTAATCCAGTCCCCAGGGGATAGGGGCCCTGAGGCCAAAAATGGCTCAGGTAGGGGGACGTGCCACCCCCCCTCCACTTTAAATGTAAGTATTGGTCTCAAAGGATGTGGTCTGCGGAACGTAATATGGCTCAGGGAAGGGAGACCAGGTGACGTCTCTCCCCTTTAATGATAAAAGGCCCTGGGGGATGGGGCCACCAGGGTCTAAAGAGACCGATAGAGGGGGCTGGGCAAACCCCATTTCATTTTCTGTAAATTTGAGCCCCAGGAGTGGGCTCCACAGAGACTATAATGGGTTGGTGAGGGATAGTCCTGAGGCCTCCCACCCCTACAAAAAGAAAGGTCCTGGGGAGATGGGGTCCCCAGGGCCTTGTAAGAGCTTGAGGAGGGGGACCGCATAACCTTCACTTAAAATAATGGCCCTACAATGGTTGGGAGGGGGCACTTAGCCCCCCTCCCCTTTAAAAACATCAGGGCCTGGGGAATGGAGTCAAGTCACTAGAGCCTAATGAGACTCTGTGGTGGAAGCCACATGGCCCCCCTTTCCTTTAAAAAAAGGACATGAGGATAAGGTCCTGCGGGCCTAAAAAGGTTCAGGGAGGGGGGCACTTGGCCTCTCTCCACTTTCAAAAAATAAGGGACCTGGATGATGCGGTCCCCATGGCCTAATAAGGCTTTGGGTGGTGAGCCAGTTGGCCCCCTCACTTTTAAAAAATGTAAGGCCCTTGGGTCCCCACGGCCAAATGGTCTCAATGAGGCTTGGGAAGGGGAGACACATGGCCCCCTCCACCTTTAAAAAGCATAGGGCCCTGTGGAAGGTTTGCCACAGGGCCTGGCCACAGGACAGGCTCTCTGGCCAACCCCCACCTTACATGGCCAAAGGCTGTGGGCAGCGGGTGGTTGGCTTTATGTATGGTAATAAACTATTACTCCACATGAAAAAAGTCTAGAATTTCACTGAAAAAATAAAGATTATAGTAACATTATAGTTAGGTGTGATGAAAGGATCTGTTTTTGTTTTTAAAAAACATGGAAATTTGTGAAAAAAACAAAGGGTAAAGTAGCATTATACATTCATGTTTTGAACTGAAAAAAACACAGAACTTCATCAGTTATAGTTAGGAGAGCTAACTGTATCTTGTGCTCCTGCCAAGATGCACTGCTTATGATCCCATATATTACATCACTCATTACATGTTTATGGCATATATTTAGCTCTGCCCTGGGAGCTGGCGCCCCCTGCATTTGTTTTACCGATGTGCCTCAGGGAGGTGGGGCTTTAGCAGCTTCCTCTTTGTGAAAACAATGTCAGACTCCCCCCCCCCCCAGTTCCCAACATTGTCACTGAGTGCCCTTGGGGTCACTCAGGTCACATGCCTGGGCCCTTGGGGATGGGGTCCCCTGGGCAGACATTGGCTGTGAGGAGGGGGCCCATGTGGCCCCTTGTCCCCCCCCCAAAAAAATAAAGAATTAGGCTGGGCAAATAATATTTGGGCCTGGCCTCTGGATGGGGACCCAAGGGCTGAGATTCACCTAGGGAGGGGGCTCCCTCCTCAAAAACATCTAAGCAGGGATCCATGGGATGGGGTGCCCAGGGTTTGAGATGAGCCTGGGGAGGGGAGCTGTGTGGCCCACCACTGTAAGCAAAGGCTGTATGCAGCACAGTTTTTGGTGATTGTAGGGGTATGGGTGCAGGGTGGTTATCCGACATTACAGCTGACAGCTCCCACCAAGTAAAAGCACATAAAGTCAGCTTTCTGACCGAGAAAGCTCTCAAACAGCTCCCACTAGCAGAAAGCTGAGTTTTTATCTGTGTCACAAATATGTGTGCAGGGAAACAGATGAAAACATTGCTCCCACAGGCAGGGAGCTCCTAGTTAAAGCAGCTGCCTGTTTGCGGGAGCAAAGCAGGCTGCCGCAGCATGGGGGAGATGGCTAGGTAAATGGGGCCTTGAGACTCCCCTGCAGTCCTGTCTCTCTCTCTCTGTCTCTTCCATCTCATAATGGGATGGAGGAGACAGAGAGAGAGAGATTGTCATTGCAATGGTCTCTCCATGCATCGACTTGACAGAGTCAGACTAACAAATTGCTTGGTACGAATGTTACAGTTACATTTGGATGCAGACCGAAAGAGAGTCAGTTCTTTGCTAATGGTCAAGGTCTTGTGTTGTCACTCAGTATGGTGAAGGTTCAAATCCTAGTATTGCATGGTAGTGTGTTTGCGTATTTGCTAGTGTTTTGACTGTTAAACCTTCCTAGTGATGGAACATTCACGCTTCTTTCCAAAGACATGAGTGGGTTGACTTTCATAAATATGTCTGGAAGTATCACAGTAAGGAGTCACCTATAGGTGAAGGTCCCAGACCCTTACCCTCAAATGTGAGGGTTCTACTCCAGCTATGTCTGTGGTCATTTTAGTTTTTTAATTTAATTTAAACATCAAAACTTTAAGGTTCATACACCACTCTTTTTAATTGACAGAAACATTTTTCTTTTCCCTTTGTCTGGAAATATCTTATTCTAAGTATATCATTCATCATAGCCTAAATATCACTCTTCCTCGTTTTCAATCTCTCATTTTTTCTCTCTCTTTCTCGCTCTCTCTCTTTCTTTCTCTCTCCCGCGGCCACCTTGCACAGATGAGGCTGTGCCCAAAGCAAGGTTGGAAGGTTATACAGGGTTGGCCGCAGGGCCTGGCTGCAGGCCAGGACCGACGGCCAACCGCTGCTGCACCAAAGGAAGTGCACAGCAGTGGTTGGATTAGCATATAGTAATGAAAATTACTATACATAAAAAAAATTGAAATTCACTGAAAAAAACAAAGGTTGCAGGGACATTATAGTTAGGAAGTAGAATAAAAAAGCCATAGAAATTACTTAAAACACCAAAGGTGACAGGGACTTTATAGTTAGACTCTCATTTAAAAAATACAAAACCATGGAAATTCACCTGTTATAGTTAGAGTTATCTCAAGTACATATGACTCATGCCCTCAGGTAACTATAATTTGTGCCCTCCCCATGCACTGCTTATTACCCCACAAATTATGGCACTCATGACATCATTGATAACATCGTTCATAATATCAATGTATTATTCGTAGTAAAATCTTGATGAAAAAACTGCATAGCTACAAACATAACCCCCTCATGCAACCAACTCCATGCCATGCACAGCCCCTGGTCCTAGCCTGCAGCAAGGCCCTGTCAACTACCCCTAAAAGGCATTTAATCCAAGTAGGGGCATGCAGCCCCCCTCACCGTTCCAATATCGGCCACAGGGGCCCCATCCCCTGGGGCCTGCCAAGTAATTGGTGTGTGCTCTGGAGGCCTCCCGGAGCACCCAATTCAAATAAAAAAAAGGCAGTAGGGGGTATGCTGCCCTCTCCCTGGGCCGATTTTGACCATGAGTACCCCACCTCATGGGGCCCAGCCTTGCTTATAATGAGGAGGGGGACATTCAGCCCCTCTCCTCAGCCAAATATTGACCCCTGAGACCAAACCCCCCAGGCACTGGCCACAGATTAAATGGGGAGGTGGACTTGCACCCCTTCTCCCTGGTCCAATATTGGCTCCATGGACTCCATCCCTGGCCTCTACATAGTGGATGCCCTACTGCCTGCCTGAGGTACTCAGTGTGTTGTGTTGGGGGCTGCGGAGGAGCCTGATTGCCCCAGCAGTTCCTGCCTGCTCCAGGCACAACAGCCGGGCCCTGGAAGATGGTGTCCCCGGTGCTGATTATGGTCTGGGGAGGGGGCGTGTGGCCCCTTTCATTTTTTGTGTGGGCTTTCCCCAGGGATGTGGTGGTCCCAAGGGGTAAAAAGGCCCAGGAGGGGGACCGCATGACCCCCTCTTTTTCATTTTGCAAAGCTAGGCCCCGGGAAATGGGATCACCAGGGCCGGTCTTGGTCCAGCGAGGAGGCCATGCATGCATAGTAGTGAATCGCAGGTTTTGAGGGTCACAAAAGGACAACGTATTAAGGGTGATAAACATTTTTTTGTTACAATATAATCCATTTGTTGATGATACCATACTAATTGTAGGAATTGTGATATGTTCTAAGGTGATTTTTCCCTGCTGGGATTTCTTGAATCATGTTTGAAAGAAAACTGTTTTCTCATTATTTTCCTCATGAGGTTATGGAAGGAGCTCCAGAAGCTAAAATGAGAGCATATTTTCTGTAAATTCACTCTATCTTTCTCAGCCACATGAGAACGAGGTCTGACATTCCAAAAGGAGCAGCCTATCAGTTGAATCCCCTGTGTTCTACTGCAGCCTCCCACTGTGTTCTAAAGAACAACTAGAGCACTAAAAGACTTACTTATGACAAAAATACGGCACACCTGAAGCCGTCTTGATTGAATCAAACAGATTCCACTTAAAACACTTGATTTAGAAAGGAACAAAATGAGGAGGTTCATTTTTTCATAGAAATTATGCTTAATGCTGTAGAAAGATAAATTAAGATACCTTTTAAGTAAGTTCTCAAATATCTTTCTCTTCTATTTAATTAAAACATTCTGGAATGTGGACTGAAACATGCACTTTCAACACCAGCAGCAGACTGTCATTTAACTCTCTGATGATCAGTGCCTTCACTGCAATGTTCTAAGGAGCAACAAGAGTGCTAACATTCTGAATTCATAGAAAAAATGTGACACATCTGAACATCATCTTGATGGAATGGATGTCGAAAACTGAAAGTATTTTCTGCTGAGGGTACTGCAGTAAATGAGGAGATTAGGGAGATTCATAACAAACAAGTCTCCCAAGTTGACCACCAGAGAAGATCCCAATGTAGCACAAATATCACCTAAATGTAGCCCAAGTACAGCCCAATGACAGAAGTGTGCAAAATACTTAGATGGTCATTATGAAGAATGGCGGGTTGGCCGCCATTCCGGCGTTCGCGGGTGAACCCGCCAGCCGGCATGGCGGGCCAACCTGCCACATAATGAACACGGTGAGGGTCACCATCGGCAGCCCTCACTCACCTCCAGGCTTCCTCCGTCAGGCAGCCTGGCGGCAGGTGGAAACATCATCTGACAGGGCAGCCGTGCTACCCCTCAGACAATGTTTCCGAATCCTCCAGCCTTTCCCTGGCAGGGAGGGGGTGCCCCTGCACTGCCCATGCATATTGCATGGGCAGTGCAGGGGACCCGGTGCAGTGCCCCGTCGCGCTGGTCACTGCCCGATTTTCGGGCAGTGATCTGCACGATCAGTGCAGCTGCACCCGCTGCACAGAGGCATTGGCGGCAGCTCCATGTGGAGCCGCCGTCAATGTCCCGGCCAGGCCTTCCTGTGGGCCAGTGGGCGGAAACAATGTTTCCACCTGCCGGCCCACAGGAAGGTTCATTATTTGGCCAGCGGGGATCCGGGGACGCTGACGGTCAGTGTTTTGACTGCCAGCATGAACACGGCGGTTGTTACCGCCGTGTTCATAATGATGGCCTTAATCCTAGATTTAAGAAGGCCTAGCGTTTCCTTGTGCCACTTTAGCGTCATTTTTTATTGCAATAATATGGCTCAAGAAGGCCATATTTGCCACCCCAGACATAATGTATGTAAGGGGGCATTACCCTATTAGGGGGAACCACAAAAATAGCGCAGTGGAATCTATAAGATTCCACTGCGCCATTTTTAGTGGCTATTTTTAATGCCTGCAGACACGACATTAAAAGGGGGCACACCATTATTCTTAATGGCCCATACATACCTTGCAGGATTACCACCAAAATTTTTTAGACTAGTCCTGCAATGTACTACAATAGCATAAAAAATTATGGCGCTATTTTCCATAACCTGCACCATGGTGCACCGTATGTTTAATATGGCGCACAAATGGTGGTGCTAGGGGGCGCTGATGGGTGCAAGAAAATTTAGGCCTTCATTTCTTTGAATTTCTTTGCTGTTTTATATAGCGCAGACTTGTTCCAAAAGTAGTGGAGTGCTTTACATAAGCATCAGTTACATTGCACAACAACAGATTAATTTTGGTTTTAGGCACGGGGAGATTAAGTGATTGGCCTAGAACCAAAGAATGTCAAGCTGACACTGAAACTTGAATCTGTTCCCCAATTGTAAAGTATGCAGCTCTGTCCCTAATGCCACACCCTGTCCTCTAAGTGAAGCATATAATCAAGCGAGCAAATGGATAAAAAAAAAAAAAATTGCAAATCATTTAAAAGTGCCTTTTCACTGTTTGGGAACTCAGACAATATGTCCTCATTGTAGTTTTTTAGAGCTCTAACTATAATTAAGACCCCCTCATTTTTATTATTGCTAAAGGGAATGTTTTAGGTATTACAGTTTTGACTACATCAAGATAACCTCAGGCATGCCACACTTTTGTAATAAATATAGAATGTTGGAAATCTAGTTATTCATTAGAATGCTGTGGGAAGGTAGAAGTCATGGGGACGGACTTGGATAATTGAGGGCAGGGAGGAGGGTGCAGAGGCAACAAGTTTACCACAATGGGCAATGGCACCACAGTGGACCATGGAAGGCAGGCAAAAGGGGGCAAGGCCCTCAAAGCAACCATGCAGGATAGGCAAGAGACACTTTGGCAATATAACAAACCATTGAGGGCAGAAGGAAGAGGCAGTGGCAGTCCAACCATACATGCCAACAGACCTGATTCAGGCAGGAGACTCCCGATGTTTTTAAGCCCAAAAGAGCTTTATTTTATCTTCCTCCTGCCTAAAATTTCCTCTTTTTCATTGTAAGTCAATAAGGAAAGGCATATCCCCGGGTTTCTTTTTCAAACTCTTCTTCTTACCAGGTTCAAACTGCTGGCAAGTATGGTGCATTGGACCACAGAGGGCAGGAGGAATGGGCTAGGGACATGGACTTGGAAAATAGAGGGCAGGAGGGAGATGGGCAGGGGCACCAAACCGGCTTTACAGAGGAGGTGGGAGGGGTGGCAGCAGTACAATACAACACACAGGGCAAGCAGGATTGTAGTGCAGCACAAAAGACCACGGAAAGCAATGGCAGGGGCAGGCCGAAGCACATGGACATCAGAGACCAGAGAGGAAAGAGGCAAGGGTTGCAAACTGACCGTATCAAACAAACAGAAGGGACAGTTGTAGCCTAACAGACCGTGAGGGTAGGAGGAAGAGGGCAGGGGCACGACAATGAACCAGACAAGTCAGGAGGGAACGTATAGGGGCATGCACATGGAAAACAGAGAGCAGGGTGGAAGGGGACAGGAACAGCAAGCTGACCATGGAGGGCAGGCCTGATGGGCACTGGAAGCACAGCACACCTTGGAGGGCAACAGTAAGACTATAATGGCATACAGGCAAACAACTGAGGGAAGGTGGGAGGGGGTCAGGAGCAGCAGGGTGACAACACAGGGCTGGTGGGAGGGGTTGTGGCAGCACAGAAGTCCATGCATGGCAAGCTGGAAGGCTAGTGGCAGCACAATGGCCATGATGGGCAAGAGGGAGCAGGCAGGGACATGCACAAAGGACCATGGAGGATAGATGGGAGGGGTAGGGGCTGGGCAGATACAAGAGAGGGCAGGGGAAAGGGCTTCACAACAGACCATGAAGGACCAACAGGAGCAACAGTTTCAGCATGACCAACAGAGCATGGAGTGCAGAAGGGAGTGTTAGTAAAATGGACCATGGCGCACAGGAGGGAGGGGCTAGGGGCATGTAACTTGGACAGGCAGGGTAGAAGTGGCAGGGCTAGGCAGCAGCCAACTAGCAGTGGCAGCTTAACAGAACACTCAGAGTAGATAGGAGGAGCAGTGGCAGGTCTATGGAACATGGTGGGCAAAAAGGAGGGAGCAGAGGCATGCAAGCAGACATTGGAGGGCAAGGGAAGGAGTATGGTGTAGCAAGCTAAGCACAGAGGATAAGCAGGAGGAAAATGATGGGGCTTAGAAGTGGGCAATGAAGGGCAGGAAGAGTGGGCAGGGACATCAGGTTAAATGGAGGGCAGTAGCAGCACATCTGATTAGGCAGGTCAAAGGTGAGGGGGCTGGTACATGGACTAGAACAACAGAGAGCAGAGAGGAGGTGGATAGGGCAGTAAGCTAACTGCTCAGGGCAGGCCGGGAGGGCAGTGGCAGAACAACGGCCATTAAGGGCTGTAATGAGGGAGCTGGGGCATGAACTTGGACAATGAATGACAACCATGAGCGATACATGAACAACAATGTTGGTTGGGGGCAGCATAATGACAGGCCACCCTCCTACCCCCCAACGTGCATTGGATGGGAATCTTACTTAACCTTTAAAAACCATAGAAATTCACTGAAAAAAACAAAGGTTACAGTGATGTTATATTAAAGAATCAGAATTTAAAAAAACTTGGAAATTCACTAAAAAGCCAAAGGTTACAGGGACGTAATAGTTAGGTTCAGATTTTACATGCACAAAACCATAGAAATTCAGCTTTTACTGCTGGAGTTATTTCATGTAACTATAACTCATGCCCTAAGATAAGTATAACTTGCGCCTTCGCCATGCACTGTTAAGTATCCCAGATATTCTATCACTCATGACATCTTCTATGACATCATTGATAATATCACTGTAACATTTGCAATAAAATTATTGATGAGAAAACTGTGCAACCCTGCAAATCCCTTCTAGAGGCACCACAGGAAGACAAAATATAATTTTAAAAAGCAGTAAATATTAAATAAGCGCCCCCTGCCACTTATTTATTATCCTTTTTGATATTTTACATTTTATTGGCTCCTTCGCCCACCTAGGAGTTGCTGGTGAGGGGCACAAGGCCTCCATAACCCCTGCCAGCAACCTTCTTTGGTGCCAATTGTTAGAACGTCAGACCTTATTAAGTAAACTTACAAGGGAGACGCAAATAGGCTGATGGACCTTTTGACTGCGCTTTGAGTTTTCCCCACTACATATCCCGTACCAATACAGATCAATAACATCAACAATCAATGACATCAATAACCAGTAAAGGTCAGTAATTTCCACACACCAGGACCTTGCAGACCTGAATAACCACACCCTTTATGTAAAAGTTAGAATAATAATTTCCCTATATTAACAATTCGAATGTCACGTAACTTAATCTCAAAATCAAATAATAAACTTACAGAAACAATACTGGCTGACCAAAGCGGCGAAAGAATCGCAATCTAATCAAAGCTTGAGCGACTACACATTCCAAGGTTACAGTACAAATTAGTAGAAAGAATAACTGTGCAAACAATATTATGTACATTTAGATCTAACAAAAAGAAAGATCTCAACTGTTATCACATGCAGCAAAATTCAGCAATGAGAACCTAGCTAACACCAGAATACCATGTTTGGGCATCATGCAAAACAATTTAGTCAACACAAGTTTGGAAAACATCTATGGCTCTATCAAAATTGCGGTTGGTACCTAGAGACAAAAGCAAATTGACATAACAATCAGTAACAACATTATATACCTGTCCTCAATATAGTTCAGAAAGTTGTGATAGTCTTCATCAATAGGGCATCAGTTCGGTCAGCAAGATATTAGGATTCAGCATCAAAGTTCAGAAAAATCAAAGTCTCTTTAAGCAGTAAAGTAAAACATGTCTGGTCAAGGAAAATAACATAGTTGGAATGATTACTCTCCTCCCGGTGCAGTCCGGCTAAGTTAGATTTCCTTAAACTATTTCCCACATTGTAATTGGTCAGTGAATCGCATGTTCACACTTAGTCCAATGAAACTAAAACCTCAAATCTACAAATTTACTAGTACATGGTTCATATGTCAATGATTGGCTCCTCTTGTGTTGCTCTCGTCATTCAGCTTGTCAGGTATCAATAATGTTGTAACTTATACTCCAGTCAGTGCACCCATTGTTTTCTCCTGGTAAGGTGAGTCTTACACACATTACATTAAACATTGTTTCACTAGCAAGTACAGTATCTTCTAGCAAGCAGTTTCTCATGAGAACTAACTTTGGCTACGAGCACATGGTTATGGTCAACATTTCATAAGCCATTAATAAGTAAACTTCGTGAATATTGACGGCCACTCTGGTAGGCGCACCTTCAAAAGTGTGCATTATTTTTTCTCTGAGTTAACACATTTTCTACGCAAATCCAACTCTCAAAATGCATGAATATTCATTAGTAAACTCCGCGTTAACAATCCCTCCTCTGATGGCTAAATGTGTCGTCATACTAAATCTTCCCACACAAATTTTTGCATCAGATAAAATTCTATCATCCCTATCTTTTTAAATCTCTGTTCCCTTTTCAAATTTTCCCTAAACCAATTTTCCCTTTCATTTCTTCCCTCCTCTGATCACTCTTCATTTTCTTCAATTTAATTTTTCTATACAATTTACATATTCTCATGCTCCCATCATGCAAATCACAATAATCAATATCCCTTGCATTATTTGCAATAATGTTCCTTTCCCAATGTTGCTGAGCCCAAACTTTCTCCCAAACACCTGGTTCTTTCAACTCTTTCAAATCAGCATCCTCATTGGTCAGATTAGTAAATAAGCATCTAATTTCTTTACTATTATCAGGAATATAGGGACAGCAATGCTTTGAATTAAGCATTTTGCAAACTTCACCATCCTTTGCTAAAATAATGTCCAACGGAAGGTGGTTCTGAAGAGTCATAGCTCTTTCCACAACCAATTCTGTATCTATCAGGATCATGGCTCTTGAAAAATTTGTCAGCATGTTATCCACAATGGTAGACAACTTTTGAATCTTTATTGAATTCAGAACAACTCCTACTGAAGGAATCATTGCTCTAAATATATCTACCACTATACCAGAAGGAGACTCTCTCCTTTCTCTAATGTGATGTAACTCAGTCAATTTCGGTGATCTCTTTAAGTCATCCAGTCATCCAGTTGGAAAATCTTTGGGAAAACTATCCCCAAATAACATGTACCATACCATCCTCTTGGAAGACGGTAATAAGCATTAGGTCCGCAGATATAATATATGCCAGGAATCACTGGATCCAGTCCATTCAACATAAATGTCCATTTACTCTGAAACAAAAACACATGCCTGCACTCAGTCGTTCCCACAAACAAAGTGTCAGTACTAGATTTAGGCCTATATTCACAAAGCTCCCCTACGTGTTGCGCATAGAAAGCTAATTTCCCATGTGTTTTTATTGCACTATAAGCATAATCATTCCTAAAAGACCTTTTTTCCAAGCCCTTTTCTAACTTCTCCTGTAATGCCTCTCTCCTGTCATCTGTGTGATTTAAGAAGCTATTTTCTAAAGGTGTAAGCAAGCAGGTCAGATTATTCCTGTGAGCATAAGCTGTGCCAAAAGTTAATGTAGGCTCAAATAAACCCCTCACTAATACTATGTCATTGTCCATAGCTACTCTACTCAGATACCTAATTATGGGGACAAACGAAAACACCACGTCATGATTGGAGTAGGAATATTGAATGTACTCCTGGTTATAGAATCTTGTTAGTAACAGACTACAGGTTATCCCATAAGTAAGAGGTAGCCTATGATAAGTAACTCCTTCTTCGACTGATGAAGGAATATGTGTACACACATAACAATTCTTAGCATCCATTGTCTCACTACACTCACTCAATAAGTGATAGAAGACATTAGAAGATAGTTCCCCTTGTGCATTATCTATGTGCAGATACTTCTCAACTAACCTAAACTTCTTGATCGCCATTAATGCAGTAGTTGTCTCTAAAGCTGAAGCATGGTTGGCTTTACTCTTGTCGAGAACAGTCATACCCACAATCAATACCACACAAACAATTGCCAAACCAATACTCATGTATTTACAGCACCTGTTCTTCCTACCAAGCAGACTAATCTTACTCATGATCTGTAAAGAATCAGAAAGTAGAAGAGAACAATGGATAACTATGCAGCAAAAATCAAAAACAAAAATCTTCTTTCGGCAGTTATTTACAGCTTCCAGTTACATTTCCAGTAAGTTTGTCAAAAGTCAAATCAGGCTATCATAGTCTTTTCTGGTTATGTTTGACAGTTTCTTTTTTCTTTAATTTGTTTCACATTTTTCTCCACAGTTCATTTTGTTACTTTCCTTCAAGTGCCAAAATATTGACCTGGAATGTCTCAATCAAAACAAAAGACAAAAATTATCTTTGCTATTCACTTGTTGTTGCATACACCCATTCAGGACCTTTGTACCTTCGACCTGCTATTCGCTTTCTTTTCAATTTTCGATCTCCATTCAAATCTCCTTGACTTACGTCTTTTCTCCTTGCTGTATCTACTTCTTCCTCAATTGTTCTCACCACAACTGCTTCCTTTCTCTTTGCTTGTGATTCTGGCCACTTATCTCCTTTCAGTGGACCCTTGGTTAATGCTCTTTTCAGTGGTGAACTTGAAATTTCATTTTGTTCTGCAGGATTTTCTTTTGATGGACCTGCAACTGGTTCAGGAGGTGTCAGATCACAATGGCTTTGATCTGCCTCAACTCCTTTCCCCTCGGGGTGTGGCATTTCCTCTCTTTGTCTCTCAAACTTGTCTACTTCTGTGAAAGTCCTCCTCTGACTAGACTCTCCTGCTGCCTCAATTGAGATTGTCTCACTGTTGCCCTCCTGGAGGACATCCCCTTCGTCTCTCACAGGAGTGACTGAATCGTCCTCAATTTGCTCAGATCCGGTCTCAGTTCCTCTTTTTTCTCCTTCCGGCTCTGAAGCTTGTCTGGTCGTTGTTGGCACTCTCAATAACTCTTCTTCATCGTCCGAAGGACATGCCACTTTTCTCGTGTGGCTTGCGTGTATCCAGTTCGGAACTACAGCACACTTCACAGTTGTGGTAGTGGTCAGAACTACCTGGAACGGGCCTTACCACCGAGGCTCCAAACACGTCTTCATCACAGGTTTTCGGACCACCACCCAGTCACCCGCCCTCAGGGTGTGTCCTTGATCTTGGATTGGTGGCAGTGTGTTCGCTTCCACCTGCTGAGAGAAAGAGCGAACCATGTCAGCCAGACCTTTGCAGTAGTCCAACACCATATAATCTGTTATGTTCACAAGTGTATTTGCAGTAACGCTGGCAACCTCATTGTTCTGCCCATGAGAATTTTGTGTCGTGGCAATCCTGTCTTCTTGTCGGGTGTGTTTCTTATTGTCATCAGAACTAAAGGTAGTGCATCTCGCCATTCCAGATTCATGGACGCACACATTTTCACCATTCTTGATTTCAAGGTACGATTCATCAGTTCCACTAATCCTGAAGCTTCAGGGGAGTAACTATAATGCAACTTCTGCTCAATGTTCAATGCTGCACATGATAATTTCACTACTTCATTAATGAAGTGCCTTCCTCTATCTGATTCTAAAGTGATTGGAAACACAAAACGTGGTATCAGCTCCCTAAGCAGTAACTTCGATACTGTGAGGCTGTCATTTCTTCGTGTAGGGTATGCTTCAATCCAGTGACTAAAGATGCAGACATTCACCAGCACGTATCTCAAATCTCCACACACAGGCATCTCAATAAAATTCATTTGCATTCTGCTGAATGGACCTCCTGCTCTTCCACGGTGTCTCAAATTACCACTGTCCCTTTTCCCACGTTCATTTGCTGACAAATGACGCAACTATGGCAAACTGCTTTAGAAACTTGTCTAAACCTTGGATTGAACAGATTCTGCTTGTACAGGCGAATCATGGCACCCCACCTAACATGTGCTTGACCGAGATAGTACCTAGCCATTTGCGACAACAGACTATTTGGCAAAATCAATTGACCCTTTTCTGAAACTCAGAATTCATCCTGTCGCTGTACACATTTCATTTTGCTCCATGATCATTTTTCCTCCCTGTCAACATTATTCTGCAATGTTTTCAATTCTTCTATCTATTACCTGCAATGCAAAACTTGGACATGTTTCATCTTCTGCAGGTAACAATTCCCACTTATCTTTGAACGATATAGAGTTCAATGTGCAAAACCTTGCGACTTGATCCGCATATCCATTTCCCATTGAAACAGAGGGGCTCATTATGAATTTGGCAGTTCAGCCTGCCATGCCGGCAGCAGCAGAAAAGATTGCCATTGGCATGGCGGTCTGAACTGCCATATTATTCACACAGGGAGGGCCACCTGTGGCTGCCCTCAGCCACCGCCAGGCTACCCCCGACAGGCAGCCTGACAATGGCGGATTACATTATTCGAGAGGGCAGCGCTGCTTGATAATGTACCCTGTTTCTCCCAGACTTTCCCTGGCACACACCATATTATTCACACAGGGAGGGCCACCTGTGGCTGCCCTCTGCCACCGCCAGGCCCCCGACAGGCAGCCTGACAATGGCGGATTACATTATTCGAGAGGGCAGCGCTGCTTGATAATGTACCCTGTTTCCCCCAGACTTTCCCTGGCGGGGGGGAGAAAGGCTGGCAGAAGGGGTGCTCCGGGGCCCCCTGGGGGCCCCTGCACTGCCTATGCACCTGGCATGGGCAGTGCATGGCCCCGTCGTGCAGGTCACTGTCTGATTTACTGGCAGTGATCTGAATGACGGGTGCTGCTGCACCCACCGCACACCAACATTTGCAGCAGCTCCATTTGGAGCCGCCGTCAATGTTAAGGCCCTGTTTAGACTCAATTGCTCTAATATAAATGACTATGATAGAACGTCTTCTGAAATGACTACGAGATTATTTTCCAGGGGGTATAATCAGGCCTCTCTCAATACTACCAGAAATGAAGTGAGAAGTATGGATCGAAATTCTCTGCTGAATAAACCTAAACAAATCAACAAGAATACGACCATTCGCTTCATCACGGCCTTTCACAATGGGCACAAGCATATTCGTAAATCACTCAAAAAATTTTGGTTTTTACTGGTGAATAACTCTTCGATTAACCAACATATTACTAGCTACCCACAAATAGGATTTAGGAGGGCACCTAACTTACGTAATAAACTGTGTGCTTCATTCTTTCAACGCAAGTCTCCCACTACTTTCCTACCATCTAAACCTGAAGGCTTCTACACTTGCAGCAAATGTTCTATATGCAAATTAGGCCTGCCTAAATCTACAGCAGTAAGCATTAACAACTGCACATATCGGATCACCGACTTTATAAACTGTTCTAGTACTTCTGTTATCTATGCCATTTGGTGTCCCTGTAACTTGACTTATATTGGCAGTACGATCCGGCCTTTAAAAATTCGAATACAGGAACACTTTCGGAATATACAAAAGTCTGATACTCAAGCACCCATGGTGGAACATTTCATTAAGTATCACCAATACCAACGTACCTTTACTTTTTGTGGTTTAAGACGTATCACACCGTCCCCTAGAGGAGGCAACACACCATTGCGACTACGCCAGGAAGAGAGCCGTTTAATAATAAAATATGATACTGTAAACAATGGGCTCAACAAAGACCATGAATGGCATTTTTGGCTAATGTAAAGAACCTGTAACCTAATGTCTTTTTCCACTTTTTTCCTTTCTTTTTCCTTTTAGCTTCCTTCCTTTCTTTTCTTTCTTTCTTTCTATCTTTTTTCTCTCTCTTTCTTCTTTAGTCAAAACCTTTGCCTTTTTTCTCCTTTCTTTTCTCTTTTTCTTTCTCTTTCTCTACCCTCCATTATTTGCTCTCATATTGCCCTTCAGGTTTCATTACAAATATACTTCGTGACCACAATTTAACTCTAACTAGAGTTCGCCTGGAGAAAATGCAATCGGCTGATTTATTACTTCTATTTTCCTTTTGTTAGGCAATTATACAGTCTTTCCTCTTTTTTTGTACTAGATTATTATTTTTTTTTGTACTAGATTATTGGAAGAAATACCTATATAGTATAAATAGATTCTATTGTATCAGCACTTATGTATTTATTTGACTCTTTAGGACAACTATTTGTGTACATTCTTTAACAAAATGGCGCTACTTGGGAGAGTCCTTTCTCCCTTTTGATTATATTCATTTCGACACGGGTTATTTAAACGCGACTTTAGACGCGGACGCGTCCGTCCCGTTTCCCGTGTTCTTTCTTTGTTTCTGGCCGTATTTGCACGGCACTTTGATTCCGTAGCGCTTGAGGTAAGGGAAAAGACTATCAATGTTCTTAAAGCGAACGTTTGGGCTCTCTGAATGCCGTAACTTCGTTTTCTATGAAGATGGATTTAAGTTCTACACACTGTGCCCGCCATACAGCCGTAGTTAAACTACGTTTTCTATACAATGTGATTGTGCTCTGAAACTAACGAATCTATTGATCGATACTAGCCGCCTTGTTCCATTGTTTTTTGTCCAGTACGTCATATTCAATATATTACCATGTAGCATTTTTCCCTTTCTTTTTCTTTTTTTCTTTTTTTCTTTCTGATTTAAGTTTCCCAGTCGTTTTTCCTATCTTGAACACTGCAATGTAATTTCTGAATTTTAAGCCATATGATGGTTCCTGTTCACATTCTCAAGTATAAGTACTACTTTCAAAAATGTTAAATGTTGTAATGTATTTTTTAAATCTGGTCTTTCAGTTGCTTGACTTATTGTAAGATACTCTCTTATATACTTACTGTTAAACCCTGAATGTTTTAACTGACAGACTATTGTTATCTTACAGAAAAGGATTATTACAATTTGTTACTAATACATGTCTGCCTCATTTCGCGAGGTATGTTTGTCAGTACCTTAGCATTTCCACCCTTCAGTCTCGAGCACTAGCTAACCTAGGTGGTACTTTAGCCTTATCTGACACTTGGGATTTTGGAATTAATTGCGGATTATTATTTTTTCTACAATCTCACCATTTCTCTTATCATTACTTTATCTTGGAAAATACCACAGGTTGTTTCTCTTTTTTCTTGGTCCTTCAAATACGTCGGGGTCTGACTGTAGTCACTAATTGCACTTACGCATCAACGTTTCTTCCTTCTATCTAGCATTGGGCTCCAATTATCTCACATCCTGACTTACCACACTCCCTTCGATCCTTGCATGGGATTCCCCTTTTCGCTCACTCTCTTGATGGTGCCTCTCAATGACATTTCATCTACTTACATGAATAGTTCTGAATTGCAATTTGTCATCTCTTTCTATTTTCAGCCTTGAGAAAGCCCCGGTCTAGATATAGCCAGAGGGGGCGAAACACGTGTTGGCTGATCTTCTATTCATCCTATGTTTATCATATTTGGATTTTGGACTTTGTTCTCCGTCCTACTAACCAGTGACTGACTGTGAAACTGGGACTTTAATGTTTGCACAACAATAAAATCAAGAACTCTCTGAGTGGGACTTCACCTCTTTTTGTTTACTGTTTTGCCTTAGAGGACGTGGGTCCCTGTCCTCTGGTCAAGTCCCCCAATCTATAAAATAGGCATTTATACAGGAGTCTAGTGGTTCTTGGGCCCTTCCATTTTTGGATCTGTTTGTTTCCTGTTTCCTGCTGGGATGGCGGGTGGAAACACTGTTTCTGTCCGCCAGCCCAGCAGAGAAAACATTATACGGCCGGCGTCGTGCTGGCAGTCTTCTGTTGACCACCAGCGCTGATCTCGGCGGTTTTTACCACCAAAATTATAATGAGGGCCAGAATCTTGAGATTTCAGATGTGCACTGCATATCATCACAGCAATCTTTTCAGGCATTTGGAAAGCTTGCAACAGCTCTTTAATGTCTCACCATTCCTCACTGGTGAACCAGAAGAGGTCATGAAACCTCTCTTAGACCACAACTGGCCAAAGTCATGTACTATTCCAAATCCATACTGGCTGTCCTTATAGATGGTAACTTTTAGCTGAGCAGAAACATGGCACGCTCTAGTAAGGGCTACCAGTATCACTATTGCGCAGAATATACTCCTCGAAGCCAAGACACTTCCAGGATACCAGTAATTGTGCACATGGCATATCCTGCTCTCAGTACTCTTGTATTGTCCCTTAGACAAGAACCACCAACAAAGATAATTTGGTAATTTTCTTCCAAATGGGTGTCTCTAATATCAGGTCTTGGTTTTGTGCACAGATCAGTTACTAAAAAACAAACATGCTCAATGTCTTCCAAATTTTCAATTTCAAATTTTTCATTTGGAAGCAAGGTTGCCGGGTTCAGCACTGTACATCTTTTCAATGACACATTTGGTGACCCCAAAATACTTGTCTCATAGCTGGTCAATCTTGCACCTGTCAGGTATTGGGTCTTGATGCAGGTAAGTAAAACTTCAACTGAATGAGGGACTCTCTGCCAGGTCTCCTAACCTTAGATGCACATTGCTTACTTCCCTCATACTTTTTAGGCACAGATATCTCAATTCTGCTTCTGTGTAAGACTCCAATCTGTTCACACCCATAGTTCCTTCAATGAGCAAACCCGCTTCATTCCTAGTTTTGTACAGTTAAAGTACTCCTCCACCACTCATTGAACTCTGACTCAGGACTCCCTGTCCATCTGCACTGTTTTTTCTCTTGTGCAAACAAAGCTACAACTGGACCAATGGTGACAGGTACAGATACAGCATCTGGGCTCGGTCTAACATTTAAGTTCTGTGGGTGCATAGCTCCCATATACTGACTCATCAGTACAGACCTGTCTGACTGTATCCCTGTTATTGTTGGCACTGCTTGTGACTGAACTTGAGGCAGTAAAAGTAAAGTTGGCTCTGTCTGAACCAACATCGCTTTCGGAAAAAAACGGTCCTGTTGGCACTATTAGGTTTGTGGCAGTTTGCACTGTAGGTACATCAGGGAAAAATCTCGGGACATTTGGCTGTGACACCTGATTCTGTCCTGCTGGAGTAACAGGTGCATTGAGACTGCTCTGCATTGGACTCTGTGTCATTCTCGGATTAACCTGCACTGGACTCATTGTTGCGATAGCCTGTGTCAGTGCTGAAGGATTTGCACTGTTGCTCGGACCACTCTCTTGTGCTGCATATGGTTGGCGACGATTTCTAAATAACTGCAAAATAAACTCATCATCATCTGACTGTTCCTCAAATGTCAATGATCCTCTAGACTCCTTTGGTCTCGGTGCTCTACTCTCAGGAGGGCCCCCGTTTGTTTTCTTGGTAGATTTCCCTCCTTCCCCTTCGCTGTCTTGCGTGATCGCTGGAAACATTTTAATCCCCTGTAAAGTCTCAGCTCTCCACAGTTTCTGAGAACTGTCCCATCTAGCCTCCGCTAGTGTCTTTTCTGCCTTTTTCATCCTCCTCTCAAATTTCTGTTGCTGTTGCTGTCTGCCTACTAATTCCCAAATCGCTAATGCCTCGAACTGTGGTGGTCTCTGAGGGGGTTTCAGGTCAAACAGCACCCTCCTCAGATGCTCTAAGCTCCTCAAATTAAAGATTCTGTGGACAGGAAACGCTAAACTCCCATCCTTTTCTGTCACTTTGCAACATTGCTTCAACCAAATACATGGCGCAACACCCTTCTCTTCAATTGCAATGTTAACTGGTGTACCTTCAGGTGGTGCAATATCCCTATACTTGATGTAAAGTATGTATCACCCATTAAAGCACTCTTTAAAGCTATGAAAAATTTCATTTTGCAACCTTTATTTCATTCAAAATCAAATCAGGATGTGACTTTTAATCCCAGAATTCTCTTCACCCACCTTCTCAACCAATTGTGCTTCAAGGACATCTGCCAATCAGTGCGCGACCCTTCTCACTAACTAACCTATCCCAGCGCAGCTCCAATGACATCACACTCACACGTACTGCGGCTGACAAAGTCTTGCGGTTTGTCCTCCCAAACTCAGATTCACACAAAACTAATGGAAATTTATTGTGAGCACCAAAAAAAAAAAAAAACAATTTGTCCGTTTACTACAGTTAGGGTCTACAATTACTTCAAAAACTTTGTGGATTTTTCACTGATGGCATTCCGCTCTAGCAGCTACTCCTTCTTTCTCAGTTTCCCTGATCCACAAGCAAAATTCGACCTGAAAAATGTCACTCTTAACTTATAGGTGGGTCTGTCCTGGTGCACCTATGACTCACCAGATCTCAGTTGAAAAATTATTTCACTTACTTTGACTCACACTCTGACTTGTCGACCACGCCCGATCGACCTATTAAACCAGACAAATTACAACAAAAACCAAGTGTCTCATACACTTTTCAATATACTCCAGAGTCTTGGTCACCCAGGGTCCGTACACCAACAACTACATGGACAATTTTTTAGCACAAAGTGCCACACACATGTGATGTTCGATGACTTCCCTACTCTCACAATTCGGAGTACGCACAACCCTTCTACAACTTAATTTGGAGTATACAAACTCCCTACACCCTCACAAACATCACAATTCACCTGCGATTTGCATAAGTTGTGCAAGGGCAAAACCTACTTCATTCACACTGTCACTAGAATGCCGAGAACATTCTCAAACAACCATTGGCAAGCTCCAAGATTCTGGGAAAGTCATTTTAGGTACATAGGGGCACATTTTTTTTTCCACTTTGTATTATTGGATCTAGAAAAAATCCACAATGTCACCAATTTTCACCAAATCTGCTACTTCTTTTGTTCTTTGTAGGATATTAACCCTTACCCTACTACCATCTCTGGGGACATCTGTTATGCCTCACCTACAATCTCTGGGACAAATACTCTACCACCCATCTCTGGACTCTATGATGGGCTCATGTACCAGGCACATACGATGGGCTCTTTAGGAGACAAACCATGTACCGGGCACCTATGAAGGGCTCTTAAGGAGACAAACCATCAATATATGCTACCATCTCTGTTAGCGTGTCAGACCTTATTGAGGAAACTTACAAGGGAGACGTGAATGGGCCGATGAACCTTGTGTCTGCACTTCGAATTCTTTCCACCATATATCCCGTACCAATTCAGATCAATAACATAAACAATCAATTACATCAATAATTAGTAGAAGTCAGTAATTTCCACACACCATGACTTTGCAGACCTGACTAACCACACCTTTATGTAAAAGTTAGAATGTTTATTTCCCTATGTTAACAATGCTAAAGTCACATAATTCAATCTCAAAATTAAATGATAAACATACAGAAACAATGCTGGCTGGCCAAAGCGGCGAATGAATCGCAATCTAATCAAAGCTTATGCTACTATACATTCCAAGGTTACTGTACAAATTAATAGCAAGAATAACAGCGCAAACGATATTACATACATTTAGATCTGACAAAGAAAAGACATCAACTGTTATCACATGTAGCGAAATTCATCAGTGAGAACCTAACTAACACCAGATTAGAACAGAATGTTTGGGCTTCATGCAAAACAATTTAGTCAACATAAGTTTGGAAAACATCTAACTATGGCTCTATCAAAATAGAGGTTGGCACCTCGAGACAAAAGCAAATTGACATAACAATCAGTATCATTACTATGTATCTGTCCTCAATATGGTTCAGCAAGCTGTGACAGTCTCTGTCAATTGGGCATCAGTTCTGTCAGCAAGGCATAAGGATTCAGCATCAAAATTCAGAAAAAGCAAAGTCTCTATAAGCAGTAAAGTAACACACGTCTGGTCAAGGAAAATAACAGCATTGGAATGATCACTCTTCTCCTGGTGCGGTCTGGCTAAGTTATATTTCCTAAAACTATTTCCCACATCCTAATTGGTCAGTGAATCACATGTTCACACTTAGTCCAATGAAACTAAACCTCAAATCTACAATTTTACTAGTTACTCAACAAATGATCCAGAGGAAACCTCCAGCATCACCATTTCCAGGACCATCCCTCTGCTGTTCCTTAGAAAGTGAAAGAGACCAGTGTATCTGCCCTGAACATGTGCACCCAGTCGCTAGGTGAGGCTGGAGTCAATGTCCTTAAGTTTACCCTTATAATGGAATTGAGTGGTATCTCCTTCCAGGCGGACATTCCTCTGGCATTGGCAATCCTGTCTTCAGCGTGCTCGCCAGTGTCTCTTACTTGTGCCCATAATGTGTGAATCACACAGATCTTTAAGTAATGATTGCAGATGTAGACTATGTATGCCCGCTCACACTATAAGGCCCATTACCTGAAAGGATCCTTCTGTGACAGACTACCTTATGGAAATACGGGGTTGAGCTAGATGGTAGTCTAAAATGTTCAGCCTGCACACGTGCTCACATGTGTGCTCACGGGTTCACATGTAACCAGCCCAAAGCCTCTTACTACAGCTGTGCAGCAGTGGTCTTATGTTAAAAGGTGGACACTCACAGTTAGAGATCTCAGTTCATCTCTACAGAATTTACTGTGATTGGGACTCACTTGCTGTAAAACCATAGAACAATCCAGGGGAATTAAATGTGTATAGCCCATTTCCTATACTAAAACTCACAAAAATCCTCTAAATAAACTAGGCTTGTTTGGTTACGATGGGATGGACACAAAGCCTAGCCAGAGACCAGACCCTGTGCTGATCTCCCACTGCACATAGCAAAAGGCTTTGTGGAATGGGTTTGATGGCTGTCAGTGGGTTGAATGCTAGGCTTGGTCATAGTTTGGACCGTACGGGCAACCCCCCATGAAGATGGCCTAAGATCAAAAATAGTGGGCTGCTTGCACCATGTGGGGATAGGCAAAGGTCCTAGACCTGTGCTGGGCCCTATGCTGATCCCCATTTGTGCACAGCCAAAGGCTATGTGTGTGCAGCGAGGTTGGTTGCCTGTTTTGGGTTTGGTGCTGGGCCTGGTACATGCTGGGCCGTATGGGAAACCTCCACTGCGCATGATGTAAGACTGCACATCGCGGGCTGGTTGCTTGCATCACATTTGGTTCAGTATAAGACTGCAAGCCAGGCCCTGTGGGCAGCCTTTGCTACTTACAGCCATAGGCCATGCACAGTAGAGGTTGGCCAACCAGCGCAAGATGGGAACAAGGCCTGACTGTAGGGGAATAAGCATACCCAACCACCAGAGAGGTGGGCCACTCAAAGTGACGTTTGCACAATTATAACCTGCACCATACCCTTGCTCTGAGTATGATATGATTAATGGCATCACAGGTGACATAATTGATTACATCACTTAGGACATCACCACTGATAAAGATAAATAATGAAACACAAAAACATAGCGATAGAGGCAGATTGCATTAGGTATAGGGCCTGTCTGCAGCATGGTCATATGGTTAATGTCTGCTCTGCGTAACTGAAAGTCACGAACAGAGGAGTTTGGCACTCCTCAGCAGCTTGTCTGCCAGGCCAGGCCCCAGAGAAAGCTCAAAGACGGTGTGCTGCAGAAGTTTGTTACCCGCAATAAGGTGGACACAGGGCAGTGGACAACCACCACTATGTATGACTGAAGTCCATGCTCAGTGGGGTTTGGCCATGTATTGGCAAATCTCCAGCTGTTCTCGATCAAAGGCCCTCTGCTGCAAGAGTTTGATGCTCATTTCAGATTGGGCACAGGTCCTGGCTGCAGACCAGGCCCTACAGCCAAACCCTGCTTTGCATGGTCAAAGCTCATGCACAGCTGGGTTTTGGTGCCCTTGGCAGGTTGTGTGCTGGGACTGGCCACAGGCACCCAAGCCTCACTGCACAATACCAAAGGCTGTGCATAAATGGAGTTGATAATTAAGCATGTCATTTAAAAAAATTAATTTGATGAAAAAATAGTTTCAAATTTGCAAAGAAGAGAATAGCTAATTCAAAGTCCTAAAGAATAATAAGGTAAATCCATTAACAATAACATCAAATTAAAAGACAGAGCACACAAATAAATAGTAGACTTATCTCATCAACATCCAATGACAGTATGCTTCACAAGGCATGTACTAAAACTTAAGGAACAGTGAGATAATTGCGCGAACACAGTTAAAAAAGAAACATTTTTTTTTTTTTAAATGAAAAGGAGACAAAACACATAACACGTGCAATAAACCGACACTACAGGCATTACAAACAACACTGTTAGCACTAACGCGTCAAGGAGACGTCATTAGTGATGTCAGTGGTAATGTCATAAGTGACATCATCAAAAATGTAATTTGTGCTGTCATCCACAGCATAAAGATATCGGTTGCTCTGCGAACTATAACTGGCAATTTTTGTGGTGGTGGACATGTCCTGTTTAAAATACTATGCCCTCAACCAGCAGAACATGATCCATGGCCCATGGCATTCGTAATGATCACGTACTATCTGACCTGTCAGAGTCAGGATTGATGGATTGTCTCAAGAAGATGAGTGAAATATGGAAGCTACTGGCTGAACATTACTTACGGAGCAGCTCATTCTGTTTAATGCACTGTCATTATTACTCAGCTTACTTGGTTTGACAGATACCAGTGCACTACCGTTCGACTGCTGCACGGAAAATTAAAGTATATTATTGACATTACAGCCTTTTCGTTATGTATCGTTTTTTTTTTTTTTTATCATCATTGCATTTCTATGGCTAACATTAATAATTCGGTAATATGCAAATTGTATTTCAAATGTATACCAGCCACATGACTAATTGTATTTAACTTACCCTTCTTATGCAGGTGAAGTCATTCCGCTGGGAGGTTTGCACAACCAATCTGGGAATGTCACGCTTCTCGCGGACGCATTTTGTGAGCCCCTAAGCAGAAAAGAGGCAAGGATCCATGGCGTAACGAATGAGCGGGACGAGCTGGTTCCGCATGCAGGAGGCTATCAGGCTGTATTAGAAGCTAGCATTCTGCTCGCAGAGCGGCGTCTAATCGATGCGCTGCGCCAGTATAAAGAATCAACTATTGATTGCTTGTCGCGTGCAAAGGACGACTTGTCTTATGAGGAGGGCTCATTAAAAGCTGCCATTGAAGACTGGAAGGAGGCGATGTCAATAAAACAACAATTTATGATTTGCAGAATGTGGAACTTGGAGAAGGAGCAAGAACTTGTGGCAAACTTTGCAAGTAAAGGGGGCGACCTCGGTATGTATGTTGGCACTAATATTAACTCCAAATTAAATGACACCTTATACTCAAAGAAAGAGAACAAAAACTAAGTACAGTTAATACGAGATAAAAATATTTTTTAAAATAGCAAGTAATCTCGTTTAGCGCGCAATTTTAGTAGTCAGTTCGAAGGAACACTTTGGCCCATATTTCTACTTTTTTGCACCGCATTTGCGTAATTTTTGTTAACGCAAAAGTGGTGCAAACTTACAAAATATAATTGTATTTTGTAAATTTACGCTGCTTTTGCGTCAAAAAATGACGCAAATGCTTCGCAAAAAAGTATAAATATGGGCCTTAGGGCCAGATGTAGGAAAAATCTGGATTGCGACTCACAAATTGCGAGTCAGACCAACTCGCAATTTGACAGTCGCAATCTAGAATGTAGGATGGTGTCCCTGACACTATCTGTGACTCGCAAGGGGGTCGCAAAGGCCCACCTCATTAACATCAATGAGGTGGGTCGTAATTTGCGACCCCCTTGTGAGTGGCAGCACTCACAGGGATGGTGGCCTGCTGGAGACAGCAGACCGCCATGTATATGACTGCTTTTAAATAAAGCAGTTTTTTTTTTTTGTAATGCAGCTTGTTTTCCTTAAAGGAAAACAAGATGCATTACAAAAGTAAAAAATGAAACGTTTCCGTTTCATTTTTTCAGAGCAGGCAGTGGTCCATAGGACCAATGCCTGTTCTGAAAAAATGTTTTTTCATTCCATTCACAAATGGGAGGGTGTAACCAGGTTACCGACTCACAAAACGGGGATTGGGCATCGTGATATGCTTTTTGCACGTCACAAACAGCGAAATTCGCTGTTTGCGACGCGCAAAAAGGTTTGTACATCTGGCTCTTAGTTCCGCCTTCAGTGTTATACAAGAAGTGAGTCAAGTTTTGAGACTTCTGCCGACTTGCTGAAGTTCTCTAAAAAGCATTGTAACATCTGTAAAACCACTTGCAGTTTGCAAAGTATTTTTTAATGCAGAAGAAAAATATGTTGGGTTTTATTAGAGAAAAATTAAGCAAGTTGTCGTTTTATTGAATAACATCTCATCAAAATGAGTGCAACATATGTAAACACATTTGACATATATTTTTATGTTTTTATAAAGTTGCAAAGTAGTCCAGCTTACATCTTTGTGTTACTTTTATAAACTTTACAAGCTTAGCAAAGTGCAGAGCTCGTAAAGCGTAAAAAGAAGGTGCCACATTTAGTGACTTTGCAACATTGGAAACCCATTACATTTCCTCTGAGGGCCATGCAAGGCAGCATATGGACTGCCTCAGCCTTTCTACGTTCATTTATATAATGTTTCTAGTCTCCACAACCACATCTCCCATTTCTCTATGCTCCCAGCCCTACATTCTGCATTATCACCTCCTTGCCTGTGGTCTGTCACACCCTGCAGTGTTACTTGGCAGAGCACCTCTGCACTCCTCACTGCTGAATTCCCTCCTCGCCCACTGCAGCTTGTAGCATGCATGAGATACTTGTGTTAGAGTCACTATGGTGGCATGTTGTCTCAGCATGCACCACCCTTCAGCATGGGATCCTTACTTCTTAAAACCCAGGGGCTGTATTATTTATATGGCACATTGCCCTGGTCTGAGCCATAGCTCATCTTTAAATGGAGGCGCCGGGTGCAGACTTGGTCAGTGTACCTACCATGCTACAAATATTGCACTGCCCCCAGGTTTGAGAGTGTTGTGCTGGGAGGCACACAGACTGTGTGCCACCTCTTTGTGGTGCACAGTCATTGCGCCTTTTGAGGGTCTCATCATCTGCACCCGCATCAGAGCTGGTGCAGAAGCAACGTATTTTCCTAATTCTTGCTAATGATGCCATGCCAAGAGAAGGGGCTGCGCAAGCGTCCCCGGCCCCTTCTGCAATCCCAAGAAACCCAAAGCCGCAGAAAGCAGGTGCACCTGTTGCGCCCCCCGGAAACTTAATGTAATTTGGTCACAGGTGGGTAAACAAAACGTAACCAGGCAAAGTCACGGCAGATAAAGATTCTTGACTTGCCAAAACCATCTATAGTATGCAGAAAATAAAGGTCACACGTGCTTTTTGCAGGATAAAATTTCCAGCGAAATGTAATTTGAAATTAAAATGGCGTTAAGGCAAAATCAGCTGAAATCAACTAGCCTTGAAATACAAACAACACCTGTATTTCGCCCCAATTCGACCGCTGTCATAAAAAAAATCTCTAACATCAAGTTCCGATTTATAAATCATTCAAAGACAGCTAAGAGGGTGGTGTGCATTAAACAGGAATCATTCTTGCAAGATTATTTGTTTTACTTAAAAATAAAAAACAAATCTACAGGCAGTTAACACACCGTACCTTGTACTTGGCAAAAAACGTGATTAGACTACTGTTTTATGTTGATTGCTTGTGATATTTTCTATGAAAATAATAAATGCTCAACCTGGATTCAGATCTAAGCATACCTAGTACCAAGATCATAATCTAATAATGATGTTATTTTACTGGTCACACTGACAATATAGCCATAAATACTCTATCACTGCTGAAAGGTACGAGACCTGCATTCTGAGTAAGTGTCTTCTGTGTTATTGATTAGTGCAGATTGCTATGTGCCCATTACTGGTTTTGCTGAAAGCTTAGTTACTTCCCCAGCTTTTAATGTGATAATAAGATCAATAGAGAAGCAGTCACGTAAGCAGATGCAAGCACATTTGGGGCCAGATGTATCAAAGGGTTTTACCCATTCTGTGTCTATGGGAAAATGTGTTTATACATATGGCCCTTGGTGTCATCACTTCTGAAAAAAGCATTGCAGTGCCAAATGTACACAATATATACATTGACAAAAGGTCCACAATCCCCATGATTTTCACTTTCAACTCCCTCTCATGTACACATATAACGTACGTCCACATGCACATATACACAAGCCTGGATGCATATATGCGCACCTAAACACACATGTAAGTATGTTCACATAGGCATTCTTAGGCCTACTTTGAGTCATTCACATGCACACAGACACACAAACATACACACATTCAGGCTTACAACTTACACATACACCCCTGCACCCATGCACTGCTCATGTACACACATGCACACAATACATGGACACATATAGATCTATGCAAGCCTACAATCATACACACATATGATAAAGCGTCCGGTCTATTTACTAATACTTATAGGCCTGATTAATCTTTTCAGGACTTCTGAGGAGTAAGGAGAAACACATTAATACATTTCAGTCAATTCACAGTGCAACCCATTTGGTCACACATTGAATCTCAGAGGCATAATTAAATTTAAAAAGATTTATTACAAATTCAAAGGGAGACTTATGTAAATGAGTCTCAAAAACATTCTATATAAATGCAGAATCATCAATGGTGAGTTGTAGCGTTGAATCAGAGTAAATCATACAAGCTTAAGGCATACCAAAATCTCTGTTGCAGCAATACAAAAGATAAGAAAAAGTACTTTAGGATCAGAGTCCTGATTTCTATCCTCCTATCTAAATAATCTAACTATTATAATATGCCAAGGGAACCCAAAAAATTCTCCAAATATAAAAATAGGAAATTAATCAAAGGTGTTGACATCACAGAGACCTCAGTACAAGTTCTACGGAGGGAGATGTGTGTAGCATAAAGCGACATCAGCCAAAGTAAAGGAAAAGATGTCTGTACCTCTCTAAGGGCCTAGATATTGGTGGATGAATAACTCCATCACAACGGTGACGGATATTCCATCCACCAAAATCTAAGTCTCACATGATATATTAGGATTTAGATGTCAGGACACAGGAGCAACTGGTCTGCCAATGTCTAAATCAGTGCTCAGGTCTCTAAGGGTCCGCTGTAGCCAAAGGGTAAAATAAATCTGCCTTTCTCACTAAACAAACACCACTTTAATCTCTGCAGAACTTTCAATAGCTGACCTCAACAGCTTTAAGTTTCCACTTTCCATGCACATCTTGAATTTGCAACTCCCATTAGCCTTTCAACTGTCAAACCAAGCATCAGGACAACCTTGGATCCCTCCTGTGTCCAGGCATCCGTCGGGGAGATCTTTTTCATGGCTCCTTGTTAACACTCCTTGCCCTTGGCAACCCATCTTCCCACACCCCTTTATCTAAGCCTAACAAGAAGCTCTTCATTAACTGGAGACTTGTGCAGACGATCTTACAAATAAAGAAATATGCAATAAGAGGAAAACTCCATGTTGAAGGTTAAACACAGAAAAAACTTTTCAGGCCTTAACTACAGCCTACTTTACATAGATTTCAAAGCATGACAGCATAAGCTGTTCTCAGACTCCCTCCACTGTCTCATAAACGTGAGCCATCAACATAAAGCACAAAATCAGATTAAGATAGTGGCTAATCTTGCTTGCCTGGTCTCAGCTTGGTGCCTAGTTCAGTAACATAGAAACAATCATGGTACACTTCATATTCATCATCATTTTTATGATCTGGTTCAGATAGCAATGAAGACGTATTTAAACACCGCAGCACTTGACAGTCACATTTTCCACTGCAAGTATAATTTGCTCACATTGAGTAAGGTGGCTACTTGTCAGGTGCTATGTTCTAGTCCTTGTCTTTTTTTTTTTTTTTTAATGTGTTTTTATTATTTATTATCACACAACAAAATTACACAAGTGAAAGCTGTCAATAAGAATAACATTTGCAACAGGTTCGTTCATCACATCACCCTAGACGGCTTATGTACCATGACTGGGCTATGCTGTACTTCGCCCACTTCCGCGCCACTGCCAGAGAGAACGTGTTGCCACGGGCTGGAGCAGGGGGGGGAATAGTCCTGACTGGACATCATATTAAAGCATCCTGTTGCATTGAAAAAAAAAGAAAAAAAAAGAAAAAAAAAAAAAACAGAAAAGAGAAAAGAAAGAAAGAGAAAGAGGGGAAATACTGTGGGGGGGAGATAAAGGCCGGGGGGGCCCCCAAGACGGAGGAAACGGGGGCAGAGGAGGAAAGGAAGACACGCGCGCGAGCATTGGGTCATGCGTCCCTTTGTGTGCTGGTGTTATTGCTAGTTGGTTACCGCCTGTTAGGTTATACGATTTCATGTTGACTCCCCCAGCTCCTGTCCGCCTTCCTCTATTTGACATTCTGATTCGAGCCTGATGAAGGGTGGTTGCGCGCTATCACTGGGGGGTTACAGCTATTTAGGACTATAAAATGCAGATTTTAATGTTCGCTGGGGGGGTCGTTCAGGGCGGGTGTTCGTCATCTTTTCTTTCTATTATTGCTACGAAAGAGTTCCAGGTGTCAAGACCTTTGACCAGAACACCCTTTGTTGATAGGAGCTGCAGCGTGTCGGCTTCGGCCCTGGCCCAACGCCGCAGCTCCGATCGCCATTGTTCAATGCTCGGCGCGACTGGTGCCTTCCAGTGCATGGCTATGAGGCGTCTGTACAACACCAGTGCCAGCGCTATGCATCTTAGGGTTTGTTTCCGTCTTTTAAGGCTTGGACCTACACCCAGCAAACACAGCTCCGGGGTGGGGGACATTTCAACAGCTGTCCAATCAACAAGCAGTACTATTATGTCTTCCCATACTTTCCGGATTGGGGGGCATTCCCAGGTCATGTGGTAAAAGGTGGCTTCGGGGGTGGCGCATCTAGGGCATGTTTGCTTTGAGTGGGGGAAAATACGGGTTATTCGGTGAGGTGATAAATATGTTTGATGTAAATAATTAAACTGGGTATAGCGAAAACGCGGGTTGCGTGATACTTCTTTTGTCATTGTCAACGCCTGATTCCAAGCGGGTTGTGGTAGAGGCTCTGCTAGCACTGCATCCCACTTGTTCTTTGATTGTACTTGTTTATCTTCAGCGCAAGAAGTTAAGATTATGTATGCTCTTGACACATTTATTGAATCTTCTATGCTACCTAGCAACTCATGCAATCTAGGGGAGATATTTGGTTCTGAGTTTTCATTGCCCCAGCAAAACCTTAGTGTCTGGCGTACAGCTCCATATGCTATAAAGCTTCCGCGCCCCAGTTCATATTTATCAATTAGTGTATTGAAAGTTAGGAGGCGTCCTTCACTATAGATGTCGCCGATGGTGCGTATTCCCTTTTCTGACCAACTGTTCAGGCCAACTCTAGCTGCTATGTTGGCTATTTTCGAGATGGCCAAAAATGGAAGCCTGGGGGAATATTGTGGTGTTTTATTGTTCATGATCACATGGTGGCCCCATATCCAGTGCGCAATTTTCAGTAGTATGTTGCGTGGGTGTTTGGGGGATTCGCGATTCATCAAGTATTGTATTAAGCCCCTGTTCCCCAAAGACGAGTGGATCATCTGTGATTCAGCTCCGTCTGGACGGCTTAGCCAGGATGAGATCCATTGTAACTGGGAAGCTGCGTAGTACATTTCGAATCTAGGCGCTCCCATTCCACCCATTGTTAGTGGGTGGTGTAATTTTGTTAGTGCCACTCGCCGTCTGCCGTTGCCCCATATGAGATTTATTAATAGGCTATTCAGAGGTTTAAAGAAAGAGGCTGGGAGAGTCAGTGGGAGGGCCATGAAGAAGTACAACAATCGGGGCAGGATCACCATCTTCGCTATGGCTACTCTGCCCAATGGTGATAGAGGGAGTGAGCACCAGAAGGGCAGGGAGCCTCTAATGGATCGAATCGCCTGCCCCAAGTTGCCGTCCCTGAGATCTCGTGCGTCGTGATATATGTTTACACCCAAGTATTTGAAAGTGGTGTAACACCATTTCAGTTCGCCAGGGTTGGAGGATAATCTGTGTGCTTCAGGGACAGGACACATAGGGAATATGCACGACTTAGACCAATTTACCTTGAGTCCGGCCAACGTGCCAAACCTGTGCAGTAACTTCAGCACTTCAGGTAGGGATTTTTGGTGATCTCGTAAGAAAATAAGTGCATCGTCTGCATATAGCGACACTATACGGTGTGTGTGGTCGTCTCGGATGCCCCATGCAGGGGCTACCGCTCGTAGGTGAGCTGCTAGGGGTTCGATTGCGAGGGCGAATAAAAGCGGGGATAATGGGCAGCCCTGCCTGGTTCCTCTCTCTATTTTAAACGGTTGCGAAATCGTGTCGCCCGTTTTGACTCTTGCAGAAGGGTTAGTGTAGAGTACCTCTATCCATCTGATAAATGTTCGACCGAAGCCCATACGGCGCAACGTCTCCATCAAGAAGGGCCAACCCAGCGTGTCGAATGCTTTTTCTATGTCCAGTGATACTGCCACTTGAGCATAGTCATCCGTTCGTGAGTTCGCCATAAGGCGCAATAAGTTTCGGATATTGCTAAATGTGCTCCGGCCAGGTATAAATCCAGCCTGGTCGTGGTGTATCAGGTCCGGCATACATGGGAGCAAACGGTTGGCTAGCAGTTTACCGAGTAGCTTACAGTCTGTGTTCAGTAGTGATAGTGGTCTATATGAACGTACATCCAATGGGTCTCTCCCCGGCTTAGGTAGCACTGCTATCAGCGCTTCACGGCATGTGTCTGGTAGTTGTCCACGCTCTAGCGCCTCCGTCAGCATCTCTAGATATGGGGTTAGTGTTTGAGTCGGGAACATGCTATAGTATTCAATAGGCAGTCCATCGTTGCCTGGTGCTTTGCCATGCGGCAATTGTTTTAGGGCCTGCTGTATCTCATTAATATCAATTGGTCTTTCCAGGTCTGCAACCTGAGCGGTCGTTAGTTGTTTCAGCTCGATATCAGTAAAAAACTCGCTCAGTGATGTTTCGGGTGGGGGGACGGGAGCTTTGTATAGTGTGCTGTAATACTCCTTAAAGGCTAGGTTGATATCGGCCTGTGCATTTACTATTAGTCCTGTTTCTAATCGGATGGCTCCTATGGGGGATTTCCGGCCACCATTGTGTATGAGCCATGACAGTAATTTACCCGATCTGTCACCCTCTGCGTGGTTACGAGCTATGTAGTGTCGATGATCAAACAGACCTAGTCGTCTATCAGCTTCGTGCCATTGTGCGCGCTTTCCAGCTAGTTCTGTGTGTGTAATCTCGCCCCTGGCGAAGTCTTTCTCGAAAGAATGTACTTCCTTTTCTAAGTTACTAAGCTCACGTGCTAGTGTTTGACGCGCGCCGACTGTTGCTGAGATGCATGTTCCTCGTATGACTGCCTTATGTGCGTCCCATTCTGTTGATCTAGAGCCCGTTGTCCCCTTGTTTTGGATGAAGTAAGAGGATATGTGTATGGCTAATTCATCTCGGAAAGGGGGGTCTTGTAGCAATCGGGACTGGAGGCGCCAAGTTGGGATGCATGTGCGCGGGCTGCCCCATCTGAAATGAGCGATGAGAGGGGAGTGATCTGAGATTACCCTAGCGGTGTAATCAGCGCTAGTGATCTTGTGGGTGATGTCTTGGGAGATGAGGATAAGGTCTATGCGAGTGTGGAGGAGGTGTACTGGGGAGTAGTATGAGTATTCGCGATCATGGGGGTGTATATGCCTCCAGGTATCTATGAGACGGTGGTCTACCATCCATTGACGCAGCATCTGCGAATTTTTGATTGCTTGGGAGGCTGCTATGGGGGGGTGTGATCTATCCGTATCTATATGTGGAACGCAGTTCATATCCCCGCCCCAGATACATGTAGAGGGTAGGTCGTTTGAGAAGTGTGAGATTGTTTTGTGTAGGAATTCACTTTGTCCGACGTTCGGGACGTACAGTCCGTTCAGTGTTACTGGTTCCCCATCTAAGTGGCCTGTTAAATGTATGTATCTGCCCTCTATGTCAGAAACGCCGCGCCGCACAGTGTACGGGACCCCCGGGGCTATCCATATCAAAACCCCTCTTGCGTATGATGAATTTCCCGATCCGTGGACCTGCCCGCCCCACTTTCTTTCCAACCAGGGAATATCTACAGGGGTAATGTGCGTTTCTTGGAGAATGGCTATATGAATATTGTGACGCTTTAGGTGCGCGTGTATCCTATTGCGCTTTCTTATGCCCGCCATACCCTTAACATTCCACGTCATTATATTATATGTTGGTTCCTTTTTTGTCATGTTAAGTTAGGTTGTTGCACACCTATTTTTTTGTACAGTTGGGTCAATCCCGTGACGCGTCCAGAGACTGCTGTTAGTCTAGTGCGCGCTGCCCACCCACGTCTCCCCTCCGCCACCAGCGCCCGCCCGCCAGCCCCCCCAGTCCTACAAAACAACATTATCATAAGAGAATAATAAAAATGAGAGCAAAAAGAATAATAGGCAAAAGGATATTTCGGGTAAAGCCCGGAGAGAAACATAATGGCACAACTGGTGCCTAAACTGCAAACTGCGAAGTTAAGTTCCATTCGGGAGTGACTTGGTAGTCGGAGAGCGTGGTTTTGGTATAGCCGGGCGGGAACCGACCCGTCTCCAGGATAATTTTGTCCCTGCTCGGTCCAAATTGTAAGTACAACCGCTTTGGTTACCCTGTTAGTCCCAGTCAAGGAAGCTAGCGGCCAGTTCCCATCCCAAAGAAACCACCAAGCACCGCTCCAGGCCGCATAAGGGCGGAAGGTCGCGTGTCCCAACGCCGGACTCGTGTCTGTGGCGCAGTTCATATTCCCTCACGAGGTCTAGAGATCATCCGCAACGCGCGGTGTAAGGTCAGGGCCGGCCAGTAGGAAGGAGGAGGATGCACTTGATTCCCCTCCTGGGGATCCGCTGTCTGTAGCATCTGTGTCACTTCGGGTTTTGGATTGTGGTCGAGTGAAGGAGCTAGTTTCCCTTAATATTTGAGCTTGCTCTGATTCCATTTGCGATTTCGTTGGGCGCAATGTGGTCTTGCTTTGTTTTTTTTTCCTCCTGGAGCTGGGTGTTATCCAGTCCTCAGTTGTTGTCTTTTCCGTTGGCGGGCTGATCAAACCTTTAGCGTGAATCCAAGTCCATGCATCCTCTGGGGTAGGGAATATGAGCGTTTTCTCATCTATGGTGATACGCAGGCGGGCTGGGAACATGAGAGAATAAGTTATATTATTTTGTCGCAAGATTTGTTTGATCTTTACAAAGGTTGCTCTTCTACGTTGTACTTCCAGCGTATAGTCCGGGTATGCAGATATGTTATTATTTTCCAAGCTGATTTGACTGGAAGATCTAAAGTGTTGAAGAACAGAATCTCTTTCTCTGTGGTTAAGAAATCTAGCTATCATGGGTCGGGGTGGCGCTCCAGGCCGAGGGGGTCTGCCCGGTATTCTGTGGGCTCTCTCTATCATTGGTGATTTTGTGGCATCCTGAGTTTTCATTATTTCTTTCAGCCAGTTTTCTAAGAAATCCTCGGCTTTGGGTAGTTCCAATCGTTCTGGGATGCCAATGAATCTGATATTGTTACGTCTTGAGCGCCCCTCTGCTTCTTCAGCTCGGTGTTGTAGCTGTGCCAACTCAGTTTCCATCTGTTTGAATTTGCTTTTCATGTCTTTCATTTCCGGGTGAACCGTTTCTAGCGACAGTTCAGCATTATGCACTCTGTCAGACAGTTTGCGGTGGTCAGCTCGGAGTAGGGAGACCTCCAGCACTGCGGCATCAATTTTCCCTTCTAGCGAAGTTTTGGTTTCCATAATTGCCTGCATAATTTTATCAAATTGCTGGGAGTGTGCGCGTAGCGTCTCGCTCAGTTGAAGTTGCGTTGCCTTTTGCATGTCCAGTTGGCCCATGGAGGGGGGGGTATCTCCCTCCGCAGAAGTCCCTGTTTTGGAATGCTTAGGCTTGACCATTGTGACCACTATGCGACCGGGGAGAATTAGGCCGTGTGAAATCAGCTATGTGTACTGGTGGGGCGAAGCAGAGCCACGCACGTCAAAGTGGGTGATTTTAGCGTTATCAGTGGTCCAGGCGTGGTTGCTTATTTTCAGGGATAATAGGAGTTAGTATGTTAATTTGTTGACTGAGGCCCTCCTCGTTGCAAGGCAGAGAGCTGAATGCCACTGGCCTGGTACAGGTGCGTTGGGTTTTTCACTTATTTGCTTGTGGCTTGATACTTTGGTGACCCAACGTGGTTGTTTTATGTGCGTTTAATTTATTCTGTGCCAGCGCTCACAATCTACTTGCTTCAATTTCTTTATCTTCTTCCTGTTTTTGTTTTTTTCATTCTTTTTTTTTTTCTCTTTTTTATTTCTTTTTTCCTTTATTCTGATTTTATTGGCTCCTCCTCTCTTTTTTATTTATGTATTTTTATTTTATTTTTTGTAAATTTTTTCCTTCTTCCTTTCTTTCCCGTTCCTCCGCCTCTGCTTCCTACTTTTTTATCTTCTGTGCTGGGTGCTGGTGCTTGAGGGTCGTGGTCGCTGGCCCAGTGCTCTGCACGGGAGGAGAGGCCGAAGGTCCCCCCAGCCGGTCCGGTACACTCCACCAAGGGCACGCCGGGGCCCCCACTCCACCCGGGCACGCGTCCGCCGGCCGCCTCCACAGATCAAGGGCGGAGTGCCAGGGCGAGCCAGACGCCCGTTCCCGGCGCCGACACGTCCAAGGCCCGACCCCGCAAGGAAACACCGCCCAGTGCTCCCGCCGCAGCGTCACCGCACGACGCTGCTACCAGTTCTTGGTAGGGGGGCCACGTGGAGCTGTAGGGATGCTAAGCCATATCAGGGGGGGCTCGCTCACTGCCGCGCGCCCCCCGTGTTTCTTGTTGCTCCGATGGAGCGCGGCCGAACCGGAAGCCGCGGCGTCCCCCAGGCCGCGCCCCAGCCAGCAGGCCCGCTCCCAGGGCCCACCGCAGTCCAGGCCCAACAGCCCTCGACCCCCCCGGCGATCCCACGGGGAAGCCGAACGGGGCGACCCGACCGCCGTGCTCACGTCTCGCCGGCCGCGGGAGGGCCGCCTCACCTCCCGATCCACAGCACCAGGCGCGTCTTGCTTCCTCGATTCCAGCAGTTGATCACGGGGCCATCCGCAGCTACTTTTGTGTCCTTGAGGGCTGCCCCCGGCACTGGGGGGGTAGCCTCAGCATTTTATGGCCGACCGGGAACCAGGGACCAGGATATTCGGCAAGAAGGAGGGCCGCGAGCGGAGCTCTTTTCTCAAGCGTCCGCTCCGGCCGCCATCTTGGCCACGCCCCATGTTCTAGTCCTTGTCAACAACATTTCCACTTAATGGGGAACGTACACAGTTAATGGGTGGCCCATAACTATATTCTCACATCTCTCTATGCTGACGCTGACTGCCTCTATGGATTTAGGACAGCCGGGAAGGTCAGAAGCTAAAGGATCTAATGTAGCAGAGAAGTAGGCCACTGGCCCTTTGGCATTTCCATGAGTTTGTGTAAGCACTGAGAGAGCCCTGCTTCCCTCTCACTGCAGAAACGTGAAAATGACTTGTTGTAATCAGGCATTCCCAGTGCTTGGGCACTGCAGAGACTTTCTCTCAGCTCTAGGAAGGCAATAGCGTTGACTGTGATGCAGACAGGCTCAACACCTTCAATAAGTCCAATATCTTCTCAGGAAAAATCCCACACTTCACATTTTACTGTGTCTTTCAGGTCTGGAGGTAAATCATTAATAGTCAGCAGAGTAAACAATGTAAGTAAGATCCATGATTTGTCAGTTTAAAGGCAACGTACTCATCATGAGTCTGTATCTCTATGCGTATCCGTATACAATAGATAATGCAGATCAATTTACAGACTAAGGGCCACATACACAAAGATCCGGATTTGCGACTTTACACTGTTTGTGATTCCCAATGGGGTCACAAATGACCTGCCTCATAAATATTCATGAGGTAGGTTGCAATTTGCGAGCCCATTGGCAATGGCCACTCTCACAGGGATGGTGGCCTGCTGGAGACAGCAGACCACCATGTCTGTGACTGCTTTTAAACAAAGCAGTTTTCATTTTAAATGCAGCCCGTTTTCCTTAAAGGAAAACGAGATGCACTTCAAAATCAAAAATGAAAAGTTTTCTTTTCATTTTTTAGAGCAGGCAGTGGTCCGTGAGAGCGCTGCCTGCTCTGAAGAAATATTTTCGCTGCCAGTCACAAAGGGGAAGGGGTCTCCTGGAATGGGTTAGCATTCGCGGTCACAAAATAATCATAAATACCATTTGGATTCGGTATTAGAAAGGGACGCCATTGACACGCCCTTTCCTAATACCGAATCGCAAACCCCAAACTGTGATTTGGTAACAAGTTACCGAAATGCAGTTTGGGCTTTGTACATCCCAAAAAGCATTTTTCAAGTCGCAAACGGGCCGATTCTGCAAATCGGCCAGTTTGCGACTTGAAAAATGCTTCGTACATCTGGCCCTTAATCCTTTCCTAGAAGATTTACTGGACTGGAATCCCACACCACAAATTTGTGCTTCTCTTCAAAGGACCCAAGTTTCACTGATATTGGTGCAATTTCTTGGGTAGCCATCTGTTTATCTGCTACTCCTATTACTAGGCCTATTTTTCCTAAGAGGGGTAGGTTTGGGATTTCTTCTGTTCTCAGAGTAGAATGGGTAGCACCTGTGTCAACCAAAAATGACACGGTGTGGCCATTCACTTCACTATCTAAGAATGGACCACTCTGGTCTACTTCCAAGGCTGCACCAAGTACATAGTCTTCCTCCCCTCTCAGGCACCATCAGGTTGACTGATCAGAGCCTTAACTCTTATGAGTCTCAAACATGGACAATTTTTGGAAAGGATTATTGTTATGAATCACATTTGTGTTCATTTTTGAAGCCTAATTCAAACTTAGCCTAGGACCAACAGCATTCTGCTGTGGCATTGGAGGTTGAGGAAGTTGCATTACTGAAGCTTGGGGCACATAACAAATTTGACCTCTCTGTCTAGGTACATTGTACACTTTTGCAGGGTCAGTATTCTGAGATGGCACAATCTCTGAAGTTTGGAGCTGATTAGGTGGATTAAGATGACATTCCCTCTTCCAATGTCCCAACCTGTTACAGATGTGACAAGGGGTTATTTTTTTCAGACTATTGGCATCCATTCCAGTACTAGGATTAATTTACTTCTGCCCTGCACTGGACTTGTTGATTGTTGATGCACACCTTGCATAGCACCAACATTCCCTTACAAACAGCTGAATCTGACTAGTTATCTGAGCTGCTTTAATCTGAGCAACCATTAATTTCTCCATTAACTTCTTCTGTCTCATTTCAAGCTCGTCTCTGCAGTATTTAGTGTGCCTCAAAGTCTCATCAACTGACTTATTCCGCCAACCAATCAAATGCTGCTGAATCAACATACTAGTATCAGGTCTCAATCCTGTCACAAACCTCGACACGCAATGTCCCATATCTTTTGTTTCAAGCATCTCCTTTCATCATAGAACTTCTCTGTGGCTCTGTTTCAGGCCACTGAAGAACTACCTTACATTCTGCCCACTAATCTCTCTGAACCGCAATGTCAAACAATGTGTACAGATCAACCCACAACACCTGCAATATTATCACAAAGCTTTCAACTTGTTTCTACTATTCCACTGACTTTTCTCTAAATTTTTGGAAATCATTAGTAAATGATGCAAGTTCATTTCTGCGCCAAGACACATGTACATAACCTCCACCAGGCACTTCTGTCAATAGGAAGTTTGCTGCAGCCCCTTTCTTGCTAAAGGAGGTGGTTCTCCTGGAGGTCTCTTTAAATCCTACTTTTTTGCCCATCTAGCTAGCCCACTTATCCAATTCATTCCATTTCTGAATGTTTTGTATTAATTCTCTAATTTGGGTTTTCATTCCCAGAACTCTTATGTCGATTATGTCTTTTTATTTAAAACACACTCCATAACTCCTCTGAACAGCTTTAGACTTATTCAAATCCACCTCATGAACTTGACCCGCACGCTTGATAATGTCCTTACACATGAACATAAATTAATTCTCATGGTAGGTATCTAGTCGATCCAGTCCAAAATTCCATTCTCATTAATCAACTCATCCAATTCTAATTTGAGTTTCAGCACATCCACCAAATACTCTCTTGGCATTGACTGAATTGTTCCCTGCCTCAAATCTGTACCCACACTTTCTCTTGAAGGGGTACCCCCATTAAATCCATTCACGCACTCATCTATATATTTGGTGCTAATAGTTTGAGCCACCACAGGCATTTTTAGATACATTCTCATTTCCCTGTGCACTGTTGCTACTATTTAAAGGGCATTCCCATATAGGTATTTCAGTAGTTTGCGTTTTCTGGTAAGTATCTATGGAAGTACACCCGGAGAGATTCAAAGTTGAATCTGCATTCACCACACATTGAGTATTTGTGTCTGCTGGAACTAAAGAAACAAATTATCTTGAATTGGGACTTGCTGGAACACTACTTTGCAGACCAGCTGCATTTGGAACAGTTAAAATATAAGTTGTTTTCCCTGGGCTTTCAGGTCTATTCATAGGAACCACAGGACCAGTTGCAACTGGAACAGTAAGAGCATCAACAATATTCATAGTAGGATCAACTGGAGCACAAATTCCAGAATCTCACTTCTTGGCTTCTAAGGTATATTAGCTGGGATGGGGTGCCATAGGATTAGGAGTCACATTTGTTGGGGAAGCAGCAAACACAATCTTTCCATTACCACCAGTACTATTTCCACCCTTTTCCTGAGTTTCATTATGTGGGAGTGGACGTTCGGACCGCAACACATTCAAAAGATTATTTCCAGTATCACTGACTTAATTCATGTCACCTGGTTCCTTTTGTTTTCCCTCTTACTGTCCCTTAGTCTTTTTCTTTTAATTTTCTCCCTCAGCTGCTTCTGTTGTTACGGTTGGATAAAGTCTAACTCCCTCTATCATATCAGTTGTCCACCCTTTCTGTTACACATCCCATCTAGCATCTGCAAGGGTACACACAACTCTTAGGGCTCCACCCTGATATCTCTCTCTGGCATGGGCTACATGTTCCCAAGCATTACGTGCTTCAAATTGTGTGAGTTTGAGGATGCAGTTTCATCTTGTACAGCACCCTCCTCAGATTCTCAATAATTCTCAAATTAAATGTGCCACATCGTGGAGACCTCAATGTATCTTCTTTTTCTGTGACATTGTGCCATTGACTAAGCCGAACACGTGTATGTAATCCAATTTGTATTGCAATATAATGACCTGGGGTATCTTCAGAAGATACCTGTTCTCCCTCTGTACTAGGTATATGGACATCTTCTCTAACCAAATCTAGCATAGGTCTGAAACACTTCATTTTTTCCCAATCAAATGTCAATAATCACAACAAAATGTGGTTTCAAATATAAAACAACATCATGTCCACAATTCCTTGTTCCTCTGCGACCACCAATCACAGCGCAACCCCTTATAATGTTGTCAACGAATAGCAGCGCAGGAACACACCAACCAACCTATAACCTGTGATGGAAATCCCACTCCTTGCAGCAGTTCAACCTCCTTTACAACCTATATGCACACACTCTTTTCAACATCACACACATATAACAGAATACAATACAATAACCTTTGTCTGTTCCACCAAAGAATCAACAGTTTTCAAATACACAAGAATTTTCCCAAACATTTCTAATGAAACCTCGACCTGCAAGGTATCATCCAGATTAGTGTAGATTCACTCTGTGCATTAAGATCCACTATACCAATTGCCTCCCATTCACACAAAGATAAGTCCCTATCTCAACTGTGCTGTCAATGACCTCTCATGAAGAACACAACCAAACTTAGCAGATAACTACAATATGGTGCCTTCTGCACCATTTAATACTCTACCAGGATCTTAGGCCACATCAGATCCGATAACCTCTTCAACTTACCACAAAATTACCACGAAAACAGGGCTCAGGCTCTCCTTGCTTCGAGGTACTAACCACCGTCACTCTGCTACGATCTGATCAAGCATGTGGCCCATTCACTAATTTTCTAGGTCTGATTAATCTTTTTAGGAGTTCCGAGGGGTAAGGAGAGACACATAAATATATTTCATTCAATTTACAGTGTAACCCATTTGATCACATACTGAATCTCAAAGGCAGAATTAAAATTCAAAAGATTTATTACACATTTAAAGCCAGACTTATGCAAATGAGTCACAAAAATATATCATATAAGTACAAAATCATCAATGGTGAGTTATAGTGTTGATTCAGATTAAATTGTAGAAAGATAAGGTATACCAAAATCACTGTTGCAGCAATACAAAAGATAGGAAAAAATACTAGATGTTTAGAGTCCAGATTCCTATCCTCTGCCTAACCATTTAAATTTAAATAATGTAATTATTTTAATAAGCTAAGGGAACCCTAAGAATTCTTCAAATTGTGGAAATAGGAAATGAATCAAAAGTGGGAGCATTAACAAAACCTCAGTCGAAGTTCTGCAGAAGAGAGATGTGCTTAACATGAAGCCATATCAGCCAAAGCAAAGGAAAATAGTCCGTACCTCTCTAACACTCTAAGGGCCCACTCTAGTCAAAGGGTAAAACTTTCTAACTAACCAAACACCACTTTAATCGCCCCAGAACTTTCAGTAGCTGACGTCAGTAGCAGAAATGTTCCACTTTCCATGCACAGTATGCATTTGCGACTTCCATTAGCCTTTCATCTCTCAAACCAAGCATCAGGACAACCTAACGTGTCCAGGAATGCGGAGGGGAGTTCTTCTCCATGCTCCTTGTTAATGCTCTTCGTCCTTGGCAACTCATCTTCCCATACTTTTTTATCTAATGCTAACAATGAGCTCTTTATTAACTGGAGACTTGTGCAGATGCACCTGCAAATAAAAAATATTCCCCCTAGAGTAAACCTCCACATTGAAGGTTAAATACAGAAAAACATCTCAGGCCTTAACTCCAGCCTACATAACATAGAATTCAATGCACATTCGAATACATGATTATACATGCATTTCTCATAAATACAGCAAATGATGAATGACCATGAAAATATATCATTCAACTAACATATTGTAGAACCAATCCGTTTGAATATTATTGTAGACCTGGGTGGAAAAAAAATAAGCAACTCCGCATTCTGCAGAGAACGCAGAGTTACCAATAGACTTTGCACTTTGCAACATAGTGGAGTTTTTTTTCTCCGTTGGCGCGTGCTTTCTGTCATTTCATGTGCGTGAGATGTGGGACAAAAGACTTCTGCTTTTTTAAGACCACAAACAAGATTTCTTCATCTTTTGCTTTTGTTCAACTAAGACCCAGTCATCTTCATTGAAGACTGTCTCTTGAGCTCGGCAACACCAATCAGCGTATGTCTTCATTTTGAATTTACGAGAAGTGACCAGGGTCTGAAACTCATTGGCATCGAAAGGTTAATCCACTGTCCACTGTGACAGTTTGGTTTGAATAGCTCTCCCAAACAGTTAGGTGGCAGGACTCTCACCAATTGTGGATTGAGGAGTTGAGCGATAAGCACAGGGAACTTGGCACAAGGCTTGTCTCAGTGCAGTGCCCCCCATTGCCACTTGTTCAATTTCTTTCATGAGAGAGCCCATGAATCGTTTAACAATGCCATTAGCTTGAAGCCACAGAGGTGTGTTCCTCTGATGCTTGACAATCAGCTTCACAAGAAACTCCCTGCATTCTCGACTGTTGAACTGCTTGTTCCTGGGAGCATTGTAAGGAGCCAGGGCATGGCTACACCTGAAATGTTTTCGAGTTTCTGATTAATGATTCTGACTGATCTAAGGAGTGATATAGACCCTGTTTTCACAACACTGATCCTCCTTTTTTCTAGTTTACTGTAGAATCACACCCATGGGAGCGAGTTCAGTCTGCACAGTGTTTCTGCTGAAGGGCTGATATATGAATGACACCAGTGAAAGACATTATACATCTACCCTACGCTTCTAATTGGTTCCTGGTATATCACACTGATTGGGTGATATAGGAATGGTGGTGGTGAATGTAGGCACACATGTAATAGAGTAAGTAGCACACACCGAGTTTCAAGAAATGTCTTTCCAATCACATATGCACACACTACTTCAGGAAGCTCACTGCCTCACACTGCCCTCGCTCAGACCCAAAACCTGCAGAGATTTGCACATAACAGGCCTCTTTCTATTGTGCTAACCAACTAGTCATAATATTCATATTCACCAACTATTCTTAACCAGTGAGGATGAAAGCAGTCTTGCACTATTTAATAGAAACCTTTGTAAGGAAGGTTTGCTAGAGCTTGACAAACGCTCTTATGAGGGAGTACCAACCTTGTTCACCTCATTCTAAACCCATTCCAAAATGAACAATTCACCACCACACCAGTAGGTTAGGTCTTTGATGTTGATGCTCTTGTGGTCTGCTTGTCTGGTAGATGAAGTAGCTGTGTCTTGGAAAACAGAGCTGGGGTAGTACATCTACTGTCTGTCAGTTGTTACATCCTGAGTAATGTCCCCAGGCGATGATAATCTGAAGAAAAGTGAAACGTCAAAAGCAAAAAATCCCTTATGGGGCTCCTATGCAGTAACAATTAACTAATGGGGAGTGAGGGAAAGTTTTAAGGGCAAGGGTTTACCCTCCTACATGATCAAGTGTCTTAAGCCAGACAAAAGCCCAGCCCTTATTTACAGTGTTAACCCTCCAGAAAATATCTCTAGGGAACTGATTAGTTTCCTTAGAAAACCCTCCCCCACCACCTTGGTGGCATGTTTCATCACTGGGTCCTTCCCGTTCTGCTGGAGAACGAAACGTAGTGCGACCAATGGATTATGTGGGGACACTTCATATATGAATCACTATGATAGTGTGTAGTAGGAGTGAGGGGGTCATAAAAGGGTTAAAAATACCTGCCTCCCAGGTAAACTAATGTTTTAATAACTGGCCTAGTGGAGGTATGGTTAAAAACGGGGTGATTGAAGGGGGGGGGTTATGAACCTGCCTTCCTAATGTGTGGTCTACATGTTTCAAGCCTACCCCTCTACTTTTCATCAGGCCCACAAGTATCTCCCTGGTGCCACTCCTTCTTTAGGGAATGTGCTAATACACACCCCTAATATGTTAATATATAACCATACTACACTTTATTATTGGTGAGCTTTAGTATTTAACCTGTAACAAATATATGGAAAGTTAACTCGCCATCACATGGCAGTATCATGCATAATTGCATATATATGTTGTGCCGAGTATAATAATATAACACCCATAAAATGTGAAAGTCACACATGAATACTATCTTCAGTATTAATAACGGTGAAAAGCACACAGTAATGTCTGTCCACTGAGACACACAACACAGAAAAAATATATAGCATATAAAAACACATCACATACATATTAAAGAATAGAATCATATTTCATGGATCCTCCAAGGAGAGGGGGTGCACTTGAAGTCACACTCTGCAAAGATAAATACAAGAGTCATGCTGTATTGCCCTGTAAAATGCTTTGGCAAAATGGTATTTATCTTTCTTGTTGCTTAGACCAGATTGATACTTACTACTCCAAAGCGTCACTCCCACTAATCAACCTGTCTTTCGCCTACCCAAAGTCCGGATGTTATCCGCCTCAGTGAACGTGGCTTATTTGTAGAGACTGAGTGCGCATTCTCTAGAGCCAATTACGCATCCTCTTGCAAACACTTAACAACTAGACTGCTAACCATACAAAGATGAAGGCCCCAGATGGAATATAAAGTATGTTCTATTGAGGACCCCACCTAAATTGAGGCGGCTAATCGGATTGCCTGGGAGGAATACTGCCGGTCAACGGTGAGATTTAAAATAGGAAGCTACAGAACAGCTATAAAACAGAATAGGATTAGGTGAAAAAGAGGGCTGCAATGTATATTCCATAGTAAAGGCACAGGCACTGTTCCCACATTGTTGTACAACATACCTAGAACTAGGTGGAATGTCAAAACATGTAAGAGGAGGATGCAGACAGAGGCTCACCTCGTTGTCACTGTGTAACTTGGCCCCAAGGAATGTCATCATTAAACCCCCTTACATTAGTTTGTAATTTAAAGTCCCATCGTTGTTCATTGGTGAACAATTTGTACTCACAGTTAGACCCTTCTTTTAGGTGCTCTAGAATGACAAAAGATAATTTTGTACCGTATGTTCTGTTTCAATGAAGTGGGTTGACATCTTAGTGGTGGCCTGTCTGCATATTACAATGCTGCGATGTTCACTGATTCTTATCTTGATTTTTCTAGTGGTCATGCCTATGAAAAGGAGGTAGCAGGGGCATGTTCTTAAATATACCACTCGTTATGTGTTGCAGTTGGTGAAACCTCCTAGCTCCATTGTGGTGTTGTTGTTGAAGGTTACCTTCTCATGGTTTTGGTAAGGTGGCATGCGCTACATCCTCCACAAGGGTGGTGCCCTTCCACTGGTAGTAAGTTGCGTGTTCTGGCTGCTCTGTCTATAGTCTGCCTACGAGGTTGTGTTTCTACTAGCATGTCCCTTCAGCTCTTACCTCGTCAACGTGACAACATGTGTTTTGGAATGTTCACTGACCCACTGTTGAGGATGCACCAGCATTTATTAATAATCTTACTCACTTGATTAGACGCAATGTTGTATGTCATGTTGCAGATAGGTCTATCCTCCCTCTCCTTAGGTGCTGTGATTTCCAGTAGGGCCTCCCCATTATTATTACGTGCCAGTTTCATTGCTTTTGTTATCATACTGGATGGATACTTTCTGGCCTCCAGTTTACCTGCCAAACCGCCTGCTATTCTTTGTAGTCTGTCACTTCAGAACAGTTCCTCCTAAGTCGGAGGAATTGGCCAAACTGAAGATTCTCTCAGAGATGGCATGGGTGGAAGCTATCATAGAGCAACAGACAAGTCCTTGCTGTTGGTTTTTCATGTGTGGTTGTGCATAGAACCCCTTGTTCTGCTCTAAAGTTAAGAGACAGGAAAACCAGTTCTTCCTTACTTACTGTATGGGTAAGCTAAAGGTACTCATTTTAACCAGTGTACAAGTTCAGTTGCCATGGTTTCTCTCCCCTCCCATATGACCATAATGTTATCTATGTATCTTTTCCACAGTTTAATATGTTGTCTTTTGGGATTGGAGAGGGCTAAAATCTAATGTGCTTCAAGATGATAAACATATAAGCCAGATATGCTCAGTGCAAAGGTACTCCCCATGCTGCAAATTTTTGTTGATTTTACGAATGGCATAGAAGTAGGGATGTCTGGGATTTTTGTTTACTAGGAAGTCTCCTTCTTTATGAGTTATCCAGTCATGTCCTAATGCTTGTTCTACCATACTACTGATTTGGACCCTAAGGGAACTGGTAGGATCATCTGTGAGTTTCTCATAGTTACATACATCCCCCAGACGTCTTAGACATTCCCTTCTGTGTGCTGTGGTAGACTGGATAACCACAGCTCCTCCCTTGTCTGCTGGCATGATGAATATGTCCTGATCATTAGCTAGTTCTCTGATAGTTGCTTTTTCTTCTCTGCTGGTGTTGTGGAAAACCCTCAAGGTACCTGGGTCAACCTCCCCTATATCCTTCATGACTGCTTTCTCAAAAGCCTGCATCGCCACTAACATGGATGTGTTAGGCGGTGTAAATGCGGATTTGGTCCTCAAACCTGTATCTCCCTGCATCTTTCTATCTATTGATTTCCCTTTAAAGAAAACTCTCAATTTAACCTTTCTGATGACCTCATTAATTTCACAGATCAACTTGAATTTGTCCAAATGGGAAGCGTGTACAAAGCCCAAGCCTTTTTCCAAACCTATAAATGAGTCAGTGTTAGTATTCGATCTGTAAGATTTATTACTAGGCTAGTCGGTTGCTCGGGCCTGCCTGATTGCTCGGACCCGGTGTGGTGTCCTTCGACATACTCTGTGTGATCATTCCTGTTTGTTCCACGGTAGGGGCCCATTGTAACCCCATTGTAATTGAAGTTGTTGTTTTGTCTTTCCTCTTGGACATCCTCAGCCTCCCCCAAAAAAGGGTGTGCCTGATTAAATTGGTGCTGCACATCAGTAGCATTTGGAGATTCCCAATGGTCAAAGTGAGAGGTGTACATCTGAGGTGGTGGTGGTCGGGATCCAGGTGGAGGTAAAGTGTAGGGGTACAGAATGGGGTATACGGGTGGTTCAACATAATGACTGCATCCTCTTGTTGGTCTATATCCTGGTCTTTTGTTCCTTTTACTACTCCATCTCCCCTGGAAAATTCCTTTGACACCCATACATGAATCGGAACTGTTGGAGCCTGTGTCTGATGAGTCAGAGTCAGTGTTGTAACAAGGGTTCCTTCCTGAGACAATATAATTACCCTCAGTATAGGGGTACACGCGGTCGTGTGTGAATCTAATAGTGTCCTTCTAGAGTTTCTCAAACTTTGTGTGCTTTAAATAGATCTCAAACTCATTCATAGTTTGGTTAAGTTCTTCTAATTTCTTTCTGATAGCTCCTATTAATTGGTTTGTTTTTAATCTAACCTCTATGGTGTGTATTTCAGTTTTTATTTCCTCTGAGAGCCTAGTCGTCATCTTGATGATTAATAATAATCAATCATGCATGCAATGCCTGGAGATTAGTGACCAATCTTTCTTGAATGCTTTGTCATGTTGGAAAATAAAGGGTTCATTGTGTACTATGAGACCCTGTGGGGCTGCATGAGCCCTCAAATATTCTGTTATTGTACTGCCATGAAACATTGAAACATTGAGCTCATCCCAATCTTTTGTGTCCATATGGCCATCATATGTAGATGTATGTTCATAAGGTGATGCTGATGCTGTGTTCTACAGCCTCATCCGAAAAGGCGAGTCCTATAATTTCTGCCATCCTTGATTTGAGATACCGTATGTGTGTGTTTATAAGGGAAAACAATGTTTTCATTCAATTTCAAGAAACCTCCCACATCTGTACGCTGTTAAGACCAAAAATGAACTACGGAGGAGTAAGGAGGAAAATTTTAAGGGCAAGGGCTTACCCTCCTACATGATAAAGTATCTTAAGCCAAACAAAAGCCCAGCCCTTAGCTACAGTGTTAACCCTCTGGAAAATATCTCCCAGAAACTGATTAGTTTCATTAGAAAACCCTCATCCACTGGGGTTACCCATTGGTGACATGCTTCATCATTGGGTCCTTCCTGTTCGGCTGCGGAACGAAGCGTGCTGTGACCAACGGATTACTTGGGAGCGCTTCATATATGTAGTTGCAGAAGAACTAGTGGATGTGAGCAGGACAGCAATATTCAAGTGTATTATTTGCCAGCCCTTGCCATAACGTTGAACTTGGTGCCACATCAGTAGCACTAAAACACCTTTATTCACCCAACCAGCACCCAGTCCAAACATGGACTACAATTTACCTCCCAAGGACCAGACCATGTATCCACACACCCATGTGTACCATGGCATGTTTCAGTTCCACTCAATATATAGAACGGAAAAGGGTCTTAGACTCTCAGTGGTGGTGCATGCTCTCTAACCGATATAACATTGTTCTCCAAAGAATGGAAAGATGAATAGTTTTGTGGTCACCACACTGCTTCTTTGCAATATTTTAGGCAATCTCTAGAGGCACCACAATATCCAAAGAACAAAAAAAGGTATTTATACTGAGGCATGCCAGCCTTATCTAACCATCCATTATATACTCCATGCCAACTGAGGAACATATTTATGTTTTTTCTAGAAAATGTGCTCTTTTGTAAACATGCAGATTTTTATCCTATCATCGACAGTATTCAATTCGCCATGAAACATACAAAAGTGAGGTATTCCGAAGTACTTATTGATGCTGCAGCTCAATTAATACCTTAGATGGAGGATTAAAATACCTTCCCTTGGCATTTTCTAATTCTCTGATTTTCTGGTGTTAAGACGATTTGCTGCAAATGAAAAAGTGTTTCTTATTGATTTGTATTTTGCCTTAACATGTGATTCAGAGCTTAGCTTTCCAGTAAATTACCCGGCATTGGCAACGTGCTAAATGATTTCACTTATAAAATTAGATACTAGCTTTGATGGACCCTATATTTTTCTGCACTTGGGATCTGGAGAAATTGTGTTGCGAACACAATATTATCTTTATTTTTGGAGGACCGAAGAGTCTTCATTTCTGCTTCAATGGTGTCCATCTTTGATTTCTAAATACTTAGGAATGATACTTTATCCTGGAACAGAGATGTGGATTCCAGCAGTGATAGGAATGGAAATTCCTGACCCAGGAGGATCAAATTTAACAGTGCCCATCCTAGGAGTCGAATATGATTGGAGCACTGGGTGCTTAATTCCTCTGGCAGGAACCATGGAAGATGCTGATGGAAGGGGTAAGTGTGGTATTTTAGATTTGTCATTTATCAGTGAGAAGGGAGCAGTTTAATACTGCACTCAGCATGGTCTTTACAGAGAAAGAGAAGTTTATAGATGTTTTTTATTTTGTCATCAACAATGCACAGGAAGAGAGAAGGTTGTAATTTTGAAATAGTTTCTTAGCAAACACAGGCGAGAAATGTTTATTTATATCAAAGAAAAAAGGTAAATTTAGTCTAGTGTGGTCTGCTATCTCAAAGCATTGTTCTAAAAGTAAGCCTATCACATACATTTGAAATTACTCAGCATTTTTGTTAAGCCTTGGAAAAGAAGCGAACATACATATGTAGGCGGTAATCTCTTTTATATTGATGACAATGTCCTTTCAAAAGTATACCTCAGTTTTTTACACTGAACAAAAATATGCATGTTGCTAACCAATTTTTTTTTCAGAATAGGTGAGACATAACTCAGTAAGTGTACTTACTGTCTGCCAAACTCTAGTATGTCTTATGTTTTTGTTCAGAAGGGTAGAACTAGTAGTATAGTAATAAACTGTAGAATACAACTAGATGAAAGTATTGAAGAGAAGTGTCTCTAGAAGGCAGAAGACACTGGGGGGCATATTTATACTCTGTTTGCGCCGAATGTGCGTAAAATATTTTGACGCACAATCGGCGCAAACCCTGCCCCATATTTATACTTTGACGTCCGACCCCGCGGGCGTCGAAATTCCACCATGTGCGTCATTTTTAGGAAGGGGGAACCAGCCTTGCGTTAATTATATGCAAGGTAGGCGTTCCCTTCCAAAAAATGACTTTAAGGCCTGTGCCCCATATTTATACTCTGACGTCATTTTGACGCACAGGAGGGGGTGGGCCTTAAAAAACGACGCACAGCCTGATGGGGGCCGTTTTTTAACGCCTGGGTCAGGGCTGGCGTTAAGGGACCTGTGGGCTCGGAAGGAGCCCAGAGGTGCCCTCCTCTGCCCCCAGGGACACCCCCTGCCACCCTTGCCCACCCCAGGAGAACACCCAAGGATGGAGGGACCCATCCCAGGGAAGTAAAGGTAAGTTCGGGTAAGTATTTTTTTCAGATTTTTTTTGTGGCATAGGGGGGCCTGATTTGGGCCCCCCTACATGCCACTATGCCCAATGACCATGCCCAGGGGACATACGTCCCCTGGGCATGGCCATTGGGCAAGGGGGCATGACTCCTGTCTTTACTAAGACAGGAGTCATGTCAATGGAGGTTGGGCGTAAAAAATAATGGCGCAAATCCGGTTTGAGGCCTAAATTTTGCCTCAGACCTGACTTGCCCCATTTTTTGACGCACAACCCCCATTTTCCCATACGCCGGTGCTGCCTGGTGTGAGTCATTTTTTTTTTTACGCACACCAGTCCGCAGCGCCGACTAACGTCATTCCATAAATAAGGCGCCCGCATGTCTCGTTGGAATGGCGTTAGCCAGCGGTAAATTTTTTGACGCATAACTGCATTGGCGCAGTTGTGCGTCAAAAAGTATAAATATGGGCCTGGGTCTAATCTGGGGGAAAGGACGCCAGCAGTCGATGAGAAATGCCTTTCAAGGAATGGGTGAAGAAGACCCCAGGGAAGATATCTAGAAAATAAAAGGGAGTCATTGTGCTACTAAATACATCTTCTAACAATAATGTAACATTATTTTGTGAATCAATAACATTTGTACTCATTGTTTATCGAATAGAGCTCCCTAAAAGTAGTTTTTGGTAAGTGAAAATGGAGTCCTAGTACAAAAATATTCTCATCTGCTGTGCAATGCAGCTTCAACTGGTGGACTTCATTTATGGACAAGCGATGGGGGCTGTCATACTACACTGCTTATATCCATATCCTCAATAAAGAATTCCGGCCATTGGTAGGACATTTCTTGAACAATTCTTTATACTGACAATCATTTAAAAATAGATAGATGGTCAGTCTGGCTATTTATCAATGAACTGAAAAAATAATCTGGGATTTCCAAAGCAATGAATTGTATGTCTATAATATAATGTGATTGATGCTTGTAGGTTTAAAATAGGCCCTGTGTTTCCATTGCAAAAGGATAATACTGTTTGAGATTTCTTTCAAAATGTGTAGGTCTTGTTCCAATCAGAGTTGGTGGCAGAACCATTGATCCAGTTACAGGGGAACCAGGCTCTGTTATCGGTGCTCAGATTGACTCTCTGACAAAAGTTGTTAAACCCATTCTTGAAGTCAGAGAAAAGAAAGATGCACATCGGGTAGGTATAGATTTCTTGGCAATGTTTCAAACATTCATCAATTTTAGCAGCATTTACCAACTATAATTTGGTAGTTCCCCATTGTCCCAGTTCACCTTCAGATTTTCTAAGCATCTTTTACCAAACGTGTGTTAATAGTCAGTTTCTAACATACTTTATGAGACTTAAGTTAGTAGGTCTTCTTTTCCTTAAGCAACTGACATTTTCCAGTAATTTTCTAAAATATAACTTATTAGATCCCCTTCTCATGACCACTCACATTCACTTTTTATCATCTTTCAATAAAATCTAGCTCATTTGGTCCCTACCTAGCCAAAAACACTTTCAGATATTTCATTATCTTGTACAAAACGTTGTGTAACACTCCTTGACTTTCGAATGAATTCTATCAAATATAATGTAGTAGATCTACACTATCCAAAGACCGATTTTCTAGATAGCTTCATCAAATTTTAGTTAATAATCCTCCTTTGCCGCAATTCCATTTGCATGTGTAGCATTGTATAATATTGAGGTTTAAGTGTTATCTCAACAGCCATCACATTTCTGGCTTTTTCTGTGACATCTTAGTTGTATGTTTTCCAGTGCCCCAAGACACCTCTGATTTTGTAGCCTATTCTGTCATTGTAACTCCCCAGTTCACAATTCTTTATTTTAATTATTATCCACTGGAAAACCCCAGTTCCCATAACACAAATCTGCAATGTAGGTGGGCATGTATGCTAGCCTGACTCCAAGTGCCCTCGTACTGCATTTCTTCTTCCTTCTAATGAACTACTTATTGGATTGCCAAGCATATTTTTTCAACAGTCATTACACCTCAAGTAGTAAATGTGTAATTTGTGTTCCATCTCCATTAGCACTTGTCTGTATGCATGAATTAAAGGAATGCAATGTAATATGTCTGCTGTAACAAACTTCTTATCTACGCCTCTACTACCACCAACTATCCACATCCTCAACATTTTATATTGAATGCATTGATCTCATCAGACATTCTGGAATATGTGCAAAGTATGGTGGTATATGAATGTAATTGATTTAAAAATGATTTGTTTAACATTATTGTATAAGTCTCTATATATAAAACTTGTAACTGCTGATATGTATTAGTTGAGTCAAATATTTGTACCTGACTAAAAATAAATGACTAATTGATTGATTGAATGATTGATTAATTATTTTATCATGTCATATTTGGTGCTCCTGAAGCTGTCAACTCACTCACACTCTATGTAGTTCATTAAAAAATGCTTAGGGTCTGATTACGACCTTGACAGATGGGATTACTCTGTCGCAAACATGACAGATATCACGTCTGCCGTATTACAAGTTCTGCAGGATATAATCAAACTTGTAATACTGCGGGCAGGACATCCGTCATGTTTGTGACAGAGTAATTCCCTCCACCAAAGTTGTGATCAGGCCCTTAATCTTTTGGGGACCAGGTGAGTGAGAAGGAAGACAGCAATACTAACTTTGTCAAACTAGATGGGAATTTTTGACTCTTTTCCCTGGACCTTGGAATGATCGCATTCAATCTAATAAGGCCTCCTTTACAATGTACTGGTTGCATAATATTTATCATACTATTATGATCTACAAGAACTGTACTTCGAAGGTTTTGAAAGGAATGTTATGACTGCCACTCCAGTAGTGAACTTAGTAAAAAACATATCTCCTATACTTAGTGAATCGCAATGTAGTGGTTGCAATGTATTGACATACATCCAAAAAAGTTAAAATTGAGTCAGGTTAATGATAGAACCAGTTTCCTAAAACTCTTTAAAGCTATATGTATAGTTACTATATTATTATCACCATCATTATTATTGTAATAACAATAATTGTTGTTAGTATTATTATTATTATTATTATTACTAGGTCTATTACTACTACTTTTTCACAAGCCATGCCCCTTGATGTCCTATTGGAACGTACATTGCTCTATAGCTTCCTTATTTCTTCACCTACTCAAATATTTTGTAAGAAACCCCGACCATGCCAACTTCTGCACTCTAATCCACAGCCAACTAAGGGCCAGATGTAGGAAACAAATAGCGAGTCGCAAACGGCAAAAATTGCCGTTTGCGACTCGCTATTCGCGTTTTCCAATGCAGAAATGCATATTGCGAGTCGGTACCGACTCGCAATATGCATTTCAGAATCGCAAATAGGAAGGGGTGTTCCCTTCCTATTTGCGATTCTGAGTGGTATGCAATGCGGTCGCAAATGGTGTCGCAGTTACCATCCACTTCAGGTGGATGGTAACCCACTCGCAAATTGGAAGGGGTCCCCATGGGACCCCTGCCACTTTGTGAATGGACCAACAAATATTTTTTCAGGGTAGGTAGTGGTCCAAGGGACCACTACCTGCCCTGAATAAAAACCGAAACTAAAGGTTTCGTTTTTTTTTTTAAGTGCAGCTCGTTTTCCTTTAAGGAAAACGGGCTACACTTAAAAAAAAAAAACTGCTTTGTTTAAAGCAGTCACAAACACGGAGGTCTGCTGACGACAGCAGGCCTCCATGTTTGCGAGTGCCTAGACTCGCTATGGCGCCGTAATTAGCGACCAACCTCATGAATATTAATGAGGTGGGTCATTGCGACCCCATAGCGAGTCGCAGACGGTGTCTGAGACACCGTACTGCATACCAATTTGCGAGTTGCAAATTGCGAGTCGCAGGGACTTGCAATTTGCAAGTCGCAAATTAGCATTTTGCTACATCTGGCCCTAAGTTCCCTATTTACCAAAAGTTGTCATTACCAGTTACCACTGCTAACAATGCTATGCCAATTGTATGCTCTTGTCATATATAAAGTATGTACCATTTGAGATAGTTTTATAGCTTTTAACTTTAAAGTTACAAAACCAAATAATGGCCCAAAATTGAAAAATAGAAAAGTGATGGGTAGAAAATTGTAATTAATATCAGCCTTTGGAAATTACTCTGTACCACATTCCAGTGCAATATTTGGTGCCCTCTATGCACTCCAGAAAGGGATCCCCTTCATACAAATCAGAATTTGGGCACATTCCAGTGGGAACAATTTAGCCAGCTCTGCCAGGCCATATCCCTTCTAAAGAGGAACATGCAAACCCAGGCTGTCTGAAGTCTCACTAGTGAGGTTCAACTTGAGTTCCATGGCCAATCAATCAGTGGACCCACATTTGGGCAGAGCTATCACAATTAGGGCATTTCACTAAGAAAACAAACAATGACTGTAATATTTGAATTAATCCCAGCCACTGAGATATACTCTACATTAGAGCTACACTGGAGTCCATCAGAGTCCATCATTGTTTGTCCACTGAGTCTCTCCAGACAGGGACTAACCTTAGACAAATCATCCCTGCTCCTGTTCCAATAGGTTCTGTGGTAACTGCCAGGCTTACCTAAAAACCAGAACAAAGGCAACCCCAAACTTTTTTCACTATTGTTGTGCCTCATCAGTTAGTCATATGGCTCAGTGAGGACAGAACCAACATCCATGCATATCCCGTGCACTTAGGGTATTTTAATGAGATCATTGCTTTATGCTCCTAGTAGCGACTGCCATTCCTGTGACGGTGGTCACACACAGGAAAAAAGAGTGTTGGAAGCCCAACATGAGTTGACCAGGCCTTGTGATGTTCAGTAGCTGGCAGCCCTCTTGTGGATGGCACTGTCAGCGGAGGTCCTATTGATGCAAACATGGCAACCTCTTAACTGTAAAGAAGACCTGAGAAATACTTTTTAAGTGGGACAGGAGAACTCTTCATTTACCACACTTTACAGAGTTCTCTTCATTTGGAGAACCACTATAAATCACAGGTCTCCTGCTCCATCAGAAACTAAATGACTCCATTATTTTCCATTGGCTAGCTGGCCATTAGCTCAATGTGACTAATTTAAAGGCTTCAGATCAGTCACCTGCTATTTAAGGCTGCTCACATGCAAGTTCATATCCTCTACACCTCAAGTGCTAGCATTCCTTTGTGTCTGCATATTTAATGGTAATTGTGTTGCTAAAACGGGAATAAGGCAGAACTTACTCTGTGCTGCAGCTGTGCCTCCCCTTCCCCCGGGGGGAATCTCATTGGCCAATAGCATCAAATCCTGGTTTGTGTACCATGGAAAACTTTCAGGGATGCGCAAATCAGTGTTTAATGCTGCTTGCTGGCAACATTCACTCCAGGCTTACACTCTGAAAACCCATGGGCAAATGATAAGTGGTGCATAAGGTGCACCTGGACAAATAGAACATGTGCAATTAGCAATTGGAAAATACTGCTCAACTTGAAATCCCATTTCAGGTGCAAATTTTCACATGAAATGAAATTAGCCCTGTAGTTGTAATTAGGGCACAGAGGCCAATCACCTCTTGGCCTGGTAGCCACTACTGTGAAAAATGTGTGTTCAAATTGTGCACCCAATAATTTGTAGTGCAATGAGGTGTGCCAATTAGTTATCTTTTTTACTTAGGATTCCAAGTTTAGCGAACGTTATTTCCCTTTCTGAAGTGCACAAACAGCCTAGGGGCACAGTTTTATTCCAAGGATTTGTTGTGTGTTTCATCATTTGCGAAATCAATGTGCAAACACCAGCAATTTGCACACAAACAGCATTGAAAACCCATTTTGGGAATACTCTGGAATTTGGGGTTATTTTTATCTGGACTTAATTGGTGCTGGTTGCCATTATTTAGAAATATAACGTTTCCATTTGTATTTTCAGTTGGAGACTTTGGAAAGAGAATTGAATACAAGAAGGGTGTATTGGCAAAGCCAAAGAGAAAGAGAAGATGGACTTCTAAAGGATTTAAATTCATTTATTCTAGATGTCCTGTATACTGTCAAAGACGGGAAGCTGCAAAAGGTTTCTGAAACATAATGTGTGTGTTAAACTGTATATGTACATTTATTGTTGGCTAACGAAACCCCACTCATTGTCCTTGTCCATTTTATTGAACCCCTTAGGTCTGAAAACGACTTAAATCCAAAAGCTTGTAGTTTTTGGCAGATGACGAAATTGAATCCAAAGAAATTATGAATCCCATTCTTAACCATGTTTTTTATAAATGGTGCGAAAATGTGTAATGTGTCGACTAGCGCCTGCAAGTCCTAGAACTTGGATTTTCTGATTTTTATGGGCTCCAATAACATGTAGTACTGTGCAAAATCCACATAGTGTGAGGTCTTGTCTTAAATTCTGAGGGCCATGTTTATCAAGGATTTATGTCACCCTTGTGCCACGCAAGGTGGCGCAAGGGTGACGCCAAACCTAAGTGAGATTTATCAAGCCGCTCAAGGTCCATTTTGCATGGCTGTACGTGGCTTGATGAATCTGGAGTAATGCAAGGCAGCGCAAATCACTGCCTTGCTCCCCCATGGAGGCATTCTATGAGTGGAGCGTGAGTGTTAGCATACACCCACCCATGGATTAGGCGCATTCCCAGATATGCCATCAGTGGTGGACCTGGGAATGCGTCAAAATGCTACGCTTCCCCAGGTGAGGAGTAACAAGGAAAATATCTTTATTTCTCCTTGTTCTTTCCTCTTACTACATGTGCTGCATTCTGAAGCACACATAGAGAGAGGAATATGCCTTTGAGGATTGTTTTTGTGTAGAAAGGTATCTCTTCCTGCAAAAAACAAGCCTGCCTACAATGCAGGCACCCTTCCACCATAACACAAGCGTGCCTGCATTGGTGCTAGGCAGCCAAACGTTTGCCAGCGCTAGGAAAGGACAGGCATGTTCAGTATAATGTTAAATACAGTGCATTCCTTTCCTTTTCATGCAGTGCAGCAAGGCGGCTTGTTGTGTTATGCTGCCTGGAAAAATTATAAATATGGGCCTGAGTATTGATGTTACAATGGATGATTCTGGGGTAGTTTCAGTGGTGTGTCTATTCTAATTGTTGGCAACACCGACAAATAATGTTGTGTACAATCTACATAGTAGAATGTGTACTGCAAACTACATTAATGAGCATGTGATGTAAAATAAATGGAATTACAGTAGAATATGACTAGAAGCAGAGAATACTGTAATGAGGGAAATATTCAATATTCTGTAGAAAAATAGAACAGATGTACTATGTGAAACTATTTGTTTGCTTACACAGACTCTGAATCGGAGTTTTCAACTTTAAAATGGATTTTCCAATGTAAAAATCCCATTTTAAGGGACAGTAAAGTATCATTGAATCCTAAAATAGGATTGCCAATGGATAGTGATACAGTTTTCGTAGTGCCTGTTTCAGGGGTTCCTTCCAAATACCAATTCAGTACCAGATGTATCTAGGGTTTGAAACCATAATTCCAGTTACAAACCATTGAAAAAATACTGACTCCAAAGTTGTTGTGGTAACAACTATTCAAAGGAGAAGGCATCTTCTCTGGACCCCTTTCCTTTTGGAAATTTTTGTAAAAGCGTAAGGCGGAGCAGGCAGTGGTCTAAGACTTAGTGAAACTATTTATTTTAAAAACAACTTTTTTTAAAAAGGAGATCCGTTTCCTTTAAGGATGTTTTTTATTGAAAGACAATCACAGACATGGTGGCCTGCAAATCCTTGCATACTACTGCTAACACGACCCTTACCAGATATTTATCTAGACTGGGACTCATTTTAGGCCAATTAATCTTTTGACCCTGATTGGAGACACCTTAGGACAAGACAATTAATCAACATGCCAATCAATAAATCAATAACTTCATCAATATTCAAAATAACAAATCGATTAAATTTATCAATGGGAATCAGAACACGCCATGACCTTTCAGTCATGAATAACCACACAAAAGTTTGTAGGATTTATGATATTTATTCCCTATTGATTACACTCTATTAGCAAGTTTATTAGTCTCAAAACCATAAAACACATCAACACTGTTATAATGTGGCAACTCGAATAAGATTTCATCAAAGCAAAGATCATAACATTAGAACAAAGCACGACGTCAACATGGATTAACTTTAGCAGAGTATCATTAGCGCATTATTCAACAAAGCATTGTATCAGTCATTTGTCTATTCGCGTCTGTTCAGTGAACCCCTCAACTAACCTCGAATTGGCATTCGCATGTTGGGCTTCATACAAAATAATTTAGCAACACCAATTTAGAAAACATCTATCTATGGTCTCTATCAAAAGAAGCAGTTGGTACCTAGAAAGGAAAGGCAAACAGACAATTACAATCTCATTATCATATATTTACCCTCCATAATGGGTCAGCATACAAAGTCAGTCTTCGTCCTCAAGACATCAGTTGGTTCGCCTACAGCAGGGAAACTCAGCAAAGTTTAGCAAAGACTGGGCAGCAAGGAATACCTCCCTCATAAGGAAGAAAAGTATAGAACAGAGTAAGGCAAGGGTGAGGATGGTTTCAAGAGTCAGAGTGACAAAGTGGCTGGGTAATAGCAAAAAGGCACATAATGGCTTGTAATGGCTCAGGAATGGCATATAATGGCTGATTTCTCCTCGTGTTCAAGAATTATATCAAACTTGTTGAACAGTCCCCTAAATTCCAATTGGGCAAGTTTTGGTGCACCACTATCTCCAACCAATGATTTACTTGTTGCCTCATTAAAATTGTCACATTAGCACAGTTCTCACGTAGTTTACTGGCTCCTGTAATTGACGTCTCCAACGGGTAGAATGTCAGGTACGGATCTTACTCTCCCAGGCTCAGTCAGTAGTTACATTGTGTTTACCAGTTCAGGCGACCTTGTACCTGTTGCAAGTTTACACTGTTGCATTCAGCGAGAATGTCTCCTTGAGCAAGTCGAGTCTCATGAGAAAGAATTTACTACGGCTACACACATCCTCTAGTTTCTGGAAAAGTACGGCTACATGTCCTTCAGCAAGTCAGCACATTGCACGTTAGAAAAACACATTTAATATGAAACCGGGCAGCTAAGCCCGACTCATGCTAACTAAGGCCCAGTCATTTATTAAGCAAAACCTTAACATATAACCCTAAATGCTAATACAGAATCATACATTAGTACATTGATAATTCATTATTAGTCAATTTCATTAATCATCATATACCTTGGTGGCCACTCCCCGTGGGCACATTTCAAACACACGTTTATTAAAAGCACATTAATATAATTTCTATGCGGCATCATTATGCATTAATTCGCCAACTTTTCATGTTAATTTTGATGATAGAACTACACTCCAACAATACCATCCCGGTGATTGTGTCCACTGAGAGTAGGTGGTAATTTGAGAACGACCTACACCGTCAATATTAATGAGGTTGATCGGATCGCACCCCACTTTGATTCAGAATTTTATAAACCAACCAATTTGTACATAGGCCTAGTCACAAAATTCCACATTAGTTGTAGATTGTCACAGATTATTGTGATCAGTGTAATAGTATATGTGGTTCATAGTCACATAGACACAGGTGTCATACCACGAATTAGAAGGGCATCTTTTTTCGGTTCAAAAAAGATAGTGAGAGTTCTTCTTTACATTTCTTCAAGTGGGGAAATATTTTCGCCTTCGATTGAGACATCCCTCTGAATCATTTCCGTTAAGTACTACCTCTCTTTTGTTCCTTTCGCTTCCTTGTATTCTATGTTTCCAGTGTGAAAAACATGTATTTAAATGCCCACAAATCTACAAATTTGTAGGTATTCGCCCAGTATTGCAAGTAGGTTTATTCAGCATGTCCCACAAAGCTCACAACACAAAATGTATGTACGATGAGACTATCCCAAACTGACAAAATACATGCATTTACAATTGGGCTTGTACAATTCCTTCAGTAATAAATGAGGGAATCAGGTTTTTGAATTAATATGTACAAAGGTCCTTCGTGCATGCAATTAAACAATTCTTGGCAAAATACTTTATGAATTAGATAGTTTTAATCTGGCACTGCTGGTGCACAAACACAGGTATTCGTGGTGCAGATCTCTTTGAAAAGGTAGTAATTACATTCTAATCATAGCAGCAGCATCTTTAAAGTGGCTGATACCGTGCTTTTCAACAGATTTTGGTAGAAAGATTGATGTTCTCGAGTAAAATAGAAGTTTTACAGGGCAGTCATCAAGAAAGCAGTGTGGGGTGTGTTGAAAATAGCCATAAATTAAGCATGTACGTCCATTTACTAAATTCCCTACTGTAACGTATGTGACATCACACACCTCTGACCATCAATAAAACTACATCATAAACTCCTTATCCCACTCCAAGCCCTGACCAACCTGAAGGATATTGAAGGATTTCAAACACCAGTTGTCTTACACACCTACTCTTCTCCTGCTCCTCATGTTGCTCCTGTTGGGTTTCATGACTACTTAGTCCAGTGGTAGCAAGGGCCAACGACATTCCACAAGTTGCTATTCCCTCACATTATGGACCCTACCGAAGACACAGAGCTGTGCTATATCATCCGTACTTGTGCCAGTGGTTACCAGTGGGCAACACTAGCACTTATGTCAGGGGACTGGGACTCTTTGCCACCTCCAGTGCTATCTCGATCCTGGCCTGCCATTGTTTTCATTTAGAGAGTGTTAACGCGTCCCTTTATGATTAATTTACTCACTTTGGGACTCATTTTAGGCCAATGAATCTTTTGACCCTGATTGAAGACACCTTAGGACATGATAGCTAATCAGCATGTCAATCAATATGTCAATAACGTCATCAATATTTATTACAACAATGCAATTCACCTTAGTTAATGACATTTAATGAAACTCAGAAACACCATGACCTTTCAGTCATGAATAAACCACACCAGTATAATATGAATTTTGTGATATTTATTCCCTATTGATTACAATTCTACTAGTAAGTTTATTAGTCTCAAAACCAAGAAACACATTAGCATAGTCACAATATGGCAACTCTGATAAGATTTCATCAAAGCAATAATCACGAACATTAGAATATAACACGACGTCAGCATAGGTCATTCTAGCAGAGTATCATCATCACGTTATTCAACAAAGCATACATGTGGTCATTTGTCTATTTGCGTCAGTTTAGTGAACCCCTCTCAACTAACCTCTAATTAGCATTGGCATGTTGGGCTTCATGCAAAACAATTTAGTTACATCAATTTGAAAAACATCTAACTATGGTTTCTGTCAAAAGAAGCAGTTGGTACCTAGAAAGGAACAGCAAACAGACAACCACAATTTCATTGTCATTTAGTTACCCTCCGGTTAGGGTCAGCACTCAGGTTCGGTCTTCGTCCTCAGGACATCAGTTGATTCGCCATCAGGAATTCAGCAATCGGGTAAAAGGGGCACTTCCCTCATAAGGAGGTAAAGTGTATACGGGCAATCTAAGAGCAAGGATGGCTCTAAGTAAATTAGCAAGTCACTAAGCAAAGTGACAAAGTCTCTGGATCATAGCAAAACGCATCAGCATCTCCCCCTCTCCTAGTCTCCTACTCCCTAGTTCTCTAGTCTCCTTTACTTCCTGGTGTCAAGGGTTTTTATCCCCTTTTCGTTGTACATTCCCCTAATATTTGATTGGACATCGGGTTGCACCCCACTATCTTTAACCAATTAACTTCACATTAGCTCATCTAATTTGTCACCCCATAACAGTTCTCACGTATTTTATTGGTCCTTATGATTGACGTCTTTAGCGGGTGGAATGTCCGGTATGATTTCATAGTCTTGTGGTCCTTTGCACATCTTCGGTCATTGGCTCCATTGTCTGTACCGGTTCAGGCGACCTTGTACCTACGACTGGTCTACAGTGTTGCATTCAGCTTAAATGTTTCTATAAGCAAGTCGAATTTCATGAGAACGGATCTACTACAGTTACATTCAGCTTCTAGTTTAGAGAAAAAAACAAGAGTTCATGTCCTTCAGCAAGTCAGCACACTGCACGTTAGAAAAACACATTTAATACGAGAGCCAGGCAGCTAGGCCTCGACTCATGCTAACTAAGGCCTAGTGATTTATTAGCAAAGCTTTTACATGTACCTATTATTATTAGTGTAAAATCATATCATAACATAACATTTCAACATTATTAGTCAGTTTCATTAGTCCCCGTACATATTGACGGCCACTCCCTGTGGGCACATTTCAAGTGCACGTTTTAGCAAGGTATATTAATACAGTTTCTAAGCAGCATTATTACACATTAGTTCATAAACATTTCATGTTAATATATATTATATAAGCTACACTCTCTCAGTCCCTCCACTGATGACACTTGTCATCACACAAACCTTTCCTTTCTTAACCTTTCACTTTGCGCATAATACGCATTTCAACATCTTGCCCTTTGTGTGAGCTTTCCCAAATTTCATTAAACATGTCTTCCCTTTCATTTTCTTCATTTCTTTTGTTTCGCTTTGCCCAAGTTCTTTTAATTCTTTCATTAATTTTGCATGATCCCCATAATCCCAACAAGCAAATCAGAACAATTAATAGACCCCCTAATATTTTTGCAAGAACCCCATTCCAAATATTACTAAACCAATTCCCTACTTTGGTAATTCCTTTTCCAACTTTCTCCTAAACTCCAGGTTCCTTCAGCTCCTTCAAATCTGCACTATCTCTTGTTAGGTTAGTAAGCATACTTCTAATCTTTTTGCTGTTATCAGTCACTGGGGGAAGTTGGCACTCAAACCTCATCATGACATCACTCTTGTCACTCATCCTTGCACTCATACATTCTTTCATCCACCTACTGGATAATTCTTGCATTCACGTACCCACACAAGTAAAATGAAAACACACACAAACAGCAAGCATATACCAGACAATTAAAGAATAAAAGTAGTAAAAATGAAAAAGTCCCGCCTCATAAATGCGACGGGCATGGAGTTGCAATTAAAAATAAATAAAATATGAATCATAGTGGATAACCATCTTGGAATGGTTTTGTGCATAAAATATCATTGTTGTGCCGACCTAGGATGTCAGATGTGTTGTTTCTCAACATGGGGCCAATCATGGAAACTTGGAATGGTAAAATAGTTATACACTAAGGGCCAGATGTAGGTACAAAAAAATTAGCGACTCGCAATTTGCGAGCATGTGCGACTCGCAATTTGCGTGTCGCTAACAGGAATGCAGGTACAATTTGCGGGGACAAATTGCGACTCGCACCCGTAGTCGCACCGCAGATAGCGAGTCCGCTGTCTGCGAGGTCGCTTTTTGCGACCGCACAAAAAACGGACTCGCAATTTGCGAGTGGGTGTCGCAAATTGCGATTTTCCTAAAAATTGGTTGCAGGTGCTGCAGAACACTCCAGAAACCACTCCAGAACACTCTGGAAACACTTCCTGGCACATGATGATAACATCACAGCCAGGAAGTTTACAAATACACCTGGGAGGAGGGAGAACCACACCCTTTTTAACTGCTGCACAGCTAACAGAGCAACAGCAACCATGGCTGACACTCCCAGTAAGAGGAAATTGAAATTTGCTGAGAAGGAGCTGGAGGTGCTCACAGAGGAATGCTGTCAGCACCATGATGAGCTATTTGAGAAGGCAGCCCTCAATGTGCCAGACTCTACAAAAAAAAGAATTTGGCAGGAAATTCAAGAAAAGGTGAACTCCCTGGGGGTTAGCCACAGGAGTGTTGAGGAGATAAAGAAGAGGTGGTATGACCTCCGCTCCCGGACCAAGGAGAGGGTGGCAGAAAGGCTCCGGGAGATGAGAGGCACAGGAGGGGGACCATCATCCATACCACCACCCACACCCCTGGAGGAAAGGGTGGAGGAGATCCTGGAGCAGGAGGCTGTAACAGGATTCAGAGATCTGGACACCTCTGAGCCCGGAACATCAACCAGTGAGTACCATGTGATATGCCTGTACCCCCATCAATGCCATACCCCCGCCCACCATGTACACAGGGGCATGCACAACCAAGATAGCTCCATTTCTGAGTTGCAGATACCAGCATGATGCATTATGGGCAATGTAGTCAAGTAGGCAGTTAATAGGCAAATGTTTATTAGGAAGTGTGCAACAGATAGTAGACACTGACAGTGTTTTCCCCATGTCCCACAGGTCTCCCACAAGACCCCACCACCAGCCACAGCAGCCAGGTGCCAACAGTCAGCCAGCCCCATGAGGAAACTACAGGAGCAGCCACCACTCCCACCTGCATCACCAACACCATCCCCTCAATGACAACACCCGCTGCAACAGTGGTTTCAGAGGCAGCAACAGGCAGGAGTGCCACATAACATCTCACAGGACATCCACCGCTGCGCAGGCGACACAGGATGAGGAGAGCAGGGCTGCAGGCAGAGTCAGGGCGTCCGTCCACCACACTGACAGAGGCACAACTGCTACGTGGTCAGCGCCTGCAGAATCAAATGTTAGGGCAGATTAGTGGGGTTCTGCACCGCTTCGTAAGGAGCAATGAAAACAGCATGCAGCAGCTCCATGCACAACTGGACATAATAGGCAACAACACTGGTGACCTAGCCCTGTCCATGCGTGAACTGGTGGCTGGACTACTAACACAGAGTGAGGGTGCGAGGCGCAGGGACCGCCAGCTGCTCCAAAGGCTGGACAGGATGGCCTCCTCAATTTGCAGACTGGCAGTGAACACTACTGGGCTGTTAAGAAGAACAGTTGGCCTGCAGGTGGAAATGGGCCACTTTGCAGGTGATGTGGCAAGGGGCCTGGGCCGGATCACCCATGTGATCGACCTCATGGAGGCACGGCAGGTGTCCAGGGGTACAGGGGACACCCCACAAGATAGCGAAGAGGGCTCCACTGTGAGCAGTGTCTCTGCTGGTGACACCAGGGTGCTCCGGAGTGGGAGTACGAGGCATAGCACTGCAGACCAACCTGGGACCAGCCAGGCTGGCAGAGGCCGCCGTAGGTAATAAACTAAACACTGTCCCTGATGTTGGGGCACATGATGGCAATGTGCCCAATGCCAGGTTGGCTTTCTGAAGTCCCTGAACAGTTTTTCATTGTAAATAGTTCGATTTCTGCACATATTAAATAATTTTTTTGTTCCACTTAACAAATGGAGTGTTTGGTCAATAGGTGAGTATGGTAGACGTTGGCACGTACCTTCCAAAGTATTGTGTTGCGATGTGTTCCCGTCTCAGACTGCCTTGATGTGCAATGCTCCGATCCCCATGATGGCGATGTGGTTGCTCTTGCTCTTCATCCTCAGAATCCGGGTCTGCAGGGGTGAGAGGTAGCCCACTTCGGGTGGCAATGTTGTGCAGGATGGCGCATGCGACAACTATTTTGAATGCCGTTATGGGGGTATACTGGAGGGCACCTCCACTTCGGTGGAGGCATCTGAACCGTGCTTTCAGCAATCCAAAGGTGCGTTCAATCAGGTTCCTGGTCCTCTTATGTGCACTGTTGTATCGCCTCTCACATTCATTGCTGGGTGTTAATTATGGAGTCAGTATCCATGGCCGTAGTGCATATGCACTGTCACCTGTTGGGCACAAAAAAGTACACTGTTAGAAAGTCCTGGTTGGTGTGCACATTGATCTGTGTGTATGTCTACAAGGTGTATGCAGCTCTACCTAGGAGGTATCCGTCTCCAAACTCCCCACGTTCCAGGCGTTGGTGTATCCCACTGTGCCTAAAAATGTAGGAGTCATGAGTACTGCCTGGAAATTTAGCTACAATGTCAGTGATGACATAATGGGCGTCACAAACAACCTGAATATTGAGTGAGTGGGTGCACTTTCTATTGCGGAACAGATATTCCAGGTTTGCAGGAGAGCATATTTGAATATGTGTCCCATCTACACACCCTATGACATGGGGAAAGTTGGCAATCGGGTAAAAGTCCAGCTTGGTGCTGTTAATTTCTGCCTCATTCCTGGGTAGGTATATGTATTGGGACATGTGTGTGAGTATGGCATCTAGGAATGCTCAGAGGAACCTTGATAGTGCACTTTGGGATACCCCACCTGCCACAGCAATGACCCCCTGATAGCTCCCCGAGGCCAAGAGGTGCAGTGAGCATAGCACTTGCACATGCGTAGGGATGGCGCCGTTCTAGCTGTGGTTTGAGTAATTCAATTAAATCTAGTATAGCTGCGCTGCTAAGTCTGTATTTATCGTAGATTTCTTCGTCAGTTTGCTGGAAAAGAGTCTGCCTTGTTCTGTAGATCTTCTCCTGTCTCTGGCTCCTCCTCCTCCTCTGCTGGTCTGCGTGGGCTCTCCTCCTCACTGCTATCAGGTATATCTCCGCCATCTTGAGTAACCCAGATGCCTTCTGGGTCTCCTTTTATACTGTGGTAATGATTACCACCTGCTCTGAGTTAGTGGTAAATGGGACATGCAAACTGGGCTTTTTGCGACTAGCCGCAATTTGCGAGTTGCAATTGCATATGGTTTGCGACTCGTAAATTGCGACTTCCTATTTGCGGGTCGCAAAATGGGGTCGCACATTTTGTGAGTCTGTAACGGCTCGCATCGCTTTTTGCGAGTCGGAAATGGGATTTTTGCATCCCATTTCCGATTTTGCAGAGTCGCAAATAGCGATTCGGGCCATTTGCGACTCGCAAAAGTTTGCAACATCTGGCCCTAAGGGCATTAAGATTCTGAGCTGGCCACCCAAAATGCAAGCATTGAAGCACACTCAAGTTCAGGCAGATTTGCACACCCGATTAGCCAAACTACTCACAGAGCAAAAGAGACTAGGATGACCCAAAGCCCTTTAGTGTATGTACATGTGTGTAGCTTGTATGACTTTTTCTGATTACAAGAGCCTAGAAAATAGCTAACACTGGATCTAAAGAGTGTGTTAATACACTCACAGCAAAATACTATGGATACAAATTTGTACGATATTGCAGTTGGCAGAAACATATATATATACCCCACTGAAAGGGTTTAGCAAGTATTCTCATTGATCAAATATTCTATCCAGAGAGGATGCCAGAGGGGAATATTAAACATCAAAACCCTGGCCTACTGAAGTAATGTGTGTAATTTTAAGCCTTTTAACAAGCTTTATCACAGTGTAATAACCCATCTATAAAGACTATTAACTTTAACCTATGCTTTTCCCAATAAATAAGTCATGCCTACTTCCTTTGTCATAACGTTATAGAATAAACCGATCTGACACATTCCACCTGAGATAACCTTTCCCAATTGATGGCTCTCACAAATATTCACAATATCTTCATCTTGTAATTCCAGTAACCAGCACCAAAATCATTGCCTTCTGGGGTAATCTATGGCATTCTATGTAACAAAGTACCTGTGTAGAGGCTTTACCACACTGCAGTAACCCCCCCCCTCAAAGCACTATTGTTTTAAACATATGCTTTTCACAATATGTTAAGCCTACTGTCTTTGTCATAACTTTTTTATAAAAAAGTGATCAGACATACATCAGACTTAACTTTTTCCATTGTACCAACAAGTCCTGCACCCTTTATCATTAACTTGTCACCATAACCAGCTCAGAGCTAATGTATGGAGCCTAAGTTTCCCAGTAGGCAACCACTTTGCATATAGACATAAAATTAAAAACACATACAAAATTACAGGTGACAAAACAATATACAAACCCTCCTAAATGTGAACTACTTTCAGAGTCTGGAAGAGGGGGTAACCAGCACCAATCCTTGCCTAGTGCTGTCATCTCTGAGAAATCATGTAATAAAATACCTGCCTGTTTGTAGGCTTTACTACAGTATAATAACCTAATTGTTCATATCCATGCATGTTAACATGCTTCTGCTTTTTAGGTAGCCAAAATAAGCCATAACACATTAATTGGGACAAAGATGAGTTGAGGTACCCAACATCCATGCTCCTGTCAGTCAGGAACAAGAAAGTAACATAATGTGGAAAAAGGATCTTACCATATTCTTATAACCCTCGTGCTGCAGATTGAGCATTCGGCTGGTTGGTGGCAAATTCTGACCATTTCGTACCAGCTGGTAAGGTGGAAATACAGCAGAGCCCTTCACTGCTGCTCCCATCTATTCTCTCCCAATGCTGTATTAGCTTGTTAGCAGCAGGGCAATGCCATTGGCACAACAACACAAGCCAGATGTAGCAATTGATACACCCTAGCAACTCCTAAATGACATGCATGACATCATGCCAAGATTTGGTGGGGGTAATTTGTCCTCAAAGTTTATTAGTGTATATAATGTGCATTTGCTTTTCCTTTACATTCAGAAAAGATACCAAGACAACATCAAATCTCTTGAGCACTCCTGCCACATCCTTGAGGAATCTTCCCTGCAGGATACGCAAAGAACGACTGCAAAAAATGTGCACAGTTTGTCTCTGATGTCTTCTGAAGTGCAGTTACTGAGAAGAGGTAAACTAGAACGGAAAACAGAGAGTAATTTCATATATTAAAATAAAATGACATAAAAACATTTTTATTAGGATTTTTAGCATGTTTAATGCAATAAAGGCACACAATATGCATTAAAGTGTTTGTTTATAGCTACGGTAACCATCCAAGTTCCAAGAGGGTATAATGCATGGCAGATTGTTTGACATCCACATGAAATATATTTACATACAATGAATCTGAAACTAAATCATTTATATAGTCAGTGCTTATCCGTACACATCTGCATGGATTCAGTGAACCTGGACAACCCTGGTTTTGACAATTTAATTGCCATTAAGATCATTTATCATGTAAAGTGAATCAGTCAGTATGTATATGTACATTATTCATTGTCAATACAGATCAAATTGTAAATTAAATACAATGTATTTATCCAAACATTCATTAGTCAGCAAAAATGTTTCTGCAATCAACTGCGGCTTTTTGTAATACATCTTACACCCTCACTATTACACAGCATTATAAAGCAGTCAAATAAGGTGTTCATTTTTTTGTGCTTGTACTACTCCCTGGGTAATCACTCTAATTGTCATATGTCATGTACATTGAAATTCACACAACCATGCATTCAAATGGACTTGTTTTTAAACCCCATCAAAAAAGCAGAACTGAAATACTTATGGAGATATTCACAAAGGTAATTTACACCTGTGAGTACTTGTCTTCTGTAACACTACTCTTTCAGTAACTTTACTACTTATGGCTATTCACCATTTACAAGTGTAAAGTCACTCAAATTGTAGACATAGAAGTCTCCACTGCCTAGAAGAGGAGGTGAAGCCAAATTCACAAGTGTAAATTATAACAGTCAAAATGGAACCGTAGTAAGTCAACACCACACATGACCAAACACGGATACTGTAACATCCTCCCATAGAAAATAATGGAGGCAGCAACTTAAAGTAGAACCCCTCAGGAAATAATGTTAAATTAAACTAATTTATTTAGACTTTTTAAAAATTATATGTAAATGTTATTGAATGTTTAAAAAAATCTAAAAATAAGACAATTACTTGTAAACTGTTTTATTTACCTTCTTTAAATAAAAAACTAATATAACAACTTATATAAAAATATAATTACAATTTTTATTTACCCCCATTTCTAATATTGACTAGATATTTTACCTCTCAATACCGGAACAAGTGTGTATCCTGTAAGCCAGGTGTTATCATTTAAGTGTGTAATTGTATCAATTATTGTATATAGTTACTTGTAGATGAAAATGCCAACCAAACTGTTACAGGATAGTTTGCTCTTTTTAAACATGCCTTTTGCATGCCACATATCCACTGGTCCCTGTGGTTCCCCATTGCATTTAGAAGCACAAGTCCTGCTCCTTTTAAATGCACTTCAAACACAGCTTAGCTGGCATTAAATCCGCTTTGACGACCACTTCTTGTTCGAATTAATATAAAGAAAGAAAAAAGTTCAAAGGAAATACTAGACACTTTTGCAGCATAACATAGCTACTGAATTTGAAGCATTTTACTTTTTCCCCATTAATTAATGTAAAAATAAAGTAATACGTTCAGGTCTGTGCGGTGCAATTTTTTCAGTCTAGAAGAAAAAGATGATAATACTCTTTCATTTTAGACAAACAGCTTTACTTTAATTTAACGAAGGAACATTATGTAGGATGTGGATTAATTTGCATTTAAGATCAGATTTGCAAACAATGCAGTTTGATGACGCATCCCGGTAAAATTTATTCCGTTATATCAACTTTTCTCCTCTGCAGTTAACGACACAGACGAAAAGGATCAACAACTGACATTCGTGCTGGTCATCCGAACCGCCTTAGATAAACTAGTGCAATTTATTGATAAGATGAAGAAAGAAGAGGAGAGGTCAAATATGCAAATAAAGGAAATGCAGAAAAGCAGAAACAGGAAGGCAGTGGAGTCGGCCAGGCTAAAGCAGAAGGAGGTAGGAGTCCATGCATTATTTTCCAAACCGCAGAATCTGTTTATTTCAAGGGTGCTAGAATATCTCCATAACATCGAAGCACATGCAGTTAATATAAATAGGATTTATTGCCATATAATATTGGGCAATCCTCGTCGCATTTGCGACCACATGAGTGCCTGAAACTCTGAAACTAACATTGTTTCTGCAACTGTAGGAACATGACCGCTTTTGATTGTGGTTATCCTCAGGGCGCCTGTGCTCAGGACACACATACAGTGACACCCACCATTGGTGTGAAAGGTCATTTATTTAGGACAGGATTTAAACATGAACATCAATAAACTTCAAACTGTATCCCTCCATTTTAACAAACCCTAACTTTTAAAGATTCCCTTGCTCCTCATTCTCTCTTCCAAACCTCCCTTCAATTCTCCTCCCCTAGACACTCTACTATTCCTCTCATGCCCTCCTGGCTTGTAACATACCCCCCCACTCTGATCCTTCACCTCCTTGTTTTTCCCCTTGGAAGGGTAGACAAGCCCACATCTGGCTATCCACCCTCCCCCATCTCCTGCCATCCAGCAAAACCCACTTGGCGTTTTGCTGCCCCACACTGGGAAAACAACCTACTTCAGGTGTTTTTTTTTTTTTGTTTTTTTTTTTAGATTTGCTCCCTAAACCACAGCTTCTCCCCCCATAAATCCCCTAACATCAACCTTAACTCTGTCAAATAATATGCATTTCCCAATTGTGACAAATGCACCCCATCCGCTCTGAACAATGTCTCATCTTGTTCTTTAATGTCCTCATGCCTCAGGACCTTGATCCCCTGAGCCCAGCAGAATACCCTCATCACCCTGTTCAGCTTTTTGCGAGCCCGTTCAATGGCTCCATGATTAACTGCCCCTCTCCACACTTGTCTGGGCACAAATTATGTCCACACCAAACATGTCCTGCACAGTTTCTGCTTCAAAAGTTCCAAGTCTCTCTGCATAAGTTATATCAATGTGAGCCCTGATAGCTTCACCAAATCATTTTCCCCCAGATGAATCAGTATTAGATCAGGACATCCCCATTGCTGCATGTTACCAGTGATAAATGGAAGTAAACTTCCCCACCTCATGCCACTCTTCCCCACCAACAAACTTCGTGATATCTGCTAGGTAGTCCCATCAACCTGCTGTAAATTTGTTTCTCTGCGAACTTCGCCGTCCAGTGAACGAAGGAATGGCCGACCAGCCATGTCACCATCTTCTCTTTCTGTGGCCCGGCCACACATCCTGCAAAGAAAAAACACTGTAAAAGCTGCCACGAAAACCTAACCCTCCCCCGTAAAACTTCTTCATTCCTTGAACCCCCTCCTGCGCCTTAAGCCCCTCACGGCCTGACACAACGCTCGCAGCATCTAGATTTCCATCTACCGATGGCCTTAATCTTAGCCCAGTCCCAACCTAAATGAGCTGCCGCTGTAGCTGCGCCAATCCTGAACGAATGTGTGCCAAAATCCACTGAACGCCGCCCCGTCCGCCCAAGCGCCATCCTCAAAACCTGCAACAACTGAAAGCTAGTAAGCTTCCTCCCTGACACATGTACAAACACCCCACTTTCTACCGTCCCACTCAGCTTTTGCTTAAAAGCCATCCATTCTTTTACTGGGCACTCCAACTCGTCCCCCCCTATCCAGCCATACCCATTTACCTCTCCCCAACTTATCAGTCTTTGAACGCCTGAGCCAAATACCCAACCTTTCCCTGTGCACGCAAACTTCCTTAACTTTTACCCCAATCTCTTTCCCTACACCTAACAGTTCAGATACTCTAAACCAGCCAAAAAACATCCAAACCATACATAGGCAAAATAAACTCACTTTGAATTCATCCGCACAACATACTGGCAACACATGCAATAGCTCTAGCAGTATTTCGAAAGTAATGGGTTCTCTTGCTGGTTTAACCGCACTAGCCCCGACCCTACCCCAACCTTTCAGCATCCTTCCTAACAAATCATTACGTGCTGAACCGAACCAAAGAAATGTTTCCCATAAAATGAAACCCCTGCCAGCTTCCCTCCTATTGTGGCTGGAGATAAACCCTCCTCAATCAGAAAAAGCACAAAGCGTAAAGCCCGTGCCTCGAGGGTCTGTGGACATTGAGCCCAGAAATTGCCCACAAACAACTCAAAAGATTGAAACTCCAACCATGCAAGCTTGTAACTCCGCCGCGTGGATACCGCTAAAGACATCTCCACCAGCCCCGTGATCATCACGCCCCCCACTCCCAAATGTCTGCCGGGACCGCAGTCTTGTTCCGTTCCGCTCCTGGCGCCAACTCGCGGAAACGCCGCCACTGTGAACGAGATAGGGAATCTGCAATCTTGTTGTAAACCCTGGGTATGTGTGCAGCTTTAAAGATAACATTTAGAGATAAACATTGAAGCATAAACTGGCGCAATAAGCGCTAAACTCAGAGGTCCCTAGCCCTCTGTCTGTTGACTAACTCCACTACTGTCATGTTGTCCACCTGAAAAACCACCGTTCTGTTGGCCAACTCTTGACCCCAAACTGCCAGTGCCACTAATAGTGGAAAAAATTTAAGAAAAGCAATGCTCCTCCCTTGCTGCAGCCATTGTGGTGGCCATGCTTCGGCGCACCACCTCCCGTCCCAGTAAATGCCGAAACCCTAAGCTCCCGCTGCATCCGAAAAAATTTGAACTTGTCACACCGTGTCAATGTCACTGAAAGACATTGAATTTTCTCAGAAAGGTTTCCCATACTTTGATGTCCTCTCTCAAGGCCAACTAAACCCTTAACCTGTGGTGTGGTAGCACTGCTCCTGACATGGACAGCCCCAAACGCCTGCAAAACGTCCGTCCTCCCCTCACTACCCTGCATGTGAAATTAAGGTATCCCAACAATTTTTGAGGCGTTCGTAAATCCATCTTATGAAGTTTTCGCACTACAGCCAGAAATTCAATTATTTCTATCACATTTGATGCTGGTAATCTGGCCACTAGTGCGTCTGCATCTAATTCAATGCCCAAAAAGGTCACACCACAGGCCCCGGATGAGGCTGCCCCTACAAATAAGAAATCATCCAGGTAGTGAGTCACCGTCCGGTGGCCAATTATTCTGACAAAAACCCACTGCAAAAAAGTGCTGAATGTTTCAAATAGAGCACATGATATTGCACAGCCCATGGCTAACACCCTGTCCACGTAAATGGCTCAATCCAACTGCATACCTAGGAGGTCAAAATCTGCTGGATGAATGAGTAATAGCCTAAAGGCAGATTGTATGTCACGTTTTGCCATTTCCGCCTTTCACCCGCACCTCAAAACTAACTTCACTGTGTCATCCACCGAGGCGTAAATCACTCTGGTGTCCTCTTGCGTAATAAAATCATTGACCAACGCACCCTCAGGCCATGACAAACGGTGAATCAAGCGGAACTCTCCTGGCGCTTTTTTGGGTACCACTCCCAAAGGGGATATCATCAATTGGTCACTTGGCCAGTCATACAACGGCCCTGCTATTCTCCCCAGTGCCACTTCTTTTGCCAATTTGTCACATACTATCTGAGGCTGCTCCTTAGCAGACCGCAAGTTGTCTGCCCACCTCCTCTCTCGGGACCTTGATAACCCACCCTGAAACCTTCTCAAAACCCCCACTCCAATTGACGAGCCTTATCCGCCTCTGGATAGATACGTAACCAAGGCAACAGAATCTCCAGTCTAACTGACAAAGGACCCCTTTGGAGCAGTAGCGCCTTGTGTGCCCCTTCCTCTAGACGCCCTCCACTGTTCCGCCGGGCTGGAAAGGGAATAGCAATGAATGACTGGGTGACGGCCCCCGCACTTGGAGCAATCATGTTTAAACCTACACTGTGGTCGTGAGCAAAAACCTTTGTTGAAGTTGCAACAAGCACCCGTGGTGGACACCAGTGTTTTTGTAGCAGCGCCCGCCGCTCCCGGGGCGGGGCTTGACTGAAAAGGCTTATACACTACCGGAAGCCCGCTTGTCGTATGCGTGGACGCCGTTGACTGTGCCGATGCCATCCATTGCATCCATAACTCTGGCTCTACATCCCCCCAAGGCTTCTCCGGATTTACGCTCACCGAGCCCTAAACTCTTCGTCATAACTCAGCCATGCAAAGCCCCCAAAATGCATCTGTGCCTTCTTTATAATGTCCATGTATTTGAAAAGCGCAATGGCCCTGTCCGGGTACTTTTCACAATATATACTGGCGAATATCAGAAAAGCGGACGTCCAATTGTCCATTGTGATAGGAACGCTGGGCCTGCGTGCTAGTTCCCATTCTTCCTCCTTAGATCCCTCTTTGGCCTGTATGTCCCTATGCAGAAGTTTAAAAATGTCTACATACTCGTGTTTCCATATCCTCGTCTTTGTTTTGTCAGCCACATGAGACCCCTGGGCATGGCCAAACCCATATACAGAAGTTGCTTCCTATGACTTCCCCCCTCCTTGTCTACTGTGCCCGTGTCCTCCCCTGCCGTCTGACTACCTGCCATTGTAACTGCTGTGGTAGAGGCATCATTATTCTTGTTCGCGTCTCCCTTCTGTCCTGAGACTACACCTGGTGTCTCCAACAGTGACCCATCCCCCACACCAATGGATTTGCTTGTGGATGGCACCTTTGCGATCCCCTCGGTCGCCCCAGACTGACCACCATCTCCCCTTACCTCCTTCAGTGTCCCCCAAATTGCGCTGCGTTCTCCTCATTGCTCTACCACGCGACATTGCTTGCTGTACTCCTGCTGGCCCTTCAGCCACAATGTTGTCCTGTAAAACAAAAGCAGAGGAAGAGGTTGCGCCGCACTTGCGCCCTCCCCCCCCTTCTTGACACCGCTCACCTCCTCATCCCAGATCACTCCATCTTCCCAATCATCCCCGTCTTCCTCATAATCCAATTCCAACTCTTCATCGCCTACCCACTCACACCTGTTTTCCACATACCCCGTGACTTTGTTGGCATTGCAGCTATTGTTTCCTGACCCACATGGCGCAAACCATCATTGTGGTACGCTCCAACGGTGTAGAGAAGGCCGCCGCAGACCCCTCTTGTGCTTCGGACCAATGTGTCTGGGCCGTGTTGCGCCCCGTTGGCATCACCCTTCTCCTGCCAACCTCAGCTGCTGGCATTGATTTACTTCTTCCCATATGGCCGTATGCGCCACTGGGGCTCCCAGTGCCGACCGCCCCCTCGGCCTCACAAGCCTCTTGTCCACGCCTGCTTCCATCTGTGGTACCCAGACCCAACTCCCCGCACCTGAACTAGATGGCTGTGACCCCCCGGCATCTGGAACCTCTCTAGCCCTTTTGATTGAATCACCACGGGTACCCGATTCTTCCCTGTCCTTGCACAACTGAGCCCACCTGGCCTCAGTTTCCGCCACGACCCTGCATTGCTCTTGAATCCTGGCTTCCAGGTCCCATGCCTCCGCATGGTCCCAGCCTCCTTGCACGGAAGGGCCCGGGGTCCCAATGGCCCCAGCCTCCCCACCTACCTTGTGTTTTGCTTATCTGGCCTGTCTCAGGGCTGCCTTGGGTCTGGCCGTCCCACCCTGGATTTTCCTGTGTACTTCCCTCGCTTTTTGGCTGGGGCCCTGGGGCCCCCCGGCTGTTGGCCCCCCCCCTTTGGGCAGGACAGGTCTAAAGGTGCCCACGCGCCACTAGGCCCAGGCAAGGGCTGCTCACTCTCCTCCGCCTGTAAGACAGGGGCCTCCCCCCTCGAAATGTCCCCTTCTGCCCCTGGGGTCCCTTCCAATAATGTGCCTGCGCTACCCTCTCCTACGGCCCCTGGACCTGGCACCTGCGTGCCCTGCGTCTCCCCACTGAAAATTAAAGGGCTGGGCGCATTAAGCCTCCCCACTCCCTCCTCTGGTTCCTGTTCTTGGGCCCCCCACCTCTTTGTCTCCATCTGAGTCCTGGGACTCGCACGCAGCAATTGCAGCCGCTACCTGACTCGACGCAGCCTGCATCGGCCATGTCATCCCGACCCAGGCCTGGTCCAAAACCCCAGGCCTGAGTAGATCAGAACGGCCGGCTTCGCCCAAAACGCAAAGCACGGCCCTGACTGCCTCAGCGTCATGGCTGGTTGCCATGGCGCTGCACAGTCCAAACAGCGAGAGCCGCGTGAAATATAGGACTGTTGCGGGGCCCTCACTATCCTGTGCACCAGCAGACACCCTTGAGTATTTGGCGCTAAAGCGATGAGGCAGCAGAGCCCCACGCTTTAATTCCCTGCACTTACACCTAAAAGCGTGGCCCGCCTGGGCCCGTGATCAAAATTGGACCCCTGGGGTCCTACTGCTAAAAAGCGCTGAGGCCTCCTAGCCTCGCGCTACTGGATTGCTGCACCCGTGCGGAAACAATCGCGGGGCCCGCTGACTCCACGCGCAGCCGACGCCCCTAGGGCAGCTGCTTCCACACGTCACAGGCGCTGAACCTCTCGCTGCGGTAATTGCCCCGATATAAAAAAAAAATCCCGGGCCCGTCTGGTGTTCACAGTAATTGCACCCCTGGGCCCCCTGCCGTAAGCGCTGAGGCCGCCGAGCCTCGCACTTCAAAATTCTATGTGGGGAAAAAACAGACGCGTGGCCCGCCCGGCCTCGTGTGCCGCCCGACACCCCGACGCACCTGCTATTGTCGTGCTGAGGCCACAGAGCCTCGCGTGCCAAGTTTCCCGACCACACACGGAGGAAAATCAAATACCCCCCCCGCCTACCCCAACTACTTACTCTCAATCCATGGACTTGCCTTAAAAAACCGCCCCTCCTAATACAGGTTGGCGCAGAAGAAGAGGACGACCCACCCTCCCACCCCCCTTATAAACCCTCATTAAAACCCCACTCCCAATTACCTTCCACCAATTCGGCGCCCCTGCGCCACTTCCTGTCCTCCCAAACGTGCCCGCGGAGAGACTAGAAGGAGCCTCTCTCTCCGCGGGCCCCTCCAGTCTCAAAAGTGATGGGTAAAAAGCAATACCTGGTGTGTAAGAGCAGTGTCCCGCAGATACGGAGATACGTCTGATCCTCGACATACCCCACCGATGCCACATCTCCCACCACCTGAAGGACCTCCACTGGCTCCCCGTGGACAACAGGATCACCTTTAAACTTCTCACCCACGCGCACAAAGCACTACACAACGCTGGACCCGCCTACCTGAACAACAGACTCAACTTCTACGCCCCCTCCCGCCAACTCCGCTCTGCCAACCTCTCCCTCGCCATCATTCCCTGAATTCAACGCAAGACCGCCGGCGGCAGATCCTTCTCCTACCTCGCCGCCAAGACCTGGAACTCACTCCCGACCTCCCTGCGCCAGACCCAGGACCTCCTCACCTTCAGGAGACTCCTCAAGACATGGCTCTTCGACCGATAGCAGCTGCCCCCCCCCCAGCGCCTTGAAACCCTAACGGGTACATAGTGCGCTTTATAAATTTAATGATTGAAATTTAATGATTGATCTGGTTACTCTATGACAATGACATCTTAATCAGCTACTTTCTGTTGTTATCAAGTGCCATTCATAACTTTACGTTTCTGTAACCACTAAGCTACTATCATCACCGAGGCATGTGGCACCAAAAGCCCAGTTCCTCAACACATTGTCAGTAATCGTCTTGCATTCATCTCTATGTGCTTCATTATTTTCTAATCTCATCCTTCGTACTCTATTTCTCTCTCTCTCTCCCTCTCTTCCCTCTCATTATTTCTATTCTTTTGTTAATTCATGTTGCTTTGTTTAAGACTCCCTACTTCCCTATTCCAGAAGAGCCACTCTTTTCCTATTCATTACTCCTAGCAAGGAGCACCCCAAAATCCCCCTAGGGCATTTTAACAAAATAGGGGGAAGATTTTTGAAAAGTGGCGCTGCCACTTCTCTTGCGCCCGTTAGTACCGCCTAATGCCACCATGTGTTTGCCGTATTTAAAATACGGCGCACCATGGCGGTAGTCAGGAGTACTAGCGTCATCGTTTTTTACTCTAGTCCTGTGCTTTGCAGGGTTAGCGTAAAAAAAATTCACGCTAAGCCTGCAAAGCACCCAGAGGCCCAGTGAAAACAATGGGAGCCACCCTTTAACGCCTGCTCTTAGCAGGCATTACAAATGCCGGTAAAAATGACGCAAAGAAATCTCTTAGATTCCTTTGCGCCATTTTTTCGCCCCCCCTAGCACCGGAATGCCCCCTTGCATATATTGTGCCTGGCGCAGGCACAATGTAGTGCAAGATGTTACAAAATGGCACAATGCAAGTATTGCGCCAATTTGTAAATATGGCGAAAACATTTTGGCCTTCCAGCACCACATTAGAATAAAAAAAATTACACTAATGTGGGTTTGGAGCGGCACTAGGCTCTCTTAAATCTGGGCCTACATGTTTATGCCGTGGTGCCCTTATAAGAGGCAGGGCCACGATTGCTTGAGCTTGAGTGCAGAGCCCTCTGTGGTTGGTTCTATGGCTGCAATTTGTAGTTTGAGAAATTAAAAAAAAAGACTTAAAGATTTGTTGATGGTTTACTTTTAAACAGCTTTATTAATTCTTTTTAAATGATAATCTCTTTTATTGAACATTGAACTGTTTGTGAATTAATGAAATATATGTGTGATTATGATAATTGGTCCTTTTCTGTCGAAGAGAATACATGAGCTTTATATATGTTGATAATCTGACCCCCTCATAAAACCAATAGGGCCACTTATTAGATTTTAGTGTTCTGATCCTTTGATAATGTCAGTAGTTCAGCCTTGATTAAAACACCACCCCTTATAATTTTCTACGCGCGTCACTGGAGTTTGGGTGACAGGCCCTGTGCCCAAAACCCAGTCATGCAGGCCTTGCGCGCAGGGAGGTGTTTAGCACAGTGGAGGATGGGCGCAGGGCATGGCCGCAGCCAAATCCCTGGTGCACATGGCCAAAGGCCATGCATGGCTTGCTGTTGCCTGCCCATGAGGGGTTGGTCACTGGGCTTGGCCTGGGCGCGAATTATAGTTACTTTAGGACACAAGTTATAGGTACTTAAGATGTAAACATGCTTCTGCCGACTAGGACAAGACTTCTGTTCTGTTTCTCTGCCTGGATACCTGCAGCCAGGGAAACAGAAGAGATATAGCTTCCCCCTGGAGGAAGCATGCAAAGAACCGCTGTCCCCTCCAGACAGGAGCAATGCAGGCTCCTGCAGCATGCCTTCCTTGCGGCCCCTGAAGTGTTGCTTGGTAACCATCTATCATAAAGAGAAGCCCCAGGAGATAGGGTCCCTGGGGCCCAAGAAGGCTCAGGCATAGAGGGAGTCTATGTAGCCTTCATCCCCTTTTAAGTAAGATACAGCTGAGAGGGACGGGGTCCCTGGTGCCTAGGATGGATCAGGGAGGTGGGGTTGCGATCCCCCTGCCTTTTAGCTAAGATAGAGTCCCTGGAATGAGGTCCATGGAGCCTATGAAGGCTTGGGGACTGGTGGCTCCCCTAACATTTTAAATACCATACAGTCCTGTGGGGTGGGCCAAACAGTAACCCCCCTTCCGCTGCTCTTCTTGCGCATCTTATCTAGCTCAGTTTGGATATTGCTAGGCTCAGTGTCAAAATACAGTGCGGTGGGATTGGTCTTGTATTGGGTCAGATTTACTAGTACTCTATGGGCTTCTACTCTGTTAGGTTGTATCTTGGCCCTAATCCTACGTAGGTATGGGTGGAGAAGGCATTTTGCTTGACCCACATGATATATTGGAACCCACGGAAGTCATGTGCTGATACTATGGGGGTTATTCTAACTTTGGAGGAGGTGTTAATCCGTCCCAAAAGTGACGGAAAAGTGACGGATTTACCACCAGCCGTATTACGAGTCCATTATATCCTATGGAACTCGTAATACGGCTGGTGGTATATCCGTCACTTTACCGTCACTTTTGGGACGGATTAACACTCCTCCAAAGTTAGAATAACCCCCTATGTGTTGTGTAAAAGGGCACTGTGTAGTGCAAGTGAATGCTAGTGTTAGGTATGGTGTAATTGTAGGTGACATTGGAGAGGTCCCTACGCAAACGTGGTGACAATTTCTAAATAGACTCCATTAGACTAGGTCAGTCTTTGGCAATGAATGGAAGAGGCAGCACCCCTAGAAAACAGAGGGTATACACATTTAGCAAAACACACAACTTATAGATCATTGTAGGTCTTGAGATGAAGCCAGGGGAGATGTCTGTAATCCTCTGATGATGGGGGCTTCTTAGTGTCAACAGTTGAAAAAGACTGTGGTACAGTTCAAGGGGTTTTGCGATTGAAGGTTACAGCCACATGTCAGAGAGGTGGACCCACTAATCTTTCCCTTCCATCTTGAGGAAAGTAGGTGTTGCGAAGATCATTTGGTAGGGTACTTCAAATTTGGCTTGCTTCCATTACCTTACATAATTTCGGACGTGGACTTATTGTCCAGGTTGAGGTTTTTGATATGGTAGCTTGGTCGTGGTGCACTTGGAGTTCCCATGACTGACCTGTTAGTATAGGAACTTGGGGCATATTTATACTTTTTGACGCAAAACTGCACCAATGCAGTTTTGCGTCAAAAAGTTTAACGCCGGCTAACGCCATTTCTTTGCGCCACCCGGGTGTCAAATTTATACTTTGACGCTCCGTGACGCAAACCACGGATTAGGCTCATTTTTTTTTACTCTAACCATTGCGCCACGTCGTAAAGAAAAATGATGTTAATGCAGCGAAAATGACTTTTATCCGGTTTACGATGTCGCAACCCGGATATGTGCCTTTTTTGCCGCAATAGCATCAAAAAGCGGCACAAACACAGCAAAATGTGCAAAGGAGCCCCAAAATGGATCCCAGAAGCCATGAGAGACCCCAGGAAGACTACAACCAACCAGGAACCAGCCAGGAGGACCCAAGCAAGACCCAGGAGAGGGAGAGGAAGAAAAGGAAGTTCCAGTTCAGTGCAGAGGAGCAGGAAATACTGGTGAAAGAGGTGATGGAACACCCGCATCAACTTTTTGTCACCTCAAAATTGCCAATTGGGAGGAGAGAGGCAATTTGGCAACAAATTGTCAATAAGATCAACAGTGTGGCGGAAATATGGAGAACAGTCACTGAGTGCAAGAAACGCTGGCATGACTGCATGCGCAGGACCAAGGAAAAGATGGCAAGGAACCAGAAGGCAGCACTGCAGACTGCAGGTGGGAGTCCAGCACCGCAGGAGGCCCTGGACCACATGGAGGAGATGGTGGCAGCTGTCATGCCCGAGGAGATCGTCACAGGGATTCAAGGACAGGACAGCGCAGACTACCAGGAAACAACACAGATGCAGGGTAAGTTGCATGGGGGACAAAAATGCCTAAATGTTAACTGTGAGCAGGGGGGGACATACCTACTACACAATGAATGTCAGCCATGATCATCAGTTAGTGGAAAGGGCAAAGGGGTACGGCACGGGTGCATGGGCTGTGCAGGGGAAAGCTGTGGCACAGCACTACACTAACAACCTTTGCATGGGGGTACTTTGCCATGCTAAGGCTGTTGGAAAGGCAAAGCCAGTCCAGGAGGGTATGATACAATGTAAAACTGGCCTGCTGTCAAACGGCAGCTAGTATTGTCACAACATGAACTAGAGCTCAATTTCTAGTCCAGGCCATATCCTCAAGTGGTATTTGCCATTGACAACAGTTGCCACTACCACCTGTGCTGTGTGTGCAGGTCAAGTAGCCAATAGCAGTTATGTGCCCATTGATCAAACACACCCAAAAACGAGGGTTCAGGATGAAGACGTTATCAATCCCCTGTAATTATTAACAATGTGCAAATCCTGTCAAATGCTCATGTCTATAGGCACTATAAACATCAGGTAATGTTATTAACATTATGAGGTACACAGCAGTAATGTCATAGCCATGCTGCACATTTCAGGGTCAACCCTGTGCCAGTGTTACAATAGCTGCAATGCCACCTTGCAACATCCCAACTGTCATACTGCTAAGACAACAGCATTGAGGGGGAGGACATATGTGTCTAGCTAGTTAAACACATCCGCACAGTCATAAGAGCAAATGGAACACTGCTAGGACCATGAGTGCAATCCAATGTAGCACACATTCCCCAACATCAGCAGTACACACTACCAATGCTGACACCTTTATCGTGCCATGACAATGCTATACATGGTATATGCTAGGTCTCAGGAACATATAGGTGGATGTGAAATATCAGAGACTGGGTCAGTTCCAGATTGTTAAGTGTGGTGCAAGTGCCATCAGAACACCCATAGCCAGTGCAAGGCCTCACCATAATAATGGAAGTAGACGGAGGGTTGAGTAGTACAAGAAGGTGGCAACATACAATTTGGACAGAACCTACACCTAGAGGATGTGACTCAGACAATTCCAGAAACTGCCCACACTACATGTGAAATGCAGGTGGGGCATAGGCCTGGGAGAATGCTAATCTTACTGACAGGAACAATGACCAGGAACCAAGATTACAATGTTCAACTAATAGGAAGTCAGGAATGTCACATTACAAATGCCACAACACAGACACACTAATTGTACAATGTCTCATTGCAGAGAATGATGGCTCTCCTGGAGCTATGCCTGTCCTGGACTTCCCTGATGACATGGATGACGAGCTGACAAACATTAGCCAGCAGACCCTCCAAGATGTCCTTGGAACCCTACAGACCCCACCTTCAGTCGCAAGGAGGAGCACAGAAGTAGCAACCAACACAGAGGACCCTCCCACCACCCCAATAGTACGACCTGCCAGCTCCAACCCAGCTGAGGACTCTGAGGACACTGGTACCACCTTTGAGAGGACTGTAGTTGGAGTACAGTGGGAGCTGGCCAAGGAGGTACGGGTGGGGATGCAAAATATGACATCCAGCCTTGAGGGGATGCGTCCGTGCATGATGTCATCTGCAGAACAGGCAACAGCCGTGCAAGCACTAACATCCATCCTGCAAGGACTACAACAAAGTGTAAGGGAATTCACCACTGCAGTAAGGGATTTGCCACAACACCTGGCACCCCAAACCTTTCACTGCGTGCACGAATGCAATCATGACCCCCTCAGGGCTGACCTGGCTACCTACCACAGTGATGTAGCTGTTATACTCAAGAACCAGCAGCTCCTCCTTGCTACAGTAATGCCCTTAACAGCCCCACAGTTGGCAGCTACTGGGAATTCTGACTCCACGTCTTCAAACAGTGTGTGTTGCCCCTTCAAACCCACCACCACCAAGGGCAGAGGAGACGACACACACATCAGAAGATGAAGACGTGGAACAGATCACCTTCACCGGTAGGAGTACCCCGTAGCTCCAGTCCATGCCACATGGGCACCGATATCCTAGGTCCTGTGAATGTTAACATGCCAGTCTTGCAACAGTTGGTCACATGCACTGTTCTCCAGCACACTGTTTACCTTGACACTATGCTCTGTGATTGTCGCTCACTACCTCATTGGCAATTCATGTTCCTCTGCACTGTATGACACTTCACACCATCATGTCCAATGACATGTCCCATTGCACTTGTGTAGCATCACAATAGAAGGCGTCACACTAATGGACTCCCAATCCTAGACTATGTAATTATTGCACTACATCACTTCAAAATAAATAGCACTTACACAATCACTTTGTCTCTGTGTAAGGTGACACATCAACTGTGTAGGAGATTAGTGATGTATGTCACATGTCAATGGCCATAGAATGTCAATACAACTGTGTTGAAAGAATGTGGGCTGATAACAATGCACTGGGGTCTGGATAGTATCATCATCTGAGCTTCCTGAGGCTTGTTTCTGAAGTAAATTGAAAACTAACAGTATAATGCTGTGTTGAACTGAAAAAGTCCACTTCAAGGTATGTATAAGCTGAACATCAATGTGGCCAACATTCCCTTCAAGACAATCTTTATGTATGGGACATCTGACTTTAAACTTTCATCACACACACACACACCATACAGCAGCAATGGATGTGTACAAGTGTATGGACCAATATGTAACTGGGCAGTACAATGTGAGAAATGATAGGTGTGAGTTATGTATACAATACTACATAAGATTATAACATCACTCAGCTTATCAGGGTTCACATGATTATCAGGCTGCAGGCAGACGTACCACAGTGCCCAAGATTCCAATTCAGGGTTCAAACGATGACAGATCTAAAAACACATCCAAACTTCACAACAGATTGGGAACCATAGTAACCTTGAGTGGTGGGTGCAATGGATGGCAGATGCATAGAGAAGTGGTTTTGGTGTAGCTGGCAATATGACTGCACATTAGGAATTGTGAATAACCATGTCAATAATGGGATTTGGATGCAGGATGGAACACAAATGCAAATACTAAATTGACACTGTTCACCCATGCCAAGGCCCTGATCCCCAAGCATATGACACATACTGTAAAGGAGTACCTAAACATTTATTTAACAGTAATAAAGGATACTAAAACTAGGGGAAACACCTTAACTAACCTAACCTATCCTAACTACACATTACCCACAACTGGCCCTAACTACCCTAACCTAAACTTACCTATCACATTTAACTAAACACTCTAAACATCAACCCCCCCCCACCCCCCTTATATGACGGTACTCATGTAGGACAACATATACTAACCTAAACACATACTATCTTATCCTAAACAAATATATTTATTTTGTGGGTTTTTTATTTTATATTTGTATTTTTTTTTAAATGTTTTTTTTTTTCATACACATAAATCCCAACATCATCCCCCACCCACCTACCCACAAAAAAACATGTTATAATATAACCCCCTCCACCCCCAACCCACTTATACTAACTAAACTAACAGCCTACTCTAACCTAACACTAAGCCCCCTAAACCCACTAAAGATAAGAACCAGGAAAGAGGAGGGAGGGGAGGGAATCATGGCTGAGGGTCCAAAAGTCACAAATTTGCCCTCAGCAGGATCTTCTTTATACCCCGCAGTCTCCTGCTATTGCGGGACACCTCCTGCTGCAGCCTGTCCATCCTGCGCAACATCCGTTGCATGTCACGTCTCAGAGACTGAAATTCTGCATTGTTTATTACAGCAGCTGGGGTTGTCTGTGTTCCACTAGTTGAGGGCAGTGCTGGTGCTGGTGCCGTGCTTGGAGGGGGAGGTGCAGGAGCTGCTGTCTGTGGGCCTGGAGCAGGTGAGGTTGATGGACCTGAAACAGTGTCTGTCATCCTTTGGGTGACTGTGGTCTGAGCTGTTGTGCTAGTGGTGGCGGCTGTTGTGGGCAAGGCTGGCCTCCCTTGTGCAAAAGCCCGCCAGACCCCTGTGACTCTTTCATGGCCATAATGACGTGTCATATTGCGGAACCTAGACTCCACCTCTAGTATGTGGCGGTAATGCATCGCCCGCCTCTGGAATTCCCTGATCTCATGGGCATTCATGTTGGCAGCTGTAAAAATAGAGAAAGCCAAACATTAGTGACATCATTGTGTGATACATCTACAGATGATATTCTAACATTTCCTCAAAATTAGCTGAAACAGTCCAAATCAAAGTACAGATCATAGAATGTCCCTGAGGAATGACAGGCCAACGCAGCCTACACATCTACTATCTAACAGCACAGCAATGCTCAAAAAGGTGTGTACGTACTTAAATGATCTGTGCATCATTGTTCTGCTATTAGTCATACAACAAATGCTGCCAGTACTCCACATGTGACAGGCCAACTAATGACCATCTTCTGGATGACAATCAAGGCCCACAAGACCTATGATTTTTAAATGGAATTGCCTGTTCACTATGCAGTTGCCAATCATGAGGGGGTATCCTAGGTTGGAACAATAGGATGTTGGAATTAAATGTCTATCTTTCTCTTCTGGGATCCTCACACCTAGGTACACATATTTAATATCCCTAACCCTGTGCCTCAGGGGGTAATGGACATCCAACACATACTTTCAAACATCAAGGACAGCCAGGAAGCTTTGGACAGCTGTCCATGGGTTTAGTCAGTCCACCACAGGTAAGGAGGGATGCCAACTAGGATAGACTCAAACATTGGGCAATCACATCCACATTTATGTTCCCAATTGCGGCCAATTCTCAACATTATGGGGGTCATTATGACCCTGGCGGAAGGCGGAGAAGCGGCGGTAGGCCCGCCAACAGGCTGGCGGTCTTTTTCTTTGTATTATGACCATGGCGGTTACTGCCATGGTCATCCACCGGTTCTCCGTTCCGCCTGCCAGGGTGGAGACGACCGCCGGGCTGGAGACCTGGGTCTCCAGCCCGGCGGCCGTCACTATACCGCCAGCGTTATTTTGACCCGGCTTACCGCCGTGGATTTCCTGTGGTTGGAACCGCCATGAAATCCATGGTGGTAAGCACTATCAGTGGCAGGGAATTCCTTCCCTGGCACAGATAGGGGTCTCTCCCACCCCCCGCCCCCATCCCGACTCCCTCCCCTACACCCCCCACCACCCCTGCCACCCCCCAAAGGTGGCAGGGCCCCCCCTCCCGACCCCGACCCCCAACATCAAATAACTCACACACACACAACACGCACGCAGGCACCACCAACACACACACGCACCGACATAAATGCCAACATACACACACACAGTCAGATACGCACACCCACATACAAACATACACGCACACATCCATACAGACATACCCACAGACATACACGCACTCATTCCCAAAACACGCAACACCCCTGCAAGCATACACGCACTCACACACCCCCTCTACATACACCCCCATGCACCCACACAACACACAACACCCCCCCACCTCCTTCCCCTAACGGACGATCGACTTACCTGTTCCGTCGATCCTCCGGGAAGGGACGGGAGCCATGGGGGCTGCTCCGCCGACACCACACCGCCAACAGAACAGGATGGCTGTTGCCGGCTCTCTGTCGGAAAAAGGACGGAGAGCAGCCAACAGTCATAATACGCCGAGCGGCAAACCGCCACTACTGGCGGTCTTCCGCACGGCGGTCCCTTGGCGGTCTTGTAAAAAGACCGCCGAGGTTGTAATGACCACCTATGTGAACTCACTGATACCTTTCCAAAAACAAGCACATAGATGCAAGCGCACATCTGGGCTTTAGCTGCATTCACACCTATGACATTCAACTCAAGTGCCACATGAACGGAGCACAAAATGTGGAACTAGATGCTGCTAGGAAGTCAAACATACAGTCCTACATGGTCATTAGTTAACAGGGATGTTCAAGTCTGTAGGTCATGCTTTGGCATCACTGGTCTGTGTGAATAAGGGTATGACTTGCTGAGTAAATCATGAAAATGGCCACCTCATCATTAATAATTGGCATACATGTAGCAACAAATATCACCCTGTTCACCTGCCCATGCCTATAGCACAGCCCTAGAATCCCAATATATGACTCTCTGCCACTGATTGTCCAACTCAAACATGGAACAAAATCTCAACCTCCAGTCAAGTCACATATCAGATCATGTGCCAGCACATCTTACCTTGCAATGTGTTCAACACACAGGAGTCAATCACACAACAGCTGCAAACACAACACAGGACTAACATATCAACACTTACTGGATATGTCTGGGTCCACAAATCGAGCCACTTTACCACATGCTGGTCCATCTGTAAAACATGGAAGTGTGAAATGTGCTCAATGTCTGCTCACTGTACAAAACCTGGAACAACAAATCACTGTGTGTGACATTTTATATGATAGAGCAGCACCTCAGGCATGTAGACACCCCAACAGACATACTACTGCAAACAAGCATTGACCCTGTCACTCCAGTGAGTGATACTCAATTTTGTGCTGAATTATTCATAGAGGGTACTCCATTTCTTCATTTGTTGTTATGAGAGACATGCAAAGCCATATTCCTGGTGCACTGCAATACCAGTCACTCAAGTATTGTGGCTTGTGCATCAAGGGACAATCAGTTACTGTGTGATGCTCATGCGGGTTGAGTTTGGCTCATGAATTATTGTGCTTTCTATGGTCCATTATGTGTGGACCTGTGTTGTCTGTAGGTTACATATGCCACATTGCCAGTGTACCCAGAGCAGTATATGCCCCATGACACCATGATGGCATGGATCCTGTGTGTTACTTGATGACAATGTTACGGTAAACATGGATTGGCCATTTATCTAAATCAAAACAACAAACAAATATATGCTGACAGTGTCTAATGTAATCATCCGTGACAGAATGCATGGGCATTGCACCTGAAATGTGTTACTCAGGGCCCAGTGTACCTATATCAGGTATTGTAAATCACAGTTAGCCACATTCATCATCTTACATTTGCCAAGTTGGGTGATCTGTGGTTATACAATGAATGGACACTGTCCCCTATTTGAAACATGGTTTAGCAAATGTCCTACTGTGGCAACCTTGATGAGATAGGTCTCAATTTGTATGCACATTGGGAATGGCAGCAGTTGCAGGAATGCTGATCTGCTGATCTTAGCATACACCCATGTCTGTGATAGCCTTCATACTGAGAAGTTAACAATTGTACATATGCTGCACTAGATCAGCAGGGGTGTACCAAACGTAAACTAGCAAACTATTTTGTCACTTTAAATATATGATGGAAGCAGTCAGGCGTCTCTTGCACAAAATCATGCAGATAAATAATTTGTGACCATGCATTCACAAAGTTCAGGGATCCCATGATGACCCATGAACTTATGAAAATTGCTTGGCTATAAAGTGACACAGATGGCAAATACATCAGCTCTGTACCAGCAATTGTGGTCAAGGCAAAATAAAACACACAGGAACAATGAACTTAGGGCCAGGAGTTTTTTTTATTTTTATGTGTAGCATTTGCTTCATTAGTTTAAGCTACAGATATGGAAAGTAACACAAAATATTTAGATATTATCAAGTGTGCATTACTTTGGCATCCATAATTAATTTAAATGCTGCACAAACCAAGTCAAAATATCAGCCTCAGATATTACCAGAGGTTAGGAAGTTCTTTGTAAGCATGGCCATGAATACAGTTCAGGCATGTATTAAAAAAATTGGGGACTACATTCGTTCCTTGCATTAGCATGTGAAATACATCTCATTCCTGGTACACTCACAGGCCCTGAAAAATACCTTTGTTTGTGCCGCATTACTATCATCTATTGATGTCAAAGCAGCACTCATTTACAAGATCAAGTTGTCTTTTGTAAGTTTGTGCAGCTTTTGTATCCACAAATGACGGTAATGCGTAGCAAATATTGTATAATTCAGGGCCTCTGTATGTTCAACTTGCATTCCACATGTCCACAAACATTGCATGCAGCATGTCACAAAATCTGCTACTGTAACTACAGAGAATTTTACTGTACACATTAGTCTAATTTGTAATCACCAATAGGGCCACTAATCACCACACCCAGGTGGTCCAGCAGGTCTTGCTCTCTGGCCACAAGTTCAGCCCAGCGATGTTTAAGTTGGTGGTCGATGCGCTGGCTGTTGAACACTCTCTTTAGGTGGAACAGCACCTTGGACCACCTGAGCCTCCTCGCCTAGGTGTGATACCCCTGTATTACCCTGCCACCAGCCTCTAACATCAGGGGGAAGAAGTGGCATACCAGCCAAAAAAAAGCCCCCAGCTCCTCCTCACCCATTCTCCCCAGACGTGGCCTTCCCAACATCACAAAAATAATAGGGATAGGAAAGGGAAAAGAGGGAAATACAGGTAAAGGAGGTATGAACATGAAACTTAAAGAACCCACAAACAGCCCAACAATACCCTAACTACACACTCCCAACAGTACAAAGACAAAATTAGACACAACAAATGACAATAACACACTTACACTGATTTACAGAGACAATTACAAAAACAACAGATGACAATTGAAATGGCACACAGGAGACAAAAGCACAATATTGACAGACACAACTCTCTACACAGCCACACAGTCTAGAAGAATAACAGACTGCAAAGTGAAAGTACACCCGCTGTACCATTTCTTGTAAACAGGGTATCCTATTACATCACTTCCTGTCTCAAATGCGGTGCGTTTTTATTATGATGCGAGCAATTTTATGACGCTTATGGGCTTTGCGTCAATATTTTTTTACGCATATGCTTAAAAATTCCCCCCAATTAAAGGATCAATATATTTTACATACATAACCGATTTCATGGGGTGCAGTGTTGGAATTAACGCTAGGGAACAATCGATGTTTAAAGGGTGTGAGCATCATTTTTTGATGAATATGCGTCTTTTTTGCCGCTTTTGCATCAAAATATCTGTCTTGAACTGTATTTGTGTCATGTTTCTCGTTTTTAACATACATGAAGGCTATAACTATACAAAGATAGGCTGTTAGGGCCTGCTGTGTGTGTTCTAGTGTTTGGGCACATGTGGCAGACCACACTACTGCGGACCATAATACTCATATTGTTGTGCCAGATTAGCACTCTTAACTGATGCAACAGCAACCCAAACTTTTGGAATTAAAATTGGTATTTCCTAGTTTGAGCATGGCTGGCCTGCATGGAAGTGCTAAGAGGTGTGTGCAGCTTCAGTCTCTCACAAGTCCTGGAGTTGAGAATCAAGTTCAAAGGGCCAACTGGACCTTTCACATGGAAAGCAATGGACAGCTGATTACAGGCCCTACCGACTACCAGGCAGTGCATTATCAGACCTGAAGTCCATGCAAACTGATGAACTATGACTATGCCATGCCATACTGAAGAGGGAAGCACACAGGAGTCAGAATGGGATTCTAGGTGTGTGTAGATGAAGATTCTCAGGGTACAGATAGTCCATTGACAGGGCCCCCTAGAGAAGGGTGGACAGAGACTGAAAACATGGCAGTGGCAGGACTCCTTACCTGGGATGGACTGCGCAGGCATGTCTTGTGAGCAATGCTTGTCATACCTGGGGCACTTGTGCTATCCATTTTCTGCTTAGATGGACTTCTTGTCACACATGCTCCTTGCAAAGATAGCTGATGTCACACTTACTGCTGTCACGGGTCTGGTCATACATTCCTGTTAGCAATGCAATAGTACATCCACTGACTCATGTATGAAACACTTTTTTACCTTATGATTGATGGTGTCTTAGATGTGTTTCATGTGCTGCAATGGACCATGTTGGTAACATGGATGTGTCTCATAGCTGTGGTCCTCTGATATTGTCCTTCACATGTGAACTAGGCAGGATATATGTCATTTACTCTCTGTGTGATGTTTGGTGCACATTCTTACCGATCAAATGTGATGTGGCTTTTTCAGTATACTAATCTGAATTTCTGCAATGCTCCATGAGGCTAAAGTCTGATTATGATTCCTAGGGATCATGTGATGCATAAAATATACCCAAAGCATGATTGAGTGATGAAGGTAGGTGTTTGATGACATCTGATAACAAAGTGGTGATGGGGACTATAGTTAAAAGAAGTTTTGTACAATGTGTTGTCTCCGACGCAATCCTGCTGCAGTGTTTGGATGGTCCCCCTCATTTTCACAGACAGCATCCTCCCCTTCCTCCTCTTCAGGCATTCGTGGGTCTGGTTCATAGAGGGGAATGTTTCTTCCTACACAAATGTTGTGCAGGATGGCATAGGTCAAAATGATCTTGCAGACCATTTCAGGTGAAAATAGGAGGCTGCCTCCGATGATGTCGAGGCACCTTAATCTGGGCTTCAGGATGCCAAAAGTCCTCTCAACTATGGTGCGTGTCCTCTTATGTGCCTCATTATAGCCATGCTCTGATGCTCTGCTTGGGTTGGGTTGGCAAATGGGGTCATGATCCATGGCTGGATCCCGTAACCCTGATGAGCTGAAAGAGAAAATGAGTGTAAATATTTGGATGTTGGTTGCACCTTGATTATCACTTTGCATGGCAGTTGTTATCTTGTGTCGTCTGTGACACATCTGTGTTTGTGTTATTGTGTGGGATCCTAGGCTTCTAGGATATTCTTACTGCATTGGGTTGTTTAATTATCAAAACTGGTGTTTGGCTGATTGACCTGATATCAGCGGTATATTTGTAAACTTTCAGTTCATTGTGTATCTCCCATGCATTATGTCATGTGAAAGAAGTGTCCATGTGCCTTCACTGGAGGTGACATGATACTTCCACACACAGAATTGATTCCACTGTGGTGGTAACACAGTTGCACTATATGGCCTGAACATCCCATCCAATTCAACATATGTAATAGCATGTGATAAACAACAGTGAGGCCCTATGATTTGGCTAGGTGAAAATGTACAACACATCTCCATAAGCTGGCAGCACCAGCACTGAAGTGTTCACAATTGACAATGCACAAATATCCCATGTGTGACAAAATCAATGCAAACCTATTTTTGTGCCCTCACCGAGTTGGCTCATGGACAAACGTGGACACTACTGAACCTGCTCCAGGTAAGCTGGCTAACTTGGTTGTGGGGGTGAAGGTTTAAGTGTCAGAAGGTCCATGAGCCTATGCATCTGTTATGTATATGTGTAATTTTCTCAATCCGTATGTGTAGCAGTTTGCACTTGCCATTAGTGTCACATCAATATGTGTTCATAGCACAGTCCACTTCCTTATTGCTGGCGGACAATGTCACCCCATGAGTGATGTGAGATGTTGGTATAGCCTCAATGATTCCACGTCAACCTCATTAGAGTCAGCATCATCATGCTATGTGTCTCATGGTGTTTGACCTGCAGTGAAACACATTACACACCCCTTGCACAGTACGTTCTGCTTGGAAGGGTGTGTGATTGAGTGCTATTGATGTGATATTGTAAGATTCATCTTCCAAGTTGTACTGCCAGTTAAGGACATGTCATTGTCACTGTGTGGTTTTACATTGGTCCCTTGTGGCTCTGGAGTGGCATCTGTTGTTATTTGCATCTGTCATTTGTCCAAAGGTGTGCATCCCATTGGGTCAGGATCTGAAACATGACTAGCAGTGTCACAACCTCAGTGTCTTCCTGGCCACGTGTCAATATTGTGGTGTATGTGTTGCGTGTCCTACAGGGTTGCTGTGCTGTGTGTATATAACAAGGTTTCTGTACTTACCAACAAGTAGGCCATTGCCATATCGTCCAGCCTGGAAGTGTTGATTGATGGTGCTGTTGCAGAAGATGAATGAATCACGTACACTGGAAGTGTGGGGTGGTCAGAAACGAGGGTGAAACTGGATTAGTGCACCATCAGCTAATAATGCTGATTCAGCATAGGTTAGTTCTATAGGGAGGTGTGTGTAGAGAGTGTCTATGGAAGTGGCTATGTCTGCTGAAGGGAGTTCCTTTTACGGACTAGGTGGCCTCACACACATAATAGTGTCATGCTTCATCATTTGACCAACTAGCCCCACCCAGGTAAGATAGTACTACCTGGGCGGACTCAACCGCGTTGTTAAAGGAACGACAGAGGGAGTGCTGAAATAAATCTTACTGGATATTTAGCAGGGATCCAAATGAGGTAAGAATAAAATGACCATACATGTCACCTATCCCGGTTAGTTAGGTACTTTAATAAAGGGGCATGCAGGTAAGGCTAAAATTATGATTGGGACTCAGTTGAGTTCTAATGTCTCATGGAGTCTAAAAAACAGGGACCAACATGTTTCTGCCCTCTTTACGTGCTGGAAGGTCAGGGGCATTCGTCAGGGTCAAGGATCCCCTAAAGGTAGATGCTATTAAGCATGCTCGCTGAGTGGAAGAGGAAAAGTAAATGGCCTACCTGAACTGATTGTTCATATTAGGGTAGGTCTGAGAGAAAATAAACTGGTAATTATAATAAATATGGTGAATCAGTGTCACAAAAAACAGCACACAACACAGCACACAAGGTGATAAAAGCAGTGCAGAAACAAAAACACACACACACTAACATGCAATGGGGACTTACCCCAAGGAAAAAGGCAAATAGCCTCTGGTCTGGGTAATGCCGGGGGAGGTATCCCTTGTAGTCACACTCTATAGGGAGATTAAGCAATGACAAAGACAAAGACGATATCAAGTATACAGAATGTAAAAGGGGGGGCACAGGTTAGTGCCCTGCAGAGTTACTTACTGGCCAGCCTAGTAAGCTTGGTTGGAATTACCTGGTAGGCGGAAAAGAGGAGTGGACCTCCGTCCAAGAAGTAAATATTAAAAAAAAAGACAAGTGTTAGGTCCCATAAGGTTCCTTGTCTGTTTCTTATGGGATTGTCCCGTGGTTGAGTGTGGACAATCATGTCCCGGATACTTTTGCCTTTTTAAAAGCATTCAGGGGCAGTTGGAAGGGTAGTCCTCCTGAGGTTAGAATTTTCCAGTCCTCGTTTATTATCTTTTTGATTGTATTGGGCGCAGGGTTAAAGGTAGTTACACAAATCAAAGTATCTTCCTTGTTGGTTCTGATGGTGGGTTGTAATAATGTTTCTCTGTTGCTAAAACAAGCACGTTTTTCGGCTCTTCTCAAGAGGTATGCAGGGTATCCTCTTGCTTGTAGTTTGTCAGTGAGCTTTTTGGCATGTTTCTTATAATCTGTAAGCTCTGTATAATTACGTCACAAACGTAGGAACTGCCCCACTGGTAGGTTCTCTCTGAGAGAATGTGGGTGAAAACTGCGAAATTGCAACAGGTAATTCTTGTCAGGTGGCTTATAGTATACCTAGGTTTTAAGGAGGCCATTTTTCTCAGTTATGTTATGTAAATTCTTCTCAGGAGTACATGTGGGGCGGTATTACTCCCACCACTCTCTTTTGTGTTCTAATAATGAATCACATGCACTCCCAGGATACTTTGCCATGATGTTGGTGATCAATCCCTGGTGATCCACAATGACCTGCACATTGATGGAGTGTGTGTGCTTCCTGTTGAGGTATAGATGCTCCGCTGCAGCAGGTGGCACAATCCATACATGTGTGCAGTCAATGCCACCAAGCACGTGTGGGAAGCCATTGATTTGATAAAACCCCTGTTTGGTCTCCTGCTGCTTCTGCTGTGTGTTGGTGAAGCTGATGTGGCGGGTGTGAGGGAGATGATGGCATCCAGTACCTTGGGAAGGAAGGCAGAGAATGAGGGCTGTGAGATCCCGGCAACCAGGGCACCAGTGGTTTGAAAAGAGCCACTTGCCAACATGTGAAGGACAGCTAGCAGCTTGGTCTCTGGTGGAATGATGTGGGGTGTCTGCAAGCTGGGTGTTAACTGTGGCTCAATGTGGCGCAGCAGCTGCTGTATGGCATGCCAGTTTAGTCTGTACCTCTGGATGATGTCATGTTCCCTGAGGCCCTTAAGGGTTGTCCTGGTCTGGAATATCCTCTCCTGCCTTCGGCGTTGCCTTTGGGGTCCCTGTTTGTGTGGTGGAAGCTGCTGCTGTTGCTCCTGTGCTCTGCGTCTTTGTACATGCTGGATGAATAGCACCTCCATGTCTTCCTTTTGGAGCTCTGATGTTACTTCTGTGAGTTTTCCTTAAGTACTGATGTGTTTGCCCCATTTTAATGCCTGCCCTGACCCAGGCGTTAATTTTTGGCCCAAATCGGGATTTGCACCATTTTCCCGCTCCGCCTCCCAGCCGTGCGGCATTTTTGCGCTGTTAGATAAATAGGGCGCACCGGTGTTTTAGTCATTTTTTGGACAGGAACGCCTACCTTGCATGTCATTAACGCAAGGTGGTTTCACGCATTCCGAAAATGACGCACACTGAGATATTTTGACGTTAGGTGGGTCTAGCATCAAAGTATAAATATGGTGTTAGTTTTGAGCCAAATTTGCATAAAAAAATGACTCAAATCCGGCGCAAGCAGAGTATAAATATGGGACTTAGTGGTTTGGGTTAGTTCAGAGAGAATCACATGCAGTTCGTCCCCTAGTGATTGAGAGCTAGCCTCGGGGCTTAATTTGGTCTGTGTTTTTGGGATGGGTGTGCTCATCAGTCTACCAGTTACAACCTGGTGTGATGTGAGATGCTGATCACTTCTGGGTGTGTTACTTAATACAAACAAGGCTGGGGGCAGATGGCAGAGCCACTTCCTATTAAGGCTGGTGCATATTTTGATTATTTTATTTTTTAACAGGCCATTGAGTCTGTCAATGATGCTGTTGCTATAACGGTGATGCACTGAGGCCAGTTTATGTGTTATTCCTAAAAGGGTGAAGATGGGAAGAAACATAGAGTTCATGAAGTGTTTTCTATTATGTGACCGGATGATGTCTGGTACTTCCCACCTGGGTGTTACTTCTCTGACAAGGAACGTTGCCACTGCCTTGGCGTCACAGTCAATGCAAGGGCTGGCTACGATCCACTTAGGCTATGGACAGACTATTACAATCAGGTATTGATAGTTAGCACGTCGACCGATCATGTCAATAAAGTCAATGTGTGATGCCCTGAAAGTGGCCGTTGGGTACAAGATAGTTGATGATACGTCCTTGAGTGTAAGTTTGGGTAAGTATAATTGGCAGACAGTACATCCGTTTAAATACATCATCACTGTTTCAGTAAGGTTGGTGATAAACCAGTCACTCTGAAGTTCCGTTATCATGTTGTCTTTGGCAGTGTGTGTGGTGGTAAGTGTAACTGGGGTAAAGCAATGTTGACTACGATCTGTGGCATGACAGGTTTCCCTGTGGGTGCGTGTTGGTATATGAGGTCATGTGCAGTCTGAGTGTAGCCCTTGGCTACCCTTCACTCCTTCTCCTTTGGCAATGCAGTTTCCTGCAACTCCCTCAGGTACAATCCTGCTGTTTCTGTGTAAAGCTTGTCTTGTACATAAACTGACCTTTTAACAAACTGGTCAGCTAATGCATTTCCCCGGGATATGAAGTTCTTGCCTACTGTATGAGTGGTGCATTTTACCATGGCCACTCGAATGAACAGGGTCAGTGCATTGATCAGTATATCTTGGTGGTCCCAGTGTCTGACAGGCATGCTGTCTGATTTCAAACACCCTCGCATTTTCCACCTTCCTATGCTAGAGTGCACCGTGATGGTGACATAGCCTGAATCTGAGTAAACAGTTAACGACTTTCCCGAGCTTTGGGTCATGGATTCAATAATTGATATTAGCTCTGCCACCTGCGCTGAGAGGCGGGGGAGAAGAGTTAGCTGCGCTGTGACCTGTAGTTTCTCTGAGAGCATGTGGCTTTGAGCCATTACTACCACTGCCGTGTGTTTTACCCCAGTCTCTTGATCTATCATGGAGGAACTGTAGATGAACAGTGCCTCACTATCTAGGATTGGATCCTCTTGTGCCTGGCTGATCCCCTCGGGGTGTATGTTGCACAGTCATGGATTTTCTCTCCTTCTCGAACCTTGCGATCTAGGAAAGTGGATGGATTTATGAGATGGCACTGTACTATTTTTAGTGATGGCCTGTAGAGAATCAGTTCGTAACCCGAAACCCGATGTGTAGTCAGTGTGCTCTTTCTCTTTTGTATGACCGCGGACACTGAATGTTCTACATACAGTGTCAGCGGTGCCCCCATCACAATGGAGGTGCTTTTGTCGATGGCAAAGCCTGCTGCTGTTAGCACCTGTTTGCATGGTAAATGACACTGTATGACTGAGTCTAAGAGCCTGCTGTGGTACGCAAGAGGTTTGTGCCCCACAAGATACTTTTGTGTCAGGAGTATTGACATGACTTGTTCATCCGTATGACTGAATAAGAAGAATTCCTTCTTATAGTCAGTTATTCCTCACCCGGGAGTGAGTTATCTCTGTTTTGAGCTTGCAAAAGGCATTGTGCATTTCAGGCATCCATGCTATCTCCTTTTGGCCTAGCTTTTGCCTTTTTGTATGGCCTAGAGTAAGACAGCAACAAGCGTGCTGTAGTCAAAGACCAACTGGTGGACATACTTGTGCACAGTCCTAAAACCTTTTTCATACCCTTTTTGGTGGTGGCATAGCCCTGATAGAGTCTGCGCGTTCTGGTGTGAACTGTTGATCGGCCGCTGAGATCAGTTGACCTAGATAACTACCTCCTGTTGTACATACTGCATCTTTCCCTTCTCTACTTTATGACCTCTCTCGGCAAATGCAGTCAGGAGGGCTATTGTGACCTAGTGACATAGGTCCTTGGAGGGACTGCATATCAAGAAGTCGGAAGCATACTGTATCATGGTGCTATTCGATCGGAAGTTAGCAAGGTCCTTTCTCAGTATTCAATTGAAGACACTGGGGAACTTACAACAGCCTTGCAGTAGTCTCGGGTATAGCAGCTGAACCCCTTGGAAAGTGATTGGGGTCAGGTACTAACTTTTGGGGTATGGCAGAATGATAATGAATGCATTCTTGATGTCTCTCATGAAGAAATAGCGGGCTTCTGTGGGTATGTTAGTTGGTATGATGAAGGGGTCTGGCACCACAGGGGAATTCCTGGACCACTATGTCATTGAGATGGCGGAGGTCCTGCAGCAGATGCCAAGTTCCTTGCTTCCTCTTTTTCACTAGGAGGATTGGTGTATTGCAGCGTGAGACCTCCACGTAGAGGACCTCCTGATCGACAAGTGCTTGGCTTGTGGGTGCTATACCTTCATCGGCTTTCTTGGAGAGAGGGTACTCATGCACCTGGGCAGGATGGCCCCTTCTCACTGTGTTATCCTTACTGGTTCTGCAGTATTGATGAGTCCCACTTCATAAGGTCCCTTCACCCATTACTGTGGCAGTACTGCTGACAAGTCTTGCTCCTGCCATGTCATCAATATCACCATAGGCAATGGAGCCCCATTCCGCAGTTCTACCCTAACCTTAACCAAATTGTTGAAGATGATTTCTGAGGATCTGGACATTTACTGAACAGCTGATCATCGGTTACCTTCCGTATTCTGAGACCGGGTAAAATGAAGATGATACATTCCCACATTGCTTTCACTTGGTTTGTGGCCAGCAGGACCTTGTATTCGGGATGCACCTCAACGGCCTCCAAGCCTAGCAGCACCTCCTCTGGGGGTTTCATATCATGGTGACCCTCCCGGAGGAACACAAATTTGAGGGGCAGCTATAGCCACTGACCCAAAAGTGCAGGGCATTAGCAATGACTGTGAGAACAGCATTAGTGAACACCATCAGGTCGATGGGTGTCACTCTTATCAGCCAGCCTGCACAGTGTGGGCAGGTTAAAGACATGAGTCTTGATTGGGTAACTCTAGGGGGTAAGCTGGTCATTGTCCCATCTTCTGAAAGATGGATGGTCATGTTTAGTTTGGTCATTAAGGCCCTCATTATGGACTTGGCGATAATCACAGCCGACCGCTGTGCCGACGGTGAACAGAAGACTGCAAGTGGCGGTGGACTGCCCAGTGCTGAATAATGATGTAAAAAAGACAAACCTCCAAAAATCCTGCAACCTTCACCCACCGCCAGGGCCAATGACAGCGGAAAGTCAGTACACCATACCCCGCCACTGCCATGCAGACAAAGCCTCTGCCCACCAAATAATGATGCACAAATCAGCTTGGCAGGCAGTGAATGCCGAACGACCATTGGCGGTACGGACCGCAACTGCCAGCAATGGGACCCACCAGCAACAAATGCATACATTGGCAAGTTTGAAACCCACACACATGACACACATCCACAACACTATAAAACACTCACATACACACCCCACAATCCTTTGCAACGCCAATAGCACAACAGATATTGACAAGACAACATGCATACACTGAACTCAACATCACACAAGTCACACACTCAACCACACAACAGCACCCTCACCAATACACCAACAACACACTACCCACAACACACACCATGGCACCCCCTAAGCACCCCCGCTCCACAGACAGGGAGCTAAGGACCATGGTGGATGAAATACTCAAGGTTGAGCCACAACTATTCGGGGCACAGGTGCAGCAGATACCCGTGGCCAGGAAGATGGAGCTATGGCAGCGGATAGTCAACAAGGTCAATGCAGTGGGAATCCATCCACGCACAAGGGACGACATCCAGAAGAGATGGAACGACCTGCGCGGGTAGGTTTGGTCAATGGAATCCAAACACAACATCGCTGTACAGAAAACTGGTGGTGGTGTTCTCCCACCTCCTCCCCCTAATACACCAACTGGGAGGAGAAGGTCCTGGCTATCCTGAACCCAATGGGCCTCACCAGTCTCACTGGCGGACTGGATTCAGGTATGCCAACAGCAATATCTTCATATTCACCAACCTGTAATGCATGTACTACCCCATCCCCTCACTACCAACAGGGCCCCATCTGTTACCCAGTCCACAACACCCACATCCAAGGTCCCTGCATGCCCAGAATTCAAACAAATCTCCAACCAACTCCCTGTGCACAGTCACCTACCCCTGCATGGAATCCCAGTGTAACTACAGCACCCACAATGCACTTCCACCCCCACATAAAATGCAACAAAATGTACCCATCAAATAGTGCAAACCAGTGCAGCAATTGCTGAAAAAGTACCTGACAGCCGCATGTCATTTCCCCCACACACAGGCACCACCATCCTTGCCACCTGGATGGATATGTCAAGGAGTGCCAGCCCTCCACCTGAAGATGGATGCCCCACTCAGGAGAGTACAGATGGATGTCTGGACAAAGAGAAAATCCCTGGCTCATCTCAAAGTGCTGAACGGTCGCCCTCCAGAATCCCCACCCAGGATACCACTGACACCCCTACCACTCAGCCACCATCATCAGCTCTGGCCAAACGAGCCCACACCAGTGTCTCCCGGCCACGGACTGGCTGCCCACATGTACAGAGGCCAGAATCTCCACCCACCAACAGGTGGAACTGCCAGACCTGTGCAGGGGACACAGGCACAGGGGGCTAGGGCCAGTGGGAGGGCATCAGTGGGCCAGAGGGTTGCCAAAGGATGGATGCAGCAGCCCAGGAGGTGATATCTGGGGTCCTGGGAGCATACAACCATACCCAGGAAAAGATGGGCCAGATGCTGACCACCCTAAAGCAGAATCAGAGGCTGCTGATACCATACCACCAGGAGGCCATGGAGCAATGGAAACAGCTCAATCCAGCTATGGCCTCCATGGCAGTGGTGCTGCAGCACCAGTACCACAGCCAGCCTGAGTCCTCCACTCACCTTCAAGCCCGTACCACTAGCCAGGACACTGCCCTGCCTTCTACAGCTGCAGGATCCACTGGACTGGTGGCACTGCCAGAGGACACACAAGAAACCAGCACCCCTACCCCTGCAGCCCAGCTGCACCTTCGCGAACGTGTCCTCAGACCCAGATATGCCACTGAAACACCAGCCAGGACCAAATCCAGAGCCAGGAAGTGACTCTGCCCTGAACTGGCTCCCTTGTGTGCCACTGAGCTACCTTGTTGACAAGCCACTGCCATCACACCATCTTCCAATGGCAACATGGACCAAAACCCAGTGCAGCCAACAGCTGAGCGTATGTACCTGAGTATGTTTTTTCACCATGTGCCCACTCCCTTTCACTGTCCGAACACTTATGTATATATTGCCATTGAATAAATACACCTATGCACTCAAATTGTATGTCCCTCATCAATGAGATATCAATTGTGATTGTGTATGCATTAGCCAGTTACTATCATAATCACACTTTTATTGCAGAAGGGGATACAACACACTGTAGTGTCTGAAGTATGTCACACTGTACCTAATATTGAGTTCTCTGACACATGCCACTTCAGTCATCATTTAGCATTGTCACTGACAAAAGACACCTCAGTACTAATTACATGAGACAGACTGTAACTATGCAGTGAAGACAGCAGCATCATTGAACAGTACCTGAGAGTCACTAGAAGTATAGCCTGATTAGCTGAGTCCTGAAGTTGAGATCTTCCCCCTCTTCTTCCTCACCATCACTCTCATCCCCTCTCTGAGGTTGCAGGGCTGGTTGAACAGCACCCTCCTCTTCCAGAAGTGGGATAGCTTTCCTCACAGCCAAGTTGTGCAGCCTGCAGAGGCCACCACTATCTACCACACCTTGTGAGGGACATAGCACAGGGATCCCCCAGAGAGATGGAGACAATGAAATCTTGTCTTCAGGAGTCCTATAGTGCGCTCTATCACCCTCCTTGTACTTCCATGGGCCTCTCTGCATCTGTCCTGGTATTCCTCACAGGTGTCAGGAGCCATTGCAAGTTGGGGTAGCCAGAATCACCTGCAAAAGTGGGCGAAAGAGGACTTGACCAAACTGCCTTTACTTGCATAATGCCTGCCCGTCAGCTATCTAACTGATCCAGTGTCATACACATTCACCTATGAGCCAACCTCTGTCCCCTTGTAGTTGTCCCATCATGTGTGGCACACTGTTGTTTCTCAGGACAAATGAATCATGGACTGATCCTGGGAACCTGGCATTGACATATGATATGTATTGATCAGCAGTACACAGCAATTGTACATTCACAGAGTGATAGTTCTCACGATTCCTATACACCTGTTCATTCACTCTTGGGGGTATGAGAGCTATGTGGGTTCCGTCAATAGCACCTATCACATGGGGGATGGAGCACAGATAGCCCTTGCACAGTTGTAGGGATGGCATGCTGATTCCAATTGGCCGGCTTCAGAACAGGATCCATTAATGCACAGAGGCCATGGATTGTAGCTCTATTGAGTCGATAATGATGTGACGTTCCTCCATAGTTTCCAGATCTATCAAGGGTCTGTATACAGATGGGGCCGTCCCTCGCCACATGGGTCTGTACCTATGAGGGAGGAAAGAAAACATTCCGAGTGTCTTCATTCACTTGCATCACATGATTTCACTGTACTTTTCAAAATGTGTCACGTAGGTAACGCACAGAAACAGAAAGAATGAGGTGAACCATCAGGCAAATGTGTGCTGAGGTTTCTCTGTCATAATGGCATCACAGTGTGGACACACTTCCAAAGATGGGTACATGTGGGGATCATAGAATCATGTCAGCAAGCAACGAAGGGGAGAGAGAATGGGGCCCTGGATGAGGCCACCGGCCAGGCTATGGAGACATGGTGGGAGCAAAATGACAGCCTCCTGCCATCCAGGTATGATAGAGCGGAAGTTACTTCATTCCGCTGGCGTTAGTCGTCATGGCGGAAGGCGATGTTCACCACCGTGCACCTGATCATTGGATTACATAGTTGTCAATGGGGAACCTTGGCCAATAATGATCGCCGCCGGCGGTGACGGAGCATAACGCCGCGGTACCTACACTATTTTGTCAGACCCTTGATACTTGACTCCTGATTCACGTGAAATGTAGTACTCCACTGCGTGTGCTGCTGTGTCCTGACTCTGGTTCCTGAGAATGGCGCGTGTGACAGGGCAACGGGCCCTGCCTTCACTGCGGAGGAGATGGAGATGCTGGTGGACGGGTTCCTACCCCTGTATGGGAAGTTGTATGGGTGACCAGAGGCGCAGGTGAGTTGCCGTCTGTCATCTGTAGATGTGTGTGATTGTGGGGGATGCCTGTAGGCATATGTGTTCCATGTGTGACTGCCCAGCCATAGTTTGTCTGGCACATTCTGCCTGTAATTTTTTCAAATGCATGTCAACAATGGCCGTTCCATATGGAATGGCATGGCATTTGTGTGTGGTGCACCCATACTGACGTCTGTTTCTTTGCTCTGTGTGTCCCATGCAGGTCAGCGCCCATCAAAAGAAAGGCCTGTGACAAGCCATCGCCAAGTAAGTGCTGACCCTGGGGGTCTACAACCAGCAGAGCACCCACTGCAGGCAGAGGAGGGAGGACCTGAGGCACTGGGCCAGGAAGACCTGAGAGGCCCAACTGGGGAAGGCCTCCCAACGAGGAAGGGGTGCCCATAGGACCTTGACCCTCCTAATGGCCCGCATACTGGCAGTGGCCCATCCAGATTTGGATGGGAGCTTGAAGGGAGCACAGCAGGCACAAGGGGGTGAGGGGCAACACTGTTGTGATACCACTTTGATGGTTGAATTTGGGTGTTGCGGGATGTTTGCATTGTAGTGCCAGGCACTTAGACAGGTGTGTCCCTGCAGTCCTGCCCCCTCCAAGTCCTTGGGATGGTGTAAGAGCTACTTTTGGCAGGCTCTATAGGCCTATGAGGGATCCCCTCTCTGTCATCTGGTATTCAATGTGGCCTTATGGACTTGTAAGTGCATTGACTGGGCATGGTCTCTCATGGGTGTACTTCATACAGTATATCAGGGTCCTGTTTCATGAAGATTTTTTGGTGTATTCTGGGGTCATGCCTACTGGTCAGGGGCACATTCATAACATATGTTGTTTCTGCTGAGAGTACGTGTCTGACCTGGGTGGGAGTGTGTGTGAGCAAAAATGTACATCTATTCAGGATTTGACATAGTTCTTTCTTGTTTTGTTTCCCCACCCCTGTGCTCGTGTCCTTTGTGTACATTAGTATCATGTGGCGAGGGAGCTGAGGCACCGGCGAGTGGAATGCAGCAGCCCACGGTTCCAAGGAGGCCAAGCCGACCAACGCCAAGGGGACCAGTGGGTTGGAGGGCGAGGGGAGTACCCTGGGGGAGGCAACTACCACTGGAGGTAGTGACTCTGATTTCCCACCGATGGCAGCTTCCTGGTGGTGGCAGACCCTACTGGGCCCACCCATTCTTTATCATCTTCCACCACCCCTCATACCATCACCGCCCTCCCAGTTGCTCCCCACTGAGTTGCCTGTGCCGGCTCACCTGGGAGGGTGGGCGTCTCCTTCACCCCAGGCACCTCATCCCCTGCCCCAGTAAGCCATGCTGCCCTCACGGAGAAGGCTCTTGACCTCCTGAGAACCATCTCTGTATGGCAGACAACCATCGTGAATGCCATCCAGTGGCTAACATCCCAGATGCAGAAATACACTGCATACCTGGAAGGCATTCACCGTGCCATGTATGGCCTATAGAGATCTTTTCAGGCTCTGGCCTCCTCTTTGATGACAGCCAGTGTCCCTGGTCTTTCCGTCCCCCCTGCCACCACCCCTACCCCTTCCAGCACCCCACTCCCTTCACCCATCCCAAGCACACATACAGACAGCATGTACACAGATCAACACACAAGAAGCACACAGAGAAACACAAGAACCACACTTCCCACCGCAAGCAGGCACACACCCAACATACCAAAGCACACACAACAACATCCACTTCCCCCGGTGTGTCAACCTCCCCGCCACCCTGTCTGTCACCTCACCATGCACACCCACACGCACTGCACCCTCAGTCACTGCTGCTTCTCCCATTCATGCAGTCACCACAACTTCTGACATCCAGACATGCACCCCTGACACCACACCTGCACTCACCACTACCACATTTACAGACACTTGAAGCACACTCACCAGACCTGCAGACACCCAGAAAACATCCATCTACACTGGCAGCCTGTCTTCTACCACTGTGTCCACCCCCCTCCTCCCAAAACACTCAAACATTCACACACATCCACACCATACACATCCACCACACATCAGCATACTATACAGGCACCTGCATCCATATCTGGCACACCAACACCTGGTACGAGCACTTCCTCAAACTCCACTCCCAGACCTGCCTCCAAATCTCCTCCAACTGGACCTAAGAATCTTTTCCTATCCCGTGCTGACTTGTTTGAACCCACTGGCCCACCCCATCTTGTCCCTAAATCTGCCCATGCCCTTGCCCAGTCCACTCCTTCCTCGTCCAAGTCCTCCCCAGTCCGCCCTTCCCATTCCCGTGCCCCAGGGAGGAAGAGTCCCCATGTTGCCCCAGGTCCCTCTATCACCCCCAGGTCCAGGCCCACCCCCCTCCTTCCAAGGGCAACCCCAAACCCCCTCCACCTCCCAAACCTAAGCCCAAAACCCAGCCTTTCAGACCTAAGTCCCCACCCCGCCACCCTCTGCCCCTGTTCCCTGAGGTGCCTAGCTACCCCATTGATGCCCCTTTCTAGTGGAGTACTCTTTGCTCACGTGGGAGTCAAGTTCGGGCTATACTGGCTCTTCAGGGACTTAATGATGGACTGGACAATGGCCTTACTTTTGTTACTTAAAATAAAATGTAAGTGCCCAGTAGTGCTGTTGGCACAATATTGTTACATTGTTCAGCGTTTCACTGTGGGGGTGTGGTGTGCACATGTGTGTACATTGGTGCAGGTCTTTGTTGGCTTGTGTCTGGTGAGTACATCTTGTTATGGTATGTATGGCTTGGGATGTGGGAGGGGTTGGGAGTGCGTTGTGGGGTGGGTGGGGTGGGTGTGTAACTGTGCCCTTTCTTCTCATGTGTACTAGGCTGCGGTACTTACCGTCGTTGTCTTAGTCGTCGGTCACGGTCCTGGAGGAATATGGCAAGCAGTAGCAGTGGCATTATTTCCAACTCTTGCTCCATGTCTGCGTCAGCGTGTTCTATGTACCTCCGGTCAGTGTTTCCTTTTATATTGTTTGTTTCCACCACACTTTGCCTGGTAGTGGTTCCCATCCCAGAACTGATGGCGGTCTGGTGTTTAAATATTTGGTGGGCGGGTAAGGCCTTTCCGCCGGCCTCTGGGTGGCCTCCTCCATCCTCGTCGGGACTACAAAGATGGCGGTGTGTGGATGGACCGCTACTTGTTTCCCATTTGCTTCATTATTTGGCAGTCCAGACCGCCAGCCTGTTGGCAGTAGTTACTGCCACCACCGGTGGTGCGGTATTTACTGCCATGTTCATAATGACCACCTAAGTCTCTTCCTAAGAGATTAGTCAGGGATGAGGGGTGACATAGCAGTATATCAAAAAGCTGCCCCACACGTCTATCTCCAGGGTTGTGTGTAGTGAACTCTCATGACCGTGCCTGAGAACCCCTGCATTCCCACTGAGTCTTTGAATAAGAGCACAATCAATTGTTTTAAACATGATTTGGGTGCCCCTGTGTCAATTAGGAAGCTGTATGGTGTGTTATTTACTAGTATTGCCACTATGAGTTCTTCCTTGGACTGCTGAGTCACTGACAGCATGGGACACTTGAGAGTAGGTGTGTGTGTGGCCATCCACCAAACATAGGAATTGCCTATGTTGTCTCTGCACATTCTTTGGTAATCCAGAAGACTGGGACCCATTTCCCCACTCCAGCTAGCTGTGTCACTATCTAGAACCGCTATGAATCTCCGTGTCACTTGAGTGTGCTCATCGGAACAAGTGCCTGAGAACCCCTGCATTCCCACTGAGTCTTTGAATAAGAGCACAATCAATTGTTTTAAACATGATTTGGGTGCCCCTGTGTCAATTAGGAAGCTGTATGGTATGTTATTTACTAGTATTGCCACTGTGAGTTCTTCCTTGGACTGCTGAGTCACTGACAGCATGGGACACTTGAGAGTAGGTGTGTGTGTGTGCCATCCACCAAACATAGGAATTGCCTATGTTGTCTCTGCACATTCTTTGGTAATCCAGAAGACTGGGACCCATTTCCCCATTCCAGCTAGCTGTGTCACTATCTAGAACCGCTATGAATCTCCGTGTCACTTGAGTGTGCTCATCGGAACAAGTGGGAGTACCAGTTGTCCATGTTCGATGGGCTGAACGTGACGGAGGGTCAAACTTTGGGTCGCTCTAGTGCTGGACTGCGGAAGAGCTAGGATTGCCCGGACCTGGTGGTCTGTTAGTCAGTCATGCCTACTCTTAACAGTTAATTGTTTAGTAGGGGCCCCTTCGGCTCCCTCGACTGGCGCATTGGCATAACCCAGTGCGGGGATAGCAGGATTCTGGAGAGCACCTCCATTCCTGCATTTGGCGGGGACAGTGCAGGTGTCTTCCTTGCTGATTGTGGGATAGAATAATTGTTAGAAATGGGGTCTTTGGTTGACAGTCAGGTTACCCCCTGTTCAAGCAAGGACCCTCACTCTAGTCAGGGTAAAAGAGAATCACCCTCAGTTAACCCCTGCTTAACCCCTTGGTATCTTGGCAGAGCAGTAGGTTTAACTTCAGAGTTCTAGGTGTAAAGTATTTGTACCAACACACACAGTAACTTAATGAAAACACTACCAAATTATACAACACAGGTTTAGAAAAATAGAAAATATTTATCTTAACAAACCAAGACCAAAATGACAAAAGTCCGACATACACAAGTCAAGTTATTAATTTTCAAAGATTAAATTCAAAAATAGCGCATAGAAACACAAAATGCTTTGATGAGGTGTTAACACGGCGTCGTGACAGAGTCGTTCCCAATAATCCGACACCAGCGGTGCCAGCCACGGAATCATGCAGACCCCCAGGCACAGTACCTTGGGGAAGAGTGAAAACAAGCCGATGCACGAAGTTGGGGATCACGTCGCCTGTGCAAAACGTTGAATCCGCGCACTTTGAGCGGAGTCGGTCACAACAGGGTGCAGCGACTTCCACGGAGTCGCGGACTTCAGCGGGGCTGCAGCAGTGTCGGGCCTGCGAAGGTCTGCGCGTTCCAGCGAAGGTCACAGAGTCGGTTCCAGGCGGCATCACCGTATTCAGCAACAGCATCGGTCCGGAGTAGTCCGAAGTCGATTTCCTTGGATTCTCACCAGCTTTTCCATGCAAGGGCCAAGGGACTGGATAGGGCACCACTTGTCAGGGCAGGAGTATCAGCAGAGAGTCCAGGTGCTGGTAAGGGAAGTCTTTGATGGCCCTGAGACTTCAGAACAGGGGGCAAGCTCAGTCCAAGCCCTTGGAGAGTCCTCCTGAAGCAGGAATATACCACAAAGTCCAGTCTTTGTCCCCTTGCAGAGGCAGAAGCAACAACTGCAGGATAGCTCCACAAAGCACAGTCACAGGCAGGGCAGCACTGCTCCTCAGCTCTTCAGCTCTTCTCCAGGTAAAGGTTCCTCTTAATGTCCAAAAGTGATCTAAAGTCTGTGGTTTTGGGTGCCCTTCTTATACCCAATTTCTCCTTTGAAGTAGGCCTACTTCAAAGTAAAGTCTCTTTTAAGTGTGAAATCCTGCCTTGCCCAGGCCAGGCCCCAGACACTCACCAGGAGGTTTGAGACTGCATTGTGTGAGGACAGGCACAGCCCTTAAAGGCGTAAGTGACCACTACTCCCCTCCCTCCTACCACAGACGTCTCATCAGGATATGCAGGCTACACCCCAGCTCCCTTTGTGTCACTGTCTAGTGTGAGGTGCAACCAGCCCAACTGTCAAACTGACCCAGAAAGGGAATCCACAAACAAGCAGAGTCACAGAAATGGTATAAGCAAGAAAATGCTCACTTTCTAAAAGTGGCATTTTCAAACACACAATCTTAAAATCAACTGTACTAAAAGATGTATTTTTAAATTGTGAGCTCAGTGACCCCAAACTTCAAAAGTCCATCTGCTCCGAAAAAGAATCTACACTTTAACCAGATTTAAAGGTAGTCCCCATGTTAACCTATGAGAGGGACAGGCCTTACAACAGTGAAAGACAAATTTACCAATATTTCACTGTCAGGACATATAAAACACATTACTATGGCGGTCATTCCGACTCCCGCCTGGCGGCGGTAACCGCATGCCCGGCGGGAGCCGCCGAATGACCGCACCGCGGTCAAATGACCGCGGCGGCCATTCTGGCTTTCCCACTGGGCTGGCGGGCGACCGCCAGAAGGCTGCCCGCCGGCCCAGCGGGAAAGCGCCTTCAACGAGGAAGCCGGCTCCGAATGGAGCCGGCGGAGTTGAAGGCGTGCGATGGGTGCAGTGGCACCCGTCGCGATTTTCAGTGTCTGCTTGGCAGACACTGAAAATCAATGTGGGGCCCTGTTAGGGGGCCCCTGCAGTGCCCATGCTGTTGGCATGGGCACTGCAGGGGCCCCCAGGGGCCCCACGACACCCGTTACCGCCATCCTGTTCCTGGCGGTGAAAACCGCCAGGAACAGGATGGCGGTAAGGGGGTAGGAATCCCCATGGCGGCGCTGCAAGCAGCGCCGCCGTGGAGGATTCCCTGGGGCAGCGGGAAACCGGCGGGACACCGCCGGTTTCCCGTTTCTGACCGCGGCTGTACCGCCGCGGTCAGAATGCCCATGGAAGCACCGCCAGCCTGTTGGCGGTGCTTCCGCGGTCGTTGGACCGCCAGGGTCAGAATGACCCCCTATATGTCCTACCTTAACCATACACTTCACCCTGCCCTTGGGGCTACCTAGGGCCTACCTTAGGGGTGTCTGACATGTAGGAAAAGGGAAGGTTTAGGCCTGGCAAGTGTGTACACTTGCCAAGTGGAATTTACAGTTAAAACTGCACACACAGACATTGCAGTGGTAGGTCTGAGACATGATTACAGAGCTACTTATGTGGGTGGCACAACCAGTGCTGCAGGCCCACTAGTAGCATTTGATTTAAAGGCCCTGGCACCTCTAGTGCACCTTACTAGAGACTTACTAGTAAATCAAATATGCCAATCATGGATAAACCAATCAACCACACAATTTCTACAAAGACCATATGCACTTTAGCACTGGTTAGCAGTTGTAAAGTGCTCAGAGTTCAACAGCAACAGGTCAGAAAAAATAGAAGGCAGGAGGCAGAAAGATTGGGGATGACCCTGCATAAGCAAAAAAGTCCAACAATAATCACCTGGCCCTCTTTAAAGATGGCCCATATTTCTAATAGTGCTTCTGTCCTTCTTTTGCTCTACGTATTTGGACCGTAGATGTGTCCACATGTGTTCAATAATGTTAGTGTCAAAGGATCCCTCTTTTTGCCAGGGAAATGAGTGTGCCTTAGTGTGTGTGTACAATTTGTAGCAAAACGTTTTACGTTTTTTTAGCCTGTGTGAGGAGCCTGGTTTGCTTGTACTTTAGTGGCAATTTAATGATAAGCTTGGGCAGTTTTTGGGGGGACAGATACACTTTGAGATTTTCTGGTTTTAGAGAATCTAAAGTTAAAACATCTAGCTTTTCTGGATTTAGGGACTCTTAAGTTCTACTCTGGTCATGGGGAAATACATATACCCAGGAATTTATAGTTTTAACTGCTTACTATGAGCTCAGCGTTATTTACAGATGCATCAACACGATCATTTCACAAACACAAATACCAAAGCATATGAAGGGTCACGACCTAGAAGGAAGTGCAATTGTTAATTCAAACTCCATGAAATTTGACATCAAAATAGCAAACTTACTTTGGTATCAAATAGCAATTTGTGAGAATTAGCAATGCCTTCATATACCACATTGAGTCATCGCCAAAACACAATACTCAAGACACACCATAGTTGCTTTAATTTACCAGTGCCACAACAACAAGGAGACATCATTTTTAAATGGAAAAGAGAAAAACTGTCAGAGCATAAAAAAGTGCTGACTTTGTCAAAAATACCTTAGTCTGCTTCTAGCGCATTCTATCCTATGACCAGGGAAAGCTCTGCGCAGTACATGGGATGAAGTGAGTCCAATAGTCTTGTCAATGTTGGCTCCGGGGCAAAGATAACAACAATTTATGCTGAATAAAAGGGTTAACTCTACAGTCATAAGCCCTTCTTGGCCAAAAAGAAGCTACAACTAATCTCCTAGAACCTAATATTTTTCTTCTCTAACGTCCAAATCACACCCTATATCACCCCCAGGGGTCATGCGGTCATGCAAAAAACACCTCTAACTTCTTTCAGATATTAGCAGTGTAAAGAAACCAGTAGCACTGAGAAACCCTTTTAGACTAAAAAATGAGATTGAAGTGTGGGCCCTATATCACACCCAGTTCCTATGCATACCATCTGTGTCACGCCCATAGGTCCAAGTGGTGAAGCCTCAGCCCTATTTCAGAACCAGGACCCAAGCGTACCATCTGCATAACACCCAGCAGTCCTATATCACACCTAGGGCCTATGTGTACCATTTGTGTCATGCCAAGTGGTCCAAGCGATCATCCCTGAGTCATACCCAGGGGAGAAGCGACAAAACAATATTCACACAACATTCACCTTTCCTAAAGTGCTGAAAATCGAAAAAGGTGACTTCTGTGGGTTGCGCCTCTTCCTAGTTTGCCATATGCCAAATGTTAGGGACTAAGGGCCATATGTACGAACACTTTTTCCCATAGACACAGAATGGGTAAAAACCTTTGCTACATCTGGCCCTAAGTCTCTGATGTATTCTCTTACCCTTCTGATGGCGGCCACCGCCCTGCGGATTCAGCAGAACTTCCAATCAATTGCTCACCTTTCCTTGTTGTGCAAATGTAAATCTGTCTGGACGGGGCCCCTTCCTTTGGTAGTACTTGGGTCTGAGGAACTTATCAGCTCCAATCTGGCTTGTCAAAATGTTGCTCGAATGTGAATTTACCTAGAAAAAACAAAAGACAAGAGGCGTTTGGCAAAGTAGGAACAGATTGTTTAATTAAACATTACAGCTGGGAGAACAATTACAGAACTGGTGTCTGAGAACTGTTTCAAGGTACAGTTGATCTAAGTGGTGTTTTAACATTTCTCTGAGTACCATAAAACAATTACAGCATTCCTTTTAGGGTAAAGAATGTGAACAGTTGTCTTGGAGTCATAAATAAGATCCTGATAACAAATGTAGGTTGGCCTCGACCTTGCATGGTCACAATGAAGGCCAGTGAATAACGTGTCCAGATGTTCAGCATGAGGGGTGAGTGGCCTATAAAAGAAGAAGGTATATGCGTGATATTTTAGTTAAAGTGATATCAGGACTGGTCACATGCAACAAAGTTGGCTTAAACAACAAGATGTTTTTTTAAGTGTTCAAAATGTAAAGCGTGCAAAAACGGGGAGAACATGAAATCCATCAAGCGAGGAAAGAAAACTCTACATACTATTAAGGGACATTATACATGCAAAAGTGAGTATGTCATATATGTTTTACGATGTAGTTGTCCAAAAATATATGTTGGCAGCACTAAGTTACCAGCTTATAAACGCATTCTACAGCATTTAGGAGCTATACAGAATAATGATGAAACATATCCTGTTGCACGACATATGCATCAATGCCATTTAGACAATATCAATAATATCAACTTTAGCATTATTGATGATATTCCTAATGATATCAGAGGTGGTAATAGAGAATTAAACTTACAAACGCTAGAGTCCAAGTATATCATTAAGTTAGATGCCAAGGAACCTAATGGGTTTAACATTCATGAAGAATTATCTGTACATATACAATGAGTGAACATCTTCAATATACTGTCAGATTGTGTCATCTGAAGTGCTTTTTGACATCTACATGCTGTATACAATAAGACTATCATGTTTCTGGAATTTCTTGATACATAAAGGCAACATACGGTTCTTATTTTGAAATTAGCTTTGACGGCAATTATGACGTGTGTTACAAGTATAGATGATGTTTTCATATCATTGCAACCAAGTTTCTAATCAACTTTCAAGTTTTTGATTTATTGTCATATTTGATTTATTGTTATATTTATTTGAGTGTAAAGAATCAATTTTTTCAAATATTTTTCGATTATGTAACCGATCAGAATCGTTATATGATGGCTGATTATTTTGTTATCTGGATATTTGCGTGGTCAACGGATGAATTAGATATGTCCTGTAATTTCTTACTATATGCGATAATCAGTAATCATATATTCATGGCTATTGTACATTAATTGTATTGTTTCTATCATGTTTAGATTGCATTTTGAAACATGTGATCACATACGAGGTATAAATACAAAACGCCAATATGGTGACTGCGAGGTTGACAAAGGCAGTTTAACACCGAAACGCGTCCCGCTATGTGCCATTACCATTGACAGTGCTCCCGGAGTGCTGTTCACCTTGGAGAGTTTGAAGGCGATCTTACCTATGTTTTCACCTCCTCTGTGCAGGTGTTAATAATGACCGAAAAAATGGTGCAGTGAAATGTAAATTTCACTGCACCATTTTTTCAAGCCACGCTGCATCCAAACGCTCCCCTTGCATACATTATGGCAGTCATTATGATATTGGGGGTGTGGGCCGGTGTGCACAGAATGAACCCTTGGAGGGCCGCCATAGGCGGCCCTCACGCATAAGGCAGCCTGGCAGTGGTCAGCATCATCATCTGACCCTCGGATAATGATCCCGCAGTCCCCAGCCTTTCCCTGGTGGGTTTCCCTGCCAGGGAAAGGCTGGCAGAAGGGGTGCACTGGGGCACCCCTGGGGGCCCCTGCACTGCCCATGCACTGGGCATGGGCAGAGCTGGGGCCCCGTGCATTGCCCCATCGCGCAGGTCACTGCACCCGCCGTACAGAAGCATTGGCGGCGGCTCCATGTGGATAAGCATATAGCACAAGAACTTTGATGCAGTGGTGCTAAAAAGTGGGGTGCAAATTACTACCCTGAGTTGAGTCACCCAAGAAAACCTATTCCAAACCCAAACGGTATGGGAGTGATCCCTTTGAGGAAATTCCACATTCTTAAGATCAGGCCAATCAATGCAATATGCAATGTCCTTTTTCTAGAAAGTTAGCTAATATGCCATAAATTGTGCTGATAGATCAAAAACAGATATGTAACATCAGATGACTGTCAGGATTCAGATGACCAGGCAGAGGTTGGTCATAACCCCACCCATCCCTCCCTTCCGCCTCTCACCTCTGACTAACTATAAGTCTCACAGGGGGATCAGGAGGCAAGCAAGGGAAAAGACACAGCAACACTTCAATTTATTTTTGTTGAAGCTGTTCAGCAATTGGAAAGCAATCTCCTGGCTCTGAATGGAGCCTCACACAGACTGCATCCTAAAGACAATAATATGGCACAATAAAAACAGCAGAGCTGGCCAGTAAACGAGCTTTCTCAGCAGGTTATGTCAACGAGTTTGAGTTTCCTGCTTCCACGGGTGAAAAATCCAAGAGGTACCAGGAGACCTTTCCTAGATCCAGCAAAGCTGGAATACAGAGTTGCCAATGAGGGACCAACATGCAAATACAAGGCAAATGAAATAATGAGGCAAAATAAGGATAATGATACAACAAATAATGTTTTAGAACAAAATGCTGGAAGGATTAGCTGCTGAAATTTTAGGGCACCAGTAAATCAACACGCAATGTGGCCAGATATTCTGCTACTATCTACACAAGATTCTTGTACTGTAACTTTCCCCTGTTACCTAGCAGTGAAAGCGTGCATATCATCTTCATAGATCTGGAACATGGAAGTCCTACCAAACTGCCTAATTTGCGGACCTTCTGTCAGGTGGCACCTCCCCATACATCATATACACCACGATTGTTTAAAGATGGCGTGCTATTCTGTTCTCCCCCGATCTGTTGGAACCAACTGCTCCTGCTGTCTAGTCAAGTGCAATGTACGAAGGTGAGTGAAAGCCGCAGAGCCTGGGGGTGCCCAGCCCCTCTTTCCAAAAGGATTTCGAACAATTACAGTTTATCACTTTCAAAAGTCTAAAATATCATCCTTCTCTTTTGAACTAATTTCCTTATTTCATCCTACCTAATACATTAGATTCTTCAAAAGCAATATTCAGAACTGCAAATAATAAAATGTGAGGCCTGTTACCTTTTTAAAATGTCACCTACAGGTAACATTACATTTACCACAAAAACACGCTTCTTTTTTGCTAGAGATAGTTCTCACAAAAAAGCTTTTGCCACTAGAATTCTACCACCAAAACATAAGGGGGCATATTTATACTCCGTTTGCGCCGAATTTGCGTCGTTTTTTTCGACGTAAATTCGACGCAAAACTAACTCCATATTTATACTTTGGTGTTAGACGCGTCTAGCGCCAAAGTTCATGGAGTTAGCGTAATTTTTTTGCGTGAACACCTTCCTTGCGTTAATGATATGCAAGGTAGGCGTTCCCGTCTTAAAAAATGACTGCGATGCATATGCGTCGTATTTATACTCCCGGGCAAAAATGACGCCCGGGAGTGGGCGGGACTAAAAAACCCGCATTTGTGCCGGATTTTAGCGCCTGGATCAGGGCAGGCGTTAAGGGACCTGTGGGCTCAGAATGAGCCCAGAGGTGCCCTCCCCTGCCCCCAGGGACACCCCCTGCCACCCTTGCCCACCCCAGGAGGACACCCAAGGATGGAGGGACCCATCCCAGGGAAGAAAAGGTAAGTTGTGGTAAGTATTTTTTTTTTTTTTTTTTTGTGGCATAGGGGGGCCTGATTTGTGCCCCCCTACATGCCACTATGCCCAATGACCATGCCCAGGGGACAGAAGTCCCCTGGGCATGGCCATTGGGCAAGGGGGCATGACTCCTGTCTTTGCTAAGACAGGAGTCATGTTAATGGCGTCTGGGCGCCAAAAAAAAATGGCGCAAATCGGGTTAAGACGATTTTTTTGCCTCAGCCTGACTTGCCCCATTTTTGGACGCCCAAACACCATTTTTCCCTACGCCGGCGCTGCCTGGTGTACGTGGTTTTTTTTCACGCACACCAGGCAGCGCCGGTCGACTAACGCCGGCTAACGCCATTCAATAAATACGGCGCCCGCATGGCGCTTCAGAATGGCGTTAGCCGGCGCTAATTTTTTTGGCGCCAAACTGCGTTAGCGCAGTTTTGCGTCAAAAAGTATAAATATGACCCAAGATGTGTGGTTTTTCTCCTGCAAAAAAACGTATTTTTGCTTGTCAATGTTAAAAGTAAAAGTGCAGCAGCTTCCTGCATCACTTCACCGCAGCAAAACATTATTCTGACAGCAGCAAAAAGGATGCAGAGGGCAGTGAGTTGGCCGGCCCATTCTCCCATCCCATGATGTTACAGAGTGCGCAACTGAAGGCAAAATTACAATCCCACATTCTTAGTGCCTAGGCCTCCCAGCACCACCCAAACTCTCCTGCTCTCTAATGGAATGTCGTGAGATGCACACCCAGCTCCCTCACAGTCACTTCTGCCTCTTTGCACGACTAATCTGTGCTGAAGGGGTTCCAGCAGTTAGCTTCCACCTTTCCCATAACATAATGCCCTGTTCGTGGCACTTCCTGACCAGTGAATCCCAGTACACCTCCAGGTTTCAGCATACCTCGGGTGAATTCGGGTTTTAGGCAGTGTCGACTTTGCAACTATTTAGCCCCATCACCCACCTCTAGAAATGTGGCAAAGTTAGCAACAGCCTCCTCCTGAAAATGTGCATGGTGATTATAAACAACTGACATTTTTTAATGCTACAGTAATGCCTTCAGACTGCGCTGCAAAATGAGTCTTTCAGTATACAATGAATGAACTGTTTCAAGTAAACATACTTTGCACATGTACCTTGTACCATCCGTGTCACCAAGTAATGTCAATATTTAGCTTTTATACTACAATATTTGCTAAGCCTTCATTTGAACAAGGGTTGACCCATTTCTGCATTTTAACTGAAGCAGGCCTACTAATCAAATTGTTTAACTATGAAAATGTCTTATTTTCTCACGACAAAACCAGTGCTTATAACAGCAACAACAAAAAAACTCCTTGAAAATGTGTACCAATGCGCCGCTTGTTCAGTAAATCTTTTTTTCAATAACACACCGATGGCAGTGAAGCAACAGTATAGAGGAGAGAGTTGTATTATGAAAAATGAACTATGTTTGGAGACACACCCATGCCATCTTTGTTCAGCGGTGTAATAACTATAGCATTCCAGTCAGTGAAGCGTGTGGTAGAAAACTTCACTAAGAAGAAATGTATCTTTATATATCTTGTGTTCTCTTATTTCCAGATGACATTACATCTTGTTGAAGAATTCCAGGAGCACATCATGAAGAGGCAGGCTGGGATAGATACAGCCTACAGCAGGTTAGAGTATCTGAGGGACTTCTCTGAGTTACGTGTCCTTCAGGCCAAGGTAAATATGGGAGTGATGGGTATTACACAGTGTGCTGCATCTAATATTTCACAGTGTGTGATGACATTTCACAAAAATGCAAAACAACAAATATTGGTTGCACAGATGAAATTGACCTGGCTGGCAACTCATGCATTTTCCTAAAGCTCCACCCTACATCAATGCCTAAGGCAATCTATACAGATACTTGAAAAGATATGCTGCTAGGTGGTTAAGTACTATATTTAAAACACTGGTTCTTATCTGTAATAAATCTGTGTTTTGGTAATAAACCACACAATGTCATCAATTAGCTTTTCAGCAGAACATACAGACAGAAAGGCAACTTTCACCTGATATGCAAAAAATATGCCCAGAATAAATTAAAAACCCTGATAGAGTTTTGAACACATTTATTTGCGCCTAGTACATACACAAATATAAATACATAACAACCCCCAACAAAAACAACTAATCATGTGAGATATCCATAAAAAGTTATATAATGTCCCAAAACTCCAGCACCTGCCACATATAGTAGAGTACATAGGATGTATATAACAAAACAGGTTTTCACCAAACAGCCGTACATGATTCAAATATAGTAATGTCCATCTCTATGCCATGATTTCCAAAGGCAATTTCCTTGAGTTTGTTAAGGCCTGTCGACGATGGTTCGACCCTCTAAATAATGTGGAGTCTCATCAAGACAGAACAATTATTAAGGGGACACCTAGAAGAGAAAACAGTCCTTTAAGTTTCATGAACAAATAATACAAAGCAAAAGAGACAGCATTTAAAGAAAATATTCAGGTGCCCCCACCTTCTCATAAACCAAAAAACCGTCACCAAGTGCACCCACCAAAGTGCAAAAAAGTTTAGGAGGATATAAGAAACTTTTAGAACAAGATTAATTTACAAAGTAGTTAGGAAAATAAATTCCACGAACTGACTTCTGGCATGTACTGTCGTCCTCAAAATCATCCTGAATGGAGGGAATTCAGCTGTATCCCCCAACTCTGAATGAATCAATCTGTCACCAGACCTTCTGGATCGGGCCTCCAACGGAAACATCTCTCCAGCTGGAAATTCATAGTGAATGGAAACTGGTCCACATGGGTCTACCCCAGTGCTCCTGCATCAGCTGCAGGTGTAACATATCATGTTTTCAATTGCTTGAATCTACCAAATGGCCATTCTGGTGTACAAACTGGACAGGTCCCTCATTCTCACCCAAATCTGGCTGCCAGGAAGTACTGCCACAACTCCTTCAGCAGAATTGTCAAGATTTCTGAAATTATCTCGCCTCAGTGATTTATGTACCCCTCTGTGAGAAATTGGGTTGTTGATTGAATGAGGTGTGAACTTGATCATCAACAACTGCAATACCTTGCAGTAAGTATCCCAAAACAATTTAGAAAAACAGAGAACATTTTAATAAATTATTTGACACCAAAGCCATAACATTCTAATTAGTAGAACCAGAGTTCTGAATTTTTAAGGTTTAAGGTTCAAAAAAGCAAGTCCTCAGTGTTAGAAAATGGCCACCCCGGTACCTTTAGTACCACAACCAAGGGGGCAGGAATGTATGGAGCCTGCTTGGGGGTTCAAGACTTGCTCAGGCTGGGTCCAGGTGCAGGTTTAAGATGGTGAGAGCCTGTTATATCCCTGTGGCTCAGAACAGGAGGCCAACTAAAATAGCTCTTGGATTCCTTTCCGAAGTCATGGGTGCAGGTGGTGATGCAGGGCTCTACAGCATGGCTGGTCACTGAAAGTTCCAAGCAGGCTCCATGTACAACAGCAGTCTGGCAGAGTGCACAGCAGGTCACAGCAGGTCAGAGCAGCAGGCAGTCCTCTGAGACTCCTTCTGCAGGCCCAGTAATGAACTGAAAAGTGGGTCTGAGAGCCCTAATTTTATAACCTGGTTCCCTGCTCCTCGAAGCTGGAAGAAGTTTCCAGAAGGGTTATCTGAACTTCCAGGAATTTCCAGCCTCACCTGCATGGCTCCTAACTGGCTGCACTGAAAATATAGGATCATTAAGCCTATTTTGTGGTAGCAGAGGCCAGCCTATTGAGTTGCAAGTGGTGCTGTGCTTAGCTCCGCCCCCCATCAAGTCAGTTAATGGCCCATTCAGGCTCTAGCAATCCCACTATTGTGTGACTGTCTGGGGTGAATTCACACACAAAATCTCAACTGTCAGTTATACACAGTCATGGGACCTAAGGCAGGCTACAGGCATGGAGAGCTAAGGGCAGGAAAATGCCAACTTTCTAAAGTGGCATTTTTAAACTTGTAATAATAAATCTGACTTAACCATTAAAGAGGGTTTAACATTCCAACTTCATGGATACCAAACATGACATATGTACCACCTCATGTTTGGGAATGAAAATGTATTTATTTTAATAAGATATCCCCAGTGTTACCCTACAGGGGGTAGGCCTCTCAATAGTGAGAAAAATAATTTGGGAGTTTTTCACTTCTAGAACATAGAAAACTGAACAGTGCATTTCCTACCTTTTAATCACACAGCACTCTGCAGTACTGGCTACCTCGTCCTAACTTAGGGGTGACTTATACGTAATAAAAGGTGAGTTTAATGTTTGGCAAAGGGTTTTAAATGCCATATCAACATGGCAGTGGGACGCTTCCTTCAGGCTACAATGGCAGGCCTGGGACAAGTTTTAAAATGCTGCTTTATCGGGTGGCACAATAAGTGCTGCAGGCCCACTGGTAACATTTAATTTGTAGGCCCTTGGTATATGACATACCACTTTACAAGGGACTTACATATAAATTAAAATGTTCCAGTCAGGTATATGCTATTCAAACCATATTTTAGGGAGAGAGCACAAGCACTTTAGCACTGGTTAGCAGTGGTAAACTGCACAGCGTCCTAAAGCAAACAAGCAAAGATTCAGCCAAAATTAGGAGGAGCAAAGTAAAAAGTTTTAGGGTGACCCTGTAGAGAGGGCCATTTCCACCAACCCCCAATACAGTGTCCACTCTCAGAAGGGCACAACACTTTATCCTGTCTTTGGCAATTGTCTTCTATGCAAAAGAGCCTGCCAAAAGCTCAAAATAATTTTTGTGAAATCTTGTCTCTTGTACTGACCGCACACCTACTGTTGAAGTATTCTCACAATAGCCCCCACAGACTAATTGTCTGGCATACAAGTGTATCACCATATCCAATTTTGCTCCAAAAATGGCCCAGCTGTTACAAGCCTCCATGTGGTGCGAACCCCAATGCAGCTCCTTCCTGCCTTCCACTGACCAAAGCACCCTGTCTGAATACAAGTGGCCTGTCCACAGATGGAGCATCTTCATTGCCTGTAAGACTTACCTAGTGAAGGGAGCCCAGAAATATCACCTGTCTTGAGGCCAATAGTCTGCCCACAGTTCTTGCCAAACCTCCATTAAAATCTGCAGTTTGGTCAGCACTTTTCTTCTCTCCTTCTAGATAGATCAAATCTTTCTCATTGATAATCCCAATACCTCCTCTATAAAGTCTATTCTGAATCCCAAAAAATCAATCTCTTGAGCTGGATTCAGAACCAATCCCTCCCACTTGATCACAATTCTAGGTCATTCAGTCAGTCAATAAATTATTTATTCTGCACAAAAGCCATAAAAGCATAAACATAAGTACATAGTATAATAATTCATAAAACCGATGTGGAGCAAAACTTACAGCCTCATAGTTGTACAGTTCATAATTTATAATACACTGTTAATAAAATTCAATAATACCTAACATATTTTTATTGACAAAAGTCTTTACAGAACTTCATAACAGGTTTGGTTTATTTAAAGTCTGAATTAACAAAAATACTAAAAACATTGATCTAAGGTTTAAATATAGCGGGCAGAACATGATGAAGTGACACGTACATTGCTTTAAAACATGGTTACAGTAACATGGAAGTAAATCATCTCTAGGATCGAGAGCTACTTTTACGTATGCAAAATGTAATCTAAAAGCAATTAAATAAAAGCAATGGTTTAAATTCTTGAGCAAAATTTGATATAGATCAGCATATTTTACTATACCATCCAGATATACACTAATTAAGGGCAATTTTAATTCTTATAAAATGATTACCTTTTATTCATTAAACCTTACATACCAGCTCTCTCATCCCTACAAGGCATTAGAGAGCCCCCTTAAAGAACCACATATTTCATTTAGAAATCGGCCGAAGGCACATGTCACATTCAAAAATCTCATATCTACCAGCAAGGTGAGTGCTTGATCCCAATTAATAACATTATTTTCCCTAAAAATTGACTTTAAAAACTTTTTCCATTCATCTAAAAACCACAAGCAGTCTAATAAAATATGGTGGGCACAACATTTTTGTTTCTAGGCCACATGTACATAGGTCCAAATCATTCCTTATTATTGCTCTTGTTTTCTGATCCATATAGCATGGGTTTAGCCCAACCCTGAATTTTAGCACTGAGTCCCTTAACTTAAGATTTGGAAAAGCCTCTATATAGGGAAGCACTTCCTCATTTCTCCACCCATGTACTATAAACTAGGTAGATACTTTCCCCACCAAATAACCTAAATCCTCATCTCTGACACTTTTATTTACCACAGCACGTAGCTCCTGCTTTGGGATCTCTTCTCTGCTGCACTGATTGACAGCTAAACCCAATATACCACGGATCTTCTCTAGCAGCCCTCTCACTTGGGAGGGCCAATTCAAATCACTTATCCTTATTTCCCTTTTATATAGACACACAATTTTGGGAATACCATCTTCAGACAGACTTATTCCCAAGTAACTCCATGCCGTCATTTGGCATTCCGCCCTTATGACCTGGATCACACTTGAGGGAGAAAGCGTAACCAGTCATTTCTCACATTTACCCTCTTCCACACCTCAATTCAACTTTCCAGCCAAAGTTAAAACTTCCACCCCCATATTGAAATTGAGGACTCACAATGGCATTAAAGGCAGAAAGTACCAAATGAAGAGACGGTCCTCCATACTTCAGACTAAACTGCTCTAATCCCCAAACCGATGTTAATGTTGTGGATTGTAATGACTCGATATGGTCTTACCATCGTAAATCAGAGTCAAACCACATACCTAATTATCTATATTTGTCAACCATTTCCACTTTGTCTCCCCCAGGTTCAAGAAAAAGTCCCCTTCCTTTTCCGCCAGAACCACTAGTACCCAAATTAACTGCAAGCTTTTTACTTTGACAGTAGTTATGAAAAGCATCTAATTTTCTTTGCAATCCCAACTCCTCCATATCCCCTATCACCAAGTTATCAGCATATAATAAACAAGAAATATGGGCCCGTCAGATTTTGGGCATAAACATTTAGGGTCTGATTACAACTTTGGAGGAGGGCGTTAATCCGTCCCAAATGTGACAGATATCCTGCACACCGTATTACGAGTTCCATAGGATATAATGGACTCGTAATACGGCGGATGGTATATCCGTCACATTTGGGACGGATTAACACCCTCCTTCAAAGTTGTAATCAGGCACTAAGGGGGTCATTCTGACCTTGGCGGTCCATGACCGCCATGGCGGAGTGCGGCGGAAGCACCGCCAACAGGCTGGCGGTGCTTCCTGGGCTATTCTGACCGCGGCGGTAAAGCTGTGGTCGGAAAAGGGGAGCCGGCGATTTCTCGCCGGTTTCCCGCTGGCCCAGGGAACCCGCCATGGCGGCGCTGCTTGCAGCACCGCCCTGGGGATTCCGACCCCCTTCCCGCCAGCCTGTTTCTGGCGGTGTCCACCGCCAGAACCAGGATGGCGGGAACGGGTGCCGTGGGGCCCGTGGGGGCCCCTGCACTGCCCATGCCACTGGCATGGGCAATGCAGGGGCCCCCTAACAGGGCCCCACAAAGATTTTCACTGTCTGCTTAGCAGACAGTGAAAATCGCAACAGGTGCCACTGCACCCGTCGCACCCCTTCAACTCCGCCGGCTCCATTCCGAGCCGGCTTCATTGTTGAAGGGGCTGTCCCGCTGGGCCGGCCGGTGGTCTTCTGGCGGTCACCCGCCGGCCCAGCGGGAAAGCCGGAATGGCCGCCACGGTTTTTTGACCGCAGTGCGGCCTTTCGGCGAGAACCGCTTGGCGGGCGGCGACCGCCGCGGTCAGAATGACCGCCTAAATCTCCTTTAATAAGTTTAGCAAATCAGACAAAAATATTGCAAAGAACAGAGGCGCCAAGACACAACCTTGTGGCAGCCCATTCTTTATTGGGATCTTCTTTGATAACAATCCACCGGTATCTAAAATCACTTGGGCCCAATTATGCGTATGTAGTCCCTGGAAGCAAAAAAGTAGTTCAGAATCGATCCCAAGTCACCTCACCATATTCCACAGCATGCTGCGATTTACCAGGTCGAAAGCAGCTTGAAAAAGTCACAAAACAACAAAGTAGATTACCTTAAATCTCTGTTGACTTTTTTGGCAGAGCCCAAAGGCTAAAACAGTGGTATATTGTAGAGTGGCCTTCCTTGAAGCCACCTTGCTTTACTGGAATCAGATTATTTAACTCTACCCATGACTTCATTAGACCTAGCAATAGCTTAGCAAAAATATTTTCAGCCACGTCCAACAGTCTAATTAGGCACTAATACTTTGGTTGTGCTACATCTTCCTTCTTATAAATTGGCCTAAGTATTGCACCCTTCCAACTCTCAGGGACACAGCGAGATGTAAAAATGTTATAAAAGGTAACATAAAAGAGTCTTGCCAACCAATCAACATTATTTTTTATTATTACCACTGGGAGGTTAACTGGGCCAGCTGCTTTAGTTAACTTAAGAGCCAAAAGTATTTATTTTTTCTTTTAAAGGGAAAAATATGACCTTATTTTATCACCTACCTCAACTTATTCTCCTGATCCATCCCAACGTCCTTCCCCCCATAGAAGTTGCCCAAATTTGTATTCCAATCATCTTCTCCAACCAAACACCACATATTCCCAGAGGCTTTACCGTTCCCTTACCAACTGCCAAAAGTTCCTAATAATGTGGGTTCCTATAGCATCTAACATAACTTTCCGATTCATATGTATACACTCTTTGCCTTTTGCTCAAGATATTTTATAGTTTTATTTGGCTATACAGAGATTCTGTTCAGTTCCCTTTTCCTAAATTCCCTTTCCAACTACTACACCCTCAACTTCTGAATCCTACATTCTTGACTATACCAGTGATCTTATAATCCCTTCTAAATTGTCCGTGGTCTTCATTCACATGCATTATTTTCAATTTTACTTTCAGACAATCTACCACATGTTCAATAACCCTTTCATATCCCATAAACACATCATTGGGATCATCATTCAAGCTGAGACCCCTATAATTTATCATCAGATAATAGAGTCATTTTAAGCTATTCTCTGTGATACTGGTGGTTACCCGACACGGGTACTCTACCTGCACTGCAACCACTCCTTTTCTTAGATCTTTATTCCCTACCCTGGGTGTTAACTGTAGGGGCCAGTGATCACTACCCTCTAGGTGCACGACTTTGAATCCCACCACTTTCTTGAAATACCAGACACTTATGAAGGCATAACCAATTGGCAAACCTGGTTACCTACTCGGAAGGTCTGCTTTGCAGGGCAATATGCATTCATACGTCCATTGACACAAAACAATCCTAAGGAGCCTAAAATTCTTACCAAGGCGTTATCATGTGCCGTAGCCTCTGATCTAGGAAAATTAGCTTGCAGCACATGTGCTGCAGACAGAAACTCTTTATACAATTTGTCACTGATTGTTGGATCTAATTTGTGATTAAAATTGCCTAAAATCAATACCAGCTGCTCTTTTTTATTCATACATATTACCTCCAAATCTTCCTCAAGCAGACCTAGTTGGATATCATAATCTGCTTTCATCCCTGGTTAGATATATACATTCGTTATAATAAGCTGCCTGGATCCTCCAGTATCATGGTAAAGGTCGACCTGATCTGCTAATAGCCACAACCTCTTGGTTTAATCTTTATGAATCGGTTAGCTATTCTAGTCAAGGTCAAAATAATTAGGCCACCCGAGGGTCGTCCTGGGCCTAAATGAGTATCATCCTTAAAGAGTCTTAAAAAGCCATCTACTGGTTCAGTTTCTTCGTGCTCCCAAGTTTCCTGGATCAATATCATACTTTTCCAACGTCTCTTTAAATGAATCTTGTTTGAAATGTATCCTCCTAAGTTCCAGGAAAAAACCAAGAGGCTATGCGAAGCAACTAGTCCCTAGTCCGAATCACTCAACTCCTCCCCACTATCATCTTCAAGAGGGTTTAAAAAGGTCTTAAAAAGATTCCTCAGCATTGGGCTTTTAGGGTTGGCTGCTATAGTTACACTTAATCTACTCTTGCTTCCATCCACACACCTTCTTAGATTTTGAGTACTTACTAGACTATATAGTACTTGATCTGGAACTAGCCCTGCATGACAGTTGAGGGCTCTATAATTTCTCTCAATATTCTTCAATTCCTTCAATTGAACCAGTCTTGTACCCACCCTCTCTAATTCCATCTCCACCCTCAATACTAACTGTCTAACACATCCTAAGTAAAAAATGGTTTTTGTCACATCATTCCCTACAAGATTTGTTGTGAACCCTATTTGTCTTATATCCTCTGATCCCACCCCTCATAAACTAGGGCATTTACCCATAACTTCTAATCGGTGCGAAAGATCCCCAGCTTGGGATTGATGTTAAGAAGTAACCCCTTCCACTTTTCTGCAGCCGTGGCACAGTTGGCATTGACCAGTAAAAGCACCACTCTGTGGGCTCATACTCTCAATGTATTGGGGTCAACGAGGGTTCCCATTGTCTCCATTTCCTTGGCTCAGTCCTAAATATTTGTTTGGGTGTCACAACCATCCAACACTCAGTTTTGGATGCCAAACCATGCCCTATAAATCATTTTCTTTGGGACTTTCAAAACTTTTAACATCAAAGTTTGAAATTTAGGGGGTCATTATGACCCTGGCGGAAGGCGGAGAACCGGCGGTAAGACCGCCAACAGGCTGGCGGTCTTACTTTGTGGAATTATGACCATGGCGGTTACCGCCATGGTGGTTACCGCCATGGTCATCCGCTCGTTCTCCGTTCCGCCCACCAGAGCGGAGACGACCACCGGGCTGGAGACCTGGTGGGCTGGAGACCTGGGTCTCCAGCCCGACGGCCGTCACTATACCGCCGGTGGTATTTGGACCCGGCTTACCACCATGGATTTCCAGCGGTTTGAACCGCCATGAAATCCATGGCGGTAAGCACTATCAGTGCCAGGGAATTCCTTCCCTGGCACTGATAGGGGTCTCCCCCACCCAGCAACCCCACCCGACTCCCTCCACCACCCCTGCCACCCCCCAAAGGTGGCAGGGCCCCCCTGCCCACCCCGACCTCCAACATCACTTCACCCATACCCACACGACACGCACGCAGGCACACGCCGACATACATGCCTACATCCACACACACAGTCATACACGCACACCCACATTCAAACATACACGCACACATCCATACAGACATACCCACAGACATACACGCACTCATTCCCATACACACAACACCCCCGCAGGCATACACGCACTCACACACCCCCTCTACATACACACACGCACACCCCCATGTACCCACACAACACACAACACCCCCCCAGCCCTCTCCCCTCACGGACGATCGACTTTCCTAGTCCGACGATCCTCCGGGAGGGGACAGGAGCCATGGGGGCAGCTCTGCCAACACCACACCGCCAAAAGAACACTGCCACGGCGAATGTCCTGTGATTCGCTGGGCGGTGTTCTGTTGGCGTGGCAGTGGAGGTGGAGCAACCTCCACTTCCCCGCCTCCCGCCAGTATGGCTGTTGGCGGCTCTCCGTCTGTAAAAGGACGGAGAGCTGCCAACGGTCATAATAGGCCGAGCGGCAAACCGCCACCACTGGCGGTCTTCCGCACGGCAGTCCCTCGGCGGTCTTTAAAAAAGACCGCCGAGGTCAAAATGACCCCCATAGTATCCAACTCCAGTTTGACTGACACTTTGCCCTCAATGTCTGGGTGTGGGCATCTGCTTTGAGTGCTTCACGGACCACTACACTCAAAAGGGCCGCCAACTTGAATGCAACCACAGGAGGGAGCCCGCACTTCATGGTGACTGCCTTCCTCGCAGCACGGTGATCATTGACTTGACACAGCCATCCGCAATGGGCTGCACTTCACACTGGCCACCTTCCTGGTAGCATTGCGGTCAGTGATTTGAGTAAGATTGGACAGACACCCTGGAATCCTGCAGGAGTCCTGACCAGACTGTGGGGGTTATTCTAACTTTGGAGGAGGTGTTAATCCGTCCCAAAAGTGACGGAAAAGTGACGGATTTACCACCAGCCGTATTACGAGTCCATTATATCCTATGGAACTCGTAATACGGCTGGTGGTATATCCGTCACTTTACCGTCACTTTTGGGACGGATTAACACTCCTCCAAAGTTAGAATAACCCCCTGTGTGTTTCACTCCTCAGGATCTACTTGCCAGGATCCCCGCTGGGTCTTGCTCCCTGCATGTGCTCTCTTCCTCACAGGGCCCACTGGTCTTGTCAGACATGCAGAAGGTTGATGCTCCATGCTCAGGAAAAGTGGTCTTGGACTTCCTGGATCATGGCCACTCACCCAGCAGAAAGAGTGCCAGACGCTGGTCTGCAGTCCTGATTCCAGCGCTAGAAGTCTTGGCAATTATCCTTCCTCTGTTGAACAACTTGTGGGTTTTAATGCTCTCACCTTAATAGTCCAACTCCAGACATGAATGTGATGTAATGTCTGATTGTTTGAAAACAACTCCTTTGGAGTGCTCTCTCCCTGGCATGATTTAGGCCTTCATTAAAACCCTGGCGGTAAACCCCGCTTTCCGCTGTGCTGAAGACCGCCAACATACCGTTGCAGTGGCGGAATTCCACTACTGGTATTACGACCCACATCTCGGAATCCGCCACAATACAGACACCCACACAAGTCCGCCACACCAAAGGTCAGTGATAAACTGGCCATACCAAAACCTACACCGCCACGCCAACAAGAATACGCCCACACTATCACGACCCACGAATCAATGCGGCGGTCATTCGTAATCCATTGACGGTACACACCGCCGTGCTCAAAATACACACACACTTACAAAATACAACCACATTGGACAATTGCAAATACACACCTGATACGCATACACACACCACACCCACACACTCACACCACTATAAAACACACACCCACATTACCCACAAACCCTTACAATGTAAAATTTGGAAGAAGGCCAGAGAGAGAGATTAGCAAACACAACACCAGCATCCACAGACACACAACATCATCGCTTATACAACATCCACGCACCTCAAACAACACACACCAACACATCCCCCCCACACATCACAACAGACAGCACCTCACACATCACCCACACCACATCATGGCACCTCAAAGACACCCCAGGTTTTCAGAGGAGGAGCTCAGGGTCATGGTAGAGGAAATCATCTGGGTAGAGCTACAGCTTTTCGGATCACAGGTGCAGCACACCTCCATTGCGAGGAAGATGGAGCTATGGCGGAGAATCGTCAGTAGGGTCAACGCAGTAGGACAGCATTCAAGAACAAGGGATGACATCAGGAAGCGGTAGAACGACCTATGGGGAAAGGTGCGTTCAGTGGTTTCAAGACAACAGATTGCTGTACAGAGGACTGGTGGTTGACCCCCACCTCCCCCCCACAACTAACAACATGGGAGGAGCAAGTCTTGGCAATACTGCATCCTGAGGGCCTCGCAGGAGTAGCAGGAGGACTGGAGTCTGGTAAGTCATATCTTTATTACCATATCCCCTCACCCCACCTGCATGCCATCACATACCCCCACCCTTACCCTCACTCCCATCACTCCATCATCTCACATATGTCCCACTATCACAACCCACACATCTCAATACCAAGGCCCTGCATGCAACACCTATGCATGGACCACCATCACCAAAGCATGTCCAGTACAGATACCCACACAGACCCCAAACTAACTATCACAAAAGGGCAAACACAATTATGCAAGCACAGGAGTAGAGGGTACCTCACCCAATGCACAAGATGGCACACACAGATCTTAGAACTATGCATTTACACCCCAACAGGACTCATACCCAACGTCACCGGGCTGGAGGTTCCAGGCATATCTAGTCCCCCCACAGAAGAGGCCCAGAGTGATGACAGCAGCTCTGCACGCCTGGATCAAGATCACCAGCCTGGCCCATCAGGGACCTCGGGACAGTCGGTTCCCCTGACACAGTCCCAAATCACCACTGAACCTCCCCCCTCAGGAAACACCACCACAGCACCCACCTAGCGGGCCCATCCCTCTGTCCCCAGGACACGTCAATCAGCAGTGTGTCCACCACTACAGGGAACCCAGGCAAACCCACCAACCCAAGAAAATCAGGGACCTGGGGTCAGTGGCAGTGGGCACACGGTTCAGGGGACAGAGGCACAGGATGACAGGGAAGCTGGGAGGACTGCTGTGCAACAGGGGGAGGACAGGCCCAGGGAAACGACAATCCACAAAGCACTCTCCAACATCATGGGAGCTTACCACCATTCCCAGGAGACCATGGGCACGGTACTGGCCAAGTTTCAGGAGACCCAGAGGCTGCAGGAGGAACACTACCTGGGGATCCGGGAGGACTTGAAGTCCATTAACACCACCCTGGTAACCATTGCAGGGGTGCTGGCAGACCTTGACAACACCATGAGGGACACAGTGGCACACCAATGGGCCCCAGACACTAACCTGGACGATGAACAGCCCTCCACCTCCGCTGGCGCTAGTGGACAGGAGGCTCTGCCACAGGACCAACAGGCCACCAGCACCCCACCCCCTGCAGAAGGAGAACCACCCTGCAAAAGGTCCCTGAGATCCAGGAACAAGATAGAGAACATTGCCAAGACCCCCACCAGGAAATAAGACCCTCCTGAATGTCACCCTTCTGTCCCACTTTGTCACCCTGTCCACCTTAAACTGCCATAGCTCCACTTCCTATGCCCTATTGGACTATGCACTTGTGAGACCAAGAGACTGGACTCTGCCATGGACATTCCTCCACCATCACCCCAGCCCATTTCACACACCCCTCCACTTATTTTCACAGAAATAAACACCCTTGAATCACAAATAAATCTGGAGTCAGTCTGTGCTTTCACAAATGTGTAATTGCAAAATCTCTGGAATATAGCAATGTCAATGAACTTGTTCACATACCAATGTTACACAGCTGTAGGCCAGGAGTAAACATAGCAGAGGGCACAAATTGGGACCCAGATCTGTGAAATGGAAAGCCAAAGTGACAAGTCAGGGTCCATACACAGAGTGAAAAAGGCAGACTTATGCTAGGTCCTACAATAGTATGAGATGTGGGAAGCAGTTCCATCTTCTTACCTGTGTCTCACTGGAAGTATTGCATGATGATGTTGTTTCGGTTGGCTACATCTTCTTCTTCTGCCTACTCTTCTTCACTGTCCACAGGCTCCACAGCTGCCACAAGACCAGTATCAGGCCCATCCTCCTGCAGAAAAGGCACCTGCCGTCGAAAAGCCAGGTTGTACAACATACAGCAGGCCACGATGATCTGGTACACCTTCTTCGGTAAGTAGTCTAGGGAGCCACCTGTCAGATGGAGGCACCGGAATCTGGCCTTCAGGAGGCCAAAGGTGCGCTCAATTATCCTCCTAGTTGCCCCATGTGCCTCATTGTAGCATTCCTTTGCCCTTGTCCTGGGATTCCTCACTGGGGTTAGTAGCCATGACAGGTTGGGGTAACTAGAGTCACCTGCAAATATGGAGGGACAACTGTTAGACATACTCCAAACATTAGGGAATATCCCATACCCAGACAGCAAATGAAACTTTGTGGGGACTTTAGGCTCACCTATTAGCCACACAGGGTGCTTCTGGAGTTGCCCCATCACATAAGGGATGCTGCTATTCCTCAAAATGTAAGCGTCATGCACTGAGCCAGGATACTTGGCATTGACATGGGAGATGTACTGGTCTGCCAAACACACCATCTGCACATTCATAGAATGGTAGCTCTTCTGGTTTCTGTACACCTGTTCATTCCTGCGGGAGGGGGGACAAATGCCACATGTGTCCCATCAGTGGCACCAATGATGTTGGGGGTATGTCCCAGGGCATAAAAGTCACCTTTCACTGTGGGCAAATCCTCCACTTGAGGGAAAGCGATGTAGCTGCAGATGTGTTTCAGCAGGGCAGGCAACACTCTGGACAACATGTTAGAGAACATTGGCTGGGACATCCCTGATGCCATGGCTACTGTTGTTTGAAAAGACCCACTGGCAAGGAAATGGAGTATGGACAGGACCTGAACTAGAGGGGGGATTCCTGTGGGATGGCGGATACCTGACATCAGGTCAGGCTCCAACTGGGCAGACAGTTCCTGGATTGTTGCACGATCAAGTCTGTAAGTGATAATAATGTGTCTGTCTTCCATTGTCGACAGGTCCACCAGGGGTCTGTATATCGGAGGATGACGCCATCTAATCACATGCCCCAGCGGACGTGCCCTATGGAGGAAAACGGTGAGCAGAGGGTCATACAACACTTAGGTATCACAAGGCTGTTTTGCAAAAACTTTAAATTTTCTCTATGTGCCTTTGTCTGGCCGTATTCCTGGCCTAAATAGGTGTGACGCAGTTATTTGGCCTGCCATGTGGCCCCCCTGAAATGCCGGCTGCCTAACCTATAAGGTGGGACAAGGGGAAATGAGGTTACTGCGCTGGCGTTGTACACCGTCGCGGTGGGCGGTCGAAGACCACAGCGCAATTCAGCATTGGTTATCATTAGGCCCTATGGGTTCCAGGAGCCAATGGTGATGTACGCCGGTGGTGACGGTACGCACCGCCACGGATGTGACCACCATTTTCTGTCAGTTCCCTCACTTGATACCTGACCTTCAACAGGAGAGGACCTACACTGCAAGTGCTGCTGTGACCTGTGTCTGGAACGACAATGGCTACAGTGTCTGGGGAAAGGGCCCTTGCCTTCACTTCAGAGGAGTTGGAGAAACTAGTGGATGGGGATCTCCCCCAGTACACGCAAATGTACGGTCTTCCAGCCAAACAGGTGAGTGCACTGTGAGCATGGTGGATGGCACATGATTGTATGGAGTGTCGTGGATGGAAGGGGAGGACAGGCCAGCATGTGAGGTTAGTGTGTGTGTATGTTTTTCTGGGCCAGGGTGGGAGGTTTGTGGGCAATGTGTGAGAAGAACTGTATGGGAGAGTAACATCCATTCTAACTTCACTTTTCCTCTTGGTCAGCGCCCACCAGAAGAAGGGTATTTGGTGTACCATCGCCAAGGGAGTGCGGACCCTGGGGGTCTACCGCAGACGGAGCACCCACTGCCGGAAAAAATGGGAGGACCTGCTCCGCTGGAGCAAGAAGACGGCGGAGGCCCAGCTGGGGATGGCCTCCCAACATGGAAGGGGTGCCCATCGCACCATGACCCCCCTGATGTACTGGATCCTGGCGGTGGCATATCTGGAGTTGGATGGGCACTTGAGGGCATCACAGCAGCCACAAGGGGGTGAGTACACTCTCAATCAGCTGACTCTGCGTGCTTGACGAGGTGTCTGGGTGGGGGTGGTGGGCTGTGGATTCCTCTAGGCCAGGGCAGACGTGCAAAGGTAGATCCATTATTTTGCAGCCTCATTCCCACTCCAACCCCAAAGGTGGTATTTGCCCTCTACACCTAGTCAGGCTCCCATGGGTCCCAGCTGTGCATGAAATGGGTCTAGACAGAGCCCCCCTTGGACATGTGCTTTTCCCCTGCACTGTTAGTGCATGGCTTAGTGCATAGGGCTGCTCCCTGTGTGTTGTGTACGCCAACGGTAGTAGTGTTGCATGCATTGAACATGTGTCTCGTCTGTCTTTCCCCCTCCTTTTTGTTTTGTCACCCTGTTCTTGCGTGCATTAGCATCATCTGGTGGAGGAGCAGTGGCACCGGAGCAGGAGGGAGCTGCATCCCACATGGCCCTGTAGGGTGAAGTAACAGAGTCTGAAGGCACCAGTGGGACGGAGGGCGGGGGGACAGGAGCATACACCACCGACAGCGACTCCTCCTCTGATGGGAGCTCCCTTGCGGTGGTGGGCACCTCTTGCCCACTGCATCAACAGGTATAGCTGCCACCCACCCTACCAGCACCGCCCTCCCAGCAGCCCCTCAGCGTGTTTTTTCCGTGCCTGCTCATCCAGGAGGGTGGGCATCTCCTTTGCCCCAGGCACCTCAGCCCCTGCCCCAGTCATCCCTGCTGCCCTCAGTGAGGAGGCTATTGACCTCCTGAGATCCCTCACTGTTAGGCAATCTACCATTTTGAATGTCATCCAGGGTGTTGAGAGGCATTTGCAGCAAACAAATGCATACCTGGAGGGCATTCATTCTGGCCAGGCGGCCCAACAGAGAGCATTTCAGGCTCTGGCCTCAGCACTGATGGCAGCCATTGTCCCTGTGTCCAGACTCCCCCCTCCAACCTCCGCCACCCAGACCAAATCCCCTGTACCTCAGCCTATTCCAAGCACACCATCTGACCAGCAGGGGTTGGACTCCCTTCCATTTGAAATCCAAACAGAGAGATATCCAACAGTCGTAAGGTTGATCCCCTGGGGGCTCAAGTAACATAAAAAAAACTGAAGAAAACTTTTCTGTGAAGAATCCCAGCTGATAAGTGGTGATTGGACTTTGCTGTTGCCCTCTGCCTGATGTCCTGAGAGTCTCTAAGTGCTCCCCATGAAATCCTCTGGGCCTTGAAAGTTTATTCTTGTGTTTGATTTGGTACTAAATGAAGTTTGGGAACTTTTTCCAAACTTTTCCTCCAGAAATTAGATAGGACCAACCACAGAAAGTATCCGATCGCCAGTTCAAGGGTGTAGGATGGAAATTCAGGTTTGTCCCACATAGAGAAGTAATTTTCATTTTCAATGTGGAACTTAGAAACATTCATGAGCTTCCTTACTTTCAGGCCCTAGCGCAACCAACCAGCTTGGTGAGTCTGATGCATGGTCTATCACAGTTGACCTAAAATCGTCGGTTTACAGTGACCATTGACTACGGTTGGTGCTTTGCAATTGCTGGAACTAATTTTATGTAACATTTTCAAAATTCATATGTCTGGTTCTCATTATTTGACTTTTGGTCCCGTTGGTGTCATTTAGGCCCATATTTATACTTTTTGACGCAAAACTGCGCCAACGCAGTTTTGCGTCAAAAAAATTAGTCCCGGCTAACGCCATTCTGAAGCGCCATGCGGGCGCCGTATTTATTGAATGACGTTAGCCGGCGTTAGCCGCCGGCGCCGTCTGGTGTGCGTTAAAAAAAACGACGTACACCAGGCAGCGCCGGCGTAGGGGAAAATGGAGCTTGGGCGTCAAGAAATGGGGCAAGTCAGGTTGAGGCAATTTTTTTCCGCCTCAACCCGATTTGCGCCATTTTTTTTCACTCCCAACCCCCATAGAAATGACTCCTGTCTTAGCAAAGACAGGAGTCATGCCCCCTTGCCCAATGGCCATGCCCAGGGGACTTCTGTCCCCTGGGCATGGTCATTGGGCATAGTGGCATGTAGGGGGGCACAAATCAGGCCCCCCTATGCCACATTTTTTTTTTTTTTAAAACACTTACCTGAACTTACCTTAATGTCCCTGGGATGGGTCCCTCCAGCCTTGGGTGTCCTCCTGGGGTGGGCATGGGTGACAGGGGGTGTCCCTGGGGGCCTGGGGGGGCACCTCTGGGCTCCTTCAGAGCCCACAGGTCCCTTAACGCCTGCCTTTTGCAGGCGCTAAAAAACGGCGCAAAAGCGGGCGTACGTCATTTTTTTTGACCCGCCCACTCCCGGGCGTGATTTTTGCCCGGGAGTATAAATCCCACGCACATGCCTCGGAGTCGATTTTTTAGACGGGAACGCCTACCTTGCATATAATTAACGCAAAGTAGGTGTCCACGCTAAAAAATGACGCTAACTCCCTGGACTTTGGCGCTAGACGCGTCTAACGCCAAAGTATAAATATGGAGTTAGTTTTGCGTCGAAATTGCGTCAAAAGAAACGACGCAATTTCGGCGCAAACGGAGTATAAATATGCCCCTTAGTTCATTATTTTGTTGTTTTTATCAGTTGTAGTGTGATTTGTATTGTGTTTACCTTTTAACTGTTTTGGTACTTCTAAATGCTTTTGTAGGCCTCGGGTCTCTATTTGGTGGTCAGTTTACACCCCGTCCAAGTAGGGACCCTCATTCTAGTCAGGGAGATACACAGCTCAGATAACTTCTGTTCACTCCCTTGGTAGATTGGCACAAGAAGTCAGGCTTATTTCAGAGGTAATGTGTAAAGTATTTGTACCAGCACACACAGTAACATTGAAAACACCACAAAAGGACTCCAAACTAGTTAAGAAAAATAGCCAGTATTTATCTAGATCAAACAAGACCAAAACGACAAAAATCCAACATACATAAGCAAAGATATAAACTTCTAAAGTAAAAAGAGTCTTAATCCATAGAAATCAATGGGTGCGTTGTGTTACCTGGTATGCATAAAAAGTAAAGCTGCACAGACGAATCTGCATTGGAAAAGCAAGCGATGCAGCGATTTCTTATTCACAAGTGAGGCTGTGTGTCGATTCTTTCTCTGCTGGGCACGCAATCTGTTGATTCTTTCCTCGGACGGAAGGGAGGCGTCAATTTCTGGACAAGCAGCCTCAGGTCTGTTCGGTGATGATTTTGACACCCAGGGTTGATGCGTGGAAAATTTCGATACACTGTGTGAAGGGTCTGCATTGAGAACAGGCACTGCGTAAATTCTCCACCCACAAGGCAGGCACTCGGTCGAATTTTCAGCCCAGGACAGGCGGTGCGTCGATGTTTGTGACACACATACAGCGGTGCATGGATTTTCTCCCCCAGGTTATCAGCTTTCACTTCACCAGGAGATGTCCCACGCTGAGAGGTTGTTGCCGATGACGAGGACTTCTGTTTTTTCGGTATTTAGCTTGAGGCAGCTCTCCTTCATCCATGCAGCGACTGCCTTCATTCCGTTATGGAAGTTGGCTTTGGCTATGTGCGGGTCGTTGGTGAGGGAGATGATTAGCTCTGTCGTGGGCATATGAGATGATGTCGAGTGCGTGGTGTCTGGAGATGGCAGATAGGGGGGCCATGTAGAGGTTGAAGAGAGTGGGGCTCAGTAAGGAGCCTTGCGGGATGCCGCAGATGATCTTGCTGGCCTCTGAATAGAAGGGGGGAGTTGGACTCTTTGGGTTATGTCAGAGAGGAAGGAGGTGATCTATTCTAGAGCCTTGTCTCGGATGTCGGCGCCATGGAGAAGAGTCCATAAGGTGCGGTGAGAAATGGTGTAGAAGGGGGCAGACAGGTCGAGGAGTGTTAGAAATGGGGTCTTTGGTTGACAGTCAGGTTACCCCCTGTCCAAGCAAGGACCCTCACTCTAGTCAGGGTAAAAGAGAGTCACCCTCAGCTAACCCCTGCTTACCCCCTTGGTAGTTTGGCACGAGCAGTAGGCTTAACTTCAGAGTGCTAGGTGTACAGTATTTACACCAACACACGCAGTAACTTAATGAAAACTCTACAAAATGACACAACACATGTTCAGAACAATAGGAAATAGTTATCTAAACAAAACAAGACCAAAATGACAAAAATCCACATTACACAAGTCAAGTTATCAATTAAAAAGCTAAAAGAGTCTTTATGTAGTTTTAAACACACACTAACGCTGTTAGCGTGAAAATGTACCTTGGGTGCGTCACAAATAACCCCACATGGGTGAGTGTGCATCAAAAAGGGCTTGCGATGCGTTGATTTCACTCACAATCTAGACCTTGCATTGTTTCTCCTTTCGTCGGATTAGGGCCCGTCGTTTCTTCTCTCCGCAGGAGAGCGATGCATCGAGTGTTCTAAAGTCTGTGGTTTTGGGTGCCCTTCTTATACCCATTTTCTCCTTTGAAGTAGGCCTACTTCAAAGCAAAGTCTCTCTTGATTGTGAAATCCTGCCCAGGTCAGGCCCCAGACACTCACCAGGGGGTTGGAGACTGCATTGTGTGAGGGCAGGCACAGCCCTTTCAGGTGTGAGTGACCACTCCTCCTCTCCCTCCTAGAACAGATGGCTCATCAGGAAATGCAGACTACACCCCAGCTCCCTTTGTGTCACTGTCTAGTGTGAGGTGCAACCAGTCCAACTGTCAAACTGACCCAGACAGGGAATCCACAAACAGGCAGAGTCACAGAAATGGTGTAAGCAAGAAAATGCTCACTTTCTAAAAGTTGCATTTTCAAACACACAATCTTAAAATCAACTTTACTAAAAGATGTATTTTTAAATTGTGAGCTCAGAGACCCCAAACTCCAGATGTCCATCCGCTCCCAAAGGGAGTCTACACTTTAATCATATTTAAAGGTAGTCCCCATGTTAACCTATGAGAGGGACAGGCCTTGCAACAGTGAAAAACTAATTTAGCATTATTTCAATGTCAGGACATATAAAGCACATTACTATATGTTGCTACCTACCTTCGGGCTACCTAGGGCCTACTTCAGGGGTGCCTTACATGTAAGAAAAGGGAAAGTTTAGGTCTGACAAGTGGGTACACTTGTCAAGTCAAATTTACAGTTTAAAACTGCACACACAGACACTCCAGTGGCAGGTCTGAGTCATGATTACAGAGCTACTTCGGTGGGTGGCACAACCAGTGCTGCAGGCCCACTAGTAGCATTTGATTTACAGGCCCTGGGCACCTCTAGTGCACTTTACTAGGGACTTACTAGTAAATCAAATATGCCAATCATGGATAAACCAATTACATACAATTTACACAGAGAGCGTATGCACTTTAGCACTGGTTAGCAGTGGTAAAGTGCTCAGAGTTCAAAAGCCAACAGCAACAGGTCAGGAAAAAATAGGAGGCAGGAGGTAAAAAGATTGGGGATGACCCTGCATAAACTCAAAAGTCTAACAAGGAGGATGAGAGCTGCAGTTTCACCCCTGTCTAGGAGGATTCGAATGTCGTCTGTGGCGGAGAGGAGGGCAGTCTCTGTGCTGTGGTTGCTCGGTAAGCCAGAATGAGAGGGGTCAAGGATGTTGTAGAGTTCGATGTGTTTGGTGAGTTGACTGTTGACAGCCTTTTTGATGACCGTGCTGGCAAAGGGAGTAGAGGGATGGGCCGGAATTTCTTGAGATCGTCTGGGTCTGTGGTTGGTTTCTTCAGTAAAGGCTTGATTTCGTCATGTTTTCAGATTTCTGGGAAGGTGGCGGTTTCGAAGGAGTGGTTGATGATGTGCCAGAGCTTGGGTGTGATGGTGCTACTTGCTTTGGTGAAGATGTGGTGGGAGCAGGGATCAGAGGGAGAGCCGGAGTAGGTGGTGAGGGTTTGGTGGAGCTCCGGTGGAGGCTATGACGGTGTTGGGCGTGAGATAGTCCTAGGTCGGAAAACTGGTGTAGATATCTGCTATCTTGCAGTGGATGTAGGTGAAGAGGTTGTTGCAGAGTTCTTGTGATGGGAGGATGTCCGTGGAGTTTGTTCTTGGTTTGGTGAATTCGCTGATGATCATGAAGAGTTCTTTGCTGATGTGTGTGTTGTTGTTGATGCGTTCCTGGAACACGTTTCTCTTGGTGGTCCTGATGAGTTGGTGGTGTGTGTTTAAGGGTTTTGTGAAGGCTTCGTGGTTGGTGGGAGTCTTGGTGCGCCATTTCCTTTCGAGGCGTCTGCAGTTTTGTGTGGACTCCTTGAGGGCTGGGGTGAAGCAGTTGGCTTTCTTAGATGAGCATCTGTTGGAGGGTTTATTGATAGGGCCTAGGGTGTTGGTGCAGTCTGAGATCCAGTTGATGAGGTCCTGGGCACCTGTGTTGGTGTCGAGGTCGTCTGGGGGGGGGTGAATTGTCGAGGGTGGGGAGTAGCTGGTCTTTAGTGATCTTGTTCCAGCTCCTGTGGGGTGGTAAGTGAGCGGGGTGTCAGTTGGGGGATTTGTTGAAGGTAAAGTGGAGACAGTGGTGGTCGGTCCATTGGAGTTCGGTGATGTGGCTGAAGGAGATGTGGTTTCTGACGGTGAAGATGGGGTCAAGTGTGTGTCCGGTGGAGTGGCTGGGCGAGGTGATGAGTTTCTTGAGTCCGAGATTGACGAGGTTTTCGAGCAGTGTCGTGTCATTGGTGTTCTCCAGGTGGAAGTTGAGGTCCCCGAGGAGTATGTAGTCCATGGAAGCGAACGCGTGGGTGGTGGCAATGTCAGCGAAGGTGTTGCAGAATAAGGGGCGGGGGCCCGGCGGCCTTGAGATGAGGGTGCCTTGCAAAATGGTGTTAGGGTTGGTTCCAATCTGCCTCTTCCTTGTCCTGCCCCAGACACACACTAGAGAGTTGGAGACTGTATTGTGTGAGGCAGGCGCAGCCCTTTCAAGTACAGGTGTCAGCTCCTCCCTCCCACTGTAGCTCAGGATGACTAATCAGGATTTGCAGGACATACCTCAGCTCCCTTTGAGTCACTGTCTAGAGTGAATTCACAAATAGTTAAACTGTCAGTCTGACCCAGTTGTGTATTCAGCAGCCAGGTAGAGGCACAGAATGGTTAAGCAAGAAAATAGCCACTTTTTGGCAGGCCTGCAAAATGTTTACAGAGCTACTCATGTGGGTGGCACAATCAGTGCTGCAGGTCCACTAATAGCATTAGATTTTCAGGTCCTGAGCACACATGGTGCACTATACTAGGGACTTACCAGTAAATCAAATGTGCCAATCATGCAAAATCAATTACCAATATCTTCTAGACAGATAGCACTTGCACTTTAGCACTGGTTAGCAGTGGTAAAGTGCCCAGAGTATCAAGACCAGCAAAGCGAATTACACCACAGGGTCCAAAAAACAGGAATTCAGAAGCAAAAAGTACAGGGAAACCACGCCAAGAGCTGTCAGGTCTAACAGTTTTACACATTTTCTCTAAGTTAAGCCTGTCTACTCTGTTTCAAAACAACCAGGCGCTGAGCTCAGGTTTAAATTACGGAAAGCTTTGACTGGACCTAGCAAGATAGTGACTTTACTACTTGTAATGGGCACTAATCCACCCCAACTGATTAACCATTTTCTCTCAGAAGCCTCTGTGTCTTGCCTTAGAATCGTATTCTCTTGTAAATACTGAACATCTGATGGCTAATTGTCATCAAGGGGTCTCCATTTGGGAGCACAGCTAATAGATTTCTTCCTCCACTCATGTTCTCTTCTCTTCGTATGTGTGACAGACTGTACCTCCCAATCATATAGTGATAATAATATCAATCATGTTTGTAGCACACGCCAGATCCCTAAAAAAAGCTAATTCCTTGCTATTTGATCAAACTCACTTTATGGATATGGGAAAGAAGAAAGACTAAGGCGGTCACTCTGACCGCGGCGGGCGGCGGTCGCCGCCCGCCATGCGGTTACCGCCGAATGACCGCCCTGCGGTCAAAAGACCGCGGCGGTCATTCCAACTTTCCCGCTGGGCCGGCGGGCGACCGCCAAAAGGCCGTCCGCCGGCCCAACGGGAAAGCCCCTGCAACGAGGAAGCCGGCTCCGAATGGAGCCAGCGGAGTTGCAGGGGTGCAACGGGTGCAGTGGCTCCCGTCGCGATTTTCACTGTCTGCTAAGCAGACAGTGAAAATCTGTATGGGGCCCTGTGAGGGGGCCCCTGCACTGCCCATGCCAGTGGCATCGGCAGTGCAGGGGCCCCCAGGGGCCCCACAACACCCGTTCCCGCCATCCTGGTTCTGGCGGTGAAGACCGCCAGAAACAGGCTGGCGGGAAGGGGGTCGGAATCCCCGTGGCGGCGCTGCAAGCAGCGCCGCCATGGAGGATTCCCTGGGCCAGGGGAAAACCGGCGGGAAACCGCCGGTTCCCCTTTTCTGACCGCGGCGGTCAGAATAGCCCAGGAAGCACCGCCAGCCTGTTGGCGGTGCTTCCGCTGCCCTCCGCCCTGGCGGTCATGGACCGCCAGGGTCGGAATGACCCCCTAAGTCCATCCAACTGTCATTTAAACTCTGTAGACTACAGATTATTGTAGCAAGAGACACCCCCTGAGCTATTCATATTTTTACATGTAATATATGTAGAATGTGTCACACTACATTCTTCTCCCAACCATTGCACTTCATTTTCTTCTCTTAACTTCACATATAAATAAAACATGTGAACTAGCTCTAATAGATAAAAATACTGCCAACATTCCTTTGTAGATCCTATATGCAAATGTGTATCATTCCAATATTGATATCAGGCATAAAATTGAATGAGTCAAGAGGAAAATTCATTCATGAAGGTGTCTGGAAACTGGTTACTTTTAATAGGTGCAATATAAAATGTATTCACTACTGTCAGTAATGAGTTTTACTAAACACAAAAAAAACATTGCGTTCCTAAAAAGTTGTTGTTGTTGATGGAAGTAAGTATTTAACTAACATGGTAAACTATGGCATTTTTAATGTAATTTTAGGTATCTTTGTCTGGTTCGGCAGCTAATTGTTTTGGAAAGTATCCAGTCATCAACTCTTATGACCTCAGACCTAACTCTGTTGAAGAAAAAGATATTACACAAACTCTGGTGCCTTTGTTGAAGCACTTGATTCTGACCATAGAACAAAACAAGAACTTCACCTTATCACTTGAATCTGTGGAAGGTGGGCCAAGCAAAGGTAATACTGTTTTAAACCAACATAACTTTTTCAGCCACAGAAAAACACATTTGGATATTTAATGACAATGGTTCACATTTCTCACAGTACCAGCACTTTTTAAAATTCTAGTTGCCAAGATAGAAATGGCTCCAACTGTACACATATCTCCATTTAAATAAAATTGATATAAGGGAGAGGGTCCCTTTAGTGTCCACAATCCAAGATATATAGTATAATTACAAATCTAATATATTGCTTTGGTTTGGGATCCCAAAGGGATCCTTCCCCCATAAGTTGAAAAACTAAAAAAAACACATTTTGAAACGTTGTCACTGAGTTAGAGGTTCCCAAGGCTGGGTTTGTTGACCCCAGTGCAGCCCTAAGGCCAGCAAATCCATCCTAGAGGTCTACAAACCGCTGTCAAATACTTTGGAGCCATATTGGACCTTCTGTAGGACTTATGAACCAGGGACTATGTAGGTGGACCCTCAGGAGGACCAACATTGATCCTCACTCCCAAAACAATTAAATGAATAAAGGAAATCAGCTTCCACAGGGTCTCAGGAAAGTGTGGGTGCAGCAGGTTTGTCCCACTTTTGAAAACAGTGCTTGGTCTTAGGCAGGCCCTTTGATCAACCCTTATAACACTGAAGACGGTGCATAGTGGGCATTGGCTGCTCATGCTAGTTTGGGCAAAGGGTCTCCAGTGCACATAGCTGGAGGCCATGTGCAGCGAGGGTTAGCCACCCCTGCAGGGTTGAGCTTATTGAGCATTTCATTTCAATATGGTTTGCATGGCTATTGAGTGAGTTAAGATTGTGACCTTAACAATAACTTGTGAATTTCAGAGGTTTTTGGTTTTAATTTGTGACCATAACTGTACCTTAAATGTGTTGTTAAGAGGTTATGACCAGAACTAACCAGAACCGTAACTTAAATGTGTTGTTAAGAGGTTATGACCAGAACTAACCAGAACTTCACTTTAACCTTGTTTTTTCAGTAGTATATACATTACACAGTGGGCGTTCCCTCTGTGTAGTTATAGTCAGAGTTTGCACAGAGCACATTTTTTGTTTCGTTAATATCTTTTGTACACTTTGATAAATCTGCACCAACCTTTCTAAATAAAAGACATCCAAATCGGCTCCTTCATGGAAGGTTTCCTGCTGAGAAACTTGGGGGAGTCCTAAAAGTGCAATTTACTATGTTAATTCTCATAGAAAACTTTGCTCTGTGATGCAGAAAAGCATGGTTGAATTTAATTACACCAATCTGGCTAAAACTCAGAACGTTACTCAGAAAAACATACTTTTTGTGTTTTACTGTAAATCTGTTCAGCCATTTTTTTTTACAATTAGCATTTAAATAGGGTCTTTAGTCGAACATGAAGGGATTAAAACATTAGGTAAATCAGGGCTGTTGGTGTCCAGATGTGCTTTGATTGGCCTATCTGAAGTGGATGGGTGGATCCTGGTTGGCTGGCCTCAACACAAACAATATGTTGTGGCTACCATTATAGGACTCATGGACAGTAACAGAATCAATGTTTGAAATAATCTCAGCCACTGATAATTACTTTGAGTCACATTCCGGTCCAAAGATTTTCACCAACCATGCCACCCTAGAGAGAGAACAGGCATATGCAATCATCCTTCGTCCTACTCTAGCAGAAGCAGTACAGCCAAACTCTAATTCAGGTACTTCAGGCTGGTGTTGGCTTACAAAGACTTATTAAGTGAGGTATATATCCTGTGAACTGTGAGCATGGAACCCACGTGTGGGCCTTCTTGAAGTGTGTACCTGCCCAGTAGTGCTTGTGCTCAAAATCAGGTCTGGATAGAGAACCAAAAGAGTTTTAATTAACTTTGAAGAGCTGGAGAAAGTAGCAGAGGTGCCAGCAATGACCCTGTGGGGGTCATTGCTACCCTGGCGGTCCGAGACCGCCAGGGTAGGGTAACGCGGATGCACCGCCAACAGGCTGGCGGTGCATCCAGGGCAATTCTGACCGCGGCGGTACAGCCGCGTCAGAAACAGAAAGTCGGCGGTGTACCGCCGGCTTTCCGCTGCCCAGGGGAATCCTCCATGGCGGCGCAGCTTGCTGCGCCGCCATTGGGATTCCGACCCCCATACCGCCATCCTGTTCCTGGCGGTTTCGGCCGCCAGGAACAGGATGGCGGTATGGGGTGTCGTGGGGCCCCTGTAAGAGGGCCCACCATGATTTTCAGTGTCTGCTATGCAGACACTGAAAATCGCGACGGGTGCTACTGCACCCGTCGCACGCCTTCATCTCCGCCGGCTCCATTTGGAGCCGGCTTCCTCGTTGAAGGCGCTTTCCCGCTGGGCTGGCGGGCGGCCTTCTAGCGGTCGCCCGCCAGCCCAGCGGGAAAGCCAGAATCACCGTGGCGGTCTTCTGACCGCGCAGCGGTGTTCTGGCGGGGGTACTTTGGCGGGCGGCATCGCCGCCTGCCAAAGTAGGAATGACCCCCTCTGTCTTTTAAAGCAAGCCTCTAGCTCTCCAGGGAAAAACTGGATGGAAACAATTGCCAGTCCAGTGCTGGTCACACACTGGTGTCACTGCACTGCAGGGCAGAAATAAAATCGTACACGTGGTAATGTTGAACAAAGTAAGGCCCTCATTACAACCCTGGCAGTCAAAGACCACCAGGGCTGTTTTGGCGATTGCACCGGCAACAGGCCGGGACAGGTGGTTTTCTATCACGGTGGTCCCGGTGGTTTTAATCCGCCAGGGCAGTGCTGCTTGCAGCGCTGCCCAGGGGATTACAAGTCCCCTTCCCACCAGCCTTTCCATGGCGGTAGGAACTGCCATGGAAAGGCTGGTGGGAAAGGGAGTCGCGGGGCCCCAGGGGGCCCCTGCACTGCCCATGCTCTTGGCATGGGCAGTGCAGGGGCTCCCAGGCACAGCCCCACACTGCTTTTCACTGTCTGCGCAGCAGACAGCGTAAAGCGCGACGGGTACAGCTGCACCCGTCGCACAGCCGCAACACCGCCAGCTCCGGCTCCCATGTTGCGGCCCACATCCCCGCTGGGCCGACGGGCGGAAACTCTGTTTCCACCCGCCGGCCCAGCAGGAATGTCATAATGGGCACGGTGGGAGTGCGGCCGCATTGGCGGCCGCACGGCGGTTACAACTTGGTGTAAGCAGAAACAAATCCAGGGGAAGTAGAAATGAACCCAGTTAAATATTCCTAATATTCTGCAGCAGTAAAAATAATAAAACTATTAAAAGACCATTTGGCGACCTCAAGCATTGCATGTGTTGAAAGATCAAGCGATTTAAGTGTAAAGAAGGCAATACAAATAGTGACGTGTTCATTAATAACCATCGTATACGCAAAGTGCAATACTAACTGAAGGCCCATTAAGAACAGATGCTTAAAAGGCATTTTATATCATCCACTGGGTTATAAAATCCAAAACAATATAAATCTGGAAGGGCAATCATGCAAAACGTAGCATTGAAATACAATTCTAAAGCAGTAACTTACACCAACACTTTTCTAGCAAACCACTGAGAACTATGCTTTTGCTTTGAAAAATAACATTGAAAGAGGTCATTCATCTTTTATAGAGGATGTCTGAGCTAGGTTGCTATGTTGGTACCTTGTAACCTGATTGAAACCCAGCTGCATACATTCATTATATAATCATCCATTCTAGTCAAATCATTCTGTTTGATTGGACACCAGATTCCAAACACATATATTACTGGGTCATATGTAGATCCAGATTCTGAAAGGTGTCATGGAACTCAGTGCAGCAGCCCAAGATGCTCTGCTGCGTATTCACATGGATATGGATCTCTCCTCGGCTTTCCCTAGCACCGGCACAATGCACTCACTTTAGCACCACAGTGCTAGGGTGTGTGCATGAGTCTAGGTTAGGTTCATACAGGAAGGCATTGTTCATGTATAAAAATGCTATGCCTAGACAAGTGAAAAACATTTTCCTACTTTGTGTGTGTGCTGTACAGTGCAGCACACATGCAAAGTCGGAAAAGCACAGAGAAATGAAAAAATGTCTCTGTTTAACATCTGCTTTTCAGTGACGTTAATTTTTGGTGCTGAACACTGTCTATTGATGTTCATGAATAGGGTTTAGTGTCAAAAGCATGAGTGGTTGCATGGGAATGCCCCTGTACAACCCATGAAAAGCCCCCTTGAAGAAGAGTAATGCAAATCAGTGTATTGCACTGCTTTGCATTACTTTTGGGTACTTTCCAGCACAAAACAATGCTAACTGCATCACTTTTGTGATGTTAACCCAGCGCAAAATGTTTGAGAATCTCCCCCACAGTGCTTAACCACATAGCTATGGTCATTGTAAATACTTTTCAAATACAGTGTTACTAATACCTATTTGGAAGACACAAGAATTAGTTAGCCCTGATGGGATGTGAACTTATGATCTGTTCATAACACCAGTTATCAGAAGGTTAGTGTTTAACTCACTGAACCATAATGCCAGTTGTACGGGTAACAGAGATATACAAACAATACCGTACATTGTGATGTCCAGTATACCACCACTACATGATCGTACTACTTCCTCCAGCACATGTTTGTTTCTTTAAGTTGGTCTCATTTAGAACACCACACCCCATAATGGATAAGTATAACAACTCATGTTTGAGATTTTCCTGGTACAATAAAAATCTTCAATATGAAGCTTTCTGCTGATGCTTTAATCTATAGTTCTACTATAAGAAACAAAGCAATTTAAATTACAAAATATATAGGTTATTCTTTTGAGAATTTCTCCAGCTGTTAGTTCTGTCCCGGCCTTGGATTAGTTAATGGTGACGTCTTTTTTTCAGTAGAATGTAGAATCAATTGTATTGCATATAAACTGATTACTCGCTTTAGAGAGAAACTGTTAGAAATGGGGTCTTTGGTTGACAGTCAGGTCACCCCCTGTTCAAACAAGGACCCTCACTCTAGTCAAGGTAAAAGAGAATCACCCTCAGATAACCCCTGCTTACCCCCTTGGTAGCTTGGCAGAGCAGTAGGCTTAACTTCAGAGTGCTAGGTGTGAAGTATTTATACCAACATACACAGTAACTTAATGGAAACACTACAAAATGACAACACAGGTTTAGAAAAATAGGAAATATTTATCTAAACAAAACAAGACCAAAATGACAAAAATCCACCATACACAGTCAAGTTATCAATTAAAAATCAAAAAGAGTCTTTAAGTAGTTTTAAATACACACTAGCACTGCTAGAGTGAAAATGTACCTGGTGCGCGTCAAAAATAACCCCGCACGGGCGGGTGTGCATCAAAAATAACTCTGCACAGCGGTACGCGAGTCGAAAATCCAGCCGCACGTTGATCCGAAAATCCTGCAGCGCAGGTTGTGATCTCCCAGCCTCCATCAGCGATGCTGCGCCTCATTTCTCCTGCTCTGTGCATCGATTCTTCGGTGTGTTTTCTGCGAGTCGTTTCTCAGCTGCGGAGCCGGCGGCGCGTCGTTTCAGCCACAGATCGAATTTGCGTCAATCTTTCCCCCGCACAGCACTCTGTGCGTGGATTTTCTTGTCTTTAGGCTGCCAGCTTCTCCTTTCAGGGTCCCAGGAACTGGATGGGCACCACAGGGCAGAGTAGGAGTCTCTCCAGAGACTCCAGGTGCTGGCAGAGAGAAGTCTTTGCTGTCCCTGAGACTTCAAACAACAGGACGCAAGCTCTAGATCAAGCCCTTGGAGATTTCTTCTCAAGATGGAAGGCGCACAAAGTCCAGTCTTTGCCCTCTTACTCTGGCAGAAGTAGCAACTGCAGGATAGCTCCACAAAGCACAGTCACAGGCAAGGCAGCTCTTCTTCCTCAGCTATTCACCTCTTCTCCAGGCAGAGGTTCCTCTTGGTTCCAGAAGTGTTTCTAAAGTCTTTGGTTTTGGGTGCCCTTTTTATACCCAATTTCTCCTTTGAAGGAGGCCTACCTCAAAGTAAAGTCTCTTTGGAATGTGAAATCCTGCCTTGCCCAGGCCAGGCCCCAGACACTCACCAGGGGTTTGGAGACTGCATTGTGTGAGGGCAGACACAGCCCTTTCAGGTGCGAATGACCACTCCTCCCCTCCCTCCTAGCACAGATGGCTCATCAGGATATGCAGGCTACACCGCAGCTCCCTTTGTGTCACTGTCTAGTGTGAGGTGCAACCAGCCCAACTGTCAAACTGACCCAGACAGGGAATCCACAAACAGGCAGAGTCACAGAAATGGTGTAAGCAAGAAAATGCTCACTTTCTAAAAGTGGCATTTTCAAACACACAATCTTAAAATCAACTTTACTAAAAGATGTATTTTTAAATTGTGAGCTCAGAGACCCCAAACTCCACATTTCCATCCGCTCCCAAAGGGAATCTACAATTTAATCAGATTTAAAGGTAGCCCCCATGTTAACCTATGAGAGGGACAGGCCTTGCAACAGTGAAAAACGAATTTAGCAATATTTCACTGTCAGGACATATAAAACGCATTACTATATGTCCTACCTTAACCATGCACTGCACCCTGCCCTTGGGGCTACCTAGGGCCTACCTTAGGGGTCTCTGACATGTAAGAAAAGGGAAGGTTTAGGCCTGGCAAGTGGGTACACCTGCCAAGTCAAATTTACAGTTAAAACTGCACACACAGACACTGCAGTGGCAGGTCTGAGACATGATTACAGAGCTACTTATGTGGGTGGCACAACCAGTGCTGCTGGCCCACTAGTAGCATTTGATTTACAGGCCCTGGCACCTAGTGCACTTTACTAGGGACTTACTAGTAAATCAAATATGCCAATCATGGATAAACCAATCACATACACATTTTCTAAAGGAGCACTTGCACTTTAGCACTGGTTAGCAGTGGTAAAGCGCCCGGAGTAACAAAAACAGTAAAATCAGAGTCCAGCACACATCAACAACCTGGGGAACAGAGACAAAAAGTTAATGGAGACCACGCCAAGGATGAAAAGTCTAGCACGTGTCACCCCCAGTTGAAAGTGGGGAGCAACTACCCAACCTCATGGGAGTTCTCATCACTAAGGCGGATGAACCTGGACAGACCATCAGCATTGGCATGCTCTATACCAGGACGGTGTTCCACCGTAAAGTCCATCCCCTGTAGGGAAATGGACCACCTCAACAGTTTTGGATTCTCACCCCCTCTTCTGCATCAACCATCTGAGGGGCCTGTGGTCATTCTGAACTCGGAAGTGAGTCCCAAACAAGTAGGGTCTTAGCTTCTTTAGTGCCCAAACCACAGCAAACGCTTCACGTTCTATGGCACTCCACCTACGTTCCCTGGGTAGTAACCTCCTGCTAATGAAGGCTACGGGTTGATCTAGGCCCTCTTCATTAAGCTGTGAGAGTACTGCTCCAATACCATGCTCTGAGGTCTGTTTGCACAATAAGCTCCTTGGAGTAGTCAGGTGCCTTCAGCACAGGTGCTGTGCACATAACAACCTTCAGGGCATCAAAAGCGTTCTGGCAAGCCTCTGTCCAGATCACTTTCCTGGGTTGCTTCTTAGAAGTCAATTCAGTTAGGGGGTAACAATGGTACCATATCCCTTAACAAACCTCCTGTAATATCCTGTGAGACCTAAAAAGGCTCTCACTTCAGTCTGAGTCTTGGGAAGCTCCCAAGCCAGAATCGTGTCAATCTTAGGCTGCCACCTGGCCACTCCCCACCTGGTGTCCTAAGTACACCACAGAACCCTGCCCTATTTGGCACTTGTTCGCCTTAATAGTGAGGCCTGCCATCTGCAGGGCCTCTAACACTCTCCAGAGGTGTTGCAGGTGTTCCTCCCATGTGGAACTAAACACAGCAATTTCATCCAGGTAGGCGGCACTGAACTCATCCAGTCCTGCCAACACCTGGTTGACCAACCTCTGAAAGGTGGCAGGGGCATTCTTCATTCCAAATGGCATCACTTTCAATTGAAAGTGTCCATCTGGTGTAGAGAATGCTGACCTCTCCTTGGCCCCCTCTGCCAGTACCCAGATGTTAAATTAAACGTACTGAGGTACTTGGCAGCTCCTAACCGGTCAATGAGCTCATCAACTCGGGGGATGGGGTGTGCGTCAGTCTTGCTGACCGCATTGAGTCCCCGGTAGTCCACACAGAACCTGAGTTCTGGGGTGGCACCAGGTGCAGCAGCCTTTGGGACAAATACCACTGGGCTGGCCCAAGGACTGCTGGAGGTCTCAATAACCCCTAGGGTAAGCATTTTGGATACCTCATCCTTAATGCATGCCCTGACCCTGTCAGTCACCCTGTAAACCTTCTGTTTAATAGGTGTACTGTCCCCAGTGTCCACAACATGTGTGCACAAGTGTGTGACTCCTGGGATCACGGAAAACAGTGACGAAAACTGTCCCAGCATGTGGCGACAGTCACCTTGCTGCTCCTCAGTCAGGGAGGGGGAGAGGATCACTCCCTCCACTGACCCATCTTTTTGTCCTGCAGACAGGAGGTCAGGAAGAGGCTCACTCTCTTCCTCTACCCCCATCATCTGTCGCAAGGAGCATGGACAGTTCAGTCCGCTCAAAGTGAGGTTTGAGGCGGTTGACATGCAGGACCCTTAAAGGGTTCCTTGGAGACCGCAAGTCCACCAGGTATGTGACTTCACTCTTGTGCTCCACCACCTCAAATGGCCCAGTCCACTTACCCTGGAGCACCCTAGGCTCCATTGGTGCCATCACCCACACTTTTTGACCAGCTTGAAACTCGACCAGAGTGGCATTCTGGTCATACCACTGTTTCATATCCTCCTGGCTTGCTTCCAGGTTCTCCTGAGCGAGACTCCTGAAGCGGGCAGTTTGGTTTCTCAAAGCCAGCATGTAACTGAATACATCCTGGGGGGTTTACTAGGAGCTTTCTCCAAAGCTTCCTTAACCAGACTCAAAGGTCCCCTCACAGGGTGGCCATAAATCAGCTCAAAGGGACTAAACCCAAGTCCCTTTTGAGGCACCTCCCTGTAGGAGAACAGAAGGCATGGCAAGAGGACGCCCTACTTCCGCCTCAAGGACTCTGACAGGCCCATGATCATGCCTTTTAAGGTGCGGTTGAATCTCTCAACCAGACCATTACTTTGGGGGTGGTAAGGGGTGGTGAACTTGTAGGTTACCCCACACTCCTTCCACAGAGACTTCATATACGTGGATATGAAGTTGGTACCCCTATCAGATACCTCTTCCTTGGGGAACCCCATACGGGTAAAAACCCTCATCAAAGCACGACCCACCACAGGGGAAGTGATTGATCACAAAGGAATGGCTTCTGGGTACCGGGTTGCATGGTTCACCAAGACCAGAATAAACCTGTTGCCCATGGCTGCCTTGGGATCCAGAGGCCCCACAATGTCAATGCCTACCCTCTCAAAGGGAGTACTGAAAAAAGGCAAAGGTTTAAACGGGAGCCTTACATTTCCTCCCACTCTTGCCACTTGCCGGACAAGTCTGACTACACCTGCAATGTGCATCTGAGTGCCTGCACATTAGGGGCCAGTAAAAGTGGGTGACAAGCCTCTCAAAGGTCTTGTCCTGCCCCAAATGTCCAGCTAAAGGCACATCATGAGCCAACCCCAGTAGGAAGGCCCTGAAGCACTGGGGTACCACCAGCACACGGGCTGACCCAGGGTCAGGAACCTTAGGCTCACTATACAGGAGGTCATCCTCCCAATAAATCAGGTGTGATCCTGGCTCCTTGCCAGCGGCCTGGTCTTCAGCCTGCTGCCGCAAACCTTCCAAAGTGGGGCATGACTTCTGTGCTGCACAGAATGCTTTCCTGGTGGGCCCCCCTTCCTGCTGCCACTGCGGCAGCTCAGAGACCTCCCCCAGTTCAGCCACCTGTTCCCCTGTGGGCTCCGGGGCGTCACCCTCAGGCTCCACCTCCTCCCAGACCGTGAGAACTTCCGGGGCCGGTTTCCAGTGCCCCCTGCCCTTCCTCTTCTTGGCAGTCCCCTGGGCCACTGTTTCAGGCTCCAAGGGCTCTTGATTACCCTGACGGGCTGCCATCGACCAGGTGGATACGCATACCCATCCAGGCAGACCCAACATCTCCAAGTGAGACCTGTGTTCCACCTCCTTCCAAGGGGAATCCTCCAGGTCAGTGCCTAGCAAACAATCAACAGGCATGGTTGGACTCACAGCTACCTTCGAGGAACCTGAGACCCCCCCATTCAAAGGGAACCTGCGCCACTCTGCACAGGCTCTCTGAGTTGTCCACTGCAACTACTTGGTGAAGTACGCGGGGATCAATCTGCTCTTCAGACACCAGCTGACTCCTCACTGTAGTCACACTGGCTCCTGTGTCTCTCAGAGCCTCCACCCTCTGTCCATTAATGGTCACCCATTGCCTGTACTTCTAGTGTTTTCAGGCACTAGGGTTCTCTGGACCATCTCACTGTCCCCTAGTGAGACAAGAGTCATCTCAGCTGGTTCCCACCCACCTGAAACCAACTCCTCCCCAAGTGTTACACTGGCCAAACCCTGGGACGGCGCACCAGTGGGTGCTGGTGTATTTTTGTGGCATTTGGGGTCCCCCCTCAAATGACCCACCTGGTCACATGCATAGCACTTACGTGGGGGACCACCTGCCACTGGCTTCCCTTTGGAGAACCATGGCTTCTTTTCACTGGGGGGTTGGGAATCCTTACCCTGGGAATCAGTTTGGGGCCCTTTAGAGAACACCCCTGTTCACCCTTACCCCCACCCCTTTCTTCTGAGAGGGACCCTGCCCACCCTTGGTGTGGTCTCCCCATACCTCTTTTGGACCCTGGTGCTCTCCCAGCGGTCCGCTTCCTGCACAAGCTTCCTGGGGTCAGTCAGCTTGCTGTCAATCAGGTGCTGGTGCAGCTCTGGAAAACAGAAACTGTACAAGTACTCCCAAGCAATCAGATTGTAAAGCCCCTCATACGTAGTTACCTTACTGCACTTCACCCAACCATCCAGTGACCTGCAATAAGAATCAACACATTCCAACCATGTTTGGGATTCCTTCTTCTTGTAGGACCTAAACTTATCCTTGTACTGCTCAGGGGTAGGACCATACCTTGCAAGCAAGGCATCCTTCATTTTAGAGTAGGTGAGATTCTGAGCATCCCCTAAGGCTGTTAGTGTATCCCTCGCCTCTGCCTCAAAGTGCTTCCACAGACCCGCCCCCAATGAGCTTCAGGGACCAGATTCATGTGGAGAGCAGACTTATACCCCTTGAACCACAAGTATATGTCATCCTCCCTCTTGTAATCTTTCACAAGGTCTTTAGGAATGTGCACCCTCCTCTCAGGCTGCACTGTAGGGTTGCTGCCACCATCTCTACTGGACTGGCTTCTATGATCCATCTCTTTCAAGCTAAGCTCATGAGCCATCTGTATCTTCCTCTCCTCAGGAGCTAGCCTTCTCTGCTCTAATTGGTACTCCCTTTCTGCCTGCCTGTCCTGCAACTCTTCAGGTGTCAGACCCTTGGATGAGACACTGCTACCTGCCCTGGAGATCTTCCCCCTGGACAAAACAGGCCCACCCACAATACCATTGTGTGCTGAACACTCTTCCTTCTCCTCCTCATCTCCCTCATCCTCTGTGTGCCCTTCAGTGCTTTTGGCTGTCATCCAGGCCCTCAGCGCCTTTTGCAGCTGCTCCTTCCTGGATGAGCTCTTAATGGGACAGTCAAAACTTTTACAAAACTGCTTCAACTGAGCCTTGGTATAACCCTTCAATTTCTCAAGGTCAAAGTCAGCTCCAACTGATGCATCTCCAGCTTGGGACATGATGAAGATTAAAAAACAAGTGTAAAGTTCCAAAGGCAGAAAAACAAGTTCCCAAAATCAAGGAATCAGCGATAAAAAATGGAGTAGAACAAAAACAGTCCCAAAGATAAAAATCAAAAGATCACCAAACAAGTAGTATGTGGTCACGTACTGGTCTGAGAGCACATCAGTAGTGTACACTTAATCACTGTATGTCAAGTACAAATACAAGTCCAAATCCCAACCACTGATCACCAATGTTAGAAATGGGGTCTTTGGTTGACAGTCAGGTCACCCCCTGTTCAAGCAAGGACCCTCACTCTAGTCAGGGTAAAAGAGAATCACCCTAAGCTAACCCCTGCTTACCCCCTTGGTAGCTTGGCAGAGCAGTAGGCTTAACTTCAGAGTGCTAGATGTAAAGTATTTGTACCAACACACACAGTAACTTAACGAAAACACTACAAAATGACCACACAGGTTTAGAAAAAAAGGAAATATTTATCTAAACAAAACAAGACCAAAATGACAAAAATCCACCATACACAACTCAAGTTATCAATTAAAAATCAAAAAGAGTCTTTATGTAGTTTTAAATACACACAAGCGCTGCTAGAGTGAACATGTACCTGGTGCGTGTCAAAAATAACCTCGCACGGCGGGTATGCGTAAAAAATAACACCGCACAGCTGTACGCGAGTAGAAAATCCAGCCGCACGATGCCCGCAAATCCCGCAGCGCAGGTTGTGATCTCCCAGCCTCCGTCAGCGATGCTGCCCGTTGTTTCTCCTGCTGCGTGTGTCGATTCTTCGGTCGCGTTTCCTGCGACTGTAGTTTCTCAGCTGCAGAGCTGGCGGCGCGTCGTTTTTCTCAGCCGCAGATCGGATTTGCGTCAATCTTTTCCCCGCACGACGCTCTGTGTGTGGATTTTCTTGTCTTTAGGCTGCCAGCTTCTCCTTTCAGGGTCCCAGGAACTGGATGGGCACCACAGGGCAGAGTAGGAGACTCTCCAGAGACTCCAGGTGCTGGCAGAGAGAAGTCTTTGCTGTCCCTGAGACTTCAAACAACAGGAGGCAAGCTCTAGATCAAGGCCTTGGAGATTTCTTCTCAAGATGGAAGGCACACAAAGTCCAGTCTTTGCCCTCTTACTCTGGCAGAAGCAGCAACTGCAGGATAGCTCCACAAAGCACAGTCACAGGCAGGGCAGCTCTTCTTCCTCAGTTATTCAGCTCTTCTCCAGGCAGAGGTTCCTCTTGGTTCCAGAAGTGTTTCTAAAGTCTGTGGTTTTGGGTGCCCTTTTTATACCCAATTTCTCCTTTGAAGTAGACCTACTTCAAAGTAAAGTCTCTTTGGAATGTGAAATCCTGCCTTGCCCAGGCCAGGCCCCAGACACTCACCAGGGGGTTGGAGACTGCATTGTGTGAGGGCAGGCACGGCCCTTTCAGGTGCGAATGACCACTCCTGCCCTCCCTCCTAGCACAGATGGCTCATCAGGATATGCAGGCTACACCCCAGCTCCCTTTGTGTCACTGTCTAGTGTGAGGTGCAACCAGCCCAACTGTCAAACTGACCCAGACAGGGAATCCACAAACAGACAGAGTCACAGAAATGGTATAAGCAAGAAAATGCTCACTTTCTAAAAGTGGCATTTTCAAACACACAATCTTAAAATCAACTTTACTAAAATATGTATTTTTAAATTGTGAACTCAGAGACCCCAAACTCCACATGTCCATCCGCTCCCAAAGGGAATCTACACTTTAATCAGATTTAAAGGTAGCCCCCATGTTAACCTATGAGAGGGACAGGCCTTGCACCAGTGAAAAACGGATTTAGCAATATTTCACCGTCAGGACATATAAAACACATTACTATATGTCCTACCTTAACCATACACTGCACCCTGCCCTTGTAGCTACCTAGGGCCTTCCTTAGGGTTGTCTGACATGTAAGAAAAGGGACGTTTTAGGCCTGGCAAGTCGGTACACTTGCCAAGTCGAATTTACAGTTACACTGCACACACAGACACTGCAGTGGCAGGTCTTAGACTTGATTACAGAGCTACTTATGTGGGTGGCACAACCAGTGCTGCAGACCTACTAGTAGCATTTGATTTACAGGCCCTGGCACCTCTAGTGCACTTTACTAGAGTCTTACTAGTAAATCAAATATGCCAATCATGGATAAACCAATCACATACACATTTTGTAAAGGAGCACTTGCACTTTAGCACTGGTTAGCAGTGGTAAAGTGTCCAGAGTAACAAAGACAGTAAAATCTGAGTCCAGCCCACATCAACAACCTGGAGAACAGAGGCAAAAATTTAAGGGAGACCACTCCAAGGATGAAAAGTCTAACAGAAACACAATAAGGCATTTTAACAACAAATTGGGAAATAAAAAGCCTACATTATCTGCTGTTTAATCGTATATAGCCAGAGGTCTCTGTGTATAGACTCAATATTGGCATATAAAGGTAACAAAATAAAATAAAGTCCTCACCTTAGGTAAATAATTGAAAAATGTAATCTCTGACGCACACAGGCACAAGCATACATGAGGTCACGGCCGCTGTATGTCCATAGTTTCTTGGCCTCTGTGCACAATCTAACAGATTCGCAGATTTATGTTATTTATTTAAAAACATGTTCATCTAAAGAAAGGCTTACTACAGCTGGACTTTCTAGATTTGTAGGCCACTTTCAAAAACTGGCTGAAATTGCTACAAGTTTCTTGTTCATCATCTTATGTCATTTTATGTAGTTAACATTCACTTTTTGCTACAGCTTCATTTGAAGGCAACATAGGGTGCATTAAGATTAAACTGTCATCCTTGCTCTTCAGTATATTTATAAATTAGCTCAAACAAGACTTTTATACTGTACCTAATGTCCTGAGATTTAAGGTGGTATTGCCTCTCCATTGTTCTCTCACTAAATTAGTTCCCACAATAAATTAGATAAATGTTGGAATTGAAAGCATTTTCTATAGAACCAAAGCATGCTAAACGTAGACATTTACTTTTGACTGGAACAAAGCTTGATACAGGAATATGGAGGAATATGGGGGAATATGGATGCCTTGTTTTGCGTTATAGTAAAGAGGATTGGACTTCAGAAATCCAAAGGAGTAAAGTAATTCTGTACAAAACCACACACATCTTGTCAATTTGTAATTATAAAACAGTAAGCTTTGGCTTTCTGTTATATACCTGATATTTGCACCTTTAAAAACAATCAATTGCGTCATAACCAAATATGCTTTATGGTGCCAAACTGTTTTACCTGATTAACTCATCCTGTTAAATATCAATCAGTCTGCTTGCATGACACCTCCTTATGAAAGGAGATATGAAAGAAAATGTGCAGCTATAAAAACAACCTTCTTATGGGCATGCATTTGGTCCAGCCCTACTGCCATCATATGTTAATAATGGCAGCATGGGCTTACACCCGCCTTCAATTTTGTACCCTGGTAGGCTTAGGCCTTCATAATTTATGCTAAAGTCATGATAAGGCAACTCTTTCTAGGAGCTGACCATGGTTGAGGACTGTAATTAAGTGGTGGCAACTTCTTTTAGTAGGTTTATATGCGAAATTAATTTTCCCCAGGAACTGAACCTTATTTAGGCTGCATCAAATATACTTATGGTCTTTATATGTGAAGTTTAGATAGGGTATCCATCCACCATTTTTTTAACTACTGTAATTGATCAGACCTACTTGTCTCTGTGTAGTTGAAGTGGTATTGAGTGTAAGCAGGAAATTCAATTTCTTTCCCCCGCCCTCATTTTATGAAACTGAGATTCAGCGACTAAAATTACTAATGTAGAAGGGCAATCCAGATGACGAGTTTCTTCTTTGGAAAGACTCAACAAGAAAATCAGCACAGTTCTGTATAGGTGACTATATATTGACAATTTGTAAGCAGACATGTAATCTAATCAGTAGAACCTTCACAGGAAAAATGTCTATTTTCCCAATAATGCTGGTCTATGTTGTTGTTTTTCCAATGTGTGTATCTTATTCAGGACATTTTTCTATTTTTGCATGATTTAATTGAAATGTTTTTATCAATGATGTTTTTTAATTCTATATAAATAATGGTGTTGGTGCTCCTTGATTAGATTTCAAAGGATTGTATCAGACATGATTCATAAAATATATTTCAATTGTGGTAGCTGTTTCCCTGATGCATGAAATATATTCTTCAATCTCATACACTACAATTAAGGGCAGATTTAAGAGCCCCTAGCGCCTCTTTGCGTCACATTAGCATCATTTTTTTAGATGCTAATGTGGCCCCACAAGGCCAAAATCGCTGCACCAGATTTACAAAGTAGCACAGCATTTTGTAACTCTTTGTGCTACATTATGCCTGCTCCAGGCATAATATATGCAAAGGGGGGGTATCCCCATTGGTGGGGGTTAAAAAGTGGTGCAAAGAAATCTGAGAGATTTCATTGCATCATTTTTTTCTACACTGTTAACACGTGCTCAGAGCAGGCATTAAAGGGAGGCACACCATTGTTTAGAATGGGCCTCAATGGGTTTTGCTGGATTAGTGTCAATATTTTTTATGCTAATCTTGCAAAGCTAGCATCAAAAGTTTTTACACTAGTTCTCTAACTACTGCCATGGTGCACCATATCTTAGATGTGGTGCACACGTGGTGGCGTTAGTGGGGAGCTAATGGGCACAAGAAAAGTGACGCTGCATGGGGTGCAGTGCCACTTTTCTTAAACTCGTCCCTAAGTTTTTTTTTTCCATTAATATAATTGAAAAACACTCCTACCGATATTTCACTACTGATCTGAAAAGAAATACTCAAGTAACTCAGTATGTACATTCTTCCTTCTGTGAAACCCATAATTACAAACTCTTCCTCGCATAATTATTTTATTTTTTAAACTGACTCCACATACAATTATAAGACAGTCCTATTTCTTTATGTGTGGAGTCGCCACCGGGATTTAGTCATAAAAATAGTACTCCTAAAATATCTTTATAAATACGAAAATATCGTAAAAACATAAAAGTGTACATTTAGCTTTGTGAATCAGGCCAAATGTCTTGAAACCTATGACAATATTTGATCACTTTCTCAAATTGCAGACGATCAACTGTAACAGGAATAGCTGTAAAAGTAACACATTTTCAGTTATAATATTTTATTTTATTTTAGATAAGGTCGACAATTGCAGAGAAGAGGATCAACTGAAAACGTTTAATTTGTGTCTGCCACCCTTAAAAAAATATTTTTGCCCGTGGTTCTAATAATCCTTCCGTGGTTCATCAAAACAAACTAATATTCCCTGAGAGCTGTCAATGTTACTTTTATTAGTGCACTGTTGTGCACAAGTTGCCGGGTCACATGCATAAATCGATGTAAAAGGGTGTACACTTACTAGAAGCTGCACATAATTATAAACTAATGTGAAAGGCTCTCTGCTCTTACATCACCATCATGAGGAAAGATTTAGCCATTTACACTGAAGCGCTGAGAGCTGAAGTTTGATTATAAAGAATGAACCCCGATTGGTGTGAAACAAAAGGGTGCAGAACTGCAATTTGGACCCACGCTGAAACTGACATACTTGGCAATCCCAGAAATCTTTATAGGCAGTTTAGTGTTAAAATCCTGTCTTTGTTACAAATACACAGCCATCAAACACTGTCTTTAAAACAAATAAGGCTAACTTCGTAACAACTTCAAGGATCTGACTGTTGAGCAGTCAATGGTGTTATTATTTTAAGGGAATATCTCCATCACCCACCACCCTCCGTAGTTGAGCATTAGCTTGCAGCCATTCAACATTTTTGCATGCCCAGGTGCCTTCCAGGATTTCAGGTGCTCCTGACTCTGGAATAATGCTTGTAGTTGAACAACGTGTTCAATAAACTCATCTCATATCTGAACTACAGGATATTATGCATGGTCTTCAAAAGTCTCAGGGGGCAATAGAATTAAATAGCATGAGTCTGAAACTCACATTTTCCTTTCATTTTTTTAAGGTTATTCCTCAAGCAGTACTTTAAAGGCATCCACGATTAACTCTGAGTCCTTCAATATCGCAAAAAAACAGGAGTCCATCCAAACTGCTGGTGTTCCGCCACTGCTGCCTTTGTTCCCGACTGTGAAAAGATCACATCTGCATGAAGAAGAGCAGCTGACAAGGTTTAGTATAATGTTTCAAATGCAAGGGGTGAGCAAAATTAGGATATTTAGGAAACAGATGTTTAAAGCAGTATCAGGATAACATTGATGAGACAACACTAAAATAGTCTATCAATATACTATATTATTATAGTTTGACAGGATTCCGATAAACAAGCTATCCCTTTATCCAGTACCTTAACAATTGTAGCAGTGGAGTGTGGTAACAAATGTACTGACAATATAAACGGGCAGAAATGTTTCTTTTTTAGGGCTCTCTTAATTATTTGGTCACTTCAATCATCTCTGTAGTTTCGGTTGACATTTGCTCTGCCACTGTAAATTTCAAATTCTCTTGTAGTCTTGATAATTTAGATGCTAAAATATTTGTATATAGTGTGTAATACTGCTATTTTGCACCCTTTCACCCTTTTTTAAGCATTTACAGTTTTACAATCTGAAAGAACCTGAGATGCAGGACGACATGCAATTTATCTGGATTTACACAGAAAATATATTAAGGAGACTTATTTTAGAATTTAGATCTTCAAGAATTTTCCGACCAGACCATAGCCATGACACCCATAAGAAATTGGGTTATTGGTTTAGGGGGTGGAAGCCTGTCTTAGGCAACAACCATAATCTTCATCAGGGTGAACCACAAAAAGTCACTAAATTATCCTGTGCTTAACTCTCTGGTATCTTGGCACGAAACCATCAAGTATGGCGTAGATGCAACATGAAAAGTATTCATTATTCATGCAGCACACAACCAGTGATAAAGTAAAGATTGTAATAAATAAAATTATACCAGAATGACAAAACTCCGATCTGTTGAATCAGAGATATTCAATTTCAAAGTTTTATGTGAAAATAGCACCAAGAAGCAGAAAGCACCAACAGCGATTATCTGATTTTGCTGGACCAGGACAAAGTCGCAAGTTCAGGTCGACTGTGTTGGGGTGCGGGCCGGGTACAGGACTGTGTTCAGCCACTTTAAGTTGTACCTTATTGTCCTTGGTGTTTATGCAAAGTCCTGCACAAGGTTGCATCCCACTGCGTCGGTTCCAGTGAAGCCGCTGATCAGGAGCTACGAGGTGCTACAATGCGAGGTCCTGAGTCGGGTTACGTCATGCGGTGCCAGTTCCGATCAAACCTTCAGTTGTGCTGGAAGGAGTACACACTGACTCCAGCCAAGGATCCAGCACCTGGGGGCTGCCTCCTGAAAATCAGGACTCACTCCAGCAGAGGCAATAAGCAGCAGGTCCATGCAGATTCAGTTGCAGCATGTCAGTTGGACAGTTTCAGAGAAGACTCTGAAGCTTGTTTTGTCCCTTTAGCTCACACAAGAGGTAGGTCTGCTGACCCCTGGAGTCACTCAGGTTTAGCCTGAGATGAAGAAAAGCAGAAACAGTTTCCATCTCAGATTGCAAAGCAGTCCTTGGCAGCAGGGCAGTCCTCTGGCAGCAGCGCTGTTCTTTGTCTGTAACTTCCACAGGTACAGGAGTATTCTGAAGAATGACACTCAAGGTCCAGTATTTATACCTGGTGCCAGCCTTTGTGTGTGGGGACTCCCTGGATTACCCCACACCTGGTTCAGGGAAGGCCTTCCTTTTCCCTTGACAGGCTCTAAGCTGTCTGGTGTGACAGAAGATAGGGCAGGCCTGGTGTGAGGTGCCTTTGTCTGTGCAGGAGGTGAAGTTCTTTGAAGTATAGGTGATGCAGAATACAGCTCATCCTCCAGCCATCCTGCAAGGATGGCCGATCCTGTCCACACCTAAACCCCCTTAGTGGTACTGTCTAGAAGCAATACCTAAGCTCCAAATGCTTAGCCATACACACTCATGTGAATGACTCAGCTGTTTCTCTAGCAGGACACTGGCAGAAAGACAAAAATGGTTGGGATAAGAAAGAACCACTTTTCTCAGAGTGGAAATTTCAGAATTGTGACTTAAAATCCAACTATACAACTATACAATTAAAGGGGATTTTAAATTACTATTCATTTGAGTGTAAACAGCATATCACTATCTGCTCCCAAAATAAAGTTATCACTTCTTGTTAGAAATGGGGTTTCTGGTTGGCAGAGATATGCACCCGGTCCAAGCAGGAACCACAATCATAGCCATGGTAAGTCACACCATAAATTAACCTGTGCTCACCCTCCAGCAGCTTGGCACAGAGCAGTCAGGCTTAACATAAGAGGCAATGTGTAAAGTATTTGTGCAACACTTACAACCAACCCCTGACCCCAAAGAGGTCCCTCTCCAGTCCTGAGCCCTTGGAAGTGTTTTTTGGCTCCTGAAATTATGCTTTTAGGCTCGTTGCAACTGCAAATGGGCCCGCTCGCACCAGAACTGCAACACTCACACGAAGAAACAGTAGAAGCCGCTGCAAGTTAATCTCTTCACACAGCAAGTATCACCACTCACGACTGGGAGGGATCAGCCTGCCCATCCACAATGCGTGGCTGACTCTTCGTGCCCACGGATCACCACCAGTGATGCTCCTCTTGTTCCCAGTGAACTTCTTCCCCGCAAACGGGACTCTCGGCCCAACTCTTGAAACGCTGAAACTTCAGCAGGACTTACATGGGACTCTATCCGACCCAGGTTCCATCGTGGTTGGCCTGAACATTTGGATTTAACCTGGTCAAGTGCGAGCATATATCCCTGGTAGACGCTTTATGCTTTTACACACCATATTGCATTTTAATCTTTTAAAAATTACTTGGATTTTTGTTGTTCTTGTTTTCTTCATTAAATTAGCTCTCTTTTTCTAACCTGATGTGGATTATTTTTGTGTTGTGTTTTCACTGTTTTACTGTTTGAAGTGCTGGACAAATACTTCAAACAATCTTTAAGTTAAACCTGACTGCTCAACATCGCACTACCAGTGGATAAGCACAGGTTAATTCAGTATTTGCTTGAGTCTTAACCTGACAAGGACTGTGGTTGCTGCTTAACCAGGGCTCACACTCCAGTGAACCAACAGCCTAATTTCTCACATGTATGTGTTTCCACTTTATGATGGAGAATAAAATGGGCAGATCCATATCCAGTTGCTACCTGCTTTGATCAGGTGATAGGTCAGAAGGGGTTTTGTTAGGGGTTTTGTGTGGGAAGCAGGTGCTGTAGGCACAGCTGACCAGGTGAGTGGGGAGCAGGGGAGAGCATTTGTAATCCTCCCTGTTCTGCATCAGCAGGGTTGCGGAGGCAGAGCAGCAGCTGTCTTCAGTTTCTGCAGCATTCAGATTTGGCCCAGTGTCCCCACATCACAAATTACCTTGTCCATTGTTTGCAGAGCTGGTGTTTCCAGCATCAGAGGCACTAGGGGCAGATTTAAGAGCCCCTAGTGCCACTTTAGCACCTCCATAGCGTCATTTGTTTTACACTAAGGCAGCATTAAAGTGCAATCTTTTTCCATGTCATATTTACAAAGTGGCACAATGCATGAATTGCACCACTTTGTAAACCCTTGTGCCACATTATGCCTGCAACAGACATAATGTATGCATGGGGGGTGTTCCCATGTTAGGGGGGCCGAAAATATGGCGCAAGGAAATCTAAGAGGTTTCCTTGCACCAAATTTTTCACCACTGAAAAGGGGGATACCATTATTTATAATAGGCCCCAAAGTACTCTGCTGGAGTAGCAACAACATTTTGGCGCTACTCCTGCAGAGTACATCAATAGTGTCAAAAACAATGATCCTATTGCCCCCTACCCTGCGCCATGGTGTGCTGTATGTTAAATACTGCGCACACATGGTGGCAGTAGGAGGGTGCTAAGGGGCGCAAGGAAAGTGGCGTTGCACTAGGTGCAGCACCACTTTTATTAAATCTGCCCCTAGGTGATTGTTAATGGCCCAGATTGGTATCCCTTAGAGAAAAGAGATCCTGGCCCCTCATAATAAGACCCTAGGATGTTCACTATTTTACACCCAGTGAACTGAAAACCATTGGTATCTACATTGCAGAGCAACAAAACAACTGTGATAAGGAGAGCTGTACCCATGTGATTGCACGCTACTATCTAAATATGAACATTTACTGAAATCCACATCTTTGTTTTCTTATTACAATACCCCATCCATGACTTCATATACTTCGCAAATTATAATACAAGGAGATTACATTGAATCAGCCAATCACATTTAGTTTAAACAGTACTTTTTCTGTTGTTTTATTTTGCTGCCATTAATCAGAATTTTGCATTTTATTAAATTATGCCTGTTTTCTCTTTTAAACCTTATTAATATAGTTGTGTATTTTTTCAGGTTTTTCATGGAGAAGCATGCTAGTGAACTCATCCAATTGGAGTTATTGCTGATGACAGAAGAAATGGAGAGAATATGGAGTTTTTTTGAATCATTAAAAGTAAAGACAGAAGACAATTTGGGAAATCATGTATCGGGTAGTTATCCTGAATGCTATCTCAAAGCCCAGCCCGATGTTGTTCAGCAAATGTCTTATAAGGTGATTTATTTCAACACATTATTCTGAAGTGAACATTCTTAGAATGAGGGATTATATGTTTTTCTGTCATTTTTGACTAGTGAGTTTATTTATGTGAGCAATATACCATAATCTTGTTAGGCCTCAGTGTTTGCTGATTTGGTGATGCTGCTTACGAGTATGTTTCAAATCAGTTTAGTAGCTTACGGTGTAGACGAGAAGCTGATATAGACTGAACAGGGTTACTACCGTTGGATAGTAGAGGTCTTACAGAATTTATGAACCTGAGAATATTCTTCTTTAAAATTGGGGAGGAAATCTACTGATATTCAATCAGTGACCCTTTATCACCGTCCACACACCCTAAATGACAGTGTTTGTATATTTGATAACTGCAAAAGATTGAGGAGTTGCTGACCTCAAGGAAAATCATGGGCAGGAAGCTTTATTCTTTCTCATTGCTATACGTGTTTGCTTATGTGTGGATCGATGGTTACAATGGTATTCATTTACTGGTTCAAGAATTTAAAATGTTGAAATTAATGCTCGAAATTCAAATTTGAAAATAGAAAAACATTCTACAGTTTTGGCAGTTAAAAACTTTTCCATCCTTAATTCGTTCTAAAAGCATGCCATCGCATAATTTATGATCTTACAAAATTTTAGTTACATAATGCTAAATTGGCAACCAAATATCTTCAGGGAAATAGTTCTACTTTCAGGAGAAAAAAAAAATTGCATGCAATATATGTAAGTTTTATTGGCCTATGCACATGGTGCACTTCAGTGCTGCAGAATAGATGCCTGTTGAGCAGAATTTGAATTCATGTCTACAGTACCGGTAGTAGGTTGTGCTCCACTCCCAAACTGCTCTATGTGTAGCTAATTATCAAGTAAAAATAATTTAGCATTTAACTCTAACAGACAATTTGTCAGATCTGCTTACATTATAATATGCTTGATTCATTTTCCTGACCACCTGTGTGAAGCGTAACCGAATGGAATATGCTTCTCTTTACAGCGAGTAGAAAGGTGGGAGAAACATGAGTCAACTCTTGAATGGAGTGCACTTCTGGAGGACCTAGCTACAGTCCACAAGCGTGCCAAGGAAACACTTTTTAATCAGCACCTGGAAGAAATAAAAAATATGGGATTGAAGAAGGAGCAAGTTATGCCTAATACTGATATAAGCAGTCTCAAAGAAATTACAACTGGGATAATATCACTTACTGAAGATTTGAAAAAGGTGTATTGCCAGGTAATATGTGATACTTCCCAATATTCTCATGTAAGTATCACTTCCAAATTTGATTATTATTAGCAATTTATTTTCAACAACATTTGGTAGTGAGCATTGATTATTATTGGAGTACCACACCTATCCTAGATAATGTGTACCAAAATCTGCGTTACTATCGTTTTCATAAAATATTATTACATTCTCTCTTTTGTACTTATTGATTCGAAATCAATGTGTTCAACCTATTATCACCAAAACATACTGCATTTAAATATTCACATAGGTGCAACTTGATTATAGTGTCTATGATTGTTCATACTGCTAGACACATAGTTAAATACTCAAAGTTAGAAGATCATTTGAACATTCAAGCTGCAAATTTCAGCACTAGTAAGTTCTCATTAGAAACATGTATCTATGAAACCATGGCTGTCCATAGTCAGGGTGGGTCAATGCTAAGGTGCGGGCCATTGCAATCTCTTTTTTGCATTTATTGATTCGAAATCACTGCTGGACAAAAGAAAGAAGACATATATAAATAATAGAGCAAATCCATGTGTTCAACCTATTATCACCAAACCATACTGCATGTAAATATTGACATAGGTGCAACTTGATTATGGTGTCTATGATTGTTCATACTGCTAGACACATAGTTAAATACTCAAAGTTAGAAGATAATTTGAGCATTTAGGCTGCAAACTTCAGTAAGTTCTAGTAGGTTCTCATTAGAAACTTGATTCTATGAAACCATGGCTGTCCATGGTCACGGTGGGTCAATGCTAAGGTGCAGGCCAATGACACTAGGGAATAGGAATATCAGGAGCATGCAGAAACATCTAACTCTAAGGGAACTGTGATAGAGTTAGCAGTTACAGATAAGTTAGATACTTAAATGTTGATAAACAAGACACAAATATTGCCCACATTGGCTTATGAGAAGGGGTTCACATTTTCAATGTTTGACACACATCTATGATTGCTGCCATACCCACTAGTCATCTCTGCTTTTTCTGTCAGACTATACTTCATTAAACATGTTTTTGTTCAAGCAGAACATTTCCTAGGCAAGATATCAGCAGATCAAAGGCTTAGATTTTCAAGAAATGTCCTAAACCAAGGTGTGCTGATAAACATTACATTATGATAACTGTTACTCAAATGTAGCTCAGAAGGTGTGTCTACTCTTCCCATCAAACACAAACTTCATACCAAATCTTGCAGTTTTCTGAACCTGACTTCAGCCCTTTCTTCTTCATTTTGACATTTTGCAATGATTAGGAAATCAACACAACAGTAGCCTTTCAAACTTGTCTCAGTCCTGCCACTGAAGAGCCTGTGGGTGCTGTTTTAAACTGCCATTTCAACCTGGCAAATGTACCCACATGACAGGTCCAAACCTTCCTTTTTATTACATGTAAGTCACCCCTAAAGTAGTTAGCCCCAAGTGGAGGGTGCAGTGTATTTAAAATGTTGCACCTGTACTTTTACGTTTAACAGGTACCGATAGTGAAAAACTCTTACATTTGTTTTTTCACTAAGGTCTATCTCTCCCATAAGATAACATTGTGATTACCTTAAAACATCTTTGAAGTGTGATTTCCAAATGGGATAAGATAGAAATACAAAGTTTGTTGTCCTTGGACTCACAATTTAAAATCACAAATTATAGTAAAATTGGATTTTAAATCGTAAGTCTAAACATGCCACTTTTAGAAAACTGTTCTTTTCTTACTTTAACCATTATATGCCTCTGCCTGTCTCTGAATACCTGTCTGGGATAGATGACAGCTGGGCTTTGTGCATTGCGTTTAGACAGTTCCAAAATGGGAGCTTAGGTGTGACTTAACAAGCCTTAATGGCCCATTAACTGGCTTGATGGGGGATGGAGCTTAGTACTGCCTCACTTACACCTGAAAAGGGCTGTGATTCTCCCCACACAAAAGGACTGCAAAACACCCTGTAGAGTGTCAAATGAATGCCCTGGAAGTTTCTCCCACCTTCCGGTTCCATGACATCACAGTATAAATACTAGACCCCAAACCCTACAAAATCAGATCTCTACTGGAACCAAGGATACTCTGCCAGGAGGAAGGACTGCTGTGGTGCCAGGAGGGACTGCCACTCTACAACAGCATTGCTGTGTTGGCCTACTGCTGCTGTGCTGTGCTGTGCTGTAGGAGGGGCTGCCGCTTAGCTGTTTGCTCTGCTGTGTTGGCCTGCTCCCTGCTGCTTCTGTCCTGCAGTGAGAGGGACTGGACTAGCTTTCTACTTCCTTGAACCCAAGAGTCTCCAAGGGCTTGCTGGCTTGCCCCCTATTTGTTCGCAGCCTCAGGGACATCAAAGACTGCGTGCAAATCTCTTGGTGCTGCTAGACTCTGCATATGTGAGTCCTACCCTTGCCTGAGGTTCCCCACTCCTGTCCTGGGCCTCAGAAGTGGGTTCTGCAGCTACAAACGTAAAAAACTGATGCATCGCCCTGAGTGCTGCAGAAATATTGACTTATCATGTCCTCATCGTTGATGCATTGCTCCAACATAGGTACTGTTCAACGGACCCTGCATGGGTTCTGTTGCCATCCTACCCCGCATGGCAGTTGGCCTACATTTTGGACTTGCACTGGTCCCTCATTACCTCAAGTAGCTATAGACTTCTAAGCACTGTCTTCCCATTTAATCTTTAAAAATTCATATCTCAACTTCTATTGAATGGAGTTTTGTCTTTTTGGTCTTCTTTCACTCAGATAAATATTATCTATTTTTCTAAACTGGTATTGAGTCTTCTTGGGGTGTCTTTCACTGTGTTACTGTAAATAAGTGTTGTACAAAAACTTTACACATTGCCTTCTAAGTTAAGCCTGCCTGCTCTGTACCCATCTTCCAGAGGGTGAGCACAGGTTGTGTATTTGACTTACCCTGATGAGGATTGTGGTTCCTACTTGGACAGGGTACATACCTCTGCCAACTAGAGGCCCAATTTATAACACAGACCACTTACAGTATATTGGTATATTAATTAGAAGCCTCCCTCAAAATGATAAATTGATCTGAATAACACAAATTTATTATTAACACTTCTGACCATGACTAAAGAAGACATCTCAAACATTCTGTATACATTCCACCCATGAGAAAACATAAATTCATTTTCAGTGAAAAGGTTGCAATAAATCACATACATCACAAAGGGATTGCTCTCTTAATACTACTGAATGAATGTATATCTCCTTTGTATCTGTTTTAGCTTCTTGTATCATCAATGGTAAAGAGTGTTTACATCAGTGTATAGGAACAGGTACATCATATGTATAAAAATAATTTTGATTTGACATTTATTATAGAAATATCAAATTTTCTGTATGTAATCAGAAGAATAGCATCAATTCATACACATGGACCAAGAAAATACATGAACATTTTTAAAAAGGAGTTGTTTACAAAGTTGGTGGACGTTAGTAAGTGTATGGTCTATTTGAATAATAATAATTGGCAGTCTTACAGAATGGAAGACAAACTATCTTCATGAGGTATAATTTACACATGTTTGAGTCTTATTGTCGGCAAGATCTGCACATCATGCCTTCTTCTGGACTACAATACGATAACTTGGTGTTGCATCAGACTATTGTCCAAATATTATCCAACATAAGTATTGTGTCCCAAATGCCTTATTCAAACATGTCCTTTCACTAGAGTTAATAATAGAAAATCAACATCAAATAGGGTGATATTTTTAAAAATAATATTAAGGAGACAATATTTGTGTCAGACAATATTTTTATATATGATATTGTGACATACAACCAATACTTTATGTTTACTCTATTAAATCTAAAAGACTTGTAGTGCATATGAATGAGAGTGTTTCAGCCATGTAAAGCAAACCGCAATTTGCCTACAAACCATTGTTAGTAAGTTATTCACTGTATTTTTTTGTGATTGTGAAATACCAATGCATGTCTATCAATGTAATCTATTTGATAAACATATATCAACTGGCATCTATATAGTGATAAGATAAATTTACAAACTTCGTGGACAAATGGAACTAGTGCCGCACAATTTAAAATTAGTGCTGTTCTTTGATGGTCCCACTTTTTTCCTGTTCATTATTCCTGCTTCAAAATACACACATTCCTCTATTGTTGAAGGGGAAATGAGTAGTGGCCTATCTTTTTTATACTGTTAGTGATGGAAAATTTGCATAGTTTTTCTAATATTGATATAGACAATGTTAAGTACAACAAAGGAACTATTCTGTGTACTCATATAATTTTTTTTCTGGTGCTGGTATTCTAAGAAATGCCCCCCTGTCGTGGTAGTTATGTTTTTAGGGGTGAGGGCATAGGGGGCTCAGGGTAGTTTTGTTTTTAGGGGCAGGGTGGGGGTCAGGTAGTTCTGTTTTTGGGGGCAGGGGTGGATGGTCAGGGTGTTAGACTTTTCATCCTTGGTGTGGTCTCCCTTAACGTTTTGCCTCTGTTTCCCAGGTTTTTGATGTGTGCTGGACTCTGACTTTGCTGTTTCTGTTACTCTGGGCACTTTACCACTGCTAACCAGTGCTAAAGTGCAAGTGTTCCTTTACAAAATGTGTGTGTAATTGGCTTATCCATGATTGGCATATTTGATTCATTAGTAGGTCCCTAGTATGGTGCACGAGAGGTGCCCAGAGCCTGTAAATCAAAATCTACTAGTGGGCCTACAGCACTGGTTGCCGCCCACATAAGAAGCTCTGTAATAATGTCTCAGACCTGCCATTGCAGTGTCTGTGTGTGCAGCTTTAACTGTAAATTCGACTTGGCAAGTGTTCCCACCTGGAAGGCCTAAACCTTCCCTTTTCTTACATGTCAGACACCCCTAAGGTAGGCCCTAGGTAGCTCCAAGGGCAGGGTGCAGTGCATGGTTAAGGTAGAACATATAGTAATGTGTTTTATATGTCCTACCAATAAAATATTACTAAATTAGTTTTTCACTGTTGCAAGGCCTGTCCCTCTCATAGGTTAACATGGGAGCTACCTTTAAATCTGATTAAAGTGTAGATTCCGTTTGGAAGTGGATGAACATCTGGAGTTTGGGGTCTCTGAGCTCACAATTTAAAAATACATATTTTAGTAAAGTTGATTTTGAGATTGTGTGTTTGAAAATGCCACTTTTAGAAAGTGAGCATTTTCTTGCCTATACCATTTATGTGACTCTGCCTGTTTGTGGAGTCCCTGTCTGGGTCAGTTTGACAGTTGGGCTGGTTGCACCTTATACTAGACAGAGACACAAAGGGAGCTGGGGCGTAGTCTGCATTTTCTGATGAGCCATCTGTGTTAGGAAGGAGGGGAGGAGTGGTCACTTACACCTGAAAGGGCTGTGCCTGTCCTCAGAAAATGCAGTCTCCAACCCCCTGGTGAGTGTCTGGGGCCTGGCCTGGGCAAGGCAGGATTTCACATTCAAGAGAGACTTTGCTTTGAAGTAGGCCTACTTCAAATAAGAAATTGGGTATAAGAAGGGAACCCAAAACTACAGACTTTAGAACACTTCTGGAAACCAAGAGGAACCTCTGCCTGGAGAGGAGCTGAGGAAGAAGAGCTGCCCTGTCTGTGCTTTGTGGAGCTACCCTGCAGTTGCTGCTTCTGCCAGAGTAAGAGGGCAAAGACTGGACTTTGTGTGCCTTCCATCTTGTGAAGATCTCCAAGGGCTTGATTTAGAGCTTGCCTCCTGTTGTTTGAAGTCGCAGGGACAGCAAAGACTTCTCTTTGCCAGCACCTGGAGTCTCTGGAGAGACTCCTACTCTACCCTGTGGTGCCCATCCAGTTCCTGGGACCCTGAAAGGAAAAGCTGTCAGCCTAAGAGGAAGAAATCCACGCACAGAATGCCGTGCGGGGAAAAGATCGATGCGACTCCGATCTGCGGCTGAAAAATCGTTGCGCCGGCAGCTTCGTGGCTGGAAATTGACTCTCGCCTGCAACATGACCAAAGAATCGACGCACGGAACTGGAGAAACGACGCGCAGCATCGCTGACGAGGCTGGTGAGATCACAACACGCTCTGCATGGTTTTCGGAGCATCGTACAGCTGTATTTTCGACACAAGTACCGCTGGGTGTGTAAAAACAACGCAAGGCCTGCCCGGACCCGAGAGTGCTGACCTGATCGATGCATCGCTCTCCTGCAGAGAGAAGAAACGATGCGCCCGACCCGACGAAAGGAGAAACGATGCAAGGTCCCGCTAGTGAGTGAATCGATGCATCCACCAAAGACCCCATTTCCAACAGGGTAGTTCTGTTTTATGGGTGGGGGAATCAGGGTACTTCTGTTTTTAGGGGTGGGGGTCGGGGTACGTTTGTTTTTGGGTTCGGAGTGGTTTTGTTTTTAGTGGGGGGGTGAGGGATTGGTTTTTAGGGGTGGGGTTGAGGGTCAGGGTAGTTTTGTTTTTAGGGGCGGGTGGGAGGTTGGATAGTTTTGTTTTTAGGGGCAGGGGTAGGCAGGTCTGGGTAGTTTGTTTTTTAGGTGCAGGGTGGGGGGGTCTGGATAGTTTTGTTTTTAGGGGTGGGTTAGGGAGTGCTGTAGTTTTATTTTTGGGATGAGTTAGGTGTAGCTTTGTTTTTAGGGGCGGGTGGGGGTAGTTTGGTCAAGTAAGTGTGGTTGAGGCAGGGTTGGGGGTAGTTTTTAGGGGGGAGGATTAAGGGCTTGGAGTGGGTGGTCAGGGTAGTTTTGTTTTTGGGGTCGGAGGTGGGGTAGTTTGGTTTTTAGAGGTGGGGGTCAGTTGTTTTTAGGTCGGGTTTGGGGGGTCGGGGAATGTTTTAGGGCTAGGGGTGGGTGAGGGGTATCGGGTAGTTTTGTTTTTAGGGGGTAGGGGTAGTTTTGTTTTTAGGGGTGGGAGTCAGGTAGTTTTGTTTTTAGGGGGTTGGGTAGTTTGGTTTTCAGTGGCAGGATGGGAGGTTGGTTGTTTTTAGAGGAGGGGGTGGGTTGGGGAAGGTTTTAGGGCTCAGGGTGGGTGGGGATATCAGGGTAGTTTTTTTTTAGTGACGGATGTGGTGGGGTCAGGGTAGTTTTGTTTTTAGGGGCAGTGATGGGGGGCAGGGTAGTTTTGTTTTTAGGGACAGTGGTGGGGGGTTGTGGTATTTTTTTGAGGGGCAGGGTGGGGGGATCGGGGTAGTTTTGTTTTTAGGAGCAGGGTGGGGGTCGGTAGTTTCATTTTTAGGGGCGGTAGGGGGTTCAGGGTAGTTTTAGTGTTAGGGGTGGGGTACTTTTGGCCCTCAGGGCGGGTGGAGGGTGGCATGCTAGAACCACTCATGCCGTTCCCAGACATGCCTTCACTAAGCATGCTTTTACAACAAAATATTGTTGTTCCATCATACATTCCATTCACGGTCCAGGCCCACCCTGCCTTTGTCATGCAGAGGAAATATACTGATGTCAATAATGTCGCACAGGGTGGTGTGAAGGGACCATTTTAAATGAACTGTCAGTGGCTGGTAGGCAACTATCCTACCAAAGACCAGCTCTTTCTAATATAATCAGTTGCTGATGCCACTTTCAGTTCTTCTCAGCCTAATCATAGTAGTCACTTTCAGCAACGAAGAATACATTTTATGTGGCCCTTCTGAAGGCAAGGCAACATCCTTGATCACATACTATTTTACAGGAGTCCCTCATTGCACAAAGGTAATTGCTATGTGCTGAAGCAAAAAAATCAATACACTACAGAAATATGATGTGAGAGAAATTCATTCCCCGCTCACAAAGAAATGTTTAACCCACTTGTGGATTTTTTCAGCTCATCTCAACATAGTTTCATGTATTCTTTTTCTATTTCCGAAAAGTATTCTAAATAGTACATGTTCAACTAACATGGCATAAACTGTTTAGGGGTAATGCCTCACATTATACACAAAAACACCTCCATACTGCTAATTAAATATTAGAAATGATAATTACACTTTTGTTTAGGTAACGCTTTTTGTTATTTTTTATTTTTGACCCTATCTTTCCCAAGTTCAAAATGTTTTAGTCAATATTTAGACTTAATACTGGTACAACATCTACTGGAAGAATTACTGAGTTGTATTTACAAATTAATAATTCAGCATATTTTCTTGGTCAGCCACTCTCTATCGATGTCCAGCAAGGTGCTAGAAATGGTGATTGAATCACTTTTAGCTTAGTGTCCATGATAATTTCTAACTTTTTCTTAACCTCCGTAAATGTAATACAATGTTAGGCTTGTGGGATTTTAACAGTCTCTTGTTTATTGACAGGAACAAGTGCCTTTTGAAAAAGTGTTGATTGAAGAAAATAAAGATCAGAGAGATGAAATTGTACAAGTTGAGGCATTCAAATTAGTGAAGCAAGAACATCTGAAGCATATTCGTGCTTTCAGGATAATGGATATCTACAGCAAACTACAGGTAATTTGGTAAAATATTTACATTTAATATTTTTTTCCCACTATTGTGTTATTGATGGTAACTTTAATTAAGTAAAGAATGGCATTCATCAAAGCGACTTCTATCAAATGTTATTCTGTTCTTGATTTCTCTAAATGATGGTCTGAATAGAATCTTCACCCTTTGGTACAGATCACAAAACCCTGCTGTTATTTTGGAAATATTTTGCGAATAGTTGTAGCCAGTTGAGGTGGTGGTTCCCCTTTCAACATACTGGTATTGCTTTATCTAATCACATCAGTGGCACTATGTGTACAATTAAGTGCTGTTCTTTATCTTTACATCCTTGGTATAAAGTTGTTTATATGTGATAGGAGCTGTGTAAAGTAAGACACTGCTATTTAAGAACAAATTGATCTTTTCAACCTCTGATCCTCTTTTCTCATAAACAAGTTTAGCATAAGAAACCTGGAAGCACTGTGAATCAACGAGTTCATGCTGGGCTACCGTAGTCAGTTGTACCTTACTAATTGATGTTTTCTAATTGAGAAAAATGATCAGAGAGTTTGAACACTTCTAGGTGTACCACTTTGACACTGAACTTGTTAGTCACCTTTCTTCCACCCTTCCAACTTCTCTTCTTGTTAACTCTGCAACACAGTCAATCTGAGATCTATTTATTTCCACTACTATTGTTATTCTTTTCTTGAACTTTCAGTCACGGCTTGAAAGATTTCTGAGGTCCTTCATCTGGTTAAATGTGGTGACACATTCCAATAACACATTATTGTTCTTGTATCTAGTTTTGTAACAGCATCTCAGGGAAACACTAGTATAGAGGGTGCTGGATAAATATTCATGTAGAGGAATAGTGCTTGAGTGATAAAGCAAAACGTATATTTTTCATGTGCTCTGGGTTGCTTATGAAATGCTACAATTGCTCACATCACAGTGAATCTGCTGATCCTGTAATTTCATATGTGAAAATAATCTATAGAAAGCCTTCATGTTGGGGGTGAGGCGGAAGACTTTCCTGTTTCTTCATGGGATGCCATCCAATAATCTCCTTTTTTTGCTGCCCCCTTAGGACTTCAGAAAGTTTCTGATTTCTGTGCATTTCTCTACATTAACCTTTCACTGAAAGCTTTCATTGTATTGATTCTGTAATGTTTCTTTTTTTAATTCTGCAATAAAACCCTTCAACTTTCCATTGATTTAGAACTCAGTTATTGAGTGGGCCCATTTATTAAATTGATTGTATTTTTTCTAACTTGGATGTATTGGGAGCTGCCTTAACGTGGGGACTCATTGCTTCCTGAAATTGAGTTTTAACAGCTTGTCTGATCTAATGAATGTGGGCTTCCTGGTTGAGGCAGAATTTTGCAGTGTCTAAAATTTTAGAGCACCCTGTGCCCACAAAGTTCAGTTGTTCCCTTTCTTTTACTTCCCTACGGAAAGCATTGCCTCTGCTTTATGCATTAGTAATGTTTCAAGTTAGGAATCAACCTGCAGAGAAAGTGTGAACGCCTACTAATTCCGAAATCTGTGGGTGTTTATTAACTGTTGGCTGGTTGCAACTCCTAGAACACCCCTTCCCTTGCCTAGTCGTAGATATATTGGAATGGCCAAGCTGCAGTACTGTAAGATTGTCCACTGAAATGAGTGTGATTCAGATTTCTGAAGCTCTGTGCTCATCCTGAATCTCTGAATCGCAATTAGGTGTCTCTTTTTTATTGCACGCTTAACTAACATTTGCCTGCACAGAAAATGTTTGTGAATCAGGATCTGAGTTCGTAGCTTATAGTGAGTGACTCGTGCACAACTCATTCTCCTTTCATAAATGCCAGATTTAAAGTCCATTCAAATAAGTAGCAGATTGCAAATAGTGAGTTTTTCGAGTTGTAGCGTCCTGTAGTGAGACATGAAATTCACACGCTATAATTAGAATACGAATCGCTCCATCTTGCCTCCATCTCATCTTAATTAATACATTTAACTAGCTGATAGTAAAACTATAGTGCAACATAGTGGAAATATCTTGGATGCAGGTTGTACCTGATGCACTTTATTAGTAGTAACGAATATTATACTATATTTTAATAATTTCCCATGTATTTGTTTGTTGTTGTCAAGTGTCATGGTTTACCAGAAGATGCGCTAAAGAATACAAATAATTTGCCGCAGTGCACCACAGCAGAAGAGGTGGCACGGGCAGTGTCCCAAAGAACAGAGGAAAAGCAAATACGTATGGTGGCGGAATTTCTGCAAAAATATCAAAAGCCGTCTTCATCAAAGGGAAACCCTACAGAGGCGTTGTTGGCAGAGCCCACGGCTATTGAGCCACGGTTAAAGATGGAACTACGAGCTGAAACGGAAGAAGTGGTAAACGGTCTATATTTATTTTTCAAAGTTTATGCATTTGAGAGGTTTCCTCTAGGTAGGATCAAATCAAAATCTCCTCACCAACTCACCGTTAATGGCTCTTTTATCTATATTGTACATTTGTCTGAGGAACCTCGAGCCGGTATAGGCTTTGCTTACTCATTTGCAGTATTTTCTCTTGCCTGCAGAGCAGGGTCATCACCTGGGAGGGTTTCTGGGGCTCTTTGTCCAGGACCCAGCACATTTAAGTTCCCCAGTGTCCTCTTAAACCATGTTTTAAAATAATACCATAGTAGAACTGACCTGTTTCTTCTTGGTACATTTAATTCAACAATACTACTAGGTGGTGAAAAAAACAGTTTTTTTCTCTTTCACCAATATACATCTAAATGGATCAGAAACCAAAGAGGGGAAAGTTTTGCCCCCTGTCCACACAAAAACTTATAACATGCCTGTTGTGCAGTAGTATAGTACACTCTGGGGTACCCTTCTTATTCAATACACAGGCAATTGAACAGAGGTCCTGCTTCTGTGGAATACCATCTTAGTTTGTGCTCCTGAATCTCAAAGCTGTGGACATTTCATGATCATCAGTGTGTGCATTTTACGCTTGTCGCATTTTGAATATAAAAGTTCTTTGTATCATTAAAAACTTTCTCATTCAGTCTTGGCACATATATAATAACATGTGGCAAAAGTGTCACAGGAGATTTTTATTTTATGATAATTAACATCTCACGCTCTACCTACTTACCTACATTTTTATGTTAAGATAATTTAGATCGCACACTCTATGTACTGAGCCATTTCTTGACATGCGTTCCCAGCAAACTAACCCTTAATGAGTACAGAAATAGTTAATTTAGGTAGAACTTTGACCGGACTAAACCGGTCCTACCAATGGAAAACAATAAAGAAACAGAATAGCAGCAATTGGCAAGGAAAATATAACATTAACAACATAGCATTATTTATAACAACTTGCTTACGCTAGCATTCCCATAAGGTTTGGGAATACAGCCCAAGAACTGCGTGTCCCGCAAAATCCTTAATAATAATATAGCGCTGTTAGAACATAAATCTAAATGCCTATTAAGCCTGCGGTGGATAAGGAAGGAAAGAGTTTAATATCTATTGGAAACATGCTTCATAGAATCCTATATATGCACCCTGGGGATTTTTTAAACCGCAGTGAGAAATTGGCCAGTATTTGCAATAAATTAGAATGAGCATCTCATAACATTATTTTCATAGGGATTTAAGTGCACAAGAGTACGTACTGTCTACATAGGAATGGCTGCAAAGTTGTACACGTTTAGGGGAAAGGCAACTGAATAAAAAAATCCCACCTCAGCATCCATAAATAGGGAAAAGTTGATTTTTGTTTGCACAAGTTGACAAAGGGAATTTGGGCATGCTGAAAAAGCCCTGGGTTTTGGAATATGTATTTTGTCCGCGCAGGTGTCCCTAGGGTGGCCAGATTTTTAAAGTAAAAAACCGTGACAATTCATAAATATAGAAGAAGGACTACAATTTTACTTTAACCAAGCTATAGAATAACAGCTCTCATCAGGAGAGAGTTATAGAAAAGTCCTCAGGAACATAAATTACAGTCATGATACTGGCTTTAAAAATTGCATTTCAATTAAATTGTTTTCCTATAACTGCTGATAACTTTCACTGCTTTGGAAAACATAAAACGCTCCTTCCACTGTTTTCAGTTAAGTATCTCTAAAAACCGAGACATGAGCTAAATTTCCGAGACAGCTGGTGAAACACCTGGACTGTCCCAACAAATCCAGGACGTCTGATCACCCTAATCATATGGGTACTCAAATGCAGGCAACACAAAAGGATGATAGACGGGGTGCTGAACAATGCAAACACTCACCCCCAGACACATATCTGGGTTTAATCCATCGTTATTTTGCTCACCATGCCACCCCAGTTTGGACCCAGCCATATGCAAATCAGTCTTGACCCTGCTCCTCATGGGTGAGCAAGGGACACATGTCTGGATGTTGCTTTGTTTGCCCTAAGTGGCAAGGGTATGCCCAGACTTGGGTCCCTTGCTCGCTGCGCCACTGGAATCAAGCTAGCCTGGCTGATGAAGGGTGATACCCTGAAACCAGTCCCAGGATGCTTGTTTCCTGTCCAGGGAGGACCTGGCCTAGCAGTTCAGACTGGACTGTTCCCATGGGGAACATGGTCAAGACTGATTTGCATATGGCTGGGTCCAAACTGGGGTGACGTGGCGAGCAAAATAACAATGGATTAAACCCAGATCTGTGAATGGGGGTGAAATACCTGCTAAAAGTTTGAAAAAAATACAAGATTAACAAAATGTAGTTTAGTTAGGACCTATTTATGACTCATAGCTTCAGCTTGTGTATCCCGGCCCTTGTTTTTCTTCTGACATTGAAAGACCAGTCAATTTGAATTGCTGTGTGATCCTTTTTAAAATTGCTTTTCGTGGTCAACCTAGTATGCACTTGTAATGTGAAACTAATCTTACTGTATTTTTTAACTATGCACTTTTAAAATTAATTATTTAATCAAAAAAAGTACCATTTGACTTCGGCTAACACTGTATGTCAGTGGTTCCCAACCTTTTGACTTCTGTGGACTCCCACTTTATAATTACTGGAACCCTGGTACCCCCACTGAATCATTATTGGAATTTGAGGATCCCCCACTGAGTCCTTACTGATAACTGGGGGCCTAATCTGTTAATATCATTTAATTTTCCAAGCAGTCGAGGACCCTCTGAGGAGTCTTCGCAAACCCCCCGAGGGCCCCGGACCACAGGTTGGGCACCACTGCTGTATGTTATTTAGGGTGGTGCTGTGATGTGCCATGACATTGTTAGTGTTCAATGTCAACTTGGCAACTTTTTAAGATATGGGGCATAAATACATGGAAGGTGGTGTAGCTGTAGAATATACTCCAGAGACTGTAAAGAAAAAAAAAGAATGTGACATCTTTGGATAAAATGACAGTTGCTTAAGGAATATAAAAGACAATCCTGGTTATGATACGGGAAATGCACAGAGTTATTGCATATGGGTATGATATGGGTACTCAAATGCAGGACCAGCGCCAGAGGTAAAAGCGCATAATGCAGGTCCGCAGACAGGGCTCGAGTAATGGACATCAATTCACAAAAATCACAGGCATAGCAGGAATGACATCACATGGCCTTTGACCCAAGGCCAATGACTTCACAGGAAGGATGCCACAGAACTTTAGCCCGAAGACTTCAAAGGAAGTGACATTGCTAAAAGTTTGAAAAAAACACAAGATGAACAAAAGAGGAAAAAAAGTACTAGATCAGAAAAATGTAGGTTAGTTATGACCTATTTATGACTCATAGTTTCAGCTTTGGTATCCCGGCCCTTGTTTTTCTTCTGACATTGAAAGACCAGTCTATTTGAATTGCTGTGTGATCCTTTTAAAAATTGCTCTTCATAGTCGACCTAGTATGCACTTGTAATGTGAAATTAATCTTACTGTATGTTTTAACTATGCACTTTTAAAATTAATTATTTAATCAAAAACAGTACCATTTGACTTCGACTAACACTGTGTGTCAGTGGTTCCCAACCTTTTGACTTCTGTGGATCCCCTCTTTATAATTACTGGAACCCTGGTACCCCCACTGAATCATTATTGAAATTCGAGGATCCCCCACTGAGTCATTACTGATAACTAGGGGCCTAATCTGTTAATATCATTTAATTTTCTAAGCAGTCGCGGACCCTCTGAGGAGGCTTCGCGGACCCCCAGGGGACCCCGGACCACAGGTTGGGCACCACTGCTGTATGTTATTTAGGGTGGTGCTGTGATGTGCCATGACATTGTTAGTGCTCAATGGCAACTTGGCAACTTTTTAAGATATGGGGCATAAATACATGGAAGGTGGTGTAGCTGTAGGATATACTGCAGCGACTGTAAAGAAAAAAAAGAATGTGACATCTTTGGATAAAATGACAGTTGCCTAAGGAATATGAAAGACCATCCTTGTTATAATACGGGACATGCACAGAGTTATTTTCTCAAAATGGGTCCAGTGTTTTCTTCAGGGCTTTGCCGAAGCAAATGGGCCAGGTTGCTTGTAAAGGGTAAGCACACTCAAGCCCACCTTACTTTGTCATGCATGTGTACAACTCACGTTCCTTACAATAAAAGGAACTATTGGATTAACCCTACAAAGCACGGACGCCAAGGAAATTCCCTAGTGGCACTTCACATATTGCTGATTGTAATATTTTGTTTGTTTTTGCTAAATGTAGTATCTAAGAAAAAAACAATTTTTCACTGAGACTATTGCAGTCTGACATGTTAGTCCAATTCAATTGAATCAATACTACAGTGCTAGGATGAATTATATTTTTAAGTGAACGCTCAAGATTTTGATCAGTGTTTTCTCAGTGACAATGTCTATTACATTATAGTCAAAAGCATTAGTTTTGCTTAACTCAACAAATTAAATGTAGAGTAGGCCATGCTAAATATTCTAACTTGCCCCCTGTAGTTTATGGGCAGAGATTTTGCACTTTAAAGAACTCCAACCACAGTGATACTTTATCTTAAATGGATATCATATGGTGAAAAATAAGTTGTTCCTTTTTTGACCAGGTATCGAAGCATAGCTGGTAAGTGACCTCTTACCATGTGTGACACCAGCCAACCAGGTCTGACTGTTTTGGTTAACACTGCGTTGAATTATGGGATATATTGATTTGCTTTTGATATTTAATGTCTATTCTCTGTCCCAGCCGTAAGCAGAGTGGCTTAAGAGGCAGATTTGACTGTCGACGCCACACCAGCCTCAGTCAACAGGCGATGTGATAGTAGTTTAATGACATAAAAGTCACATTATGCATTGAACAGCCACACTATTTCATGTACAAGCTACTCTATGAAAAAGTATGTCAACGGGAACTGGAAAATTCTTCTGAATGTCATTTACAGTACTCAAACATTGGTTGCAAAACTTCTAACATTTCTTTGCCAGACCACACTGAAAGAATTTTCAAATCCTGGAAATGAATAGATACTTCATATGTTGACTTTTAAGTTCGAGCGTCATTTTGTCTTGGCAATGATTTTGACATCTGTTTAGCTGAGCCAACATCCTTGCCTTTGGAAACGGCAGAAAATACAACTCCGACCCATCAGCCTTCTCTCTTGAGCAGCTGAGGTCCATTTACCTGAGCACCTCAGGGCAAAGATAACAGAAACAAAACAAGCCCTAAGTGCAAGATCAGCATTAACAGGAAAGTCCCAACCACAACCACTCTGCAGGTGACAGTTGCAATCTAAACAATAGAGTTGTGAGATCCAAGAGGAGGGTCTATGCATGAGCACTTATGATCAAAGGGTTGTCTTGTAGCTTCTGAGGCAGGAGTCCAAGGGCAAACATGGTTGCAAGGAGCAAGTAGGGGGCCTGCGGCTGCAATCCTTAAATGATGTCTACAGCCTAAGTGGCCAACAGAGGGGAATGGAGGCATTGTGTGTTCTGACCCTTACTTGCAGCCTGCCATGTGTGAAACGTGGGCACTGGGCAGATGATGTGAGTGTAGGGTGACCAGCCACCCTGGATTTGTGAGGAAGACCTGTTTTTCCCAATTGTCCAGGCACATTTAAATCATTTAGCATACGCCCTGTAGAGTGAGCTTAAAACAATGGCAGGCACATATTGCTGTGTTCCAGTGCAGTTTTAGATAACAGCCCGTAGAAGAAAAACAATTATGTTAATGCAGTGTGTTAGAAATTGAGTTACAGGTTGACTGGGGTATGAGCCCTGGTCAAGCAGCAAGCACAATCCTAGTCAGTTAAGTCACAAGCAAAGCCCAAATTAACCTCCATGTAGCTTGACACAGAGTAGCCAGACTTAACTTAGAGCAATGTGTAAAGTTTTTCTGCAACACTTCAAACAGTAAAACAGTGAAACAACACACAAATAGATCCTAAAACAGGTTAGAAAAGTTGAGCGTAATTTAATAAAACAAGACCAAACCGTAAAAAAAAACAATCAGTAGAATCTGAGTTATGCATTTTTAAAGAATAAACTGCAATATAGTGCAGTGCGAAAGCGCCCATTCATGGTTGTTAAGAGAAAAAAAAAGTTCATTCAAAGAGTCCGTGAGCCACACCAAGGGTCCAGGACCTGAGAGGCACCACTTGGCAGTTAGGAACTTGTGGCAGCTGGGTCCAGGAGCTGGCTGGGGAGTATTTTATGTCCCTGAGGCTCATATCATGAGGCCAGCAAACTAGCTTTTGAGACACTCAGGGGCCCTGGGTTCAAGATGAAGTTGCAGATGCAGTTCTTCCTCCCCATACAGGAGAGCAGCAGGCATCAGGTCAACACAGCAGGGCCGCACTTCATTTAGAGCAGCAGTTCAGCAGAGTGGAAGTCCTTGTAGCAGCACAGTAATCATTCTTCACAGGTCCAGAATTGTACTAAAGAGAAGGTGTCTGACGTCCCTGTTTTATACACAGTTGTACCTTTAAAGTGTGGAGAAACTTATAGAGACATGCCTTTGAAGTACGTAAATGCCCTTCCTAGCTCAAACTAACTACAGGGGGTATGCAGCCCTTTGTGTGGAGGCAAGACATAGTCTATATATAGTATAAATTCGGCTGTGCCCAGCTCATCCCTCCCATCCCACCAGTGATGGTCCATCCAGTTACACCCAAGCTCCCACTGTGTGAGGCTGTCTGGGAGGAATACACAAAGTTGAACAGTCACCTACATCTAGACATGTGACCCAGAGACAGGCTGCAGGTACCGAATGGCTTAGGCAAGAAAATGACAACTTTCTAAAAGTGGTATTTTCAGAATTGTAATTTAAAATCCAACTTCACCATAAGTTACGATTTTAAATTAGGAATCCAGAGGCACCAAACATGAAATGTTCCACTTTGGAAATTACAATAGTAAAATCCAATAGGGCAACTACAATGTTATCATATGGGAGAGATAGTCCTTGTAGTAGTGAAGAACAAATTTAAGAGTTTTTCACTACCAGGACATGTATAACTTAAAAGTACATGGCTTACGTTTTAAATACATTGCACCCTGCCCTCTGGGCTGTTCAGGGCCTACCCTACGGATGAATTATGTGCATTAAAAATGAATTTGGGGGGCTGGCAAAGGTTTATTTAGCCAGGTCTAAATGACAGTTTAAAACAGCACACACAGGCTCTGCAATGGTAGGTCTGCGACATGTGTAAGCGGGAACTTAAGTGGTTGACACATTGAGTGACGCACGCCCACTAGTAGCATTTAATTTACAGGCCCTGGACACATGCTGTGCCACTTTTCTAGGGACTTGCAAGTAATTTAAATTTGCCAATTCAGTATGTGCCAATGTTACCATGTTTCAGAGAGGGAGAACAAACACTATTCTCCTGGTGAGCAGTGGTAAAGTGTAAAGAGTCCCAATGCCAGCAAAAACGAAGTCAGCAAAAAGAGGAGATCTGAAGGCAAAAAGTTAGGAGGAAATCATGGCAAGGATGCCAGGTCTAACTCAGTGTGTAAAAGTTGCATTTAGTTCCTGTGGTGCCTAATTGTCTGTGCTTCTGTGCTGGTCAGGGTTGTCATTTAAGTCATTCTGTATCTCAGGTCGATGCAAAATTGTAGTCCTGCTTCTCTGTTTGTGGAATGCTCAGGTTTTTTTGTTTCAAAACCTGGCCAGTCTGTCTGGGTTCCTTCCAACCCTTAGTCCTGTGTTGGTCTTACAGAGGCCCTTCTGTGGATTTTGGACAGGGTCAGGCTAGTACTTCCCAGGGCAGACATTGGGCAGACATTTGCAGGATATCTGCAATAACAGGCCAGAGCTAAAATGAATGCAATGATGCATCCTGGCAGTCTCTCTCAGGACTCCAGGAAGCAGGAATGACAACTGGTTCAGTCCAGATAAACCAGAACATGTGGTCACCCTTGTCGTAGAATTATATCATTGTCTCTTTCTTGCGAACACCCATTTCACATTTACTCAGACACAATTAAGGTAGTATGTACACAGGCACGTTCACGGTATGCCTTGGCATGTTGGTGCCTTATTTATCAGCCCAAAATCAAGTTATGCAATTGAATCTAATTATCTGTATTTTCTTTTCACAGCTTCAAACTAAAGAAAATATGATTTTTAAAGAGGTCGGAAAGAGAGGAATCCAAATTCAGGCAGATTATTTTATCTATTGCCTCCTTATTAAGAGACACTTCCGACAAACAGTACTGTTGCTGCAAGATGGATTTCAATCCAAAAAGAACTGCACCAAGAACAGTGTGACATGGGAGGATCACGTTCTGGTTGAGTATATTGATTTCATATTGCTCAAGTACCTTGGCAATATCTGCCAAATTTTAGCATAAAATATAGTAAATTATTCATTTAATGGATGCAAAAACAAGAATGAGTGAATTTTGTATCATACAAAAGTTGTTGTACAATTTACGGTCTAGCAGTGTTCATCCAAAACAATGCCTTTTCTAAACCGTCAAGAACAATTTGATTCCTAACAAAAACAAACTGATTTTTAACCTCTTAGCTGCTGGGCCTCCACCCTTGCTGAGCACTTGTTCTTTTTAGCAATTTAGAGTAGTTTGTGCTTAAGGCTCCTTAACTTTCTTCCACATAAGGTATCCATGCCAAATTTACATCCTTTTTCCCAACATCCTGGGGACCTTAAAGGTACAGAGGATTTTTGAATTCCCCTAGAGGGTCCTGAGAAACTAGGCAAATATTTGAACATTTTGATTTCTTTTTTTTTTAGATAAATAAGGAAAAAGTGCTCTAGCTAAAAGTGTCTGTTTTTTTCCCTGAAATGGCACCCACAAATGCTTTGCTGTACTAAAGCCACCATCCTCCCTGCTTTCAGGAACATGCAGAACTGAATCCAAAAACCTAATTTTGTACCACAGTGTTGACAGTGTTCAAAGAAGTAGCCTATTTTCCCTATATTTTATGCTCTCAACCTATTTCCAGTTTGTGTTTGAAACCAGTGTGAAACCCATAGGTGATCCAGAAAAGCTATAGATATTTCTGAAAGTAGAAAAATCTAAATTTAGCAAGGGGTCATATGTATAAATCCCTTAAGTTTTTCTTTAGAAAAAAAACTGTTGAAATAAAGAAATATTGAAAATGAGTAGGAACAAACAGGCATTATTGACAACATTTTCCTCTGTAAATTTTTGTCATGATGGCCGATTGACAAAATCAATATACCATTACGCCTGCTAGACCATTCTAGTTTTGGGGAGATATAAGGCCTGCAGGTTCTCTAAGGACCCAATTTACGCAGAGCCAACAACTGAGCTGCACCGTACAATGGCTTCTCATTGAGTACCTAGTATAGACCAATTCTTATAGCGAAATAGGCAGAGTGCAAAATGGGTATCAAGGAAACTTGTTAATAACAAATATCACCCTATTTCAAGCTCCCACAATCCTTCTGATAAATTGGTAGCACACTTGTGTGGGTAGACCTAGTGCCCGTGACGGGAAATGGTCCAACTTGCAACATCGACTCATTGCATTTTTCCAACAAAAACTGACCCTTTTTTCCAAAGTGGGTAGCTGAAGATTTTGGACTCTAGCTCAGACACTTAGGGGCATCCAGGGATGACTGACTTACATGGCTCTTACCATTTTTTTATGACCCAGAATCCCTTGCAAACATCAAATTTTGACAAAAAAACATTTCCTCACATTTCTGGAATGGAAAGTTCTGCAATCTGCAGGGAGCCACAAACGTCTTTCCACTCCGTGTTCTCCCAGGTCTCTCATTAAAAATGGTACCTCATTTGCGTGGACAGACCTAGTGCCCACGGCAGCAAACAGCCCAAAACACAACATGGATGCATCACATTTTTCTACCAGAAAAAAATAAATAAATTCCAATGTGGGTAGCACAAGATTTTGGACTTTAGTTCAGCCGGCACCCAGGGAAACCTAGCCAACCTATACATTTTAAAAAAATAGACACCTTGGGGCATCCAGGATAGGCTGACTTGCGTGGATCTCACTGCGCTTTTTAACCAGAATCCCTTGCAAACGTCAAACTTTGACTAAAAAAAAACACATTTTCCTCACATTTGTGTGATGGAAGGTTCTGGTATCTGTGGGCATCCACAAGCTTCCTTTCACCTAGCATCCCTCCAGGTCTCCCAATAAAAATGATACCTCATTTGTGTGGGTAGATCTAGTGCCCATGACAGGAAACGGCCACATGGATGCTTCACATTTTTCCACCAAAAACTGACCTTGTTTTCCAATGTGGGTAGCTTGAGAATTTGAACCCTAGCTCAGCCAGCACCTAGGGAAACCTAGCCAACTTGTACATTTTTGAAAACTAGGCACTTATGGGTATCGGGGGTTGGCTGACTTGCATGGCTCTCGACAAGTTTTTCTACCCAGAATCCCTTGCAAACCTCAAACTTTGACTTAAAAACACATTTTCCTCAACTTTCTGTGATGGAAAGTTCTGAAATCTGCAGAGAGCCATAAACTCCCTTCCATCCAGCATTCCCCGAGGTCTCCTGATAAAAACTGTACCTCACTTGTGTGGGTAGACATAGTGCTTACAACAGAAAACAACCCAAAATGTATTGTGGAGACATTAAAGCCCATATTTATACTTTTTTAGCACCGCATTTGTGTCATTTTTTGACGCAGAAACAGCGTAAACTTGCAAAATACAATTGTATTTTGTAAGTTTGCGCTGTTTTTGCGTCAAAAAGCGGTGCAAATGCGGCACTAAAAAAGTATAAATATGGGCCTAAAATTATATATCACAAAACAACCTGGTTTTGCAATAGAGGGCTCACCTGCATTTTTGGTCCCAGGCTTGACTGCCATCTGGAAAAACCTACCAAACCCAGACATTTCTGAAAACTAGATAGCTAGGAGAGTCCAGAAGGATGTAACTTGTGTGGATCCCCCAACGTTTTCTTACCCAGAATACCCTACAAACCTCAAAATTAGCTAAAATGTCACATTTTATACGTATTTCTGTGGGAGAAAGTTGTGGGATTACTGGGCCGGCACAAATGGCATACCACTCAGCATTCTCCCAGATCTCCCAATAAAAACGCTACCTCACTTGTGTGGGGGTGCCAAGTGCCCATGACAGGGAAGGGCCCAAAATGTATTGTGGCGATAACGATAACAATGGTAGGTGTACTAATTAGTCCTGTAGTCGGCAACCATGTAAGGAAACCTATCAAATCGAGATATTTCTGCAAAGTAGACATCAAATGGAGTCCAGGAAGGTGTCACTTGTGTGTATCCCCTAAAGTTTTCTTGCCCAGAATACCTTGCGAAGGTGAAATATTGAATAAAAACACTATTTTTCTTTGCATTGCTGTGAAGTAAACTACAGGAATATGTAGGGATCCACAAACCATCTATCACCCAGCATTCCCCCCTCGCCCCGATAAAAACGCTCCCTCACTTGCATGCCTGGGCCTAGTCCCTGCTATAGGAATGGATCACACTAGGGTCAACGAGAGTCCTTGCATGACAAAAATATGTTTTTTAGGCAAAGTTTGAGATTTGTAGGGGATTCTGGGTAAAGAAACCTGGTGAGAGCCATGCAAGTTATGCACCCTTGGACTCCCCTGGTTGTCTAGTTTTAAAAAATTTGCAGGTTTGCCTAGGTGCCGGCTGAGCTAGGGCCAAAAATCCACAGCTACCCATGACTAAAAAACAAGTAAGGAGTTCTTAGTAAGGGCCATCTAACCGCCACACATAAAAATCTGATACTGATTTGTTGAAGTTAATCCACCACTTATACTGGTTGGACAGAATAGATTTGACTGCATTTTTCCACCTATCAAGTGACTGCCTCCACCTTTCAAAACATTGCAGTACACTTGCCTAGTGAACCTTTACTAATGGCTCCCATGACAGCCACATAAGGCTCAGGAGGCATGTCTTACATGCACCTTTAGCACACTCTCTGTGCTAAATCCAACTCCTTACAGTTTGTGGATGCAAGTAGGGGGTGTGCGAGTATGCCCCCGAGGCATCATTCCTAGAACTGAGTGAGCATATCTATCTTTGAAACGAAGGAAAATATGTTGGAAAATTTACCGAAGTTCCCTAAAGAGAATGTCACAAACTATGAAGAACAGTTGTTTGACACACAGGGTAGTCTGTGAAAACGTAGCATATGTCCCATACACCGTTGTGTGTAGTGCTGAAACTGTAATGCCCTTATCGTGCAGCAAACTAAACATCACCTACTGAGTTCTGATGAAGGATGAACATGCCACGCAGGTCAAGCATTGACCCATATACCTGCCATTGTACTTCAGTTTCGGGGCTAGTGAGGGACTAATGGGTTTGAACCCATAAGTGAAGATGAAGTCATGGCATGTGTATCTTTATTACCTTTACTATCTGCCTTCTGCCTATGCAATATCCCTTGGAAAGTACACTTACCATAAGCTTTTTTAACCCGTTCATGTCTCTGTCCTCATCAGAGTTCTGACTGATTATGTTTAATTGCCAATTTAACCTATACTAATGCCTTTTATCCCTAGCTACTTGAAGCTCAAGAAAACATGTATTTCATGCGCCATCAGCTTACTTACTGCACTAAATCCTACTTTGTCTAGCTTGTGGGTGCAAGCTGGCGGTGTCCAAGTATTCCTTCATAGGCCTATTCCTTGAAATAAGCGAGCATACCTACGGTTGAAACTAAAGCAAAAATTCTGGGGAATACTACCTAAGTTCCCTAAAGTAACAAGCCAAACAAATGTCCTGGGTGACTCATTCACCGACACTTCTACTTTTGCTTTGACAGTATGAAAACTCAATTACTAACTTGTATCATGCCCATGTTGTTGAAGAAGTGTGCAGAACACTATGGGGGTCATTATGAACCTGGCTATCTTTTGACCGCCAGAATTAATGTGGCAGTATCACCTCCAACAGGCTGGTGGTGTATACCGCCGCATTACCACTCATACCGCCATGGCCGTATGAACTGGCGGGCCGGCGATATTCATCTCTGACCCAGAGGCCCACAGAGAAACGCTGGCGGCATTATGAGCCAGCTTAAGACCATGATTTCCCTGGCGTTAGCAACGCCACAAAAACCATGGCGGTAGGGTCTACCAGTGACAGGGAATTCCTTCCTTGTCACCGGTAGGTTGCTCCCCCACACCCCCAGCAAGCACCTAATCCCCACCCACTCCCCTATCCAAACTCACCCCACCCCACCATTCAAACACACACACATCCAATTCATTCACAAACACCCCCATGTCTCCATACACACATACAAACTCGCAGACATGACACCCATTCATGCACACGTAGACACGTACCTACCACGCAACTGCCCCACCCCCACAGCCATACACGCACACTCACACAAACACTCACATCCCCCCTCCCCTCACCTAATCTACAGTCACAGCGCCCCTCACCCCACACCCCCTTCTCGCATACATGTACACAGACACCCACACACAGCACACATACACCCATTCACCTACATTTCCATGCACGCATTCACTCAAACATACCAACACGCATTCTGGCACGCATTCATACAGACATACTCCCATGCATTCATACATGCGTTCACACAGACATTTAAACACCCATTAAGGTACGCATACACACTGACATGCAGACACACACTCACTTCAACTTTCCTATACGCATTCACACACGAGCATACAACCACTCACATACCACAACACTCACATTCCCACACACATGCATACACACAGGCAGACACCACACACTCACACAAAACACCCCCACCCTGCCACCCCCCTCCAAGTCGGATGCCTGACTTACCTTGTCCAGCCAGGAGGTTGTCTGGCAGGAAACGGGAAGGGGCACTGCCACCACCAGCAGCGCCCCACAAGCAGGACACCGCCAGACTGTACTAATGGCCTTAATGCGGCTGGTGGCATCCTACTGGCGAGGCAGTGCTGGTGGTAGCAGCGCATGGGCACCACCATCCACCAGCATGGCTACTGCAGGATTTCCCACCTTATTGTGGCGGAAATCCTGCAGTGTCCATATCATGACTGGTGGTCTTCTGGCACCCTTGGCATCGGCGGTATTCTTAGAATACCGCCGATATCATAATGATGGCCTATATCTTGCCTAATGATTGTTATCACATCTTGTATTAAAATTGCAGCCCCCAGGGAGAGCACACATCACTTAAAAAATGTTTGCTCCACAGGGGTTCGGTGAGTGTATATGAGGGATGACCCTCTGACAATTTCAAGGTTTTTCTTAAGTTTCTTTTTTTTATTAATTATAATCCACTGGGGGGGGGCGTGATTGTGCCCCTGGGGGAAAAACACATAAAGATATATAAAATTGCCCAGAAGGGCTGACCCTCCTTGCCTCATACCTGGTAGCCTAGTGGGACCTGGTGGGATTCCTGATTGCAGTGTGCCACAATCCACAATCAGGAATCTGTTTGGGAGAGGTATTGCTGGAAAGGGGACACCCTCCCTGTTAGACTTTTCATCCTTGGCCTGGTCTCGTTAACTTTTTGTCTCTGTTTCCCAGGTTGTTGATGTGTGCTGGACTCTGTTTTTGCTGTTTTTGTTACTCTGGGCACTTTACCACTGCTAACCAGAGCTAAAATGCAAGTGCTCCCATACAAAATGTGTATGTAATTGGTTCATCCATGATTGGCATATTTGATTTACTACTAAGTCCCCAGTACAGTGCACTAGAGGTGCCCAGGGCCTATAAATCAAATGCTACTAGTGGGCCTGGTGCACTGGTTGTGCCACCCACCTAAGTAGCTCTGTAATCATGACTCAGTCCTGCCTCTGCTGTGTCTGAGTGCGCAATTTTTAACTGTAAATTTGACTTCGCAAGTGTATCCACTTGCCAGGCCTAAACCTTCCCTTTTCTTACATGTAAGGCACCCCTAAGGCAGGCCCTAGGTCGCCCCAAGGGCAGGGTGCAGTGTATGGCTAAGGTAGGACATATAGTAATGTGTTTTATATGTTGTGACAGTGAAATAATGCTAAATTTGTTTTTCACTGTTGCAAGGCCTGTCCCCTCATAGGTTAACATGGGGGCTACCTTTAAATATGATTAAAGTGTAGATTCCCTTTGGGATCAGATAGTCATGTGGAGTTTGGGGTCTCTGAGCTCACAATTTAAAAATACATCTTTTAGTAAAGTTGATTTTAAGATTGTGTGTTTGAAAATTCTACTTTTAGAAAGTGAGCATTTTCTTGATTAAACCATTTCTGTGACTCTGCCTGTTTGTGGATTCCCTGTCTGGGTCAGTTTGACAGTTGGGGTGGCTTGCACCTCTCACTAAACAGTGACCCAAAGGGAGCTGGGGTGTAGTCTGCATTTCCTGATGAACCAGCTGTGCTATGAGGGAGGGGAGGAGTGGTCACTCACACCTGAAAGGGCTGTGCCTGCCCGCACATATTGCAGTCTCCAACCCCCTGGTGTGTGTCTGGGGCCTGGCCTGAGCAAGGCAGGAGTTCACAATCAAGAGAGACTTTCCTTTGAAGTGAGCCTAATTCAAAGGGCAAAATGGGTATTAGAAGGGCACCCAAAACCACAGACTTTATAACACTTCTGGAAACCAAGAAGAACCTCCGCCTAGCGAAGAGCTGAAGAGGTGAGGAAGCACAGCTGCCTTGCCTGTGACTGTGCTTTGTGGAGATATCCTGCAGTTGTTGCTTCTGCCTGTGCTAGAGGACAAAGACTGGACTTTGTGTGCCTTCCATCTTGTGAAGAACTCTCCAAGGGCTTGATTTAGAGCTTGCCCCCTGTTGTTTGAAGTCTCTACCAGCACTGGAGTCTCTGGAGAGACTCCTACTCTGCCATGTGGTGCCCATCCAGTTTCTGGGACCCTGAAAGGAGAAGCTGGGAGCCCAAGAGTGAGAAATCCATGCACACACCGCTGTACGGGAAAAAGTCGACGCAACTCTGTGGCTGAAAATCGTTGCTCGCCTGCAATGCGAACGGAAGATCGACGCCCGGAGCTGGGGAAATGATGCGCAGCATCCCTGACGGAGGCTGGTGAGATCGCAACCCGCACTGCGTGGTTTTCGGACCATCATGCGTCTGAATTTCTGACGCAAACACCGCTGGGCGTGTAGAAACAACGCAAAGTCTGCCCAGACCGAGAGTGCTGACCGGATCGAAGCATCGCTCTCCTGCAGAGAGAAGAATGACACACGCCGACCCGACTAAAGGAGAAACACGCAAGGTGTCACTCGTAAGTGAAATCGACGCATTGCAAGACCTTTTTGAAGCACACTTGCCCATGTGGAATTATTTTTGACGCACCCAAGGTACATTTTCACGCTAACAGTGTTAGCATTGTGTTTAAAATTACATGAAGACTCTTTTTGAATTCTTAGTGATACCTTGACTCGTGTATTGTGGATTTTTGTCGTTTTAGTCTTGTTTTGTTTAGATAAATATTTTCAATTTTTCTAAACCTGTGTTGTGTCATTTTGTAGTGTTTTCATTAAGATACTGTGTGTGTTGGTACAAATACTTTACTCCTAGCACTCTGAAGTTAAGCCTACTGCTCGTGCCAAGCTACCAAGGGGGTGAGCGGGGGATAGCTGAGGGTGATTCTCTTTACCCTGACTAGAGTGAGGGTCCTTGCTTGGACAGAGGGTAACCTGACTGCCAACCAAATACCCCATTGTTAACGCTCCCCTTTCCAGCAATGCCCCCAACAAACATGAGGGTCACCTAAAACCCCATCCGATACATAAGCAGAAGCAGATCTTACCTGCTTTTTCCGAGCCGGTCTGGTGGGAGATTGTGATGTCAGAGCACCTCACAGCGCACTGACCTCACAGTTAAGCAGGAGTAGAGTTGGGGAGACAGTGATTCCTAAGTTCCCCGGGGGGCTCTGGATCCTTCAGCTGGGCAAACCAGTGTGGTCAGGCTGACTTGTAGTTTGACAATGGTAGCTTGACTCTTAATGCCGAGCTGGTCTTCTTCTGGAGCTTTCTCACCACAGTTGCCAAAAAGTTCCCAAACATGCAGATCTTCTTCTGAAAGGTTTATTGAGAGTCAGAAAGAGTCCACAGCACCAGTCAAGGGTTCAGAAGCTCTGGTTTGCCTCTTGGGTGTCTGGGACTACAACTCCCACAATAAACCTGGTCAGTCCAAGGAAATTCCAAGAAAATGCAGATAAAGCTGGTCAGCTGGAGTTGATGTTGCAGGTAGCTTCTTCCAGAGCTTGAAGACAGCCAAAGTCCTTCCTATGTGGAGCCTGTAATGTGCAGTTGGTGTAGTTCTTTTAAGTGTAGTTCTCTGTTCAAGGGTCCAGCAGGGCAGTCCTTCTTCTTCAGCTGTTTCAGACAGGGATCTGAGAAGCTCCTGTAGATCTTCAATATTTATTCTACATTCTGGGCTGGTATTAGGGGTGGTACCCAAACCAATGGGGTAAAAGACGTCAACCTCTGGAATGACCACTTTCTGGGAAGTGTGGCATATTTTTACCCAGAATTCACAGTTCCTTCAAAAATCAAAATGAAGAAATTATTTATTTACAGTGCACGTCTGCCTGACCCAACCCACAGGTGTGGCTAGCTTTTCTCTAAAATCCCCTTCCAGCGGTTCTCCCAATCTAATTAGGGTGGTTCCCATCTGACTAGAGATTTAAGGAACTGGGCAAGGCAGGACTAGCTTTAAAATGACTCTAGACGCAACAGCAGTGCACAATGAAGTGCATTAAGTCCACTGGGGTCGCTAAACCTCCCTGCCTTATTATATACTAGGGATTTACAGAAGGGTGTCCTGGCCGATTGGAACTATACCAAACACCATACACTTTTAAGGACAGAGCACTGGCCATGAGCCTGCTTGGCAGAGCCCTTGCACTTTCTGAGTCATTAAGCACCAGTATCAGTCTAAACATGGGTATGACAAAGGTAAAACATATGTCTTTCCTACAGTTACAATTGCACTTTATCAGAATGGGAGCTACTATAAATTAATCTACCAACATGTCTAGGATCAATTGCATATTAAACAATAAAAACGATCTCAGATGAGTTATCAACAACATACCATCTCCTTTGGAAATTGATCAATATCAAAAATGGTCTATGTATTTGTATCCAATAAATGCGGGTTCCTCCACCTCTGCAATCATTATCGTGCTCAGATCCATAAACGACAGCACAAACCAATAACTTCCTTTTTTAGCTCTGTAAAATTAATGAAAATATCCAACAACAATCTGCCAAGAAAATGTGCTTCATGTTTAATTCTTATCTAAAATTATTGTGGCCAGAGAAACTACAAACAATGTCCATAATAAAGCTTGACGAACTGTTAATGAATTTAGGGCCTGATTTAGGTCATGGCGGTTGCACAGCCAAGCCGCACCAGTGGCGGAATCAAAAGACTGTCAAGTCAATGGTGTTCTGCCCCCCATATTTTGATGTTGCAGCTCTGTAAGTGGTTGACTGGAGACGGTTCGCTGACAGAGGGAGGACATTGAGAGTCCTAATGAACAGTGGACAATGGCAGTGAATAGAGATAAGTGACACACACACTGTACCTTTGCCATATGTGTCTTCCTGGATCACACACAACACAACACACCACATACACACTATTACGTATTGCCATTCCATCACAACACAAAACGTACATGCTGCAAACAAACATTGATGGATATCCACAACACAACATACATTCACCATTGACACTCATTGACGATCTCTGACCCTGGTTCCCAGGCAGGTTGCTCCCCTCACCGCCACGCAGCCCTCAGTGTGACCGCTCTCGCTGCCGTGCCCTGACTGCCTGTGCCTGCCTTCTGTGACCGAGCGCCAGTGCCCTCTGATTTTGTGCCCCGAGTGCCTGTGTCCGCTTCTTTTATTCTGTACCCCGAGTGCCTGTGTCCCTGGTATTGTTGCCCTGATTTGTTCTCCCTTACTTTTGTTGCCCTGACTGTGCTCCCTTTTACTTTCTGTTCCCTCGTCTCGCCTCATCACCCCCTCGCCGCCCGTTTTCCCGCCGCTGCGTCCCGGTAGCTCCGCCCCCTTGCACCCCATTGGCCGCCCGCTCCCACCTGCTCCTCCCTCCCTCTTCCCCTCATATGGAGGCCGCGCAGCGGTAGAGAGAGCGACCTCTGACCCTGGTTCCCAGGCAGGTCGCTCCCCTCACCGCCACGCAGCCCCCAGTGTGACCGCTCTCGCTGCCGTGCCCTGACTGCCTGTGCCTGCCTTCTGTGACCGAGCGCCAGTGTCCTCTGATTTTGTGCCCCGAGTGCCTGTGTCCGCTTCTTTTATTCTGTACCCCGAGTGCCTGTGTCCCTGGTATTGTTGCCCTGATTTGTTCTCCCTTACTTTTGTTGCCCTGACTGTGCTCCCTTTTACTTTCTGTTCCCTCGTCTCGCCTCGTCACCCCCTCGCCGCCCGTTTTCCCGCCGCCGCGTCCCGGTAGCTCCGCCCCCTTGCACCCCATTGGCCCCCCGCTCCCACTTCCCAGCTGCTCCTCCCTCCCTCTTCCCCTCATATGAAGGCCGCGCAGCGGTAGAAAGAGCGACCTCTGACCATGGTTCCCAGGCAGGTCGCTCCCCTCACCGCCACGCAGCCCCAAGTGTGACCGCTCTCGCTGCCGTGCCCTGACTGCCTGTGCCTGTCTTCTGTGACCGAGCGCCAGTGTCCTCTGATTTTGTGCCCCGAGTGCCTGTGTCCGCTTCTTTTATTCTGTGCCCCGAGTGCCTGTGTCCCTGGTATTGTTGCCCTGATTTGTTCTCCCTTACTTTTGTTGCCCTGACTGTGCTCCCTTTTACTTTCTGTTCCCTCGTCTCGCCACCCCCTCGCCGCCCGTTTTCCCGCCGCTGCGTCCCGGTAGCTCCGCCCCCTTGGACCCCATTGGCCACCCCGCTCCCACCTCCCAGCTGCTTCTCCCTCCCTCTTCCCCTCATATGGAGGCCGCGCGCAGCGGCCGCGCCAAAGGCAAGTCCGTCTGCGCCCGTCTGCGCCTGGACCGTGCCCAGCGCCAGACCCCCTGGCCCCCGCCACTGCCAGCCTACCCACCGGACCTACGACGCCGCCACCCTCCTCGCACTCAACACCAGCCGGATCCCCGGGTGCTGCCGAGCTGCCCCAAGACGCACCCACGGACCCTTCGCCTGCCAATCCTGCAAGTTCTCCTGCACCCGGACCCGCACCCGTCAAGCCAAGCACCAGCAGCAACCACCTGAAGTGCATCCTGCTCAACACCCGCTCCATCCACAGACACGCCGTGGAACTCTGGAACCTGCTCGACACCACATCTCCAGACGTCGCCTTCCTCACAGAAACCTGGATGAACGCCTCCTCAGCGCCCGACATCGCCATCGCCATCCCGGACGGATACAAGATCACCCGGAGGGACCGCGTCAACCAGACAGGAGGAGGCATCGCCATCGTCCACAAGAACACCATCCGCATCACGACCAACTCCGATGACACCCTCACAGCCGCCGAACATCTTCACTTCCAGATACACACCGACCCCAAAACCACACTCAGAGGCATCCTCATCTGCAGACCCCCAGGACCCCGCACACAATTCAGCGAAGACATCGCAGACTTCATCAGCCCACACGCCCTCCCCTCCGCTGACTACATCCTCCTAGGGGACCTCAACTTCCACCTGGAGAACAACAACGACAACAACACCACCACCCTGCTGGACAACCTCGCCAACCTCGGACTCAAGCAACTGGTGAACACCCCCACCCACTACGCCGGACACACGCTTGACCCAGTCTTCTCCTCCAGCAAGTACATCTCCTTCAGCCACTCCACCGGACTCCACTGGACAGACCACAGCTGCGTCCACTTCAGCTTCAGAAAAACCACGACTCACCACCACCCACAACAGGCTCCCCGCAGGAGCTGGAACAAGATCACCACCGACCAGCTCTCCACTTCACTGAGCCAGAACCCTCCCGCCAGCTCAGCGGACCCCAACCAAGCAGCCAACAACCTCACACAGTGGATCGCCAACTGCGCTGACAACCTCGCACCTCTGAAAACCCATCCCATCAGGCCCAACAGCAAGAAAGCCTCCTGGTTCAACAACGACCTCAGGAACTCCAAGAAGAACTGCCGCACCCTCGAGAAAGCCTGGCGTAAAAACCCGACTACAGACAACATGACCGCCCTCAAGCACGCCTCCCGCAAACACCACCAGCTGATCCACACCACCAAGAAGACAGCATTCAAAGAACGACTAGACAACAACGCACACAACAGCAAGGAACTCTTCAGCATCGTCAAAGAGCTCTCAAACCCCAGCGCCGGAAACAACGACATCACTCCCTCACAAGACCTCTGCGAGTCACTCGCCTCGTTCTTTCACCGCAAGATCGCCGACATACACAACAGCTTCAGCGCACAGAGCACGCACCCAACCACCAAACCGACGCCCCCCAACACCACCCTCCGCGCCTGGACCCCGGTCAGCACCGAAGACACCATCCATACGATGAACACCATCCATTCCGGATCACCAACCGACCCATGCCCCCACCACGTCTTCAACAAGGCCGACTCCGTCATCGCACCCCATCTCCGGGACATCATCAACTGCTCCTTCAACACCGCCACCTTCCCGGAGAGCTGGAAGCATGCCGAACTCAGCGCCCTCCTGAAGAAACCATCAGCAGACCCCACCGACCTCAAGAACTACCGCCCCATCTCGCTCCTCCCGTTTCCGGCCAAAGTCATCGAGAAGACCGTCAGCAGACAGCTAGCCGCCTTCCTCGAGACTAATGGATCCCTCGACCACTCGCAGTCCGGCTTCCGAGCCAACCACAGCACCGAGACCGCCCTCATCGCAGCCACTGACGACATCCTCATCCAACAGCGGCCCTCATCCTCCTGGACCTCTCCGCAGCGTTCGACACTGTCTGCCACCGCACCCTAGTGCAGCACCTCAGCAACATCGGAATCCAAGAGAAGGCACTAGAGTGGATCATCTCGTTCCTCGCCGGAAGAACCCAGAGAGTCCGCCTCCCCCGTTCAGATCCGAGGCCACCGAAGTCATCTGCGGCGTACCACAAGGATCATCACTCAGCCCCACCCTCTTCAACGTCTACATGAGCCCCCTCGCAGCCATCGCACGCCAACACAACCTCAACATCATCTCCTACGCCGACGACACCCAGCTGACCCTCTCCCTCACCAACGACCCAGCCACTGCCAGAACCAACCTGCACGAAGGGATGAAAGACGTAGCCGAGTGGATGATGAACAGCCGCCTGAAACTGAACTCAGACAAGACGGAAGTCCTCATCCTTGGATCATCACCCTCTGCCTGGGATGACTCCTGGTGGCCCCCTGCCCTGGGCAGCGCACCCAAACCAACGGACCACGCACGCAACCTGGGCTTCATCCTGGACTCCTCCCTCTCGATGACCAGACAAGTCAACGCCGTCTCATCATCATGCTTCAACATCCTACGCATGCTCCGAAAGATCTTCCGATGGATCCCCACCGAAACCAGGAAGACGGTCACCCAGGCACTCGTCACCAGCCGACTGGACTACGGTAACACCCTCTACACCGGAACCACGGCCAAACTACAGAAAAGACTCCAACGCATCCAGAACGCCTCCGCACGCCTCATCCTTGACATCCCCCGACACAGCCACATCTCCGGACACCTGAGAGACCTGCACTGGCTCCCCGTCAGCAAGAGAATCACGTTCCGTCTCCTCACCCAGGCACACAAGGCCCTCCACGACCTGGGCCCCAGGTACCTCAACAACCGCCTGACCTTCTACACTCCCACCCGCCAGCTACGATCGACCAGCCACGCCCTCGCCGCCGTGCCACGCATTAGAAAAGCCACCATGGGAGGAAGATCCTTCTCCTACCTGGCAGCCAAGACTTGGAACTCCCTCCCCATCTACCTCCGTCTGATCCAAGACCACCTCTCCTTCAGGAAGCAACTCAAGATCTGGCTGTTCGAGCAGTAGCGGTTCCCCCTCCCCCAGCGCCTTGAGACCCTCCGGGTGAGTAGCGCGCTTTACAAATTTCTTGATTGATTGATTGATTGACACTGCACCCACACACAACACAACTACATTCACCTACACAAACACACTCACACACAAGCACAACTACACACATCACGAAAATGACAACTACACAACATCACTGACCTGAATGTTACACGCAGCAACACAACACACAACACAGCATACACAACAACATCACAGCCATATGCATGTGCCACACATACTGACACAACCACAGCATCCACTCCAGCTACCTCCCCCTGACCCAGCTGATTTCATTGCATGCACACACACACATATACTGACTCACTCACACAATGTGCAGCACAATATGACAAGTACAGGTCCCCTGGCAATGTGTACACATGGACACGGTTGACAGGTGTGAATGACCCATCACTGTGGTGCCAGCATTCATTTGTCAATGAATACCGGCACCCTAATGACAGTTGTGTGTGTGTGTGAGATATGTGTTGTGTACCAGTGTACCCCGTCTGTGTCTGACCCCCTCATGTCCCCGACATATGCATGTCACAGTAATATAATAAAAAGTACTGTGACATGTATAAGCCTGCAGTGGTCCTGATCTCCCATGCAGTGCCTACCCAACATACCCTGGCAATGCAGTATTCCTACCTTCGAGTCTGGCAACAGGGTGTGTGTTTTCTCCAGGGTCACAGCAGTGACAGCAGGTGTAGCCCAGTTGTGACTATTCAAAGACAGGGGTGGAATGGGGAAATAAAGGTGAGTTTTCACCCCTTTTTACCCCCAATCTGCCAACTCAGACATGAAGGTCGGACTGCCACCTTTTTCTTGGTGGCAAGGCACATCCAAATCTGCACAGCAGAAAGGGGGGCTAGGGTCCCACCAGCATCCCATTTCCCACTGACACCATTGGCGCGGGCGGTATTTCTTGGCGGAGATGGCAGTTCGAATGCGGGCTTTTGTCTATGGGACCACCAACTTCTAAATGCACCAGGAGAACCATCACGGTGGTGGACGGGTTCCCAGTCAAAAAGTTGAGGGCATGACTATTATCGCCAAAATCTAAATCAGGCCGTTAGTTTCTCATGAGTGAGACACCTTGTTGTGCATGCTTGGATATATTTCTTGAGTTTCCAAAATGATTCTTTTGTTTCCTGTATGCCGACCTTTCTGTCTCAAAATACTGAGGGGCAGATTTAAAAGCCCTTTGCGCCTCCTTGCCCCACATTAGCATCATTTTATATGGCGCTAATGTGGCCCAAAGAGGCCAAAATCGCCTCGCCAAATTTAGGAAGTGGCATAATGCATGCATTGCGCCATTTGGTTACCCTTTGCACTAGATTATGCCTGCACCGGGCATAATGTATGCAAAGAGGATGTTCCCCTGTTAGGGGGACTGAAAAATGGCGCAAAGAAATCTAAGAGATTGACTCTACTCTTGCTTTCCAATTGATATCTATTTTCAACAATATTGCTTTCTAAATCACACCCCCGGGGGTCCATCTACAGACTCATGAATGCACACAGCACGTGCCCATGCATGAAACTGAAAGTAATTTTCTGTTCCTATAATACGCCCATTTCCAAGAAATCACTGAACCAGTAGCAGCAGCAGGTGAGTGGGCTGAAATATCCACAGCAGTCCTCGCAGTAGACCTCCAGAGACAGCTACTGTACAGTTAGTAGTTGACGCCAGGTTCCTTTCTGTGATGGTCGATGTAAGTCTGGCCACAGACCCGAAGTGCATCACTTTCCTCTGGTAAGTGCACTGCTTATATGCCTCTCATTTAGTAAGGTTCTGGTTTGTCGTTTTGCTTCCCCAGCCCGGTGCATTACTCACCAAACTCAAGCTCATCTCCAGCAAAGCCGAGAATAAGATTTCACAAGGGGGTTAAAAAAAAATTGACAACTCCTTCCTAATAATGTACATTGATTTATTCATTGTGATTCATTGCAGACCCGGTGATATTGAGAAAGGTTACAAGCAGAGAAGTAGAGTGCGGTACATTTTATTGATAGTTGTTGTTAGACTTTTCATCCTTGACGTAGACTCCCTTAACTTTTTGCCTCTGTTTCCCAGGTTGTTGATGTGTGCTGGACTCTGATTTTACTGTTTTTGGTACTCTGGGCACTTTACCACTGCTAACCAGTGCTAAAGTGCAAGAGCTCCTTTACAAAATGTATATGTAATTGGCTTATCCATGATCGGCATATTTGCTTTACTAGTAAGTCCCTAGTAAAGTGCACTGGAGGTGCTGGGGCCTGTAAATCAAATGCTACTAGTGGGCCTGCAGCACTGGTTGTGCCACCCACATAAGTAGCTCTGTAATCATGTCTCAGACCTGCCACTGCAGTGTCTGTGTGTGCAGTTTTAACAGTAAATTCGTCTTGGCAAGTATACCCACTTGCCAGGCCTAAACCTTCCCTTTTCTTACATGTCAGACACCCCTAAGGTAGGCCCCAGGTAGCCCCAAGGGCAAGGTGTAGTGTATGGTTAAGGTAGTACATATAGTAATGTCTTTTATATGTCCTGACAGTGAAATATTGCTCAATCCGTTTTTCACTGTTGCAAGGCCTGTCCCTCTCATAGGTTAACATGGGGGCTACTTTTAAATCTGATTAAAGTGTAGATTCCATGTGGGAGCGGATGGGCATGTGGAGTTTGGGGTCTCTGAGCTCACAATTTAAAAATACATCTTTTAGTAAAGTTGATTTTAAGATTGTGTGTTTTAAAATGCCACTTTTAGAAAGTGGGCATTTTCTTGCTTATACCATTTCTGTGACTCTGCCTGTTTGTGGATTCCCTGTCTGTGTCAGTTTGACGGTTGGGCCAGTTGCACCTCACACTAGACAGTGACACAAAGGGATTTTGGGTGTAGCCTGCATATACGGATGAGCCATCTGTGCTAGGAGGGAGGGGAGGAGTGGTCACTCACACCTGAAAGGGCTGAGCCTGCCCTCACACAATGCAGTCTCCAACCCCCTGGTGAGTGTCTGGGGCCTGGCCTGGGCAAGGCAGGATTTCACATTCAAAAGAGACTTTACTTTGAAGTAGGCCTACTTCAAAGGAGAAATTAGGTATAAGAAGGGCACCCAAAACCACAGACTTTAGAAACACTTCTGGAAACAAGAGGAACCTCTGCCTGGAGAAGAGCTGAAGAGCTGAGGAAGAAGAGCTGCTCTGCCTGTGACTGTGCTTTTTGGAGCTATCCTGCAGTTGCTGCTTCTGCCAGAGTAAGAGAGCAAAGACTGGACTTTGTGTGCCTTCCATCTTGAGAAGAAATCTCCAAGGGCTTGATTTAGAGCTTGCCTCCTGTTGTTTGAAGTCTCAGGGACAGCAAAGACTTCTCTCTGCCAGCACCTGGAGTCTCTGGAGAGACTCCTACTCTGCCCTGTGGTGCCCATCCAGATCCTGGGACGCTGAAAGGTGAAGCTGGCAGCCTAAGGGGAAGAAATCACGCACAGAGCGCCGTGCAGGGAAAAGATCGACGCAACTCCGATTTGCGGCTGAAGAAATGACACGCCGCCGGCTCTGTGGCTGAGAATCGATGCTCTCCGGAAACACGATTGAAGAATCGACGCACGGAGCAAGAGAAACGATGCGCATCATCGCTGACAGAGGCTGGGAGATCGCAACCCGTGCTGCATGGTTTTCGGATCATTGTGGGGCTGGATTTCTGACGCGAATCATGGTTGTGCGTGCAAAAACAACACAAGGCCTGCCTGGACCCGTGTTCGGACCGAATCGACGCATCGCTCTCCTGCGGAGAGAAGAACCAACACATGCCGACTCAACAGAAGGGGGAAACGACGCAAGGTCTCGCTCATGAGTGCTATCGACGCATCGCAAGCCCTTTTTGACGCACACCCATCCGTGCAGGTTATTTTTGACACGCACCAGGTACATTTTCACTCTAGCAGTGCTAGCGTGTGTTTAAAACTACTTAAAGACTCTTTTTGATTTTTAATTGATAACTTGACTTGTGTAGTGTGGATTTTTTGTCGTTTTGGTCTTGTTTTGGTTAGATAATATTTCCTATTTTTCTAAACCTGTGTTGTGTCATTTTGTAGCGTTTTCATTAAGTTACTGTGTGTGTTTTGGTACAAATACTTTACACCTAGCACTCTCAAGTTAAGCCTACTGCTCTGCCAAGCTACCAAGGGGGTAAGCAGGGGTTAGCTGAGGGTGATTCTCTTTTGCCCTGACTAGAGTGAGGGTCCTTGCTTGAACGGGGGGTAACCTGACTGTCAACCAAAGACCCCATTTCTAACAGTTGCGCTGAAATTGAGCTGCCCTAGGATTGAATTTGCAGCGTATGCAGCAAGCGGAAATAAAGAAGTGGCTGGTAAATAGGTCATGAGAGTTAAGTTAAAGGTGTGTGAATGCTGAATAGCAGCATCTGGGCATCTGGTGAGGCATAATAGAGCTGTATTGCACAACATATCCAAGGGTGCTGGGCTCGTGTATTCCAGCTGAAGGTAACTATAAGTTAGATCAGGGATACTGAAAGTACAGCCACATGCGGCCCTCCAAACCTTTAATTGCAGCCCCCTGGTGAACAGCAGGACAGGGGTGCTGTTAACTTCACAGAGAAAGAACATTCAGAAAGCTGTAAAACAGTAATTATTTATTTACACATTAACTAAAGTATTGGTAATAGAATGTTGGTGGCAGACAGACGTAACTTGAAGGCACAGTTTGTTGTCCGCATCTGCTTCGCATCCCCCTACACCCACATTTCATCACCCTGACCCTTGCCCTGCTGGCATAGGGGCGCTCTCGGGCATGTCACAGATGGTACTTTGTGGCCCATGGGGATAGGTTTGTTAATACTTATGAGTTAGATGTTAAACTCTTGTTGGGCAATCAAGGCTGAGACTACTCTCAGGAGCATGACCCTTATGGTAGCACTGTCCATCAGCAGGAGGGAATGAGGAAAGCTGCTGATTTACAGATTACAAAAGACAAACATGCCCCTGGAGGAATAATTTGCATTCCAATTAATATTATTGTCTAATAGTCACATAAGGATCCAACAGCAAACCATCAGTAAATTGTACACGTAATAAATTGGCAGCGTATTGTTGTAAGCAAAAATAAATGTATTTTATGTGTACCAAAATACATCAATATTACAGCATACATTTTTGAGACAATCAAATTATACAGTAACATGTCTGTACAATCTCTCTAGCACAACCCATAATCCATATATCGATACAATCCATGGAGCAGAAGAAGTGCCCTGCCCTGACCATACATGTAGAAAACTACACAGTCCTAAAGGAGTTTCGTCCTTGTATTTCGAATATTCAAGAAGGACTGAGACCACACATGTAAATGTCTGTCAGAGAGAGCACACTGTCGACGTTTCTGTCACCCTTGGCCAAAAGGTCCACAAGCCCATCCTCAGTATTCAGTGGACCCGCAGGCTGGAGCATAAATCAGTGTTGCCTATTCAATCGTGCGTGTGGAGTCAAGGTTTTTGGCCTCTTAGAACACGTTTGCAGGAGTGCTGGCCATATACAAACAGTTGCTTTGGGGCCAATATTGAGGTCGATTTCTGATAAGATTTCATTATTTTTCAACAGTGAGTCCTGAGGATGGTCTTGTTCCTCTTGTCTCAAAAGAGTTTTAAGATCTTGCTCTGGGATGCAGCAGCAATTTCCCAAAAGAAGCTCATTTTTGGCAATGGGTTGATATGCGATTGAAGTTTAAGTCTTGTGTCCAGGAAAGCTCCTAGAGATTTTGCGCTGTCATCAATGGTGGGTTTACTTTTTAGCATATTAAGGATATTAGGTGTGTCATGGTCAAGTAATGTGATTCTTTTTTCGTCAGGGAGATTTGAAAGCGGGTGAACAGAGTAGCCTTCTGCAGATTCTTGAAATCAGTGCAGAAACTGCCTCGTTATTCGTGGACCTGCATCAAAGCGTCAAGTTAGTGCAATTGAAGGAACACCAACTCCAGGACATAGCCCGGGTACTGAAGGAGAGCTGCCGTGACAAGGTACACCTATAACCCCTCCACAAGCATGGGGATTTTAAACCTTATGTTGTCTGCTTAAATGAATTAAACCGTCCAGAATTGGCAAAATATAAAACATGTGTTTCGACAGTTGTAATATGTGCTGCATATTTTTGTGTAGGAAATAACATTTTTTAACTAGCACAGCTATGTTAACTTATCTGCAACTTTTTTTATGTATAATAAAACTAATTTGCCAATTTTTCTGCTGTGCTTCCTTAATTTTACTATCTGCCTTACCTTTAAGATTAGTAAAAGAAGAACCATGAGGTGAACACGCAGCATGCTAGCTAGCATTTGACTGGTCACTCTGTCTCTTGAGTGTGCAGTCTCTAAAGTGCCACATGTTGTGGAACTTTCTAAGTTGTGTGTCAATACCAGTACTATATGAAATGCTTTCTTATTGGAGAATGATCTAGACCGGCGGTTCTGAACCTGTCGTCCCAGGACCCATGGGGTCCACAATGCCTAAATAGGGAGTCCATGACCACTTAGGAAATTAAATAATATCAATAGATTAATAAAGTGTATATACATTTGGATTTGTATATGTTTGTTTATGAATTAAACAAAATATTTCATAATGTGTGTATTTGATAAATACGTGCTTACGTATTTTTGTGTACTGTTTTGCAGTTCAAATTATGGCAGTTGCTTAAGCTGGGGACAACAGATTCCGATATTGGCTCCCTAAATTCCAATGATGACTCAGTGGCGGTCCCCCGCTTCCAGTAATGATTAAGTGGGGGTTCACAGAAGTTAAAGGGTTAAAAACCATTGATCTAGACATTTTAGTCTCCTTGACGCCTGTTCACATCAGAAAAAGCAGGTTAAGGCGAAGGGCCCGACCCTATATAAGTAGTAATGATTTGTCACAGTGCTGACTGCTGGACAGAACAACTGTCACCTTTTTGCTTTGAGCTACACGTTATGGTACATATCAGGATTCTCATAGTGGGTCTACCAAAAAGCCACTTTTTAAGTAAGTGGCTTAGTGTGACCATGGGTTAAATATGGACAGCCCACTTCATTGTCATATCAAAAATAGACTATGAAATATTATTTTGTTTGAATGCATGTCTGTAGAACAGAGGATGTTGCCACATGAGCAGGGAAGGGGGTGGAGGGGTGGATTACAAAAGCCACTTACGAGAAGACCATTGCCTGGAAGACATGGAGCTGAGAGGCAATTATGCTCTTGCTTTGTCATAATTTCCGGCAGTGTTCAATCTGGTGGGTTGGGTGAAGATTTAGAAAACAGCCAAAGAACAGAGTGTTCCCTCAGGCCTCATCAATATTTTTAAGGAACTCGGGCCTGATTTATACTTTTTAGCTCTACATTTGTGTCATTTTTTACACAAAAGCGGCGCAAGCTTACAAAATATGATTGAATTTTGTAAGTTTGTGCCATTTTGCCTCAAACGCAGATGCAGCGCTAAAAAAGTATAAATCAGGCCCTCAGTTATTTCATCTGATCAGAGGTTGAGGTCAACATGAGCGGCTATCTTACACCGTGTTCACTGGTAAACAATGGCCTAAAGCAGGATTGTGTGCTGGCATGGGTGTAACAAAGGCCCCCCGCAGAGGGGGGAGGCCTGTGCTCCAGGTGGCCCCCTCAACACTGCACCTGGCCTGAGTGAATCCGGAGGTGGCTGCCTCCAGGTTCTGTGCAGGGGGCCTCTTCCAGTTTCGTAACGCCACTGTCAGATTGCCTCAATTCATTTTGGGCCCTGATTTATACTTTTTGGTGCAAAACTGCACTAATGCAGTTTTACACCAAAAAGGTTAGCACTGGGTTGCACCATTTCTGAGCACCAATTGGGCACCGCATTTATGGAATGGTGCAAGCCGGTGCAAAGGTGAGGCTAGCATAAAAAAAATGACATTAGCCGGCTGGGGCTGGCGGTATGGAAGAAGGGGGTTTTGCACCAAAAAGATATTCTGAAGCAAAACGAACCATACCACGACTCCTGTCTTAGAAAAGACAGGAGTCATGCCCACCACCTAGTGCCATGTAGGGGGGCCCATTTCAGGGCACTTAAAAAAAAAATACCTGTACTTACCTATACTGACCTGGGATGGGCTTCCCCATCCTCCACTGTCCCTCTGGTGTGGGTGTTCCACCATGGAAATGGGCCCACAGGTTCCCTAATGCCTGCCCTGACCCAGGCATTAAATAATGGTGCAAAGGAAGCTTTGCACTATTATTTGACCCCCTCCCCCGTGCTTGATTTTAGCATGGGGGATAAATATGGCGCTAAGGCCATAGAGTCATTTTTTGCACAGGAACCCATACTTTGCAGCTCATTGACTCAAAGTATGTTTCCACGTCCCAAAAATGACTTTAGCTCCATAAATTTGGCTCTAGACGGGTCTAGCGCCAGAGTATAAATATGGAGATAGTTTTGCACCGAATTTGCGTAAAAACAAAAATGACGCAAATTTGGTGCAAAACAAGTATAAATATGCCCCTTGGTCTTTGCTAAGTTAGTCCCGACATCTGTCCTGCGTCCCTTCTTTCTCGGCAACAACCGGGGATTTTCTTATCCACAGCTAATTATGTAATGATGATTTTGTGGTAATGGTCAGTAATCCGTGGGCTCAATTGTGAACTGGAGGGTCTATAGCAGTGCTGTGCTGTAAATAAACTTCATGCGGCTACAGAAGCAACAAAAATTGTTCTCTGTAGTGACAACTGACCCCAATTCTCCTGGTCTCTTTCAGACAATAGGCGTGAAGAGGTCAGCTTCTAAAACATTATGGAGTGACGTTTTCTACTTCTGTTCTAATTCCTTCATTCATTCCGGGTCATTTGAACATAAAAGCAAAGGCGTCATACACTAGTAGTTTAGGGAGCTTTGACCTCCAAGTAGTTTTTCGAAGTAGCACACCTAGCAACTGCTAGAAAAGGAAAGTAATCACATCCCAGAAAACAACAGACTATTAAATAATCAGTAACATCTCATTTACGAAAATCAGATGACAGGCTCAATTTGTCGAAGATAGTTCTGATTTAGACAGCAACACATCACTTCAGTTAACAAGCAGTTTAGGGGGGTACTGGATTGTTTTTATCTGCTCGGTGGTGGTATCTTCTTTCTCCATACATTAAATATTGTACTCTCTAATGTGAAGCAGTTGTTACTATTTTTGTGCAGATGTGTTTTTCGTTGTTTCCATCTGCCTCGGTCAGTTTACATGCGCTAATAAGAAATAAACAAATTGAATGTTTAAACTACAGATTTCTGTTGTGGTTTTCATATTTTAAATATTCAGTCGTATTGTTTAAAGAACAGTTGCTAAATAAACGTAATTTGAATTATATCAGTTGAATGTGCCACAATGTAAATGCTTGCAGTTGTTCCTATTGTTAAATGCAAGTCCCATAAAGTGTGAACCGTTACATTTCATAGCACAATACTGTGGACAAGCAAGATAACAATGATCTAGGAGTTGGACCATGTACTTGCAACTAGGAACACTTTGAAAACTTGGGCCAGATTTAACAAAAAATGACAGTGCGTGGTACTGCACCAAATTTGGCCGCATCACTCACTGTCATTCTCAAAATGCAGGGATGCTCTATATTTAAAAGAATACGGCGCACCTCTGTGATTCCCCATGCGCCGCCACTGTATTTGCTGCAGTGGGCCAACGCAGCAACCCATGCACCATTGTGTAAGGATGGCTGCATTGAGGGGGAGATTGTTTTCGTGCGGGAAGGAACATCATTGTGCACAAAGAAATCATAAATGTCGATTTACTCTTTCTATGTGGGCTGCAGATTGCAGCCCACATAGAAAGAGCAAAAAAAAACGAGGAGAAATGAAAGCATTTCTCCTTGTTGCGCCCTGCTAATGCCAACCCTGGGGGGCACTGCCTCAGGTTTACAAAAACTCGTAAATCTGAAGCAGCGTCAAAATGCAATGGGTATTGCTGTGGTATGTCCACAGCAACACCCATTGCACGCCCCTTCCACGCAAAGTGCTGCGTGTGAACGGTCCACATTTACAAGGTGGTGTTAAGGCACAAAAAGTGGCTAAACAATACCTTGTAAATACAGTGCAGTGCATAGCGCCACCGGCACGTTACTAAAAGTGACAGTCCGGTGGCGCTACGGGCGCTTAAATATGCCCATTGGTTCTTTAAGAAAGTATTTTAGTAATAGGATGTGTAGGACTCGCTATTTGCTTCTTCTTTTTCAGGATCTCTTCGACTTGTATATCTGAAGTAACAGTAGAATTTGCTAATTTTTTCCGCTATAAAAAAATATGGAAAACCCCCCAAAATAAAATACAAAAAATAATGCAAGGGCTGTAGTGGTGCCAAGAGTGAATAACACCTCTGTAAGGTGATGTGGGTGTTATCCATCAGCGTAAATAATATAGTGAAGCCTTGTATTTCATGGCTAGGGAACCTTGTGGCAAACTCAAACAGCTGTTGGTGTGTGATACACAAGATATTAAATTGAACATGTACCAAAGGGAGAGGTAGTGAATTCCTGAACGAGTGTGAGTAATGGGCTTCCAAAGACTTTTCTTAGTAGCCCCAGATCTGTATGCACTGTGCACCTTTGAAATCTTTCTAGTGAATGAAAAGATTTTAGACTCACTAGTAAAGTTATCAAATTCTCTTAATTTGAGTTTGTCCTTATTTGATTAATGTTGGATATCGCCCCATTTGTACAGACTTATATTCAGCAATTTGTGGATGAAGCGAATTGCTTAGCAAACGAGCTCCGTGAATTTAGAGAGCAGAGCCTGAGGATGATGAAAGAAAATCTCATAGGAATTGCTGAAGACAAAAGGAGAAGGGCAAAAATTAAAAGAAGTCTGTATCCACTGCAGGTAATCTACCTTACTATTTAACTTTGCAATCCTGAATTTGATGTTATCGTGCACCACTGACATTATGCTACAGTAAGACCCACGCGGCAGTAGGGCTTGGAGAGCAAGCTGGTCTTAGGCTAGGGCAATCTAGAAGTCTCTGTCCTCATCTTCCTCCCTTGAGACAACCACAGGCTGTTTTTGTAGAAGGGAATGTGCAATAGATAGCAGACAGCCAGCGCCAACTGAGGCTTGATCTCCGAGGGTTGACAGTAATGAACTAATGGGACAACTGAACGGTGCAGAGTTGGTTCAGGTAGAAACTGCAGATGTGATAGAGGAGGTTTTGAAAAATCAATCTGACCCAATGCTTCTAAAAAATTAGACATTTTAACTTGCATTTTTGGGCCTGTGGAAGGTACATTTCCCCATTAGAGTGGAACGTTTAGAAACCTGTCCCTTGCATAGTCAGATGAGGTGAAGAGGATGTGAAGCTGATCAATAACTATATAGCTAGTATTATTATTATTGATGTGATTGTTCTCTTCCTTTCCTCTGTTACCCGTGTGATAGGTTGTGTACACGGCTACAGGTGCCTCTGGCTCTGCGATGATGGTCCTCACAATGAAAGTGTGTGTTTGTGTGAGAGAGATTTCTGAATAGGAGTGTTTCATTATTCAGGGAAGGAGCACGGTAACCAGGAACCTACGTTCTGCCGACTTCATTGTTTCATTTCTACAGCATCATAGTGAGCATTTCTGCTACGGTGCTGCTCTGTTTCCAGATTAAGTTCCAGAGGCACAATAAAGCTTCTGCTTCGAAATGTTCTGTCTGTAGGGGAATTCTCTGATATGGCTACTGGAAGAACTGGTTTCAATATTCCTAGTTTACAAACTCTCTTGACTGAATCTGGGCTCTGAGAAGGCAAATCCACCTCATATTCAATTCTTTTCCAAAAATTCAGCCATTCCAGCAAAGGAGCGATTGTGTCTGATCAACAACAGACTCTGAATGGGGCATCCAAAAACACTCCCTATTGTATTTAGGGGGGGAGCAGGTCAGCCACATGTCTGTTCCTGGAATGCTTCACTTGGAGAAAGGGGAACCTTTTCAATTCATATTTCTTGTTGGAATTCCAAGAAAGCAGGCATATAGATTCCAGAGATTTGGAAGGATGGTAGATTCTGGCTGACTGAGTAAGACATGGGCTATGTACAGTGGCTCTTTTTCGTGAATGAAATGTGAGTAATGTAACTAAGCAGCAGCAAAACAATATTAAATACTAGAAACAACTGATTAATATTACTAAACTAATTTAGTGAAAAAAGGGATTTTTAAGTTTTGAAAATAATTTACACTAGTAGGATTTTAGAGATAAGATTTTTTTGAAGAAAATGACTAGGGTGTAAAAGTCAATCTTTGCACACGTTCGTTATCATAAACAACCACTGGAGCCAACTCTTGCACTACAAATGAAAAATAGCTACCCACCAATTGTTTTGCCTCACGCACACCAGAAGGTTGGGGGCAAGAACAGTTACCCTGTTGGTACACCCAGTTTCTCTCAAACATTGGAATCCTAAATATTTCCTTCCAGGCCACACCTAAGGCTCTCAAACTTCAAGAAATAGCTTCTAGGATACCAAGTCACAGATGTCAGTAGGAGCGAGGTTCAACCACTTTTGCAATCAGGGCTCCAGCACAGGCCCTGTTCCTGCTGGTCCATTGGTTCATCGGTAGGGATACCCTTCTTCTCCTTCATGTTCTTCAGCTGGCTCCAGCACAGGTCCAATTCTCATTGCCCTTCTTCTCCCTTTCATCCCTGTGTCCACAGGAGGCCAATTGGTCTGACCCTTGAGAAACACTTACAGTTAATGGGTCAGACAGAGATGCAGTCAAAATGTTCTTCTACCTCTGACCCTCTTGAGGGGTGTTTATGGTGGTGAGTAACCTTTCTTACAGTGGTCATTTGCCAGTGATTGGTGAATGGCCCTAAACTTGTCCTCTACACGTTCCCATAACAGCCAACTCAATTTTCAGCATTTTCTCACAGTTTATCAGAAGTCCATCCCTAAAATCTATATTCTAATGTTGCTTCAAGATGGCAGAGTCACTGCTTTTGTGTAGATCTGTCTCAGCACTCTCAAGAGTGGGCCTTTTAAACTGAAAAACTTACCATGCCATCCTCTGAAAGTACCACTTTCACTATTGTTGGGCCCAGGTCACCTCATCGTGTGAGTGGAGCCACCCTGATAAGGGATTGGGGGTCTACAAAGATAAAAAAAAACACCAAAGCACTATTCAGGTCAAACAGGCATCTCTAGCAGGTTTGTGATAGTTCTTTTTAGTGCACATCTGTTGTTGCTCATCCCTCCACTTTCCACATGTTCCAAGACAACTATTCAGCAATTAACTTCCCCTTATTTCCTTCCAAAGATGTGCTGGCCAGCTAAGGCCCATTGATCTTCCTGGAGAACCACATTACACATATTCAAATGCTCCGGAGAGATAATTTCTCTTGGTGGAGAAGAGATAAACTAGAGGCACTTATTTAATTACTGTCCAAACCTCAGGCAAACTGGACATTGTATTGCAAACGGATCCTTGGAAGATATTTTTCAAATTCCATGGTCAGTTTGGAATTCTTTTTTTATAAATAATCCAACAGTGCATGGATTGTCTGTGTAGCTGTTACCTAAGCTATTGTAAGAACATATATGGCTTTTATTCACCAATAGACATTTGCTATATGTAGAAGCTACCACAACCTACTAAGTGAAATAGCATTTTTAGTTCTGAGGTACAGTGAGCTTTAGCTGTCTGTTAGCCAGGCTTTTTGTTTCCAATATAAATTCAGTGAGCGTTGGGTCAGCCTCTTCATCATGATTGAATGGTCTTGTAGTCTATCTCAATTGCCTCTTTATGTTTTGATGGCTTGCCCCTCTATTCTTGGGTTTAGTCCACCAATGAGCATTTCATTCTGCAGTGCTCTGATTGGTTGACTTGCATCCTTCTACTGCTGATGTTGCTTGCATAAGGGACTGTTTTTTGCATTCACTACACAGAAGAATATGTGTTTTCATACTCTCTCATCTGCTGCTTCTTTTTTTTACTCTGTTCTGCCCCTCTCAATCTCTGTATTGCTACTGTGTCTGTTTATGCTTGTCTGTTGCTTCCCTTGCCCCTTCTGCTAACTCTCACTCTCTGTGTTGCTTCCATTCTCCCAGTTCATCCATTCCTACTCCTGCAACTCCATATCATGTATTTTTTTAACAAAAATATGCCTGCACCCCTCTGTTGATCCCCTGTCCCTCTCACTTTTGGTTAAAAAAAAAATATAAAGTTATTTTGCTCCCGCCACACTTTGCCAAATATCCATCCTGAAATGGGTTTTAATCCATTTCAAGAAGGCTTCCCATGAGTGTGCATGCTTGCACGGTGAGGACAAAGAAATTGTTTTGTTTCGGTTGCACAAACCTATCGAAAGACAGCAACCTTAGATGCATGTACATTAGCAGTAACCATCTTTGAATGGTTTGTTCAAATAAGACACATGCATTGAAAGATGTCTGCTTTAGATCTGCATGTATCTATGGCTGGCATATTTGAATGTATTTGTACTGTTTTTATAAACCATACAACGATGGCTGCCACTAATACATAAACATATGTAATGCTTAGTTTATTAAAAAAGTGACAAAGCCAATAGCTTTCACAGCTGAAACCTATTGGGTTTGCTAATGCTTGTTTAATTTTGTTAGTGCCTTGCCTCATATGCAATATGCACACAAGATACTGGGAAATGTATGTATGATTTACATTGTTTGTGACTAAAATTGGGCACATTTTAAATATCCCTTATTAGTTGGCATCCCCACTCCTGCCCATTAGGTACCCCAGCATTGCAGGCTCTTCCACGTGTCACAATAGTTTACTTTTGACATGTGCTACCTGCAGATCCCGGCCCCAGTGCTTAATGGCAGCAATAGCGGATCTGAAGTAAAGCATTTGAAGTCATTATCGTGGGTTTTGCAGGTCTACACTGCATCACACGTGCAATATCTGATCTCAAACTCACATTTTCAGCATCAATTATTTTTATGGCTTTAATAAAGACTCAGGTACGCCAATCAGAGTGAACCACGGCTACAGTTCTTAATTTGAGCTGGTGGTTTAAAGTGTGGGGGACCGGCACATATTTTTGAGGACGGCACTTTTTTTCTGCCTCAAGCATTTACTGCGAACATAAGACAAATATGGGAAAGGGGGAAGAATAGAAAAACAAAAAAGCATCACAAAGGGAGAAAACGGAAAGCTGCAAGAGTGAGCTGAAGGGGCAGGGAGTGGCTGTAATGGATTAAAAAGGCCCCAGATGGCTTCAGGATTACGCTGCCTCAGATTTCTGTGCTTGCATATTTAATTTCAGCAGCCACATGTTTCAGAGGAGAGCTTTAGGCACTGGCACGTTTTTATAGACAAATTAAACACAGCATGTCTATAATGTTTCAGTGGTAAAAACGTACAATCGGAGCTGATTAGCAACCCCACAGTGCCCAGATTCCAAGGTACCAGGAAATGCATTTATCAAATGGAGGGAACCCCTCAAAGAGATGTGCTTGTCCACAGAACATACTACTCCTTGTATTGCTTCTATTTGCACCAACTGTAAGCACTGTAGTCAATCTAATACAACAAGCTGAGCCACATTGTAACGTTAAACAGCTTTATATCAGCCGTTCAGTGGCCTTTCAAACCTTATTTTGGACTAATTTCTGGTTTGATAGGATGTCTAAACTCTTGATATCTTTTAGTTGTTGTCTGAATCTCTTCATAAGAGATCACAGGAGTTGAAGAGGAGTAGAAACATAACAGTCAAGACAGGATGGTTTTTGGAATGGAAGTTACGCGTCAGGCCAAGGACAGGTTCTAGCAGCAGGGTTTGAGCTACGTCTCTGACCTGGACTATAATGTATGAAAAATGAACAGAGGGGGATGGGGAGGTGAGGGCCTGAAAGACGTTTGCCAGACTTTCCAGGACAAATTCAGTAGTCCAAAGTAGAGATGCAGATTGGGTAGCAGGAGAGTCTAGATTTAGATGGCTGATCAGCTGCAGAGCAACACTAAATGAGCAGAACAGGGAAGACACAAGTTGGCAGGGACCAAAACAGGAAATAATTGAAGCACCACAGACAAAGAGGACATACTAACGGAATATAAGAACACAGACGTGATCACGGCAAACAGCGGAGCTTCAGAAACACTGGCACACATTGGTGAATTGTTTGCTTTGTGTCAGCAACCTCATCCTAAACCAGAGGTAGGCTGAGAGCATGCAGTGCCATGCTTTGTATTGCACCGCTGCTCCGGGAAACTGCTGCAAGTCACAGGTACACATCTGAATGTGTCTGTGCCCTCCTTGCTTCAGCACAATTGCCTAATGCACCACCCACCGCTTGAGCCACTGCACGACTGAAATGAGGATTCTCTGCTCGGAATCACTGCATCGACAGGGTTGGTTGTTTCAGCAACTGTTTTCAGCGTAGGATTAGTTCCTGTCACTATGGGCAGACTCGTTCTCCGACTGTATCTGTGGCTGGTAGGGAACAGTTGGAGAGGAACACAAATTTAAGAGGCATAAAATGGGTGAGGTGCATCTGTCAGAAAGAATGGAACCCGGGTACATCGGACGTTCCATGTGCATCATGGAATTGGGCCACACATTAGCCACGTGGAATAGGAAGAGTAAAACAAGCATTTGCAATGCAATGGGTCTCACGTTTGCTCAAGTTAGCGATAGTAGCGTGGTAAATTCCTAACTGGACTTTTCTTGCCTGTTAAATTGAAAATGAAAAGTAAAACAGTTGACATGGGCAAGCCGATTCAAAGTACCATGGCTGCCAGGCGCACAAAGGAGAGACACAAAAAGAAAAAGAAGTTCACTTGCAGTCAAACGTATTGGCAATCGTGCAGTTATCCTTGTAACAGGGCCAGTCTGCAAGGCAGTAACAAAACCCTCCGAAGGAGGGAGAAACGTTTAGCATTTACCAATGATAACAAGGGATATTTTTTTTTGAAAGGCAGGCCCAGGAACGAGTGAAAGTGATGGGCGTATGGTGGGTGTGGTTAAAAACCCACAATACTTACAACAGGTCAAAGTGCTTGTGTGCTCGACCTAAAGTATGAAGGAGTCACACAACCACTCCCCTGGCAAATATGTCATTTTTTTAAAGTGAGCACTTGCTTTTTTTATACTACTCTTGTCTGTGTTTTCAGTAGCAAGAACCATGTTTCAATCTTCAAGTGCTGTTTGAATCTATTCTGTTGCTTCTTTTTGATCTGGGAAAGGGATGTCCAACATAGGTGCAAGGGGATCCTACCCATGGCAGTCAGTACTCAGGATATCCACATCAGATACATTTACTTACAATGAATCTAAATGCAAGCCGATTATATGGACATGAGTTATCTGTAAAACGGACTTAGATTTAGCCCTCTTGGTCCTATTTTAGATACATTTAGAACCAAGAACGATGTAATCCATTGTATAATGAATACTGTTGTTCCACGTTGCCAGCTATGTATTAACATCACAACCATGACCTACTATATATTTTTTATATACATATGTTTCTTCTGCTATAAAATATACTGATCGTGTGGTTTTTGATGTATATGTGATTACATGCTTCGAAACTTTTAGATATTTTCTTTTTTCAGTTATAAAAATTGCAAAGTTCATGCATTATCATTATATTTAATTGAAAAGATCAAGAGAACCCTATTAGGTGCTGAGGATGAGAGGCAGAAAGAGATGCTGGAGACAGTACAACTAAAGCAATGTGAGCTAGAGCGGTCATACAAACATCAAATCTCCGAGGAGAGGCTAAAACTTCAGGATCAGTTGGAGCGTGGAGAATTGAGCGGAGCGATGAAAAAGGTATGAAAGAATGATCTGAAAAATGCTTACACTTTGTATTTGCTAACTTCCAAAAGTGATGAGACCTCAAAATGATGGAAAAGGCACAATTATTTTCCTCCTGCAAATAAAATTTGAAGGGGGTGTTATTTTATCACCAAAAAGTGCTACTTTTGTATTAAAATATGTTACTATTGGTGGGATCAGAGGCTATTCTACGCCTGGAAATGAGATTTAAGCATATATTCGTACTTTTATTGGTGGGCTATGTAACAGCTGGGATGGTAGCAGCATTGCATGCACCCTTCCATGCAACCAAGTCACTTGGGGCCTTATTACAAGGCTGACAGTCCAAGGACTGCCAGCCTAGCGGTGAGGGTCGGACCTCTGCAATCCGTGGCGGCCCGACCGCCACATTACAACCCTGGCGGGTGGACCCACCAGGGGACCACAGTCTCCACTGGGAACATGATTCCCGATGGGGTGATGGTGGTCTGAGCTGCACCAGCTGGGCTGGCTCTGAGTTCAGGGCTGCCTGGCTGATTACAACTCAGCTTTCCACCAGCCTTCTCATGGCGGGGTCCCCGTCACGAGAAGGATGGTGGAAAGCCAATGCCAGGGGCCACAGGGGTGCTCCTGCATTGCCCAGAGTTTTTGAACACTCTCAAGTATAACATTAAATAAGTATTGACAATGCCAATAGTTCTGTATTTAAAGGAATGTTGTATGGTAATGTGAAGCAATAAAGTAAAAACATGGATATTAATATGGATTTGTGTGGAAGCAAAGTACTGTAGAATAATAGTGGTGTAGGTTAAAAGGCACAGTCAAACCTGACATTAAATATTAAATACCATGTAGGTTGAGCAGCGGTTTCTTCTCGAGGGTGGGGGAACGTCGCCTCACCACCCCACTGAAAACTGTGCAGACAAAAATAAAATGCCAATGAAAAGATTTCATTGCCGTTTTATTTTTACTGGGTCAGGGTGCACCAAGCCAGAGACATGCTGGGCGTGTCCTCTGCTGACGATTGGCAGCAAAGGACTGGAACAGTGCCTTGACTGGATTCTCCAAAGTGCGCATGTCACTTTGGCCAGGTGTTTAGAGCAGGCCAAAGTGACATGTGCACTTTGAAGTTCTCCACCGAGCTGCCTTAAGACACTAGGGTGGAGACCAAGCACAGGCCTCTAAGGTCAGCCATGCAGTTCCATCCAATCCAGGTGCTTCTCTCATGCTAATTAACAGCATGAGAGCAGCATCTGGATTGGTTATGGGAGATCTTCTGGAAACCGAGAATGAGAGGAGCACCGAGTAGGATGAACAGCCTGTGGGTAAGTGTTGTTTTTTATTTTAAATGGATAATGCATGTGTGTGTAATGCATGTATGTGTGTACTGCATGTAAGTGTAATGGTTGTGTTTAGTTTGCATTTGGTGTTATGGTTTTGCTTTTAGAAGGAGGGGTGGTTTACTTTCAGGTTTTGCAGGGAGGGTGTGTTTTTTTTTTTTTTTTGGGAAGTGGTGGGGCACTTCACTTGCCCCACCACCTTCAAAGGGTACACGCCACCACTGTGTAGGTTAATGACTGCCCTCCTTCCATCTCTGCTGCTGCCAGAGAAAGACAAACAGCATAAATTATCTAGTTATCTGAAGACACTTTAATACTATTACAATACCAAGTTTGAGGCCTCTGAAAGTTCATGTTCCGGCTGTTGGAAATACACACAAAATGATCACAGCTGTGAGAAGGGCAAGCCATTTTTTGTGGAAGTACACAACCTCTACTTAATCAAAACATGTGCTCCTGGCTGCCAACATGTGGGTGAAACCAAAACCCCTCTACAGTGATGCTGACATAATTGTCTGGCAACAGCTGTCCATTCAAAGTATAAATTAGAAAAAAAAAATAAGTCATGCTAATTCTGTTTTTTGAGGGTGGTTGCTCTCCAATGAGAGAAAATGAAAATTGCTGACCAGCTTGTGGCTTCATGCAATAAGAAGATATAAGTTCAGAATTTTGAGAGCTGAAAAGTTTTCTGACAGCTTTAGGGTGGACTTCCCCCAAAACTTTCACCTTTTCCCCCAACCCGTTTTGCTGAATTTGTTTATGTTGGCCTTAGTAGTGTGTGCACTTAACCTCTGCTAACCCATGCCACATTGCTTATGCACATTCACTATACATGGTGAAACTGGCTTTACTTGATTGTCATATTTAATTTACTTATAGTCCCTAGTAAGCAGTCAGCTTTAGCGCTCGTGACTCCCTGTGGGACAGTCTTTTTTGGTTCCCCACCACCCCATGACCACCTCCTCAGATTCCCTCAGAGCACCCGGCAAATGTGTCCCTCATCTGTCCATAGCCCCCTTTCACATACCATCATTTGTTTTAAAACTTTTGTAAAGGCTAGTTTTACTAATCCACTCAGCTATCCACATAAAATATAGTTATTTTCTTTGAAGCAGGCTTATTAACCCTCTACGGTACGTTATGGCGAGTCAAAATTCCAATCTCTCTCCCTAAAAGGAAAATTAATCACAAGAGGTATCTTGACATTTTAATTGCTTCCTGAAGGCTGGACGCACAAGGAACTTTTCAGCAAGTGCTTTTAAATCGCAGGTTTCATAAATTATTGCCAAACACAGTGCCCCCTCTGAGGTCAGCCCCCCCCAATCCAGGGCAGCATGCGGTGCGGCTGCACCGCTCGCACCACCCTAAAGCTGGCCCTGATATATACCCAGGGCTGGTATCTTAAATGCCACTAGTCAGTCTGCAGCACTGACTGTACCACCCACTTAATTAGCCCCTTAAAACAGGTCTCAGGCATGCCATTGCAGTCTGTATGCAGTTTTAAACCACCAATTCAATATGGCAAAATAAAACCTTGGCTGAGCTTAAAACTCCCTTTTTAATACACATAGGTTACCGCTAGGTTAGGTCTTAAACAGCCAACAAAACAGACTGCATTGTATTTAAAAAGTTAGACATGTACTTTTTAGTTTTACATGTTCTGGTGGAGAAAAATTTAGAAATTAGTTTTTCATTGCTATTCGGCCTACCACTCCCGTTAGGATAACATTAGGTTAGCTTATTACATTTAATAAGTGATAACTTGTGTTTGTGAACAGGTAGAAGTGTAATGTTTGGTGTATTGCAATTTAAAATCCTCTTTAATGTAAAGTCAGAATTTCAGTCACAATTCTGAACATGCCACTATCAGAAAGTAAATTTCTTGTCCTAACCATTTACTTCCTGCAGCGTGTATCCCAGGTGACATGACTAGGTGTTGGCCTAGGCCTAGGTGACTAGGCAGCTGGCCTTTGTGTATTTGTCCCAGACAGTAACACAAAGGAGATCTAGATTTTGACAGGAAAGGCCATCCTGACAGTTAGAGTTATTGCAAGTAACTATAAATTGCACTCTGAGGTAACTATAACTCGCGCCCTTGCCATGCACTACTAATTACCCCAGATATTACAGCACTCATGACTTCATTAAAAATATCAATGAAACATTAGCAGTCAAATTATTGAAGAGAGAACTGTGCATAGTAGGGGCATGAGTTACAGTTACCTTACGGCGCAAGTTATAGTTGCTTGAAATAACTCTATAACTGGTGAATTTCTATGGTTTTGTTTGAGTAAATTCAGACCGCATAAACATCCCTGTAACATTTGTTTTTTTAATTATATATATATATTTATATTTTCACCTAAAAAAGCCAACTTTAGAGGGATGTTGTAGTTAGGCTCACATTTAAACGTACAAAACCATAGAAATGCAGCAGTTATAGTTAGAGTTATTTCAAGTAACTAACTCGTGCCCTAAGGTAACTATAACTCGCTCCCCGACATGCACAGTTTTATCATCACCAATTTTACTGCACATATTGCAGTGATATTATTAATGATATCATAGATGATGTTATGAGTGATGTAATATATGGTGTAGTTTGCAGTGCCTGGGGTGGGCACGAGTTGTAGAAATCACAGACACTGAAGGACATTACGCTTGAAAAAAGCAAGGATGTAAACACAACCGTCAAGGTTTAGAGATACTTTTTCAAGGTGGTATTGCAGAAAAAAAACATTTGCTTTGGGATGGCCATGTGCATTTAATTAGGTTGATTAGTACTTTACAGAAGTGGAACTTAAACTTGAGCACCTGCTTTATTTATATTTGTAAATACTTCCCATTGAGGTTCGATTTCTGTGAAATTAGCATCATGCTAGATTGAATCCTGCCCTCCATATTTTTACCCAACTGGAGTACTTTCTACTGACTAAATAGTAAGTGCTACCTCGCTGGGTAAATGTATAGTGCAGCTCCTACACTACAGCTGGGTAAAGGATGCCGTGGTAATGTCTCCAGTTACCTTGTGTGTTTGTAGCTTTGCCAATGTAATTATTCTTTGAACATCTTCATCAGATAACTTTTCAAGTTGGAACCACAGAGAAAACACAATTGGTAAATTTGTACTTTGCAGAAGGAAGTGCATCTTTATTTGATGGAGATGCAATCATATTCCTGTTTATCAGGAATGCATCTCCATAATTGAGACCATGGTGGGAGCCTCAAGGACCCTGTGGCCCCAGTCGGAACCCCACCTCCTATGGGAGCAGGCATTGCTGGAAATGCAGCTCCCTGCGTGCAGGAGCAATTCTACCATCACTTTCCCTGCCCGAATGTCTGCTGGCAGTGAAAGAGATAAAAACTCTGCTTCCAGCAAGCAGGAGCATTTTGACGGCTCTCATTTGCTTAAAGTGCAGTATTACTTTTACCAAGCAAAAGCAAACAGCTATCTCCCGAGGGTGGTGACCTCAGGAGATAGCATGAGCCGGCCCTAGGGGATGGCAGTCCCTGGAGCCATAAATGGCTTCAGGAGGGAAGCAACAGGCCCCCCCTCCTTTTTTTGTGCACAGGCCGGCCCCAGGGAGGTGCACAGGCTGACCCCAGGGAGGTGGTGGTCCCATGGTTGTAAATGGCACAGGAGAGTGACCCCCCTCCCTTCTGTAAGAATTTAAAATGCCCCAAGTAGATGGTGGTCACTGGGGTGAAGGGTCTGTGTGGCCTCCTGAAATCAATTTGTATTTGACCTGGGGAGGTGGTGGTCACTAGGACATAAGAAATCCTTGGAGGGTGGCCCGTGCACCCGCCTCTATTTTCAAATAAATATGCATGCCCCTTGGACCAGGCCCACTCGGGGGCTACATTAAAAACAAGCACAGAAGACCATGCTTGATGTTTTTTTCAATTCACATCAAAAATCACAAATATTCATGAATTTCACAGTGAATTATAAAAAATACTGTTTTACCCTGGCAGGATGCCAGGGGACCCTAAGACTAAAGCTAGGGGATTAGAATATTGGTACCCTGCCTTTTTCTTATTTTTTTGGGTGTTTATTTTTGGGAAATATTGGGATTTTGGGATATTTTGGCTGAAGTCGAGTCCCTAAATGGTTGCCAGCACTTCCCTGTTGAAGTGTTGGCATTCAATCAGATCTCTGCACGAGATCAGGAGTACTCACGAAGTCGTCGCGACCTGAGATATACAAATTTGGAATTTCTTTTAAATCTAAAATATCACTGAATGAATTTACACTAAATAACAAAAAGCATGCTTTCTGCACTAAAAGCTACCTTTCTGCTAAATGTGGTGTAATTCTGTCCAGCGGTTCAGTCTCTATGAGGTTTAAAATGGGAAACACACTTGACGGACCACCAATGTACAACAAGGCCGCAGAGGACACTTTTTTTGGAAAGTTTCATGAATATTCGACAAACAGTGCCAAAGACATAACCAAGCCAAAAAACGCTTTTTTACGGAACCTAGGGCCAGATGTAGCAAAGGTTTTTACCCATTCTGTGTCTATGGGAAAAAGTGTTCATACATATGGCCCCTAGTTCCTAACTATAACTACCTACTGGTGTTATGTTTTAGGTGTTGAGTGAGGGAACTGGGTGGAAAGCTTTTTATGGTTTACAGTGGGTTATGATCTTAGAGTGGCTAGGTATTTTTAGGTTTTAGGGTGGGCATGGGATATTTGGGTAGCAAGGGTATTTTTAAGTTTAGGATTGCAAGAATATATGGGTGACAAAGGTATTTTAGGTTTTAGGGTGGACAAGGGTATTTGGTTGGCAAAGATATTTTTAGGTTTTAGGGTGGGTAGGGGCGTTTCTAGGTTTTAGAGGTCAATGAGAATATTGAGTGGAAGGTCTTTTTTTACAGTACAGTTTATGGAGGGTTATGGTGTTAGGGTGGCATGGGTATTTTTAGGCTTTAGGGTTGGTAAGGGTATTTGGGTGGCAAGGGTATTTTTTGGTTTTAGGGTGGGTTAGGATATTTGGTTGCAAAAGTAATTTTTAGGGCTTAGGGTGGGTAGGGGTATTTGGGGTGCAAGTTTATTTTTAGAGTTTAGGGTGGGTAGAGGTATTTGGGTGGCAAGGGTAGTTTTAGGTTTTAGGGTAGGTAGAGTTTATGGGTTTGGGATCGATAAGGATATGTATCTATCTATCTATCCATTTAGATATCTATCTATCAATTTATATTTATATATATGTGTGTGTGTGTATATATATATATATATATATATATATATATATAGAACACACAAAAACATTTTAAAAATGTTTGTGCGTGTACACACACACATATATATGAGTGTATATATGTTTATATATATATATATATATATATATATATACATACAGATACACATATATATGTATATATATTTATATATATATTTATTTCTATACTTTTTTTTTCACTTAAAAAAACAAAGGTTACAGGAATATTATAGTTAGGAACTAGAAATAAAAAAACTAAGAAAGTCACTGAAAAAAAGGTTACAGGGACATTATAGTTAGCCTCACATTTTAACTGTACAAAACCATTTAAATTTACCTGTTATAGTTAGAGTTATCTGAAGTAACTATAACTCATGCCCTAAGGTAACTATAACTCAAGCCCTCACCATGCACAGTTTGTGTGTCAAAAAATGGACTGCAAATACTACATTGATATTATCAATGATGTTAACAAAGTTGTCCTGAGTGTCGTAATTTGCTGGGTAATTAGCAGTGCATTGTGAGGGCACTAGTTATAGTTACCTCAGGTCACGAGTTAGAGTTACTTGAGATAACGTTAACTATCACTTGTGAATTGATATGGTTTTCTACGTTTAAAATGTGAGCCTAACTATAACATCCCTGTAATCTTTGTTTTTTTAAATGAATTTCTCTGTTTTTTTAAATTCTATTTCCTAACTATAACATCCCTGTAACCTTTGTTTTTTTCAGTGAATTTCTATGCTCATTTACCATAAATTAATTTTAATTACTGTACGTTAATCCAAACATCACCACGCACAGCCTTTGGCCGCACGCTGCGTTCAACCCCCCTAACCAACCAACCCCCTGCTGCCCTTGGTCATGCACAGCGGAAGTTGCCCGCGGCCTCTGGGTGTGAGATTAGGTGTGAGAGGGTGTATCTGGGGGTTAGACTGGCTGTGAGAATGTCTGTCTGGGTGTGAGAGTGGGTGCATCTGTGTCTTAGCGGGTGCGTCAGTTTCTGTGTGGGCCTGCGAGTGGGTGCAGGACGGTCTGAGTGGGCCAGTGAGTGGATGTGTGATGCTCTGATTGGGTCTCAGAGTGGATTCATCAGTGTCTGAGGGGGGTCTGTAAGTGAGTGCACAAGGGTCTGAGTCGGTCTGTGAGTGGGTGCGTAAGGGTCTGACACAGTGTGAGAGTGGATGAAAGAGATTGAAAAAGAGAAATTGGGAGAGAGACAAAGAAAGTGAGAGGGAGAGAGATAGAGGGTGTTTTAGGCTTTGGTCAAGGATCTACTTAGAATGATATATTTCTAGACAATTAAAAGAGTGATATCACCTTTAATTATGAACCTTAAACTTTTGGAGTTGAAAACAAATTAAAGTAGGGAAATGACCACAGACACACCTGGACTAGAACCCTCAACTTTCAGAGTGAGGGTCTGTGACCTCAACCATTATGCTGGAGGTGACTCCGTGCTCTGCTGTGAAGTCATTGCAGGGAGAGACCATTATGGAATGGAAGCGACAGAGAGAGCCACAGGAGAGCAGGGGGAGCCTCAAGGTCCTAGCTGTCTCCTAATGCCTGTGGGAGCAGGCATTGCTCCCACATGCAGGGAGATGCTTTCAATAGCAGCTCCCTGTTTGTGGGAGCAATGTTTTTATCTGTTTCACTGCATGCATATTTAAAAACTCTGATTAAAACTCTGCTTTGACACCGGGAGCTGTTTGACAGCTCCCGGTGTCAGAAAGTGGACTTTGTTTGCTTTTGCTTGGTGGGAGCTGTTAGCCAAGCAAAAGCAAATAGCTATGTACCAGGTGGTGGTGCACTTTGCCGAGGGAAGGTGGTGGTTCCTAGGGCGTGGGGGGACTGTGTGCCCACCCACAAATATTTTACATATCGCCCCAGGGAGGTGGTGGTCCCCGGGGGCTCTGGGGAAGGCTGTTGCTACCCCATGCAAATAAACTATTTTGTCCCAGGGAAGTGGGGGGGTGGTCCTGGGGCAAATCTAAGCTCAAGGAGCGGGGCTGTGTCTGGCCTACCCTGGGATCACTTTAAAAAAAGGGTGGCAACCACTGTTTTTAAAAAAAAATCTCGTAAACATCTGCAGATCTGGACCCATGGATTTTTTCCAAGATTTTATTTAAAAGATGCTATGTTGCCTTCTGGAACCCCAGCACCAGAGCTAAGGGGTCAGGGTGACTCTACCCTGGCCCCTTTTCTTATTTGTTTGTTGTTCTGGGACTCTGCTGAAGGCGAGTCCCAAGATGGCTGTCAACATTTTCTGGTTGAAGTGTATATAGCTAATCTACTGAACTGATTTATACCAACTCACATAAAGCACACTTTCTGGACCAAGATATAGCTTTTTTCCAAATTTGGTGTAATTTCGTTCAGCTGTTCGGGCTGTAGTCTTTTTCAAAAATTTGAAAAATTCTGTTGACTTAAAATAGGGAAAAAGTGTTTTGGGACCCCCCTTTTTCTCACCCTCCGTTTCACGGATCACCCTACAACTTGTAAGACAGCAGCTGAACTCACCAAAGTATACGTTTTCAGAATTTTGTGTAGATTCGTCAAGCGGTGCCAAAGTTATTAGCAAAACAATAAACACTCCATCTATGGTAAAAAAAAGTCCTAACTATACCTAGTGGCGACCGCCACTAGGTAATCTGTATATTTACATATCTACATGAAATAACAAGTGCCACCATCACCAGTACTTGAAAAATCGCACTCCAAGGCTTGTGTTATGCAAAAAACAATTAATGGTGAAGCGTTTCGTTCTCAAAGAGATCTTCCTCACAGCCAATGTAAACATGAAGTGCACCACCACCGTTAAAAACAAATAAACCACATTAAAAATGGTAAAAAGACTATACACCATTTACAAAGTGAAGGAGGAAAGACTATTACATTTATAAATAATACATCTCGTCTTAAATAAATAAACCACTAAATAGTGACCCACTATACAGAAAAAATATACTCAAATATATAAATAACATACACATAATACTGTAATATTGCTACCACATTGCACATCAAAACAGCTAGCTTTCATCCCATATCATCTAGATTGGAAACTAAGATCATATTTTAATCATGTTTTGATTAGATTTCATGAATATTCATATCCCATCAGAACTCACTAAAGAAACTCATGGAAATCACTTCTATATGTTTCGGCCAAGTGGCCATGTCAGTATATTTATGTCACTGTTATTACTGCCCTTGTGCCACTGAAACAAAATTATATGCTAATCAATGATATGAATAAACATGTCATTTGAATATGCAAAATAACTCATTAATTATTCAAAAAGACCATGAAAGTGATTTCTAAAAAACATGATTTCATTATGTAACTTTTTCAATCGCAAACTCACAACCCCTATTCAAACTCTTTATGAAAACTAGACCCTCATGTTACAAAACAGCCAAGTGGTCATCATGTCTTCCTCCTAAAATGCTATATATATATAGACTGGAAAGTAGTACTGAGAAAACATCTACTCACTGGCTTAAAAAAGTACACAGAAAGGAATATATATTTCATATGAATATACCTCTAACCCATGCCACACATGAATGACATAATGCACAAAAAACAACAACAAAAAAACAAAAAGAGAAAATTACTGATTATCACATATTCTAAATGTTTCAACCTATATGTACAGAAAGTTCCTCGTCAATATTCAGACTCATCAGGGACTTACTATTAAGATGCACAATGTATTCAGACTCCATAACCCGGAGCATCCACTCCCTGTTGCCTCCTATTGTTGACACCTCCATTCTGTCAATACCACAAAATGAAAGAGTGTCAGAATTTTTGGCATGGACTTGTTCACAATGTCTTGCAACAGGGTTACTGTGATCACAATTTCTGACTGCCCTCAAATGTTCCAAAACATGCTTCTTAACAGGAAAGATAGTACTCCCAATGTAACATAAGCCACATGGGCATTCTAGCATATCAACACAGAAATCACTGTTGCATGCGATTAATTTGTTGATTTGTCTATTCTGTCCATTGGAGTTCAGATAAGACTTCACATTCCTACTATTCTTACAGGCTTTGCATTTACCACACTTATAAAAAAGCCTTTCTGTTCTGCTAGCCAACCACCCTGTTTTGGAGCTGCCTTTATGTCACTATGGACCAACATATCTCTCATTGACCTTGCTTTACAATATGTAATGAGAGGAAAAGGCAAAACATTGTTGCCAATTACAGTATCAGATTTTACCACATGCCAATGTTTTGAAATCATCATTCTGATCTCCTGTGATTCAACATTGTAGGTGGTAATAAGTCTTACCATCCCCTCAATGGTGGAGATTTTAGATTTTTTTAGCAAAAAGATCCTTCCTAGGGACCATTTGTGCTCTGTCTCTGGCTGCCGAAAGGACTTTATTGGGATACCCTCTGACTTGAAATCTATTCAACATGATGGCCTCCTCCTTTTCATATGGCTTGACGTCACTACAGTGACATCTGGCCCTCAAACGTTCTCCATAGGGTACGCTCCATTTCAAAGTAGTTGGATGATGACTACGTGCATGCAAGAGACCATTGCCTACTTGCGTTGAAGGCTAGTATACACCTTGACTCCCTGAATTTCCACCTGTACATCTAAAACATCAATTACGCTATTGTGGAACTGGTGGGTAAAAACTAGATGTATCTCATTACATTATATAAATATCCAAAAACCATGTAAGAGACTAACAGACCCATCCCAGGTGGCAAATATGTCATTGATGTACCTTATCCAGAGAGCTATATGTCTTGTCCAATGTTTATTCTCATCTGTCAAGAAATATTGTTGTTCCCACCAGCCCATGAAAATGCTGGCAAACTTGGAGCAAAACAACTTCCCATAGTCATCAAATGTGTTAGTTAATTTCTGTAGGCCTACTGGGGTCCTAGATAGGAGGAAGGCATTGTCCGCACATATTAACACAGTTTTGGGGCCACACGGGATATGGATCAGCCTGAATAGATTGCAAAAATGTGTCCATCCCATTAATAAAGAAAGAAAATAATTATGGGGCTAGCACACAACCTTGACGAATGCCTCTCCCAACTTTAAAGCGGTGGTGGTACATTCCCCATAAGACCACAATGGACCTTGCACATTAGGTTTTCACATAGACAAGCCAAAAAGCTGATGATTTCCCACGGGGTCCCAGGTTCACCAGCATAGACCACAAAAAAGTACACTCAACAAAATTGAAGGCACTACTAAGGTCAACAAAGCAGAGATACAATGCCCCTGATTTAGCCCTGGTATATTTCCCAACCAATAGGTAAAAATTTGCACATTGCTCAATAGTACTGAGGCCCTTTCTAACCCCAAATTGGGCAGGGGATATCCTCATACTGAGCCCACTCTTCCAGCCTTGACAAAAGAATCCGTCTTAATACCTTCACTGAGGAGTCCAAAAGTGAAAATGGACAATAGTTTTTAGGATCTTATTTATCTCCTGTTTCATGAATTGGAATGATTATAGAAAAGCACCATGAGGATGGAATCTCACCAACTACTACAGTATTGAACACCCTTGTTAGGATTGGACCCTATAAGTTAGTGGCGGATTTGAAACATCTACCGGCACCCCATCAGGACCCGGGGCCCTATCCCCAGAGCTATTATGGAGGGCTAGGAGCACCTTGTCAATAGATATTTCTAAATGAATGGGATTCCTATTTCTCAGCTCCTTGACTTCAGCTAGGTCAGCGGTCCTGCTTTTTTGCTTAAAAACTTTAGAAAAATGGGCCACCAAAGTGGTCCTGGGTACAAAAGAACCAATCTCAGGGGATGCTTCAACCGTCAGAAAAGGTGGATGAACTATTTCCCAAAACAACTTATTTTCATTTGTTTTCACAGCCAAAGCCAGTTTCACCCAAGCATCCTATTGGAGCTCTCCATGGAGAGCCTTCTTCCTTATCTTCAAAGCCTCACTATACTTGGCATGAAGAAACTTGGCAGCCACCAGGTCCCTGGGGATATTATGGAGAGCAAATTTAAGCTCCCACAAAGCCATGGTGCATGCCTGGTCGCACCAACTCTTTTTTCCCCACACTCGGTCGCTTTCATTTGACAAGTCAAAAGGGCTTTAATACTATGGATAATGTGTTCAAAAGAACTCAGCAACATATTTGAAACTACTTTGCCCGAAAAGAGTCCTGTTTACAACTCCCTGCAAAATGCCCTCAGGGTCAATGTCTCTCCACTTTATTCTTACCCCATTAGACCTAGAGGGGCCAATATTATTAATTGTGGAGAAAGTTCCCCGCCTTGAGCCCCACCAAAAGAATAGGAGTGGATATGTATTTGAATGTGTGGGTCAGTTGACATCCACTGTGCTCTTCTCCATGATGTTAACATTAAAATACACTCATTGATCAGTTTTGAGATTCCTCCACTTTATGATGGTCAATGTTTGTGGACTCTTTGGGCCTGATTTACTCGGGTGAACAAACACCTTTGTGTAAGTTTACTATTGTATGCTGTTCACAAATATATTTTACTATTAGTATCTTTATGACTGTGGATTTTCCACACATACAATGATAGGACATTCTCATCTTTTTATGTGCAGAGACTCCGCAATTGCTTATTAGTAGTAAAATCCATTTGTCAATAGCAAACAATTACAAACGAACACAAAAGTATAAGTTTACCTTTGTGAATCAGGCTATTTGTCTCCCACCCAGATGAATCTCTTTGCTTGCTGAATGTGATTGATTCGGATCTTTTTCTCAACAATTTTTTTCAGAAACTAATTAAGGAGCATGACGAAACTGTAGCCTTCCTCAAAAAAACTTTTCGGCATGAAGTGGAAAATGTGAAGAAAAAGTTGGTGTATGAAAAGAAGAAAAAAGAAAGAGAAGAGGAAAGAAATCTGTCTCCCACCCGATCGTCTTTTATCCTAGAGAAAGACCAGCAGATAGAGCAGCGTGTTCTATCACTTTTGACAGAAAGTAAGTATAGCTGTGCTTGAACAAATCTGAGATATATCAGGTCAGAAAATATAACATCCTGGGAGCAATTCTGTCAGCATATCTGGTCACGTAATTAATTAAGAAAATTGAGTGCTCAGTTAGGGTTCGGCAGACCAGAGGTAGGGAATTTATTTCAGAGCCCCTACTCTTCTAGAGTAGGTGTTCACTATCCAATTTAGAGGTGACGGAGCAGTTAACTCTGCATTGATAGAGCGACCACAGGGACCACCTCCTTTAGTGAATTGAGGTTGTGTCATATTTAGGACTTTCATCTCAATGCAGGTTTTCTCTCTCTGGGTAATGGATGATCAATAAAGCCCCTCACACAGAGTTGTGTGAGGACAATTTATGTTTTTTGTTTTTCAGAATAACCCACTTTTGTGGTGTTTGCGTCTCCAGCCTTTTTGTGAAGTACTTTCATCAGAAATAAATCAATGACCAGATGGTTTATACTAAATTGGGTATGGTGGGCTGCCATAGGGTGAGCGCAGATGGGGACTTTGACACTACGGTCTAAATAACCCACTTAGGCCCATATTTATACTTTTTGACGCAAACCTGCTCTAGCGCAGGTTTGCGCCAAAAAGTTGAACGCCGGCTACCGTCATTCCAACGTGCCAGCCGGGCATCATATTTAATGAATGATGAGAGCTGGCACTGCAGCCTGGTTATCGTCAAAATAATTCATGTTAACCGGGCAGCGTAGGCATAGGGAAGACTGGGGTATGTGCATCAAAGAATGGTGCAAGTCAGGTTAGAGTAAAAAATATTGACTCTAACCTGACTAGCGTAATGTTTTGACACACAACCCCCATGGAAATTACTCCTGTCTTAGCAAAGACAGGAGTCATGCCCACCTGCCCAATGGACATGCCCAGGGGACTTCTGTGCCCTGGGCATGGCCATTGGGAACAGTGGCATGTAGGGGGGCCACATTAGGCCCCCCTATGCCACTTAAAAAAAAAAAAAATACTTACCTGTACTTACCCTAGATGGGTTCCCCGATCCATGGGGCTCCTCCAGTGGTGACCGAGGGTGGCAGGGGGTGTCCCTGGATGCAGGGAAGGGCACCTGTGGACTGCTTCCATGGTCAGAGACCAAGGAAATGAGCCCTCAGTTCCTCTAATGCCTGCCCTGAACAGGCGTTAAAAAAAGACTCTAAACAGGCTTAGAGCCATTTTTTAAGGCCCTCCTCCTCCCGTGCGTCATTTTTGCATGGGAGTATAAATAAGGCGCAAATGCCTTTGAGTCATTTTTTGCCCGGGAATGCCTACCTTGCATCTCATTGACGCAAGGTAGGTGTCCACGGTAAACAAATGACTCTAACTCCATAAATTTGGTGCTAGACGGGTCTAGCACCAAAGTATAAATATGGAGTTAGGTTTGCGCCAGATTTGCGTAAAATAAAATGACGCAAATCCGGCGCAAACAGAGTATAACTATGGGCCTCAGTTTTTTAAGGGCCATTTGTAAATTTTTAACAGTCAGAAATTTAAACAGAGTCACTTTTTTTTTAAAGTATATTTTCAAATTATTTAATTCACAAAGAATTCTAGTAATATTACTGAGAGCTACTACTGTTGCAGCTTCCCTGCAGTGCTCATGCAGGTAAAATGTGCTCATGCAGAAATGTAGCAGGTATATATTTTTGAACTTGAAAACATAATGAATAAATGCTCCTGCGCTTGTTACTGTTATTCTTTTATATATTATATGAAAAATACTTGTTTTTGCAAATTTACACAAATCTCTGAAACACCAAGCGTCCACACACTGAAAAGCCCGCAATCTGATTAAGGTAGGATATTTACTTGCACATACAATTACAGCATATCAGTGTCATTGTATCTCTAGTGAATCAATTTATAAGTGGTAATTCAAGTTTTGTGAGTAACTATATTGAATGTATATTATGAATGAACCCAAGTAAGAATAGATGCTATACCTTGGAGACCACTGTGCCCACAGTGGGGTGTTCTCAGAAGTTGAGGGCTGGATGAAATCTCAACATTGCGTGGTATAAACTGTTCTTCTCATGACTCATTCTCCCTGTTCACTCCTCTCCTGTTGGTGAGAATCTGACTATCACTTTTCTAATTCAAAACAATTGCCTATTCACTGGCTAACAGAGGTTTTTAGACAATTACATCTGCAGAAAAGAAATTAAAACACATTGTGCAAACAATGATTCAACATGAATACAACATTTGAATGTTAATGCATTATTTTCAAGTAACATGGCATTCACAGTTAGGCTAACTTAAGCCAGCACGTATTTACTTCACTTTTAGGATTACTTAAGTGTGATTGCCTACTACAAATCTTTGTGTTTAGTTTACATACTATTCAAACGTAGGCTTTGCATGTTATTAATAAAATAATTTTTGTTAGCCAATAAAGGGGAGTATTTATACTTTGTTTGCGCAGTTTTAACGTCATATTTTTTTACACTAAAATGTTACAAACTTAACTCCATATTTGTATTTTGACGCTAGACCCATCTAGCGTCAAAATATCGGAGTTATCGTCATTTTTTGGATGCGTGAACCCACCTTGCCTCAATGAGATGCAAGGTAGACATTCCCATCCAAAAAATTACACTAAGCCCTTAGCCCCATATTTAGCCCCCAGTGCAAAAATGATGCATAGGTGGGAGGTGGACACAAATAATGCCGCTAAGCTTTCTTAATGTCATTATTTAACGCCTGGTTCAGACCAGGTGTTAAAGTACCTGTGGACCTATTTCCATGGCCAAACACTATGGAATGGGCCAACAGATGCCGCCCCCAAGCCCCAGGAATACCCCCACCTACACACCAGAGGGACACCATAGGATGGGGAACCCCATCCCAGGTGGGTAAGGTAAGTACCTGCCTGGAACTGGTCAGGCATTGGTCCCCTGTGCTGGCCATTGGGGTGGTAGGCATGACTTCTGTCTTCATTAAGACAGGAGTCATTTTTGGGTTGTTGTGCGTCAGGAAATGACGCTAGGCTGGTTACCAGCATTATTTTTGTCAATAACCAGCCTACTGTCATTTTCTGTCACACAACCTCCTTTTCCCATGCCACCACCCCCACCTGGCTACCATCTTTTTTCTGGATGCTAGCCCAAGCTTAGAATCGGCTTGCACCATTCCTTAAATATGGTACCCAGCTGGCTCTGTCGAATGGTGCAAACGGGTGCTAAACCTTTTGATGCAAAACTGCATTAGCGCAGTTTTACTTCAAAAAGTATAAATATGCCCCCAAATTCACTTTTGCAGTGAGGGGTGATTCTTATGTTTTGAGTGCTGGTTAGCATCTATTCTGGGGGCAGAAATTGATTATAGATACTTATCTAAGCACTTTAGTGGGCGGTGGAGAGGCAGGGTTTTTGGCTCTAGGCTCTTATCCTCGTTAACCTGCCCAAACTGAGAAGGGGCCTTAGGAAGACAAGCTTAACATTGCTGCTTTTTTAATTTACCTTCATGCCCTGGTTGAATAGGGGAGAGACTACTGTATGGTGTATTTTCATCAATCAATCTCATTACAGCACAGACCCAACATAGGGAGAAAACAGCAGTTCTGGTTAGTTAAGAAAAATGGAGGCAAAAGCTACTGTACACACATCAGCGATTCCTACACAGTTTAAATACACTGGTGCCGCAAACAAGACTTTGTGAATTAGCAGTATGTACTTAAGAGTAAATGTGCACACCTTAGTTATGGTCAACAGCAAATGCTGCACCGATAAGTGTAATTTAAATTTTTACACATGGTTTCGTTTGTTATCCCTGGATGCAGAATGTAGGACACTGAGGCTATTTTCACATGTAAAAGAGGTTATTACCTTTAGGGCCAGATGTAGCAAAGGTTTTTACCCATTCTATGTCTATGGGAAAAAGTGTTTGTACATATGGCCCTTAATCCCTTAGCTTGTATCTCCCCATAATCAGTAAGGTAAGTATGCCCCCCAGAAAAATACCCCAAGGCACAACTACAAGAAAAAACAGGTTGGGACCTCACCCTAAGAAGGTTTTCGGACTTTTGCCTGAGCATTTTGTGCCAGAATCCCAGACAAAGGACTTGATTTAGAGTTTAGGGAATGGGTACACCCACACAAATGTGATGGGTATACGGTCCACCTTATTACAAGTGCTTTAGGGTGTAATGTACTTGTAATAAGGTGGATAGCATATGCGTCATGCTTGTGGTGGAGCACCTACCCATCTGCCAAACTGTAAATCAGGCCCAAAGTCTATTTTAGGGAGTTGTGTCATTTTTTTGGCGGAAATGATGTAGAATTCAGACTTCTGGGTGTAGGGCCAGGAGACCCCCATTTGAGCTTGTTTCATCTGCATTCCTGTCACAAATCACATAGCAGAGACAGTAAACATCTTCCAATCAGTAGGCTTTGGAGCCTAGCACCAATCAGAATTAACTCAGTATAAAATGCCACCCTACTTGGCTCCTAAACATATAAAATGGATCAAGGGTCAGGGACCCTATCTTAATCCGATATGGCACTCATAACCAGTGTATGTGATGACCAGTAGGTGTTAATTCCGACTGACCTATCAGAATAAAGAAAATGAATTTTGGAATCTCCCTGGTTCCCCGACCAAAACTGAAATCGTGGCAGGGTGGGAATAGAACAATGCCCTATTCTTTTCTAATGCAAGGTACAAAATTCAATAACTGTCACAAGAAGCAGTTAAACTCAAAAGCAATTGAGTCATTTTTTGTGCACATAACGTTTTTCCCCTGAAAACCGTCATTTCGCTGTTTGCGAGTCGCAAATGGTTTGCTACATCTGGCCCTAAGTAGTGACTGGGACGAGGTAGCTGAAATTAGAAATGGGATTCAATTAATATAAACTTTGTAAATATAGCCCAGACGTGCTAGGATTCTAAGCCTAAAAAGGAAAAATATGGATATTAAATTGATCTATACTTCGTTATAGAAGCGTACTTTCATCTTCACTCTGCGAGTGTACGCCCTTCTCTGACATATACATGTTTTGCGATAAACCATCAAATGGAAGGTAATTTGTGAAACATCTCGGTGGGACCTTAAAGACTGTAAAACATATTGAATACGCTTAAAGAGCTTCGCCAGCCACTTCAGTTATTTGTCTTTCTCCGACTATTTCTCCCTGGCAGGTATTGTGTCTCTGTGATTAATGCGCAGCCCACGTAGACAAAGCGCCCACTGTAATTTGCAGCCACATATAAAGATGGCATTCTCAAGAGACCTGGCCACATTATTCGGCTGCTTCTCTCGCAACTGAAACGTCTCATGGAATCTGAGAAAAACACTACAGCTCTTATAAATTGGAAAGGATCCAAATACGACCTCTTTCTCACCCTTTTCTTTTGCGATACATATTGTTACCTGTAAACATGATACAAGTTAAGAAACAAAAGTCGACGAAGCTTGCTCGGGGGCCAGCTTGGGTATTAAATGAGATAATAAATTGGTGGCAACATGGCTCAGTGAGTTGAGCGTCTCTTGCTGGCACTCTCTCAGCAAACCAAAATCAAACGTTCATCCTTCTAAGGCTAATAGCCGAGTATTATTGCATTTTGAGTAATAGTAACACCTGCTATTTACTGTGCTTAGAAAGTGCAGGGACAGTAGTATCAAGCACTAAATGCATAGGAGTTATTGTCATAGCAAATACCCCGGGAAAGCCGACAGCTATGTGTGTCTTACTACATGCTGATTGCGTGTCGTTGATACAATCGTGACTCATATGGGTAGATTTATCAACACTTTGTACTGCTGCAAGTGGTGAAAAGTGCTACTAAAGTGTTAACTTTCCCACTCAATACGTTTCTGTGGCGGAAAGTACCCCTTAAACTAACAGAAAAAGTGGTTTCCACTGCTTGGTGCTACTTTGCAACAGGGGGCATCAGCCCTATAATTTCTCGGTGGACTGCACTTTGTTTTAAGGTCATAGTTTAATTTCATTATTCCGAGCATTTTTGATGATTATTTATTGAGCATCCGAATGTCCAAGCCTTTAGAATACGTTATTTGATTGTAGGGTCAACAGTTTAGCTAATTGGCCACATCTCCTATCAAGCGCCTACAATTCGGACACAGAACACTTGAAAATTTGCTATTCCTTGTCATTTATCTTTTAGCTACATCAGAAATTGTGTCATCTTGTGTGCTGTGAGACTTCACTGTATAATGTTTTCCTTTTTCTCATACTGAAGTGAAACTTCTTGTTTTCATCAGCTTTCACAAACATAGGACTTCATCAACACTTTAAGCCAAGAAGAAAAATAAACTAAAAATTAAATTATATTAAAAAAAAAGAAAAAAAAGAGAAAACTTACCTTCTCGCTTCCATCCTGCGCCGCTCTCCTCTTCCCTACTGGCTGGCTGCAGGCAGACACAGGCTTCCAGCCTTCCCTGTGGCAAATCCTGACGCTGCCCAAAGCAGCATCAGGATTGGCTGGGAGCTTCCTGGCGGGGTGCTCCCAGGCAGACTGGGAGCCTGTGCAGCCTCTCTCCATCCCAGTAACATTGACAGCCTACAGCGCAGGTGTGTTTGGCTGGCCCAAGACGGCTGGCCAAACACACATGTGCTCTGAGGGGGAGTGCTGGGCACTCCCCCTCAGTGCATGTCACCCCAGTGGCCCTGCCCCTTTTAAAGAAAATGATAATAAATAGGGTTTATTATTGTCTTCTTTAAAAGGTTTAGCAGCTACTGCTGCTGATGGGGGGGGGGAAACACTCCTCTGCCCATATGGAGGAGCCGCCACCGGCTACAGTGCAGAAGGTGCACCTGCACCCAGTCCAGGACGTTTGAGGAACCCACTGCATTCTAATTATAGCTGTTTCTTTACTGATAGACCATGGAAGTGGGGGCCTATTTTCAATGTTTGTTTTTGGGTCCTTGGTGGCCTTGCTAGGCCAATATATCAATCCAAAAGCTGTTTGCATCTCGATTCGTGAAATATTTTCACGGCACTTCCTCGAAAGAGGCTGCTTTTCTCTAGCGTGTGTATTACTTCTATGTGTTGTTAGCTAGTCTTCACATCAGCCTAATGAAAAGTAGATCTTCTCAAAGCATCTCCGCAACATTTAACACCACCATTCTTGTTGCTCTGCTGGTTTAGCTAAATGCACAAGAAGAGTAATTGTCCAATGAAATTCCCTCTCCTTTGATGTCTGGCGTTACCAAAACATTTCTCTATTGAGCCTGTCAATGCACTGATGACTGAATTTAGTTTAGGATATAAAATTTAAACTTAAAAACATGAGTTTTCCTTATTATCTAGAGTATTCATTATAAGATAATACATATTAACATTGGTAGCATTCGTTATATTGTTAACTTGATCAGTTCCATAAATTGTATAAGAGCAATCATCTGTTCCTGCAGGTTCTCTGATCTAAGGCAATGAAGGAACAATGGACCTCCAGATTCAATGTGTATATTACTCATTTGATAAACTGTCTCATGCTTCAACAAGCCTGTCCACTCAACCTTGACATCTGAGACGAAACAGCATGAAACTCCTTCATTGCTCTGTTGCATTCAGCAAATAGGCTGACATTAAGATCAATTACAAGCTGGTGATGTCCTTTATGAGGTATTATAGGCTATTTTATTGCTTTGAAAGGTAGCAGTACCACCACAAAACACAGTCACACACTCACCTGGTTTCAACCGTGGAGGCGATGCTGAACCTCTCCTCCCCCGGAGGGCAGCCCACGATCAAGAAACCCTACACCCTCAAATCATACTCTGGCATCGAGGGAAAGTGAGTTGGGACAAAATAAGAAAAGATAGACTTGCAGCACCAGTCCTCTGTCTTGCGACACTGCATAAGAGGTTCAGCACACCCTGGACCTTTTGTGTTCGTGTGGATGTAGTGCATTGGAAATAACAAGACGAATAGCTTACCAAGTTTTCACCATATGAACATTAAGTAGTTATTCCCAATATTGTACACTTACAGGTTTCAGTACCAGTACTGCATCAAAGCAGATACAAATCAAGATTTAAGGCTGGAGTTTCTGGCACCCCCAAGAATAATTTTACATTCAGTTCTCTGTACAGATTAGTATACATATATAGTGTGCTCTAATAAGTTCTCTCTCACTCTTAGTATAACAGTTTGTCAAGAATTACTGATTTCAATTTTTATATAATTCAAGTCTGGAGTGCCCACTCCGTAAAGGGGTTCAGAGCATTAAAGCTAAAAACAAAGGTTGTGTCTGATATCCAGGAAGTGATTTTTCTCTATTCAGAACTCAGTCTCATAGATAGTAATAGAAGATAATAGAAGATAGATGATAGAAGAGAATAGATGATTGATAATAGAAGATAGATAATAGAAACATTAGTGTGCACTAACCTGTGATCAAGTACTTAGCTCTGTCTCTCCTACTTAAAAGTGGAATCTGGTGGAAGTCTTTGTAGCAGTAGTACAGGGAGCCAAAAAGGAAGAGGAATTGCCACTCTGGAAGTGATGATAGAAGCATCGACAACATCAGGATCATGGGAGTTGCAGGGAGGCTTGGAATGAGGAAGACTAGAGTGCTGGAGCAACCTAGTCAACTGAGGAGGTGAGTGCAGGGATGAGGTTTTCTCAGGACAGGAACAAGACCAAGCACCGTCTCGAGTTTTGGCTGTGGTTTAAATACTCTATGGGTGTGGCTGACTCCTGAAAGGCACATGGCTCACATGGCAGACATGAAGTTTCCAATGTGCGCTGGGAGTGAACACCTGTTAGCCTAATGCTTTTGACCACTAATGCAAGCAGGTGCAATCAATTAACATTAGCAGGTGGAATCAAGAGCTTGTGGCAGTTGGAACCAATAAGCATAAGCAGGTGGAATCAATTAACGTTAACAAGTGGAGTCAATACGTCATGCCAGTTGGAACCACTGAACAGAAGAAAGTGGAATCAATTAACATTAGTGTGTGGAGTCAATAGGTCATGGCAATTGGAATCAATAAATATGAAACACAAGTCTATTCCTCGTAAGTGTGCAAACTGAAAAACTAATCGAACAATGTCACCAGAAGGTTCTAATAGTCTGGGAAGGCACCTGATAAGGGGTTTAGTGTAATGGACCTGAGGGGTGTTTATCCTAGTTTCGCAGAAAGCCATGAAGTGCCACAGGGGGAAATACAACATGAGCCTTGTGCAGAAGATCCACAGTACAGAGGGTGCAAGAGAGGGTTGTGAAAACACAATGCCCCTTGGGGATGAGGAGCTCTTCCTTGTGTGCCAAATGGAGCCTCCCTCGATGGATCTGGTGAACAACGATTGGGTTCAGCCCACCCACCAAAGGGCAGATTTGTTTCTGAAAAAACAAAATGAATAACATGACAGGCTTTCCAGGCATACATTTCTGACTAAAGTTCTTCTCTTTCCTCAAAAATGAATTGCGGCAGCAGTGACCAGAAGGGTTGCTACAAGTTAGACTGGGGTGGAGACTTAAAATAATCTCCTTGGTCATGAAAATTTGGTACTTCAGCATTTTTTAAAAACAAAGGGCCTGATTTATGAAAGGTTAGCGCCACCCTTATGTCATTTTTTGAAGCAAAAGTGGCACAAACTTACAAAGTATAATTATATTTTGTAAGTTTGCGCCGCTTTTGCGTCAAACAATGACGTAAAGGTGGTGCTAACTTTTCATAAATCAGGCCCAAATTTTGTCAAATACCTTTCTCAGCCTGAAAGGCATGAGCCAATCATTTCAAACTAATAGGTAAAATCTTTTATGTTTCATGTGTGTTTCTCATTTTCCACCCTGGAATATGTTAGCAGTACTCCACAATGTTAAACAAAAACAGTCAATATCAGGCCATCACTAGGTTAAATGCTTAACCCAATGTGTGCTAACTCTGTTGGAAACGTTTGCATCTTTTGAAACAGCCCTTCACTGACTTCTCTAAGATCTCAAAGTCAAACAGGGGGAGAATAAAACTGGGTATAGTTAATATTTATTTGCCCTTTTTTTATGGGGAACCAATAACATCCGCTATTTTTGTATTCATTGAAAAAAAAAAAACTCATAAAAAGGTAACAGATCTCTTTCTTTGTTTGAGGAGTAGATACCAAATCAATTTCTAACAAGATTTCCATCAAAACGCATACAAATACATGATTCATTGGTCGCTAACAGACCATCCCTTGCTAAATGTATTCCATTCTGGTGCTACACCTTCAGTCATAAATGTGTTATGTTCAAGCAGAAACCCCCTTGGCATATTCAATTAGAGCACCTTATAGGGTTAGGGGTACAATCACTAAACACAGCTTCATCTACATAACACCAAACTGGGATATGTGCTTTTGCGCGCTTAGAAAAAACTGTTTTTTGCTGTAATAGGTTCTTGGACAAATCACGTACACAGAATTTAAATGATAAAAGAGTATGACAAACTATTTTTATTGTGACTCCATCCCTACGCCCATTCTAACCCTGGTTTATGCATTACTGAATAATGTTCTGATAATAAACTCCAAAGGGCAAATGAACTTCTCAGCTGAGGGACTTGTCATACAGTAATTAAGCTAGAACTGTCAACCCTGGCTCGGGTATGCTACCAGTAAAATAGTTTAGTGAATTAAGCTCAGATATTTGAATATTTGTATCCTGTATGACCCAACACAGTCTGTCATCCTTTCAAATTTGATATAATAAGTACCGTTGAGCTCATCATAATATCTACTGTTTTGATAGCACTGCAGATTGGAAAAGTTAGTAGCAAGCAGTGTGTAAAGCCATAAGATTGCATTACAAAGTAACACTTCTACAGCAACACCATTTGAAACAGCCATTTGCAATGCAATAGGTCTCTCATTAGCGAGAGATTATAGCTGTTGGTGCCTTAAATGATAAAGGCAGCCTCACATTTGGGACCATATAAATATTTAGCCATGAAGCACATTAAACCTTTATCAGAAATAGACTGTGTATGTACATTCCTTCATACAATTGGCATTAGACTGCAATGGTCGGAACAGCCCCTGCAGAGGACCACAATAAAAATTGCATTTGGAAGAAACATGGTCATGTAATCATATATTCAGCCCCTAGAGTGCATAATCACACAACAAAGAATGCTGAAGAATATTTCAGTCTAATCATATCATCATCCCCTTGAGGGCATAGGGTATTACACATTTTCAGGCTTAGCAGGACTTTTAGATGTCATTTAAGCGTGGAGTCAGCGGCACAAGGGTGCAGTGCCAAAGGTCATTATTAGATGCCCCTGTAGAGTCAACAGAAGAAGGTGCAGCACCAGTGGCTGTGGCTAGATGTCCCTCTGGAGCCTACTGAGTTAGTAGTAACTTGGAGTAAGACTGTCAGGATATTATTACAAAAAAGTCCTTATAATACAAAAACCTCTCGGCTGTAACAAAAGCTCCAGCTATAAGAGAGTTTAAACATGCACTGGAGGGTGGAAGAGATTATTATTCTTGGGCCCCCTCTAAGCTAGTGTGACCCTCAAGATGGCCTGGACAGAAAGAGCACAATTGTTCTGAATGTTTTGGTGGTGATCCCATTGCCCTAGAACCACCACACCCTGAAGTTTTGATGTATACATTAAACCTTTAGCAGACATTAACTGTATCAGTGCTTTAATTAAACATACAATATCTCTGGTCATAATTACATGACCCTGAAAAACCTACTGAAATAAAAGTACCTGGGAAACAATTATCATTCGTCAGCTCTTGAATAACATAATGCATCACATATTTACAAACCAATCAATGCTGTCAAAACACTATTATAAACAACAACCTTACAACACAAACTCCTCTCAGTTATGAAAAAAACAAAAGTTTCAGCTGTGAGAGAACTTGAACATGCATTGAATGGTGGAAGAGTTTGTGATTTTTGGGCCCCTTCTTTCCTAGTGTGACCCATAAGATGGCCTGAATAGAAAGAATATATTGTTCTGGATGTTGTGGTGATGGTCCCATGGTCCTAAGACCACCAGGGGCTGAGTCATGGGCAAAAAAGTTTGGAAAAGGAAGGCCTGCAAAGCACTGTGGGTTGAATTTCCATGCATACATTAAATCTTTATAAAAAAATAAACTGTGTTTTTGCTTTACCAGAAAGTACAATACCACTGGTGGGGACTAGGTGTCCCTGTTGAGAGAACTAGCAGTGGTTTGGAGCAATTATTATCCTTCTGCCCCTAGACAGCATAGCACATTATACATTTGCAGGCTGAGCAGAGCTGTCAGAACGCACTTACAAACAAAACCTTGATAACACAAACTTCTCTCAGCTATAAAAAAAAAAAAGTTTCAGCTACAAGAGAATTTAAAATAGCATTGATTGGTGGAAGAGGTTATGATTTTTAGGCCCCCTCTCACCTAGGCCACAAGGTGGCCTGAACAGAAAGATCACATCGTTATGAATGTTTTGGTGTTGGTCCCATTGGCCTAGGGCCACCACTGGCTGAGTTATGGCCAAAAATGTGTTGTAAAAAGAATGACTGCAAAGCATTAGGGGGTGAGTTTCCCCGAGTGCAGTGAATATTGTGGTATCAGCTCTCCTGCTGTGGCGGGGAGCCACTGTTGTTGAGGTGTCAACCCTGGGTCAATTTCATGCTATATAAAGCAACAACAAAAAAGTTAAAAAAAAACATGCACAACACAACTACTTGTACTTACTGATTATATAAAGTAAGGACCAAGTGATGGGCAAATGAGGAAAACAAACCGCGCAAGTGAACACAATTGCTTACTGACAAACACAAGAGGAAGGAAACAAAGAAAAATAGATGAAGCACAGACATAGTTACTCTCCAGTCTGTCTTGAATGATGGTGATAATGTCAGGCTCAAATTCCCACTAACCTATATCTGAATGTTGCTGTAAGAACACAGGAACAAGGTGAAGTCCACTAGGTCCCTTCACCATTAAAAGTGCAGAACAAATTCAGGACTATTTTTGATACTGATGGTGAAAAGGGTAGAGGGGAAAAAGGAATATGAGAGAAGGCATATAAGAGACCTTTCTGGTATGTAGACACAAAACTCATCTTGTCAAATGGAGACTTGCTCTGGAGTTCTGCAGTCTCTCACGAGTGACAGATACCTTATGTTAAACAGAACACAAGATTATGGTTACTTTCTGCCCTTACATGAATTTCCATTGTATTCAGTGCTTTTCTTTTTACGGTTTTCATGACTGGTAACACTCTGCAGAATCTGATAAAATACCCAAGAATTACTCTAGCAAGGGGTGCAATGAGTTGACACACTCAGGTACTTTTTAGCTTGGTGTGGATAATACTCTGATAATCATCTGCCTAAATGCTCTTCTAAATAACTAATGACAAAGCCAGTGGGTTTGTATATGTGAGGTATTGGCTTTGTCATTTTTCGCCATGTTGTACAGCAGTGAGGCTGCTGTGCAGCATGACTGAAAGTTAAAAAAAAACGCTACGGCGTGCCCATCATTGTTTTTTTTAAATTGCTGGCAGGAGGGAGGACAGGGTAAGACGCAACATGGAGGTGGGGGCTACATGGAGAGTGGAGTGTGTAGGGAAAAAAACACATGGCCAGTGTAATCTGCACTATAGCACTTCTTTTGTTAGGGCAGGTGGGGGGCAAACACAAGGGAAGATGAGAGGGGTCAGGACATCATTGTCAATGGAAGGAGAGAGAGCGTGAGGGGACAGGACAAGCCAACACAGATAATGAATGGAGGGAAGGAGAGTTGGCACAAGAAAACATGGAGAACGAACAGAGGGAGAGAGGGTGGGGGAAGACAACATTAACAGCATATCAAAAACCAAAACAGATAATGAACAGGAGGGAGAGAGACAGAGGGTAGGGCAAACCAACATAGACTATGGATGATTGAGGCAGGGAAGATTGGGACAAGCCAACACAGAAAACGGAAGGAGGGAAGGCACATGTGCTCAAGGTGGTGGACAAGGGAGGAACATGGAGAAGTAAGTCAGTTGAATAAGACACACTCAGGTAGAATGCTTAAATCCAAAGAAAAAAGTAATGCCTACAAAATGAGCAGTGGAAGGACTCAAGTAATGAGTCCATTCTCCAGGTGAGGGACAAACACACTAAGAGAAAGATGCCTTTGGCAACTGACCAATAAGAAGCAAGCAAATGAGTATGACAATTGAGCCAACCAATAATAAGCAAAGGGCAGTCTCTAAGCCCACTGATGGAAAACAAGATCATGAAGACACAGCACATACACTACCTAGGGTAGAGCTAAAAAATAGACACTTCAGGTAGGAAGATTTAGAATGTCATTGTTGTTGCAAATGTGCTCCATATGCAGGATTGATGAAATGTGGGAACAATCCAGTGTTGGTAGTTTTGGTTTGCATAAAGTATATGGGCCTCTAAGCTTGTGGGTGCTTTGTTTTTACCTATTTTTATGCCCCATGCATGTCAAGACAAATATATGTTTCTCTCGTGAGTTGAATTGAGAGCATTTAAAGGGCTGTTTTCATTTACTGCAGGGGGACTTGGATGTTTTGGTTTACCAATCTACAGTTGTAATAACGTGGAGTAGAGTAAATGCTTTTGTCATTCTTTAGTTTGGTGTGGATAGCACTAATTCATCTCATGCTTGAATACTCTTCTAGAAAACCAGACATTTCATGTGGGTAGATTGAAGGTATCACTTGTGTGTAGGTGTGTTCTTTAAACAGGAACAGCTTTCCACCAGGAACTACCTGAATTTGCTAGTTTTTATCGAAATATTGTATGTGGCATCCTAAGCCTGTGAGTGTTTGGTTTAACCTATTATACCTGAATTTGCTCATTTTGATCGCAATAATGTATGTGGCACTCTAAGCCTGTGAGTGTTTGGTTTTCACCTATCATAGATACCCCCTTGTATTGAGATATTGAGCCAAAACTGTATATCTCTAACAAGTCTTAATGAAAATAAAACATGTGTCAAGAGTTGCTTTGAATTATTTGTGGTTGGCTTAGATGGTGTTTTACCATTTTAAAGCTGTAATGAAAAGCAGACATTTGAGATGGGTTTTCTGTTCTCTAGTGTTGTAGACGAACTCCATATACATGAGAAACTCTCCACCTAAACCTGGGAACTACCCAGAGTTTTTAGAGTTGATGTGCATAATTTATACATCAGTCTGTTAGCATTTAGGAATCTGTTGCAATGGCGGAGATTGCTCCAGTGTAGTTGTGATTGTGTCACAGTTTCCATAGGAAAGACGTGTTTGCTTTCTGAAAAACTTTGGGGCTCTTGGAAGAGTGTGCGCAAAACCTTAAAAAAGGTTCATCCATTTTGTGTCCTTCATAACAATTTTTCTGTGGATCGCACAAGCGGGGGCCAAGAAAAGGTGGGTCTCAAAGGTGTGATTTCCTATTTAAATTCTCATGTGGTTCTTTGTTCTTTGATACAGAATAAAGTGGCTGACTGAGGCTAAACAAATGCTCCCCAAACATAGAAAGGTTATGCTTTTGTTGGTGTGATGTAAAACCATTATGTAGTTTTCAAAATTGAAAAAATTAGGAACAGATTTATCAAGATTTCCTGTCATCCTTGCTCCACACAAGAGAGATTTATCAAGCCACATAAGGCTACTTTGCATGACCCTGCATGGCTTGATATATCCAGAGTAATGCAAGGTAGCCCAAATTGCTGTCTTGCTTTACTCTGTGCAGGCAAGTGTTCCATGGGTGGAGTGTGGGTGTTTCCACGCATCCAACCACGGATTTTGGTGCATTCAGAGATTTACCATTAGTGATAAACCTGGGAATGCGATATAATGGCACACCTCCCCTGGTGTGACATAACATGGAGAAATATATTTATTTCTTTATGTTTTTCCTCTTTCTATATTTGCGCCATTCTGCAGCACACATAGAAAGGTGAAATGCCTTTCAGGATCATTTTGATGCAGAAAGGTGCCTTCCTGCACAAAAACAATCCTGCCTACAATGCAGGCACCCTTGCATCACGGTGTAAGGGTGCCCGCATTTGGATAATGCAGCTAATAGTGCACCAGTGCTAGGAAAGGACAGGAATGCACAGTATAATGGTAAATACAGCGCATTCCTGCCCTTTCATGCAGATCAGTGCAGTACAGTAACGTGGCTTGCTGTGATATGCTATGTGATGGAACGATAAATCTGGCCATTATTGTTTAAACAGGTGTGTCCTGGATTAGTATGAACGGGATACATTTTAGAGATAGCTTGACAGTGTAAAACCTGCATTCTGCACTACATTTAGTAGACGCTTATCATGTTTTGCTTACCTTTGTAGTTTTTAAATGTATGCAGATTCGTCAAGGGTGCACTTCTAAAAGATGAGGTGTCAAAATACATTAATTTGCTAAAATCTGTGGTGTCATTTAGTGAATCCCCATGACAGTTGGTAGATATTTAGCATGCTTAATCGTCTGTTGATATGCATGGATGTCATTTAGGGGTTGCTAGGGGGTGCATTTGGCACTGTCTTTGCGACTTCTGGCCTCAGAAGTGGTAAAATCAGAGCCAGGAACATAGTGGCAGCTCATGCATATTGACCTCTGTTTGGGCTCTTCTCTATTTTCTCTCCACGTTTTTATAACACTAATAGAGAATAATGTTTCAATATTCACTGGGTGTGTAATAAATAAGGGAGTACAATTAGCTGGAATATAGCCTTTCCAGGCAACTGAAGCAAGTAAAAAAAAATGCTTCTAAATGTATGTTGTGTGTATGCTTCGAGGTGAGTATGTTTGTATGTGAGAGAGAGAATGTGTACAAGAGTGTATGAGTAAGAATGCATGTGAGTGTGAAACTGAAGGTCAAAGGATGTGTGATGTCACTTTACCCCTAGCATTTTGGTTAATTGACGTTCATGTTGGTATGGCAAGTTTTGTGCAAATCCATTGAGCAGGGCAAAGTTGAAAGTTGGGCAAAAATAATTTCATGTGGTATTAATGATGGCACTCTGTAATAACTCTCTCTGAAATTTGGCAGGCTCTTAGCACGGTAATCTAAGTGAAATAATCTCAGATTTCATATTGATCCAAGGAGCGAGTACAAAGTAAAATAGGGGTCAACACTTGAAAGACACTTACCATGTTTAGCTTGCTGGCAAGATTTTGAGTTTAATTCCTCAAGGGAGGAGTACACTTTGGGCCTGATGTACAAAGCTTTTTATGAGGTTGCAAATGCCCGATTTGCAGAACATGACATATCTATCAATCCCTGGCTTACAGTTTTTTAAATATAATAATAATGTATCCCCAATGTCATGCTATGAGAGGTATAGGCCTTGCAGTAGTGAAAAAAACAAATTCATGAGTGTTTCACTACTAGGACATTTAAAATTAAAACCTACATTTCATACCTTTTAACCCCTTCGCTGCCAGGCCTTTTCCCCTCAGGTGCCAGGCCTTTTTTTTGGCTACTTGGGGCAGTTTGCGCATAGGCCCTCATAACGTTTTGTCCACATAGGCTACCCACACCAAATTTGCATCTTTTTTTTCCAACATCCTAGGGATTCTAAAGGTACCCAGACTTTGTGGGTTCCCCTGAAGGAGACCAAGGAAGTAGCCAAAATACAGCGAAAAAAAGAGCTGCAGAAGGGTTGTGTTTCTTTCCCTGAAAATGGCATCAACAAAGGGTTTGCAGTGCTAAAATAACCATCTTCCCAGCCTTCAGGAACAGGCAGACTTGAATCAGAAAACCCAATTTTTTAACACAATTTTGACATTTTACTGGTGCATATCCCATTTTTATAATTTTTTGTGCTTTCAGCCTCCTTTCAGTTAGTGACAGGAATGGGTGTGAAACCAGTGCTGGATCCCAGAAAGCTAAACATTTCTGAAAAGTAGACTAAATTCAGCAAGGGGTAATTTATGTAGATCCTACAAGGGTTTCCTTCAGAAAATAACAGCTGATCTAAAAAAATATTGAAATTGAGGTGAAAAAAACAGCAATTTTTCCTCCACGTTTTACTCTGTAACTTTTTCCTGCAATGTCGGATTGCTGAAAGCAATATACCGTTATGTCTGCTGGACTCTTCTGGTTGCAGCAATATATAGGGCTTGTAGGTTCATCAAGAACCCAAGGTACCAAGAGCCAATAAATCAGCTGCACCTTGCAGTGGGTTTTCATTCTACACCGGGCATACAGCAATTCATTTCCTGAAATATAAAGAGTGAAAAATAGGTACCAAGAAAACCTTTGTATTTCTAAAATGGGCACAAGGTTGTGAGAAGCAGTGGTTATTTGCACATCTCTGAATGCCGGGGTGCATGTGAATTCCAGGGCATTTCTCAAATAGATGTTTTTTTTACACACTGTCTTACATTTGGAAGAAACAAAATGTAGAGAAAGACAAGGGGCAATAACACTTGTTTTGCTATTCTGTGTTCCCCCAAGTCTCCCGATAAAAATGGCACTTCACTTGCGTAGGTATGCCTAATGCTCGCGACAGGAAACGCAAAATGGACACATCCCATTTTTACATTGAAATTTGAAGTGCCTGGCTGTAGATTTTGGCCTCTAGCTCAGCCTGCACCTAGGGAAACCTACCAAACCTGCACATTTCTGAAAACTAGATTCCTAGAGGAATCCAAGATGTGATGACTTGTGGAGCTCTCACCAGGTTCTGTTGCCTAGAATCCTTTGCAAACCTCAAACTTTGACCAAAAAAACACCTTTTCCTCACATTTTGGTGACAGAAAGTTCTGAAATCTGAGAGGAGCCACACATTTCTTTCCACCCAGCGCTCACCCAAGTCTCCCGATAAAAATGATAGCTCTACTGTGTGGGTAGGCCTACTGCCCACAAAAGGAAATGTCCCAAAACGCTATCTGGACACATCAAAATGATCAAATACAAAACTACCTGTTTTTGTGTGGTAAGCCACCTGCGTTTTTGGTCCTGGGTTCAGCTGCAATCTAGGGAAACCTATCAAACCCAGACACCAGGGATATATATATATATACTCCGAGGGAGTCCAGGGAGGTGTGGCTTGTGTGGATCCCCCAATGTTTTCTTACCCAGAATCCTCAGCAAACCTCAAATTCAGCAAAAAAAATCACATTTTCCCACATTTTGTGTGTGGGATCACGGCACCGGGACAAATTTCCTACCACCCAACATTTCCCTCAGTCTCCCGGTAAAAATGATACTTCACGTGTGTAGGTGGGCCAAGTGCCTGTGACAGGGAAGAGCCAAAAACATGTCAAAATTGAAGGTCCAAAAGGACAGTTTGAAAAAAAAAATTTTTTAGGCTGACAAGTGCAGCAGAATCTTTATTGGTATAGATGAGACAATGCTGGGTGGTAGGAATTCTGTGGATTTCTGCAGATTCCGGAAGGTTCCATCACAAAAATGTGGAAAAAAACATGTGCTTTACAGCAAAGTTGGAGGTTTGCAGGGCATTGTGGGTAAGAAAATGGCGCGGGTGCATGTGAAGCACACCACCCCGGAATCCCCCAGATGTTTAGTTTTCAGATGCGTCTAGGTCTTGTGGATTTTTCTACATGGCTGCGACCCCAAAGTCCAAAAAGTGCAGCCCTCACCATTCCAAGTGGGATGATTTTGAGAGTTAGCCAAATATAAAACCAAAACCCAAAATAATCAACTGTCCTCTTGCTTGCAGTGGAATAAGATGTTTTAGTGTGCAGGGGAGAGCTGAAAGACTTTTACCCCCTTCAGTTGGGGTTGGGGCACAACCAGGCCCATACTGGTTGGTAGCCACCACCCCACTATTTTTTGTTTAATTTTTAAAAATTCCCTGGCATCTATCGATTATCTGCCCCCCTGGGGTGTGGATCAGGGGTAATTGACCCCATCTGCCCACTAGCGGGCAGAACAACTCTGGCCCCATTTATTTTGGGTGGAGGTATGGCCATTATTTTGGAAAAAAATCTTCCCTGGGCTCTGGTGGGCTTTCTGCCCCCATTGGGGGCAGATGAGCCTTCCAAAAATAGGCCAACAGTAATGTGCCCTCATGGGGAGCGACCCTTGCCTAAGGGGCTGCCCCCCCACAAACAAAACACACACATACACACACCCCAATCCCTGATGCATAAGTGGTTTCTGCCCCCCCAGGGGCAGATCGGCCTAATAGAAATAGGCCGATCTGCCCCCCCAAAGGGGAGCAGAAATGGCCTAAAAACAATATGCCCCTCCAGGGGAGCGACCCCTGCCTAAGGGAACGTGCCCCTTTAATGAAATTGATGCAAAAAAATCCCTGGTGTCTAGTGGTTTCTGCCCCCTTTGGGGGCAGATTGGCCTTACAAAAATAGGCCGATTGCTTACAGATAATTTGCCCCCCAGGGGAGCGACCCATGCCTAAGGGGTCGCTCCCCACATTTAAAAAAATAAAATAAACAAAACAAAAAAATCCTTGGTGTCTAGGGTTTTCTCCCCCCCCCCGGGGGCAGATCAGCCTAATTACAAAATCCGATCTGCCCCCAAGGAGGGCAGGAATGGCCTACAACAAATTTGCCCCCCAGGTGAGTGACCCTTCCCTAAGGGGTCGCTACCCATATATATATATATATATATATATAAATATATATATATATATATATATAAAAAAAGTGAACATCAAAAATATATATATCCCTGGTGTCTAGGGGTTTCTGCACACCCTGGGGGCAGATCGGCCTAATTATAATAGGCTAATCTGCCCCTGGGGGGGCAGAAAAGGCCTAAAACTATTTTGCGCACCTGTGGAGCGGTCCTTGCCAAAGGGGCCACTCCCCTTATGTATAAACATAAATAAAACACAAAATTCCCTGGTGTCTAGTGGTTTCTGTCCCCCTTGCGGGCAGATTGGCCTGATAAAAACAGGCCGATCTGCCCCCAAGGGGGTAGAAATGGCCTAAAAGTACATTTGCCCCAAAGGAGCGACACTTGCCTAAGGGGTCACTCCCCACATACATAAAAATAATGTAATTTTTTTTTTTATAATAGGCCGATCTGCTCCCGGGGGGGCAGAAATGGCCTAAAAATAAATTGCCCCACTGGGGAGCGGCCCTTGCCCAAGGGGCCACTCCCTTTATTCAATCACACAACAAAGGCCTTTCCTTTCCTTTGATGCCTTTCTTGGACCCTCCAGTGATCGGAGGAGAAATGCAAAAGCACTTCTCCTGCGATCGGCGCTGGAAGCTGAGCTTCCAGTGCAGAGGGGCAGGCCACTGATGAGGTCAGCACGCTGAGGTCATCATACACCATTGGGGTTCAAAGGGGTGGTGGGGGTGGAAGGAGAAGCGTTTCACCCTTGCATCCCAGCCCAGGGGAGCGGGGCGCCAGGTCCCGGGGGAAGCACTTGCGCTCCCCTCATGGGCCCCTAGCTGTAGCGATTACATCCTGGGCACCTGAGGGGCTAATTACACTCTGCCCTATGGGTTACCTAGGGCCTACCCTCGGGGTAGCTTATATGTGATAAAAGGAGTGTTTAATGCTTGGCAAGGGGTTTTAAATGCAAAGTCGACATGGCAGTGGGACACTGACTTCATGCTGCAAGGGTAGGCATAAGACATCTTTTAAAGTGTTACTTAACAGGGTGGCACAATAAGTGCTGCAGTCCTACTTGTAGCATTTCATTTACATGCCATAGGTATATTGTATGTCACTCTGCAAGGGACATACATGAAAATTGAATATGCTGCTCAGGTATTTGACAATCAAACCACATTTTAGGAGAGTGAGCACAAGCACTTTAGCATTTGTTAGCAGTGGTTAAGTGCACAGAGGCCTAAGGCAGACAGAGCGAAAATCCAGACAGGGTGGAGGCAAGCAGGCAGAAACGTTTGGGGGAAGACCACCTCAAGGCTGACAGGTCTAACAAGGATGGTATGAATTACTGCAGACATGTAGTGTTAACTCATTTGAAAATGGAAAGTGCTCTCCTTGAAACCCATTCCTCTTTGTGAATGAAAAGAAAAGTTTGTTTATGAGGAGGCAGTGGTCCACAGAACAAGTGTGTCTTATTAATCAAACAAAAAAAAAAAAATCTTTCTAAATGCAGTCTTGTTTCCTTTAAAGGGAAATGGGCTGCATTTAAAAAATGCTTTTGTTGGACTTTTTTGCTTATGCAGGGTCATCCCCAGTCTTTTTGCCTCCTGCCTCCTATTTTTTCTGACCTGTTGCCGTTGGCTTTTGAACTCTGAGCCCTTTACCACGGCTAACCAGTGCTAAAGTGCATATGTTCTATGTGTAAATTGTGATGTTGATTGGTTTATCCATGATTGGCATATTTGATTTACTAGTAAGTCCCTAGTAAGGTGCACTAGAGGTGCCAGGGCCTGTAAATCAAATGCTACTAGTGGGCCTGCAGCACTGGTTGTGCCACCCACATAAGTAGCCCTGTAATCATGTCTCAGACCTTCCACTGCAGTGTCTGTGTGTGCAGATTAACTGTAAATTCGACTTGGCAAGTGAACCCACTTGCCAGGCCTAAACCTTCCCTTTTCTTACAGGTCAGACTCCCCTAAGGTAGGCCCTAGGTAGACCCAAGGGCAGGGTGCAGTGTATGGTTAAGGTAGGACATATAGGGGGTCATTTTGCCATGCTGAAGACAGCCAGCGGTGGCGGTTTTCCGCTCAGCATATTATGACTGCTGGCAGCCCGACGTCCTTTTCCGGACGGAGAGACGCCAGCAGCCATACTGGCGAGCGGGTGGGAGTGGAGGTTGCTCCACCTCCACCGCCACGTCAACAGAACACCGCCCACGGAATCACGTTCTGTGATTCGACGTGGCGGTGTTCTGTAGACGGTGTGGTGGCGGCGGAGAAGCTCCCATGGATCCCGTCCCCTCCTGGAGGATCAACGGACCAGGTAAGTTGATCGTCCGTTAGGGGAGGGGGCTTGGGGGGTGTTGTGTGTTGTGTGCGTGCATAGGGGTGTGCGTGTGTGTATGTAGAGGGGGTTTGTGAGTGCGTGTACGCATGCAGGGGTGTTGTGTGTTTGGAAATGAGTGCGTGTCTGTCTGTATATATGTCTGTATGGATGTGTGCGTGTATGTCTGAATGTGGGTGTGTGCGTATGACTATGTGTGTGGCTGTTGGCATGTATGTTGGTGTGTGTGCGGGTTGTGTGTTGGTGGTGCCTGTGTGTGTGTCAGGTGTGAATGTGTAATGTAATGTTGGGGGTAGGGGTGGGAAGGGGGGTCCTGCCACCTTTGGGGGTGGCAGGGGTGGTGGGGAGTGTAGGGGAAGGACTCGGGGTGGGGGTGGGGGAGACCCCTATCAGTGCCAGGGAAGGAATTTCCTGGCACTGATAGTGCTCACCGCAATGGATTTCATGGCAGTTTCTAACCCCATGAAATCCCTGGTGGTCAGCCGGGTCATGATACTGCCGGCGGTATTGTGACGACCGCCGGGCTGGAGACCCAGGTTTCCAGCCCAGCGGTCATCTTCGCCCTGGCGGTCGGATCGGAGAAGTGGCGGATGACCATGGCGGTAAACGCCATGGTCATAATTCCAAAAATGTTACCACCAGCCTGTTCGCGGTAAGACCGCCGCTTCTCCGCCAACCGCCAGGGTTGTAATGAGGGCCATAGTAATGTGTTTTATATGTCCTGACAGTGAAATATTGCTAAATTCGTTTTTCACTGTTGCAAGGCCTGTCCCTCTCATAGGTTAACATGGGGGCTACCTTTAAATCTGATTAAAGTGTAGATTCCCTTTGGGAGCGGATAGACATGTGCAGTTTGTGGTCTTTGAGATCACATTTTAAAAATACATCTTTTAATAAAGTTGATTTTAAGATTGTGTGTTTGAAAATGCCACTTTTAGAAAGTGAGCATTTTCTTGCTTATACCATTTCTGTGACTCTGTCTGTTTGTGGATTCCCTGTCTGGGTCAGTTTGACAGTTGGGCTGGTTGCACCTCACACTAGACAGTGACACAAAGGGAGCTGGGGTGTAGCCTGCATATTCTAATGAGCCATCTGTGCTAGGAGGGAGGGGAGGAGTGGTCACTCACACCTGAAAGGGCTGTGCCTGCTCTCACACAATGCAGTCTCCAACCCCCTGGTGAGTGTCTGGTGTCATTCCAAAGAGACTTTACTTTGAAGTAGGCCTACTTCAAAGGAGAAATTGGGTATAAAAAGGGCACCCAAAACCACAGACTTTAGAAACACTTCTGGAACCAAGAGGAACCTCTGCCTGGAGAAGAGCTGAATAGCTGGGGAAGAAGAGCTGCCCTGCCTGTGACTGTGCTTTGTGGAGCTATCCCGCAGTTGCTGCTTCTGCCAGAGTAAGAGGGCAAAGACTGGATTTTGTGTGCCTTCCATCTTGAGAAAAATTCTCCAAGGGCTTGATCTAGAGCTTGCCTCCTGTTGTTTGAAGTCTCAGGGACAGCAAAGACTTCTCTCTGCCAGCACCTAGAGTCTCTGTAGAGACTCCTACTCTGCCCTGTGGTGCCAATCCAGTTCCTAGGACCCTGAAAGGAGAAGCTGGCAGCCTAAAGACAAGAAACTCCACGCACAGAGCGCCGTGTGGGAAAAAGATTGATGTGATTCCGATCTGCGGCAGAAAAAACGATGCGCCGCCGGCTCTGCAGCTGAGAAACGACGCTCGCAGGAAACGCCACCGAAGAATTGACGCACGGAGCAGGAGAAACTACGGGCAGCATCGCTGACTGAGGCTGGGAGATCACAACCTGTGCTGCAGGATTTTCGGATCATCGTGCGGCTGGATTTTCGACTCACGTACCGTCGTGCGGAGTTATTTTTTACGCATACCCGCCGGTGCGGGGTTATTTTTGAAGCACACCAGGTACATTTTCACCCTAGCAGCGCTAGTGTGTGTTTAAAGCTACTTAAAGACTCTTTTTGCATTATTATTGATAACTTGACTTGTGTATGGTGGATATTTGTTGTTTTGGTCTTGTTTTGTTTAGATAAATATTTCCTATTTTTCTAAACTGGTTTTGTGTCATTTTGTAGTGTTTTCCTTTATAGTTACTGTGTGTGTTGGTACAAATACTTTACACCTAGCACTCTGAAGTTAAGTCTACTGCTCTGCCAAGCTACCAAGGGGGGAAGCAGGGGTTAGCTGAGAGTGATTCTCTTTTACCCTGACTTGAGTGAGGGTCCTTGCTTGAATGGGGGTAACCTGACTGTCAACCAAAGACCCTATTTCTAACAGCTTTATTAAAGAGGAATCACATATATGGTGGTCTGCAGATCCCAGCAGGCCACCATTACTGTAATGGCAGTGATTCCAAGTGAGTCACTAATTGCAACCTACCTCATTAATAATATCCATGGAGTAGGTCAATTTTTTACCCAGTAGGAATCACTATTTTCAAATAATGTGTTTCCTACATTAGGAATAGTGATTTCCTATTTGTGATTTGGAAACAAATCACACTTACGAAATTGCTATGTCTATTGTCAGTACATCCAGCCCTTAAAGAGATGGTCAAATTAGCACCAGATTCCATTTTAACTCCCATAGGAATGTCTGTGCCTCTACTGTAGAAAGAAACCCTGAGGGAATTATAGCAATCTAGGGAAGAAAGGGAAATGTTACTCAGTAAAGGCAGTTTCTTGGTTTAGAATAAATCTGTTTGGTATTTTTCAGGAGAAAAGCATTACAATAATGTGTCTGTGTACCTGGAAGTGTTAAAAGACAGTTCTAGCTGGATCATTGTATGTCCCCAAACCCAGGTTCACAGTTTCTCTTTGGAGCTACATTATAAAAATAAAAGCCTCAGTTGAACAAAGAAGCATTTAACTCCCTCTGTGCATATGGAGCACCGTAGCAAATTGTGTTCCGCAAACCCATTAAACCAGGGTCCACAAATAAAGCAACTGGCCTGTAGCCTGTAACTGTAGCCTCTGCCCAATTGCCACTCTGTGCTAAGCTTGCTTGAAGGCAATGAACACCCGGGCTTGGTAGTCTGCAGCAGTTCGGCAAATTATTATTAGCAAATAAACACATTTTTATCCAACTACTGTAACTGATGGACTTCCATGAGACTCTAAGGGTTAGGTAAACATGCTAATGTACTGCCAGATTAGATACCAGCCAATTACTCAGCAGCAAAACCATTACATATACTAAAGAATTTTCGACTGTAGCTTTAACTTTGCCCCTTTGTCAGATCTGGTTGAAACGTGAGATTCCTACACTGGGCCTAACTTGATATCAGATATTATGCTGATTCATTAACCAGCAACAAAATAATTTAGAATTTTTTTTTTTTTTTACTCCTGCCCCATTTAACTCTAACCCTCTTAGATGGATTTGTGTGAAACTCAATTTATCAAGAGTAAGCTCCACATGATGAGGGTCTGTAAAACTTCATGCAGCTCTGTGACAAGGTACCAACATTATTACTGTATGAAATATTTTGTAACCTGTTATATTCTCCTGTGTGGGCTATATTTTATAACAGGGGACGTGTTGCCTTTCCATTGTGTTTAGCTTGGAATTAGAATTTTAAGGGGTGTGGTCTCTTTTTGAGTCAGTTAGATCTGCGGCTGGCTTGGGGAAGGTTCACGCTGGTCTCAGTTTTAATAAGTCTTATTTTATAGAACTCCTTCTGGTGTGTGGAGCAGCTACTTCAAACCCTCCCTTTAAACTTACTCCTTTGTTATTGATCTACATAAAACATGACATACCACTCGAAAAACAAACATGCTACAGGTTTGCCAAATTTCAGGCTCAACTCTGAAGGTCAAAGGCTCTGCACAGTCAGGGTTGAACGAAAGTGTAGGGTTGTTTTCACAGATCTTTGGATGTGGTATAACATTAAAAAATATATATATATCTATAAAAGTGAACCGTTAAAGTGGAGTTATTGTTGGCTGTGTTGTACAAATAAATAACAACGCCCTCTGTACATTTCCTTTGGTAACGCCCAGAAGCCCATATTTATACTTTTTTAGCGCCACATTTGCAATGCTTTTTGATGCATGCAAAAAATGTATTACAATTGTATTTTGCAAGTTTGAGCCGCTTTTGCATCAAAAAATGACTCAAATGCGGCACTACAAAAGTATAAATATGGGCCAGAGTGTGCTAGCTATCTTCTGTGGACTGGGTTGTAGGCCAGGTTTTGTGGGCATGTACATTGGGGGTTGGGCACAGACAGCAAGCTGGCCACCCTGAGCAGGTTGGGCATTTGAAAGTGTTGCATGTGGAACCTGATGAAAATAAACAAACGTTCGCTGAAAAACAAAGGCTAAGGTGAAGTCATGGTTAGCATTGGTTGTAGCACCTTAAGGTATGGTTAAAAAAAACGTAAACATTTCCTTAAAATGAATATGGCATGCACCTATGTCCCGGTCCTGTATCCAACCTGCAGCAGATGACCAGTTTCTTTGGAAAGGTATCCTGTAATACTGGCTACAACATATTTCCTGAAGTTGCAACCATCCAATAAAATCCAGAATGGCTGATAAGAGAAAGAGCTACCCCCAACCAATTAGATTTTCATCTATGAGACTATGGTTCTTTGTTGATTAATCATCACAATAGCTCATTAAGTTAACCCCTTCATGCCCACCAAACCCTATTTTAACACTATCTTCTCGAATTCTACTGAACATGTTCACAGCAAGCGAAGTCACTTCCTTGAATAAAGTTCTACTTTCATGTCAGGTCTGATGTAATTCCGTTTAGCATTTTTATCTGTACCACGGAGCAAATATTCAAGTGTGAATTAAAATACGAAATGGCACTTATTTGACTTCCTATTTTGAAGCTCCCACTTGAGTGGGCTGCATGGAATTTGTCATGCAGAAGCCAATGTGAATGAATAGTTTTTGGAAAATTTCTTGTGGATTCATCAAGTAGCTCCAAAATTCATTTGAAAAACAATCAATTTTCTATTGAAACTCTGACCTAAGCCTAACTCACTAGTGCTGCCTGTATAATGTATGGAGAGAGAAATATAGACAAGAAAGAGGATAAGTAGTTTCTACACAATTTTGTCATCAATGAGGTTCTAGTGACATTTTAAATCACGAGGCCATACACATAGCGGTTTTTAAATTTCACCAGAACTCAGAGATTTATGTATTTTTTGTGAATCAGATAGTTGTTTTGCGTTAGTTAGCTAAAAAACACGTCTTTCTTCAAGGAGGAGCAAACAATGGGCAACAATAGGAATTAAAAAGTTTTGATTCCTTTAGAATATATGTCGGAACAACGCATGCTGGAACAACGCATGCCTGAACAACGCGGTTGGAACAACAACCGCGTTGTTACCACTAATGCCATTACCACGATTGCCTTAACCAATTTTCATTGTAAAGGCATTCCTGGTAAAGGCATTAGTGAACTGCATGCATGGTTCCAGCATGCGTCCCCCCACCCCTAAATATTACCTCAAACCCCCACCCCTAAAACCTAAAACCAACCCAAACCCCCACCCATGCCCCTAAAACTACCCCAACCCCCCAACCCGCCCCCAAAATTACTGAGACCCCTACCCCGTTCCTAAAACCTAAACTACCCCAACCCCCACCCCTGCCCCTAAATCTAAAACCACCCCAACCACCCAACCTGCCCCTAACATCACCCCAACCCTCCACCCCACCCATAAAACCTAAAACCACCCCAAACCCACATCCCTACTCCTAAAATTACCCCGACCCCCACCCCTAAAACCTAAAACCACCCCAACCCCCCACCCCACCCCTAAAAACAAAAACCATCCCAAACCCCCACCCCGTCCCTAAAACCTAAAATCCACCCAAACCCCCCACCCCGCCCCTAAAATTACGACACCCCACCCCACCCCTAAAACCACCACAACCCCCCACCCCTGCCCTTAAAACTTAAACCACCCCGGCCCCCCACCCCCAAAAACTAAAAATACTCCAACCCCCACCCCGCACCTAAAACTAAAAATGCCCCAACCCCACCCCCCCACCCCTAAACCTAAACCACCCTGTCCCCCCACTCCTAAAACTAAAAATACCCTGACCCCCCTCCCTAGCCCCTAAACTGCCCCTAAAACAAAAAATACCCCAACCCCACTCCCCCTCCCCTAAACCTAAACCACCCAACCTCCCACCCCTAAAACTAAAAATACCCTGACCCCCGCCCCTAAAACTAAAAATACCCCGACCCCACCCCTAAAACAGCCCCACTTACCTGATCACGTCGTCCTCCTCAGCCTACTCCCTTCTTCTGTGGCTTATCCACGCATGTGCGTGGTTCAGCACATGCTTGGTTAAGGCACCAAACAAGGAAGTCATGGTGAACTAAAGCGTTGTTTCGCTTTCGTTGTTCACTACTTCATTGTTAGGGAGTCGTTGTTAAGGCCGCTTCCCGATTCTTTTACCTTTCATTAATAAATTGTTGTTAAATAGTAAATAATCTTGAGGGGCTTTGGATCAATGAAATTCTAAGGCTGCAGTGCTTACCACAAAGTAATGATTTGCCACACAATTTGCACAAGTTCCAGATTGCACAAAAAACATTTCTAGTTCAAATGGATAAATTAATGCTGCAAGACAATATTCCATGTATTTTGCACTTCTGACACATATTTTAAATAAACTTGCCACATAATTGTGTTGCTCTATGCTGCATAATCCATCTGGCTCAGACAATGGTAAAGGTCATTATGATACTGAAATCCATATGTCACATGAAATGAAACCATGAAATATTTGTAATATTTCTCTATTCTCTGTCAAATATGGAATTTTATATCACAGAATTTTATATAATAAAACCACGCACACCTATATATGGATCTATTGCTGGCCCAGAAACGTACTATGGCTGTTGGTAGTATAGCTGTAATGCCTTGGGGTCAAAACACATGTTTACAGCATCAAAGCAATAACACAAGCATTTACGAAGCTAATATATCTCAAATTTTTAAAACGAGAATTGCCAAAGCCAATAGGTCAGGTTTGCAAATGAAAATACATACAACTTAGACTGTCTGCTTTGCTAATGCTTATCACTAGAGATTCCTCTAAACAGACATAAGTTCTTGCTGCAAATGGCAGCAACACCATGGGTATTTATTAGAGCTCCCTGGAGTTGAACAATGATCCTTTTTGTAGAAATCTCCTTTGAGTGAGACAAAGATCCTTTCTGTGGCAGACTGTAGTTTCTTAGGTCCTTACGAGAGGTTCTTGTAATCAAGAACTATTCTTTTCTGGATCTGGGTAGAGTACCTTAGGCTTTCATTAGTGGAAACTGGAGTTAAATATTGGTCCTTGCCATATTCAGTCACTGTCGGACCGCTGCCAAAGTGGTGGTCTGACCGCAACATTATGACCATGGCGAGCCACCACGGTCCAACCCCCGACACTATCAGGCTGCCATCACCCTGCAGCCTGGCTGTCCTGGTGGTTGTAATCCACAAGGGCAGTGCTGATTACAAGTTCCCATCTGCCAGCCTGTCCATGGTGGTAAACACTGCCATGGAAAGGCTGGTGGAATGGAGAACCCGGGGGCCTCCATGCACAGCCCCATCACGCATTCCACTGCCCGAAATATGGGCAGTGGAATACACGACTGGTGCTTCTGCACCCGCTGCACCGCCACATTACAGCCGGCCTCATTGGGAGCCGGCTGCAATGTTAAGGTCCTGTTCCCCACTGGGCCAGAGCCCGTTGGCCAGACAGGGAAGCCATGATAGGGTTGGCAAGGTTCAGGCCACACAGGTGGCCTGATGGTGGTATAGCATTGGCAGGCGGCCTCCACCGCCCCCAATGTCATAATGAGGGCCTATGTCATTATAGAAGACCCTGAAGTCAGAAACAAATATTTTGTGAATCAAACTCCCTGGTGTCAGTCACAAACACTTTTCAGAAGCATTGTGCAGCACCTTAGGTTGTTACCTGAACATTCTTAACTAATGCTAGCTAATTCTGTATAGAAATTAACTTGTGGGGAATAGAGAGAACGTATGAGAGAAGAAAACAAGGACCAAGGAAGTGTGGCTGAAAAACTGCATGAAGTGCTGTTAATTGAAAATAAAATGGTAGAGCAATGTGAAAAAACAAAAATTATTCTCTGACACCAGCAGTGTAAGGATGCAACTCACTCATTAGAGATATTTTCTATGGAGTAAGATGCAAATCCTTTTCAATAGAAAGATCCAGTACATTAGTTTGTTCCTAGAAGTCCCTGGTTTCAGAAACACATATTTTCCCACTAGGTTGCAGTACCATGGATCATTACAAGAGGTGCCTGGAGTCAGATTTTTTTTTTCTGCAGCATCTTTCAGTGTCTTAGGTTACTAGAGCACCTCCAGCAGGCTGCGGTACCTTAGGTCATTATTAGATGTCCCTGTAGTCCGAAACAAATATTTTCCAAGCAGGCTGCAGTACCTTACGCAGTTACTTGCAGTCTCTAGTGTCAGGTATATGTCAATATGTACATGTAAAAGATCACACAAGTGTAACCACTGATCTTTCAAACTTAGGATACCTAATAATTATGAAGATTGCAAAGCCCCTTGAATATCTTTGATTGACAAATTCAAAAGTTCTCTATGCTTTTGTTTTCAGCAGACCAGATCACAGAGAAGATGTTGCTTTAATATAAATTTGCATATTCACTTTCACAGATCTATTGATTCTTGCTCATTTTATATGGTCTAAATACATAAGCTATTACTGGGTTATGATGATAATAATCATTGTCATGGCTTTAAATGCATTACTTTATGCCCTGTTGAAGCCACACTAAAACTATTAGCTAATACCAGACTCGTGTATGTAGAGACCATTCTTGAAATGTAGAGCAGAACAGATGGGCAAGGGTGCTATAGCAACATGTGTTACCATCTGCTGGAATAAAATAAAATAAAATAAAATAAAATAAAATAAAATAAAATAAAATAAAATAAAATGAAGTGAAGTGAAGTGAAGTGAAATGAAAGGGGCGGTTAGGGACTCTTGAATAAGGCAAATATGCTCTTAATACCCAGCTGCAGTACTTTATTCAATTACATGAAGTCCCATTGGTATAAAAAGTGTTTTTCATACTAGCAGCTAATATTTTATGAGTGTTTTTCCAGGATCTATTAAGAACCATACCTGAGGGGAAATCAATGCACTTTCCCCTTGAGTTAGTGCTTACAAATGGCTAGAGAATTTGACATCAATTGCTGATAGGGAAGGGGGGGCTCTGGCCCTTACTGTGGTGGGCGAAATTCCGTTTTGGGGGTTGTTGAGTGGAAAGACGACCTGAGGCTCCAGGTGAGGAGACAATCACCGAGTAGTCAAAAATGGAGGTTACGTCATTGTCTTGGCATGTGTGGAGCTACCTAGAGATCTCCTTGTCTGACTGACTCCCATACTAATGGGATCCTTTAGGAATGGTTGAGCACACATTGAATAGCTTGCCCAAAACTGTATGTGTTGCCAGACAACAATAGATGAAAATACTACCAAACTGTCAATTCTCCGTGAGCCATTAAGCCATGTTTCGTGCACTACATGCATTTCTGGTGTTGTCTACATATGATATTCACAGCACTTTGCTTTCTGTTTTGATGCCTATTGTTTATGGAAAGGTGCCAGTACAAGCTGATAGCCATGTTTGATTGACTCCGCTTCCAACTGAATACAGAGAGCTGATCAAAAAGGAGCTATTTTGAGTTTACCTTTTTTTGTTGAGTTGACAGATACTTTTGAGGAGATTTACTAATTTATGACGCATGACAGCATAGCAACAAACGTTACCGTGCTGCTTTTTGCGAACAGGAAAGAACAAAGTAGTACCATACCTCTAAAATATGCTGCGTCTCTTTTCCCCTGGACTGCAACTTTTTCAAGCTGCTTAGCACCACATACATCGTGCAAACATGCATGCATGATGTCCAGCATAGACTTTGTACTGGAAGAGTACCATTCTGGTACAAAATACTACGTTTAGTTTGGAAAGTTTCCTCACATTGAATGTATGCTATGTAGTGTAATACACATGCAATGTGTGAACAGATAGGAAAGATAGAAACATTTTTTTGTTATCACCTGTCATGAGGAGGCATTATTTTTTAGCACAAATATCTGTGTATCATTGGGCAGACCCTGTGGCCAACCCTACTTTATGCAAATCAAAAGGCCATGTGCAGCAGCGGTTGGTCATCTGCGGGGGTTTGGGCGCAGGATATGTCCACCTCCCAGCCCTTTCCATCAACCTCCTGCTGTGCACAGCCTTGGGTTGTGCGCTGCACTGGGTAGGTCTAGTTAGGCATGGTAATACAATATTACTCTACATTAAAAACACCCTAAAACTTCACTGAAAAAACTAAAGATTAAAGTGGTTTTATAGTTGAGTATGGATATTATATTTTGCTTTGCATTTTAAAAAAATGAAAAATTCACTGAAAGCATCGTATCCAAAATGACATAATTGGTGCCAACGCTGCATGGTGGGGTCACCAGTTATAGCTACTTCTAACTAGGGAATTTTATTGCTTATTGAGTTTTAAATGTACCATTTAAACTGACATTTGCACCCAACTATAACTTCAATTTAACCTTTATATATATGTGGACATGTCCCTTTTTGCCAGGTCTTCCCCAGATTTTTGTCTTCTGTTGCTGAACCTGTTTGTGTTGATATTAAGGCTCTCTCCACGTTTTCCCTGCTAACCAGCGGTAAAGTACTTGTGCTCTCTCCTCCAAACATGGTAATTTATGTCCATAGTAAATGGTGCTAAATGTACCTAGGGCCTGTACCTTAAATGCTACTAGTGGGCTGGCAGCATTCATTGTGCAACCCTTTAAAATAGCTTATTTAAATATGTCTTAGGCTTGCCACTACAGCATATACTGTTTTGCCCTCACAAAATAAACTTTTTGCGAGGCTTAAACCTTCCTTTTTATTACATATAAGTCAACCCCTATGGTAGGCTCTAAAGGTTCAGAGAATGGGCTCCATTGTATATAAAATCACAGAACATGTGCACTTAAGCTTTACTAACACAGGTAGTGAAACAACTCCTAAAGTTGTTTTTCACTGTTGTAAGGTGTAAGGCCTATCTCTCCCATTGACTGACACTGGGATACCTTATTTAATTTAATATGTGATAACTTTTGGATTTGGAGCAGATAGAGACTTAATGAATTGTAAAATGAATTAAATGAATTGTAATATAAAAACCTCTTTAATGGTAAAGTCAGATTTAAGGCATAATTATGAAAATACCACTTTTACAAATGAAACTTTCAACAAGTGACATTTTCTGATTGTAACTATTTGTGCTTTCTGCCAGTGTCCTGGGTCACATGACTGTGTATGGTTCTGCTGTTGGGATGTAGTATTCCTGCCAGACAAGTGACACAAAGGGAAGTAGGTTTAGGCAGTATGGGCCATACTGCCAGGATGGCTGAGGAAAGGGTGTCCCCAACCTCACCACACTTCAAAGTACTTGCCTCCAGTACACATAAAGGAATCTGGCACTAGTCTTTGGTCTCCCCAGACTTCTTGGAGCCTTGACAGGGGAAGTAAAGAACTTTCCAGTAAGAGGTGAGGGTAGTATAGGAAATCCCATGACTTCAAAGGCAGGTGCAAAGTATAAATATTGAGCCCTCAGCACTCTCCTGGAGCTGTGGGCTTTACAGAAGAAGGACTGCCCTGCCATAAGAGGAATGTCTTGATTCTACCACAGGCCTACCATGCTGCTTTAGGAGTGCATTTTTCTCACAGAAGGAAGACTGGACCCCCTCCCTTCATCTCAGGCTAACATGAGTGACTCCACGGGTCAGTAGGCTGCAGCTACAGTGACAGAACAAGCTCCAGAGATCTCCCTGCAATAACCCAGCTGACCGGCTGCACTGGACCTGCCTCGATCTATAACTAGATATATATGTATATGTAAATTATCTTTTATATATATATTATACATAAGTTAGCTCCTTCATTGTAAGTTATGGGGTTATCTGACAAGTGGGGGCTGAGACAAAGGAAGGTCCCAAAAGGCAAAATCCCCATGCAATTCATAGGGAGATTTGAACATCGCTGCATCCAAAACTACTGAACGGAATTACACATTATTTTGCAGGATGTTAGATCTTGATCCAGGAAGCATGCTTTTTGTGATTTGATGTAAATCTTTTCAGGTAAGTTTTGAGAAATTAAGGTACAAACATATTTGTATATCTGGACACGAGAGTCCCAAAAGCACAATTTAAAAAAAATAGAGCGTTCTGACTGGCTGAGGGGGCTTTTTACCATTGGACCACTGGAGTGAGGGTCCTGCGGGAGCAAGTGCTGTGATTGGCTTGCTGCAACCTGAACAAAAATGTTGCGACAACCATCATAGGACTCAGGGACTTAGGCCCTCATTATGAGGCTGGCAGTCATTAGACCGCCAGCCTCGCCGTGGCGGTCTTACCACCGTGTACCCAGCGGTAAAGACCGCCACATTACAAGTCGTAGGGTTTGGCAAAAGCCAAACCTCAAAAACGCCGCCTGGACCACCGGTTCGGTCGCACCGACATGGAAGGAGGTGAGCACCGCCAGCCTGTCGCCAGGCCTCAGCCTTCCATCCGGATTACGAGGCTGCAGACTGCCAGGCTTTCCGTGGCGGTCACCCTGCCACAAAAACCCTGGCAGTAACACAACTGGCGACAGGAATCTCCATTCCTGTTGCTGGCACACACATGCACACATGTCCACACACCTCCCAACCCCTCCACACACTTCTAAACATCCCCCCAACCGTACACATCAATCCAAACACTGACACCTGCATTCACACTGACATACACACACCCCTACTCACACATACACACCCCCTCCTCAAACATTCACACACTCTCCCCTCCGCATATGTACACTTGCACACATATACCCCCACTCACTCGCAGACTTGCCCACATGCACCCACATTCGCACACATACACCCACAAACCACACACATGCACCAAACACTCCTCCCCTTGCGGACAATCACTTGCGTTCTCCATTGAGGAGGTCGTCAGGGAGGGTATGGGTCCTGGCAGTTTTGCACCGCCATCACCACCACTCCAGCAAGACTCCGCCAAGCCGTATTATGACTCCTAAAACAGCAGTTGGAGTCTTGCTGCCATGGCGGTGCTGGCGGTGCAACCGCCTCTTCGGAGTTAGACTTTGACACCATAAATGGACGGAAGTCCTCCAATGACTCCTAATATGGCAGTCAGCAGACCGCCAGCACTGGTGGTCTGTTGACTGCTGTGGCTTCGGTGGTCTCACTAAAAGACCGCCAAAGCCGCAATAAGGGCCTTAGTCCCCTGTCCTGGAGATGTTCAAAAAATATGTTTAAGGGGATAGGTTAGAGATGCTGTGCTCCCTTTGACGTTGTGCAGGGTGGCAGTTTGTGTTCTTTAAAACTTTTTTTACTATGATCCCATGATACTCTTGCAGGATCACAGCAAAAAAAAAAAATGGCAGCAAGGACTGTTTTTTTTAAATTAATGTGACCCCCGGGTGGGCCAGGGCTGGGAAGTCAATGTATGTATTTATTTGGAGAGGGAGTGTCCATGGGGCCTGCTCCCAAGCTGACTTTGCCCTGTGGGACCCCATCCCCTAGGGCCTCAAATTTTAAACAAAAGGGAGAAGGCACATGGGTTCCCCCTTGTTGAGCCTTTTTAAGGCTCAAAGAACCATCCTCAAGCCCAACATGCATTTGATGGGGAGGGGACATAAGAACCCCACCCTTGCTGAACATCTAGGGACCCTGGGGACCCCATCTACTGGGACTGAATTATAAGAGAAGGGGTGAGGCACATGGCACTTCTCCCCAAGCCTCTTCAGTCCCCAAGGACCCCATTCCCAGGCCCTAATTTATTTTGTAGGGGCGTCAGTGCGTATCTCTCCCCATTCTGATATTGACCCTGTGGGCCCTATCTCCCTGGGCCCAATACTGTACAGGGCTCTGAGGAGCTCCTCTGGGGACACTATGGTCCTCTACCTGGGAAAATGAAGAAAAACCCTGACTGCACTCTCCCAGGAAGGGGACAGAACTTTGCTCCCACACTAAAAAAAGGCTGCCCTCACCCGGTCAGGAGCGAAGAAAGATTCTGGCTCCAGGCAGCACCCAGTGTGCTGTGGAGTTAGCCAGAGCTGCGAGGGCCCTCGGACTTCCCCTGCAGCTTCCAACAGCCAGTATTGTGAGCACTCCAGGTGGGCGCAGGGGCACCCAGCTACAATTTAAAAAAAGGCCAGTTCTTGCCAGGGGAACAGTCTCAGGCTACAGGGGCCTAAAGCTCCTCCATGACCCCCAAAAGAAATGGATAAGTGGGTGCCACGGGTGGGCACCGGGACAGTCACTTAGTAAAAATAATTCCAGCTCCTGTTGGCACACATAATAGGGAGCCAACCAAGATTAAACATGTGGGTATCCCAGGTGGGCACAGGGACATCCATAAAAAACTTATAATGACAAAAAGTGATGATAAAAGAGCAGCAGTAGCCATTCAATACTCCTTGAAAGAGCGCCCCATAATTTGATGAAAGGGCTATTTTCACTTTTCTTTAGCTTGGTGATGTCCCTAGAAGGGGCAGGGTTACCAACAAGAATTTTCTGTAATGTTGTGGGGTACTTCAAGGAGTGCAGCAGCCCCATAGAAGCATTACAACACAACAGTAGGTCTTGTGGGTAATTAAATCTATGACCCAAGGAGAATTACCATATTTATTCAGAAACACTGTTAGCTAGAGCTCTGTGCTCTACAGGTAGAGTGCGAGCCCTCTGGTGGTTGATTTTTATGATTCCATTATGTGGCACCCAAAAAATGGAGAAAGAAAGATTCAGAGATTCTGGGTAACAGAACCTGGTCAGAGCCCAGAGACATGTTGATCTTATTTTTTTGTTTTAAGTGTGAGTTTTTCTTTTAGGGTTTCTCAGCCTACAAAATGCATTCATAAAAATTATGTCAAAAGAAAGACTCACAGATATGTTTTTTTTTTTAAACTTTATTAGATATTTTTATAATATTAGGACGAACTCACTGTTAATAAATATTGCGCTGTATGAACTACTGAAACATACGATTTGTTAAAAAGTTGAGTTTTGGACAAAGATCATAGATCTGCTTCATATATAGAGAGAGTTTTCCCCACTTGCTAAAGCCAAAAGGCCCACTTTTTATATTTGGTGTTGTGACTCTTTGCAAAAGTCAGTAAGTCTGTCTGAGTGTGGCCAGGACCTGTGAGACCAACCCCACAATGAATATGCTGAAGGCTGTGCGTGACGTTGGTTGGCTGCCAGTGAGGGGTTGGGCGCAGGGCATGGCCCTGGGGCAAACCCCACACCTCACAGGAATAAAGGCCACACATGGTGTGAAGTTGGCATTATGAATGGTAATAAAATATTACTTTACATCTAAAAAAACAACTACAAAGTCACTGGAAAAAACAAAGATGAAAGTGACATTATTGTTAGGTATGGTAATAATATCTTACTTTCCATTAGAAATCCACCTTAGGAATTCACTGAAAAAAACAAAGGTTAAAGGATCGTTATAGTTAGTTGAAAATGGCAGTTAGAATATACTGTTTAAAACTAACAAAAGCTACTGAAATTCACCAGTCATAGTTATCTCAAGTAACTATAACTCTTTCCCTAAGGTACCAATAACTCTTGCCCTCACCATACACTGCTAATTACCCCACATATTACATCACTCAATTACATTGTTGATGGAAACGCTGTGCACGGGGAAGGCAAGTTTACCTCTGTGAATCAGGTTCTGTGTGCATACATGAGCATGGAAATAGCACAAGCCCTGTCGGTGAGTGTGTTTGTGCATATTTAAATTTATATGGTGCATTGTGTACAAGTCATTAAACTTTGAAGTGCTAGTAGTACTCCATGTCAAACAAGGTAAAGGCTGAGCACATCTGATGTGGGTTTCACGAGTATTCTTTAAAGTAGGTTGTGTCTTAAAGCCAGATCGTGTTCGCAAACTATCTGTGAGAAAGTCCAGAGCTTCTGTTCACAATAGATTATCCATCAGTGCATATCTAGGGATGTATTAAACAGGTGCAATACAGTCCTATGGATAAATTATATTTGACGCACTGCAGATTGTTGAATAATGTAAAATGTATGGGTGGTCCACATAGCAATCGTTTGGCTCGAACTGGGGTACTAAGCATGGCTCTGACATTAAAAGCCATTGTGCTTTTCTCTGGAATGTGAGTAACATATCTTACCAAACTACGTAGGGATGTCCTTAGGGCCTGACAAAAGAAGTCCTTACACTTCAAAATTCACACCTGTCAACCTGTTGTCTGAAAATTGCTGGTTACATGAAGTCTTTAAGAGGGTAATCCCATTAAGATAAATAGAGCACAAACACTTTTTTTTTAGGGTGTTCAAGGTTTAAAAAGGGGGTGACCCAATTCATGTCCATAGGGGCATTTCCTTTGTTAGGTGGGTGAATACCAGTAAAAAGAGCATAAAACCCACCACATGTAGGTGAGTTGACAGATATACTGTATACCCTGCATGTGACCAAAGGTTATGTCCATTATCACTTGATTGGTGATAGAAAATGTGACCTGGGTGTAGCTTGTTGGAGTCATTCAAGTTCAAAAAATCTAAAAGATGCTGTGACAATGACTGAATGAGGACACCAGCGATGTCATCAATTCTGTCATTTAAGATGGCCTCAGTGCTGTCATCAATGATGTAATTTAACATGTCATGAGTGATGTAATATGTGAAACAAGCAGTGCATGGTGGTGGTGCCAGATATAGTAACCTCACTAAATTATAACTTGTGAACTTCAGTGGTTTTTTTGTTTTAAATGTTAGTTTTTATTGCATTTCAAAGAGTAACTATAACGTCACTTTAACGTTTGGCTTTATCAATCAATATCTGTCGGGTTCTGGTAACTTTCAAACTTAAGCATACCTCAAACCACCTCACGTAACCTGCGGCCAATGCCTGTTGTCTTCCAGTGAGGCCAAGTGCCTAATCCCACTCCAGTCGCCTAACTGCATCCTTCAACCATTCACAGTAGGGTTTTGCCCGAGGGCCTGATCTATGTGCATCCTCACAATTGGTGTTTTACCCCCACAGTCAACTCACAGCTGCGCATGCCCAGCCAGGTCCTGCGCCCAACCCCCACCCCGCTGGAGGTTGGGTGTCCATTGTGCATGGCTTTCTCAATGGTACTCCACCTGCCAAATTTAGAGATGGCTAGAGGACCAGTGGTTGCCTCTGTTAATTGAAGGGAACAGAAGTTCCTTTAAATGTACTAAACGTTTGCTGGATGGCCACAGTCAATTTGACAGGCATCCAACAAGCTTTTGATTTTTTTTTTTTTTTTCAGAAGTAAACTCTCAATGTGAGATTTGTTTTCTGAAAAACACTAAATCATTAACGACCCACACACCTACACACCCACACACCCTGGCAGTTTTCTCCCCAGGAGAGGTGGTCATTATTGTTTTTTTCCTGTCCCTCACCTCCAGGTTTATCTTGGTGGTGATCTACAGGATCAAAAAAGCATTACCCTGTACATGCTGAATAGGGTGGAATATCCTTCCTCTGACACTCCCCGTTTGAGCTAGTATTCCTATTCCTATTAATGAGGGAAGTGCAATCGGGCCCAGATATATAAAGAGCATGCTTTGCCCTTTTATCACTCACATTAGAGCAAGGAAACGCAAGCCCTTTAATAGGATTTACTTGGATACGCAAACTCACCTTGTATGCTCTGCGTGGCTTAGTAAATTCAGAATGATGAAAGGTAGCACAAATTAGTGACTTGCGTAACTCTGCGTTGGGAAGGCGGGCCATGGCTGCAGCATGGTGGTTCTCATGAATCCACCCATAGATTTTGACAAAATCTCAGATTTACCAAGGTTAGTAAACATGAGATTGCATCAAAATGGTACACCTTCCCAACAGAGGCATAACAACGAGAAATACCTTTTTTTTCTCCTTGTTATTTCATCTTTCTGCCTGTGCTGTATTCTTCAGCATGTGTAGAAAGAGGAAAATGCTTCAAAGGATGGTTTTGAGCAGGAAAGAGTCCTTTCCTGAACAAAGCAATCCTCCCTGGAGGCACGCTTGCACCATCGTGCAAAGGTGCGTGGGTTGGCGCTAGGCAGCACTCAGTGAGCTAGCACAGGGAGAGAACAGGAATGTGTCATTTCTTAGTAGATACAGTGCATTTCTGCTCTCTCCCTGTCACACAAGGCAGCACAGCAAGTTGTCTTGCTGCTTTGCGTTGCATGACTTTTTGATGATTCTGCCCATAAGAGTTTGACAAGCATGGTATTTTGTAACATAACCCTGTATGGTAAACTCTAAATGAGGGTCTAAATCTATACTTATATATATGTTTATCTTGACAATTGAGTGGTAGTCGATATTCTAGTAGATCGATTTTAGAATTTTAGTTTTTAGTAGTACACCCAATGGAATAGGAAACGAATTCCTACGCCCATCCAATAAAGTTGATCGATTTAGACAATGTTCTAAACTATGAATTTCACCACTGAAGGTCCACATGTCCTTGCAGTAGTATACGAGTGTAATTTTGTGTGTTTAAAAGAAGGACAGTTGGTTATGTTGACATTGTCACCTCTGGTCCTATTGAGCGTTGCTAACTGTTTTATCCTTCTCACAAAGATGTCCGACTATTGAAGCAAGCAGACCAAGTGGCCTCATTCAGAATTACTATGCTGAACCCTGGACTATTTCCTCAGCCCCTTCTAGGTAAGAGAACGTACCTGTTATACGTCATTGTGTGGCATAGGTGAACACTGCAGATATTTATAGTTGATAACTTCATATGTGCATACACAGAATGTTAAGGGCATTTGTGTATAGTGCAACTCTCCATATGTGGATTCTTTGGCCCATATTTATACTTTTTTAGTGCCGCATTTGCATCATTTTTTGACGCAATACGACTCAATTTTACAAAGTATAATTGTACTTTGTTAGTTTGCTCCATTTATGCATCAAAAAATGATGCAATTGCGGCGCTAAAAAAAGTATAAATATGGGCCTTAGTGTACAACTTAATCCATATGCGTAGTGCCACACAGCATGTGTTTATTGGGCTATAGTGCACATACATAAAAAGTACCAATGCACATTCACTGCTGGATACACTGGCAATGCATGTGCACATAGTGTACTAAAAGGTGTTTGAACGGTGTAGCACGGCGTATGCCTGTAGAGTTACATTGCACGCGTCCATGGTTTAATGCCCCCGCGTGTGTTGCGCTGCATGGTAATATTGTATTGTTATATAGGGCAATGCTACATACATCTTATAGGGGTAGTAAGTGTTACATAATTGCACTTTACAATGTGCATGAGTTGTACACTGCATATTTGTACAGTGTAATAAAAACTAAAGCAATATTCACATTTAAAGAACAACATTCAGCGTGGATAATAAATGTTCCCGAAATGTATAATATCAATGTGAAAGTTTTCTTTGTTTTTTGTCCCCATGGATGATGATCTGACATGTAAAGCTTTTCTGGGGGAGTAACAACAAGAATTATCTTTTCTAAGCAGTCTCAATTGCTGGTTGATTGTCAGAGAACAGGATAATTTAGAAAAATTTAATCTATATGTTAAGAATCACCTATATTATGCAAGTCAGGGGTGGCTTCTTCGCAATGGCGAAGGAGCGTCTCCTCCACCCCCTGGTTGAGCAAGAAACAAAACAAAACAAAAAAGATAGTTCACTACCGTTTCATTTTTCTTCTGGAGGGTCAGCCAGCATGTGAAGGGAGGGGCAGGGCTGGACCACGGGAGGTGGTGAGGGGAAAGGGGAGGAAGTGAGTGTGCACCTAAGTGCGCATGTGTGTTTGACCAGCCGTCTTAGGCCGGCCAAACACACATGCATAGTTAGATTTTTCCATCCCAGCTGTGTTGAACAGCCAGGCTGGAGAAACTGCACGGACCCCAGGGTTGTGTCTGAGCAGAAGTCCAAGCTGCTCAGACCAATCCTGGTACTGCTTTCATTCTAGGTTTAGTATGAAAGCAGTTCCAGAATTCCTGAGGAGCCTGTGCTGGTGTCCCAGTGAATGCTGGGACACCACATCAAAGGAAGAGGAGCGACGAGCTAGGTGGCAAGAGACGGCAGCATTGGGGTAAAGGTACGTTTTTTTTTTTTTTAATGTTTACCCACCCCTTAGTCTCTATCCCCCTCACCCCTCTCCTTGAGATTTGCGCCAGCTGCAGGTGGTGCAAGTGTCAGCATTTTGATACAGCCTGTTAGAAATGGGGTCTTTGGTTGACAGTCAGGTTACCCCCTGTTCAAGCAAGGACCCTCACTCTAGTCAGGGTAAAAGAGAATCACCCTCAGCTAACCCCTGCTTACCCCCTTGGTAGCTTGGCAGAGCAGTAGGCTGAACTTCAGAGCGCTAGGTGTGAAGTATTTGTACCAACACACACAGTAACTTATTGAAAACACTACAAAATGACACAACACCGGTTTAGAAAAATAGGAAATATTTATCTAAACAAAACAAGACCAAAACGACAAACATCCGACATACACAAGTCAAGTTATGAATTTTTAAAGATTAAACTAAAAAATAGCGCTTAGAAGCAAAAATGCTTCGATGAGATGTTAACACGGCGTTGTGACGGAGTCGTTCCCAACAAGCCGACTCCAGCGGCGCCGGACACGGAGTCGTGTAGACCTCCAAGTACAGTACCTTTGGTGAAGAGTGAAAACAAGCCGATGCGCGAAGTCGGGAATCGCGGCATCCGTGCGAAACGTTGAATCCGTGCACTTCGAGCGGCGTCGGTCACGACGTGGTGCCACGACTTCCACGGAGTCGCAGACTTCAGCTGGGCTGCTGCGGCGTCGGGCCTGCGAAGAGCGTCGCGTTCCAGTGAAGGTCACGGCGTCAGGTGTGGGTGACGTTACCGGATTCAGCAGCGGCGTCGGTCCGAAGTCATCCGAAGTCGATTTCCTTGGATTCCACCAGCTTTCCTTTCAAGGGCCCAGGGACTGGATAGGGCACCACTTGTCGGGGCAGGAGTCCCTCCAGAGACTCCAGGTGCTGGCAGAGAGAAGTCTTTGCTGTCCCTGAGGCCTCAAACAACAGGAGGCAAGCTCTAACTCAAGCCCTTGGAGATTTCTTCACAAGATGGAAGGCACACAAAGTCCAGTCTTTGCCCTCTTACTCTGGCAGAAGCAGCACTGCAGGAAAGCTCCACAAAGCACAGTCACAGGCAGGGCAGCACTTCTTCCTCAGCTATCAGCTCTTCTCCAGGCAGAGGTTCCTCTTGGTTTCAGAGGTGTTTCTTAAAGTCTGTAGATTTGGGTGCCCTTCTTATACCCATTTTAGTCTTTGAAGTCACCTTTCTTCAAAGGGGACTCACACCTACTTGTGAAATCCTGTCTTGCCCAGGCAAGGCCTCAGATACACACCAGGGGGTTGGAGCCGGCATTGTCAGAGGCAGGCACAGTCCTTTCAGATGAGAGTGACCACTCCACCCCTCCCTCCTAGCAGAGATGGCTAATCAGGAAATGCAGGTTGCACCCCAGCCCCCTTTGTGTCACTGTCTAGTGCGAGGTGAAAAACAACCCAACTGTCAAACTGACCCAGACAGGGAATCCACAAACAAGGCAGAGTCACAGAATGGTTTAAGCAAGAAAATGCTCACTTTCTAAAAGTGGCATTTTCAAACGCACAATCTTAAAATCAACTTTACTAAAAGATGTATTTTTTAATTGTGAGTTCAGGGACCCCAAACTCCACATGTCCATCTACTCTCTAGGGGAATCTACACTTTAATCATATTTAAAGGTAGCCCCCATATTATCCTATGAGAGAGACAGGCCTTGCAACAGTGAAAAACGAAATTGGCAGTATTTCACTGTCAGGACATATAAACCACATTACTATATGTCCTACCTTATCCATACACTGCACCCTGCCCTTGGGGCTACCTAGGGCCTACCTTAGGGGTGCCTTACATGTAAGAAGAGTGAAGGTTTAGGCCTGGTAAGTGGGTACACTTGCCAAGTCGAATTTACAGTGTAAAAATACACTTACAGACACTGCAGTAGCAGGTCTGAGACATGATTACAGGGTTACTTGTGTGGGTGGCACAACCAGTGCTGCAGGCCCACTAGTAACATTTGATTTACAGGCCCTGGGAACCTCTAGTGCACTTTATTAGGGACTTAACAGTAAAACAAATATGCCAATCATGGAGAACCAATTACGTACACATTTTAAACAGGAGCACTTGCACTTTAGCACTGGTTATCAGTGGTAAAGTGCCCAGAATAACAAAAACAGTAAAATCAGAGTCCAGCACACATCAACAACCTGGGGAACAGAGGCAAAAAGTTAAGGGAGACCATGCCAAGGATGAAAAGTCTAACACTGCCTATACACCATGGGTCGCCCACATGTCAAACATCACTTCCAGTATTTCACAGCCAGCCTTTTATCATGGTTTGCATCCACCAACCTGACCCCTGAGCCCCAATATGCCAGGGCTCCCCTCACTGCGGCAAAGAATTACCTCAAGTATGTCAGCCCCAACATTTTTCCATTGGTGTTCCTTTGTGTCAAGTATTACTTCTAGTTTTTCCGTGCCTGCATTTGGGTGCTCTCTTTTATATCAAGAATTACATCCTATACCAAGCACCAGCATTTTGCCATATGTGCCCATATGCCAAGAATTTCCTGCAAAATAGAAGCACCACCATCTTTCCATAGGAGACCCTTGCCCAGAATTACTTCTTGTACCTCAGGGTCTGTATTGTGCCATGGGTGCCCTTCCTTATGCTAAGACGTTTTTGCAATATACCAGCTGAAGCATGTAACCTTGGGCACTGCCATAAGCCCAGAATTATATTGAATATGACTTGGTCAACTGCAAGCTCACAATCATAAACCATGCAAACAAACTCTTACTCACTTACCCTGTCTTACTCATACTCACTCACATTCACTTTCTTCACCCACTCGCTGTATTTCATACTCCCTCACTCCCACTCAGTGTTATTCACATACAAACATACTGATACTCATTAGTTCTCACTCTCACTTACAGACCCACTTATACACACTCACCTGTTCACACTCCTTGATTCCGGGCCTTAGTGTAACTGCCCTTACTGCACCATTGATAGCTACACCCCTTACTCCATTCCACACCCTTTCATAATCTCCAATCACTCACTCTTTCTAATGCACTCCCTCTCTTTCTCTCATTCCCTCACACTCACTTTCACGTATTGGCCCCTGGCCTCAGAGGAGGCAAAATCAGTGCCTGAAACACCTGGGCAGCTGATCCTTATTTGTCGGTTGGGCCCCCACTTTTCTGTTTTTTTGCCATTTTTTTGTTACACAAATAGTGAATATTTTATCCACTACTAGTGTAAAACATGTAGTACAATTAGGTGCAATATGTCACTATCTAGCAGCTGAGGTACGTAAAAATGATGTGTTTACATTTATGATGTATGTGTACTTGCAGGTGAGAATGTGTTTATGTAACAGGGAGTATGTGAATGTGTGTGTATGTGCAAGCGTGTGTGTGTGTGAAAGTAAATGTTAAATGGTGTGTGATATCACTTCCGCCACCACTAACATTTGGTGAATTGACGTCCCTGGCTGACTTGCTCACAGGCAGTGTTCATGAAAACACAAAAGGCATGCTTTCGTGAACACTGCTCACTTAATTCATTAGCAGTTGTTGCACAGGACAGTAAGTGGTGCCTCCCAGGAGACAGAGTTGCACCCTGAAGCCCCTGATAAGGACCCTCAGGGCACACTGACCTGCAGCAACTGAGTGCAGATTCCCCAAAACTAGGCCTCACGTTTGCGATGAGCAAAATACCCGTCTCAAATGTGCAACTGCAGTTTTTTGGGCCAGAGTTCTCAAAGCCTGGTTGGGGCCTCCAGAAAAGAGAAAGACAGCAAGTACAAAAGCTGTATCCGCGTTTCTTGCCAATACCTTTAAGCATAAAACAAAACCGAAAACACTGATGGGAAGCACCTGTCAACGTATTTCTCTTTTGAATAGAGAGTGTGTAGTGCATCAGAGCAGTGTGTGAAAAGAAGCTCTAGGATGCATTTCTGAAGAGTTTTGACTAACGCAGAGGATCTCAGATCCCAGGGTGCTTGATCTGACCTACCGCAGTAGTTACTTTACCTATGCCATCAGGAGAACGTTTAGCCAGCTCTGGCTTAAAAACAGCAGCATTATTCACGTTGAAACTCGTACACCCATGTTAAAATGGAAATGTGAAACTGCTAGTCCTGTTATCCACATTGATGTAGCAGAAAGGCCTTGACTGGGTGAAGGCTTTCCTAATGACATAGGGGTCATAATGCAAGCTCTAGAACACCAAGCTAGTTTCCACTTACTGTGTGCACTGTACCGAAACTCAGAACGGTATGGGGGTGAAGGAATTCACAAAAAATGTATGTTTATAGATGTACATGGGATCTGATCTGACTGCACAGGAGTAAATGTGCAACATTTGGGAATTTACAGACGTTCAGACAAGTCACAGCTTCCAAGATGTGCTACTGGGAAAGTCATGTGAAATCTGCAATCTGCAAACGACGTCTTGAACCTCACACTATGAATCTCTTGCCTCGAATATACTACGGCATAATTTTGTGTAGTTTTAAAACCATTTATGCCTGATTGGTATCGATGCCTGTTAGGTGCAAATAGAGCCATGTGTGACTATAAATGGAGTGTTATGATAGTACTTGCCTTTGAGAACCAAGGTCACAATTAAATGAAGAGTTTGTAGAGGTGAATTTACAGCTACCTCGCAAAGTACGTTTATATACTTGTTGATATGAAATTTCCCATGTATAACCTTGTTTATATTAATGTCTTTATGTAGAACAGTGAGTCATGGTTGAGACTTCAAGAAACAAATGCCTGTTTTGATTTTGATTTGCTAATACCTTTTTGCTGTTTGGATAATCTGCACAAAATTTAGCATGTGTTTTACACCTAACTCCCTCAGCTCAGGTTTTTCTTTTAAATTGCAAAGTAGTCTAAGGCATCATCAGTCTTACAATGTCAAATCAGGACTTGCAGTATCCATTCCCTGATACCAGAGGATGTTTGCCTTGTGGGAGAACTGAACACCTTAAGTGATGTCAGAAGTGATGTGGCAGGCTGATGCTACCCATGACCACATTGATAATATAATTAGTGACATCATTAGTGAGATCATATGTAGTGTTTTGGAGAAGTTGTGGTTGTGTGTCCCATCCTGGCTGGTGAATTTCATATGGTTTCAGGTTTTCCACTGTAACCAAAACATTTCTTGGGCACTCTGAGTCCTAGTGTGGCCACCCTTCCAATTTAGTAAGTCACATATCAGGGCCCTAGTGCCACAGGACGTGCTGCACGATAGATTACCGCTTTTTCAAAGAGCAGGAGCTTGCAGATGGGTGGGTGTAAGGTACAACAAGCAAGGTGATGGAAGCAGACCATATTCTTGGGGGAAAAGATGTGTTTTAAATCCTTTTGTTCTTTCCCAGGTCTGCTAGTGGAGAGTGTTCGGTAATGAGTTTTGGAAAAATTACCCCTCATAATTAATTTTAATTAATCATTGTTTTTATGCAGCATGAATGTAGCCAAATGAGCAGAAGTGGGCTTCACAATCAATATATTTATAATAGCAATAGCGATGTTTTCTATATTGAGTGCCATGTTGCCCTACTGTCGTCTCTTAGTACTGTAAACAATGGGCGTTAAAAGTGGTATTACTACCCAATTTAATATACTGACCTCCTCAAAACGATAGAAGGCTATGCCAGCCATGCCCTGATATGAGCATCTGAAATGCATGTTACAGCAGACGCCAGTATCAAACGTTTAACTCACTGAGCTATCCTGGATCATGCAAACAACCTGAGATAACCAGAACTGTGCAGTGAAAAATGAGGGCTAAGAGGATAGTAGTGAAGGGTGATATTATTTGGATTGAACCAATATTACAGACAGGACAAGTGGGCAAGCTGGAACTGTGACACAAAACCTTAGCTTAGAAGCTTTCATGCACAAAGTGGCAAAGGATGATAGGCCTTCCACTAAGCTTAGGTAAAATGTCCACTTATAGCAAAATCTTGACAATAAAGAAAAGTAAAATGGATCTCCAACATTCACTGCCCAGCAGTGGACAAAACTGCAAAGTCCTGGATGTCACAATTTCGTGAAAATTGTTTTAAAACTTTGCCATGTTTGTAAAACATAACGGTGGTAAAACTCAAAAAACATTCAGACAGAAAAATGAGCCATGGTTTCAGATGGGAGCATTGCACTGCCTGCAGGGCTGGACAGGCTGGGAGCACGCTGCTGAGCAGCTGCTTACCTGTTATTATTCACTTACACTGCTCTGTGTCCTTTTCTGCTTCCATAACTTTCACATTTGGGTGCAGGATTACTAAAATCTTGTATTGGGAATGTGGCACGCAAAGTCAATTTGTGTGGTTTAGTAAATAAAAAGTAATGCAACACATAGTAAAGCCTTGTGTTACCTTTCATTAGGAAGGCATTACATGGGTGCATCCACACATGCATTTTAATTCAAACCTAGATTTACAAGGATTGTAAAACTGGGACTGTACAAAACATGTGCACCTACCTGATATAACAATTAGAAATCTCTTCTTTTCTTCTTGTTTCTTCTGCGTATGCTGCATTCTGTTTCCGAGGATTGTTGTTGTGGTTTTTGTGTAGTAAGATATCCATTTCTGCATAAAAGTAATCCAGCAGGCAAGGGTGTCTGTGTTTGCACTAAGCAGCCACTAGTGAGCCAGCGCATTAGGGGGGGGAGCTGAATAGTGCCATATCTTGGCAATTATAGCACTGTTCAGCTCTTACCTGTCCACGTAACACAGCACAGCAACTTGCCTTGCTGCACTGCATTATGAGAACCATCAGTAAATATGTCTTTCGGTGTTCTGGAAGAGACAAAAGGATGCCGTGAGTGACCGGCAAGAAATGTAGTTTCCCTCTCCTACTCAGGTGATAGCAGAGTGTCACAATTACCCAGAGCCTACTATCCAGTGTGTGTTGACTATGACATCCAACTGTAGTAAACTAGGCTTAGGCTGAGTGCGCAGAGTTGAGCTATGCGGAGTTCCGCTACCGGGCAGAGTTCTCCATTGCGCCCTTTCGCATTGCATTTGAAATCACACTCAATGTGAAGTGCGGACTTGAATTCAATATCTTGCATGAATGGCACCATGCAGTTTGCAAGGGCGCGGCCATCTTGTTTTTCACTCTTTACAGTGCTGGGGCTTCTACATCTATGTGACCTCAATCTATGCAATCCTCTACCCATACTTCATCTAACCCTATTTTTCTATTTATCGTGTTAGGGTTCCTTTTTGTGACTCATTATTTTTATGTTATTTTACTTTTTTGTGTGTTTTTTGTGACTTTTTTGTATTTTTGTTTATTTTCCCCCTTTTCCTTCCATTTCCTCCTGTTTCTTTTTCTTTTCTCATACCCTACTATTTTGCCTCCTTCAGACTGAGACAAGACAAAATGAAAGGAATGCAAAGAAGCCAGCACTCTTAGTCTGACTAAAAGATTTATTAAGGCACTTCCCAAAAGGTTTGTACAGAGAAATAATAAAGTGAACGTTTATGTCAAATGCAGCAACACAAGTGCACTTCTGAAAATATTTACAGCAGTAGAATAATAATGATCATAGAAACAAAGACAATACACTACTTCAACCATGGATAATATAACTATGTATTGTGATTATATATCCATGTACAACGCAAATATAAAAATAAGAATTAAAAATGCATCAGAATGGGGCTTAACATAGCCATTATCTCTTTGCCAGCTCCAAGTCATGAACCCAAACGACTGCAAAAGAGAGAACTACCCACACTGGGAATCCAAGCAAGGCACCCCCTTCTGAAACTCTAACGATTGTGGTTGCATTTTTTTTTATTTTAAAAATTAAGAATGGGATCTGCCATCTAAAAACTGTATACTGTGTTGTGTATAGCCACACCAACCACCAGTGGAATAGAGGGAGCCTGCTCCTGTTCCTCAGCTACAGAAGCAGATGGAGCAAGGGGAGATGAGGCAGCAGGGACGGGCGTTAGTAATTCAAATTCCTTGCTTATTGAAAATCACTGTTACTAGCTACAAGGGCATTTTCATGATCAGATTAATGAACCTCCTGCATTACAGCTAAAGCAGTGGTTGGGTTACTTATGGTCTCTTTTATCTGCAACTCAGCAAAAGTGCATACAATGTATGCTAAACAATGATGGTTTGATGGAAATGAGGGAGGGACTGGTCCTTCTCAATGTAACAGATGCCCAGCTGCACTGAACAGACGTTCAGCAGACACACTGGCTAAAGGACGAGCCAGAAACGTTTTTGCCAGCTTGCTGAGCTCTGGCTATTGGTATATCTTTCCCTATCAATGCACCAATGGGTTTTGATCCTCAGAGACCTCTTTAGGGTCATCCAGATACTCCCGGAACATCCTCTAAATGGTCATTGGTGCTGCCACCTGCTCAACCACTTTTTCTTTCACCTCTGCAGTGGACGTAAGACTTGCCACTTGAAACCAAGCCAATGCAGAGGCTGGATCCGATTCTTCTGTTGCCGTTGTTGCCAGTTTTCTTGTTAGTAGGGTTGGTGGATGTGAGATAAGAGTGCCCTCTCTCGAAGTTGAAGGTGGCACCCCAGAACTACAGAGTGGGACTTTAAGTTCTAGCTGTTCTTCTTCCAGTTCTTCTACTTGCTCAAGAATCCACCTCTTGTATTCTGAAACATCCCCTTTAGAAAAAGGAATGATAGCGGAAAGATTTTTTTTATAGCTTTGATCAAGTAGGCTGGCACAGTTGTACTCTTTGGACAAGAAGATGTAATTTTGCAGCCTTGCATTACAAATCAAGCGATAACTTAAGCTAGTAAACAAGGCATGCGCTTCTGGGTTTTTGTTCACACCCCAGAATGCAAACCTTTCAGACACCTTCTTTAGCTGCTCCTGTAGCAGATGCAATAATGGGAGAGCTTGGCCCAATTTACTGTCCTCCTTGCTAACTTTTCGTGTGAAAACCTTACAAGGGAGCAGCATCTGTGTGAGGCATTTTAATAGGTCACATTTGTCCGCATCCATGGTCATAGCTCTCCCAATTGTATCAGCTCTTCTTTAATGACATTGTGATTGATCTGTTTTTACTGCTCAAACAGGCATTGCAGCATATAAAGAGTTGAGGTCCAATGTGTTGGTACCTCCTTTATTAGGGTTTTAACTGGTACTCTGTTATGACGCTGAATAATGTGCAACTGTTTCCTGGCTTTAAAAGAATGGCTGAAATGAGTGCAGATGCATCTGCAGGTGGTCAGTATGCTGCTGACCATGTCTTTTTTTTAAAGAAAGTCTTGCACAACCAGGCTGATGCAGTGTGCCAAACACAGGTCCCTGAAATAGCCACCGTCTGCCTTGGCTTTGACTACGTTACTGCCATTGTCCATGGGAACAAATCCAACTCAAAGTCCTCTGGGTCACAGCCATTCAGACACCTTGCTATTAAATTCTCCTATGATGTTTGAAGCTGTTTGTGACTTCTCCAGGGCCATCATGGCTTCTGTTGAATGCTGTAGAACACTCTTCAAAATTTCTTCAGGGTCAAGACCTGTAGATCGCTTTTGCATTAGCCCCAGAAAAGAGATCCAGTGTGCAGTGACGCACATAATCAGTTGCCTGACAACTGGTCCACCTGTCTGTCAGGTGGATAGTGTGGACAACACTCTGCTGCAAAGCTTGTCCAACCAATTGTAACAAATCATGATGCAGTGCTGTAACAGCAACTCTGGCAAAATTGGTCCAGCTTGGGACCTTCCATTTTGGGAAGAGGGCTGCCACAAACTCTAAGAATCCCTCTTCTTCCACAAACGAAAAAGGGAGGAGGTCCAGCACTTACATTTTTGCCGGCTTGCCATTGTACAAACGTGCCATTGGGTGGCTGCTGTCATATGGGCCCTCCTGCCTAAACATGGCCGTAATTGTAGCCTAGAGTTTCTTCTTTTGTGGGGCCACTGATGCAGGTGACTTTTCAGATGTAGATTATGGTAGACTCAATGCATGTTGTGGTACTGGAGTCACTGTATGCTGTTGTGTCTCCATCTAAGACTCTGAGTCTTCCTGTGCCACAGTGAGGTCACTGAGACAGCTGATTCTGGCACACAGTTGGGGACAGGACTGATTTGCATGAGGATGATGTCATTCTCTTCTTCCTCGTCCTTCCACTATGATTTGACCAGGTGTATCTGACGTTTCCTGGCTCTCCTCACCTTCACCACTGTGATCACGTTGAGCTGTTTGTTTAAGCTGCTGCTCCCATTGGATGCAGAATGTTTCTTTCATATGGGTCGTCTGGCCCTCAGTACCATAATTTGAGCCACACTTACCTCGACAAACACTTGCGTGGCAAATAGAGCATATGGCAGTGTTCTCCTGTTTGCTAATCATAAACAAGTCCCGAACTTGGGAGGAGTACTTTCTCATTGGGCCATTGCCAATGCTGAAAGAAGAACTGGATGTAGGTGGTCGTGGGTGTGTCTATTGCCTCTATGCAGTGGATACTTGTACTGAGGTAGAGGTTGGTGCAGGTCTCTGCTGAGGCCTTCCAAATATGGGAGCTGGCGGTGCTGTCTGTGCCACATTCCTCGGAGCAGGTTGAATAGTAATGTCAGACTTCATGTTGTCATCATCCTCATCATCATTCCCTTCCCTGATTCAATGGCTTTCTGGACCTTTTTGTTTCCCTTGCCTCTCCTGGCATCTCCCTGACTCTGCCGGGGTCCACTCCATGTCTCTGTCATCGTCATCAGAGGTAGTGCTTGGAGAAGATGGTGTAGTATTACCCTTCCTTTTTCTTGATGGAAATTTAGGAGCCCTTCATTCTAAAAGAGGAGGTTTTTTCATGACGGAGAGCTTGACCTCCTGTTCTGCTCCAATTTCAGAAAGATCTGACTGTGTCTGCTGTCCACTTTGCTCTGTTTCATATACTGACTGGTTGCTACTTTGTGAAAGGGGCAAATCCAATTCAACATCACTGCTTGTTGGGGTTGCCATGATTGCAGTGGCTGCCTCACTGACAGACATCGTCTTAGGCTTGGGTTAGCACCACGCTTTTGTTGTTGCAGGAGTGCTCCCAGGTTACTCGCCGAAGGCCGGTGTTGTAGCAGGCACACATCTCTTGAAAAAGGTTACGGTTGGCACGCCACTTGCGGAAAGATGCTTCTTCTCTCTGGCCACTTTCTTGGGAGCAACTTTCTTTAGGGGCTTTTTAACTAGCTCTAGGTTGGCAGTGGCACTTAGATGCAAATGCGAAAGGGTTTGGTGCCTGTGGTCCAAAGTAACTGTAGAGCCTTCTCTTTGGCAGTACTGTGGGTGATGTGGGGTCTCTTCTCTTGTATACCTAAAAACAACCAAGCAAGAAAAACACGTAGTTAATAAAATGTGCCATGCAATTGTTGCAGCAGGTTGAAAATAGGTTCATTACTTATGCAAGATACCTTGCATTTATTGTAAAGGCAAACCACACCACCACACCATAAAAAATGACATTTCAAATCAGACAGCACAACAGGCAGATCTAGCTCTCTGCTTTATTTGCATCTGTTTTAGGTGACACCTGGGTGGTCAGAGAAAGGTGCATGGATAAATGGAATAATCCTTTAAACAAAATAACCTATGGCAGCAAAGTGATCCAGGGGAAGTGATTTGGTGGATGGATGGGAGGAGGAATGGAATGGATCAGATGGGTGGATCAAGAAAAAAATGCAGAATTAAATAAAAAATAAAATAAAAATGAAAACGTATAAAAAGGTAAAATATAAAAGTTAAAAATTAAAATTAAAAGTAAAATTTCAAAATTAAAAAGTAAAAAGATATAAAAATGAAACATAAAAAAATTAAAATAACAAGATATTGAAAATTAAAATTAAAAAAGTAAAAAACAATAAAACTAAAATATAAACAGTAAAATAAAAAAGAAATAAAAAATGACATAAAAATAAAATTAAAAATAAAAATAAAACTGTAAAAAATAAAATAAAATAGAAAAAATAAAAATAAAAACGTCAAAAACAAATGATCAATAGCTAACAATGTTTGTACACTGGCTGCACAGTGTACTCACAAAATGGCTGCCAGCCAGCCACCTGATCAAACAACAACAACAAGGAGCAAGAAGGGGGCATGGAGGACAAAGAAAACATGCAAGCGTGTAGCAAGTGACACTGGCTGCATGGACAAAGTGGCTGCCAGCCAGCCACATGGTCAAACAATAGCAACAAGGAGGAAGAAGGCATGGCAAACAAAGAACACATCCAAGCCTATGGCAAAGGATACTGACTGGATGGACAAAATGGCTCCTAGCTAGCCACATAGTTATATAAGAATAACAAGGAGCAAGGAGGAAGCATGGAGAAAAAAGAACATATGCAAGCCTTTGGCACAGGACACTGGCTTCATTGTCAAAACGTCTGTCAGCCAGCCACATGGCCAAACAACAACAACAAGGAGTAAGGAAGCATGGCAAACAAAGAACACATACAAGTCTATGGCAAGGTACACTGGCTGGATGGATAAAATGGCTGCCAGCCAGCCACGTGGTCTAACAACAACAACAAGGAGCATGGAGGAAGCATGGAGAACAAAGAACACATGCAAGCCTATGGCAAGGGACACTGGCTGCATGCACAAAATGGCTGCCAGCCACACGGTCAAACAACAACAACAACAAGGAACAAGAAGGCATGGCAAACAAAGAAAACATCCAAGCCTATGGCAACGGACACTGACTGGATGGAAAAAATGGCTGCCAGCCATCCACATTGTCATTCAACAACAAGAAGAAGCAAGGAGGAAGCATGGAGAGCAAAGAACACATGAAAGTCAATGGCAAGGGGCACTGGCTGCATGGACAAAATGGCTACCAACCACTTGGTCAAACAAGAACAACAAGGAGCAAGGAGGCATGGCAAACAAATAACACATGCAAGCCTATGGCAAAGGACACTGGCTAGGTGGACACAATGGCTGCCAGTCAGCCACATGGGGAAACAACAACAAGGAGCAAGGAGGAAGCATAGAGAAGAAAGATCACATGCAAGCCTATGGCAAGGGGCACTGGCTGCATGGACAAAATGGCTGCCAGCCAGTCACAAGGTCAAACAACAACAACAAGGGGGCATGGCAAACAAAGAACACATGCAAGCATATGACAAAGGGACACTGGCTGCAACCACAAAATTGTTGCCAGCCACATGGCCAAACAACAACAATATTAGACATGGAGGCATGGCACACAAAGAACACATGCAAGCCTATGGCAAAGGGACACTGGCTGCATGCACAAAATGGCTGCCAGCCACTTGGTCAAACAATAACAAGGAGCAAGGAGGCATGGCAAACAAAGACACATGCAAGCCTATGGCAAAGGACACTGTCTGGATGGACAAAAGGCTGCCAGTGAGGCACATGGTCAAACTATATCCTCCTATGCCTTCAGATATTACTGCTCCATAATATATAAACGTTTTGTAAAAAATGAAATGTAAACAACAGCCAACATTTTAAATTCAAAATAATCCAATGCCATCCATGTCCTAAACAAAAATTAAAAAACATATACCACTGAAATATTTATTTCATACACTGGTGACTACTAGTAGTGGCCTGGGATGACTAGCTTAGTTGTCCTTTGTTAATCTAGGACAGATGCTAAAATAATATTGCAGATTGAAACATGTAGAAAAAGTACTGAGCTGTGCAACAATTTTCATTTACAAAAGGTGAAAAATCTATGAAATGCAAAATAAATAATAACTAGGCCCCTACATAAACTCCAGGCCACCCATCAACACTATACATTTTTAAATCAAATTAAAGTACAAAGAAATACTGGTGCATGCCAAGCAAACAAACAACAACACCCTGATTCAATATAGTTTTAGAACTTACTTGTGTGATGATTTCATAAAAACAAAGTCCTTAAATTAAAAAGTATATCCAGGAGACAAAGAGAGTTATCAATCCACCTCAAAATCCAAGTGAAAAGTGACAAGGGAATGGACAAACTAACTGGAGGAGCCTGCTAGACAGAAACAGAAAGATGCAGTCTTTGACACACTACCTTCCTGTTTGAAAAAGAAAAGGCTTCTCAATCTCTAAAACAAATTGCACGGTGCGTTGGAGAAGACAATCTAGTCAAAAAGCTGTTTTTGACTAGATTCAGTGGCTCTGGAGAAGAAAATCTACTTTAGAAGTGAGTTTGCACTCATGAGCAGCCCGTTTTGGCCACTGGTGTGGCTTGAAGCAACACGAGAGAATGCGAGGTTTCGTGCATGCTTGCTAGAGGCCCAGGAGAATCACTGCACTTGCGAGAGAGCGCCAAAACTCAATCTTGCAAGCACAAACTAACTCTGCTCCACACTGAAGACCAGAATGCGGGCACTCTGTGCTACTTCGCGAACTTCGGAGTGCCCAAATTCCGCAAACCCCCCTGATGGCAGAGCGTTGTCCTATGCCTACAGTAAACATCAGGGTCAATGAAGCAAATCATTCTGGTCTCAAAATTACAGTTATTTGCAAATTGGGACATTCCCTGATTTTGTGTAAGTAGATGTAATTGCAACTTAACCTGCTCTTATCAGTGCCACAAGAAGTAATGCCAACCAACACTAATATTTCATAAGTAATGTTATAGCTTCAAATGAAATAATTACAGTTCTTTAAAATGCTATTTTTGGGGTGGCAATGTCTTTAGCTACATAAGGCAGACTGTTATTCCACAATTATAATTTGACTATGGCTCAGGGCCCGTACATGTGCAGAGCAACACCTAACACGTGGACGTGTGCACCCACATTCTTTTCTATTAATTATAAAATGCATCATTGCAAAATCTTGTTCACCAGTTCGGTAACTTTCATAAAACCTGCCATTTTGTGTTTTTCACTCTCTGTTGTTCTCTGGTTATTACACCTATGTGGTAGATTTCTCCACTTCCTCTACCTGGACGGTGAACTATGTAGCAGAGGTGAGTAACTATATAGGGGAGGCTGATGTTTCCACCAATTATGACAGATAGGAAGTTAAATACTGGAACAGAAAAATTTACACTTTCTGAGCCATCCAAATACCACAACAGAAATGTCCTTTGTTACTCTGCTCTTTTTGTGCAGAACCACACATCACTCCCCAACAAAATGGCTCGCAATAAAGAAGAGAGGGCTTACAATTTTCACCAGAAGGAATTAGAGCTGATTGATGAGGGGGTCCTGCAAATTTATGCTCAGCTGTGCAGCGAATCAGCCACCCAGCTGAGCAACGCAATGCAGATGGAAGTTTGTCAAATTATCGCCAGGTGCTGCACTGTATTGTGTGTTCCCATCCATAAAGCCAGGGAATGCTATATGAGCTTGGTACCGCGGATCCAGATTAGATGATCCACTCATGGAGCCGTGATTCCACGGATCGATCGGACGAAAATAAAATAAGCAGAACATTTTCTGCTCATGAGGGGTCCCTGAAGCACCCCCCTATCTGTCCTAGGGGATCAGGATACCTGTTTCCTGACTCCTTTTGTGTTTTTGCACTCTCCTTTTCCTGCCTCAAAGCTGATACGACAAACAAAATGGCATCCGCAACTTTTCTCTCAGGTTGTGACCAGCGAATCAGGGCCTTGCCACGGTTATTAGCAAAACAAAAAATAAATGCTTTTTCTATAGAAACTAGGTCCTAACTAGGTCCGACCTCCACTAGGTAATATATGTGTGTGTGTCTATATATATATATATATATATATATATATGTATAGAGAGAGAGAGAGAGAGAGAGATGATTATATATCAGGGAAGTAGCATATTTTTAGATTGTCTTGGTAAAATATCAGACCTAGGAGTTTGTCTTTTTAACCTGTTGGTAAGATATGCTGAATATGGGGTATTACTGACAAATTGAGTTGTATTTTCAATATCCTCACCTTTATGAAGAGGGAGAAATGATAAGATAACTTACAATGGAGCTGACTGAAAACTTACTATGCTCTCCCATCTGTCTTGTGTTTGTGACCAGTAGACATCTTAATGCAGTCACTGGAGTCACAGAGTTGGTGGAGGCAGGGAGCAAATGGGCTGACAAGAGGAACTTCCTAGCAAAGGTTGACATTATGTTGTTGATCATATCTGAGGACTCTTCAATTACATTAGAAGTATGCATTGAGTACTTTGTCTTAGCATGTATAAACAAGATGTATTGATAGTAGCATTGAGTTAAAAATAAAAATATGCAATTCTCTAGAATGCAGTGGTGAGATTGGTAGCAGTGAATATAATCCGTTTGAACTGGAAGGGGGAGGAAAAGCTGTGTGTGAGGTACATGTGTGGGACTTCTCTGCCTGTTTGTGAGGGGAAGAGGTGTGTGTTGTTTGAGGAGGGTGTGACATGAACTGGGAATTGTGATTTAGTGGAAAGTCCTAGGTATTTTGTTCTTACCTTGCCTGATGCAGAGAATCTCAGGGGAAGAAAGGCCATGTAGCAGTCCAGAGGGTATGGTGTGCAGGATATATTTAGGGGAGGGAGTAGATAGAGGCGGAAGCTTTGGCCACCTGCATTATAGAAAATGTTTCTTTCATAGTCTTCTTCACAGTGGGTGCCTCCACAGACAATTCATGCAGAGTCTGTGAGCTTCTGACATATGGCCACCTCCTCTGTGGCACTGAGGGTGAATGTAGGCATATCATGTTGTATCCTGTAGTGAGCTACAACAAAGTTCACAATAAGGTTTATCTCCTCCTCAGTGAAGTTTCCCTTTCCCTTGAGTGTGGTGGGCTGTGTCTTGTAGGGAGAAGGTGGTGTGTGGTGTCTGCAAGGTTACCGGCACAAATAGAAGAGGGCAGAGCGCAGGGTGTAGGCAAAATTGAGGTGTTTTCTCTGTTAACTTCAAGGGTTTATGGTTGAACTTAAGTGAATGCTGGTTCCTTTTCTATTCTATTTGTACTTCTACATAGAAAAGGCAGAGATATCTGCCAATGCTCGGTGAGTGTGGCCAATAGACGTACGCCTGAAATCTGTTCACAAAATTACTTGTGGTAATTCTACAGTCATTACTTTAGACATAAATGACCAGTGGCAGCTCCACCACTATGGCAGAGAAGCGTCACCCCTCTCCCCCGCCAGCTGCAGTAGCAGCAAATCAAAATATGAAAAACAATAATAAACTATGTTTTTTCACAGTTTTATTTTTCGGGGGGGGAGCCACAGGCATTGCCCAGGACAGAGGGGGAGCGTACTTGCACTCCCCTCAGTGTGCATGTGTTTTTGGCCAACCATCTTAGGCTGGCCAAACACACATGCGCACTGGGCTCTCTCAATCCGGAACTGTGTTGCCGAGTTGGAGTCAGTAGGCAGCAGCTCCCACTCAGTCTGCCCTAGCGCAGTCATCATTGCACCATGGTGCAAGGGTGTCTGAGTTGATGGGAGTGATTGTTTATGTGCAGGAAGGTGTCTCTTCCTGCACATAAACAATTTACAATAGCGAATTGGCACTTCTATGTGTGCAGCAGAATGCAGCACATAGATGTACCAAAGCATCACTTTTGAATGATTGTTTATGTGCAGGAAGAGACACCTTCCTGCACATAGGCAATCAGCTATGGCATTTTGGTTCTTCTAGGTGTGCTTCAGAATGCAGCACAAATAGAAAAAGCAAAAAATGATGAGGAATAAAAGGATTCCTCAGCATTTTGCTGTGCTAACGCCACCTCTGGGGTGGCATTAGTTTTTGGCGCTACCACAGATTTACAATTTCTTATGAATCTGGGGCAGTGTCAAAAGCAATTGGTCTTGCGATGGAACGCCCACTGCAACACCGATTACACGCCCCTCTGACACAGAAAACTGCGTCGATGGGGCCCATATTTCCAAGGAGGCATAAAGCCACAGAAAGTAGCATTACACCTCCTTCTAAATATGGAGAAGTGGTTACCACCACCAGAGCACTCCAAAAAGTGACACTCCAGTGGCGATAGGGCCTTGTAAATCTGGCCCTTTGTCTCCCTGATGCAGTAGCCATCCTCTGGATGTAACGAACCCTAGTCATTGATAGGAACTTCTGTCACAGCACTTTCTGCCAGTGCGTTAAAAGTTTGACCCACAAGTCAAATATGACGGCTGCCCGTCAAACTTTTGCCTAGTTTTTGTTACTACAAAAACAATACCAAAGCGGTATTTTGTTTTAGAAAGAGCCCGGGTTTGGGATCATTTAAGTGTTTTTACTGTCCTTTACCGCTATGCTTTCCAATGCTCTAAGGGAGATTAAAAATTGCCATTCCTCTGCCTACTCTAATTCGGGTGGTTGGTCAAAAGGCCAATCATCCGATGGCCTTACTCTGTCAGGCCCTCAGACTAGTATGTCTGCGATGGAAATGGAGGAGTTCATAGGCACAATCCACACTGAGCTAATAACTATTCATTGGACAGGAGCTATGCAGCATATGTCGCTGTCATGGTATTTTGGTGTGTACAATGCCCCTGCCAATATGCACAGGTGTCTGGATTTGTTCATCTGTTAAATAGTGTAAATAAAGGTGAGTTATACCAACTGACATTCCTCTATTACTATACCTCACATTATTTTCTTGGGCAAATAGATACTCTTGTTGAGCATCATCTGCCATGTGCTTCTCATAGTTTTTAAAAGTTAACTTATCCCCATTTTCTACTTCTACTGAAGAGTGATGCCTAAATGTTTCTTTATCTCCTGGAGAGGATTTCTTTGCAATGGATTATAATTTCAGGTCAATTGTAAACACACTGAACAAATATTTAAAGACCGGCTTGGGTGCGCCTCTTTTCAGTTCACCATTCCTGTCACCGTGAGCCTCAATTCACAAAAAGGCCAGGGGTAGCAGAAGCGCCATCACCCGCCGTTCGACCTTTACATTCACTCACTCATACATGCTTACACATAAACATACATACACACACTCTCACACATAAACACTTGCTCACTTGCACACATGCACACAACATACATTTAAAAACATGTTTTAGTTACCTCAACTGCTAGGAAGGGTCACATTCCACCTAATTGTACTCCATTTTTAGAATAATATGTTACTATTCACTATCAGTGTAATAAAAAGTGTCAAAAAACAAGGAGATTACAGTCTCAACCGATGTCCGTAAGGACGAGCTGCCCCTGTGCTAGTCTCACTCATTTTGCTACCTCAAAGACCAGGGGTCGCAAATTCAGGGCCAGAGGTCACAAGGGGCAAGCCAGGGGTTGCAGCTGGGACCCCTGGCAACCCCTAAATGACGTCCATGCCTGTCACTGTGGAGACTTTTTTTTTTTTAAAGTGTGCTTCACAAATGTCTACGATTTTCCTCAAGTGCCTTGAGCTGCCTCTCTGGTCCGAAAGTCAGCTCAAGGAGAAGCATGAGCTGTTTGCCATCAACACAAATTAATTAAATCAGTATTTCAGTATAATGTTGGTGTTTGCTTGTAGTTTGTACAGTCAGTGTTTGTGTAACAATGCTGATGTTAGAGTGATGTTTAGTGAGGTTTAGTGTTAACGTTTACCAGCTCCTGCTAATGTGTATTCCTTGCTGGAGCATTGTATTGGTGTGGCTAGCTGCACCCTTTTTTAAAACTCCTTGCTTGGAAGATGGCTTATAAGATGGTGAGCTCCATCGTTATGTTCGGATCAATGGTGGGACCAATGGGGCAAGCCCCGTAGGCAAATCAGGCGTAATCTTTGGACTCCAGGTTGTTCTTATAACTATGGGGCCAGAGGAGAAGTTTAAGTCACAGAACGAGTGGACCAGAGCCATCCTAAAGGCAACTTGGAATATCCTTAAAGATTTGGGAATGCGACATGGTCTTAAAAGTGTAAGTGCACTCCTGACTTCCTATGTCAGGACCTTCCATAAAAGCTCATACTTTGGTAAGAGACAGGGAAAGACATTACCATGGATCCCAATGGAGAGAGTGGAACCAAGGGTGTGTTTGCCTCAGCACACTTGCTGATTGAAGCTAGGCCCTCAGAATCAATCAATCAATCAATCAATCAAGGATTTATAGAGCGCACTAAACACCTGTTAGGGTCTCAAGGCGCTGGGGGGGGGAGCTACTGGTCGTAGAGCCATGTCTTGAGCTGTTTCCTGAATACCAAGAGGTCTTGGGTCTGGCAAAGGTGGAGCAATAGGGAATTCCAGGTCTTGGCGGCTAGGTGAGAGAAGGATCTTTCTCCGACGGTGGTGCAGTGGATGCGGGGGATGGAGGCGAGGGCGAGGCTGGCGGAGCGAAGATTGCGGGTGGGGGTGTGGAAGGTGAGTCTGTCGTTGAGGTAGGCTGGGCCTGTGTTGTGGAGGGCCTTGTGTGCGTGGATGAGGAGTTTGAAGGTGATCATCTTTGATACTGGTAGCCAGTGCAGGTCTCTGAGGTGCGCGGAAATGTGGTTGCGGCATGGGATGTCCAGAATGAGGCATGCGTTCTGGATTCTTTGCAGCTTTGTTAGGAATTTGGTTGTTATTCCTGCATATAGGGCATTTTCGTAGTCCAATCGGCTGCTGACCAGGGCGTGGGTGACAGTTTTCCAGGTTTCAACAGGAATCTACTTGAAGATTTTGCAGAGCATGCGGAGAGTGTTGTAGCAGGAAGAGGAGATGGCATTGACCTGCTCAGTCATGCTGAGTGTGGAATCCAAGATGAAGCCTAGGTTGTGTGCGTGGGTGGTGTGTGAGGGTGTGGTTCCTAGGGAGGTGGACCACAAGGAGTCATTCCAAGTTGAGGGATTGGTGCCAAAGATGAGGATTTCTGTCTTGTCTGTGTTTAACTTGAGGTGGCTTGATTCCATCCAGCTGGCGATGGTGTGAAGTCTGTTGTGGAGGTTGTTCTTTGCAGTTGTAGGGCCTTTCGTGAGGGAGAGGATGAGCTGAGTGTCGTCTGCGTAGGAAACTATGTTGATGTGGTGGGTTCGTGCGAGGTTGGCGAGGGGGGCCATGTAAACGTTGAAGAGCGTGGGGCTGAACGAAGATCCTTGGGGAATGCCACAGATGATTCTGGAGGCTTCTGACAGGAACGGTGGGAGTCAGACTCTCTGGGTTCTGCCTGAGAGAAATGACGAGATCCAGTCGAGTGCCTTGTCGCGGACTCCAGCGTTGTGGAGGCGTGTGCGGAGAGTGTGATGACATGCCGTGTCGAAAGCTGAGGAGAGGTCCAGGAGGATGAGTGCTGCTGTTTCTCCTTCGTCGAGCATGGTCCTAATGTCGTCTTTGGCAGCAATGAGTGCAGTCTCGGTGCTGTGGTTTCTGGGGAATCCGGATTGGGAGGTGTCGAGTACCTTGCTGTCTTCCAGAAACCGGGATAGCTGGATGTTTACGATTTTTTCGATGACCTTGGCTGGGAAGGGGAGGAGGGAGATTGGCCCGTAGTTCTTGGGGTCGTCTGGGTCTGCCTTTGGTTTCTTCAGCAGGGCGTTGGTTTCTGCATGCTTCCATCTTTCTGGGAAGGTGGCTGACTCGAAGGTGGGGGGCGATGATGATGTTTGCCTTATTGAAGATATGGTGTGGGCAGGGGTCCGATGGTGATCCAGAGTGGATGGAGGCCATGGTGGTGGCGGTGTCCTCCATGTTGACGGGGATCCAGGTTTGGAAGAGGTGGGTGGTGCTTGGAGCGTTGGGTTCTTGGGTGTTTGTAGTCAGCTGGTGGGTCTGGGGTTTGAAGCTATTGTGGATTTCTTCTATCTTTCAATGGAAGTGGGTTGCCAGTGAGTTGCAGAACTCCTTGGATGGCGGGGTTTCGTTGGAGCAGGTCCTGGGGGTGGAGAGCTCATTGATGATGCCGAAGAGCTCTTTACTGTTGTGAGAGTTGGCGTCAATGCGGTTTTTGAAGTGGGTCCTTTTGGTGGTGCGGATCAGTTGCTGATGTTTGCGTAGGGCATCCTTGAAAGCGATGTGGTTGGAGTTGGTAGGGTCAAGGTGCCAGGTTTTTTCCATTCTGCGACATAGCCATTTGGATTCCTGTAGTTCTGAGGTGAATCAGCTGGCCTTGATTCTGTGGGATGTTTTTTTTTTTGGAGCGGTGCAAGGCTGTTGGCGCAATCTTCTATCCAGCGATGCAGGTTGGTGGTGGCTGTGTTGGGGTCCCTGGTACGAGGGGGTGGGGCCCGGGCGAGAGTGGAGATCAGTTGATCCATTGATATTTTGCTCTAGTTGCGTCAGGGGGGATGTGTGTGGTGAGTGACTGGTTTCTGGTAGGAGAAGTGGATGCAGCGGTTGTCTGAGTTCGGTGGTGTGGCTGAAAGAGACTTGGTTGCTGGCTGAGAAGATGGGGTCGAGTGTGTGGCCTGCGGAGTGGATGGGTGAAGTGACGAGTTGCTTGAGGCCGAAGTTGGCGAGGTTGTCGATTAGGTTGGAACCAGCCTTGCATTAACCTTATATGCAAGGTAGGTGTTCCCTTCCAAAAAATGACTTTAAGGCCTGTGCCCCTTATTCATACTCTGGCGTCATTTTGAGGAGGGGGTGGGCCTTAAAAAACAGCCTGATGTGCGCCGTTTTTTAACGCCTGGGTCAGGGCAGGCGTTAAGGGACCTGTGGGCTCGGAAGGAGCCCAGAGGTGCCCTCCCCTGCCCCCAGGGACACCCCCTGCCACCCTTGCCCACCCCAGGAGGACACCCAAGGATGGAGAGACCCATCCCAGGGAAGTAAAGGTAAGTTCGGGTAAGTATTTTTTTCCGATTTTTTTTTGTGGCATAGGGGGGCCTGATTTGGACCCCCCTACATGCCACTATGCCCAATGACCATGCCCAGGGGACATAAGTCCCCTGGGCATGGCCATTGGGCAAGGGGGCATGACTCCTGTCTTTGCTAAGACAGGAGTCATGTCAATGGAGGTTGAGCGTCAAAAAAAATGGCGCAAATCCGGTTTGAGGCCTGAATTTTGCCTCAGACCTGACGTGCACCATTTTTTGACGCACAACCCCCATTTTCCCATACGCCGGCGCTGCCTGGTGTGAGTCATTTTTTTTGACGCACAACAGTCCGCAGCGCCGGCTAACGTCATTCCATTAATAAGGCGCCCGCATGGCGCATTGGAATGGCGTTAGCCGGCGGTAAAATTTTTGACGCACAACTACGTTGGCGCAGTTGTGCGTCAAAAAGTATAAATATGGGCCTGTGTATCTTGCCTGCGCCAACGGAGATGCACTTTTCCCATTTGGGATTTTTCCTTTTAGCCCAGCATCTTCATCATGAGGTCCAACTTTGCTTATGCCAAACTGTGAGTTCCCACATCCAGCTCTAAGAAGTTCACCCGTAGAGGGGCATGAGCTTAAAGATAATGTCTTAGTGCGAACATAGGTTTTCCATTTGGCACTACTGCTAACACTTAGGAAGGCCTACAAAAACCCACAGCTAAACCGAGAAGTGTTATTGGCATGTTTCCATGTCCCCTAGCCTTACATTTGTTTTCACTTAATTTCATACATTAATATTGCTTCACTCTCCTCAGTAGTGTACATTTTAATTATGTATATCAAAGATACTTCTTTGAGGTCTCCTTTGTGTGGAAATCAACACAAAGCAACTATCACGCTCTCCCTCATATCCTATGACGACGGTTTTTATAATAGCTTTATTCACTTCAGTGCACTTTCTAATTTCTGAACTTAGATAAGCAAGGGACTACGCAGCCAAAAATGAAACTTCACATTAACTGGTTGGAAAAATGAAACTCAAAATACCAAACTACTTTAAAAAGTAGGTGGCTCAGTTATTGCACGCGCTTTTCTATTAGGCAAATTCCATTGATGTAATATGTTTAGAATGGTCTGTAAAGCATCACCAAGCACCTTCATATGACACGTGAGCAATAGACAGGGAAATGTGTATAATAATATTTATCTGTCACAGATTCTCTTATATATTGCTATCCTGCAATTTATAAACCTTTGAAACGGGAATAAATGACATAAATGTACCTGCTGAACCACGCCACAGCCTTTCCTTTGTAAAGCGCATGCGCATTGAAGACTTAGCATAGACTTTAGATCTACATTGCCAAAATGCAAAGTTTCTAGGGTAACTGATGCGTTTTTGTGAGCCCGGTAATAACACTAGATGAGAATATAAGCGTTTAAGAGGATATTTGCATTGGGGATTGAAAACAATTGTTCCCATTTTAGTTCTCTATTTGCAGAGTTGTGTTGGCAGGAGGAATATCTCAGCTAATGTTGCCTTCGGTTTTCTCCAGATGCTGGTCTTGCTAGAGCCTTTGAGTCTTCCTCACTCATGCAACATCTGAAGGAATTAGATGATCAGCTGAGAGTCCGTGCTGAAAAAGCAGGTCTTTTGCCAAATAAAGTACTAAAAAAAGGTAAGGTAAAAATAAATTCCTCTCGATGAACAAAGGAAAGAAACTATACTCCCAATGCCACATAGATCATTACAGTTTATAATTTATTCCTAATAGTTATGTTTTCAAAGTATTGCACAACAAGTGGATAGCTATTTTTCTGGTGCTGTATTACAAACAGAACGCACACTGCCTGATCTACGTTGTGGTGCATCTTGAACTGGGTAAATTGAGTGCAGACCGGGTCAGTGCGACCTATCATAATGAACCAGAGAGTGCTCTGTGAACAGTGAAGTAATGAAAGGTTGACCAGCTGTGTATCAATCCCTCAGTGTTTGACTGCAGGTAGCAACTTGGTCAGCATTTGAAAGTGAGACAAAGATTCCCATGTAGGCGGCTCTGTGAGCGACTGAACCCACCTCTAGGTGGATGTCTCACAGTGACTGTTTCTCCATTTCAAGGTACTTCCTGGAGGGGGGGTTCCAGCACACTGATTGTGTGCCACCTCTATGTCGCGCACAGCTGGGGCATCTCCTTGCAGCCTCTTTGCCTTATTGCCTGCAACCCTAATATGGCACAGACACAAAGGTTTCCCTTATTTGCAAGCATACTCCAACAAGCGGGGCTTGAATGATTGAAAAAACAGTCTTCAATGTAGCAATCTCATACTTACCGATTAAAGTTTAATGAGTCTTCAAATTATAAATGCATCTACAGACAGCCAAAGGCCATTTCTCCTCTGAAGCTGCTCTTCCAGTCATCACCAGAGTTGCTTTTGGGCGAATAAAACCATGGTAGCATGCCCACAATGCAATGCCGGCAAGACAGACCTTTATTCACTTATGTTATTTCTGTTATTTATGAAGCTGGACCCCACTTAATGCAGCCCATCTTCGGAAGTAACACAACTAACCACCAGAGGCTGAGAGTTTACTCAGTGCAAGAGGGACATTTCTGGGTCTTGCATGTCTAGGAACATCGGGGCCTAAATAGGCCTCTTTACTGCCACTTCTTAGGGTGCTGAAAGGGTTTTCGCAATTGCCATCTGTTTGCTTAAAATGTGGAGACTATATACAACCTGCATACATTTAGTTGTGCCCACCTCTACAATATGTTACCTTTCTGTGCCTTCCTCCTCACTAGTAATCAATCAGGTCAGATAAGGGAAGGGACACACATTAATATCTGGGTTATACTCTTACCTACAAGTGCCAAATGCCATCAAGGCGAGAAACACTAGTAAGTCAAAGATTCTCTTGGGACCAAGGTCACGTTCTCAGTTCAGTTTTTGTTTTTCTTCGTAATGTATAGGGCCCTACTACCAGGATGCGTTTGATGCTCAGCTGCCATGCAAAAGGGGTCTAATACTAATCGACCCACAAAAATTGTTCCCAAGAGAATTTGTGATATACCAATTTGGGATCGACCTTCTACAGCTTCTGAAATGCCATATGAACGTACGTATAAATATTTGTATATAATATTAGTAAAAGTTGTACCTGAGTTAAAATATTTTAGAAGGATACAAAAACTGGTTTTGATGAAGACGTTTCAATACCGAAATTGTGATGTTGCGAGTGAGGTTGCATGTTTGTTTACGGTTTTCACTGCTTTTAACTTCCCTGTTGCTCCATGACTATTAATATTAGCTCAATGTTAAGTTGACACATTTTTTCTCTAACAAACTACAGTTATTCCTCCGTAGTAGTAGTAGTACCACAGTAGATCAGACATGTTTCTGCTTGTGGGTTTTAACATTAAAATCAAGACTTTACACCCTAGCGTCAAAGCTGCAAGTAAGATAAATTAATAGTAAACTCACGAGAAAAGGGCACATCTGTTTTCATGACCATCGAAGCACCCTTGAGGAAATAGTTCCAGTTTACATGAAAACGTACCCGCGGTCTAGACACAGAAAACCTGGGATCATCTGTGAAATATGGGCAGTTCAATAATGAAGACCCACGAGAGATTTGACTTGTTTAATAAAATCTTTGCACACCTCATTTGATGTTGATGTGATTTCTAAACCTATCCAAAAGAAAGCGGAACACGGTCAGAGACAAGTGCATTATCGCGAATAAGCTGTATGAAAAAATAAGCTGACCATCCTGTCCATTATAATATTGTATCATCTGAATGGGATATTGTTCCAAGACCAACAGAATATTTTATGTGTCTTCCAATTTATTTTTGAGTATATTCAAAGATGAAAAGATCTGAAATATGAGTATTATTGATTCTATTAGGTTCCAGAAACCAGGTTGTGTGTTGCTTCCAGTTTGCCAGAAAATGATTATCAAGGAAATGCCTTCTCAAACTCATTCTTCTACCAGGTAGGTAAGAAGCAGTGAAACCCCTTCTAACATGAATGTTATAAATACTGCACCTTGGTGCTCACAAAAGGTAAGTGCATTGAAGTGAAATGGCTATGTGAAATGTTGGAAAAAGCTTACAATATGCTCATGACCACTTTGTTGCAGTAAATTCGGTGCCAGTTTTGATTCTCTGCATCATTACAAAAGCTCTAAACTATTTAGTAGATGATGACTTCAAACATGACCTGACTTCAAAACCTGGCTTTTCGAACAGTGATCTCCTGCACCCCCTGCCCCCACCACCCCCTCACTCCTCCCCCGCACCTTGAGACCCTCACGGGTGAGTAGCACGCTCTATAAGTCTCTTTGATTGATTGATTGATCTTTCCAATCATACGTTCAAGCATTACTATGGAAAAGGTCATCACAAAGCAAAAGATGCTTCTTAACTTAAAAAATATCAGAAGTGTTCTACAGTAAGGGCCTAATAGTGTACATGCCACCACTTTCCTACAAAGGCAATGCAAAGGCAAGGCAAGAAAAATGTTGATCTCCCAGCAAAGCAGCAGTTTGCATAAGGATTGAATTCCTGGTTGTGTTACAATTAGCCTATAGGGCATTTACCCTGGAGTAGAGTGTTTACCTCATGTGATTATTACATTGCCCACCCCCAACATATTCCCTCTGACCCATTTTATCAAGAAAAACTTAACAAAATCGACAGGAGAAGCAGCAAGAAAAAAAATAGACAAAAAAGTGGATTACTGCGCAGTAAATGTTGATTTTGCAAGTTATGCCTCATTCTGAGGTGGCAAACTTGGAATAGGACTTATTTATTTACCAAACGCCTCCAATCAAAGTTTATGAGAGTTCTGAATCAGAACCAGGATGTTTTATGAAAATCGAATTCACTTCAATTTATATAACCTTATCTGTCCGATTTACTTTCAGAAATCTGAGCAGAAGTTGTTTATTTTGAGAGCTTACCTAGACTGCGTTGGGAGTTTTGGCCTTCTTCTAGTTCACTGCATCGCTCACATAACTGCAGACAACATCAGCATGGATTCAGACCCTGTGTTTCTGAAACACTTTTATCAGGTATTTCTCACTATAATTACAGCCCTTTCATTCTTGCCACCCTTGCTTTGCCCTGATTAGATCTTGTCTCCATTGGTGGAAAAAGAAGCATCAAGGGGGATTTAAGGTAAGTTAATATATTTAGTTTTGAATTCTATTTTCTGTACTTAGTGTATAATAAAATCAACAAATGAGGAGGGCTCGTGGGACATCAGCACACTAAGAGAGTGGATTGATAGAATTAAGTTCAAGAATGGTAGCCTAACAGTGTGCAGACTCTAATGTATGTTATTATAGGCTCAGAAAGATGCACCAAGTTTAGTGTTAAAAGCGAACCTTCCTTCGGATTCCCAAAGTTTAGAAAATGTAGAAGGAATCAAACTGTTCCTAAGTGTTCTCGCCTTTTACATACATTTTGTACTGGCTTGCATACTGAGGGGCATATTTACAATGACGTGTCATAGGACAGCGCCGCAAGTCTTTTTCCTGCACTGCCCTATGCCAATTCAAAAGGGCAGGAATGCACTATATCTGTACGGTGCACTCCTGTCCTTTCAGCCAGCACCGGCGCACAGTTTGTCGATGTCAGAGGACAGTTCTGACTATCTGGTCCGCCCTAATTTTTCACTTTTTGATCACCTGGTTTTGACCTTTTACTGTGAGGAGCCTCATAGTTGGGGATTCACCCACAGTAAACTCATGAGAAATGGACTATGGGGGTGATTCTAACCCTGGCGGTCGGTGATAAAGCGGCGGCCAACCCGCCAACAGGCTGGCGGTCCAAAAATTGGAGTTCTGACCCTGGCGGGAACCGCCAACACAGCCCGCCACATTAACACTCCGACCGCCACGGCGGGACCGACAAACAGCGCGGCGGTCACCGCCAACAGCCAGGCGGCAGACAATGTACCGCCCACACTATCATGACCCACCAATCCGCCACCTTTTCCGGGGCGGGAGCCCCGCCGATAAAAACACGGCGGAAACAGACTACGAATGTGAAAACGCTCACCTCTACGCACTCCACGAGTACGGAGGACAGCATGGAACCCGAATTGAACATCATACCTGCTCTCGTCTACCTGCTCATCTACCACGAGTACGAACTCCGGCGCAGACGTCAACGGTGAGTACAGCACCTACGACACACGGGAGGGGGGAGGACGAAAGGTTACGGGCACACACATATGCAACCCCCCCTCCCCCAATATGTACACACCAATGCAGAGCAACAAGTCACAGTGACACCAACCAAACCCCGTAAAAAATGCAATGACATTTCAAAATTGACAATAAATATTTATGTCCAAAATAGCCTCCGATAAGTATTGGTCAACTAGCCAGAATATTTACATTTAAAAAGTCTATATACACAGCAGTGGACAACTGAAGAAATCAGTCCTGCACATTTTACGTAGTAACGATTTGTCCGTGGGCCAAAGTGTAGCAACACAAGGGCAAAGCCCACACACGAGACCTGAGTCCTTTGGAGAGAACACTGCAGGGGCATCTGATGACAAAACTACAGGCACCTCAGGGGGAAGGGAAGGGGGGGCACCTCAGCCACATGAGTCCACGACGCCAGACCCACGAAGGGGCCACCATGCCCACTGCCATATCCTGGGGAGTGCAAAGCCACAGTCTCTCAATGTCTCTACAGTGGTTGGATTGCCCACTGCCATATCCTGGGGAGTGCAAAGCCACAGTCTCTCAATGTCTCTACAGTGGTTGGATTGCCCACTGCCATATCCTGGGGAGTGCAAAGCCACAGTCTCCCAATGTCTCGACAGTGGTTGGATTGCCCACTGCCATTTCCTGGGGAGTGCTTGACAGGAAGGGCCCAGCGGAGCGATGCTTGAGACGGCGGGGCCCAGCGGAGCGGTGCTTGACAGGAAGGGCCCAGCGGAGCCGTGCATGAGACGGCGGGGCCCAGCGGAGCGGTGCTTGAGACGGCGGGGCCCAGCGGAGCGGTGCTTGACAGGAAGGGCCCAGCGGAGCGGTGCTTGAGACGGCGGGGCCCAGCGGAGCGGTACTTGAGACGGCGGGGCCCAGCGGAGCGGTGCTTGACAGGAAGGGCCCAGCGGAGCGGTGCTTGAGACGGTGGGGCCCAGCGGAGCGGTACTTGAGACGGCGGGGCCTTGTTCAGCGGTGCCTGTCTTCACGGCGGGGCCCTCTTCAGCAGTGCTCTTCTGCACGGCGGGGCCCTCTTCAGCGGTGCTCTTCTGCACGGCGGGGCCCTGTTCAGCGGTGCCTGTCTTCACGGCGGGGCCCTGTTCAGCGGTGCCTGTCTTCACGGCGGGGCCCTCTTCAGCGGTGCTCTTCTGCACGGCGGGGCCCTCTTCAGCGGTGCCTGTCTTCACGGCGGGGCCCTGTTCAGCGGTGCCTGTCTTCACGGCGGGGCCCTGTTCAGCGGTGCCTGTCTTCACGGCGGGGCCCTCTTCAGCGGTGCTCTTCTGCACGGCGGGGCCCTCTTCAGCGGTGCTCTTCTGCACGGCGGGGCCCTGTTCAGCGGTGCCTGTCTTCACGGCGGGGCCCTGTTCAGCGGTGCCTGTCTTCACGGCGGGGTCCTGTTCATCGGTGCCTGTCTTCACGGCGGGGCCCTGTTCAGCGGTGCCTGTCTTCACGGCGGGGCCCTGTTCAGCGGTGCCTGTCTTCACGGCGGGGCCCTCTTCAGCGGTGCTCTTCCAGGAAGTCTAGGGAGCCAGACCTGGGCTGGACACCCTGCTCACTCGCCCTCCGACTGTGCAGTGGCAGGCCCCTTCGGGGACGGAGTCCTGGGCCCTTTGCTGTCGTCCCTTGCAGGCGGGATGGGGCTTGCGGGCCCTCCAGCTCCGCGCTCCTGATGGATGACCTCTCCGCCCTGCTGCCCTTTCGCTCCTTAGATGGGGCTCTCGGGCCCTTGCCTCCCCTGGCTGTTGTGGCAGGTGAAGTGGCCGTTGTTGGCTCCTTGGGGGCAGCCGTCTCAGTCCTCTCACGGCGGCCCTTCAGTTTACGTGTCCTCTTGCCTGGGGGTGGGCTGGATGTCCCCTTGCTGCTCAGTGAAGTGTCACTGCCGCCAAAGGGTGGACTCCAGAAGCCATGCACCACTTGGACACTCGAAGCTGGGCTGGTGGTGGCTGAGGTGCTCTTGGGACTCTTAACCGATGGAGGGGGTGGGTCAGGGAAGGGAAAGAGGTTAAGATTAGAGAGGTAATATTTCTTAGGACCAAGGTAAAGGGAAGGAGTAGTGGTGATGGAAGTGGAGGAAGAGGATGTGGTTGTAGGAGAGTCAGGTGTGCTGTCTTTGGGTGCAGGTGACTGAGGCGTAGGCTGTCGTGAGGTGGTTGGCTGTTGTTTGGGTGTCTGCCTGCGTTTATGTGTCTTGGAAGAGACAGTGGGAGAGGACACAGGGGACGTGTATATGGCAGTGGGGGTGGTGACTGCACGTGTGAGGACTGTAGTGGAGGGTGTGCTGGTGATGGAAGCACTGGCTGATGGTGGTGTGCATGCAGGTGTGAGTGTAGACGTCACAGGGAGGGAGGAGGGAGACGAGGAGGAGGGGGACACAGAGGTGGTAGTGACTGTTGGAATGTCTGCATCTGGGTGTTGCTGGGGTGAATGCTTGTGTGTCCTGTGGTGCTTGTGTCTGGATGATCTGGCCTTGGGTGTTGAGGTGTGTGCAGGCTGGTCTGATGGTGTGGATAGGATAGGCTGAGGGACAGGAGACAGAGAAAGGGTGGAGGCAGTTAGAAGAGGGAGGCTGGAGACAGGGACAATGGCTGCCGTCAGTGCTGAGGCCAGAGCAGTGAACGATCGTTGAAGGGCAGCCTGACCCGAATGAATGCCCTCCAGGTAGGCATTGCTCCGATGCACCTCCCTTTCCAACCCCTAGATGGCATTCAAAAGGGTAGTCTACCCAACAATGAGCGTCCTCACGAGGTCAATGAGCTCCGCACTGAGGGCAGCAGGGGTAACTGGGGCAGGGGCTGAGGTGCCTGGGGCTAAGGAGACGCCCGCCTTCCTGGGCGAGCGGGCACGGAACGAAGGCTGAGGGGCTGCTGGGAGGGCGGAGCTGGAGCGCTGGGTGGCGGCTGTACCTGTGGAGGCGGGGGGCCCGGATGTTGCCGCCCCGCTAGGGAGCTCCCAAACGAGGACGTGTCCGTGTCGCTGGTGTCTTCACCGGTCCCCGTTGTGGTGCTCCCCTCGCCCTCTGGATCACTGGTGCCCTCGGTGTCTGTTCCAGTGCCCACCGGGGCATTGTGACTTGCAGCTCCCTCGTGCTCCGACGCCAATTCTCCTCCGCCTGATGATGCTAATGCACAAGAAGACAAAGAATAAGGGTGGGGGGAGAAATAAAACAAAGTTGAGTGTATGCCTTGTCAATACCGTTGGCGGAGAGGACAGACACAGGTGCCTCATGCACTAAGCCGCGAAACTGGGGTACACTACTCAGTACTTCTGACTAGGCCAACAGGTCTAGGGACAACAGACGCGCACATGGGTGATGCAGGACCATGGATAGCTGTACTTGGCACCCTACAGAGGTGGGGGGCGGGGGCACAGGGCCATGTCTAAGGGAGGGGACTACACTACAGAAAGCGCCCTGGCCTAGTGTCACCCACGGCCCTCCTCCCCCACCCAGACGCCTCAACTGCGCTTAAGGATAGCAGAATGTGCAGGTACTCACCCCCTTGTGTCTGCTGTGATGTCCTCAAGCGCCCATCCAAATCAGGGTAGGCCACTGCCAGGATCCGGGACATCAGGGGGGTCAGGGTACGACTGGCACCCCTCCTATGTCGGGAGGCCATCCCCAGCAGTGACTCGGCGGTCTTTCGGGTTCCGCGGCGGATGTCCTCCCACCTCTTGCGGCAGTGGGTGCCCCGTCTGGTGTAGACCCCCAGGGCCCGGACTTCCTTGGCGATGGCACCCCAAATGTCAATTTTCTGATGGGCGCTCACCTGTTAGACATGTACAGGGTGGGAAAGAGAAAACGTGAAATTTCGGCATGTTTGGAGTACATGCCCCCCCTCCCCAACCTTGCCATGTGGCCCATTCTCTCATCTGTCGTGCGTTGCAGTCCTCATTTTCTCCCCACCCCAACAACTTATATCCACCCCACTCCACACAGGCATAACCCAGTCAATGTGCACTCAGTGTACTCACCTGTTGGTCTGGAGGACCGTAGAGTAGCGCATACTGGGGGAGGACCCCGTCCACTAGTTTCTCCAACTCTTCAGACGTGAAGGCAGGGGCCCTTTCCCCAGTCGCAGCAGCCATTGTCACTTCCAGACCGAGGTCACAGCAGCACTTGCAGTATAGGTCCTCTCCTGTGGATGATCAGGTATCGAGTGATTAGGCAGATAGAAAATGGCGGTCACGGCCGCGGCGGTGCGTACCGCGGTGGTGCATACCGCGACCGCCGGCGCACATCGTCATTGGCTCCTGATCCCATAGGGTTCAATGTTAACCAATGCGGGTTCGTATAGCGGTCTTCGACCGCCTACCGCCACGGTGTGCCACACCAGCGCATTGACCTCACATCCCATTGTCCCACTTCACCGGTCAGGCAGCCGCCATTTCAAGGGCCCACATGGCTTAATTTCAACTGCGTCACACAGGCCTAGGCCTTGCATTGCCACACATCCAAACATAGCCATCCATACCTTTTCGTGTACTGTGCATGCAGTGGTGAACGTACCTGTGACTTGCTTGACTCTGTGCTCCATGTTTTCCTTCCTAGGACAAAGAAGGTGTGCCAGATCATCGTGGCCTGCTGCATGCTTCACAATCTGGCATTGCGACGTCAGGTGCCCTTCCTGCAGGAGGATGGTCCAGATGGTGGTGTTGAAGCAGCTGTGAAGCCTGCGGAGAGTGAAGAGGAGGAAGGCGAAGAGGACGACCCAGACAACAGGGACAGAGTTATCCATCAGTATTTTCAGTAGCACACAGGTTGGAATCACCCACGCCATTTACCATTTACTGAATGCCCCCTGCATCTTTACTTTGTGTATTTCCCCCCAGTTCTTTTAAACTGAAGTTTACTTTTCCCTTCCCTTTTCAGTGCTGTATGACCCACTGCATGACTTCTGCTTGGTTAGCCCATGGACTAATGCTTATTGACATCGGTATGTTGTCCACACATAAATAACAGAACATTATTGATAAGTAATGTGTTATACATTTGTAAATAATACAGGCTGACTCCAGAATGATTTATGTGCAATGAGTGATTTATTTTTAGTGCTATATTTTGGTACATGAGATTAAAACGGTGAAGGGTGAGGGTGGAGTTATGTCCGTGGCAGAGTCCAGTTCTCGGTCGCACAGGTGCATTGTTCATATGGCTGTGGAAGGATGGAGCAGGGGCAGTTCAAGGTTGGACAGGGTGACACTGTGGGACAGTGGAATGACATCCGGGGGGATATTAGACTGGCGGGGGTCTTGGCATCCTACTCTGTTTTCCTTTGAGATCTCAGGTTCCTCTTGCGGGGTGGTTGTTCTTCAGCAGGAGGTGGGGTTCTGGTGGCCCGTCGTTCTGTGGGGGCCTCTTGACCACTAGCGCCGGCGGAGGTGGTAGGCTGTTCCTGGCTAGTGACAGGGGCCCTTTGTGGTGCCACATGCTCCCGCAATGTGGTTTCTATCCGGTTGAGGGCCTGGACTATGGTCCCCATTGCGGTAGCGATGTCCCGGAGTTCATTGCTGAACCCCATGTACCGTTCCTCCTGCTGTGCCTGGATCTCGGTGAACCTGGCCAGTACCGTCGCCATCGTCTCCTGGGAGTGATGGTATGCTCCCATGATGGTGGTGAGGGCCTCTTGGAGAGTCGGTTCCCTGGGCCTGTCCTCCCCCCCCTGTCGCACAGCAGCCCTCCCAGTTGCCCTGTTTCCCCGGGCCTCTGTCCCCTGGACGGTGTGCCCACTACCACTGCCCCCAGGTCCCTGTTGTTGTTGGGGTGTTGGGTCAGCCTGGGTGCCCTGTAGTGGCGGACACACCGCTGATTGACGCGTCCGCGGGACAGAGGCATGGGCCCACTGGGTGGGAGCTGTGCTGGTGTTCCCAGAGGGGTTTGGGTCTGCTGTGGCCTGTGTCTGTGTGTGGGGAACCGACTGTCCAGAGGTCCCCGATGGTCCGGGCTGGTCGTCAGGTTCGAGGTCGACAGAGCTGCTGTCCTCGCTGGGGGCCTGTTCTGGGGGTGGGATGGACATCTCTGGACCCTCCGTGGCGGTGTGTTGGCGTTCGGGCCCTGCAGGGGTGAAGGAGTATGGTTATTGTTTCTGTGTGTGCCATGGCGTGCATTTTCGGTGCCCTTGTCCCCCAGTGCTGGCATTCCCTTGTGGGAGGTGTTGTGAGGGTTTGGGGGGGTGTATGGGTATGTGCAATGGTCATGCTTTGGTGGTGGCTGTCTATGGTTTGTGTTGGCATTCAGGGGTTGGTGTTGTTTAGGGTGGGTTGTGCTGGTGAGACATTGGCAGGGAGGTTATGTGCTGGGGGGTGATATTGGGGGGGGGGGTTGGCATGCTGGTGGTTGGGGGGGGTGAAGTAGTTGAGATTCGACTTACCAGAGTCCATTCCTCCGTGTACTCCAGCGAGGCCATCAGGATGCAGGATGTTTACCACCTCTTGCTCCCATGCTGTGAATTGGGGTGGGGTGGGTGGGGGTCCGCCGCCAGTCTTCTGCACATCGATGTTGTGCCTGGAGATCATCGAGCGCACCTTCCCCCGTAGGTCGTTCCATCGCTTTCTGATATCTTCCCGATTTCTGGGATGCTGTCCCACAGCGTTGACCCTGTCTACGATCCTTTGCCATAGCTCAGCCTTCCTTGCTATGGTGGTGTGCTGCACCTGTGTGCCGAAGAGCTGGGGCTCAACCCTCATGATTTCCTCCACCATGACCCGGAGTTCTTGGTCCGAAAACCGTGGGTGTCTTTGGGGTGCCATGGGGTGGTGTGGATGAGGTGTGGGGTGGTATTTGTGGTGATGTGCGTGGTGATATGTGGTGAGGTGTGCGTAGATGTGGTGTGGGTGATGAAGTTGGGTTCCTGTGTGTGTTGGGGTTTTCTAATGCTGTGCTCGCTATCTCTATCTCTCTCGCTCTCGCCTTCGCTCCGATTTCCAACTAGTGGGGGTTTGTGGGTGATGTGGGTGTGTGTTTTATAGTTGATTGGATGTGTGGGAGCGTTGTTTGTATGTGTCTCAGGTGTGCGTATTTCAAAATGTCCAATGTGGCTGTGTTTTGTAGATGTGTGTGTATTTTGACCGCGGCGGTGTGTACCGCCAATGGAATACTGCGGTTGAAAGACCTCCGTGTGGATTCATGGGTCAGAATGGCATGGGCGTGTTTGTGTTGGCGTGACGGTGGAGGTTTGGTCATCTCCAGTTTTCCGCGGCCCGCTGATGTGGCGGCCTTCCTTGGATGTCGGATTTTTGGCGGTTTCACAGTTGGTGGTCAGAATGACCGTGGCGGTCTACCGCGGCCGCGGCGGCAGTATGGCGGACTTCTGACCGGTGGTAAGGGCCTTTTACCGCCGAGGTCAGAATGACCCCCTATGTGTGTTTACCGCTGGTGCTGCCTTGCTAAGGAAAGGCTGCTGTGGCGCAGAAAAAGTAGGAGGCCCCAGGCTGGTTACACATGATCACGTGTGCACACGTGTGAGGGCTGCACGGGAGGATTCCGGGTGTGCACAGCCCAAGATCTCAACTTAGGTAGATTGGCACAGAAGGAACTATGCAGAGTGGGTGGTGACCTGGTGTAGGTCTCATGAGATGGGTGTACACATGTGAGGGATAGTCAGTGAGCTTACTGTCTTTTCACTGTAGGGACACTACATTCATGCCCTTATTTATACTTTTTGGTGCAAAACTGCACTAACGCAGTTTTGCACCAAAAAGTTTAGCACCGGCTTGCACCATTTCTGTGCACCAGCCGGGCACCATATTTATGGAATTATGCCCGGTGCAAAGGGTGGGCTAGCATAAAAAAAAATTACGTTAGTTTTGTGGGGCTGGCGCTATGGAAGAAGGGGGTTTTGCACCAAAAAATGACGTTAGGCAGGTTAGAGTAAAACAAAGTGATTCTAACCTGCTTAGATTCATTTTCTGATGCAAAAGCATCCATACCACATGGCTCCTGTCTTAGAAAAGACAGGAGTCATGCCCACCACCCCAATGGTCAGCACAGTGGACCATTGTTCCCTGTGCATGGCCATTGCACCACGTGCCATGTGGCGGGTCCCATTTTAGGGCCCCCTATGGCACTTTAAAAAATAAAATGCAATACTTACCTGTACTTACTGGTATGAGGTCCCCCATCTTCTGCAGTCCCTCTGGTGTGGGGAGGGTGTCCCTGGGGCCTGGGGAGGGCACCTGTGGGCTTATTCCATGGTGCTCCACCATGGAAAAAGGCCCACAGGTACCCTAACGTCTGCCCTGACCCAGGTGTTAAAAAATGGGACAAAGCAAGCTTTGCATCATTTTTTGACCCCTTCTCCCTCCCGTGCACAAATTATAAATATGATGTTAAGACCATAGAGTCATTTTTTGCATGGGAACGCCTACCTTGCATCTCATTAAGGCAAGGTAGGTTTCCACTTCCAAAAAATGACTTTAACTCCATAAATTTGGTGCTACACAGGTCTAGAGCCAAAGTATAAATATGGAGTTCGTTTTCCACCGAATTAGAGTTAAAAAAATGACACTAATTTGGTGCAAACAGAGTATAAATATGCCCCTCAATGTCAATGGGAGAAGATGGTGTAGGGTACAACTCAGGTTCCCTAGGGTACACAGAAGCGCATGGGGCTCCGCTGCTGCTTGAGACTGTGCCTCCGGGGTGGGCCAGGGCCTGGGTGCTGCCCCCAAAAAGAAATAAAGCTGGGGGCTCCGTAGTGCTCCCCCTGAAGTCTAGCAGAGGCCCCCTCCCGGGACCCCCAAAGAGAAACAAACTATAGGGAGCACCATTGCGCTCCCTGTGAATTTGTGGGTGGCCACGGGCCCAAAGTAAAGCAGGGACACCATCGCGTCCCCTGCATGAAGGTGCTGGAAGGGGCCCCAGACCCCATCCCGGTGCCCCACAGAGAAGGCTAAGTCAGGGAGTGCTCTCATGCTCCCTGTGAAAAATGTAAACGGGCCCCCGGACTCCATCCTAGGGCCCTGCGAACAAGAAAAGCCGAGGATCGACATCGCACTCCCCGCGAAGATGACTGCCAGCTGAGGGAGGGGCCGGCAGTCGAAGACGAAGCCTGGGAGCGCCATTGCCCTACCTATGAAAATACCCAATGGGGCCCCGGAACCTATTCCAGGGTCCCACACGGGAGTTGAAGTCGGGGTGCCGCTCTCCCGGGGATGTTAAGAAGGGGCCTCAAACCCCATCCCGGGGCCCCGATATTGCAGGAGAGGAGGGGAGTGCTGCCACACTTCCCTAGGTGGCCATGTGGCCGCAGCAGCATGCATCTGCCCGCAGGAGTGGGCAGACACTAAATGAAGGACTGTCTCCTGCAGCAGCACCTGGAGGTGCTAGCCGTGCGGGGAGCTGGCAGGAGCAGCCAGGATTGGGTTCTCTGAAGTGCTCCCCAATGAGGGAAGCCATACCTGGGGTGGGGGTGTCCGGGTGGGACTGGGCCCAGCCAGTGCAGCGCTTCAACTATGGCAGCATCACAACTCTCTGTGGCGCAGGGAGAGAGTCACACCTTTCAAATGCATTTTGCCCTGAATGCCTCGTGAGGCACAATGTTTTCCTGAGCTCTGTTCTCAGCCAGTGGTGGCCCCAGGAAGATGTGACTGCCACAACAAAGTGCCCATGGATCGGGGGATCTGCAGGAGCAACACAGCCTCCCCCCAACACAGTGTGTGTGTACCCACCCTAGGTTGAGTGGGACAAAAGAAGTATAAAGTTCCCCCTCCCATCACCCCCCACCCCCCAACTCCACCAGGGGGTTACAAAGCACTGTGAAGCACAAGCTGGAAGGATCTGTTGTTCTTTGCTTGTGGAACTGCGCCCTCTAGGGATGAAAGCCTGTAATAGAAAGTAGTTGTACAGCCTTAGTGAACACAATAGCAAGTTAGGCTAAAGGACATTTGGGAATGTGTGGTCCCAGTAGGCAGACCCCTAATATGGCCTGAGAAGGTTCATATGGCAAAGCACCCTCCAGGGTGCCGTAATATGTTACAAAATGTTATCAAGAGTAATTGGAAAGTAACCTGAAAGTAATCCTAACTGCACAAAGTACTCCAACATGCATATACAGGTTATTGTTCATCCTTAATTGAGTGATGAGACTGGCAGCCACCTCTTATCAAAGTAGACATGCTTTATTGCAAGGTTTAGGTGCTACCAGTCCAACTTACACTCAAATTTTGCATTGGCATACAAGGTAATGTTTTGCCATGTGGGTTGTTGGGTTATATTTCCCCTTAGGGGAGACAAGAATGATTACACAATGCCATCCAAAAGTAATTCCAACAATTTGTGTATGCTTGTAAATTGTTGCATAGTATTGAGTAGTATGTGTGTAATAATGTACTTTTACTTCATCTAAAGAAGAAGCACAGACTGGACAATCATTTATTGAGTGTTATGATTGTGTGCTTGCGAATGGGGATTACTAGTCCACACCACCTTCCTTGAGAAAGCCTTGGACTGCTCTGCAAAGCAACCCTATAAAAGTCAAGTGCTACAATGGAGTGTTTGGTTTGTATAGGAATAGGCACCTGACCAGTGGTGTTCGGGTGCAAACCTATTACTTGTGCAAGCCACACTACTACTGACCCACCGTCCAACAGTAGATACCTAAGTATGTGTGCCATAATGAGTGACAATTGAATGTCAGCGTTTACCAGTATATGTTGTAATGTAAATTGCCAATTTCTGTGTTACCTATCTTATGTGTGATCTTACCTGTTGTGCTCTGGAGTACGCTTGGCTGGATTTGAGGACCCATTCCTTTACGGATATGTGACAATCCTGGCCTATCCCTTACATAGAGTAAACAGTGTCACATTGCATTGCTTCAGTAGATGTGAATGTCTCAGGTTCCATGGTCCCAGGTTGGTCAAGGGGTCCTACAATATGATTGTTACAGGTGTTGGTCTACTACTAGTTGAGGGGATGTGTTTTATAACTTATTACAGTGTATTAAGTGACTTCAGTTTGTCAGATTCCTATTACACAGCCACTGTGTCATTTCCTATGTCTGAGGTACAGAGGTGTAGGAATTTTGACGCATTACGCGCTGAAAGCAATACATCATAAAGATGCATCGCACATTGCCAAACTTGTACATATCACTGAGTAAGTTGTGAATGAGAATATATGAGGTAACGCCTACCCTACATACATTATAAATTGTATGGCACAGCCGGTTCTAACACAGGTATTTTTTAAAGCAGACTAACAAAAACTGACACATTAGGCATAATGTGTCACTTTGTAAATATGGAGCAAAGAATGCGCCACCAGAGCATCAAAACAATGGTGCAACAGTGGCGCAAGCTCCTTGTAAATATTCCCCTTTGTTTGTTTTGCCCTGCTTTGAGGAGCACAAACATTAAAATGTGCATTGTTTGTCTGCACAACTTGCACACCAGTCGTAATGAGGCTGTTAACTTTTAAAGTATTTTTTGTTTCTTAACAGGCACTGTATAAATACTTTATAAAATATTAGAATATGAATGACTTTCATTGGTGGCTCAGAGATTTGTCTTTCCCATAGGCATTGAAGGTGTGTTTCTGTGACGTGTTCCTTGATAAACTGATGACATCTACAGCTCTGCAGGACACAAAAACCTCAAAACTGATCTGTGACATTCTGATAAGAGGAGGACCTTTCTCTCAGAAGAGGACAAATCTCATTGCCGACCTTTTCTCAGCGAAGATACATTCTTCCAAAGAAAATGAATCTGATGTAAAGGTAGTTATACATGAAGTTTCCAAGTTTCCACCAACATGGTTCTTTAGTGCATTTCTTTTCTAGCACAATTCATAATTATAAATGCCTTGAGCTATACTCCATCTCGTTTACTATAGAAAGAACTTCAGTTAATCCTAGCATGACTCTGTCTTAGAGAGCTCATAATAATCTTTATTGACAATACACCCTATAGAGTTGTAATGTATATATATATATATATATATATATATATATATATATATATATATATATATATATATATATATATATACATATATATATATATATATGTAAGAACATTGAACTCCAGCTCCCAGAATGCCTCCTAATGAAACCTATAAATGATCAGCAAGGAAGGACTCATTTAATTTGAACATTGCCATTTTGAGAAAGACGGTTAGTTGAAACATGTACATGGCAATTAATGAGTGCTCTTTATAAACAAAAGAGAACATTTTCTATTCTTGGGAGTGCAGCATCATCTGTTGCATTATATATATATAGAGAGATAGATAGATAGATGGATAGATAGATAGATAGATAGATAGATAGATAGATAGATAGATAGATAGATAGATAGATAGATAGATAGATAGATAGATAGATAGATAGATAGATAGATAGAAAAAAGAAACGAGAATTCTCGATAGTTCCCAGGTTTAGGTGGAGAGCAGCTCCAGTAAGGAGCACCCTGCAACACCAGAGACACTAGCTTTGCTCACCTCAAATATCTGTTTATCTAGCAAAGTTTTAAGCATAGGCTTAGTACAGTGCTATCCATGCCGAGCAAGACAGGAACAAAGTCTTTTGCCATTTGTACAGCAAAATCTTTACTCGTAGAATTGGCATCCTCACCAAGCTCTAAAATGGCAAAAACATTCAACACTCCACACACAGTATTACAGCATCGAATTGGTAAATTACCATCTAAGCCAACCCAGAATTAGTAAAAACAATCCCTGTCATGTGTTTCTCTTTCATTATAGCTCTTCGGACAGGTTTAGTTTTATCCAAACACAAGGGCGCACCCAGTATAAGTCAAAACAAAACAAAACCCTTTCAGGGTTAGAGTGACGCCTACATTTTGCAAAAAGAAGCGAGAACTCTGGGTAGTTCCCAGGTTTAGGTGGGGAAGAGCTCCAGTAAGAAGCACCCTGCAACACCAGTGACACTCTAGATTTGCTCACCTCAAATATCTGTTTATCTAGCAAAGTTTTTAAGCATAGGAAATGCACAGTAGGATCCACATCAAGCTATACAAGAAGAAAGTATTTTGCTATTTGTACAGCAAAATCTTTAAGCATAGGATTGGCACAGTGCCAGCCTCATCAAACTGTAAAATGAGTAAAGCCATTCACCACTCCAGGTAGAGTATACAGTTTTGAAATGATAAAATACTGCCCAAGCTAACCTGGAATGAGTAAAAGCAACCACTGCACATGTTCCACTATCATTATAGCTCTTCAAAGAGGAATAGCTTTGTCCAGACACAGGGAAACACCCAGTATATGTCAAAACAAAACCCTTTTAAGATTAGAGTGACACATAAATTATGCAAAAAGAAGCAAGAACTCTGGGTAGATCCCAGTTTCAGGTGGAGAGCAGCTGCAGTAAGGAGCACCCTGCAACACCCGAGACATTCTAAATTTGCTCACCTCAAATATCTGTTTATTTAGAAAAGTTTTAAGCACAGGATTAGCACAGTGCTAGTCTATATATATATATATATATATATATAGATATATATATATATATGTAAAACAAAGGAGAACTCTAGGAAGTTCCCAAATTTAGGTGGAGAGCAGCTCTAATAAGGAGCACCCTGCAACACCAGCGACACTCTAGATTTGCTCACCTCAAATGTCTGCTTATCTAGCAAAGTTTTTAAGCATAGGATCAGCACAGTGATACCCACGCTGAGCTAAACAATGACAAAGTCTTTTGCCATTTGTACAGCAAAATCTTTAAGCATAGGATTGACACAGTGTCATCCTCGCTGAGCTGTAAAATGACAAAAGCCATTTACCACTCCAGGCACAATATTACAGCTTTGTCATTATCTAGCTCGGCGTGGATAGCACTGTGTTGATCGGGTCTGCTTTGGTCTGTCCCCACAGACCCGCCCCATATGTAGCTGCTGATACACATTTAGAATTGTAAAGCATCATAATCTGATGGACTGGTCTGTGGCCTAATTTACGGACAAAACAAAATATCGCTTCCAGATTTCCCACCATTTGTTGGGTTTTAAAAATAAGGTGGGAATTCCATGACATTGAAGAGCTAACATGCAGACTTAAGTAACAAAAGTCTTTTAATTTATTTATAATGTTCCCTCCCATATTAAAACGTTTAGATCTAGTATTTCGACGGCCGCAAGTCATAACGTATGACTTTGTAAAATGTACTTTCAAATCTAAGTCTTGCATAAAATTTAAAAATAAGTCCAGCAAGATTTGCAGGCCATTCGCTGTGCGGGCAATTAAAACCACATCATAGGCATACAAAAGGACCGGGAGCTGTCTCATGCCCATCCTAGGGAAATCCTTAAATTTTTTTAAAAAGGTGATGAGAAAGCCTGGCCCAGCCCCTGTCTCCGCTGCAATACAGGGGCTTAGCGTCCCCCCGGTGTGTGTCCAAAAGCCGAGGCGGGAGGTGCAGCAGTGCTGAAAAGCGTGATGAGAAAGCCTGGCCCAGCCCCGGCCTCCGCTGCGATACAGGGGCTTAGCGTCCCTCCAGTGTGTCTGTTTATTTTACAGTGTTTTGACTATTAAATATTTCTAGTGATGTAACATTGAAGTCTTTTTCCACTTAAAATCTTTGGGTTCAATGTCATATCTAACTCTAAACATCACATGCCAAGGATTCACTTTTGTCTTAGTAGTTAAGGTCTCAGACTGGTACACTGAAGGTTGAAGGTTCAAGTGTATGTGTTTCTGTGGTCATTTTTTATATTGAATTAGCTACCCAATGGCCATTAGTCAAAGAGACAATAAACCAATTATTGATCAGAAGACAATTGTTTCTGAGAGAGTAACATACCACTGCTCTAACTGGAATACTTTTTATGTAAATAAGGAATACAGTATGTATTTGCTACATAAATGTCTGAAAATGCTTATTCAATGTTAGTGTGGACAAATAACAAGACCTTGCATGGTGAAACTGTATCAGGGTGATGATATACATTATACTGGCAGTGATCCTACGTCTGTAGTTAATGTTAGATCAGGCTTTTAGTTGAAAATGATTGTTTTTGTTTTCTTAATAACATTGGCTCTGTTTGACAAATCTTTACAAACTTTCCAAAGAAAATGTTCATCTGATTTGGGTTTGTGATGGCAAGACTTGTGCGCATCGAGGTGGGGCAAAATATGGGGTCAAAAAGTGACATTTCACATTTTTACGCCCGTATAATCCTTTCCTTTCAATATATAAAAATACAACTGATTGGAATTATGCCAAACTTGACATAAAAGTTGAACTTCACTCACGGAAGTGAATTTGCTTTGTTTAGTTTAAATCGGTTCTGTCGTTTTTGAGAAATATTTATCATTAGAAAGTGGTTTCTGTAAGCCAGAGCTGCTCTGGCAATTAAGATACAGATACTTCGGACATTAGCCCAAGGATGGTCACAAACCTCGGCTTGTGAACTACCTGCAGACCCAAATTGTAAAAAAATACTCAAATCTGGTTTGACAAGCTCTTTCTCTCATCATCCAGATCTAGTCCACAGACTGAAATACGAGTTCACAGACCTCAAAACATTTGACTGCAATTTCAACAAATGTTACAGCCATCATTACAGAACACAGGACTCGGTCTCCTGGTCCTGAAAAAAATGAAGGAGACATAAAGGAGCTGCTCTCTAACTCAGATGGGAGGGGCCTACACAGACCTCCTGGCTCAAAAATGTAAACAAATTGAGATTTGCCGTGTGGTTCACCAGTATTATGGCCCCTAATACAGTTATTGAGGGTTTTAAGTCCAACCAGAGTGTTTGTGGACCTCATAGCAAAGGTACTTGGGTTCTCATCCCCTTGTTGGACATCCCGCTGGTTGCACAGACTATGGCCCTGATTTATACTTTTTGGTGCAAAACTGCACTAAACGTAGTATTGCACCAAAACGTTTAGCACCGGCTTGCACTATTTCTGAGCACCAGCTGGGCACTATATTTATGGAATGGTGCAAGCCGGTGCAAAGGGTAGGCTAGCGTAAAACAAATTGACCTTAGCCAGGTGGGGCAGGCGGTATGGAAGAAAGGGGTTTCACACCAAAAAATGACGTTAAGCATGTTAGAGTAAAAAAAAAAAAATGACAATAACCAGCCTAGCATCATTTTCTGATGCAAAACCATCCATACTACATGACTCCTGTCTTCGAAAAGACAGGAGTCATGCCCACCACCCCAATGGCCAGCACAGGGGACCAGGGTCCCCTGGGCTTGGCCATTGCACCCAGTGCCATTTAGGGGGGCCCACTTCAGGGACCCCAATGGCACTTAAAAAATTAAATAAAATACTTACCTGTACTTACCTATACTTACCTGGGATGGGGTCCCCCGTCCTCTGCTGTCCCTCTGGTGTGGGTGGGGGTGTCCCTGGGGCCTGGGGAGGGCACCTGTGGGCTTATTCCATGGTGTTCTACCATGAAAATAGGCCCACAGGTCCCATAACGCCTGCCCTGACCCAGACATTACATAATGGTGCCACGCAAGCTTGGCACCATTATTCGACCCCTCCTCCCCCTGTGCATAATTTTAGCACAGGGGATAAATATGGCGATATATGTATGGGAACGCCTACTTTGCATCTGATTGATGCAAAGTAGGTTTCCATGTTCAAAAAATGACTTTCACTCCATAAATTTCGCGCTAGGCAGGTATAGTGCCAAAGTATAAATATGGAGTTAGTTTTGCACTGAATTTGCATTAAAAAAAATGATGCAAGAGGGCGTGGCCAAGATGGCGGTCGGAGCGGTCATCTAAATCCATCTCCGTACCAGGCCAGATAAAAATCCAAAATAAACGTGACAGCCAGACTAAATATTTGACCTGCACAAGAGACCAGAGGCTTGAGGCCACTGCGCTGCAGTCGGTGCGGTGTGAGGCCCCCACGGAGGACAATACATCTGTGGTGACGGACCTGGGCCTGCCCGCCATCACGGGCCCTGCGCCAAACCCCGTCGGACCTAGGTTTGGTCTGCTGTGGAACCCAAGCGCGGAGATCTGCCACCGGGAACGGAATCACGGCGATCCCTGACTACAAGGGGAGCGCCAAGGAAGAACCTCCACCCGAGACGTGCTGCTGCGAGGTGGACTCATTTTGCCCGGTGAGCGAAGGCAGCGGCCTGCACCAGTGCCAGGTCGCACTGTGGCAGGGCCTGATGAGGGAGTGGCCGGGGACCGGACGAGGGGCCCGGTTACGGAGGATGCTCGGTAGGAGTTGCGCTGCGGCGGCAGGGGTGGGAAGGAGGGCAGCGCTGCATTCCTTCCCTCCCCGGCCCGCGTTGAGACCGTCGTTGAGGCTGGGTGTGCCGGCGAGCCGGTCCCTGATGGCAGGAACTATGGAAAAGTGCAACGGATGTGGTTCCACCTACAGGCCGCATTTTTAGCGGGGACTCCCCACTGAAACAGAGCTGTGGGGTTGGACAGTGGGGGTGCACACACGGAATTTGTGTACCGGGCCCCTCACACAGCGGACATCCTATGCGCAGGTCGCAAAGCCATAACATTGTGAGTAGATTGCGGTGTGAACGACTCGACCCGGTGATAGCAGGGATTGTATTGCAAACTTGCAATACTACACGATGGGACGCACCAAATCAGACAGGCCCGGGATGTCGTGTCCAGGTATGCAGGAGAAGACTGTGCTGAAGGAGCAAGGGGACTCCCAGGATGCCTCGGTGGTGACTATACTAGCGGCCATACACAAAAGTTTAATGAAATTCGCGAAGCAGTGCAGAGTATTAAGTCCACATTGGAACCCAAGATTGATGCCTTGCGTATAGATATAAGCCACCTGCGCGAGGATCATAAGTTGAAGGACCGTGCAGCAGCCACTGTTAGCACAATGTCTGAATTGCGCCCGACGACGGTGAACGCTACCACTCACATCAAAGGCTTGCAAAAAGAGGTTCTGTACCTCTATCAACGACCTGAAGATCAGGAAGAGAGGTCCTGTCGTAATAATAAACGCCTGGTGGGACTGCCTAACAAGAAGAGGGCCCCAGCATTTATCTCTACATGGAAGATTGGCTATCCCAAACAGTTCGTCCTTCTTCTCAGTGGAAAGAGCCCACAGGGTCTCTGGCAGGTCCCCTCTACCGGGGGCTCCTCTGCGTCCGGTGGTGGTTCTTTTCTTTAATTACAGAGGCAGAGATCACATCCTACAAGTGGCCCATGCCAGAGGCCCCTGGAGAATACCAAATGAGCAGTACACATCTACCCTGATACAGTCTGGAGGTGCAATGGAAGAAAACATATTTTCCTAATGGTGAAGCGCACACTTAGAGAGCACAATGTTAAATATGCATTACAATTTCCGGCGACCCTCCGGATCATGAACGATACCAATACCACCTTTTGTGCCACACCAGAGGAGGCCTGGGCATGGTTGTAAATCAGAGGCATAACTTCAGAGACACCGAAATTACCTCTGCGCTCCACAATGCACAAGACATAGAGGAACCTTTCTGACAGTGCCCAGCACTCAACTGCAGCTCCTTCTAAAGAACAAGCAGCCAGAGAGGGGGCGCAGGCGGTGGCCGAGATGGAACTATGTACAGGTTCCCCCTCACCGCCTGAGGGGAGAGTGGTGCAACAAGAAAAGGACCCTCTGATCCTCGATGAGGAATAGATTCATGAAATTTTGGGTGACGGCCCACTGGTGACACCACAAACTGCAGGGGACGTGATATAAGGCATGCCACACTCGAACTACAAGGGGCTCACTGCTCAGAAGCATTACAGCATATATGGTAGGCTCGTCAACGAAACCCACACTACGGGCTGTGCAAGTCTAATGTGTTTTCTTTTTCTTGTAAGACACAATGTTAATAGCACCTGACAGCCCTGCCACTATTCCCCCACTACACCTATGTGTATTCACAGTTGAACAATAATGTTTAAGTTTTGTATCAGCATTACAGTGCTATTGGTTGACCATCAGTTGGCGTCTCAGCCTGGGATGGGAAGTTTACTGTTATATTTATGTTTTGTTAGCAGGTTTGCTTAGTGGGTTATCAATGGTTTTGTGAAGGTGTGCAGGTCGGGTCCCATGATGGGAGGAGGCGCTGTTGTAGGGGGCAGAGAGCAGTACATACAATATTGGATTCTCAAGTTACCTGCACTGATATGGGTGGCTCCGGGAGTACCATTGGTGGCACTACCCACTAGGATAGATCCAGAAGGATGAAATGCCATATTGAAAGGGAACCTAGATGGAGCACCGATTTCTCTAATTTCACTATATGCCCCTAATGCAAATCAGAATACATTTTTACAAACACTGACTATATCCCTACTCCATAACCCTATAGCACATGTTACTTTTTAATTGCACCCCGTGCATACAGCAGGATACAGCAGGATAGATCTCGCCCACTGGTTCCGGTCGCCCAATCAATTGCGATCGCACACCAACCAGGCCTCTGGGCTACCCACAACCAACTACACAACATGTGGCGTAATCTGCACCCTACAGGGCACGTATACTCAAATTACTCGGGACTGCACGTGCTGCAAACTAGGATCAACCTTGTTTACTGCAACTCCAAGCATTGCTAATGCAGAGTATCTTGGATGAGTATTATCTGACCACTTGCCTCTGCAGATATGGATACGGTGGAACCGCTCCCCTCCGAGTATACCCACTTGGAGACTGCCTGTAACAGCGTTACGTGACGCAACATATAGGGATGTCTTTAGAGGGCATATTACTACTTACTTTGAGATAAATGAGGGCACGGCAACGGATGTGGGGACTGAATGGGACTCCTTCAAGGTGGTACTGAGAGGTCACGCAACAAAAACGAGTTTTGGAGTGGCGCTGCTTCTGCGTAAACATGCAGAAGGATACAAGACGGGCAGATTCCTTGCTTGGCTTTTGCGGTCAGAGTGCACCCAAACACCAATCACTGCACTACGTGGTGGGAATGGACAATTACTGAACACACAGGAGGATATTAATACAGCATTTTATGAATATTACTCCACTCTATACACAGCCCCAGAGACAGAGGTAGGGAACAATGCAATAGAGGTGTTTCTGGGCCCCCTACATTTGCCTAGAGTGTCCCCTGTAGATAGGGAAACGCTGGAGGCTTCACTGCGGCTAACAGAAATGGAGGAGGTCATTAAAGGGATGGCGCGGGGGGAAGACACCAGGTACAGACGGGTGGCCGATTGAATTCTACGTCACATACCAGACAATTTTAGCCCCTAAATTGGTGGTGACGTATAATTTAGCATACGCTAGGGGGATCCTCCCAGCGTCTATGAGGAAGGCGATGCTGAGTGTCCTGCCCAAACCGGGCAGAGACCCCATTATTGATGGGGTCTTACAGGCCATTATCATTACTTAACTCCGACTACAAGATCCTAGGCTGCATGTTCGCAAATAGACTCACGCCCATACTCACTGGGTTAATTCATACCAACCAGAACGGATCAATTTCGGGCAGAAGCACCTTCCTTAACCTCCGGCGATTGTTCTCTATTATGGACTGCGAGAGAATGAGGGAGATAGTCGCATAGGTGGCATCACTAGATATAGAAAAAGCATTTGAAACACTGGGGTGGTCTTACTTGCTAATGTTGCTGAAAAAGATGGGCTTCGGGCCTAATTCTCTCAAATAGATAACTCTTTTACATTACGCGCCGTTGGCCCGGGTGAAGACGGGCACTCTGATCCCAAAGCCCTTCGATATAGGGCGTGGGACGTGGCAGGGCTGCCCCCTGTCGGCACTTCTCTTTGCGCTGGCAATGGAGCCCTTGGCCCAAGCCCTACGGATGCGTGCACCCGAATGGGGACTACACATGGGAGGTGGTTGGCACATCATCTCACTATACGCGGATAACGCGCTGGTATACCTTCGCAGCTCTGCGGAGGTTGTGCCCCAGTTGATGGCATTGTTGGAGAGGTTCAGCAAGGCATCCAGCCTCAGGTGAATTGGGAGAAATCCTGTTTGTTCCCAATCACACCCTTGAACATGGCCCGATGCGCTCAATTACCCATCACCTCATTATCATGGGCATGTGATAATTTCAAATACCTAGCGGTCGGAATATACCACAAGGAAAAAGATCTAATAGATGCAAATATTGGTAGCGTATTGACGGGAGTAATATCTTCTTTGCAATTCTGGACTTCCCTTTCTCTCTCCCCAATGGGCAGGCTGGGCATCTCTAAGATGCTGGTACTCCGAAGATTATTATACCACTTCTCAGCTCTCCCGGTTTCCCTCCCGAGTAAATGGTTTGCCGAGATGCGTTCCCTTCTCACAGCATTGACAAGGGGTAAAGGTAGAAAACCGACTTCTAAAGCAAGCTTTATGCACCTATGTCAGAGGACGTCCTGGGAGCACCAAAATTCAAACAATATTTTGTGGCGTCCCAACTCCAATGGCCCATGCGCTGGCTTGTAAATCAAAATTTACACAAACTAAGTGACACATATAAATACGGTGACACAAACAGACTCCTAAGCTGGATAATGAATACAGGCTCAGATACACCAGTAGATGATAGCAATCTATTAATGAGAAATGCCAAGAAGTGCTGGATCAGGTGCACGCACAAACCAAGACAGAAATACCTATACACTCCACAACTATCATTTTGGGCCTTGCTGGGCTGTGCTAATAATTTACACAAAGAAATTGTGGGAATAGCGGAGTGGGGTGACCTCTTTGAAGACCATATGCTGGTCCCATTTAATGGGTTAATAAATGATTTTGATATATCATCGGGCACCTTCCTCATTTATGTAGCGCTAACTCGGTACGCCACACTCTACTGGGGCTCTGTACCCAAAGAACCACATACGTTGGTATTGCTGCAGACATTACTAACACACGGGAGAGAGAGAAAACCGATCACAAACATATACAAAGAGCTCCACATAGACGTTAAACGTCCCCTTGCATCGCTGCGGGCATATTGGGATGAAGTGCTCCAAAGGGCACTCACAGACACGCAATGGGAACAAGCTCTTTTAGTCCCGAAGATTATCTCAATGAATGCTTGTTACAAATACATACAATTTAATTATCTGCACCACACTTACCTTACTCCTGCGAGGTTGGCGAAAATGTACTCATCCACAGAAGATAGATGCCCAAGATGCCACACCGCAAATGCCAACTTTATCCACATGGTATGGACCTGTAGCCAGGTGGTCGAGTTCTAGGAAACTATAACCGAGACGCTGAATAGGATCACGGGGTGGGGAACACGATGTGACATGGCACATTATATGCTCGGAGTAACACATAGAACCCCTAAGAACAAATCCACGAACAAAATCTTAGACTTATCGCTAATACTAGCAAAAAGTCGCTTAGCAATGTGCTGGAAATCAGCTGCAACTCCATCAATTACGGGATGGCTAACAGACATTCGCATTGGAGTACTTGCAGAACAACAAATATTACTGATGTCACATAAACTTGCTGGCCCACCGCCCAAGCCTCCATATTGGGCAACACTTATTGAGGGAATTGAGAGAATCCTAGGCCGTCAGAGTGTGTAGGATGATGATAAGCATATGTATGTCCCTTGCATGGGTGATACCCAAATCACTCATCTACTGTGCTGTACCTTGCCCCAATTGTGGAACGGATCTCCGATCCATGCTTATACTAACATACCCGGACTGCGCACCTAGTTAATATCAGTTAATATCAGTTATGTTATTAGTCTATTTTCTGTTCGTTACATTAGATATGTACATCATGGTATTAAAACTGTAAAACTGGTGACAAATTCAGCAAGAGCACAAATGCCAAATTGCCATGTATGACTATACTACAACAATTGTCAAATGTATCACATTGCATGATAATAACTATGCACAGCATTGCTATGTCACAGTTAAAAGATTGTTGTATTATAAAGATTTGCAATTGGAAATGCCTTCTAATGATCAGAAAAATAACAGAAATATGGAGTAAAAAAAAAAAAGAACTGACGCAATTAGGTGCAAAACAAGTATTCACAAACCCTGCAGACGTCCAACAAAGGTACAAAAGTTTCCAGAAGTCTGCAAAATCCAAGACAGGTTTAGAGAACCCTTAAAAATGAAAAAATAAACAAGGCTTTGCCATAGACCAGTCACTGCAGTAATCGCTCCTGCACACAGCTGTGTGCAACATTGGTTCACAGCACATGCTGGGTCAAGCATAGGGTATAGCCAAGTGGTCAGGCCATATGGCCACACCCCTCTGCACAGTAAAGAATGCCTTGTTCAATGGGGGATTGCTTTCCATGACCTGTTGGGAACAAGGAACTGTTGCATGTTGTATAATCCCAAACATTTAATGAAAAATACTCAGTTTGCCTATGAAATGTTAAGGGTGAGATGGTCTCATCCTCAGTGCAGCCAGCCAAAATGGTGCTAAGGACGAGACCATATCATCCTGTTATGGTCTGGCGCTACATGTGAAAATCCACTTTTATTCATTTATTTTATTTTTGCAATTTTTTATAGCACGGAGAAGGCCCAATGGCATCACAACACTTTATAACACACAGGATACAGGGTTATAGCGGATTACATCAATAGTAGTTAAACTCAGTGTATGCATACAGAGTGTACCACAAGAGGCAGTTACAACAATGGGGCAGAGGACATGAACAATTAAACAAAGGCAGATCAGGGTGCAGTGGAGAAAATAAATAAGTCTTGTCGAGGGTGAACGACCATCCATAACACACACAACAGCCATGCACACCATAGCTCACACATCAAAAGCAATGTCTATGACCTTACACTAATTAATGCCAAATAACAACACCTAAAAACACATTATGGCTAAATGACAACACATACTCAAGCTAGAAGATAACACTACCTTCAAAGTCATCTCTGTCAATGTGTTAAGGGTCAGGTGATGTGTAATCTAATATGTAAAAATATTTATTATAGTTTTATTTGCATCTGTCTCATCAAGGGTGAGGTCATCAGCATTGCATTTGCGCAAGGTATCGATTTTAGACATAAACATAACTTGCACAATTCAGTTTTAATTTTCAACAGCCATCTCGGCATTTTTTTGTTATAGAAAAAACAATTTAAGATGTGTACATTTTGTTACTCTATATAAAAAATATATGGACTATTGCTGTACTCCTACATTTAAAAAGTCAGGAAATATAGGCATTGGAAGTGGATCAATTTTGTGGTAACAAAAATAAAGAGGAAATCGTCATATAAATGGTAAGGAAATAAAAAGATAAACATATTTTAGAGCACTTGTTTAACAGATTTAGAAGAGACTGCTGATTAAGAGATAGCAGGAAAACATTTGGAAGCGGAAAGGAGGCTATTGGTGGTCGAATGGCTCTTGTGCCGTTTTGGTTGACTGTATAATATTCATCTCATCTAAGGATACCTAAGGCGGTATGGAGTGCAGGCCACCAATGGAAGAGACACTTTAGGCAAAGCGGGAAAAGAAAATACTCTATAATGCAGAACCCATCATGCATTTTATTAGTTGCTTTCTCTGAGCTCATTACTACCGGGAATATAAAGTCAGTGGAAGCTACACAAGTTACAAGTCCTTTTAATAAACAAAATTAAGGTGTGTGACAAAAAATCATATGGGTCAGACTACAGCCCATTAGTCCAAAGAAGGCGTGCTACTTAAAACAGGGCACGTGGCACTGCAATGGCCTCTTGCCGAATGCAACTGCAGTGCAGGTGACATTGGTACAACAAATAATGTCCCTACGTTTTCAGCTTCCCTTCTCAACAACCGCCGAAAGGAACTTACCTACACAACCACGTCTTCCCGGAAAAGGAACTGTTTAAAGAAGAAACACAAAGTGAATCTCGAAAGTGCAAAGTTTCTAATATTCATTGTTTTTCTTCTCTGTTTTCGACTGTGTGCCAGAGCCTGGGAAGCAGCGTGGACTTGCTGGCCCATCACCAGTTGGAGAGCTGTATGAAAGGCCAAATGGCTGCTGTGAAAAGGGAGTACTTCGGTCGTCCTTGGCAAGAAAAGAATATAAAACATCAAACTCGGTATGATTTCTACAAATGTTACAAACACTTTTAAAAATGTTACATGTAAAAAATAAAAAATAAGAGAGGGGGTGAAAGAGAATACATAACGAGAGAGAGAGAACAAATACAGCTGAAAGAGATTTAGAGAAAGAAAGAGAAGTTAAAGAGAAGGCAAAGCGTGAGAGTGTGTGAAGCAAAAGGAGTGGGATGAGGGAGAGACATTGAGAGATGTGGGTGAAGAGAGAGGGGGAAAGACAGAGAGATAAAGAGACTGGTATTGGCACCAAACTAATTCTAAAATCCAGCTCATGGGGCACGCCAACGACTGGGAGTTGTGCAGTTCTTTTACGTACTTTGGTGCTTCCCAATTGGATCCGTCACTATTTCTAATTGATCAAGTTCAAGTTCAATAACAAATGCTGAAACATTCTTATATGTATGACAGGCAGGTATTGTTGTTTAGGTGATTTATATGCAGAGTTAATAGGCAATTAAATGAATCATACCATGAGCAAGTTTAGCAGCAAAGTGTATAGATCATAAGTACAGAGTACTCAGTACAGTGCTAAATGAAATCCTGCATTGACTCGAATTCTAAAGGTGGGGAATAAGGGCCTCTTGGGGTACAGACATTTACATATCCTTTTTTTTAGGACTTCAAAGACTTGCACACATTCTACATGAGTACATGGTTCTCAGGATATGCACCAATAGGGAACCAGCAAGAAGAAACATTTTACTACAGAATATATTCAAAGATATTTTCGCAGTAGCAGTTCATTGGATTTCAGCCATTCTCACAGGTTTTTCATGCATCTCAATTGATACGTTGTATAGCAGTAGCCTGGGACAGCTGAAATGTCCGTGTTACAGTACAATGAGAAAAATCTCTGGGAATGCTCTATGTTTATTAGTGTGAGTCTCACAATTCTGTTTTTTAGGGTACGAAGCAATAGTCATCATGTGATACATTGTGACATTGATGCAAAATGGAGGACAGTGTAAACACAGTCTAAGTTAGTGTAAGCTTAGCTCATTTGAGTTTTTGAGTTTAACGTGAGAAAGGAACAAAAGCCACTCCCACACTGGGTATGAGTTTCTTAAGAAGTTGCAATATATGCTTTATAAATGTTATCGGTTAACAAAGGAAAAATAAGACAGTGAAGTACAGAGAGAGATGATTTTGTATACTGCATGATTGCCGATCTGACTTTCATTTCGCTCAGCATTGAATGTACTACTCCACTGCAGTGGAAAATAGTAATTCAGCAGAATTTGCAGAAACCTTCATCATTAATATTAATGAGGTTTGATTCTATTTGCAAATTCCACTGAATGGGTTTCAAATGCAGATATGGTGCCCTGCGAAAGACAGCAGACCTTGAACAGAACTCAATTGCTGCATTCACAGAACACCAGCTTATTTCAGTCTTTTCCTTGAAGGGACAGGGGCTTCATACAAAATTTGAAAAAGGAATTCTGCTCATGGTATTGAGGGAGCATGCAGCCATCCCCTGGACTGCTGTCTGTTTTCCTCAAAGCCATCAACCCACATTCACAAAATGGAAAGGGAGCCGCAGGGAAGCTTCATTCTTTGATTGGATTTCACTTCGCTTTCAGAAATTGGTACCCAATCAATGCTTTGCAACTGTTATTGTGGCTGCAAACCATTGATATTAGCATTGTGTTTTGGAAGGAGGTGGTGTAATCCCCCTTTCAGACATCTAATTCTTCCAAATTGCAATAAGTCGTAAAGTGAAAATTGCAAATTGGAAGGACTCTTCCAACTGACACTGTTCCCTTGGTAAACTGCAACTTGTGGTTATGTTGTTTAAAAGTATGTCATTTTTCAAATTGCAGGCTCTGCAAATGGACAACCACTTTGCATGTATGGGGCACAGAGCAATTGGGAGAGAAAGAGTTGAAGGAGAAATAGAGGTGAGAGAAAGAGAGAATCATAAAGAGGGCAGATGATGTGAGAGAAAAAGGAAAACAAGGGAGTGAGAAAGAGATGGAAAGAGAAGAGAGAAAGAGAGCCAGAGAGACTGGTTATGATTTTTTTAAAGTTTTAAAAACAGCTATACATATTAGCTGTATGTAAAGTAGGAGGAGGCAAGTTGAGCAAAATAAAGAGCAAAGGAGGAACAAGCAAGACACATTTTCGTGATGAGAAAAAAGGGGTGCGAAACAGAAAGGCAAAATAACAGAAAGAGACAATCAAGGAGAGAAGTGGCAATATTAATGAGATACCCAGACACACAAAAAGATGGAGGGAAAGAGCGATACATTCACAAAGAAAGAGATGGTCGAAAGAGTGCGAGAGAAAGAGAGAACGATGTATAGTGCATATAGAACATTTTCACCCTGCTTTTGGTACTCTTTATTTTCAAAGGTCAACCTCACCATATAATAATTTAAACATAAACATCTTTATTTAACAGGAATTTTAAGCTTTGTTTCATATGTATTTGATTCATACCAAAACAACAATTACAGAGCAAGTCAGCATTCGGTTACATTTCAAAGAAGGGATGCCAACAGAACTGTACACCATAAGTCTAGACAAGCTATGCTATAGAAAATGTTTTTAGAAAAAATAACAAACCACTGTGAATACTTAAAGATCACTGTGTGTAGCATGTATGGAATTTCTACTCCAAAAACCTAGCCAAAAATGAGTGGAACACTGCACGTGATCAGGACAAGCATAAAGTCAGTAAGTGATAGGAGAGCAAGCCTGATTGCGGAAAGTTTATACTTTGTGATGTGTTCGTTAAAGATGTGAGTCTTAACTTGAATTGAAGCAATGTTGTGTGGTCCTGATGGAAACAGAGATGTTGTTCCAGCTCTGGGGTAATAGATGGAAATGGCCTGTGTTCTTTTTTACACTTCTTAGTCTGTAATTTGATGGTGTCCCCTTCTTGGGTGTGCAGAGAACTACCAGAAATAGTGAGCTTGTCTTCAAGAGCAATGGAGGTGCTGGTCATTGTGGCTTTACAAATTATGCAGCTGGTTTAGAACATGGTGCACAGTGGCAAGGAAAGCCAATGGAGTTCCACCAGAAGGCGGTGAGGTGATCATATGTCTTGAGGCCCTGTATGTGCTGCTATGTGTAATATGCTCCTAAGGGTTTGTGTGTGGAGTCTGGAAGGCCATGAAGGGGAGCATTACCACCAAAAAGATGCAAAAGTATGAGGGCTTGAACAGCAGTTCTAAAGTTGCTTTCTGGAAGAAATGGTTTTATATTCTTTAGAAGAGAGTACTGGCACCAGCCTCTATCTACTTTAAGTCACTGAAGTTAACGGAATAACTTGGCTACTACCAATATTTTACATAACCTCGCTCAATCTCATGATCAGTAGTCACAACTATTCCTAAGGGTGAAGGAAAGGGAAATAGGGGGAACACATCACAAATCCATCTTAGGAGCAACTTCTCCAGTCCTACCTCCCACTTCCTTCCTCCCCAGTGAATACCCTGCATTGAAGTCATTCACTATCCTTCTGAAGTTCATATTCCAGTTAAAAACAAGTCCCATTATACATGAGTGACCCTCTGTCATGGTGGGAACCATCCATCAAATATCTGCTTTCATCCATCTGTGTAAAGAGATACCTCTTTCCTTAGGGTTCCACAAGTACACAGCCATTAGTCCTCTCTGCTTGATAGACTTGTTTGACCTCCAACAGTTCATTCTTTCACATGAGAGCATTTGCAGAAGAACAAGAGTCTTGCTTTTCCCTATTTCTTCACTTTCTTCTGTGGGGCCAGGTGAATAATTTGGTCTCTCGTGTTTCTATGATTGCAGCATCACCATTACCATTCCATCACTGCCAAATGTACCACTGGCATAACTTGCAGAGAGCCTGTATAGTCTCCTAATCGTTGAGGCAATCTCCTGCAAATCCAACAGATCACTCAAGGCAGCCTTCTTTCAGTCAAGCACGGGTTTACTGATTGTCTGCTGAGGCAGCCCCAATAATCTAAGATTCTTTTCCTTCCTATTAAACACCACTTCCAGCATCAAGTCAAGTCTTAACAGGGCCTCAGTTATATTATCTTTGAAGGTTTCATTAGGCTTTGCAACCACAGGTCTTCCAACGCTTGTATTCTGACATTCAGATGTCAAGTTCTATCACTGATCCTAGAGGCTCTCACCCCTGCGGATGTCTGAACCCTAGGAGAAGACAGGAACTTGTTTAGGGATCTTGGGGCAGTTTTACGACTCGATTTTGTGATCACAAAGTGCAAACTTTGCATTTTACGACAGCAAAATGGGCTTGTTTCAAGTACTTTCCCTATTTTGTGAGTCGATATCCTGTTACTGACTCGCGAAATAGGGATTGCGACTCACAATTAGGAAGTGGTGTTCCAAGGGCATCCCTTCCTAATTGTGACTCTCAGGTCCATGTATGATTCTTTTGCAATTGTGAATGTGGTCTCAAAACAATCGCAGATACCACCAATTTCAAATTGGTGGCAACCCATTCTCAAACAGTATGAATGGGGCACCAAAAATGAAAATGAAAATGAAACGATTCATTTTTACTTTTGAAATCCATCCCGTTTTCTTTTAAGGAAAAGGAGCTGCAAAAACAAAACTGCTTTATTTAAAAAGCAGACTCAAACATGGGGGTCTGCTGGCCCCAGGAGGCCACCCTCCCTGTGAGTGAGGCCATTCTCAAAAAGGTCGCAAATTGCAACCTGCCTCAAGAATTTTAGGGAGGCAGCTCCCTTGCAACCTATTTGTGAATCGCAAACAGTGTGGTTGACACTGTTGTACATTTTGTTTTGCTACTCGCAATTTGTGATTCGCAAAAAATCGCAAATTGCGAGTCACAAAACAAAATGGTCGTACATCTGGCCCCATGATCAATGGCAGCCATCTTCAGACCTGGCTGTCCTCGTCCACCGTAATTTTAATTTTAAAAACATTAGTGCTCTGTGCATTACAGCTATTGTTCAAGTTTGCAAAAATATAGTTAATAACAGAAACCTCTAACGGTGTATTGATACGAAAAGAAAGAAGCAGGGCATTAGCCAAAAAATTGTGAATGCGCTTTTTGCCACCCACCCGGCTTTGCCACCCCATGCAGTAGTGGAGAAACTACTTTGTTTTCAAAGGCAAAGCACCAGCAGCTCAATTGCTGCCCCAGCTCAGCAGCTGAATGACCGCCCCATTAAGGTCGGTATTCCAGTTGCGATTTCCCCTGCCTGTGTCACGCATGCGTGAGGAAGAACCTAACATATTGAAATAGCAGCAATATGTGGTTCGGTCCTTGTTCAGTCCTGAAGGTTACACACATATCTGCAACATTCCTAAATATGTTTAATATTAGTCCAAACGTCTATCATCATCACCACGGACTCTAAAAAAAGTTTTGGATGAAGTTGTAGAATGGTGTTTTTATTGCAATGTTAAACTCAATTTTTCCTATTTAGGGAAGAAACTGACGAGGAATGGGATAATCTGAACCAGGAGCTTTTAGAAATCTTGAAGAAGGAACTTCAGCTGAAAGCCCATTCATCCGATTCATCCCTCAAAGAGCAGTTGTCAACGTTTTCTTCGGAAAAAGAACGTTTGTTGAAGAAAATTGAAGAGCTTGAAACAAGAACGGGAAAAACAACTTTTAATGAAGCTGCCTCTTTTGAACAGTAATATAACAAAAATAAGGTCAATTGTGCACAATCATTTCGATCATCTTTTCACGAAAGACAAATATACAATCTACGATCACTAGAAAGCAACAGAAAGAGCATTACGATTGACATGAAAGTGAAAGGAATAAAAAAATGCAACTACAGGGGACATATAAAATCTGTGATACATACAAGGGCAAACAGCAAACCACGCCATAATTTACACGGTCATCTGCACAAGGTACACATAGTGAAGTGTTAAATGCTTTTGATAATAGAACATAAAGTGTAAAATATTGAAGACATTTTTCTCTTTTTTCTCTTACATGTTTTGGAATAACCAGTGAAGCAACAAAATAGATTGTCGGGCAATGAAGCAAACTTACTGTTTCACCACTAAAAACACCAATGAGGTGGATGGATTTGAAAGATCGTCAACAAAATTAATTGATAGTCAATATAACCTGTTCAATAACCATTTGTGACTTGCTCTGTCTTCCCTTAAGAAGTCTTACAGAACTACACCTTAGGCTAGGCTGGCACATGTGCCTGGGTACCACGCCCTAGTTTAATTTCTCTGGTGAGGCGAACTATTAAATGACTCTATCTAATGCCCCTGGTCTTTCAGAGGTTAGCTCCTCATGTGGCTGATTGCCTCAGACCCACCCTTAATGAGTACCACCTAGGTATGCCAGTTGTGTGGTTGACAAGCCAATCCCTACCCATTTCTCAGAGGCGAAAATAGAATTTAACTGACTGACAGCAAAAAGAAGAGGATCGAAGGGGATAGCAAAACCAATAGGCTATTTGTTAGATGTAAGGAGACAAGAACGAGCCAAGAGGGGTGAAAATTGCCACTTCGATAAGTGAGATCACAGTAACAATTTCAGTCATCACAAATGAAGAACATGACAATTTTCAAGGTTTTATGCAAAGAAAGTAGGGTGGTAGAGAAGAAAGTTCTAGTAAACATGAGAGTTGGTCTAAATTAGTAATCTCATTATTATCAGTTCTTGAATTCAGAAGCATAACTCTTCTAGAAGCATTAAGCACATCTACACATTCCAGTGAGAGTGGAGAGGGGGTAAGGAGTTCACCTTGATCCCAATGAAGATTATAGATTGGCCACTGTTTCCTTCCTAGGTGGATCAATGGTAATTGCAATGTTCTTAGCGCAGGAGGCACCTGTCTCCCAAGACTGGTGATTTGCTGGAGTTGCTCATCCTTCTTCAGTGCCCACATTCCATATTATCCCCAGTGGCGGCTTCTGCAGCCAAAAGAAGTAGGGTTCTCTCCAAGTTTCCCTGGTGGACAGCTTCCACCATGTTAATTTGGATGTCCAGCACTGAGGGCAGTGGCATAACAAAACTTTAGGGGTCCCCCCTGCAAATTACATCGAGGCCACCTTCCCCACCTACAGACCCAGTCAGGAGCTCTCAGGCACAGTAGGTGTACTGTGCTGATGGAGCCCCCTAGAGCACCATGAGAGCTACGGGGGCTAATGTTACACCAATGACTGGTGGGGAGAGGGGGACAGTGGTTCACGGGACTGCTGCATGTTACCCAAATGCCATTCACTGAATTCCAACTTTTTTTTTTTAAACCAGCGCAAATCCTTTGAAGGGGTAAGTGCAGCTTTAAAAACTGTCCACATGAAGTGAATGTGAATGCAGGGATGGATTGGCAATAAAGAGCTTAGTGTAAACTCCAAGCAGACCAAGGTGAGTGGACGCATCAGCAATCCAGCCCAGCAAATTGCACTGAGGAAACATACACAATGCTCTCGTAAACAAGTTAATAATTTCAGGACTAGACCCAGATAGTATAAACTGAAAATATGCCAGGATGAAATGGGAACCTTACACTGTTTGGCATGTAGAAGTTAGGGCGTATCACGCAGAACTAGACATAATGGATTATTACCTGGGAGCGGCGCTGGCAGTGCTGTGCGTTGAGGTGTCATGCTGGAGAGCACTCCCACTGACTGCTGGTTGGTGGTTGGAATTAGCCAAAATTGTAATGCTCCAAGCCACCTTTAATATTTTGCTAACCTTGCCACACTTGTACCAAGATCAGTGTTATGAGACTTTAAAGTGTGATTGAGTGAGTTTATATGAAATACAAGTCATGGCAGGGTGGCAGTGTCCAAACTGCAGTTGCCAGTCAAGGGGAGGGCTGGGTGCATCAGATTACTATTTGATTTGGCCACGAATTTTAATTGGTGTGCACTCATTAGCTGACTGACACCTTTTGGTTATACCGGAGGCCAGACTCAAAGGGGGAATGCTAAACCATATGTTCCTCAAACCAATATCTACAAAGCTTTTGCTTCCACGATTGATGAAAGTGGTTAAGTGGCCCTAGCTTGTTTTTCGGAGAGCACTCCAGAACCTAATTGAAACATTATGCCGCTAAAAGCCTGCTGATGATCACACCAAACATTAAGGTTTCTACTCCACAAAAGAGCTTGCTAAATGGGAGTCAGTGCGGAATTTCGACTACTTTGAGGGGATGGTGTCCCTTGTGACATTTCACACTCAGGAGACAGACTATGGGCTCTATAAGGTGCAATTTGTATTTCACAGGGCCTTGCCGCTGTGTTGTATGTGAAATAGGAGTTTAGAGATACCGAACCCCAAATTCATGAGCTAGTACATCTTTTCTACATAATGGAGGTTGGAGACGGTAGAGCTCCTGGCTCTATAGGAGACTACTGAGAATAACTAGAATTCCCATGGATGACTTGAGTAATGAATAAGAGTGTCTAATGAGCTAGGATAGTCTTGAGTAATAGCACATCTCCACGGTGTGAAGAAACACCAGGTTCAAGTATATTTTGTTCACTCTTTTACACATGATGTACATGGCCCTATGGACGATCAACAGAATATTCCCTATGGCAGGCTTTGAGTGTCCTCATTGATGTCAAGTAGAAACAGATTTTTGGCATAGGTTGGGGTTTTGGCAAGGACTCTCAAAATATGTATATATGTACATATGTATGTATGTATGTATGTATGTATGTATGCATATGGAATTTCTATAGTGCATTCCTAGCCAAATGGAAGTGGAGTGCTAGACATGGTCAAAGACAAACATTCAATCAGCAAGTAAGCGGAGATACAGCTGTGTTGAGATGGTTAATGCATCGTGATGCAGTGTTCTTTAAAGGGGTGAGGCTTTAACTATTTCCTAAATTGGAGCAACGTGGGGCGCTCCTGATGGATTGTATTGGTATGACATAGTCAACACACTAGAAGAGGTGACCAGATGGTACGGATGGCATTAATCTGAATGCTGAGTGCTAGATATTGCAATACTGGTTGCAAGAAGGTCAATAGTTATGATATGGTGGTCCAGGATGACTCAGTCAATGGTCAGATGGAGAAATTAATTGGAGCATTGGCGGAGATCAGAGTAGGATGCTTCTTGCAGAACAGTAGAGGTGGCTTAGAAAACACCCGCGAGCACCACAGTGAGATGAATTAGTGCAAATTTGTATTGTCAGCAGGAAAAATCATTATAGACCTCTGTGACCTCAACTAGTCCGACTGAAAAATAGTCAATTGTTGGTTCATATTATTGGTTCATAGAATCCAAAAGTTATGTGGATTGGGATAATTAGATCAAATGGCCGTAATCTATATACATACGATGGAATGTATGTCCTTTTCCCTGTTTCCTAGGAATTACTACTTAAACTGAAACACAAGTCCACCCACCTGCTTTGTTTACATTATGTTACGTGTTAGTTGAATCTATATATCGAAATTACAACCTGTATTATTGGATTCCAAGGACAAAGCATGCAAAAGGGTTTACACATGTACTGGATAACCACTAGCAACATGATTAGAGGAAGGTCTGAGCTAATCAATTGTGCACCTCAGCTAGTTGTTAGGGAAGTATGCAGTTGGATATGTGAGATCGACCACAAATGCAGTAAAAATTAAATGAATGATTAACATTGTATGGATGAATGACATTTTATATTGTGCTTCTACCCCTCATTGAGTATCCTGGCACTGAAAGTTAGAATGGAAGTGGGAACATATGATCTAATGACTGAACAACCAAGTTTTAAAGGTACTTTATAAAGAGTAATGGGTATTTGAAGAAAACAATCACATTTATGCAAAAGAAATGACATTCCCCAAAAAATAAAAATAAGCGTCCTGGAGACAGCTGGACTCCCTACCTATTCAATATAGGGCTATAGGGCTGGTATGAAGACATTTTCCAGGATCGCTTTAATCTTCCACCCCAACACTTCTACTGCGGAGGGAATATGGTAGCAATGCAGAGTCCCAAAAGGGAACCCTCTATAACCACGTTTCTTTAATCGCAATCTCATTATGATGTATTTCTTCTGCATAAATGTTTACATGTATGCAAATGGTGCACAGAATCAGTAGTTAACCCGTCTAATTCTGCATGACTGGATTTCATTACAAGTATAGTGCACCAGGTGTGCCCAGTGCTGTAATCAAATGCTACTGGTGGTCCTGCTGCCTGGGCCTGCCGCACTGATTGTGCCACCCGCAAGAATAGCCCTGCAAACATGTCTCGGCTCTACCATTGCAGTTCCTGCGTGTGCAGTTTTAAACTGCAATGTTGACCTGGACAGTGCACCCATTTACCAGTCCCAAACCTTCCCTTTTATTACTGGTAGGTCACCCCTAAAGTAGGCCCAAGGTATCCTCACGGGCAGGGTGCAGTGTATTTAAAAGGTAGGACATGTACCGGTGTGTTTTACATATCCTGGCAGTGAAATACTGCTAAACTTGTTTTTCACTATTGCTAGGCCTATCTCTCCTATTGGGTAACATGGGAATTGCCTTTATATATTGTTTAAGAGTAATTTCCCATTGGGAAAAGACAGAGATTTGGAGTTTGGGGTCTCTGAACTCACAATTAAAAAATATATTTTTTGATGAAGTTGACTTTTGAATTGTGAGTTCAAAAATGCTAATTTTCGAAAGTGGGCTTTTTCCTGCTTAACTATTCTGTGCCTCTGCCTGTCTGCTGAATACATGTCTGGCTCAGGATGACAGTTGGGTTGTTTGTACTTTCCCTCTAGATATAACACAAGGGGATCTGGGGTGTACCCTGCAAATTCTGATGGCCAATCTCCAGGCTGTGGGGTCATTCTGAGTTAGAATGGTCGGAAGAGCTGACACCTTCACCTAAATAGAGCTGTGCCTGTCCTCACACAAAGCAGTATCCAGCCCCCTGGAGTGCACTACAAAGACTGGACCTCTGACACCACACAGTTAGAATCCTTCTTGACTGCAGAAATTCTGACAGGAAGAAGAGCTGGATGCTGTAGGAGGGGCTACCACTTTTCCTGTTGCTTTGTTGTTCTGGCCTGCAGCTTGCTGCTTCTGTCCTGGGAGTGAAAGGGATTAATCTGGCTTGCTACATCCTGTTTCCAAAGGTCCTCCAAGGGCTTGGACTGAGCTTGCCTCCTGTTAAGTAGGAGGGACATCGGAGACTTCCCTTTCCAGTGCCTGGGCTCTATTGCTGAGAGTCCTGACTTGCCAAGTGGTGTCAAATTAAGTTTCTGAGACCACTGGAGTGAGTTATGGTGTAACAAGGAAGAAACAAGTGCATTGATGTCCAAAACAATGTCAGGACCGGTGCCAACCACTGACTCCGTGCCGCTGCCTGCACTGGAGCCGGATTCCCCATTGAGCGCAATGACTGTGACCTCTAGTGCAGACCAGATGCCGCAGTAGCACCTCCAAAGTTCCACCACAGTTGTCACCGACGTCCACGGCACCGGATTCTGCCACAGCACCTGTGGCCCCTTGGTGTGATCATGACACCACAATCTGGACGCCTCATGTCTTGACCTGCTGGATCCATCAAGCCCTGTCATAAGGAACGGACACCTCGCCACCAATGCGGTATCACCTCCCCTGAAATCGTAAGGAACTGATGCCTCACCTCCCTGCCAAGCAATAAGGTACCTGCACCTCACCTCTTTGGTAGCAGTAAGGACTGACGCTGCACCTGCTCCAGCGACACCTCACATCACCTACTCCGTGCATGGTGTGGGCTATATAGGATAGTGTGTGGCTAACAGTTGTCCCTCGATATTTGCCGGTGACTCTGGTTACCACAACCTCTCATGGCTACCGACCCCAGTGAGGAATCCCAGGACAAGGGCAGAAGAACGTTACAATGAGTCACATGGGTGAACAAGAAGGATAATAGAAATGACCTTCAGCCTCCTGAAGGCCAGGTTTCATTGCCTCCATCTAACAGGTGGATCACTGTGCTACTCACCCAAGAAGGTCTGCCAGATCATCGATCGTGGCATGCTGTATGTTGCACAACCTTGCCTTGCGACCACAAGTGCCTTTTCTGCAGGAGGAGGAGGCTGGAGATGACCGTATGGCAGCAGTGGACCCTGTGGACAGTGAAGATGAGGAGGCAGAGGATGAGGACAACAGAAGTGCACGGGTAAGACAGTGTTATTTCACTTTTCATTGACAGTTTGGTGTGTGACATTGTCACAGGCAGGCTGTGAATTCCTACTTCTATGCCCACTCACTTTACCCATTGGCATCTCTTTTTGCAGATGTTGGTGCCCCACTATTGCTCCTGGTGTGTTCAGTGCAGCCAACTCCAGGTCTTTCACATGTAAACATTAATGTACAGTTTAATTGCAATGTTTAAACCTTGTTAAACAAATACATTTTGAAATCATTTGACATATTCTATACTTGTATTTTTTCAAAGTGTGTTAATTACAGTGCTCTGATGAAAAGGGGGAAGTGCAATGTGCTCGGGTGATGATGGAGGTAAGTCCAGGTTAGAGTCCCGCCTATTTGTAGCACAGGTGCAATGTCCAAGGGGGTATAGGAAGGGGAGCAATGGCAGTTCAAGGTGGACAGGGTGACAGAGTGGGACACAATGGTGACAATCAGGAGAGTCTTATTTTCTGGCGGGGGTCTTGTCAATAGTCTCTGGCTATTGTCTGGATCACAGGGAATGTTTGCGGGTGGTTTTCCTTCTGCAGGGGGAGGGGTGCTGGTGGCCTGTTGGTCCTGTGGTGGAGCCTCCTGTCCACTAGCGGCAGCAGAGGTGGAGGGCTGTTCAGTACTCTGGCTAGTGTCAGGGGCCCGGTGTTGTGTCACTGCCTCCCTCATACTGTTGGCCATGTCTGACAGCACCCCTGCAATGGAGACCAGGGTGGTGTTAAAGGACTTCAAGTCCTCCCTGATCCCCAGGTACCGTACTCCTCCAGCTGCATATTCTCCTGCATCTTGTCCAGGATCTGGCCCAGGTTATGTTGGGAATGTTGGTATTCTCCCGGGATCATGGTGAGTGCCTCCTTGAGAGTCGGTTCCCTGGACCTGTCCTCCCCCTGGTGCACAGCAGTCCTCGCAGCTTCCCTGTTATCCTGTGCCTCTGTCCCCTGAACCGTGTGCCCACTGCCACTGTCCCCAGGTCCCCGATTGTCCTGGATTTGTAGTGTGCCCTGGGGTCCCGGTAGTGGTGGACAGACTGCTGATTGATGTGTCCTGGGGACAGATGCATGGGCTTGCTGGGTGGGTGCTGTGGTGGTGTTTCCTGAGGGGGGAGGCTCTGTGGTGGTGTGAGACTCTGCCTGGGTAACCGACTTTCGGAAGGTCCCTGATGGCCAGGTTGGTCATCCAGATCCAGGCTGCCAGAGCTGCTGTCATTACTGTGGGCCTCTTCGGTGGGGGGACTGGATGCTGCTGGCACCTCTTCTCTGGTGACATTGGCTGAGGTGCCTGTGGGGGGACTGGATGCTGCTGGCACCCCTTCTCTGGTGACATTGGCTGGGGTGCCTGTGGGGATGTAAATGCAGTGTTATTGTTTCTGTGTGTGACATATTGTGCACAGGTGGGCTGCCCTCTATGGTTGTTATTGCCCTGACAGCTTTGCCTTGTGTGAGTTGTTATTTGGTGGGCTAGGTGATTGTCTCTAGTGTGCATGCTGTAGTGATAAGTGTCCATGCAGGTCTGTCAGTGGTGTCCCTTCATTGGTAGGGCATGCAGGGCTTGGCATTGGGATGAGTGGGTTGTGATGGTGGGATGTGTGGGAGGTGGTGGAGTGATGGGAGTGAGGGTGAGGGTGGGGGTATGTGATGGCATGCAGGTAGGGGGGTCATAGTAATAGAGAGTTGACTTACCAGTGTCCAGCCCTCCTGCATGATTGCCAAGACTTGCTCACCCATGTTGTTAATTGGGGGGAGGAGGTGGGGGTCCACCGCCAGTCCTCTGTACAGCGAGTCGGTGTCTTGCTGCAATGGAACATACCTTCCCCCGTAGTTCGTTCCACCTCTTTCTGATGTCATCCCTTGTTCTTTGGTGCTTTCCCACGGCATTGACCCTGTCCACGATTCTCCGCCATAGCTCCATCTTCCTAGCAATGGATATCCGCTGCACCTGTGATCCAAATAGCTGTGGCTCTACCCGGATGATTTCCTCCACCATGACCCTTAACTCCTCCTCAGAGAAGGGGTTGTGGGTAGTGTGAGTGTGTGTTTTATAATGGTATGGGTGTGTGGGTGTGGTGGGTGTATGAGTGTCAGGTGTATGTTATTTAAATTGTCCAATGTGGTGCTGTTTTGTTTGAGTGTGTGTATTTTGAGCGCAGCGGTATGTAACGCTAATGGTTTACCGCCATTGAATGTCCGCTGTGGTTATTCGTGGGTCATAATGTTGTGGGCGTAGTTCTGTTGGTGTAACAGTGTAGGTTTTGATACCGCCAGTTTATCACTGACTTGGAGCTGGGGATTTGTGTGAGTGGCTGAATAGTGACGGATTGGTGTGTGTGTGTCATAATATGTTTAGCGGTTATCTGCCGCGGTAGTGGTATGTTGGCGGCAGTCAGCATGGCAGTAAGTGGGATTTACCGCCAATGTCATAATGAGGGCCTTTATCTCTAAAACTCCACGTACAATATGTGAATATGAATCATCTGTACAACAGTTCTGCCTGCTATGAAGTACAAGGTCGGCAATACTGTATGTCTCTGACTGGACAAATATATGAGGATGTTTATCATCTTCAAATGACATGTTTACGTATATTGTGATAAGTCTAAATGGAACCAATATTTATATTTATACATTTTATTATATACAATAATTCTTAAACAGATTGAATATACCGACCAGCTAATACGTGTTCCAAATAATGGACTTACATTAATGATGATTGCTAGGTATAAGTTGTCTTCTTTTGTCACTTATTAGTGTCATAACAATAATAGACTAACCCGTGACATTACACCTATAAGAAGCTATGTTATTAACTACTCTCTGCCAGCATCTGCCTTACTAACTGGTGGCACTTTTTTAGGTGTGTGACTTACCTACAACTAGTGAAGGGAATCACTAATCGACAGCACAACACATGCATTATTCACTGATGATGTTCGTTGGAAATCCGGCCACAACTATTCTCTTTGGATTTCCCCTATACTTCCTTCCACATTTGGTGCCCTTCATAATACCTTTCCTCTCTTATAATCACACCAGATTAACTAGGAACTTCATGATACTTTTTCTATCAACATCACACCAAGGAACATGTACATATTAAACCTGCTTGCTATCCAATAGCCTCCTGTAATACTGACTCTATCATTATATATATTTTGCAGCCTTGAAAAAGCCCCAGGGAGATTTATCATAGGGGCAAAACACGTGTCGGCTCTTTGTTTCAAATGTTTACTACCTTTGCTTGGCTCTCTGTTTCAAATGTTTACGACCTTTGTTTGAAATGGGCATCAATAAAAAACTTTGGATTCGCCACCCTGACCCAATGAGTTAATTTTATATTGTAAACTCTTATAAGTCACAAACTTGGAACTTTACATCTGCTTCAAGATTTTGATTTGGGGCTAATTGGTCCATAACTCAAGTTGGGCCATAGGAACTTGGGCCCATATTTATACTTTTTTAGCGCCGCATTTACGCCGCTTTTTGACGCAAAAACAGCACAAACTTACAAAATCCAATTGTATTTTGCAAGTTTGTGCCGCTTTTGCATAAAAAAATGATGCAAATGCGGCGCTAAAAAAGTATAAATATGGGCCTTGGCTTCTTGAATCACATTCATGTCTCCCTACAGCTAAGCCCTCAACTTTTGGAATTTCACCTCTACAAGCTAAAATAATATGAGGATCATCAAAATAGGCGAGAACAAAGAAATAGTAGACTCAATCAAGTATTTAACACATCAGGTGCTGGCACAAATTGGTCTAACATTTTAAACCTGTCCTCTGCTAGAAATACCTTTCAAGCTATGGAACGAGCTATTAAATAAGAAACATCTAAATGGCGTGCGGCAGCTTCCCTTAAGATATATGTTGAAGATGACTTCATACCAAGGGGCCTCAGGATTCTGATCTTTCCACCTATTGAAACTACCTCTCAAGAGAGGCTCAACAATGGGAAGCCAATTTACAGACAGCCTCAAACAATATACTACGACAACTAATAGAAATAGCACAAGAAGAATTTGAAAAATATCGGAAAGAAGTGGACATGCTTAACAAACAAATTGAAAAGGCGAACTGGAAGAAAAAATCTACGATATTCTCAACAAAATCATTGATGAATATGAAGAAGACATAATTCAAAGAAAAAAAGGAAATTTAGAAGACACCTTCCTAACTACCAACTTGGCAGAGTATACACTTTTGGCAAGAAATATGACAACATAAAGACATCAAACTGTCCCACAGAGTTGCGCAGCTGCTACGAGACACTGCCATCATCAGAGATAGAATCTCCAGAGGAAACAGAAGTACACCAGAGATCATGACCAGGAGTAAAGGTTTACGAAGAAGTAAGAAGACACCGCCTGGGCACAGCACAAGACAATCGCACAAGACCACCAAGTTCTATAACCCCAAATTCCAGTACATCGGGCATACAAGCCTGGGCTTGCAGCAAGGAAGTCACGAACAAAACCTAAATAAGAATTTGATTGTCAACCTATCTGACAAAATTCTCTCTAAATCGCAAACTGAGATCTAACAAAGGGTCTGTCTTTTTGTTCTACTCTAAGTTAGGACCTGGTTCAAACAAAAATTGACCTTTTCATGTTCACTAGGAAACTGAAACTTAAATCTTTCTTTGCCACACATGAACATGTCAAGGTCAAACCCTTACAACAATATACTACAAGTGCTCTTACAGTCCAGGACTTACTAACAGTACAATTACTTAATAATCTCTTCAGTACTGAGGAGCATGAACAACCTTTAACAGACATAGCATTGGAACTCAATATCCATACATCACACTCTAAACAATCAAGGTTACTGATTAAATCTACCTTCACACCCATATTACCATCAGGCAACACCAATGATCTCCTCTTCACAACCATGATGGAGGACCTTGATCTAGAATATCAAAAATATGTAAGGAAACAGAAATATCTTCCTTTGATTACTAATTCCAAACAAAGGCAGGCAATATGAGAACTACAAGAAGACAATACATTTCTGATTAAGGAAGTAGATAAAGGGGGCAACATTGTCATTCTCAACAAAAGAGACTACCTCCAGGAGGCTTATCGGCAAAGTAATGACACCACATGCTACATAAAGCCTTAGTGAAATCCAACACAGGAGGTTCAAGAAAAACTAGGGGAATTGGTACTCAATTGGTACTCAAAAGAAATTCCTACCCTGGAAGAGAGAAATGTTCTACTTATTAAATATCTGACTACACCTACCCTATATTTTCTTCCCAAAATACACAAGGGGGCTGTCCACCTAAAGGGAGACCAATCATTCCAGGCATAAATTACATTTTTCCTCAACTTGGTCATTTTTATTGATTCTGAATTACAACCATTTATGAAGAATATACCCTCCTTCATCAAGGATACCAAGGACATACTTCAGAAACTTCAAAATATTGACTGGCAACCAGCCTATATACTCACAACTATAGATGTGGTCAGACTGTACACTTCAATCAAACATCAAGACGGCATTGAGGCAGTTTAAAGATGCCTATCCACACGATCAGTTCACCTTCTTGAAAGAAATTAAATGATCATGGCAATGCTGTCCTTCTGTCTCAAAAACAACTTCTTTCTTTTCAAAGGTGATTATTACCTGCAGCAACAAGGGACTGTGATGGGAGCTCGCTTTGCTCCACCATACGCCTGCATCCTGATGGGTGAAGTAGAAAGACACTGGCTTTGGAATTAAAATACAGAGGACCTCTCAAAACATTTGATCTTCTGGGGTCTATATATTGATGACATCCTCCTTATCTGGCAAGGTCCAGAGTCTCTTCTTCAATAACTTTTATGTACTCTCACACCCAACAAGTGGGGTAATAAAGTGATCTATTACATTTCGAGGAAATCACTTGAATATCTGGAGCTCACACTCTATATTGACAAGAACAAATTGCATACCCGCTTCCATAGAAAATCAACAGCAGCCAACTCCATTCTTCATGCAACTAGCTGCCCTCCATAACGCACAATACAAAACATTCCAGCAGGTGAATATAGACGGGCCAGATGTAACTGCAGCAATATAAAAGACTATGAGACAGCAGCCTCGGAAATCTCAGAGCGTCTATCCAGAAGAGGGTACAGCACTCCCGGACTAAACCACACTAAAGAGTACTTTGCCAAAATAGACCTCAAAGACATTTTGAACAAGGGCAAACCCTCAACTAACCAGACATCTTTCCGCTTCATTACTCAATTCCATAATGGCCAGCGACATATCCGCAAAATGCTTCACAAACATTGGTACCTACTCACAAAAAAACCCTCAATCGCACAGAATATCCAACAAGTTCCACGGATGGACTTCAAACGAGCACCTAATCTCAAAGACAAAATATGCTTCTCATTCTACCAAGAAAAGAAAAACATTTAACATTTTTTTAAACAAACCACAGGCTTCTATACTTGCACCAACTGCTCAATTTGCAAACTGGGATGATCGAAATCAAAAGAGATTGTAATTAATGAACAGCATTTCACTATACGAGACCTCATCAACTGTGAGAGCACCAACACAATCTATCTTATCATCTGTCATTGTAACAAGGCCTATATAGGCAGCACAACCAGAGCTTTGAAATTGGGAATACAGGGACATTATTGAAATATACAAAAGGATGACTCAAGACTTCCATTGGTGGCACATTTGATCAAATGTCACCCATTTACACATAACTTTAAATTCTGTGGTCTTCAAAAACAGGGAGGGACCTCGAACAAAAACTGCAACAATGTGAAAGTACCTTTATTATTGGCTTTGACACAGTTCGATGCGGCCTCAACAAAGATGCAGAATGGCATTACTGGCTCCTCTAATTAAGTAAAAGTTATGGACATATTGTTACTGGTTCCCTTAATGTAAACCTTATTGTCATTTTCTGATTGTTCATTTGAATAAATTGGTATTGGAATTATAATACGACTAGTATACAGCAATGCTTCCCAGCGCCTACACAGAAGATTAGAATTACTACCTTAACTTATACCGGCACATGTCGGCATCCATAAAATCCACAATATCCGAATTGGGATTATTTAGGAGAGAAAGCTACTATTACATGTTACCTTTCAAACCCAATATCTGTGACTTTACATCTCATATTCTTCCAGACACACTTACTGCACAGCGTTAGGATCCTGTACTCTTAATTGCAGCCAAAACCACACCCAGTTCACCCTACAGGGGTATGATCAATTGAATACAGGCAGACATTCATACTATATACTTATGTTCTATGGTGCTTAGAAAGCTCTATGCTATGTTTGCCTCCATACCACATTATACTTACTTCCAATTTTTCAACACTTATACATTGCATCCCACTACTATCTATTCTCTGAAAGGCCCATAGAGATAGGAACTTATCATGTTAATACTTCGCATCTTTTGACAATAAAAATCGTACCATGCCATCAGGGGTTAACACAATATGGACATACAGTGTGAAATGTTTATGAATGCAACCCTGGGGCTTCTGCCACAACCAGGAGCGGCATCTTGACAAGTTACTGGGGATATATTTACAACTAATTATGGTTATTCCAGCAACAATATACAGTTCAATACTCTGCCGGCCTGTTTTAAATCTTTCACATATAACGGCCTTTACAATATGGCAGCTGTCAAAACATTTCTGTTAATTCAGATTTTCCTAGCTTTAGTGAAGGAAAGTCTAGATTTTATTAAAGACACGGAGGCGAGTATTATGCTTCCTTTTCTTGCTTTATTTCAACAGCAGCCAAGATAACCAAATAACAAGAACTACATATCCCATGAAACATGGAGAATAGATGTCATTGATGAAGTCACCGCTCAATCACAATAATTATCTTAACTGCGAACAACAAGTCCTCTTTTCTTGCAGGAGCAGATCAAAGCGGACGGAACAAAGGAATAATAATCAAAATAATGGAAAAGGCCATTAATAACGTGAAAAAGTCCTTGGCAAAGTCCAGGGAAGACGGAGGAGACGGAAAGCATTAACCGATGATCGTGGGAAAAGCCAGAAGAAAGATCTTCCTGAGGAAGGGTCTTAGACACGGAACCAGCATCTTCAAGAAGAAGCGAGTGGTGCAGGGGGAGCCGGCACTGAAAAAGAAATGGGTGGGTTAATAAAAGCGGTGGGATAATACTCGCCTCTGTGTCTTTAATAAAATCTAGACTTTCCTTCACTAAAGCTAGGAAAATCTGAATTTTATTACAAGAACGGAGGCTCCTATTATGCTTGTTTAAAGCATATTAACAACAGAATCAGCCACAGAAGAAATATGTTTGCAATAAAAAGTCCTAAAAGTGGTAACATTAGACCAATCTGCTGATCTAAGAATGTCCTCCAATCGAGCTCCAGCCCAAAGAGCTTTAGAAGCCATAGCACCTCTGGTAGAATGTGCTCCAAAAGAAGTAGTGTCAATACCCGCAAGGGTCATAACCCATTTAACCCAACGAGCAAGCGTAGGGGAGGAGACAGGTTTATGGGGTTTAGAAAAAGAAATCAACAACTGGGGAGAGGAGGACGTTCTTAAATCTGCAGTTCTAGCAATGTAATCTTTTAAACATTTACCAACACAGAGTTTAGGATGCAGAGGAAAGTACGGGTAATGAATCACAGAAATGTTAGTCTTAGTTCTTCTATGAACCCTAAAAGACACATTAGAAGGAGAAAACTGGACAGAGGATACGTCCAAAGCTCTAACATCAGAAACACGGTTTAAAGAAACTAAGCATAACAACATAGTTAACTTTGCAGACAGACATTTCAAAGAGAGCGAATCATTATCGAGCCAAGAGTTGAATAAATCCAAAACCAAATTCACATCCCATAAATGCGTGTATCTAGGTGCAGGAGGATTGGAAAATCTTACTCCCTTCAAAAGACGGCACACCAAAGGATGTTCCCCAACAGGTTTCCCATCAATTCGAACATGCTAGGCAGAAATGGCAGATCTATAAGTATTCACTGTTCTGTATGCCTTCCCCTGGGAGGCTAGAGACGCTAAAAAATTAACGATTAAAGTCACATCGGCTGAAAAGGGATCTGAGTTCCTGTCCAAACACTAGCTACACCAGACCAACCAGGCAGACTTGTAAACCTTAGACGTTCCTGGGGCCCAAGAGTGGCGGATATACCTGTCAGCTTCCTCAGAAATTCCGTGGGGTTCTCCAGGCTGACCCGAAATCTTCCATGCTACCAGAGTTAAAGTGTGGTCGAGAACCATATCATGAGGACGACCCTCTGGATCGAGAAGGAGCTCTGGAAAAGAAGAAATCAGGACCAGAAAATCTATTGACAATTCCAGAACCAAGGGGAACCAAGGCTGGGTTTGCCAAAAAGGGGGTCACTAATACTAGGGAGGCTCGTTGACGACGAACCTGGGCCAGGACTCTGGCTATCATCATAAAAGGAGGAAAGGCATAATTGAGATGGGGAGACCAGTCCTGGAGAAAAGCGTCCGTAGCGAGAGCTTGAAGATCCGGTCTCCAGCTGTAAAACTTTGGGAGGTGAGAATTTAACCGTGAAGCGAACAGATCTATTGACATGACGCCGAACTTCGAAGAAAGTTTGTTGAACACTAAAGGGTGAAGCCGCCAATCGCTGGAATCTTTTAGGTAGCGTGAGCACCAATCTGCTATTGTATTCATTTTCCCTGGTAGATATTGTGCCATGACCGACAATTTTCGAAGAAGGCAAAACTCCCAAAAGCTTTTGGCTAGATCCGCAAGAGGCTTGGATCTTGTTCCTCCCAGATGATTGATCTACTTCACTGCGGAAATGTTGTCCATCTTTAAAAGAATAGAACAACTTACCTTGTCCTTTGCGAATGTCTTTAGAGCAAAGGAGCCTGCAAGCATCTCTAAACAATTGATGTGCAAGGCAGACTCCCTCTCTGACCATACACCCCCAGTCGAGATGTTGCCACACCTTGCGCACCAACCTGTCCGACTTGCATCAGACTCTAATACTAGATCTGGGGCCGCAGAGAAAATAGCTCTTCCGTTCCAGGCTTCCAAATGATCGAGCCACCACTGTATCTCTACACGAGAGTCTTGATCCAACTGAACTACATCCGAGTAATGAAGACCCCTGCGGAGATGGCAAATCTTTAGCCTTTGAAGAGCCCTGTAATGTAACGGACCTGGAAATATGGCCTGAATGGATGAGGCCAAGAGGCCTTCAATACTCGCTAGAGATCTAAGAGAAAGATGGGATCTGCTGTAACTCGTGTTTTATTCGAGTTACCTTCTGATGGGGTAGAGACAGAGATGTAGTTTGGGAATCTATGAGAAACCCCAGAAATTCCACTTGAGTCGAGGGAACCAGAGAAGATTTTTCCATGTTTACCAGAAAACCAAGGGACTGCAACAGATGAAGGGAAATATGCAAATGCTGCAACAGGGTATCCTTGTTCTGAGCCATTAAGAGAAAATCGTCTTGATAGATGATTCCCTGAGCTCTTAAAAAGGCTACCACCGGCTTCATCACCTTTGTGAAGCACCAAGGAGCCAAAGCGAGTCCGAAAGGAAGAGCTTTGAACTGGAAAATCGAACCTTCCCATTGAAACTGAAGGAACTTTCTGTAAAAGGGATGGATCGGAATCGCAAAATAAGCGTCTTGAAGATCCAGCCAAACAAACCAATCGCCCTCCAACAGAATGTCTCTGAGATGGAGAATCGTTTCCATTTTGAAATGGTTGTAAACAACATAGTTGTTGAACAATTTTAGGTTTATCACTGGCCGAAATCTTTTGTTTTTCTTTTGGACCAGAAATATGGTACTGAGAAAACCCGAGGGATGAAAGCATGTTTCTTCTATCACATTTTTTTAAATCAAAGATAAAATCTTTAATTTTATCAAACAAGATTGTTCTTGAGAAAACTTTAGAGGAGGAGGTGGGGAAGATTGACTGGGAACCTGATAAAGATCTATGCAATACCCCTGAATGGTTTGAAGAACCCAAGGGTCTGCGGTAATTCAATACCAATTTGAAAGAAAATGGGCTAATCGACCTCCCACCGGAAGAGGACCAAAATTTAAATCCCTTACCTGAGACTTGTCCTCCTCTCTGACGGTAACCTCTGTTCCTGAAACCTCTCCCTCTTTGAGGATAAAACTGAGGTCTGAATTCAGGGGAATAGAAGGAGGAGCCTCGGAAACTGCCACCACGGGAGGCGAAGTGGCCGGTAAAGCGGCTCCTTCCTTTACCCGCCCTGCCAAAAACCCTGGAGTTTAAGATCTTCTTCATCGAGACCTGAGCCTTATCCAGTGTTGCAAAAGTAGAAACGTATCTACTGAGCTCTTTAATAAATGAGTCCCCAAAAAGAAGACCGTTAGCCTGCTGTCCTTCTTCTCTGGACACCAAGCTGCCCAATTTAGGTTCTATTTTGAGCAAAACACTCTTTCGTCTCTCCTGGGAAATAGCTGTGTTCGCATTTCCTAATAAACAAATTGCCCGTTGGGCCCAGTTGGACAGGGATTCAGGATCAATCTGTGAGCCTTCCAAATTGGCATCCTCAGCTAAATCAAGAATTCTGGTTAGGGGACCAACCAAATCTAAAAGTCTGTCTTGGCACATAGACCACGCACGGTCAACCCCTTTCTTTGGATCTTTGCCAAACTTAGAGAAAAATAAAACCATATTAGGATCTATAACAGGCGTGGAGGTGATGCTGTGCCGGAGGGAGGGACAGGGACATTCAGAGCGTAATTTATTTCTCGTGGCTTTGTCCAAGGAGTGTCTTAAATGACACAAAACATATTCCGCCACGTGATCAGATGGGACCATTCAGTGGAGTTTGGGTGGTGTATCAAAGTGGGATCAAACATTGGTTCCCCCAAAGCATCAAGAACAGTAAAATCATTAATATGTGAAGAAATTGAATCAAAAGGAGACATTTTCTGCCTTTTCTCCAAAGGCCCTTGCCAGAGATCGTCAGAACCCTGAATATCATCATACTCCCCATCATCAAAATCTATGTCATCATCAGTATCCCTCAACTGAGTTATATTAAGAGGAGAGGGACCCTTTTCCACTGTATTAAACTCCTTACGGGGGGAAGGACCAGCAATCTGGGGAGAGTCATCAGAGCTCGACTTTGCTTGTACTTTAGAAAAAGTGCGCTTTTTACCTTTGACAGGTTCAGAAACATTGGAATTCTGAGAGGACAATTTTTTAAAAAAGAATTCACATTTTTTAGACATTTGTAACATAGAAGTTGATACAGCCTGCTGAACCGTATTTTGAATAAAAGAATTTAAATCAGCACGCAAATTGTCCATATCAATCTCACTGGTATTATCATCTACTTTTTTAGACATTATCAAATAAGAAAATAAATTAGGAAGCCAGGCAGGAAGGTCACAAATTGAAAAAGAATGAAAAAAGTTTGCTTAAAAATAAATCAGTGAACAAAGGGTTAAATATTCTATGGGCGTGAGGAAAAAAGGGGGTGTGAAGAGGAAGACACTCCCCAACCACCAAAAAAGGACATAAAAGGCGTGGCAGTCCTTCAATTTCCTTGAGCCGGAACAGAAGGGATACACCTCTTCAGACGCGCTCAGCTCAGCGATCGGCTGAAGAGCCACGGACTCTCCGATGAAAGGAGACGTTTCCGTGGAGACGTGTAAACAGGAAACCGAGCTCTTCTGAGGTAAGCGCTGAAATGAAATGGGTACCTCAGGAGAGCGAGGCGGGAGAGCCGAACGTTCTGAAGAACGTTCGGCTCAGCCCACGAAGCGCAAAGCGAGCACTCAATTAGAAAACCGGCAAATTTAATAAACGCGATTAAGAAAAGAAAACTATTTAAACCATGAACATAAATAAAATACAAGTAAGGATAAAACCATTATTAAAATACTAATACTATAAACAACACACAACAACAGAAATATATGAGATGAGGTAATAGAACTTATCTTGACTGCGAGCAGCAAGAAAAGAGGACTTGTTGTTCGCAGTTAAGATAATTATTGTGATTGTGCGTTTTCTATTGGTTATTGTTTGTGACTTCATCAATGACATCTATTCTCCATGTTTCATGGTATATGTAGTTCTTGTTATTTGGTTATCTTGGCTGCTGTTCAAATAAAGCAAGAAAAGGAAGCATAATAGGAGCCTCCGTTCTTGTAATAAAATAAGGTTGTTTCTGCGGGCTAGGATAATAAAAGAAGGACACCCGACCCGGACTAGAACAAATATGGCCCGGGAATAGAACACCATATCGCAGCATGGGTTTATAGCCAGATACTTGATCTGTCACCATATGACACCATCTCCGATCTCAGACTGGTAAGCGGAAACGACGATAATGGGCTAGTATTTTGGGAGCTCTTGTATGGTCTTTCCCTTTTCATACGGACAGATTTGAATGTTCATTTATTATGCAGGTGCCGATTGCCCATCTTTAGACACAGCCTTGACGAACACACAACTGGAATACGAATTGTGATAAAGATCCAGATTTAGCATAAAATATTTACAATATTAAATGATGCTCAATGTTCACTATGTTTAATGAGCATTCCTTGATCACACGGTCAGATTAGTCGGTCCATCTATTGTTCAGCTGCCTATTGCCTTGACATATTTGAATCACGATAAAAGTCCTGATCTCCTATAGAATACTCACTATACTAAATGTTGTTTTATGTTTACTTTGAAATAATTGATTCATTGTGAAGAATGTAGTGAAGAATGTATTGTCTATGAGCATTCTCTCATTGGCACTTGACTTGATCTAAATATCCCTTATGTGTATAGATCATTATTAGACACTTCGGTGGTGATCCCTAGTTTGGCGGGCGGCGGTCGCCGCCCGCCAAGCGGGAACCGCCAGAAGACCGTACCGCGGTCAAAAGACCGCAGCGGTCATTCTGGCTTTCCCGCTGGGCGGGCGGGCGACCGCCAAAAGGCCGCCCGCCCAGCGGGAAATCCACAGCAACGATGAAGCCGGCTCCGAATGGAGCCGGCGGAGTTGCTTTTGTGCGACGGGTGCAGTTGCACCCGTCGCGATTTCCAGTGTCTGCTATGCAGACACTGGAAATCAATGTGGGGCCCTGTTAGGGGGCTCCTGCAGTGCCCATGCCATTGGCATGGGCACTGCAGGGGCCCCCAGGGGCCCCACGACACCCGTTCCAGCCAGCCTGGTTCTGGCGGTCGAAACCGCCAGAACCAGGCTGGCGGGAAGGGGGTCAGAATCCCCATGGCGGCGCTGCCTGCAGCGCCGCCATGGGGGATTCTACAGGCCAGGGGAAAACTGGCGGGAAACCGCTGGTTTCCCTTTTCTGACCGCAGCTTTACCGCCGCGGTCAGAATGGGCTTGGATGCACCGCCAGCCTGTTGGCGGTGCATCCGCGGTCCCCTACCCTGGCGGTCTCAGACCGCCAGGGTAGGAATGACCCCCTTCATCTCTAAAAATCCACGTACAATATGTGAATATGATTCGTCTGTACAACAGTTCCATCGGCTATGAACTAAAAGGTTGGCAATACCTTATGTCTATGACTGGACAGCTATATGAGAATGTTTATTATCTTCAAAATTCATATTTACGTATATTGTGATAAGTCAAAATGGGACCATTATTTATATGTATATATTTTACTATATGCCATAATTCTTAAACAGATTGAATATACTGACCAGCTAATATGTGTTCCAAATAATGGATTTACGTTGATGACGATGGCTAGATATAAGTTGTCTTCTTTTGTCACTTATTAGTGTCATAACAATAATAGACTAACCCACGATAATACACCTATAAGAAGCTATGTTAGTAACTACTCTCTACCAGTGTCTGCCTTACTAACTGGTGGCACATTTTTTCGTGTGTGACTTACCTACTACTAGTGAAGGGAATCACTAATCAACAGCACAACACATCATGCATGATTGACTGATGATGTTAGTTGGAAATCTGGCCACAACTATTCTCTTTGGATTTCCCCTATACTTCCTTCCACATTTGGTACCCTTCATAATACCTTTCCTCTCTTATAATCGCACCGGATTCACTGGGTACTTCATGGGATTTTTTCTATCGACATCACACCAAAGAACATGTGCGTTTTAAGCCCGTTTGCTGTCCAATAGCCTCCCGTAATACTGACTCTATCATTATATATATTTTTCGGCCTTGAAAAAGCCCCAAGGAGATTTACCATAGGGGTGAAACACGTGTCTGCTCTCTGTTTCAAATGTTTAAGACCTTTGCTTGGCTCTCTGTTTCAAATGTTTACACCTTAGTTTAAAATGGGCATCAATAAAAATCTTTGGATTCGCCACCCTGACCCAATGAGTTAATTTTATATTGTAAACTGTTATAAGTCACAAACTTGGAACTTTACATCTGGGTATAAATTGGGGTTATCAGTTCGCCACTACAATACCAATAGTGACTGGAACAGTGATTGCATTTGAGGTATTGGGGACAGCAGAGTTTACAGGGACACTAATTCCTGGACCCTCTCCCATCAGGCTCTGGCTCTCCATCACTGGTGCAGTTCTATTTCTGAATTTATACTGGCAGCTACATCATCCATTCCTTCAGTTGGGTCACATTAAATGGAGGTGGACTTGCTGATAACAACACATCTAGTATATCTTGGCTGGAATCACTATCACTGTCTGCACCTGAACTCTATGGGCTTCCTGCCTTTTCCTCCTTTTTTTCTGTTCCTTTCGTTCTTTTTCTCAGACTGCATTTGTTGATGCAGGGTGCAACCTAGCTGCCTCTAACATGTCAGACCTCCACCGCTTCTGCTCTGCATCCCATCTCTCAAACTCTTCCCTGATATTTTCCCTTTCCTTAACATGGGCTGTGTGTTCCCAAGAATGATGTGCCTTAAACTGTGCAGGTCTAGGAGGGAGTATCATTTCATAAAATACCATTCTCAAATTTTTGACAATCCTCAAATTAACTGTGCCATAGCATGGAAACATCAATGCACCTTCTTTGTCTGTGATCTTATGCAATGGACTCAGCCAAATACACGTGTGAAGCCCTACATTTGTAGTCATCTAACAATCTTCAGGTGGTGCCTGTGTTCCCTCTCTAACAGGTATTCTCATATCTCCCCTAATCAAACTCCATAAAGCCTTAAAGAACTTCATTTTCCAACAGTGTTAACAATCACAAATAGAATTTCAACTTCAACCAGGAAATAATGTATTTTTGCCCACAATTCTTGTTCGATGTTAACAACCAATAGCAATGCAGCACTTTATGATGTGGTCAACCAATCAAAGTGGCGCACCAACGTCAACTGTCCAGTCTCAGCATGGCTCACTGTGACGTGTCTCTTCACGAATGTTGCAATACAAGCACAAAACAAATGCAAAGCAAATTCAACAACATTGTCTGCTCCACTAAAGAATCAATAGTATTCAGTGACACAAGGAATAACCCGGAGCGACACTTTCTTGCCTACTCTGACTCACACTCGAGTGAAACCTCGGTCAGCGAGAAATCACCTGGGTTAGTGCAGCTTCGCCCCTGTGCAACAGGATCCACCACACCACCCACACCTTACTCTCAGACAAAGTTGTTTGTCCCTATCTCAATTGTGTAGTCAAGGGCGTTCCACGACTAACACCACTAAACTTAGCAAACAATACCAACACTGTGTCTTCTACACTGATAACTTATTACTATCTTGGGATCTTAGGCTACATTGAGCCCATTAACAACTTTAACTTAGCATGAAGCAGTTCCCCATCCACAAAACAACTTAAAACATCACTACATCATCTCACACAACCTCAGCAAAACACAACAAGCTAGACATGCACAATTGCAATGTACCACCCTATTGCTACTCACTCCACTAATGCTACAACTTCATTCTAAACTCTGGAATACTGCTGCTCCTCCAAATTGTGACATAGGCTTTGGAATCGAGAATGGGCTTGGGCAACTGGGCTCTTACATGAACAGAGTAACTCTTGTGAACTCAAAAACAGTCCCATCCAACAAGCTACCATTTAAGAGCGCGCAGGAGTGTGAATTTACTCTCTCATCCATTGGACATCTTTTGTTGGACGAGATGCACATTAGAGTTACATTAATAAACAATTTAATTTACAGTGAAGCCCACTTGGCCAAATAATAATGACCAAGGATCGGAAATTTAGATGAAGTTGATTTATTTCAGGTCAATAACCAATCACATATGTGTGCGTATTATTAGAATATTGAAGAGGCAAAAGATTGCAGCTGGCAAGCTGAAATATTGCAATTTATTCAGTCTCAATAGATTAAGATACAGAGCAATTATGATCACCACAGTACAAAAGCTGAGAATTAGAAAAATATGTTCTAGAAAGAAACTCCTGTTCTCTCTCCAGAACCTGAAATAATTCTAAAATCATCTAGTCAGAGTTCTAAGTATGAAACAAGGCTGGTTCAGAAATAATTCACAAGAATGGCTGGAATAAAGGCTTAGGCAATTTGGGAATCCTAGAAGCTTTCAGCATAGTGAAGACTTTAGTAGAAGTCTTCAAAAAGCAATGTGTTTAGCATAAAGCAACACATTTGAAAAAATAAAAGACAACAGGGAGATCTGTACCTCTCAAGAGTCTAAGGGGATCTGCCTTAACGTCTAACAATGTAAGCGTTAATTAAAACAAACAGAACCTTCAACATCAATGTTATCCCTCCCTTTCCTGCAGGGAACAATGATCTTTGAGTCCATCTTATAAATTGTAACATCACCTAGGTTTCTCATCCCACAGAACTCAAACAGTCTTGGTTAGCTTGAGCATCTTAAGTTTGTAGTGCACAATGAATAGTACACTATAACTGTTCATTAAATCTCCACATTTCATGACAAGATTTTTTCTTCTCAGGCCTTACTATTAGTGAAACTAATAGACAAGTTATGCTCCTTTCCTCCAGCTACCGAAGCCTTGAAACATACTTGCAAACGTAGGAAGACGCTTAACAAACAAAGAATGCATTTCAGAATCTAGACCTTTGTCCATTAAGCGAGGCCGACTTTTGCTAAACATTCAAAATGCATTTAAAAAACGGAACTAAACATATGCACTTTCAACCTTTTGCAATAATTGCAAATGTGAAGAAAACAAATAATTGTTACTTCAACAAGTGTAACTTAAACTGTAAATATAAATCATGAATAGTGAATACATTTAAGCATTTTTAAATGAACATTAGTGAGGAGATTTAGAAAGCTTCAGTCTTTCAGTAATTACGTCACATAAATCTGTAGAGGTAGACACACATGTGAATAATATTAATCATACAGTAAATATAATATCAAATATAAATGCGCATTTGCACAATGACTGAGATGTAAAGAATGGAGTTTAAATTGCGCTACTCTGCAACAAAACTGGTTACCCACTGTTGTGATGTTATAAGGGCCTAACGGGCCAGGGCGACAGGCCTTTCTGGGATCCTGTCAGCACAGCTCTGACTTGTCTGTTTGAGTGAAATCAAAAAGCACAGCTGCAGGAAGGGGAAGGAAGGTGGTGGAGGTTGGTCAAGGATGGCAAGTACGTTTTAACATAGGGACAGGAATACATAGCAGAGACTATGTTATGTATGTCTCCCCCATTTCTCTGCCACTCTGTAGAAGTTGAAAACAGGCAAAAGATTGTAGGGGTCATCCATATCATAAAAATATAGATGGGTAAAAAGTAAAGTACGGTGTTGTTTTTCACCTCGGGGTTCTGGGAGACATCATAGACAACTCAAGCTTTGTTTCATCTATTTGATATCACTCAGAACCCCTTGGTGAAAAAGATCCCTGTAATTCACTGTTACACATCTATAATTCTATATGATTCTCTTTGCAATACCTCTATTGATCTTCAGAAATATCACCAGCTGTCCATTATTGTAATATGGCCACATTGCACGTGAAAATAAACAAACCAATGGCTCCTCGCAAGAACCAAATGGAGCACTCACATGTTCAACCAAGCATGACGGGTTTCAGCTTAGATACCTTTTTCAAATCCTGGTAGCAAAGAGACATTCATGCACAAGTGTTTAAATTCCGTTTCTGATGTCATAATCAGTGGGAAAGGACTTCAATTTCACATTAATCTCTCAGTTTAAAGCGACACCTTTAAAATACATTGTTCAGCTGTTACTTCTGCCCGAATGACTCTGGGCTTAATAATACTTTTGTCGCACATCAGAACACTCCAAACCGTACCACTTTGCACTTTCAACTGTAATTCTACCAATGTCTCTTTATAAAATAAATCAGGCTGACCATTTCGTCCTGCTGCCTTTCGCCCAAATTTCACGAGTATCTGCAGGTGCTAGTCTGAGTGACCAGTCCATGTCGTCATGTCCTGAACACTCAGCAGGTTCTCCATTACTTTTAGGTCTGCGGCGGTTCTAGGAGTTGAGTTTAAACAGTTCCACAAAAGCCACTTATTACTGCTGAATAGTTCAGTGACAGAAGCCTCCTCCGTGCTAGTGGCTTGCACATGAAAATAAACAAACCAATGGCTCCCCTCAGGAACCAAATGAAGCACTCACAGATTGAACGCCGCCATTTATTTCACCAATTCTACTTGAAACGTCATAATGGGTGAAATAACTGGTGGCGTTGAACCTGTGAGTGCAGAGCAGTCAGGAGAATGCAGGCCTCTACATTACCCCCACAGTCCAGTTGCCTTGGTGCATGCAGACGTCCTAGGACAGCCAGCCACCTTCATGAGCTAATTTTCTGGTTTGGGTTTGATTGGTTTGCTCATCACTCATCACTGTTTTTATGTGGGGTGCTTGGGATGAGAAAGGTCATCTAAATAGCCAATGGTCAGATCTGTCGGTGGAGTTTGGAAGAAGCATACCCTTGTTTGATTGAGTTCTTATTTCATCTGACTCACCCTACAGAGTGCACATGCTGGTGAAACCTTGTATCCTTCGGTGGAAATCATTCACTGACTCATCCAACCAGTGCATCACAGATGATGCAAGGAGAGCTCAAATTAAGGATTAACCAGTGCAGTGCAGTGTGCATTAAAGGCTACTGTTGGTGTGGCAAGTGTGAGTGGTCACCACAACCAAAAGCTAGAGCAGAACTGTTCAATTAATGGGAATTGACCTTTAGTACAGGGTTCTTAACACTACGGCCCTCATTATGACACTGGCGGTAAGTCCGCTTTCCTCCATGCTGACTGCCGCCAACATACCGCGACCGCAGCGGTTTACCGCTACCCATATTATGACATACACATAGCAATCTGTCACTATACAGCCACTCACACAAGTCCGCCAGCCCAAAGGTCAGTGATGAACTGACGGTACCAAAACCCACACTGTTACGCCAACAGAACTACGCACACAGCATTATAACCCACGAATCACTGCAACGGACATTCAACCATGGTAAACCATAGGCAGTACATACCGCCGCACTCAAAATACACACACACATACAAAACTACACCACATTGCACAATTCAAACTACACACACCTGACACACCAACACACCCACACACCGACACCAACAAAAAACACACACACACTACCCACAATCCTTTACAACTCCAGAAAATTGACAACAGAGAGAGAGAGGACACCAAGAGTACCCACAGAACCAGAGCCACAGAACACCATCTCCCATACACCATCCATGCACCTCACAGCACACACCCCAACACATCACCCCACACACCCTCAGACACACCACACACACTACACCCATGGGACCACAAAGACACCCCAGGTTCTCAAAGGAGGAGCTAAGGGTCATGGTGGAGGAAATCATCTGGGTAGAGCAATAGCTATTTGGATCACAGGTGCAGCAGACATCCATCGCTAGGAAGATGGAGCTATGGAGGAGAATCGTGGACAGGGTCAACGCCGTGGGACAGCACCCAAGAAGAAGGGATGACTACAGGAAGAGGTGGAATGACCTAGGGGGGAAGGTGCGTTCCATAATAGCAAGACACCAACCTCCTCCCCCACAACTAACAACATGGGAGGAGCAAGTCTTGGCAATACTGTATCCTGAGGGCCTGGCAGGAGTAGCTGGACGAAGTGACTCTGGTAAGTCAAATCATTACTACTATATCCCCCACCCTACCTGCATGCCATCACAAACCCCCACCCTCACCCCCATCAACCCACCACCTCACATACCCCCCACCATCACACCTCACCCATCCCACTACCAAGCCCTACATGCACCACCAATACATGGACATCACTCACAGCCCTGCATGGACACCCATCACTAAAGCATGCACATTAGAGAGAATCACCTGGCCACAAAATAACTACTCACACAAGGCAAGCTACCAGGGCAATCACAACCATACAGGGCAACACACCCATGCACAACATGTCCGATGCAGAAACAATAACACTGCATTTACATCCCCACAGGTCCCATACCCAACATCACTGGAGAGGAGGTGCCAGCAACATCCATTCCCCCCACAGAAGAGGCCCACAGTGATGACGGCAGCTCTGCAAGCCTGGATCAGGATAACCAATCCAGCTCATCAGGGACCTCCAGACAGTTGGTTACCCAGGCAGAATCCCATACCACCACAGAGCCTCCCCCTCAGGAAACACAATCACAGCACCCACCCAGCGGGCCTATACCTCTGTCCCCAGGGCACGTCAATCAGCAGTGTGTCCACCACTCAGTGGCAGTGGGCACACGGATCAGGGGACAGAGGCAAAGGACAACAGGGAAGCTGGGAGGACTGGTGTGCTACAGGGGGAGGACAGGCCCAGGGAACTTACTCTCCATGAGGCACTCACCAACATCCTGGAAGCATACCACCATTCCCAGGAGACAATGGGCCAGATACTGGCAGAGTTTCAGGAGGCCCAATGGCTGCAGGAAGGACAGTACCTGGGGATCAGGGAGGGCCTGAGGGACATCCACACCACCCTGGTCACCATTGCAGGGGTGCTGGCAGACATGGCCAACACCATGAGGGAGGAAGTGGCGCATCAACGGGCCACTGACACTAGCCACGCCAATGAACAGCCCTCCACCTCCGTCAATGCTAGTGGACAGGAGCCCCCGTCACAGGAACAACAGGCCACCAGCATCCCACCCCCTGCAGAAGGAGAACCACCATGCAAACAGTCCCTGCGATCCAGGCAGAAGCCAGAGACTATTGCCAAGATCCCCCCCAGGAAATAAGACTCTCCTGATTGTCACCCTTGTGTCCCACTCTGTCACCCTGTCCACCTTGAACTGCCATTGCTCCACTTCCTATGCCCCCCTGGAAAATGCACCTGTGATACAAATAGACTGGACTCTATCCTGGACTCTGCTTCACCACCACCCAGCCTATATCAATACCCCATCCACTTATTAGCACATGAATAAGCATCCTTGTAAAAAATACAAGTATTGAGTCTGTCAAGTGATTGAACTATGTATTTGTTTCGCAATCTGTAGACATTGCAATTCAACTGTATAGTCATGAATACTTAGGTATGACCTGTAGTTTGCTGCAGTCAATACACAAGGAGCCAGAGTGGGGCACAATATCTGTGAATAGACATGTCAAAGGGTACAGTAAGTGGCCACATTTGTTGGAACATCAGCCTGCCAGTAAAAACTTACAACACAAAACTGCAATGGTAGGTGAAGTTAGTGTCTTACCTGTGTGTCACTGGAAGTACTGTTGAATGATTGCTGTTCTGTTGTCCACATCCTAATCCTCTGCCTCATCTTCGTCACTGTCCACAGGCTCCACTGCTGCCACACGCCCATCTCCAGCCTCCTCCTCCTGCAGAAAAGGCATCTGGCGTCTCAGTGCAAGGTTATGCAACATACAGCATGCCACAATGATCTGGCACACCTTCTTGGGTGAATAGCACAGGGAACCACCTGTTGGACGGAGGCACCGAAACCTGGCCTTCAGGAGGCCAAAGGTTCGCTCTATAATTCTTCTTGTTCGCCCATGTGCCTCATTGTAACATTCCTCTGCCCTTGTCTTGGCATTCCTCACTTTCTCACTGGGGTCAGTAGCCATCAGAGGTTGAAGTAACCAGAGTCACCTGCAAATACCGAGGGATACCTGTTAGACACACACTAACCCTTAGGGCCAACCCCACACCCATATACCAACATCCACTAGGTGGGGACCAAGGGCTCACTTATTAGCCACACCTGGTGCCTCTGAAGTTGAGCCATCACATATGGAATGCTGCTATTCCTCAGGATAAAGGCATCATCCACAGACCCAGTATACTTTGCATTGACGTGGGAGATGTACGGGTTCGCTAGGCACATTATCTTCACATTCATGGAGTGAAAGCTCTTTCGATTTCTGAAAACCTGTTCATTTCTCCAGGGGGGAACAAAGGCAATATGTGTACCGTCTAGTTCCTCAATTATGTTGGGGATATGTCCCATTGCATAGAAATCAGCTTTCACTGTGGCCTAATCCTCCACCTGGGGGGAAACGATGTAGCTGCGCATGTGTTTCATCAGGGCAGACAACACTCTGGTCAGCACGTTTGAAAACATTGTCTGTGACATTCCAGCTGCCAAGCCCACAGTCACTTGGAAGGAGCCAGTTGCCTAGAAATGGAGCACAGATAGGCCTTCGACAAGAGGGGGGATCCCAGTGGAGTGACAGATAGCTGAGATCAGGTCTGGCTCCAATTGGGCACACAGCTCTTGGATTGTGGCCCTATCAAGTCTGTAGGTGAGGATAATGTGCCTGTCCTCCATTGTTGCCAAGTCCACCAGGGGCCTGTACATGGGGGGGATGCCTCCATCTCCTATTGATCCGCAGCAGTTGTAATCTAAGGGGCAAAACGATGAGCAGCTGATCAGTTTTCAACATTTCCTAAATGTACAGTGCTTTGCATGTTGTTAAAAAAACAGTATGTTGATGTTTAGCCCCAAAATGTGCCTATGTGTGCTGTGATGCAGTTAGGTGCCATGGCCTGCCCCCCCTGAAATGGCGGCCGTCTGTTCTGTGTAGATGGACAGGTGGAAATGAGGTAATGCCGTTGACGTTGCGCGCCGTTGCGGGAGGCTGTCGAGTACCGCCGTGCAACTCCTCATTGGTTAACATTGGGCCCTATGGGTTACAGTAGCCAATGGGGATTTACGCCGGCCGTGACGGTATGGCCTGACACGGACGTCACCGCCATTTTCTATCTGTTCACTCACTTCCTACCTGACCTTCAACAGGAGAGGACCGACATTGCAAGTGCTGCTGTGGCCTATGTCTGGAACAGACCATGGTTCGTGTCACTGGGGAAAAGGCCGCTGCCTTCCCTGCTGCGGAGTTGGAGAGACTAGTGGATGGCTCCTACCCCAGTACCGAATGCTGTATGGGCCTCCAGACCAACAGGTGAGTACACTGTGAGCATGATGCATGGGGCATGAATGCATGGAGTGCTGTATGTGAGGGGCTCGTGTAAGGGGGGGTGGTTGAGGGGTCCTGGGCAGCATGCTGCATGTATGGTGGGCAATGTCTGCATAAGGGGATGAGAGGGCTATGGTGGGCTATGAGTGTAACAGGCCGGATGGGATGACTGATACCTTTTTCCATGTTTATTTCTCTGCAGGCCAGCGCCCATCATAAAAGGGATATATGGCGTGCCATCTTCAAGAATGTGTGGACCCAGGTGGTCTACTGCAGGCAGGGCACCGATTGTCGCAAACAGTGGGAGGACCTGAGACGCTGGGAATGGAAGACGGCGGAAGCCCAGCTGGGGCTGGCCTCCCATCCAGGAAGGAATGCCCGTTGAACCCTGACCCACCTGATGTTCCGCATACTGGTGGAGGCCTATCCGGAGCTGGATGGGCGCTTGAGGCCATCACGTAAGCCACAAGGGGGTGATACACTTCCCAATATACTACTTGCGCATGGTGGGGTGGTCTACAGGTGGGGGATATACACCTTTTGGTGCCCCTAGGCCAGGCCGGACTTTGCAGGGTAGGTTCCATGCTGGGCAGGGCTTGATGAACTCCACCTCCAAACAAGCTAGTGGGCATTCACTACTAGGCAGGGCTCTGTGGGTCTCAGGTATGCTGCAAATGGTGTTAGGGATTACTGTCCATGACCTGGTGACTAGAATTGTGACTGGTAGTGCATTGCATAGTGCGTAAGGCTGTCCCCTGTGTGTCGTGTACGCAAATGGTAGTGTTGTTGCTGCCATTGATCAAATGTATCCTCTGCCTGTTCCCCCTTTTTGTTTTGTCATCCTGTCATTCTGAGCATTAGCATCATCTGGCAGAGGAGCAGAGGCACCGGCGATGGAGGGAGCTGCATCCCACAGGAGGCCGAACCAACTGATGGTGAGGGCACCAATGGGATGGAAGGCGAGGGGAGCACCACGGCGGAGACAGGAGGGGGCCAGTTCAGACAGTGATACCTCCTCCGATGAAATCTCCCTGGTGGTGGCGGACAGCCCTGTGGCCACCCCAACTACAGGTACAGCTGCCACCCCCGTACCAGCACCACCCTCCCAGCAGCCCCTCAGTGAGTTTCCCGTGCCTGCTCACCTAGGAGGGTGGGCATCTCCTTCACCCCAGGCACCTCAGGCCTTGCCCCAGTTAGCCCTGCTGCCCTGAGTGAGGAGGCTATTGACCTCCTGCAATCCATCTCTTTTGGGCAGTCAACCATAGTGAATGCCATCCAGGGCCTGGCAGGGCATTTGCAACATACAAATGCATTCCTGCAGGGCATTCACTCCGACGTGGTGGCCCAACAGAGATCATTCCAGGCTCTGGCCTCCTCCCTGATGGCAGCCATTGTTCATGTCTTTAGTCTCCCCCTTCAACTTCCTATGCCCAGTCCCATGCTCCTGAACCCCAACCTATCTGAAGCACACAATCAGACCAGCATGCGCCCAAGACAACACACAGGAGTGGCTCAGGCAAACACAAGCACCACATATCATCCCACAGGCACTCACACAAACGCCATCCAAATGCTGACATAACAACATCCACTGCCTCCACTGTGTCCCTCTCCTCTCCTCGTCGACCTCCCTCCCAGTAGCGTATCCACTCACACCTGCATGCACCACATCCACACCCACTGCCTCCATCACCATAACACCTATCAGTACACACCCCTCACTGGCAGTCACCACCCCCACATCCATGCACACGTCCCCTGTGTCCTCTCCCACTTTGTCTGTGCCCCCTCCTCCCAAAGTACACAAATGCAAGCACTCAGACACACAGCAGCCATCCACCTCACAACAGCATCCAGCCCATGCACCTGCACCCAAACACAGCAGACAGACACCTCCTACAACCACTCCCTCTTCCTCCACTCCCAAACCTTTGCCTCTTCCCACCCCAGTGTCCCTAAGAAGTTTTTCCTCTCTGCCGTTGACCTCTTCCCTACCCTCCCCCCCATCCTTCACGTCAGGCCAGGGTGGGCAGAATCCAGGCCGGGACCTCAGCCACCCAGTCCTCAGCCACTGTAGTTTTGGCAGCTACTCAAGATGTGAGAGGCTCCAAGGAGGCAACCAACAGCACTGGCAGTGTGCCTGCACCAGCTGCCTAGGGGAAGGGCAAGGTGGCACAGCCACACAGCAAAGGCAAGGGCAAGGAGGCACCACCACACGGTAAGGGCAAGGAGGCACCACCACACGGCAAGGGCAAAGGGCCTGCCCCAACAGGCAGGAGGGACAGGAGGCCTGGTGCTGTGACAGAATCTGTGCCCACAAAACTAACTATAGCGCTTCTTCCGTCGTAGGCTTCAGGGGAAGGGCTGGAGCCTCCCCCCACCACTGGCAGCACCGACATCAGCACCACCATCAGCAGTGTCACCTGCACCGCCACAGCACCACTGCCAGCAGCAGTAGCCCCAACGGGCAGCCGTCTAAGGCTGCAGGGGACAGGCAGGAGCATCCCACCACTACTGCTAGCACTACCAGCAGCCCCAGTGGGCAGCCGTCTGAGGCTGCAGGGGACGGGCAGGAGCCTCCCCCCACCACTGCTAGCACCGCCATCAGCCCCAGTGGGCAGCCGTCTGAGGCTGCAGGGGACGGGCAGGAGCCCACCCACCACTGGTAGCACCGCCAGCAGCCCCAGTGGGCAGCCGTCCGAGGCTGCAAGGGGAGGGCTGGAGCCTCCCCCCACCACTGCCATCACTGACACCAGCCGCACCCCAGAGCAGCCGTCACCGCCGGTGGGCAGTGTGTAGTCCTGCCTCCATGGACTGTAGTGCGTCCTGGCCCCTGCAAATCCTGTGGGTGTGAAACCTAGGTGAGAGACTGTGACCTTGCACTCCCAAAGATCTGCATCACAGGGCACAATGCCCCCTCCAGAACCAGTGGAAGAAGGCATCCACTCACTGCATACTTGCCAGGATGAAGCACACAGGGCACAAGGCCCCTCCAGAATCAGTGGAAGAAGGCATCCACTCACCGCATCCTTGCCAGGATGAAGCACACAGAGCACAATGCCCCCTCCAGAACCAGTGGTAGAAGGCATCCACTCAACACATCCTTGCCGGGATGAAGCACCCAGGGCACAAGGCTCCCTCCAGAACCAGTGGGCAAACCACCCACTTGAGAGACTGTGGCCTTGCACTCCCCAGGACATCGCACAGGCCATGTTGCCCCCTCCAGGACAAGTGGCATTGTACCATCTTCCGACTGAGGTGCCACCCCATTCCCTGCCCCCCTGAGGTGCCTGTGTATTTTCGAACTGATGCCCCAGCAGTGTTCTCTCCATGTTGATGCAGGAGTCAAGTGGGGCCTTGGACTATGTGATGTGGCCCTGTGGCCCACGGACATTATGAACTGGGCAGTGTCCCTCCATTTGTATATCTCCAAATACTGTATTGAATTTGTAGGACGTTTTTCTGGATTGCAATCTTATTACACTCACGTTAATCAATTCCTTTTGTCCTTGCATTATTCCTGAGGGGTAGGGGATGAATATGTAATGTTACTGCATACGTTTGTGTGTATGGTGTTGGGGGTGTGGGTGTTGTGTGTTGCAGGTGTGTGTCACTCTCCTTTTCCTCCCCCCTCCCCTGTGTGCTAGGCGGCAGTACTCTCCGTGGTCGTCGTCGCCGGCATTGGTATTCCTGGTGTAGGAGAAGGTAGACCTGCATGGGGAAGATCTGCAGTTTACATTATTTCAGGGAACAACAGGTGGGTATTCTCATAAGAGCATGTCCTCAGTTTGTAGGGGTCACAATTGGGGAAGTTAGGGAGCACCGTTGTGAGCCGTCAGAGGGGAGAGCTTTGTCATCTGTCACAAAGATGTGTAGGCCTTTGTCATTGTTTGCATTGGCAGCGCTGGTTCCCATGGCTGCTGCCGCCTGCAAAGCCTCACATTTGGGCTCTATTGCGTCGTAGTTGTTCCCACAGAGTCCTTTGACTTCTGTGTTCTGTTTCTGCCGTGCTTTTGATGTCGTTGGTACCGCCCCGGAAAAGGTGGTGGATGGGCCTATCATAATAGAGTGTGCAGTATATTGTCTTCCTCCTGGCTGTTGGCGGTTACCGCCGTGGTGCTTGTTGCTACCGCCGTGGCTGTCAGTGTGTTGAAGTGGCTGTCTGTGTTGGCGGTTTCTGCTGTGGCCATAATTCCATTTTTTTTACCGCCAGCTTATTGGTGGTATTACCGCCACTTTATCACCAACCACCAGAGTTGTAGTGAGGGCCTATATCTCCAGACATATGTAGGACACACAAGATTTCAGAAAATTCCAAAATTTGATAGATGTATCCATTGCCAATGATTGTTCTTTAGTAAGTTGAGATCTAGGGGATGATTAAAACTGAATTGACACACAAGATTAGTTAGTATTCCTGCATCTGTAGTGATATGACATATGTGAGCCTATAGAACGTACATTAAGCAGGTCTCAGGCTTTCTTCAGGGCACAGATTCCAATTTTCCTGACTCCTATTTATGAACATGTATCAACAATCATACATCACCAGGCACCCAATACCTGTTAGTACAGTCTTGTAATCCAACATACCCTGGAATCACACATTTTACCTGCAAAATTAGAAAGAATATAACATAGAAAATCATAATTTAAAACCACAGGACTGGAGACATAGAAAGACCAAACTCATAACTAATAAATAAAAAAACACAACGTTTTTTGTGTCTGTGATAAGCTGCTTGTATTTGTATGTTCACGTGTCTTTGGCACACACAATGAACCACTGAAAACTTCTGTATGTAGTGCAAACCATGAATGACTGCAACTATACAACTTATGGTTTGCTTACCCTAACTACTAGTATATAGTGTATATAGTGCTCTTTGGAGTGGTTTGTGGGAGAATCCTCATGGTCACACACTGAAAAGTAAAGATACTCGTAAAGAAATATGTGTTGACCCTTTGTTTCACCTACATGAGTATAGTGAACCCTCTGCATATTAATCTGTTAAACCAATGGAACTCCACCCACCTGTGTAGAAACGTAAGAGACGTGGTGAAGTCATGATGTTATCCAAGACTTGCGTTTGGCCTGGAATGATGGGAGTTGAAGTACTCCGCAACCTCTCTCGTATGAGGGTGAAAACTGGAAATCCTGTTCAGATTTCAGGACTGGGGAAAACCTCTCTATGTGCATACTAGCCTGTGGCTGAAGCTGCTTGCCTAGAATTGCATATAATAATGGCATTACTTCTCAACAAATAGGAAATTACATAATTGTGTCATTTTTTAACTTTCCTAACTTGCCCATTTAACCCCTGTTGAGTTAAGCATGCAGGAAGGCCACACCTATCAAGGCCCGTATTTATACTCCGTTTGCGCCGAATTTGCGTCGTTTTTTTCGACGCAAATTCGGCGCAAAACTAACGCCATATTTATACTTTGGCGTTAGACGCGTCTAGCGCCAAAGTATGGGCAAAGAGCGTCATTTTTTAGCGTGAACGCCTTCCTTGCGTTAATGAGATGCAAGGAAGGCGTTCCCGTCTAAAAAAATGACGGCGACGCAAATGCGTCGTATTTATACTCCCGGGCAAAAATCACGCCCGGGAGGTGGCGGGTCAAAAAACCCCGCATTTGCGCCACTTTTTAACGCCTGGGTCAAGGTAGGCGTTAAGGGGCCTGTGGGCTCAAAATGAGCCCACAGGTGCCCTCCCCTGCCCCCAGGGACCCCCCCTGCCACCCCTGCCCACCCCAGGAGGACACCCAAGGATGGAGGGACCCACCCCAGAGACATTCAGGTAAGTTCACGTATGTATAATTTTTTATATTTTTCAATTTTTTTTGGGTGGCATAGGGGGGCCTTATTTGTGCCCCCCTACATGCCACTATGCCCAATGACCATGCCCAGGGGACATAAGTCCCCTGGGCATGGCCATTGGGCAAGGGGGCATGACTCCTGTCTTTACTAAGACAGGAGTCATTTAAATGGCGTCTGGGCGTCGAAAAAATGGCGCAAATCGGGTTAAGACGATTTTTTAGCGTCAACCCGACTTGCGCCATTTTAAGACGCCCTAGCGCCATTTTCCCCCTACGCCGGCGCTGCCTGGTCTACGTGGTTTTTTTCCACGCACACCAGGCAGCGCCGGTCTGCTTGCGCCGGCTAACGCCATTCCATAAATACGGCGCCCGCATGGCGCTTCGGAATGGCGTTAGACGGCGCAAAATTTTTTGACGCTAAACTGCGTTAGCGCAGTTTAGCGTCAAAAAGTATAAATATGGGCCCAAATGTTTTAATTTTCTGAAATCTTGCGTGCCCTACAAATGTCTGGAGATATAATATTATGGATCCTGCAGTAAAGAGAAATTCCTACTGATTGAGCAGTTTTGCTCTTGATTTTGTCACTTGTTTGCTTTTGGTTTAGTTGCAGCTCAATTGGGTAGTAGGCACTCATGTGACTGCCCCTTATCCTCTGATTCTGTTGGAACTTTTTGAAAGTTACGGTTCGCCAATTTTCACGATGTGTGAATGGTAGCCTGACTTGGTCAGTGTCCTGGACAGTTAGAACACTTGCTCACCAGCAAAATGTAGGAGCATGGGGGTGTTTCTTCTTCATTCACAACTTCAGAACCAGCAATGTACATTTTCAGGAGTCAATAATAACATGGAGTCATTCTGTAGGTTAACTAAAGTTATGGGGCACATACAGAAGCGGTTGGTAGTCTCCATCTGATGAATTGTGCAGTGTTCTGGGAAGCAAAACAGTTAGTAACAGCTTACAATTTACTTTTGTGAAGCCAATTTTTCCACACAAAGAGGACCAAAAATCAATATTGAAGCTTAGTAAATTTATTACAAATTAGTAATCACTCCAATATGTGTGCATATAAAAATAAGATTATAAGGGTACAGAACCAGTCGAAGTCTTCAGATATAAAGAGTTCAGTAATAGAATGCAGTTATTCACTGTAGGAACAAAGGGTGCTTAGAGGTCTGTACCTCTCCAGGTCTAAAAAAATCTGCCATAACTCTAACAATGGTAACACTAACTTAAAGTGGTAAGTTCCATAACAATTCCTATCTCTGACAACTCCACCAAAATCCCAATTATTTCTCTTTCTCATTGAGCACACTAGCAACATGAAGTGATTCTCCCATTTCATGAAACTAGCAAACAGGTTAATCTTGAGTTTCTTGACTTCAGATAGGTAATTGTAAAGAAATGGCTCCCTGTTGCAGTTACCCCCCACTTTTTGCCTGATACTGATGCTGACTTGACTGAGAAGAGTGCTGGGACCCTGCTAACCAGGCCCCAGCACCAGTGTTCCTTCACCTAAAATGTACCATTGTATCCACAATTGGCACACCCTGGCATTCAGATAAGTCCCTTGTAACTGGTACTTCTAGTACCAAGGGCCCTGATGCCAAGGAAGGTCTCTAAGGGCTGCAGCATGTCTTATGCCACCCTAGAGACCCCTCACTCAGCACAGACACACTGCTTACAAGCCTGTGTGTGCTAGTGAGAACAAAATGAGTAAGTCGACATGGCACTCCCCTCAGGGTGCCATGCCAGCCTCTCACTGCCTATGCAGTATAGGTAAGACACCCCTCTAGCAGGCCTTACAGCCCTAAGGCAGGGTGCACTATACCATAGGTGAGGGTACCAGTGCATGAGCATGGTACCCCTACAGTGTCTAAACAAAACCTTAGACATTGTAAGTGCAGGGTAGCCATAAGAGTATATGGTCTGGGAGTCTGTCAAACACGAACTCCACAGCACCATAATGGCTACACTGAAAACTGGGAAGTTTGGTATCAAACTTCTCAGCACAATAAATGCACACTGATGCCAGTGTACATTTTATTGTAAAATACACCACAGAGGGCACCTTAGAGGTGCCCCCTGAAACTTAACCAACTAGCTGTGTAGGCTGACTGGTTCCAGCAGCCTGCCACACTAGAGACATGTTGCTGGCCCCATGGGGAGAGTGCCTTTGTCACTCTGAGGCCAGTAACAAAGCCTGCACTGGGTGGAGATGCTAACACCTCCCCCAGGCAGGAGCTGTAACACCTGGCGGTGAGCCTCAAAGGCTCACCCCTTTGTCACAGCCCAGCAGGGCACTCCAGCTTAGTGGAGTTGCCCGCCCCCTCCGGCCACGGCCCCCACTTTTGGCGGCAAGGCTGGAGGGAACAAAGAAAGCAACAAGGAGGAGTCACTGGCCAGTCAGGACAGCCCCTAAGGTGTCCTGAGCTGAAGTGACTCTTACTTTTAGAAATCCTCCATCTTGCAGATGGAGGATTCCCCCAATAGGGTTAGGATTGTGACCCCCTCCCCTTGGGAGGAGGCACAAAAAGGGTGTACCCACCCTCAGGGCTAGTAGCCATTGGCTACTAACCCCCCAGACCTAAACACGCCCTTAAATTTAGTATTTAAGGGCTACCCTGAACCCTAGAAAATTAGATTCCTGCAACTACAAGAAGAAGGACTGCCCAGCTGAAAACCCCTGCAGCGGAAGACCAGAAGACGACAACTGCCTTGGCTCCAGAAACTCACCGGCCTGTCTCCTGCCTTCCAAAGATCCTGCTCCAGCGACGCCTTCCGAAGGGACCAGCGACCTCGACATCCTCTGAGGACTGCCCCTGCTTCGAAAAGACAAGAAACTCCCGAGGACAGCGGACCTGCTCCAAGAAAAGCTGCAACTTTGTTTCCAGCAGCTTTAAAGAACCCTGCAAGCTCCCCGCAAGAAGCGTGAGACTTGCAACACTGCACCCGGCGACCCCGACTCGGCTGGTGGAGATCCGACACCTCAGGAGGGACCCCAGGACTACTCTGATACTGTGAGTACCAAAACCTGTCCCCCCTGAGCCCCCACAGCGCCGCCTGCAGAGGGAATCCCGAGGCTTCCCCTGACCGCGACTCTCTGAAACCTAAGTCCCGACACCTGGGAGAGACCCTGCACCCGCAGCCCCCAGGACCTGAAGGACCGGACTTTCACTGGAGGAGTGACCCCCAGGAGTCCCTCTCCCTTGCCCAAGTGGAGGTTTCCCCGAGGAACCCCCCCCTTGCCTGCCTGCAGCGCTGAAGAGATCCCGAGATCTCTCATAGACTAACATTGCGAACCCGACGCTTGTTTCTACACTGCACCCGGCCGCCCCCGCGCTGCTGAGGGTGAAATTTCTGTGTGGACTTGTGTCCCCCCCGGTGCCCTACAAAACCCCCCTGGTCTGCCCTCCGAAGACGCGGGTACTTACCTGCAAGCAGACCGGAACCGGGGCACCCCCTTCTCTCCATTCTAGCCTATGTGTTTTGGGCACCACTTTGAACTCTGCACCTGACCGGCCCCGAGCTGCTGGTGTGGTGACTTTGGGGTTGCTCTGAACCCCCGACGGTGGGCTACCTTGGACCAAGAACTAAGCCCTGTAAGTGTCTTACTTACCTGGTTAACCTAACAAATACTTACCTCCCCTAGGAACTGTGAAAATTGCACTAAGTGTCCACTTTTAAAACAGCTATTTGTGAATAACTTGAAAAGTATACATGCAATTTTGATGATTTGAAGTTCCTAAAGTACTTACCTGCAATACCTTTCGAATGAGATATTACATGTAGAATTTGAACCTGTGGTTCTTAAAATAAACTAAGAAAAGATATTTTTCTATATAAAAACCTATTGGCTGGATTTGTCTCTGAGTGTGTGTACCTCATTTATTGTCTATGTGTATGTACAACAAATGCTTAACACTACTCCTTGGATAAGCCTACTGCTCGACCACACTACCACAAAATAGAGCATTAGTATTATCTATTTTTACCACTATTTTACCTCTAAGGGGAACCCTTGGACTCTGTGCATGCTATTCCTTACTTTGAAATAGCACATACAGAGCCAACTTCCTACATTGGTGGATCAGCGGTGGGGTACAAGACTTTGCATTTGCTGGACTACTCAGCCAATACCTGATCACACGACAAATTCCAAAATTGTCATTAGAAATTCATTTTTGCAATTTGAAATTTTTCTAAATTCTTAAAAGTCCTGCTAGGGCCTTGTGTGTTAAGTCCCTGTTTAGCATTGTCTTTTAGAGTTTAAAAAGTTTGTTAAAAGTTTGAATTAGATTCTAGAAACAGTTTTAGATTCTTAAAAAAGTATTCCAACTCTTAGCAGAATAATGTCTGATACAGAGATGCAGGTGGTGGAACTCGACACCACACCTTACCTCCATCTTAAGATGAGGGAGCTAAGGTCTCTCTGTAATATAAAGAAAATAACCATTGGCTCCAGACCTACCAAAATTCAGCTCCAGGAGCTGTTGGCAGAGTTTGAAAAAGCCAACCCCTCTGATGATGACCTCACAGAGGAAGAAATTAGTGACTTGGAGGCCAATGTCCCTCCTCCAGTCCTAAATAGGGAGAACAGGACCCCTCAAGTCCTGTCTCCAACTGTGTTAGTCAGAAATAGTGAGTCCCTCACAGGAGGGTCCCACATTTCTGAAATCACTGAGGATGCTCTCAGTGAAGATGACCTCCTGTTAGCCAGGATGGCCAAAAGATTGGCTTTAGAGAGACAGCTCCTAGCCATAGAAAGGGAAAGACAAGAGATGGGCCTAGGACCCATCAATGGTGGCAGCAATATAAATAGGGTCAGAGATTCTCCTGACATGTTAAAAATCCCCAAAGGGATTGTGACAAAATATGAAGATGGTGATGACATCACCAAATGGTTCACAGCTTTTGAGAGGGCTTGTGTAACCAGAAAAGTGAACAGGTCTCACTGGGGTGCTCTCCTTTGGGAAATGTTCACTGGAAAGTGTAGGGATAGACTCCTCACACTCTCTGGAAAAGATGCAGAATCTTATGACCTCATGAAGGGTACCCTGATTGAGGGCTTTGGATTCTCCACTGAGGAGTATAGAATTAGATTCAGGGGGGCTCAAAAATCCTCGAGCCAGACCTGGGTTGATTTTGTAGACTACTCAGTAAAAACACTGGATGGTTGGTTAACTGGAAATGAAGTGTGTGACTATGTTGGGCTTTATAATTTGTTTATGAAAGAACACATTTTAAGTAACTGCTTCAATGAAAAGTTGCATCAGTATCTGGTAGACCTAGGTCCAATTTCTCCCCAAGAATTGGGAAAGAAGGCAGACCACTGGGTCAAGACTAGAGTAACCAAAACTTCCACTGGGGGTGACCAAAAGAAAGGGGTTACAAAAACTCCCCAGGAAAAAGTGGGTGACACTAGAAACAAAGAAAAAGAGTCCTCTGTAGGCCCCCAAAAACCAGAACAGGTGGGTGGGCCCCAAGACACAACCCAAAACAAAGGTGGGTACCAGGGTAAGAACTGGGATGCCACTAAGGCCTGGTGCCACAACTGTAAACAGTCTGGGCACCACACCAAGGACACTTCTTGTCCCAAAAACAAACCCCAGAACAAAATTCCTGGGGTAACCAGTGTAGCCATGGGAGATGACTCCTCAGATGAGGAGGTCTTCCTAGCCTTCAACTGGAAACAGGGCCCAACAGGTGAGTTGGAGATTCCAGAGGGAAGCAGACACTTCCACCACCTACTGGTGAATGGAATCCCAACCACTGCCCTGAGAGACACTTGTGCCAGTCACACTATTGTGCATGACAGGCTGGTGCTCTCAAACCAGTACATCCCAGGTGAGACTGCCAGGGTAAGAGTTAGCCTAGACAGGGTCACTAAGAGGCCTATGGCTTTAGTACCCATAGAAGTGGGTGGCACTCTTAGCTGGAGAAGGGTAGTAGTCAGTACAGACCTCCCCCTTGATTGTCTCCTTGGAAATGACTACCCAGAGGTTAGTCAGAGCCCAAGAGAGGAACTGGTCCAGTGCCAGTCCTCTCCCAAGGATTCTGGAAGTCCAGCCTCTGCAGTAAATGCAAGCAGGCCCCAGAAGAAGAAGAAAAGAAAACAGAGTAGGAAGGGTGGACAACCTTTAGCCAAGGTTACAGCAAGCCAGGGAGATTCTGCTCCAGTAGGGGAGAACTCCAAAAATGGCCCTGATAAAGTCCAACCTGACCCACAAGAAGTCCTGGCTAGTCAGGCAACTGTTAAACCTGAGTGGGTGGCTCCTCAGCTAACAGAAGAAAGAGTGGAAGAAGGGTGTTTACTACAAAATGTGGTAACCCCCCACTCTAATACAGCAGACAGGCACCCTGAACCCAAAGAAGCCTGTAACTTAGCCCCTTCCCTTGTAGGTGAAGAGCTAAAGGTGTGGTTCTGGGCACTGACAGCTGTCAGTGGCCTCTGCTGGGTGTTAGCCTTTATGGCTGCACTATCCTTGGCATGGTGGTCAGACCCCATGCCAAATAGCAAGTTAGGCCCCCTGACCCTGTTGGTCATGGTGGGGTTACTCCAGCTCTGGGTAACCTCTTTGGGTAAGCTAGGGATGACCCTGGCTAAGATAAGATTAGCAGAGGTGGATACCTCTAAACCCAAAATAAAAAGAATGGGTGGAGACATTGAAGAGGCAGACAAGAGGCAATTCAGACTAGGTCCTATCACTGTGGAAGTGGGTCAGTTCCCCAAAGGGAATGACCTGAACAGAAGGATGTAAGGCAGAGTAGGCCCTGCAACTAACCAGCCTATTTCTCCTACTCTTCCTCGCCTGACAGACTAGGAAGACTCTCCCAGCTTGGGCTGAGTCTCCTGGCCTGTGGGCTGGGGGGGGCTTGTGTAAAGAAATGGCTCCCTGTTGCAGTTACCCCCCACTTTTTGCCTGATACTGATGCTGACTTGACTGAGAAGAGTGCTGGGACCCTGCTAACCAGGCCCCAGCACCAGTGTTCCTTCACCTAAAATGTACCATTGTATCCACAATTGGCACACCCTGGCATTCAGATAAGTCCCTTGTAACTGGTACTTCTAGTACCAAGGGCCCTGATGCCAAGGAAGGTCTCTAAGGGCTGCAGCATGTCTTATGCCACCCTAGAGACCCCTCACTCAGCACAGACACACTGCTTACAAGCCTGTGTGTGCTAGTGAGAACAAAATGAGTAAGTCGACATGGCACTCCCCTCAGGGTGCCATGCCAGCCTCTCACTGCCTATGCAGTATAGGTAAGACACCCCTCTAGCAGGCCTTACAGCCCTAAGGCAGGGTGCACTATACCATAGGTGAGGGTACCAGTGCATGAGCATGGTACCCCTACAGTGTCTAAACAAAACCTTAGACATTGTAAGTGCAGGGTAGCCATAAGAGTATATGGTCTGGGAGTCTGTCAAACACGAACTCCACAGCACCATAATGGCTACACTGAAAACTGGGAAGTTTGGTATCAAACTTCTCAGCACAATAAATGCACACTGATGCCAGTGTACATTTTATTGTAAAATACACCACAGAGGGCACCTTAGAGGTGCCCCCTGAAACTTAACCAACTAGCTGTGTAGGCTGACTGGTTCCAGCAGCCTGCCACACTAGAGACATGTTGCTGGCCCCATGGGGAGAGTGCCTTTGTCACTCTGAGGCCAGTAACAAAGCCTGCACTGGGTGGAGATGCTAACACCTCCCCCAGGCAGGAGCTGTAACACCTGGCGGTGAGCCTCAAAGGCTCACCCCTTTGTCACAGCCCAGCAGGGCACTCCAGCTTAGTGGAGTTGCCCGCCCCCTCCGGCCACGGCCCCCACTTTTGGCGGCAAGGCTGGAGGGAACAAAGAAAGCAACAAGGAGGAGTCACTGGCCAGTCAGGACAGCCCCTAAGGTGTCCTGAGCTGAAGTGACTCTTACTTTTAGAAATCCTCCATCTTGCAGATGGAGGATTCCCCCAATAGGGTTAGGATTGTGACCCCCTCCCCTTGGGAGGAGGCACAAAAAGGGTGTACCCACCCTCAGGGCTAGTAGCCATTGGCTACTAACCCCCCAGACCTAAACACGCCCTTAAATTTAGTATTTAAGGGCTACCCTGAACCCTAGAAAATTAGATTCCTGCAACTACAAGAAGAAGGACTGCCCAGCTGAAAACCCCTGCAGCGGAAGACCAGAAGACGACAACTGCCTTGGCTCCAGAAACTCACCGGCCTGTCTCCTGCCTTCCAAAGATCCTGCTCCAGCGACGCCTTCCGAAGGGACCAGCGACCTCGACATCCTCTGAGGACTGCCCCTGCTTCGAAAAGACAAGAAACTCCCGAGGACAGCGGACCTGCTCCAAGAAAAGCTGCAACTTTGTTTCCAGCAGCTTTAAAGAACCCTGCAAGCTCCCCGCAAGAAGCGTGAGACTTGCAACACTGCACCCGGCGACCCCGACTCGGCTGGTGGAGATCCGACACCTCAGGAGGGACCCCAGGACTACTCTGATACTGTGAGTACCAAAACCTGTCCCCCCTGAGCCCCCACAGCGCCGCCTGCAGAGGGAATCCCGAGGCTTCCCCTGACCGCGACTCTCTGAAACCTAAGTCCCGACACCTGGGAGAGACCCTGCACCCGCAGCCCCCAGGACCTGAAGGACCGGACTTTCACTGGAGGAGTGACCCCCAGGAGTCCCTCTCCCTTGCCCAAGTGGAGGTTTCCCCGAGGAACCCCCCCCTTGCCTGCCTGCAGCGCTGAAGAGATCCCGAGATCTCTCATAGACTAACATTGCGAACCCGACGCTTGTTTCTACACTGCACCCGGCCGCCCCCGCGCTGCTGAGGGTGAAATTTCTGTGTGGACTTGTGTCCCCCCCGGTGCCCTACAAAACCCCCCTGGTCTGCCCTCCGAAGACGCGGGTACTTACCTGCAAGCAGACCGGAACCGGGGCACCCCCTTCTCTCCATTCTAGCCTATGTGTTTTGGGCACCACTTTGAACTCTGCACCTGACCGGCCCCGAGCTGCTGGTGTGGTGACTTTGGGGTTGCTCTGAACCCCCGACGGTGGGCTACCTTGGACCAAGAACTAAGCCCTGTAAGTGTCTTACTTACCTGGTTAACCTAACAAATACTTACCTCCCCTAGGAACTGTGAAAATTGCACTAAGTGTCCACTTTTAAAACAGCTATTTGTGAATAACTTGAAAAGTATACATGCAATTTTGATGATTTGAAGTTCCTAAAGTACTTACCTGCAATACCTTTCGAATGAGATATTACATGTAGAATTTGAACCTGTGGTTCTTAAAATAAACTAAGAAAAGATATTTTTCTATATAAAAACCTATTGGCTGGATTTGTCTCTGAGTGTGTGTACCTCATTTATTGTCTATGTGTATGTACAACAAATGCTTAACACTACTCCTTGGATAAGCCTACTGCTCGACCACACTACCACAAAATAGAGCATTAGTATTATCTATTTTTACCACTATTTTACCTCTAAGGGGAACCCTTGGGCTCTGTGCATGCTATTCCTTACTTTGAAATAGCACATACAGAGCCAACTTCCTACAGTAATGAATAGGAGGACTCCTCTGCTCATTAAATCACTCGGTCTGTGCCAAGATCTCCTCTCTCAGGCCTTTCCATCTCTAATACACAATACTTCTTTCACTAGTTAAGAAATCAGAAAAGTGCACCTGCAAAAGAAGAAACTTGCAAAGTACAGAAATTATATTTCACACGTTAAAATGAAGGCATACTCATGCTAACTTAGTAAATCACTGTTAACGTGCATTTTTAATCCTCAATTATAACTGCAAGCACAATATTAGAATGAAGGCAAACATGGACAAATGAATTAATGATTACATATACAATGAACTTTTCAATAATTGCAACATTTCAAAACACAAGTGTAATTATGAATGAGAACTACAATATTTTGTGTAAATCTAAACAGAAGTCACATGTATAAATGGAACTCTAGTTTTTACAGTGATTGTACCTTCAATAATACATTTAATGCATCACCTGACATTAATAAAGTTGAGGTACACAGGGGTCGTGGCTATGCCAGCCAAGTTAGCGGACGTGAACCTCTGAGGCTTCACTCGCCGGTCAGCACATCAACAGCAAACCTGACCTAGGCCTCCCCTTGTTAACCGCAGGGGTCTGTAACACCTGCTTCAAACACCTGCCCAACTTCACCATGGCTTTTGAAATGTCACTTTTGCTCCCATGTGCCATGCTCAGACACTGCAACTGACTCCCCTCTGCCCCTGAGGAGCTCCTCAGGCTAGACACACCAGGCGGCCTCTGTAACTGCAGATCCTGCCCTTGCAGGACCCTCCGAGCCCGAGGGCCCCGGCTGCGCTGTGAGTCCCTCTTCTGCACTGTGTCCACCTACTGACGCCCACACCACGCTGCAGCCTGCTACCACCCTCTCGGGCCTTAACATCACGTCTCATCTCCCCCCCTCGCATTGGTGCTTTGGTCGGTGCGCACAAGGGGGTATATCACCAATGAAACGGACTGCCATGGGTGATCAAGACACTGCCACCCATTGCCTTCTTGAATGCAGATCCCAGGGATATTGAAGTCCACGATTACCACCCCAGCCTCTACAGCTGAGACGCACTGTGGATCTCGACTCCACCGAACCCAGGGACCCCAGGTGAGCCGGGGCACCTGTTTTCCTCTACCCAGCCTGCTCTGGGGCCTGCCACAGCCTACTGAGTTTGCACTCTGTGCCTTCTCCTCCCCCAACACATTGGTACTCTAATCAGTGCATGCAAGGGGCTTGCCTGGATTGGAGTTTCCTGCTCATGGCGCATGGGACATCGCAGAGGACTGGTATCTTTCTAACCATCAACTTCCCGTCACAGGCCCTCCCCCAATGAACACTGAGGCCTAAAGGATTCTGCAGCAATCCACTTTTCACTACCCTCTCTCTGCTGTGATTTTGCCCCTGCCAGACCCGGGTGAGTCACAGCACCTGTCTCCCACTGCTTGTTCTGCACTAGAGCCTAATGCATCTTCCTGGGCTTGTGCTTTATGCCCTCTCATCCCCTCTCACATCATCGCTCATCTTGGAGCGCACAAGAAGGTTCACTTGGTTTGAGGGAACCTGCACATGTTGCTTGGGACATCACACTTCATTTCACATCTTGATACTTCTTGACTTCACAACACAGGCGCTCCCTGTTGCTCCTTGAGGCATTGAGGGTACTATGGCGGTCGCCTCCATGCTGCCTCTTTCAGCTTCGTCCAACAGCCAACATGCGGCTACTCACTTGGTGGCTCTTCACCCCCACTCATTGGTGCACAAATTAGTGCATGTCAGGAGGAGACATAGTATGCCGACCATCCAGACCTATCCCAGTGATCCTTGTTGGGGCCTTGAGAACTTGATGCACTGCTTATCATTCCCCCCTTGCATCAGCCTTAGGTCGGATCGCACAAGGGGGATCTCTGCCAGGCACCAATGTCCTTCAGCTTCTCCCCATTCTGGAGGGGCACAGTTAGGGGAGCCCCCCCTGAACTGTAGTTTTACTGAGATAGACCACCACAATATCACCCACAGTCATCGTCTTATCATGGCCAGACCCCGCTCAGCCACCCCAGGTAGATCTTCAACTGGTGTAGCCCCATCATCAGCCATCCCAGAAACACCATTGGTAGGGCCCACTCCAGTGGACCAAGTTTTTGTTGCTATTGAACATTTCTGTATCTCTGTAGAGACACTACTTTTTACCTTGGTTACGAAGCTCAATTTTCTCTGTGATGACCATCGTAAACTTTCAATCAAAGTCACAGAAAGCAAGAAAACCATGGCTAATCTGTAACCCATTGTAACTGATAATAAATGTGCTATCCGAGGCTTGCAGGACAGAATCCGCTGCCTGGAGGAAAGGGCAGAGGACATTAAAGTTCACTCTCAGAAGAGTAATGTTTGAATATTGGGCCTTCTGGAAAGAGTGGATAGCCAAGTCCCCCTTGCTTTCCTAGAAAAATGGTTCAAGTCATTTACTCCCAGTTCAGACTTCACTTCCTTCTTCACATTGGAGAGAGTGTGTCATGTACCAGGTCGGCAGCCTCCCCCCCAGGCCCAATGCTGGCAAAACTGTTTTATTTCAAGGACCAAGATGCACTGCTTGGTGTGACTCACCGTACCGGGCCTTTCCAATCGAAGAAAAAGTGGTTATGCTGTTCCCAGATTACACTAGGGCACTTCAGCAGCAGTGAGTCTCTTACCTAGAAATCAAACGACACTTACAACAACTAGGAGTCCAGTACTCGCCCCTGTTACCAGCATATCCCAAAATTTAGGTTGAAGGAACGTCTCACTTCTTCACCAATCTAAAAGGCGCCTGGGACTAGGCAGACCAACACAATGGCATGAACCCTCCACATTGCGTTACTCGAGCCTCATCTTTCCCCAAACCGCATTGAAAGCGGTACAGTAAATCTTAAACAAACTCTGCTTCACAATCATCTCAAATGACACTTCCAAATCTAGAACAGATTATAGAAAACAAATGTGAGGCTTTACAGACGGCAGCAGCCATGGGAACCAGTGCTGCCAATGCAGACAATGACAAAGGCCTACACATCTTTGTGACAGATGACAAAGCTCTCCCCTCTGACGACTCACAACGGTGCTCCCTAACTTCCCCAATTGTGACCCCCACAAACTGAGGACATGCTCTTATGAGAATACCCACCTGTTGTTCCCTGAAATTGTGTAAACTGCTTATGTGCACTTTCTATTTTATCATAATGTTGTGATACACTGTCTAGTATTCAACTACAGTCCTTCTTTCACAACCCTCTCCCAGTCATCACTGAGTATAGTTACACAACTCTCACCTGCGCCTTCAGCACTCCCCCTGTTGTATAGCTATCTATTTTATCCATGTTTTAGAAAGTTATTTTAGCAAACTAGGCCTGCCATTGTGCAATTTAGCCCAGTTAAACTTTATTCAGCATCGTTTTATTTTTCTAGCATTAGCCACATTTGTGGTGTTGTTTTATTTTCTCGATCTGGTTGTTCTTTCACTTAGGAAAGCATTACATTCTTAGCATTCCCTTTGTGCTTTCCTCAAGGCTGCAGTCAGATAGGGTTGCCGGCAAAAGTGGTATGCTGTGTCTCCGACATTTACAGAAACATCAATATCCTTAAGTGCGGATCTGTTTTCAGAGCATCAACTGTTTTATTATTAAAACATTTTTCTGTCCCATACACGTCTGAGGGAGATTCCAGCCAGATGCCCACGACTGCATGCTGGCCGCTGAACGTCTTCGCTACAGCCGTTTGCTTAGACTGCCGAATCCCTGGCCTATATGGGCATGGTGGGTTTTTTAGACAACAGGTTTCCTTGCCCAGCTACGGGGGATGATTATCTTCCCAGGGGGGAAACCTGAAGGGCGGATTAGGGCTTATCATGCTGTGCTCTAACATAGCTCAGGTAGGAAATATTTAGATATATTATTCCTAGTGACAGTATGGTGGGACTGTTTTTATGTTTCACTCTTCTTGACACAATTTTGCTTCTAGCATTTTTATCATCCTAGCTATCGCAATACATGCCATTTTATCTAAGATGCAGTTACTTCAATAAACCTTATTGAACTATACTCTGCTTCTGTTCATCTTTGCCTGTGTGAGACTAATGTAACTGAGAGAAAGGAATGAGATCAGGTCAACCTCGATTCCCCTGAGTGGTCCTCTTTGTCATGTGCCTGGTTGCACAAACATCCCCGTTTTCGGGTGGAGATGAGGGATTGTTAGTTGTCCGCAAAATCTGGATTGAGCCGACAGGTGTCACATGGTATGGGATTGTACTCAGTACTCCACAATTCAGGTGATTCTGTTCTCCAAATCCAGTAGTCTCATTAGGATAATGAGAACCTACGCGATACCCCCTTGGATGCAGTGCATCATCCCCTGACCGTCCTTAATCTGGGATGAGTCTGATGCAATACTTCCTTCTCCTGGGTGTCACAATGGCAGATCCCCTTGTGTCCCTTGACTGGAGCTCCCCTGACTTTTCTCCTTGAAACCAAAGGGCTCAAGAGCTGTTGTGTTACCGCTTAGAGCTTTGGTACTCCTAATATACTTTAAGGAGCATATTTAAGAAAAGTGGAGCTGCACACAGTGTAGTGTCACTTTTCATGCACCCCTTAGTGCCCACATAATGCCACCATGTGAGCACCTTATTTAAAATACGTAGCACCATGGCGGTAGTTAGGGGACTAGAGTCAAAATATTTGAAGCTAGTCCAGCGTTTGGCAGGATTTGCATAAAAAAAATGTACACTAATCCTGTGGAGCACCAAATGCCCATTGTAACCAATGTAAGCTTCCTTTTAACGCCTGCCCCAAGCTAAAAGTGTTGAAAAAAATGGCTCAAGGAAATCTCACAGATTACCTTGCACCATTTTTTGGGGCCCCCCTAATAGGGGAATGACCCCTTTGAATACATTATGCCTGGCGCAGGCATAATGTAGCGCAAAGGGTTTGAAAGTGGTGCAATGCATGCATTGCGCCACTTTGTAAATATGGCACATCGATTTTGGCCTTCTAACAACAAATTAGCATAAAAAAATGACACTAATGTGGTGTTGAAATACTGCTAGGGGCTCTTAAATAAGTTTTTTAACATATGCATTTTGTTTGGACATACAGTTGGTTGCAGTAGGCTCTCCCAGTTTTATTCCTACTAGCCACATAATCATTCTCCATCCTATGTTACTCCCTATTAAATGATTTAAAATGACAGGACAATTCGAGGTGCCTTTTACACGATGGTCAGACAAAAAGAAGTGGGATGATACACCCAGCCACAGACTCCCCTCCCCCAGACCTCCATTATGTCAATCTGTGACATGCAACCCACAAACACTAATATTCGCCTACTTCCACTAAAAATGAGTGGCATGCACACCGCGCACACACGATACACAACACATTCTTTCATAAAGCCTCAGAAGGCCCGGATTTTTCTATATCAAGAGATGCACACAATGATGGAAAAATGTGAGTTTCTGCGTAAGAGCTGGAGGGACACAATACATTTGATTACCTACTCAGCATACGCTTGAGGTGTCTTAATCTGGGTACGACCAGATATTCCTTTTCAGATGTTAGACTCTATTGTAGAAAAGGAGGGAAGTTATGTACTTGTAGAAGGCCGCCTAGATGGTCGACCCCTTCTCCTTGAAAGCATATACGCTCCTAATTCTGACCAGAGACACTTCTGAGATGTCATCTCAGTTGACCTAGCCCAAAAAAAACACACTGCCCTGGATTCTTGGAGAAGACTACAACTGTGTATTAAACCTCACTCCCAATAGATCCCATCCTCCTTTGCCACACTCCCCTCCCCACGTGCAAGCTACACTATTCCGGAATGGGATGCAACACTGGTCCTAACTAGATGCTTGGAGGTCCACAGCCTCACAGCTAAATCGTATTAATTTTACTCACTGTCTCACACAGTCCATGTGTGCCTCAACCATTTCCTTTGCTAGACCACCCTAGTACCCCCGGTACATCACACTGACTATATAGGTTACATAGTTTCGGACCATGATGCACATTACTCCTAGGCTGCCAATGCCCACTTGGCATTTCCAGCGCGAAAGCCTGGAATACCCAGTCATCCACGAAAAGCACTATTTTGCTGACAACCAAAACACGGCTTCCACTAGGATACTAAAGTGGGATGCCTTTAAGGTGATGATCTATGGTGAATGTTTTCAGCAGATAGTTTGTGTCCAAAGAACACTATATAGAGAAATCCCAGCTGCAGAATCCTGGCTTACTGCAACAGCAAAGACGTCATATGCTGCACTATTAGAGTGCCTGAATCGCTTCAACTTCACTGCCATGTGGCAAATGTCCACAGGGAAGGTGACAAATCTGGCTACTTTCTGGCTTGGCTGATAAAACAATATCACATGATTACCCGAGTCACCAAGCTAACAGCACCTACAGGCAATATAACGCACACACAGGAGGAGATCTTACAATCCTTCCATGATTACTATTTAACAGTGTACAGCGCCCCATCAGACTCCTTGGAGCGGCACTCTTGTAGGAGGCTGGCCTGGCTTGTAGTGGGTACCAAAGGTACTTACACCTTGTGCCAGGTCCAGTTATCCCTTATTAGTAGAGAAGAGGTGTTTCTAGCAGCTTACCAACATTACTGGGTGTCCTGCTATGGGGCAGGCCCTGATCAGAACCCTCCCCACCCTTCTCAGGGAACTCTCCTGAGTCAGACTGGAAAGTTTCTATATGTTCTAACCTCTCATTTGATGGGCCAGCTTGGTTCTGGTCATCTACAACAATCATGTTAAACAGAAACTCTTTTGTAGGGTTCTTTCCTATAACTAAACCTCTATCTAAGCAGAGACTCCTTAAGCTCTTATAATTCAAAATGTCATAAGTAGCATTGAAAGGTTGGGAGCAGAAACTACCACAGACATGAAAGTAAAAGGTTTAGATATAGTGAGAAGAGAGAAAAAGTTTTAGAACTTTAGAAAGCACAGAGAAAAAAAACTTTTTCTAACTTTTAGAAAACTTTTAGAAATGTTTAAGAAACTTTTCAGAACTTTGTAAAAAGTTTAAGAGTAGAAAAGCAAACTTTTTAGTTATGTGTACATACACTGAACTGTTTGATATATGATTCTCTTATGCAAAGTACAAAATGACAAAGTGGTAAGTAGTTACGAGTACTTATCCCACCGCTGCACAACCAATGTAGGCAGCTGGCCTGGCTTGTAGTGGGTACCAAAGGTACTTACACCTTGTGCCAGATCCAGTTATCCCTTATTAGTAGAGAAGAGGTGTTTCTAGCAGCTTAGTCTGATAGAAGGTAGCTATGGCAAAGCAGCTTAGGCTGAACTAGGAGACATGCAAAGCTCCTTCTATGCCACTTATATCATATGCACAATATTATAAGAAAACACAATACACAAAGGTGGTCATTACAACCCTTGTGGACGGTGTTAAAGCGGCGGTAAGACCGCCAACAGGCAGGCGGTAAAAAAATGGGAATTATGACTGTGGCGGAAACTGCCAACAAAGACAGCCACTTTAACACTCCGACCGCCAAGGCGGTATGAACAAACAGTGCGGCGGTCACCGCCAACAGACAGGCGGGAGACAAAGTACCGCCCACAGTATCACAACCTACCAATCCGCCACCTTTTCCGGGGAGGGTTCACGACGGATAAAAACACGGCGGAAACAGCCATTTCAAAGGGAAAAGGCTCACCTCTACACACTCCATGACGAAGGAGGGCACCATGGAGCCTGAACTCCATATTCGTCCTGCACTAGTCTTCCTGCTCCTATACGACGATCATCAACGCCGGTGGCGAAGACAACGGTGAGTACTGCACCTACGACATAGGGGAGGGGGAGGCAAAAGACAGGGACACACACACGCAACACCCCCACCCGACCCTCACCCACTACAACACACACACCAATGCATATCCAAACATCACAGTAACAACCCCCAACCCCCCCGGAAGAATGCAAAGACCAACAGAAAATGAGTGGAACCATTGTAATATATCAAAATACAGTAACCAAATATCTACATATATATATACACATTCAACAAAATATACACCACGATTAGTAGTGCAGGTAATGCACAAGTCATAGTCCGTGGACCACTGGGCCCAAAATGCATGGGCGAGGCCCACACTAGATACCTGATCAAAATGGAGAGAACACTGCTGGGGCATCAGATAGAAATACAACAGGCACCTCAGGGGGAAGGGGGGGGGGCACCTCAGCCGGATGACTGCACCACGCCAGATCCACGAGGGGGCTGCATGCCCATTGATGTATCCTGGGGAGTACAAAGCCACAGTCTCTCAAGTCTCTACAGTGGGTGGTTTGCCCACTGTACCATCCTGGGGAGTGCAAATTCACAGTCTCTCAAGTCTCTACAGTGGGTGGTTTTCCCACTGTTCAATCCTGGGGAGTGCAAAGCCACAGTCTCTCAAGTCTCTACAGTGCTTGGTTTGCCCACTGTACCATCCTGGGGAGTGCAAAGCCACAGTCTCTCAAGTCTCTACAGTGGGTGGTTTGCCCACTGTACCTTCATGGGGAGTGCAAAGCCACAGTCTCTCAAGTCTCTACAGTGGGTGATTTTCCCACTGTTCAATCCTGGGGAGTGCAAAGCCTCAGTCTCTCAAGTCTCTACAGTGGGTGGTTTGCCCACTGTACCATCCTGGGGAGTGCAATGCCACAGTCTCTTAAGTGGATAACAGTCTCCACTGGTTCTGGAGGGGGACTGGTGCCCAGAGTGCTTCATCCTGTGCAGGACAGACGGAGTGGATACATGTCTCCACTGGTTCTGGAGGGGGACTGGTGCCCAGAGTGCTTCATCCTGTGCAGGACAGATGGAGTGGATACATGTCTCCACTGGTTCTGGAGGGGGACTGGTGCCCAGAGTGCTTCATCCTGTGCAGAACAGACGGAGTGGATGCATGTCTCCACTGGTTCTGGAGGGGGACTGGTGCCCAGAGTGCATCACTCACCCCGTGACGGTCCCAGTTGCGTCACTGCCCATGCCGCTCATGGGCTAGCGGTGCTTGAGTTGGCGGTGCATGCCCTGTTCAGCGGTGCTTGAGTTTGCAGTTTCTGACCTGTTCAGCGGTGCTTGCCCTGTTCAGCAGTGCTTGCCATGGCGGTCTTTGCCATGTTCAGTGGTGCTTGAGTTTGCAGTTTCTGACCTGTTCAGCGGTGCTTGACCTGTTCAGCGGTGCTTGCCATGGCGGTCTTTGCCCTGTTCAGCGGTGCTTGAGTTTGCAGTTTCTGACCTGTTCAGCGGTGCTTGCCCTGTTCAGCAGAGCTTGCCATGGCGGTCCTTCATTGCCCAGCTGGGCTGGCGGTCCTTCATTGGGCAGCTGGGCTGTGGCTGCCGGGGCCCTCCTGGGCAGCTGGGCTGTGGCTGGCGGTGGCCTCCTGGGCACTGACTCTGGCAGTGGCCTCCTGGCCACTGACTCTGGCGGTGGTCTCCTGGCCAGTGACGACTGGGCTGCCCTCCTGGGCACTGACTCTGGCGGTGGCCTCCTGGCCACTGACGATTGGGCTGCCCTCCTGGGCACTGACTCTGGTGGTGGCCTCCTGGCCACTGACGATTGGGCTGCCCTCCTGGGCACTGACTCTGGTGGTGGCCTCCTGGCCACTGACGATTGGGCTGGCGGTGGCCTCCTGGGCAGCGGGGATGATGGCGGTCTTCTCTGCCGTGCTGCTCCTCCCAGACTTTGGCGATTTCTTCTGCCCCTTCCCCACCTTGGGAGGAGTCACAGCTGAGTGGACACTCCCCCCGGGACCCTTGTGAGCGGCTTTGCTGGCTGGGGTCTTCCCCCTCTCCCGCCGGGCACTGTCCAACTTCTGGTGCTTCACAGGGGGGGGACTGGCTGTGCTGTGGCTCCGTGTCACACTGGCTGCCTCTAACAACAGGCACCACTGGTCCCGGAGATTTTTTGGCTGAGGTGCTAGTACAGGACCTATGAATTGGAGGTGGAGTGGGAAAGAGGTCAAGCTTGGTCAGGAAAAGTTTCTTAGGAACACTGGGACGGGTAGCTGGAGGGGTCTGGGAGTGGAGGAAGAGGAGGTGGTTGTAGGAGGTGTAACTTTTGTGGCTTTGGGTGCAGGTGCATGGACTGGAGGCTGTCGTGAGGTGGATGGCTGTTGGGTGGGTGTGTGCCTGCGTTTGTGTATCTTCGGAGGGGGCATCACAGACACACTGGGAGAGGACACAGGAGACGTGTAAATGGTAGTGGGGGTGGTGACTGCACGTGAGCGGGGTGTGGTGGTGGGTGTGCTGGTGCGGGACCTAGTGGCTGTAGAGGTAGTGCATGCAGGTGAGAGTGTAGACGAGACTGGGAGGGGGGAGGGAGATGAGGAGGAGGGGGACACAGTGGAGGCAGTGGATGTTGGTGTGTCTGTATGTGTGTGATGCTTGCGTGAGTGCCTGTGGGATGTGTGGTGCTTATGTTTGCCTGAGCTTCCCTTGTGTGGTGAGGTGTGTGCATGCTGGTCTGATGGTGTGCTTAGAATAGGCTGGGGTACAGGGGATTGGGTCTGGGTGGAGGAAGTTGGAGTGGGAAGGCTAGACACAGGGACAATGGCTGCCATCAGTGCTGAGGCCAGAGTTTGCAGGGTTCGATGAAGGGCAGCCTGACCAGAATGAATGCCCTTCAGGAATGCATTTGTGTGTTGCAATTCCCTTTCTACACCCTGGATGGCATTCAAAATGGTAGACTGCCCAACAGTGAGGGCAGCAGAGGTGACAAGGGCAGGGGCTGAGGTGCCTGGGGCGAAGGTGATGCCCACCCTCCTGGGTGAGTGGGCACGGGGCGAAGGCTGAGGGGCTGCTGGGAGGGCGGTGCTGGTAGGGAGGGTGGCGGCTGTACCTGTAGAAGTGGGGGACACAGATTTTGCTGCCACCACAAGGGAGCTCCCATCGGAGGACGAGTCCGTGTCGCTGGTTGCAGATCCTGTGACTGCCGTGAAGCTCCCCTCGCCCTCCGTCCCACTGGTGTATTCCGAGTCCGTGGTGTGGCCCTCCATGGCCATGTGGGATGCAGCTCCCTCGTGCTCCGGTGCCACTGTACCTCTGCCTGATGATGCTGATGCACACAAGAACAGGGAGACCTCAAAAAGGGTGGGGCGATAGAAGAAAGACAGGTTGAGTGCATGGCTTACCGCTACCGTTGGCGGACAATACAGACACAGCAGCCCCCTGCACTACGCCGCGCTGTTGGGCTCTACAGATGCAGTTCCTGGGATATGGCCTACATGGCTATGGTCGACATCTGCACACATAGATGACACAGGGGCATGTATACCTGTACTTGGCACTCTACAGAGGTGGGGTGGAGTGCCACATGGCCTGCATTACGGAGGGGCCTAGCCTCCGGAACTTGACCTGGCCTAGGGGAACCCACAGCCCTCCTCCCCCACCCAGACACCTTCACTGCGCGCAAAGTCCGCAGAATGATGTTGTACTCACCCCTTTGTGTCTGCTGTGATGCCCTCAAGCGCCCATCCAACTCAGGGTAGGCCACCGCCAGGATCCGGAACATCAGGGGGGTCATCCCACGTTGGGAGGCCATCCCCAGCTGAGCCTCCGCCGTCTTCTTGCTCCAGCGGCGAATGTCCTCACATCTTTTACGGCAGTGGGTGCTCTGTCTGTGGTGGACCCCCAGGGTCCGGACGTCCGTAGTGAACGGGCCCCTCCGCAGGCCCATGATTTTGAAGGGGGCCTGCCTCGGCCTCCGCACACCCTGTTCTCGGGGTGGGGGCCAGGCGAGGCCCAACAAACAAGTAGGGGCGTGAAGATGGGGGCCTCCGTTGAGCAAAAACAATGCCCGTTTTTTTTATTTTTTAAAGGAGAGGAGCGCTCCTAGGGCAGAGACCAAGGGAAGGTGGTGCTCTCTGCGTCTTCCCCCGCATCCTGCTGGTCTGCTTTCAAAACTCGGACCCTTCCTGGGGGCCAGAGAAGACACTCGGCCGCACCCGATGCAGTGTGTGAGTTTTTTTAAGGAGGTTCCCGGCCGCTGCAGTGATTCCGGAAGATAGGAGGTGGCTGGTGCCCCGGCGGTGCTCCCAAGAGCGGACCGTGCCTCAGGGGCGCCGACAGGAACACGCTTGACCCGCTTGGCTTCTCCTTGTGCCCGGGGGCACTGGAAATAGCATGGACTTTGCACTTAACTATAATCCAACGCCCGGACTGTGGCGGTGATCATGGGGGCCTCAAAGGGCGCTTTTTACAAGCTCAAAGGCCTCACTGTGACCCCGGGCTGCGGTAGTGATTTTGGGGCAAACGAGGAGCGCTTTAAATTGCCGCTGACTCAACACAACAGCACTCTGGGGGCCAGATAAGTTCTACAGAGGTCAGGTGCAACAGCACCTCTAAGACAATCAATGAAGAAGGGGACACAGGGCTGGGGAGCCTACAGCAGGTCAGCACAACAAGGGGGTGCAAGCTGTAGCAGTTCCTCCTGGTGACCAGGCAGGTTACAAGCCAGCACAGCAGCAGCAGTCCAAGGTGGTCCTGGTGAGTCCTCTCTACAGCGTCCTGTCCAGCTCTAAGTATGGTTCCTGGAGTTCCCAGAATGTCCAAAGTGATGTCAAATGATGTTTAAAATGTGGGGAAATTTCCCCTGTACTTATACTAGGTTTTCAGTGTGTTTTACAATGGGAAGGAGAGGGGGTTCCAACCAGTTGCAACTGGTTCTGGGAGTGCCCTTTCTCTCCTCCAGCACAGGCTCCAAACATCAGTGGGGGGTAAACGATCCTATTGTGCGAGGCCAGGGCACAGCCTTTACAAATGCAGATGTGCCCGCCTCTCCCTTCGCTCAGCCCAGGAAGGCTTTACAATATGTAGATGCACCTCTGTGATACCTCCACCCTCCCTGTGTACAGGCTGTCTGAAAAGTATGCAAAAAGCCTCAACTGTCAATCTGCCCAGACGTGGATTGGAGGCAAGCTGCAAAACACCAAAGTCATAAGCACAGATAAATGCACACTTTCTAAAAGTGGCATTTCTGTGATAGTAATAGAAAATACACCCACATCAGTAAGCAGCATTTCTCATCACTATCATAACCATACCAAACATGCCTATGCTACCCCTCATAAATCAGACAATACCCCTTACACATAAGGCAGAGCATCTCCAATGCAATCCTATGAGAAGGCAGCACTCAGAGCAGAGACACCAAGTTAGGCTGTTTGTCACTACCAGGACAGGCCACGCAATATGGTACATGTCCTGCCTTCTACATACATGGCACCCTGCCCATAGGGCTAGCTAGGGCGTACCTTAGGGGTGACTTACATGTAGTAGGAGTGGAGTTCTGGGCCTGGCAAGTAAATTTAGATGCCAGGTCCCTGTGGCAGAAAACTGCGCACACAGGCCCTGCTCTAGCAGGCCTGAGATATGTTTGACAGGCTACTTCAGTGGGTGGCACAAGCAGCGCTGCAGGCCCACTAGTAGCATTTAATTTACAGGCCCTGGGTATAGCGATACCACTTAACAAGGGACTTATAGGTAACTTAAATATGCCAATTAGGTATAAGCCAAACATACCAATTTTGTATGGGAGAGCACATGCACTTTAGCACTGGTTAGCAGTGAAAAAGTGCTCAGAGTCAAAACTTCAGCCAACAAAGGTTAGAAAACTGAGGAGGCAAAAAGCTAAAAGTCTTAGGAATGACCCTGTAAAAGGGCCAGGTCCAACAATATTTATATGTTATGATTGACAAAAGTTCACAGAGAAATTAATTGTAGAGAAAAGTGCACGTTTGAAAATGTGCACGTTTGAAAATGTGCCCACGGAGAATGGCAGCCACTTACATGAAAGTTGTACTAAAATTATGAAAAACAAATAAGTGAATTAATGAAAAATGTATTAATAATGTAGTAATGTGCCATATTAAGGTGTATAACCTATGTTTTACATTATATTGTAGAGTTAACTTAGCCGAAGTTGTGGCCTAGTTGCCAGGCCTCATGCAGGAGGCGAATTAATAAACGCACAATGTAGAATTTGCTGGTGCATTGAACTGACCGTGAACTGTTTGCTGCTTAATAAAGTCAGCTTTGCTAGAGTTTTCTTCAATGCACCAATGGACAGGAGATGATGGAACTAAAATTGTTGCAATTTGGTGTAAGGCAGACTTGATGTACTTTCCCAGGACTTGAACAATAGAAGTACTGACTGGAGAAGAAGATGCAAAATTTTTGATACCCGATGAGCCAGATGATGAGGACATCGTACAGTGAACCAATCAATGAACTGAGAACGTTGAAATATTAGAATTCATAGATTTCTAAAAAATAATATTATTGGTTGGGGTGATAACTGGTGATTGACTGACCAATTAGGAATTAGGGGGAAGGACTGAAAAACTCTAATAAAAAGTCATGACAAGGGGCTAAAACTTCAGATGTGAGGGGTGGAATGCTGATGCCAGAAGACGCGATTCGAGATTGTGTTATTGGGCTCATGCGCTGAGAGCCTGATGCGTTGCTGATCAATGGATGACCTGAAGACGAAGACTGACATTGTTGCTGATCCATTCTGTGGATAGGCAGCTATGACAATGTGACTGACTAACTTTGTGCCTTTTCTTCTAGGTACCAATAGTTTATTTTTTTCTTAGCTAGATGTTTTTTCAATTCACGTTTCCAAATTGTTTTCGCATGAAGTCCCACATGCTAATGCTAATCTGGGTTTGGTAGGATTTTTTGGGTGACGTTGACAGTGATAAATGATTGATGAACTGATTGCTGAACTCTGCTATTGATGCTGACATATTCATCTTAGTTGCTGAAGCATTAGAGTATATGTTCTCTCAAGTTCTGATTAGATTGTGTTATTGGTGGTCGCTAATAAACTAATTCTGAGCTGATTGAATAAAGTTTGAGTTAACCTTATGCACTAGAATTATAACTAATAGGGAAATAAAAATTGGTAAAACGTATATTGAGTTGTGGTTATTTATGAAATGTTGATATTATTGTCTAATAATTAATGATTCTCCTAGTGGTTATTGATGGGTCATATTGAATATTGATAAAATTGCTCACTACATGGCTAGGATACTCCATGCTATCCAAAAGGTTCTTCGGCCTTTAAGCGTCCCCTTGTAAGTTTACTTACTGAGGACCAGGCGCACTAGCACATGGAACCCATAACTCATCCAGTACTGCAGACTACCCTGACAATGGGAAATGGACAGAACCTCATCCCTTGGCTTTACAAAGCCATCCAAGACCTGACAGCAATCCCCCTAGACTTGCTCCGGCAGAAGTTGTAGGATAAGTATGGGAGAGTGCTGCATGACAAAGAATGGACATAAGCCCTGGTGTTCCCTCAGCAAGTATCCCAAAACTCTTAAGAACATACAACCATAAACACTAAACTACCTCATATTCACATCTGGGAAACGCGCTCATTGGGAAATCTTCAAGTGCCACAAACAAAGGAAAGTGCGCATACGCATCTCCTCATTGATGGTCCTCCTTGCTAAACACACACTCACCCTACACTGGTGCTCCCCTACATCCCCGCCATTAGAGGCCTGGTATGGTGCAGTGCATAGATGGGCGACAGTGGAGGATGACCCCCTTCTCTATGAAGAGGTGCAACACCTATGCAAACAACCCATGTCCTCCCACTGGGGGCCCTTCTAACACAATTCCTACAGTGAACCAAAAACGATGGCCTTACCCCCTTATCACGGAGATCCCTCATTGCAACTTACTCCACCGCCAGAGTCCCTGAACCTTACCTAGTTTGTGGAATGCACAGCTGCGGTCTCCTAATTCAGGTCCTCCTCGCTGTGTTTATACCACCACACTGTACCCTACTTTTTCTGCCTTTGTGTTCTTCCACACTCTTTCACAGTTCATCCCTAATTAGTTTACCACAGTTTATAAATCCACTCCCCAATCTATGTTTACTCTTCCCATCACCACAGTACACTACTATTTCCCTTACAGCCTCATTGATTATGACTATGCTTGTTGTACACTGTTGCAGAACATGCCAACTGAGGACTGTCAGAATGCAAATGTTCCTCTAATTTGTATGTCACAGTATTTATCAACTTTATTGTACACTGTACTGGGAAACAGTTGACGTTCTTATAAAACTTAATAACAAATATTTAAAAAAATAAGGTTAAGGCACACATAGTTTATTATGTTGATTACATTTTCATGTTACTTCTGTAATGTATAAGGGTGCAGCCAAAATTACGCCACTCCACAAGCATGCCAAGTGCCAAAGAACAGGCGTATTACCTTTATGTATGCATTTATAGGCTTCAATGAATAAACCCTCCCGCATCATAAGAACAGTGTGGTTCCCCCTAGGCTACTTGGGTCTATGCATATGTAACACCACAAGCATGTCACAGTCATAATGCACCTAACTTACAGAGCTGGTTTGGTTAGTTTAAAAACCTAGGCTCCATCAAGCATCGCATTTTAATAGGCAATATTAAACTAAGATGAACAGAAATAAACAAACGAAAGGTTGGGAGATACATTTTGTTCAAAAGCCCCAAAATAATGTATTTAATCGGCATTTCAATATCACATTAGATTGACAAAATATACAAAGTTCAAGATCAAATCGGGTTCACAAATATCATTAATTTCCCATGCATACTTTACTAATAAACGTCATAACTCTTGGCGAGACAGTCATTTTTAGATTAAATAGTTTCTTTTTTCCACCATCTGATGATACCAGTGCCTGATTAATGAACAGTTAGCGCGGCCTTTGCGTCATTTTTTGACGCAAAAGCAGCGCAAACTTACAAAATGCAATTATACTTTGTAAATTTGCGCCGCTTTTGCATCAACAAAATGACGCAAAGGCGGCACTAACTTTTCATAAATCAGGTTATATTATTTATTTAAAAATGCTCCTCTTTCAGTCATTTTCTGTTCTATCGACTATGATGCCATAGTTTCAACAATCCTACCTTATGCCTTCATCAGGATAGTAGATATCATGGCTTGCATGTTCATGTAACACACTATGCCACAGATGTATCTCCCTTATCTAGTGTGATCATACTATATGATGCCAGGGTATGTGTCTCCGGTCATTCCCTGTACCCTCTCTTTTTCAGTTCAAGAATATTATCCCTCGTTCATGAATACTGTCGTCATATACAAAAACTCATAACTGAGCTGAACTCAAGTGAAGGCATCACCTAAAAAGGGAAAACATGATATACAATACATTTTCATTTGAAATACGGCAATTCAAATGCAAAACTAAAGTCACTTTCATTGGTTCTCTGACATCTGTGAAAACGAACTGATTACATTTCAGTTGCAAATGCATGCGTTTCTTATATCATTTGCCTCCATGTTCCAGGGACACTTCAGGAACAATAAGGTAATCCAGGCCATAGCAGCAACTCGTCTTTTTGCTTGCTCCGCTACAGGGGGTATAGTCTGTTGAATTTAATTATCGGGTGATGATCATCAACATTCTCGGCATTAAGCATGATTTTTTGATATTCAAATTAGCCCTCAAATCTTAAATCATACAGAAAAACAAAAAGTAAAGGTGGAGATGTCATGAAAGATTCAAACGACAGGTGGGCGCCGCTGAGCTGTCAGGACGCACAGACTCTAATAGTTAAGTCTCATTCTCGTCGCTTCAATCACCCAGGCCTAACGAATTGTTGTAAAATTACTGACGCACACACCCTAACTTGCAACCTAAACTAAATGAAACAGAATCCCTTGACCACCTATACAAGAGTCTAGAAGGCAGAAAGAGGAAGCTCTGTCAGTCTCCCATTGGCTCCCCATTTAAGGCCCATACTTATACTTTTTTAGCGCCGCATTTGTGTCATTTTGTGGCGCTAAAAAAGTATAAATATAGGCCTAAGTGTGTGAGAATTCAGACAGCACAAAGTAAAACACTGAAGTCACTGCAAAAACATTTGAAACTTTGATCACCTGCCTTGAGATGTCTAATTTATGAAAATACAGGATATTATGAAAAATGTATGCACTTGCCTTGCACTCTTAACCTAAGCACTTGCAATGCATATTTTACAGCGTGTGTGTGGTCAGCAGTCTCCTCTCTTGTGGTTAGAGTGCTCCCCCCATTTCAGGAGAGTTCTGAAGCAAAAGCAGATAAAGCAGGGATGTGCTCTTCTGTGTTTGATAATCCATAATAGGCATTAATCTGACAGTAAGAGTTGTGCATCAGAAAATGCATTAGGGACGGAGCTGTTGCCAGCAGAGCATAAAAGTAATGTAGTAAAGGCTGCATTAAATGTGAGTGCTTTAAATAGAACACAGTATTTTAAATCGTGTGCTGTTAAACACATAAGTGATGCCTAGAGATAGAGGTAACTATTGGTGGTAAGGCAGCCAAGTAGCTGTACGCATCTATTGCAGAAATTGGAATGCAACCATAAGGTAAAGACGCTCTTTAGAGAAAAACAATGTTTGACTTAGCAAATGGTAATTTTCATTCTCTGGGAGGGAAACCCAGAATTAAAGGAATTTCATCATGGTACTGGCAGACCTGACATCTTTGGCACAGTTTCCGCCCAGCTTTTTGCCTTCAACACTCCTGTTTTTGCTGACTTTGTTTTTGCTGGCTTTAGGACTCTGTACGCTTTACCACTGCTAACAAGTACTAAAGTGCTTGCACTCTCTCCCTAAAATATGGTAACATTGGCTAACAACCAATTGGTACATTTAAACTACTTGCAGTTAAGCAGTCTTTCAAAACATGTCTCAGGACTGCCATCTCAGCCTGTGTGTGTATTTTTAAACTGCATTTTTTACCTGGCCCCTACCTGTCACCTACCACACTTGCACATCACAAAGTCTCCACCCCAGCACTCTCACAAAGGGTTTCACACTAGTCTTTTGTGCACCCAGACACGATGGGTCCCGGGCAGGGAGACAGGAAATTACAAATATCTGTGGGAGTGGAAACCTCCAGAACAATTCTCCTACTTCAAAGCTGGCACTAAGTATAAATATCATACCTCCACACCCAAATCTTCTGTACACGTCTGTGCATGTGGAAGAAACAGAAGGACTACTGGGCAGCTCTGCTGCAAGAAGAACTGCTGCTCCCCTGAGCTACTATTCTGTTGTCCTGTTTCCCTGCAGCCTGAATCAAAAGGACTGGACCTGCATTTTGAACCCAGCACCACCAGAGTGACTGAGGACTAGTTTACTGGCCTTCTGATCAGAGCCTAAGGGACAGACAAAGATCCAACCACCTTGAACCCAGATCCTGGACTCTATCTGCAGTGAGCCTTGCCCACAAGTGATAGCACCCCACTCCTGGACCATTGGAAGTGGGTCTAAAGGTGCTGTGCTAGCCAAGTTGGGATCTCTTGGGCAGAACCAATGCAGTGCAATGGGTATCCTCACAGCTTCACATCACAACCACTACTGCAGGCTGCATTTCAGATGCAGGGCCTCGCATCCCGCAACTCTTCAGAAATGGCGTTCTGCAACAAATATCTGACGCAAGATTTTGCATTGCATGCCTAGGTCAACGGCATCCTCGACACCACACAGGACCTCGCATTACAAGCCTCATCGACGGCTTCATCAGAACTTCTGATGCGCATCATGTCTTTGATGCCGAACTTTGCATCGTAGCCCACAGCCCATCGGAACCGCCCATCAGAACACATCCTTGACACAGGATCTCGCAATGCTCCACAACCAGGATTTAAGGTACTTTGTTCAGCAGGCCTAACTTTGTCCCTGTATCGGGCCCAAGCTCACTCACAGTTCTTCCTGAACTTGTGACTCGTCCAAATCCGGTGCAGGCAGATAACAACAGTTGGTGCTTTGTGCTTTTAGGCAATATTTTCACTTAAAATATTAAATTTGCATATCTCTGGTTCTACTAAATTAATTTTTGTCATGTTGGTATCAAATAATTTATAAAATTTTACTCCATTTTTCTAAGTAAGGTGTTTGATTTTTCATGTGTTGTGTTTTCACTTTATCCCTACTAGTGTGCTGCATAGGTACTTTACACATTGCCTCTAACTTAAGCCCAACTGCTTTGGTGCCAAGCTACCAGAGAGTTCAGTACATGTTAATTTGGGGCTTGCTTGTATTTCACCTTGACAACGATTGTGGTTGCTGCTTGAGTAGGCTTTCATTTCCTTGACCCAGTAACCCTATTTCTTACCAGTACTCACAATCATTTTCTCAGGGGCGAAAAAGTACGATCTATGGTATGACCAAAGGCCATATTGAAGCCCTAAGTGTGGAGTTGGGAGAAGGGAGGACATAAGATGGGTGAAAGGAGGGAGAAGTATATACATGGTGTGGACTGTGAGTCATAGAGTTATTTGAAAGCTTCATCCTATGGGGACTTTCAAATCAAGCCCCAAGTCGACACACAGATTTGACAATACTATGTATTGCTATATCTGAGGTGCTATCCTACTATCATACCCTTGAGTAAACAGCCTCTTCTTGCTATCACTGCATTTAATGAGTCCAGGGTGCAAAGGAAATAAGTTTATTATTGTATTGGAATGAAAAAGAATATTAGGCCTCACAATTTTCTTATGCCTTTTGTCTCTTATCTGTCAACATTAGAGTGCTTTAGAAGCAGGCTCAGTTAAGGTAATTAGTGCTATAAAAAACACCTCTCAACATGTGGTGCAATTCACTGAGGTAGACAGACACCCCACTAGACATAGTACAGTGGAAACGTTTTAGCCTTGGTGCTTAGAGACTTCACATTTTATCCAGGCTCTTCCATTTTACCAAAAAATATTAAAAGTCTGGGAAGGTTCCAAAATACGGTGGCATTTCTTTGGTGACAGTAGCTTCTGAGTCTTACCATCTGACCTACTCTCACCCCAGTTGTTGTGCAATGAGCAAGATGGAAACAACGAAACAAGAAGACATGGTTTTGAGTCATCTTGGCATCCCCTTGTCATAAACTGTGTGCTATCCAGCAATCTCTTTTTAAAAATATTTGTCTCTGCCTTTTCTTTTACAGAGGTTGGAAGAACATAAATCAAACTACGCACTGGTAGTAAATATATGTTACAAAAACAAGATTGTAACACAACCATTGCGTGATTTTACCTAGTAGGAGAGAAAACCCAGTTTCTTAGTCCACTCACTAAAATGTGGTGTACTGAGAAAGTTATTGACCTTGAAGCAAGGAGTCCTGTACTGTCGCATTTGTGCTCCTGCTTCACCAAATTATTTGATAATGGTAAAATCTCCTCCATATGCCAAGGTCCTCATTATTGTTATTGTGTGATTGACATGGAATGTGGCACCAAAGGTTCAAGTCAGATGCGTTGCTCATCTCGAGATTTTCTTGGAGAAATAAGTCTAAAAAGACAAAGCATTATTTTTTATGTAAAATGACAGCGAGCAAGAGATACCCGTGGAGTGGCTAATTACATAAAGTGAAGCCAGAAAATCTGGTATCAGTCCCAGTGTCCCCACCTGGCCAAATTTTGTGATCCTAGGCAATTGTTTTATTTCACCCTGCCTCCTTTTTCTTCAATAAACAAAGATAAGAGCACCTTTAAAATACAAAGGTTTAGGATGTACACTACACAACAACGTCTCCTGTATTTTATTTAATAATGTCCTTTGTTTAACAACAACCTAGGCTGCATGGAGGGTACACATGCCAACATATGTATCTCTTTGTTCAGTAATGACATTGTCATCAGAAATAGAGGAGGCATGTTTCTAACTTCGTGTTTGAAACTATCATTTCCAATAAATGCCACTCAATGCAGTGATATAATCCGACATAGTAAGGGAAAAACACACCCTCATATAAGAGAAAGCAATCTGTTTTTACATTTTGAAGTGACTTTATTATATTTGTACATGATTGTTGCACAAAGTTTTTAAACATTAAGATGTTCCTAAAGAAAGTGGTGCAGGGAACCTTCTGTAATTCTTTTTCTCACTACAGTCACAGACAAGCAAATGTGTGTCCGTTTGCTTAATATCTTTCTGAATGTTAGCGCTCATTAAAGTAAACAGTAGCCCAGTGCTGCTGTTCACCAAGGGGCCACATGTAAAGGTCTGGTGGGCTGCAAGTAGCTCCGGGCGAACCACTGAGTAAATCCTGGATTAAATAAAGGGATTCATTTCCACCAGTTTGGGTTAGTAGTGGGAGGAGTGGAAATCTCTGCGGAGATGGCCATGTGATAACTCACCAAACATAGATAAGCATCTTTACTCTCACCCATGGAGTGTGGATGAGGTCGCCGAAGACCATTTTGTTACAGTGTCAGGTCACAAAGAAACCAGCTGGTGCAACCAACCTACAACCACCCACATTAAAAACAACACAAAGATTTGCGATATATGCCTCAAAGCTTTCTTGGTAATTCCACATTGGCAAACAGTGGCCTTTGCATGGAGGCCTGATTAAATAGTGACCCTCCAATGCAAATCATGTACTGCCAACCCACCTACTGTGCATTGTGGTGCTTGATGGGAACTCCTACTGGGAAAGAGGATTGCCTGACTCTTATTGCCCTCTGCTGCATGTGTCTTCACTGTGCCTGTCATCAATCTACAACTAATAAAATGTATGGCCTTGATTTTAATACTCACCCCGCTTATCAGATCAGAAAGTGTGAGTGCAGAGCTGTGAGCACATCACACTGTGGCAGTGGTGACTGGTGTCTGCCTGCCTTAGAGAGAGGGGTTGGCTTGGGAAATATAAACTGGGACTTGGACATGACATTCATGGTGATCCCAGGGTCTGCAAGGACTGTTATGTAGTGGATTTTTATCCATGATTGACATGTTAGTTGAGTTCAGCTCTGCCCGATGCCCTGTGCAGCAGCATTCACCACAACTGCAATGCCTACATCACCTTCAACGTCATCCATATCCACTTCTGGCTGATCTGATGTGGTCTGGTGATAGAGTTGACTTGTCTAGCGTCAAAAATATTGAGTCAGCATAATTTTAAGGATGCGTGAAATCACCTTGCGTCACTGAGATGCAAGGTATGCGTTCCTGTCCAAAAAATGACTCAAGCACCCTAGCGCCATATTTATCTAACAGGGCAAAAACTGACGCAAGGATGGGATGCAGACCCTAAAAATCACGCTAAACCCAATCTGCGTCAAAATTTAACGCCTGGGTCAGGCATTAAAATGAGGCAAACACACCACTACTTAAGGAAAACACACACAAGCAACATCACAGCCCAACAGGGCAACATGGAGGTGCTACTCATGCAGCTTGCAAGACGAGGCCGAGCACAGGACCAACAGCAGCAGCCACCACCACCCCAAGACGGCCCCCAAAGGCAACGCAGAAGGCAGGAGAGGCTCTTCAGGAACAGGACAACTCTCCATGGCCTCAGTGCACAGGACATCATCCAGAGGTATAGCCTGAACTTGGAAGCCATGCAGCAGCTGCTGTGCCAAATTGAGCCACAAATAACAGCCAGCCTGCAGACACCACACAATATACCACCGGTGACCCAGGTACTAGCTGTCCCTCAAATGTTGGCAAGTGGCCCCTTCCAAACAACGGGTTTGCGTCAAAAAGTATCAACCTGGCCCAAAGTACGTCTTGAGGTGCCAATAATCACACAGTCATGCTGTAGTTTAACACAAGCATGTCAAGTGCCAAGGCACAAGAGTATTACCCATGTTCATAACTGCTATTGACTAACAAATCCTAACACATAACCGAAACAAAGCAGTAGTAACTAGACTACAGGTACAGATGTATGTGCAACACCACAGGCATGTCAGAGTTGTAATACACTTAACGTACAAGGTTGGCCTCTTTAGAGTTAAAATACCCAGGCCCCATCAAAAATCGCATTATAAAAACTAGCATTAAACTCACATGAACAAAAGTTAAATAAACAAACGACAGATTGGGAGCTAATTTCAGTTTAAAACATTTCAAAAATTATTTATTCAAAACACATTTCAATATTATATTAGATTCACAAAATATGGCTCAAAAATATATAATTTAAAACAAACATTCTTACTCACCCATCCTTAAAATCCGTTCGTGAGCGGAGTCAACTTTACATTACGTAGTTTCTGATTACTTCCATCTGAAGATCCTACATATATTATTTATTAAAGTTTACTTTTCTCCCAGCCATTTTCCAGTTATCGACAGCTATGTCCTCATTTCGAAATCCTACTTTATGACTACAGCAGGATCGAACATATTACGTCTGGTGTATTAATGCTACACATTTTGCCACTGATGTGCCCCCCCCACCCCCTTTTTCGGCTTTACTTGTACCACTCAGTGCCAAGGTGTGTGTATTCAGTCATTCCTTTTTTTAGCTTTCTTTCAGATCAAGTATATTCTCCAGTTCACAAATACTGACCTTGACCTTTGGTTCTCAATCTTGCTTCCGTGAATCGAAAGGGTAAACTCTTAAAAGTCAACGTTCGCAGAATCGGCCCTCTTGCGGCTAGAAAAATGCTTTCTGGGATGTACAAACCCCAAATTGCGAGTCAGTAACTTGTGACCGAATCGTAATTTGGGTGTTCCGATTCGGTATTAGGAAGAGGCATGTGAGGGTGTCCCTTCCTAATACCGAATCTAAAAGATATGTACGAATGTTTTGCAACCAAAATACGGTCGCAAAACATTCACAGTTTACCGTCAATAGAAAGTCAGTGTTAACCCATTCACAAATGGGAAGAGGTCCCATAATGGTTGGGAAAATATATTTAAGAGCAGGACTTAAACTTTTCATGTTTTTTCTTTTTTAAGCAGTCCATTTTCCTTTGAGGAAAACGGACTGCATTAAAAAAAAAATGCTTTATTTCAAAGCAATAACAGACATGGTGGCCTGCTGAGTCCAGCACGTCACCATCCCTGTGATGGCTGCGATTTCTAATGGGTTGCAAATTAAGGCCTACCTCATTATAAGTAATGAGGTAGGTCTATTTGCGACCCACTACAAATTGCAAATTAACCTATAAAAAGTTTCAGACGTTTGATTTAGCGTTTTCCTAATTGCAAATTGCATGAAATCGTAATTAGGAAATCGCTAGTTCAACCTTTCATACATGTGGCCCAAAGTGCCTATTGGGTAGATACTTGGGGAAGGAGCATATGAAGATAGAATGTGAGCGGGAGACTCTACTTGATCTGAAAAAGAGAGAAAAAATAATGACCGAAGACACGTACTCTGGCATAGGGTGGTGTAACTAAAACAGAAAAAGGAAGACATATCTGTGACACAGCATATTATATGAATACACTAGTCATAATCTCTAATGTCCTGAGGTAGCCATAAAGTAGGATTGCAGAAACTATGACATCATAGTCAATAAATGTCAAATGATTGGGAGGAAAGGAGTCTTTATAAATGAGAGATATAGGATCATCACTTGGTGGAATAAGAAATGAGGTGCCAGATGTATAGTCTTTTACCAGTTGCAAATGGCTAATTTGGCCGTTTGCAACCGTTAAAATGCTCTATGGCATATTCCAACCCTATTTTGCGAATCGGTAAGCTATTACTGACTCGTAAAATAGGATTTGAGACTCGCTATTAGGAAGGGGCGTGCCAAGGACGTCCCTTCCTAATAGCAATTCACACAGGTATGTAGGAATGTTTTGTGACCGGGAATGCGGTTGCAAAACATTCACAGTTATCACCAACTTTACGTTGGTGGTAAGCCATTCCCCCCTTTGTGAATGGGTTGCAAACATTTTTTAAGAGCTGTTAAAAGTGAAAAGAAACTTTTCATTTTTCTTTTTGGAATGCAGCCTGTTTCATTTAAGGAAACAGGCTGTATTACAAAATAAAAGATTGCTTTGTTGAAAAAGCAATCACAAACATGGTAGTCTGCTGACCCCAGTGATTGTGGCCATTCCCAAATGGGCCGTGATTTGTAACCTTCCTCATGAATATTAATGAGTCAGGGCTCTTGCGACCCATTTGGCAATCACAGACAGCATTAAACATACTAATGTACATAGCAGTTTACGATTTTCTAATAGCAAATTGCAAAAATTCACTATTAGGAAATCACAAACCCAAAGCTACATACATCTGGCCCTAGCAGATCTGAAGTTGCCTCCCCTCACCAAGAGTAATTAAGGGTGTATGAGGTACAGTATACTTGGGCTAGGTTTTTAAATTAGTGATATTTGTGAACCAACTGTGATCCCGAAACTTGCATATTTTGTGAATCAAATGTAATATTGAAGTGCATAATAAATAAAAAAAATTTGTACTTTTGGCTAAATTTAGCTCCCATACTTTCTTTTGTTCATATGACTTTTTCATCCAAGTTTATTACTGTTGCATAATGTGATGTCAGGTTGTAAACCAGCATCAATTTCATTGTGGCAGTGTGTAGAGAAATTCTGTGACACTTGCTCCTGCTCTGAATGTGTTGAAAATGAGGCAGCTGAAGATCATCAGGCAGCTGAAGATCATCCTGTCTTTAAATGGAGACAGTGGGCTGCAGTAGGGGCTCCCTTGTCACTTAACAGGACTGCTTCAGCCATGCATCCTCAGAAATCATTCTCGGCTGCCCATCTTTAATCCCACCCTCTCTGCGATGGGCTTGTAGTGCAAACATATACACGGAAAAACATAACTGAGCTGCTTTGTAGGGTAGAAAGCATCTAACAAGCACTGGCAAAGCCAATAGGTCTCACTTATGCAAAAGCTATTGGTTTTGCCAAAGTGATTTAGTCATGTGGTATCCCAGTATGGCCGCTGTTTAGCATGATTAAATGTTAGTGGCATACAGGAGAGTGGTGTGGAGTGTGAAGAGTGGAATGGCAAAGAGTGGAACAGAGTATTATAGAGCGGGGTGGCATAGAATGCCGTGTATTGGAGTGGCATAGAGTGGAGTAACGGAGAGTAGTGTGTAGTAGTGTGGCGTAGAGTAGAAGAGAAATGGTGTAGAGTGCATTGGCATAGCATGTATATAGTGGCATAGAGTGCAGTGGCATAGAGTGCAGTATCATAGAGTTCATTGGCATACAATGGAACACTGTAGAATGCAGTGTCATGAATAAGAGTGGTGCATAGAAGAGTGTAGTGCTGTAGAGTGCTATGGAGCAAAGTGGAGAGGAGCGGTGCAGAATAGAGTGGCATAGACCGAAGTGGTGTAGAGAACCGTGGCTTAGAGTGCAGTGGTGCAGTGTAGAGTAGAGTGGTGTAGTGTAGAGTGACATGGAGTGCAATGGCATAGAATGGTGCAGAGTAGAATGGGTTACAGTGAAGGGGCCTAGACTGGTGCAGAGTAGAGTATAGTGCCCTAGAGTAAAATGGCATAAAGTGCAGTGGCGTAGACTGCAGTGATGGAGAGTAGAGTGGTGAAGAGTGCATTAGCATAGAGGGTAGTGTTGAAAAGAAGAGTGTCATAAAATGCAGTGGTGTAGAGTGCCATAGAGTGCATTGGTGTAGAGTGAAGTGCCATAGAAAGATGTAGAGAGCAGTTGCTTATGGTACAGTGGTGTAGAGTAGAGTGCAGTGGCATAGAGTGCAGTGGTGTAGAGTAGAGTGCAATGGCATAGAGTGCAGTGGTTTACGGTAGAGGGGGTAGTGTGCAGTAGCACAGAGAGGAGTGCCACAGAGTGCAGTAGAGTGATGTAGATTACATTGGCATGGAGTACATTGTTTCTTATTAGAGTGAAGTGGCATAGACTTGAGTGGTGCAGACAAGATTGCAGTGGCATTGAGAGTAATTGTGTAGAGTAAGGTGGCCTAGAGTGCAGCAGCATAGTGGTGCAGAGTAGATCAGAATGTGTACAGTGGATTAGAGTACAGTGCAGTGGAGTGTGGAGTGAAGCGAAGTGGTACAGAGTAGAGTGCATTGGCATACAGTGTATTGGCACAGAGCGCAGTGTTGGAGAGAGGCCTAGAGTGGAGTGGCATAGAGAGGAATTGTGCAGAGTAGAGTGGAGCTGCCTAGACTGGAGAGGTTCAGCGTGCAGTGATGAAGAGTGCAGTGGTGTAGAGTAGAGTGTTGTAGAGTGCAATGGCATAGATTAGGGTGGTACAGAGTAGAGTAGAGGTGTAAAGTGAAGTGCTGTAGAGTTCAGCAGCATAGAGTAGAGTGGTACAGAGTGGAGTAGAGTGCAGTGGTGCAGAGTGCAGTGGTGTGGAGTAGAGTAGAGTAAAGTGGAGTTGTGAAGCGTAGAGTGGAGTGCCATAGAATGAAGTATGTATGGTATGGTAGCACACTACCATTACAGTCAACACATTTTCAATTGAAATTACTATTAGGTTTGCACTGACATACAGCTTTACTAATAAAACTATGCAGCGCACAAACAGTAATATGTGGAAATGACATCACCTAGTGTACTGAGTTGTTTAGATCATATTAAAGTGTTTGTTTCCAACACACTTCAGAATTAACAAATAATGTGCTTCATTTGTGCTTTCTTAATACTGATGTATTCTGAAATACTTTCACAGTTCGTTTAAATGTACTTATGTGCTAGAAACAACCGTTTCTTACCCTGAGTATCCTGCAAGATTGTCACATAAATTCTCTCACTTTCAAATCAGAGAAAGAAAAGTAAACACTCAGGGCCAGATGTATCATTATACCCAATAGCGATTACTTAATTGCGATTTTTTTGTGAATCACAATTCAGTTATTGCTATTGGAATGTAGGAAACTCCAGGAGTTTCATACTACGATTCGCAAAGGCTCGCAAATTAATATTCATTTATGAGCCATCAGGAATGGCTGCAATCACAGGGATGGTGGCCTGCTGGGCTCAGCAGACCACCATGTCTGTGATTACTTTTCAATAAAGCAATATTATTTTTTTTAATGCAGCCATTTTCCTTAAAGGAAAACAGGATGCATTTAAAAATGAAAAGTGTTCTTTTCATTTTTTAAGAGTAGGCAGTGATCCTTGTGACCACTGCCTGTTCTTAAAAAGAATTTGGCACGCATTCGCAAAGGGGAAAGGGTCTCCTAGGGACCCCATCCCCTTTGCGAATAGGAACTGCGATTGTTTTGCGACAGTATTCACAGTCACAAAGCAATCCTACATACCTCTGCGATTCGGTATTAGAAAGGGACGCCCTTGACACCCCCCTTCCTAACACTGAATCGGTATGTAGTAGCGAATCCAATTTGCGATTCGGTAACAAGTTACCTAATCGCAAATTGTATTTGTTACATGCCAAAATGCAGTTTTTGTGATTGCAAACTGTGATACATCTGACCCTAAGCACCCTCAGAAGACAGAGCATGACGTTTGACCTCTGTCTTTGAATGCACAGCAAATGTGACAAGATAAGAACAAGATTTACAGGTCTGTTTACAGAAAGGTGTACTCATGGAAGAATAGAAGAAGAGGTGGTGTGAAAAGACTTTGCCACTTGGGCAGACCCTCCAGCTTATATTGATTTAGTAAATCGCTATTTTACCGTGAAATAGGTGGAAGTACGCCTCTGTGTGCTGTTTTATTGTTCTGTTTACTACTGTGTTTACTACTGTGTGTTCAGTGTCTTAACTTACCTGTGCATGCCACGCAGGACAAAAGAAAGGGAACTAAAATTGATCCTAAGAGCAGCTAATCTAAGGGGCATGAAAGTGTCATGGAACAGGAATGGGAACCGGCTGTTCTGCCTCTTTTCTTAATCTGTAATAATGCATGTGTCACCCTAAGATGTGTGCCTAAGGGCACAGAAAGCTGAGATTTTCTAAAAAACACAGTGTATATGTCTGCCTGAGGAGGGCAGCTTTTGTCTGAGTGGCTGAACACAACTGGGAAGATGCTGGCCGGTGGCAATGTCGCAGCTATACAAGAAATAAAAAAGATTTAAAACAGGGAAGAATTTGCAAAACAATAGATATCAATTTTGACAGACCAAATAAAAATTATTGTATTAATTTTAGTATCTGAGATATTTTTGCATAAGGTCCCACTTTTGTGTATCTACCTATTCTGTGCTCTCTCCATTCTTACTTTGTTCTCGTGTTTGTCACTACAACACTTACATCTACAGCCATTCGTCTCTGCTGGGGGCCAGGTCACAGGGTGGAAAATCAACAATTGCTTGCCTCCGTCTTGCCTAGTTTAATATAGTGGAACATAGCAGTGTGCAGTGGTTTATAAAAGAGATCTAGAAACAAAACGTTAAGTTGTAAGAGGATGGGTAGTGGTCATTCTTCAGAAGTTGAGGATCTGGGGAAGATCAAAACCTTCATAAAATCATATTCATTACATGGCCACAGTGATGATGGGTGTGTAGGTTGTGAATCAACAGAATGGATCCTTTTGACATACAAAACTTCTCAGTAAGGGTGCGAGAACATTTCAGGGTTGCAAACGTATCTTCTCCAGTGTTGCTTGCACTGTGGTCATAATTTGATGAGTCAGCCCAATGAAGGGAAAATTAGTGGTCTGCATGAACAAGAAATTGGTTCTCAATGAACAAAGACAGTGGGTGATTCACTTTAGACATTCTGCCTCACTGGAAAGGTTTCTTCACGGTTCGCAATCCTGTAAGCCTGGCACAGCCTTTGAAGAAATCAGAGCTTCACAGGAAGAAATTTGCTGGCCACTTTGTAACAGGAGACACATGCTCTATGCAAAACCATCTTCAGATATCCGTCCATTGTAGTCCCTTTTCTATTTGATTGACGACTTGGGCTTGTGATAGCCATTTTGTTTCTGTCCCCATTATTAAGACCATTGGTATTTCCATTCTCCCCAGCTGCTGGCCTGCATGCCAGATATTACTCCTTTGAGTAGAAAGGAGAGTCTTTGAGGGTTTACTGTGTAGGTTGTTGGTGGCAGCAAAAGAGGCTCTGTTGGAGTTTTCATGCCTGCAGAGAAAGAGTACAAGTGGTTTTCTTCAGGGCAGATGGGCATGTGAGCTGCTCTCTCAGCTCTGGAGGTGGAGTGGCACTGATGGCTTTACAGGGGGAAGTGGAGTAGGTACTCTATAGGACCCCATAGTTTGGGTGGGGGCAGGTTTACCACTCCCCTCTCCTCAGAAGCACACTCGATGTGACTTTACATGTAAAGAACATATCTTTTCACTTCCCCCTACTCTTTCCCTCCAACTAGACACAAGTCTGACAGATGCAGATCTAATAGAGCAGAGCTTTTTGAGGTACCCCCTGAGATAATGAAGAGAGCAGCGACATATGGAATACCTCCACACATTCACCCATTTGTCCATACACTTATATAGCAAGCAATGCATCCTCCTACCAATTAATCTGATCAACTATTCATCTGTTTGCTCATTCACTCAATCATCCACCCAACCACGCATCTATCAGTGCAAACTTTCATACAATCACCCACCCATCAACTACCTTATCCATGAATACAACCAACTCATCTTATCCTCTATCAAATCCACTTGCTAACCAAGTCACTCAATTATTTTTCCACCTCTCGCTTTTCCATCCACTTATTCATCCATCAAGTCATACCCATATCAAAACTCACCCATCAATTCATCCACTCACTGATCCATTCCTACACTTTCCTATCCAAACACCACCAGCCACACACACTCGAACTCACCCATCAACAATCTTTTATACAACCTTTCAGTCATCTTCCATCCTTCACTAATTCAGCCCCTATTCTTACACCTCACTTATCAATTTGTTCTCGTCCATACCCTCACCCACTCACCCACTTATCCATTCATCCATCCATACGCTCCCTCATTTATTTCCTCATTCAGCTAAATATTTACCATTCGTCACCCCAATGACAGATCAACTCTCACTCATTTATAGACACTCACCCTTTAATACTTTTCTACCTACCCACTTTCTGATCCATGGTCTCATTTAGCGATGCCCCCTCCTACTTAACTATCTACTCAAACATTCAAACAGACAAACTGATCCACCAATAAACAAAGACTTTTACATAACACTTCAGTGGTCCAATGAACTTGATGCAGTATGTCAGAAGTGACCCACAGAACTGGACTCAATGCAGAAGAGGCAGTAGCCCTCAGTACTGAATATAAAAGAGGTAGTTTGCTTTGCATACGTGGCAGAACACCACAGAAGTGTTTGGCAGAACGGAAAACAATAAAACAGACATGGAATTGTACACATAACCCCAGACGCACAATCCTCATCTGGACACACCGCACCTTTTGTAAGAGGTGGCTTCCAAATTCTGAGACATTACATGACATTTGGCAACCAGAACATGACCAATATGCCATAGGTGGCCTCCAGAGCTACATTTAATTATCTTCATCTTAAAATAAGTCTCCACACGAGGCATCCAAAATGGAATACAGTACTTCAGATGTGCCCCGGTACTGCACACAATACACTTAATGTGGATGCTAAAGTAATAGCAATAATCCTGATGAGGATCTAAAAACTGGAACATTGATCGAAACACTTGTCACAATACTGCATATGGGCCTCTGGAGCAGGCCACAAAACTATGGCAGCACTATAAGGTGAGATAAGCAGTGCTTAATTTGAGCCGATGGTTTCTGATGGGGGCACCTGCTCTTGAAACAAACGGGAAAGACGGAGGAAGAGAAAGATGAAAAACCTATAAAAGAGAGAAAGCAGATAGCTTCAAGAGTGAGCTGAAGGGGCAGGGAGTAGCTATAAATGGATTAAGAGGCCCGAGATGGCTTTAGGAAAAGCCTCAGTATTCTGTGCTTGCATATTTAATTGCAGCAGCAGTGTGTTTCAAGCAAGGCTTGGGTCACCGGCAGATGTTTATTTACAAATTAAACACTGGAGATAAGCCAGACACCTGATAGTGCCTTTAGCAGATGCCAGCAGAAGTCACTAGGTTGCAGTCAGACCCTGAAGCGATGTGATGTGAAAAAGGCAAAACATTTTTTTTTCTTGTCGCTGAAAATCTAGGTGCCGTTCCTGTCTTTCTCCAGCCCACATCCCCTCTCTTTGTGAATCGCATATACAGTGAAGAGTGAAGAGCAGAGCACAGAAAGGTTTCCTTGTGGAGAGAGAGCTGCTCTATGAAAGTGAACCAAAAGTCAAATTGTAAGAAATTCAGCCAGAAGAAGGCATGCTATGGAATGCAAAAGTCTCCTGCATTGGTAAAGACGGGTGCCCCTGCCTTCAGTTCCCAAATGCACTGTTTTGTCTGGATCCCTAATGCTGATCTGTTTCACTGGTAAACACGGATCATGTGTGTGTGCCATGACATAGGCCTGTCTCACGGATTGCAGTCTTGTTAGAGTGGGAGGGGCACCCAAGTGCTCCCCTCATAGTGGTGGAAGGCTACTGCCTTCACCAGGAGCTAAATAGCACAAGCGCGGTGGTGGCAGCATACCTTTTAGTAGTGAGTAATATCGAACAGGTCCTTTTTATCCTGTGTCACTGGAGGGAGGTCTACAAGTTCACTCACATTTTTTAAAATGTGCTGCTGTGTGCCTAACTCACCCTTGGCATGCGTCAGGTAGATGTGACATGCTGCATAGCGCAGGAGTAATGAATCTGCCCTGGATGTATGTGTGCCTGGGAAGGGTACAACATGGGGATAGAGCAGTACTGTGCAGTACATTTGTGGTTATTGCATGTATTGGATGTATTTAGGCCTGTTGGGGATACATGGTATGAGTGATGTAGTGCTGTGCAGTGCTTGTGCAATGAGAGCTTGTGTTGGGTCTAGGTGTGTCTGTGTGAAGTACAATACATGAAGGGTGAAGTGTTGTGCAGCCTGCACATAGTGAGTATGTGTGCTGGCGATGTGTGAGCTTGCAAATAGCACACCCTCGAACTGTATAGAAAAGCTTCAGTGCTGAATAGTACATGCAGACTGAATCCATGTGTTAAATATATGTGTACTTGTGATGGTGCAATAAATGAAGGTAACAGCGCCGGACAAAGTATGCTGTGAAGTGTGCCTGCATTGCTACATTACATGGAGAACCCTGTGTTTTTTGTGAAGCCCAGGCCTGCCCATGAAGACATGAGGAGGAGAGGAATCATACAGACAATTTTGCGTATGGCTGCATCCTCTGAGCTAAGTGGGACACACACTGGAGGAAAAGAGGGAGACGCTTTCTTTACACTTCAGTGATAGATCACAAGGAAGGGGCCTGGACACATCTCAGAAAGAGAGATGGGGCTGCTAAGAGAAGCATAAAGAGTAGGGCTGTGAATCTGAGATTAACCTTTTGATACACATATCACTGTGGCTGATATCCAGGTGTGAACTATGGCCACCCCCATGAATTGTGGTGTGGGTCTTTCAGCTTTGGAGTCATGCCTGCTGGGACAGACATCCTTCGAAAGGGAAAGAAGAAAAAGAGAAGTGGACACTTCAAAAGAGGCAGAACCCCAACATACAACTTCAAAGACTCAGCCCATAAATGACATTTTTGTGTCTAGAAATTGACTATAAGAAGGATAGGTAGAGACACCAAAATGTGTCATCTGCCAAGCAGCCAGAAGGGCTGTGTGAGAAGGGGATGCTCTGAAAGATTTCTGCCTGTGACCCAAACTGAGGGACAAGGCGTTGTAGTTTCCCTGCTGGTTGAGTGGATATCACCCAGGGAATCCAAGCCACCTGTCCTTGAGCCTAGAGCACTAGCACCTGTCAGCATGCTGAAACCAGTGTACCCTGTGAGGAAGTGAAGAGCATTGAAAGGAGCATGGTACAGTGGGAAGCCCTGTTGAGTGGACTTCCTGCGTGAGGAGATTGGCAGTGCATCAATTGGGTCATTACCCATGTGCAGGAATGGTTTGGTGACCCCTTTTTACCAGTTGAGGTCCACCATGATCTCAGCCCGTGTGAAGAGCGGCGTGCACTAAGAGCCTGGCCCTCACTGCTGTGATAGCCCCGTATGCCAGGGGAGGCCACTGCTGAACTTATTTGGGGAAAGGGTTGTGAGACTTGTGTCTTCTGAGATTGGCAACCCCGTATGCCAGGCGGGGACGCCGTAGTGAGTGCATTTGCACCGTGAGAGTCTGCATCGGATTGTGAGTAACCTGACAATCCCATAATCCAAAGAGGCTGCCAGTCCCACTGTGACCAAGTGTTCCGGTTGTTGCCTGGACAAGAGGATTACTGTAGTGGTCAATGGATCAAACCCGCCAACTGCACATGACTGCTTCCCTGAGGATTGCGGGACACCTCTGAAGATGCTGCACTCTTGCCGGACCTCCACTCGGGAGCTGTTAGGGGAAGAGTGTCTTACTTCGTGTTGGCCAAGCTGGAGCATTTCCAATCCAGTACGAGCCACCAGTATACTTGGAGATAGTCTGCACCTGCCACATGCTGCCACGTGAACTGCATGCAGCCCGTCTTCTCTGAACAGGATCTGGACTCAGAAACGCTCATGGAGAGGGCACTCGTTACACTGCTGAACACTTCCATACCCCAAGAACTGGTAAGACTGGAACTGGGCCCTGTGCGACCCATAGGGACTCGCTGCTAATAGTCATTCTGCACCATAGACACTTTTGACTAATAACCAAAGAGTCAAAGGGGAACTCTTGAGTAAGACTTATTAGTAAGCATTCCCTGAATAGACTACCAATGAATGGGGAATAACCCTCATCATATTACAAGGAACAGGGTGGGAAGGGATTTGCCTGACCTCTACTAGAGCCCCGATCTCAGGGGGACTGTGTTATTGCTTGTGCATACTGTTATTCGTTTGCATGTGTAGAGTTAGAAATAAAATTCTTCTTTTCTTAATAAAAGCAAGTATTTGTCTGAACATTGATTTATTGCTCATACTTTTGGCACTTTGAGTTATATGTTCTGTTCATTTACCTTTTCTACACCCTTCCCCCTCTCTCTGAGAGAGCCTTCACTGCTCGTCCAAGGCTACCACTAGAGTAAAGTGGACAGGGGGTACTTAGCCCAGTTGCTCAGGATCCACAGTAAGTCAGGCCCTGGGATATCATAAGTTAAAGGTCTCACCCACCATGGTTGGGCCCACTAACCCCTGTGTGCCCCGTAGTCCTCTGAAAGGGGTTCTGACAGCACATGAAATGATTTTTTCAATAATCACATTCTGATAATACTGCACATGGTCATTTTGTTGCAGTTGATCAAACTTTACTTTGTGTTCAAGTGTAACCTAATTCAACTTGTGCTAATTATCTCAGCTGCACACCATATTCTGTGGACAGATAACAAACTTTGCACTTCAGAACTTATATTTTGGTAACATGTGTTCTTGCTTTAACTCTGTCTTGGCTTAATGCTGTTATTTTGTGCTTCTGTAATCTGAACCCTTGGTTCAAGGATTTTCTTCATTCAGACAAGCAGACTGCAGCAGCAGCAGAGATCAATCATGTACGCAGTTTAGAGTGTTGGTTATAAAAGTATTTGGTGCTACTTAATAGCGCTACACTTTGGATGAATGTCGCCCCACAGTCCAAGTGATAAAAGTTCAAGCAATATGCATAGCTTACATGTGGTGGATGGAATGTATGATGGAACAACGAATGCTGGAACCACGCATGCCTTAACAACGCAGTTGGAACAACCACTGCGTTGTTACCATGAATGCCTTTACCACATATGCCTTTACATTGATTTTTCATTGTAAAAGCATATCTTGTAAGGGCATATATAGGTATTAAAACTACCCCGACCACCTACCCCTAAAAACAAAACTACCCCGCATATCTCCCACCCACCCAGAGCCCTAAAACCTTCCCCGACCTCCGTCACAAACCCTAAAAAACAACTGACCACCCACCCCGCCCCTAAAAACAAAACTACCCCGACCACCCACCCGTACCCCTAAAACAAAACAACCCTGATCTCCCCACCCCGCCCCTAAAAACGAAACAGCCCTGCCCCTAAAAACAAAACTACCCCGACCATCCACCCTGTCCCTAAAAAAGAAAAACTCAACCCACCCCTCAAAACAAAACCTTATCTCCTGGTGTGAACTCAGCAGGAACTCACAAAGTTACAATCACTTGAGCCTTTATGTGACTGAAAAAACTGTACAATTTCAAAACACAAAGGGCCTCGTGTACGAAACCCCAAATTTTTAATTCTGTAATTGTGAATCCATGCAAATCGCAATTACCGAATCGCAAATTGGTATACGTATGCAGTGACCAATTATTTTGCATTTCGGTATCCACTTGCATCGCAATTTGGGTAATCACTAAATGGGATTACCTAAATTGCGACTGGACCTGTTTCCGAATTGCAGTTAGTGATATCAGGTCAAACAATGCGAGTGCGACTCGCAAATAGCGATTGAGAGTCACAAATAGCTTCTTAGAGTCGCAAATAGCGACCAGGACTAAAACACATGGAAAGTACACTTCCTGGTGTTGGGCATTGACCTCCAATCCAGGAACTGCCTCTCAGGAGTGTGGGAGGAATCTAACCCTCACACACAGAGGAGGCTCACCAAGCTGAGAAGAGCAAATGCAGACATGGCTAGCTAAACAAAGGACAAAAACCCTGCAGGGAGGAAGAGGAAGCTTAAATTTACTGAAAAGGAGTTGTAAGTTCTCACAGAGTAGGGCTGTCTGCACAATGATGTGTTTTTTAGAAGGGCAGCAATGACAGTACTTGATTGCCAAAAAAAGAAGATTTGGCTGGAAATACAGTCAAAAATATATGCAATAGGAGTCAGCCACCGCTCGATTGATGAAATACATAAGAGGTGGTATGACCTCAGTTCACAGACCAAAGAAAAAGTTGCGAAGCGACTGAAGGGGTCATGTTGAACAGGTGGACCATCCCCAGTACCACCACCCACAGCAATCGAGGGCATGGTAGAGACCACACTGGAGAAGGAGGCTGTTGTGGGTATCGGGACCTTAACAGTTCAGCACCAGGAACTTCAAAAAGTAAGTGGCACATAATACCTTTTCATAAATCTCAGGGCACAACTCCATTCACACAACAACAGATTCAAAAAACATGCTTCATTCAGAAATACTCAAGATTAGAAGTCCAGTGCAAGTATAGTGCATTATAGGTAATGTAGTCCAGTAGTCAGCTCAAGAATGAAATGTGACTTTATTGTGCAAAACATCATATAGGTATTTACAATGTATCTCAGATGTCGCACAGATCTCCCTCAGGTACATATTGAAGACCCCTGTGTGGAGGAAGTGGATGATGCCAACATGACAGTAGAGGAGTCAGTCCCCATAGACACAGAAGAGTGCAACACCCCACCCCACGTTTGCACTGAGACAATGTCCGCAGAGCATGCAGAAATGGACTACGAGGATGTGCCTCTGTCTCCTAGTCCACAGACACAGCCAACTGTGAGTCAACCACAGTGAGTTGCTGGGCGTAGGCACAGAAGATGTTGTGAGGAGCATGATGCTGATGAGGATGATGGCAGCACACAATTGTTCCTGGGTCTCGAAGCATCCCTTCTGCTCAATCAATGCCTTCAAAACAAACAGTTGCACTTGATGAACAAAAACATACATCACATGCAGCAGACCTTAACGTGGTACTTTCACAGTATGGGGACACATATGGCCATCATGAATGGCAACATAGTTAGCCTCACCACTGCTATTCAGGACATCTGTAGGGGAATGGTGGAGGACCATGCCCATCAAGGTGCCATAAGTGCAGTGCTCCTGCATGGATGGATCGCTTGAGTCAATCCATAGGTCATTTAGCCACAACAATCACATGCCTGTCACAATCCACTTTCACACACTAAGTGGAGTTGGGACATTTTGCTGGTTATGTGGCCAGGGGACTAGGTCACATTACCTCAGCTGTTGAGCTGCTACAGACTTTGCAGGCAGCAGGAGTCAATGGAGACACCCCTCAGGACAGTGAGAAGATGTCAAGTGTGAGCAGCATATCAGCCACTGATGCCCACATCCTGCGGTGCCATCACAAATTTGGAGAGCAACCAGGCACAGGCCACAGGTCGTAGCCATAAGAGGGTGTGATAGACAAATCTTTGCAATATTGCTTTGCACATGACTATAATATGCTGGGCGATGTATCCCCAAATCCTCGATTATTTTTTTACTTGATTCACATATGTCACATTTAGTGTTTAGCAGAAGGATTACCTGAAATTAAAGGATGTGTGATTTTGATAACTTGGCTATGTGTGTTTAATATTCGTGAGGGCAGTGTTATTCATCACTTATCTTCCAAAGTAATGAGTTGCAACGTGATCCCGTCACTGTCTCCCCTCCACTGCTATGCTACCATCCACAGGCTGTCAAAGAGGTGGCGCTTTCTCCTCATCCTCTGAATCGGTGTCATCTGTGTTTAGCTGCAGCCCACACCAGGTTGCCATGTTATGTAAGATGGCACGGGTTGCCATAATTTTGCATGCGATCTTAGGGACATTGCTAGAAATTGGGTCTCTAGTTGGCAGTCAATTTACACCCTGTCCAAGTAGGGGCCTTCAGTCTAGTCAGGGTAAGAGAGAGACACAGTTCAGATAACCCCTGCTCACCCACTTGGTAGCTTGGCACAAGCTGTCAGGCTTGTCTCAGAGGTATTGTGTAAATTTGTACCAACACACACATTAACAGTGAAAACATCACTAAAGGACTCCACACCAGTTTAGACAAATAGCCAATATTTATCTAAATCAAACAAGACCAAAATGACAAAAAAACAACATACACAAGCAAAGATATGACTTTTTAACCCCTTCCCCGCCAGGGACGTAATGGTTACGTCCATGGCAGCGCCTGTGTGGCGCCATGGACGTAACCATTACGTCCTGGGACTGGCAGTCGGGGGAAGCGCTAGCGCTTCCCCCGAGGGCCGCCCCCCAACACCCCCAGGCCAGGGCTGAAAGGGGAATCTTCATGGAGCTGGTTTCATGGAAAGGGGGAAAGACGCGCTGGAAGCCATTTGCTTCCAGCGCGTCTAAGGGAGAAGGTGAGTTTTTCACCTTCGTGCGGGGTGGGGGTGCTCTGAGAGAGGCATCGAGGGAAAGGAAAGGGTTTTCCTTTCCCTCGATGTCTCTTTGAGCGTTCCTGCTGCCCGATCGCGATGCGATCGGGCAGCAGGAATGCCCACTAGACACCAGGGATTTCTCTTTTGAATGCATACTAGTGTAGGGGAGCGACCCCTTGGGCAAGGGTCGCTCCCCTTTGGGGGCACATGTATTTTACATCGTTTCTGCCCCCGCTGGGGGCAGATTGGCCCTATTTTTAGGCCGATCTGCCCCCAAGGGGGGCAGAAAGCCACTAGACACCAGGGATTTTATTGTTGATTTGTATTTTTTGTGTTGGGGGGCGGCCCCTTGGGCAAGGGTCGCTCCCCTTTGGGGGCAAATGTATTTTACGTCGTTTCTGCCCCCCCTGGGGGCAGATTGGCCCTATTTTTAGGCCGATCTGCCCCCAAGGGGGGCAGAAAGCCACTAGACACCAGGGATTTTATTGTTGATTTGTATTTTTTGTGTTGGGGGGCGGCCCCTTGGGCAAGGGTCGCTCCCCTTTGGGGGCAAATGTATTTTACGTCGTTTCTGCCCCCCCTGGGGGCAGATTGGCCCTATTTTTAGGCCGATCTGCCCCCAAGGGGGGCAGAAAGCCACTAGACACCAGGGATTTTATTGTTGATTTGTATTTTTTGTGTTGGGGGGCGGCCCCTTGGGCAAGGGTCGCCCCCAGGGGCCCTCATGTATTTTTGGGCAGTTCTGCCCCCCTTGGGGGCAAAGAGGCCTATTTTTTTTAGGCCTTTCTGCCCCCAAGGGGGGCAGAATCCCAATAGCGCCAGAAATAGTATGTATGTATGTGTGCTTTGTGTTGGGGGGTGGCCCCTTGGGCAAGGGTCGCTCCCCCCAGGGGCGCAATGTATTTATTGTCGTTTCTGCCCCCCTTGGGGGCAGATTGGCCCTATGTGTAGAGTGGCGCTTGGCTGGCGGCGTGGGTGTGGTGGCGCTTGGCTGGCGGTGTGTGTGGGGTGGCGCTTGGCTGGCGGTGTGTGTGGGGTGGCGCTTGGCTGGCGGTGTGTGTGGGGTGGCGCTTGGCTGGCGGTGTGTGTGGGGTGGCGCTGGGCTGGCGGTGTGTGTGGGGTGGCGCTTGGCTGGTGGTGTGGGTGGGGTGGCGCTTGGCTGGTGGTGTGGCGCTTGGCTGGCAGTGCCGGCCAAACGCCAGTCCACACACTCATCAGCTGGTGTGATTGCTGTATCAGGCATGTGGGCGTATGAAAGTGATGGGCCCTTGACTGGCGCTGTCTGTGGATGCGAGTCTTGTAATGTGCTGGGCCCGTGGCTGGCGGCGTGAATGGTCTAGTGCATGTCATGTATGAAAGGTGTGTGAATGGACTGTAAAGCGGTTGGTGCCTTGTCGTGGCTTTACAGCTCACGAGCTGTGAGTCATTGGTTCAGTTTTTTGGCCTTTCAGTTATTACCAGTGCATTTCACTTTTGTGAAATCTCTTGTCAATAAAATTTGATCTACTGAACCATCACTCACCCTCGTGCCAAATCCAACCAGTATGTGTGGTACAAATGACAAAACCTGCTCCGCTGTAATCAGGCGTCGCAGCACACTTGAGACACGCTAGGTGCCTCGGGTGGGACCCCGATGATGAAGCATGCCACCAACTTGGTTGGTGGGTGAGGGGTCTTCTTCACATAACCTAAGTGTGTTTCTTTTCACAATTTTAGTGTTTGGCACATCACGGACGTATGTGCACACATCAAAGTGATATATTCCAAAAATACCTGTGTTTGGGGGGGAGGGCCCACCTATGTTTTTGGTCCTGGGTGCGGCCGTCAGGTAGGGAAACCTACAAAACCCAGAAACTTTTTAAAACTAGGCACCCCAAGGAGTCTAGGGAGGTGTGGCTTGTGTGGCTCCCCCAACATTTTCTTACCCAGACTCCTCTGTAAACCTCAAAATTTGCATAAAAAAGCATATTTTCCTGATTTTTCTTAGTAGGATCACCGCTCCAGCACAAAATTCCTACTCCCCAGTTTTCCCCTCAGTCTCCCAAGTAAAATGACACCTCACTTATGTGGGTCCCCAAAGCAGAGTCCGTCTAAAGATGTATAAAAGAATATGCCCTTATAAACTTGCTGTGCTATCCCTTCTATCCCTTCAGGTTTTGGGCCTTATTCTGTTGCAGGCACCTGGCCCACCCACACAAGTGAGGTATCATTTTTATCGGGAGACTTGGGGGAACGCTGGGTGGAAGGAAATTTGTGTCTCCTATCAGATTCCAGAACTTTCTGCCACAGAAATGTGAGGAACATGTGTTTTTTTAGCCAAATTTTGAGGTTTGCAAAGGATTCTGGGTAACAGAACCTGGTCCGAGCCCCGCAAGTCACCCCTCCTTGGATTCCCCTAGGTCTCTAGTTTTCAGAAATGCACAGGTTTGGTAGGTTTCCCTAGGCGCCGGGTGAGCTACAGGCCAAAATCCACAGGTAGGCACTGTTTTCTCCCAAAATTTTGGATGTGTCCACGTTGCGCTTTGGGGTGTTTCCTGTCGCAGGCGCTAGGCCTACCCACGCAAGTGAGGTATCATTTTTATCGGGAGACTTGGGGGAACGAAATTTGTAGCTCCTCTCAGATTCCAGAACTTTCTGCCACAGAAATGTGAGGAACATGTGTTTTTTTAGCCAAATTTTGGGGTTTGCAAAGGATTCTGGGTAACAGAACCTGGTCCGAGCCCCGCAAGTCACCCCTCCTTGGATTCCCCTAGGTCTCTAGTTTTCAGAAATGCACAGGTTTGGTAGGTTTCCCTAGGTGCCGGCTGAGCTAGAGGCCAAAATCTACAGGTAGGCACTTCGCAAAAAACACCTCTGTTTTTTTCCAAAATTTAGGATGTGTCCACGTTGCGCTTCGGGGTGTTTCCTGTCGCCGGCGCTAGGCCTACCCACGCAAGTGAGGTATCATTTTTATCGGGAGACTTGGGGGAACGCTGGGTGGAAGGAAATTTGTAGCTCCTCTCAGATTCCAGAACTTTCTGCCACAGAAATGTGAGGAACATGTGTTTTTTTAGCCAAATTTTGAGGTTTGCAAAGGATTCTGGGTAACAGAACCTGGTCCGAGCCCCGCAAGTCACCCCTCCTTGGATTCCCCTAGGTCTCTAGTTTTCAGAAATGCACAGGTTTGGTAGGTTTCCCTAGGTGCCGGCTGAGCTAGAGGCCAAAATCTACAGGTAGGCACTTCGCAAAAAACACCTCTGTTTTTTTCCAAAATTTAGGATGTGTCCACGTTGCGCTTTGGGGTGTTTCCTGTCGCCGGCGCTAGGCCTACCCACGCAAGTGAGGTATCATTTTTATCGGGAGACTTGGGGGAACGCTGGGTGGAAGGAAATTTGTAGCTCCTCTCAGATTCCAGAACTTTCTGCCACAGAAATGTGAGGAACATGTGTGTTTTTAGCCAAATTTTGAGGTTTGCAAAGGATTCTGGGTAACAGAACCTGGTCCGAGCCCCGCAAGTCACCCCTCCTTGGATTCCCCTAGGTCTCTAGTTTTCAGAAATGCACAGGTTTGGTAGGGTTCCCAAGGTGCCGGCTGAGCTAGAGGCCAAAATCTACAGGTAGGCACTTCGCAAAAAACACCTCTGTTTTTTTCCAAAATTTAGGATGTGTCCACGTTGCGCTTTGGGGTGTTTCCTGTCGCCGGCGCTAGGCCTACCCACGCAAGTGAGGTATCATTTTTATCGGGAGACTTGGGGGAACGCTGGGTGGAAGGAAATTTGTAGCTCCTCTCAGATTCCAGAACTTTCTGCCACAGAAATGTGAGGAACATGTGTTTTTTTAGCCAAATTTTGAGGTTTGCAAAGGATTCTGGGTAACAGAACCTGGTCCGAGCCCCGCAAGTCACCCCTCCTTGGATTCCCCTAGGTCTCTAGTTTTCAGAAATGCACAGGTTTGGTAGGTTTCCCTAGGTGCCAGCTGAGCTAGAGGCCAAAATCTACAGGTAGGCACTTCGCAAAAAACACCTCTGTTTTTTTCCAAAATTTAGGATGTGTCCACGTTGCGCTTTGGGGTGTTTCCTGTCGCCGGCGCTAGGCCTACCCACGCAAGTGAGGTATCATTTTTATCGGGAGACTTGGGGGAACGCTGGGTGGAAGGAAATTTGTAGCTCCTCTCAGATTCCAGAACTTTCTGCCACAGAAATGTGAGGAACATGTGTTTTTTTAGCCAAATTTTGAGGTTTGCAAAGGATTCTGGGTAACAGAACCTGGTCCGAGCCCCGCAAGTCACCCCTCCTTGGATTCCCCTAGGTCTCTAGTTTTCAGAAATGCACAGGTTTGGTAGGTTTCCCTAGGTGCCGGCTGAGCTAGAGGCCAAAATCTACAGGTAGGCACTTCGCAAAAAACACCTCAGTTTTTTTCCAAAATTTAGGATGTGTCCACGTTGCGCTTTGGGGTGTTTCCTGTCGCCGGCGCTAGGCCTACCCACACAAGTGAGGTATCATTTTTATCGGTAGACTTGGGGGGACATAGATTAGCAAAACAAGTGCTATTGCCCCTTGTCTTTCTCTAAATTTTTTCCTTCCAAATATAGGAGAGTGTGTAAAAAAGACATCTATTTGAGAAATTCCCTATAATTCACATGCTTGTATGGTCACCCCGGAATTCAGAGATGTGCAAATAACCACTGCTCCTCAGCACCTTATCTTGTGCCCTTTTTGGAAATGCAAAGGTTTTCTTGATAGCAATTTTTTACTCTTTATATTTCAGCAAATGAATTGCTGTATACCCGGTATAGAATGAAAACGCACTGCAGGGTGCTGCTCATTTATTGGCTCTGGGTTCCTCGGGTTCTTGATGAACCTACAAGCCCTATATATCCCCGTAACCAGAGGAGTCCACCAGACGTAACGGTATATTGCTTTCCATAATCTGACATTGCAGGGAAAAGTTACAGAGTAAAACGTAGAGAAAAATTGATGTTTTTTTCACCTCAATTTCAATATTTTTCTCTTTCAGCTGTTATTTTCTGTAGGAAACCCTTGTAGGATCTACACAAATGACCCCTTGCTGAATTCAGAATTTTCTCTACTATTCAGAAATGGTTAGGTTTCTGGGATCCAGCATTGGTTTCATGCCCATTCCTGTCACTGACTGGAAGGAGGCTGAAAGCACAAAAAATTGCAAAAATGGGGTATGCCCCAGTAAAATGCCAAAATTGTGTTGAAGAATTGGGTTTTCTGATTCAAGTCTGCCTGTTCCTGAAAGCTAGGAAGCTGCTGAGTTTAGCACTACAAACCCTTTGTTGATGCCATTTTCAGGGGGAAATCCACAAGCCTTCTTCTGCAGCCACTTTTTCCATTTTTTTTTAAAAAAAACGAAATTTTTACTGTATTTTGGCCAATTTCTTGGCCTCCTTCAAGGGAACCCACAAAGTCTGGGTACCTCTAGAATCCCTAGGATGTTGGAAAAAAAGGACGCAAATTTGGCTTGGTTAGCTTATGTGGACAAAAAGTTATGAGGGCTTAAGCGCGAACTGCCCCAAATAGGCAAAAAAAGGCCTGGCACAGGAGGGGGAAAAGGCCTGGCAGCGAAGGGGTTAAAGTAAAAAGAGTCTTAATCCATAGAAATCAATGGATGTGTTTCTTTAGTAGAAAGTATTTGGTATGCACCAAAAATAAAGCCACAAGGGCAACAGTGCATTGGAAAAGCAAGCAATACCTTAATTTCTTACTCGCAAGTGAGGCAGTGCGTCTATTCTTTACCCGCACTGAAGGTCGTGCATCAATTCTATAATCACAAGAAAAGCTGTGCGTTGATTGCGGGTATGCAGCCTTGAGTCCGTGCGGTGATGTTTGAAGATTTTGATGCCAAGGATCCCTGCGTGAAAGTTTCTAAAGCACTGTGCATAGAGTCTACTTTGAGAACAGGTGCTGCATCATTTCTCCGGCCACGAGGCAGTCGCTGTGGTGAATTTTCAGCCGCGGGACGGGCAGTGTGTCGATTTGTCTGATGCGCACACAGCAATGTGTGGATTTTCGCCCGCAGGTTACCAGTTTCCACTTCTAAGGGTCTGGGACTGTATTTGGCACCACTTACCAAGTCAGATCTCCCAGCAGAAGAGCCCAGGCACTGGCAGATGACGTCCTTGATGTCCCTGAGACTTCAGAACAGGGAGCAAGCTCAGTCCAAGCCCTTGGAGAAACTTCACAAGCAGGATTTCAGAAGGAAAGTCCAGTTTTTTAACTTTTCAGGCAGAAGCAGCAGGCCAGTACAGCAAAGAAACAGACAGAATGACAAGTCCGCCTCAAGCATCAGGCTCTACTCCTTGGCAGAGGTTCCTCCTGATCCAGATGTAATCTAAAAGTCTGTGGTTTTGGGTCCACTACTTATACTCATGTCTGCCTTTGAAGTAGGCAACCTTCAAAGGAAGTTGCTCACAAGATCCTGCCTTGCCAAGGCCTGACCCCAGACACACTCCAGGGGTTGGAGTCTGCATTGTGTGAGGACAGGCACAGCCCTTTCAGGTGTAAGTGTCAGCTCGTTCCTCCCAATCTAGCCCAGGAGGCTCATCAGGATACGCAGGACATTCCTCAGCTCCCTTTGTGTCACTGTCTATAGGGAATTCACAAACAGCCCAACTGTCAGTCTGACCCAGATGTGGATTCCACAGGCAGGCACAGGCAGGCAGAGGCAAAGGCACAGAATTTTGCAACAGCTCTCCATGAGAACGTCTACTGAGGTTTCTGCTATGCTGACACATTGATGTTTACATTATTTCCTATATTTATTGAGAGATAATTAGGACTTCCTCTAGCTTAGTTTGTGGTACTTAAATTCATTCAGTTTCTCCAATGATTAACCAAGGGGTTCATAATTTATGTGCGGATCATCAAGTTTTGTTTCCCATCTTTTGGATTGCTGCACTGAAATTCTTGTATGCCTTATGCTTCTATAATTTAATCTCATTCGATGCTTTACTTCACCTTCGATGATTTTGTACTTATATAATATGTTTTTGAGTTTCATTTACATAAGTTTGACCATAAATTTGTAATACACTTTTGAACTTTACTCTCTGTCTTAAGGATTTAATGTGGGGCCAAATAGGTTACACTATTAATTGAGTTGAAGTGTTGATTTTAACTCTCCTTTACCCCTCGAGACTCATAAAAAGACCTGTCAGAAAAAGAGAAGCAAGAATATGGACCCCGAGCATTGTCAGATAGAGGCAGAGAGAGGATGATTAGGATTCTGAAGTAAGGGGAGCTAGAACCCTTCATTCTAGATTAGATAGTTCCTAGAGCCCATCTCTTAGTACACATGTCCAGAATTTGGAGGATCAGAGGAGTTACAGAGACTGGGGAGAGAGTTGTATTCAGCAGTGGTGGAGTGAGTATCAATAGGGTCGTAAATTGCAATGGTTCGTGCTTAAATTGCAGTGCTTTGTGGAGTCTCACTGATGTTTTGCAAAGATGTTTTAATTGTCATGTGAGTGTGGTGTTTATTAAATAAGTTTAACTTGCTATCAGATCCAACGTGACCTAAGATCCTGGGATAGTATTAAAAATGTAGAAGACACTATATTCTAATTGTCTGCTAAGTTTGTTGGCTGCTTGTTGTAAGACGTGGTCTACGGTACAATTGAGATAGGGACTTATATCTTTGCATGAAAGTGAGGCGTTTGGTATAGTGGACCCTAATGCACAGGGTGAATTTCTACTAATCTGAATGATACCCCGCAGGTTGAGGTTTTGCTCAAAGTGCTTGTTGAATCTTGTGTGCAGACCTGGCAACTCACACAGTCCCACTGTGTGTCACACGATTTCGGCTTCCCACCTGGTGAGGAGCCGAAACCATACAGTGTCAGGGAAAACAAGCTGAAAACCACTGTAAGCAGTAGGTTTCCAGCTCATTTTCAGAGTCTGTAAGCAGCCGATGTCCAGCCGAGGACATTGGGCACAGCCTTGATGACCCTTTGTTTTTTGGAAGGGCGTGGGATGCTTTGTGAGGAGAAGAGGGCTTCTTAGTTAGCTCTCTGCACCAGGCGCTGTCCCCCCAAGCTCTCTCACCTGTCCTCACACTGTGAATTTTATTTCAATTTGGCAGGTATGTGTGTGACTGAATACTGCCAATTCTTTAGTGGAGCACACAAAGGTTATTGTATTGTATTTTGTTATGTGTGTTTGAAGCAGAGGAGATTGAGTATGTGCAGATTGTAAAGGAAGGTGAGCTGCAGCAAAGGGCGAGATTGCCATCATAGTGTGCAGCACTGGTATTAGTCAACTGGTGCAGTGCCATGATGACATTGGCTGTCTACATCACAGAGGGTCGTGCTGTGATTGGTTGCTGCTGCTGAACAAGGTGTTGTGGATAAGGAGTTATTTCCTAATCCAGAAAAAAATCTATCTGAGTTAATTGATATTTGATTGAAAAATGAATTATTTCAAGGTAATACAAGATTTGTTTAGAGATGTGCTTTTACCAAGTAGAGAGGGAGAAGAGGCACCTCTGATGATACCCCAGGTCATTGCACGGCAATAAATAAAGGGCTCCATATATGTACTTTGCTTAGTCAGTGGCACAAGATCACAGAAAAGGAAGGTGCATTGAGGTCTCCATGTTATGGCATATTTATCTTGAGAATCATCGAAAACCTGAGAAGGGTGTTATACAAGATCAAACCACTTCCTAGACCTGTAGAGTGTGAGGCACTGAATGCTTGGAAACAAGCTGCTCATGCTCAAGAGAAAGAATCAGGGAAGAGCTCGAAAGGCAGGGTGTACGTATGCAGATGCTAGATGGGTTGCTGAACAAAAGAGATGCAGAACTGACATGATAGAGGGAGTTAGAATGTAGCTAGCTTTAACGAGCAAAGCATTTGAAAGAGAGAAGGAAAAGAAAAAGGACATGAAAGCAAAGGGTGAAAAGCAGAAAGAGGCAGATGATAGGAGTGTGATCAGTGACAGTGATTCCGGCAATAGCTTTTTAGATGTATTGTTGCCTGGAACTTCCACCTCCGTACAATAAGACCTGAGTGGAGGGTGGGGATAGCACTAATGGTGGAGTGGGATTAGCTACTACCCCAATACAAGTGACTCCTGGTCCAGTGGGGATTGCTTCAGTTAATGTATCTCATGAACCGATGGGAGAAGGTTCAGGATTTCATATTCTTTCTAGCTCTGTTTTTCGACAACTGCTGATGCTCTAACTGTCCCAGTTACTATTGGTCCTGTGGTCCCCATGTATAAACCTGATTTCCTGGGAAAGAGAACATATAATTTGGTTGTCCCCGGTGCCTAGTCCTTCAAGTAATGATGCAGCAAGTCCCGGTACAAGTGGATTTGTTTCTCTAGTCCAGACACACACACTTTCTCCATGTGTGGTGTTAGAAATGGGGTCTCTAATTGGCAGAGGTATACACCCTCGTCCAAGTAGGGACCACAATCCTAGTCAGGGTAAGTCACACACAATCCAAATTATCCTGTGCCCACCCTCTGGTAGCTTGGCACTGAGCAATTAGGCTTAGCTTAGAAGGCAATGTATAAAGAATTTGTGCAATAAATCATGCAATAACACAGTGAAAACACTGCAAAAATACACCACAAAGGTTTAGAAAAATGTAAGATATGTATCTGATTAAATTAAGGTCAAAACGATCAAGCACAAGTTGAAATGTCACTTTTGCAAAGTTAAGAAGAGTCTTAAGTCTTTAAAAATCAACAATTGTCCCTTGTGTGCAAAAAAGTACCTGGTTTGCGTCAAAATTACACGCACGGAGACTGCAGTGGAGGAGATGCATGGAAAAAGGAAGTGGGTGTTGGATTACCTGACGTGGCACGGACGATGCATTGTTTCTTCCCATGCTGCAAGGACTTTGCGTCAATTTCTGGCACGCAGTCTTGGTTCCTCACTGCCATGCGGTTTCTTTTGACACCCAGGGACGATGTATGGAAATCCTGGGCATGTCGGGCAAAGTCAAAGATACTGCACCTATCCGGTGGCCGATGTGATAGAGTCTCTATTGCACGGCAGGTGCTGCATCGATTCTTTATTCAGAAAGCCGGGCTGCATTGTTCCAGCTTGGCTGTGCATCGATCCAGTATTACTGTGCGTCGAAGTTATGATCATAATGCAGGTGCTGCGTCGATCTCCACTCGGGGAGCCGGGCTGCGTCAATTCGGTGATGCATCAATTTTCTCATCGCTGGGCAGGCTGTGCATCGTTTCCTGCAGGTGGTGTGTAAATTTTCACCGCACACCGAGTTTCCATGAAGAGAGGAAGTCTTTCTGGCCCTGAGGCTTTAGAAAATGGAGTCAAGATGAGTCCAAGCCCTTGGAGAGCACTTCTCAGCAAAGTTAGAGGTTATCAAGGCAGCAGAGCAACAGCAAGGCAGCAGACCTCCACAGCAAAGCAGTCCAGTTGAGTCCTTTGGGTAGCCAGGCAGCTCCTCTTGACAGGTTGCAGGATTTGCTCCAGAAGTGTCTGATCTGGTGGGGTCTGGGACCCAGTTTATATTCCTTAAAATGTGCCTTTGAAGTGGTGGAGACTTCAAAGCGTGGTTTTGAAGTGCACAAAGACCCCTTTCAGTACAGGTATGTCTGCCAAGGTCCCAGTAGGGGGTTTGGCAGTCCAGTGTGTGAGGGCAGGCTACTAGCCTTTGAAATGTAAATGTCAGGCTCCCCCCCTTCCAGCCCAAGACAACCTATTCAGTATGCAGATGAGTGCAGGTGTGACTGAGTATCCTGTGTTTGTGGTTGTCTGGATGAACTGTAGAAGGGAGCTGTCAACCAGCCCAACCCAGATGTGGATTGGAGACAGGCTGTAAGGCACAGATGGATTTTAAGTGCAGCAAAATGCTCACTTGCTAAAAATGGCATTTCTAAAATAGTAATATAAAACTCCAACCTCACCAATAAGCAAGATCTTCTATTACCATTCTGGCCATACTAAACATGACCTGTTTCCCCCTTTCTGATCCTAATCTACCACTCAAACAGTAAATGAGGGTAGCCCTAATGTTAACCTATGAAAGGAGCAGGCCTAACAGTAGTGGATAACAAATTTAGGAGTTTTCCACTACCAGGACATATACAACAAACAGGTATATGTCCTGCTTTTTACCTATATTGCACCCTGCCCTGTGTGTTACCTAGGGCCTAACTTAGGGGTGACGTATATGTAGAACAAGGGGAGTTTAAGGCTTGGCAAGTACTTTTAAATGCCAAGTGGAAGTGAAACTGCACACACAGGCCTTGCAATGGCAGGCCTAAGACATGGTTAAAGGGCTTCTTATTTGTGTGGCACAACCAGTGCTGCAGGCCCACTAGTTGCATTCAAATTTCAGGCCCTGGGCACAAGTAGCGCACTTTGCTAGGGACCTACAAGTAGATCAAATATGCCAATTGCGTATGAAACAATGTTACCATGTTTAAGGGAGAGAGCATATGCACTTTAGCACTGATTAGCAGTCGTAAAGTGCGCAGAGTCCTAAAATCAACTAAAACAGTGTCAGAAAAGTTGAGGGAGGCAAGGAAAATGTTGGGGGATGACCACCCTAAGGCTGTCAGGTCTAATACGTGGTGAGTGCTGATTCGACTTTGAATCTTTCAGGGTGCAGTTTCATAGGTACATGTCAGAGAATGGCAACCTCTGGCACACCTGTATGGAAGCTGCCTTTAAAGTCCAGTGGTGGTGCCCAGGAAGGTGGAAAAATGTCTAATGTCCCTGTGGTGTCAAAGAGTCTTAGCACAAAGGAAATAGATGAGTGGGTTAAGGCCTTTAATGATGATACTCCTTTGAGTGATATTGGGAGTTATGAGTTAAGTCAGGGATCGATTCAGTCACCTGTGAGAGAGAACCTGGTGGATGTGGCTAAACTGAAGTTAGAACTGGATGAGATGATTAGCAGAAATCTTGAAATGACGCGCTTAGACTCTTACCAAGAAAATGAGCCTGTGTTCATGTCCAAGGATTTTACCAGGCGTGCAGGATATGTTTATGACAAACTATCTGAATTGGCTCAAAGATACGAGATAGACTTGAAGAACATCAAATCATTGTAAAGGAGTTACTATGTATGCTTGAATAAGGAAGGCATACCCTTTATGAGAACTTCAGGGATGAAAATACATATCAAAGAGCTAATTCAGAACACTCGGAGACGGAATGAGCTAGAAAAGTTGAAAAGTCAATGGGTGAGAAAGAATGAACTGATGAAACAGACAGGGGAACCACCCCCTCCTGTAGTGTGTGAGGGGAGTGCATCAAATTTCCTGTTGAGATAAGAACCTGGTGGAGGTCATGTTTGTGTGCCTTGGAGTAGAAGTGATCTTGCATCATTCACTAATGACTTTCCAAAGATGAAGGAAAAGCCAGTGGAGTGCTACAAACAAGTAGAGAGATTTGTGAAGATTTCATAAGTGTTGTGGGTCGATTTGAGCACTCCGTTCAACATAGTGGTTCTGCGTGATTTGTGGGCAGAATGTAAAATAGCTGTTGAATGGCTTGAGTCAGAACCGCCAAGAAGCCTAGTGATGAAAGGCCCTTTGCCATTGTTGATAAAAAATTATCAGCAGATGATGACAGTCTTAAAGTCAAAGGTGTCATCCAAGGATACTGAGTGGATAAAAAGTGATGGAACAACTCAAGAATCCAAAGAGTCAATTAATGCTTCTTATGAAAGACTGTTACAGACATTCAAGCAGTGTAGTGCAATGTTTGAACTGAAGGACATGGAACATTTTGTGTTGAGGGTTGTGACAGGATTGAGACCTGAAATTAGCATTATGATTCTGCAGCATTTGATTTGTTGGCAGAATTATTCTGTTGATGAGATCTTGAGGTATGCAAAGTACTGCAGTGATGAAATGCAGATTAAACAGAAGAATACTGAAGGAGAAGTTAAAGGTTGCCCAGATAAAGGCTGCTCAGAGAAGTAGACTGGTCCAGCCTTTTATTGGGAATGTTGGTGCTATGCAAGGAGTGTATCAGCAGAGAACTAATGCAATGGAGGGTAGAGGTTGAGGTGTCCCAGTTGATTCTAGATGGATGTGAGTAACCTGAAAAAAACTTTGCAACAAGTTGGACCTTGGAAGAGGAAATGTCATCTTAACCCAGCCAATCTGCTCCAGAATTCAGAATAACAACCCCAAACAGATGCAAAACGTGCAAAGATGAAGAGGGCAGAATTTCAATGTACCACAAGCTCCAGTGATGAAGGTTTTACAACCCCCGATGCCACAGCAAAATGTGAATGGCCCTAGATTGAATACTAATCAGGTTTCAAACATGAATTTTAATGCATCCCTTCTAACAGTTTTCTGTGTTTGAGACATTCAGGAACAGTTGCTATGATCAGTCAGCCTGATAGAGGGAGGAAGACTGCATACTTTGTGCAGTCTTGGAGGTAGTCCAGGGTGGTCTATTCATAGATGGTGAAGTGAATGGCCACCCCATGTCGTTCTTGGTTGACACTGGTGCTACCTGTTCTATTCTAAGAACAGCAGAATCCCAAACCTATCCCTCTCGGGAAAAATGGTCCAAATCATAGGAGTTGAGAATAAACAAACGACAACCCAAGAAACAACATTGGTGCCTGTGAAAATATGATCCTTTAAAGAGAAACACCGATTTGTGGAGTGTGACTGTAGTCCACTGAGTCTCCTGGGAAGAGACCTACTTTGCAAGTCGAACTGTGTCATCTATTGTATGCCGAAAGGCATAGAGATGCAAATTCATGATGATTTAAAATAGAAAATGATTATTCTTACACTTCATTGTTTATCATGCTGGCCATTGATGATTTACCATCAGACTTTAAGGATGCAGTCAGGTTCGAGGATTGGGATTTTTTTGGAAAGGACATTGGGTTGCTCAAAGGTGTTGAACTCGTTCAAATCATGGTGAAACCAAATCCTGAATATCCGAGAACACCCAAATATCATTTGACACCTGAAATGATTGCTGTGATTACTTAATTAATTGAATATGTGATTCAACAAAGGATCCTGAAGGAGATTGTGGGGAGTCCATGCAATTAATTCATTATGGATTTACAGAAGCAAAGTGGGAAATATCACATTTTTCAGAACTTACAAAACATGAACATCGCTGTTCCCTGTTGTCCAGTGGTAACAAATCCATCTGTGATTCTGTTTCAGATTCCATGTGAGGCCGAGTGGTTCAAGGTTACTGATTTGTGCCAAGGCTTTCTTTTCAATACCGTTGTATCAGGACAGTCAGTTCCTCTTCACATTTCAGTTTGGCAGTTGTGTTTTGGCATGGTGCCAAGTCCCACAAGTGTATACTGATAGTATATCTATCTTTAACCTGGTTCTTAATAGGAATCTGGAGTCCCTGGCCATGCCTGGCAACGCAGTCATGGTTCAATATATCGATGGCCTAATAGTGGCGCAGAATACCCAAGAAGCCTGTAAGCAACAAACCATTGCATTTTTGAACCACCTGGCTGAGAATGGACACAAAGGGCCTGATTACAACTTTGGAGGAGGTGTTAATCCGTCCCAAAAGTGACGGTAAAGTGACGGATATACCACCAGCCGTATTACGAGTTCCATAGGATATAATGGACTCGTAATACGGCTGGTGGTATATCCGTCACTTTACCGTCACTTTTGGGACGGATTAACACCTCCTCCAAAGTTGTGATCAGGCCCAAAGTGACTTCAGGCAAGTTGTAATGCTGTCAGAAAGAGGTTCATTATCTTGGACATCATATCGAAAGGAGCAATGGAAGTGTCAAAAGAAAGGATTTCAGCAATTGTGAAAATTAATCCACCAAAAACCCAGAGAGAATTCAGAATGTTATTGCAAATGGTGGGCTACTGTTGCCAGTGGATACCCAACTTTTCCTTAGTGGCCAAGCCTTTTCAGAGACTGACACACAAGGATGTGTTTGATCCGGAATCCTGGGATAACAATTGCTTGTTTTCCACTCTAGAGCTGAGAGAAAGTCTCAGTCATGTCCCAGCACTGTGGATTCCTGATTACAATAAGTCATTTGCATTCTTCTCCAGTGAGAGGGAGGACTGCACTCTCTCAGTGCTTACACAGTTACACAGAAATGCCAGAAGGCCTATGGCCTATTTCTTGTTACTCTTGATCCTGTAGCTTCTGTGCCACCAGGCTGCCTTAAAGCAGTAATGGCATGAGTGTCAGCATTGAGAGGTGTGAAAACATAGCCATGTGTCCCCATCAGTGGTTTATGTTACCCACTCTGTCAAACTGTTGTTGACAAGATTTACAAACCAGCATTTGACAAGTAGCCACCTTACTAAGTGCAAACAAACCATACTTGTGGCAGAAAATGTGAATATCAAGAGCTGTGATGTTCTAAATCCTGCTATTCTTTTTAATGTAACAGATGATGAAAATGATGATTGTGGAGTGGAGCATGATTGCCTCAATGTCACTGAACTATGCAGCAAGCCGTGATCAGATATACGAGATAAGCCACTACCTGGATCTTACTTTGTGCTGTATGTGGATGGCTCATGTTTATGAAACAACAGAGGAAGTCTGAGAGCTGCTTATGTAGTCTGTACAATTTCAGGAGTTGCTGAAGCTTCCTGGCTTCAAAGAGTATTTTCTGCACATGTGGCTGAATTGATTGCACTTATTAGAGCATGCTGTGTTTCAGACCAGCTGAAAGTAATCATTTTACTAATAGTCAGTACGGCTTTGATGCTGTGCATGACTTCGGACAGTTACAGTCCCAGAGGGGGTTCATGAAATCCTCTATATCATCATTCCGGAATGGAGAACAAGTTAGAAATCTCCTTGAAGCGTCACAGGTGCCTGAACAAGTTGCAGTGGTCAAGTGCCCTGCACATCATAGTTGAAATGACCATGTAACTTTGGGCAACAAATATGCTGATGAGGTCACAAAGTACTGTTCCCACTATGTCAGTACCAATAATGGAGATTATACCAATGAGGGAATGGATGAGACCAACTATAACATTTTGTTAACAACTGCAGACTCATGGGAAAAGGTAAAGAGGCTTTAGGAAGAGGCGTCAGAGGAAGAACAGCAGAGTTGGCGCAGAGCAGGTTGTGTCAAGAGAGAGTACAATTATATTTAGGTTTCAATGGATGAAAGACCAGTGTTTCCAAATAGTTTGTTGCCTCCAATGACTAGGCATTTCCATGGTCCAGTTCATGTTGGTAGAGATGCAATGGTGTGATTGTTTAGGCAAATGTGGTTTAACCTCAAGTTCAGGTTGCTGGCTGAAGCTTTGTGTCACGGATGTGTTGTATGCCAGCAGAATGATGTTGGAAAGAGAACAGTAGTAACACTAGGGACCTGATTGAGAATATGGCCTAGGAGTTACTCAGTCACAATGGTAATAGATACCCCATCCGCAGAAATATAAATCCCATTATACCCTATGGGATTTATATTTCAGAGGATGGGTTATCTTTTACCTTTGTGATGGAGAAACTTGTTTGTCAAGATCTCAGTCAGTCTCTAAGTCACATAGGAAGATCAGAAGATCTCTTTAACAGGAATCAGGTGGACTTTATCAAATGGTTTGTGTCTAACGGGCTGAGATATGTCCTGGTGGTTATATAGCACCTTTGCGTGTTGACCCGACCAGAAGAAATGTCAGTCCCACTGTAGTAAAACTGTTGTTAAGAGAACTCATACCCAGGTTTGGATTTGTGACTTGTCTGGAATAAGATCGCAGGACTTATTTTAATAACGAGGTCCCGATACTGTTGTGCACAGCATTGCAGGTGGAACAGAGACTAAATTGCAGCTATAGACCTGAGGCTTCGGGTCTTGTCAAACAGGTTATTGGGTACTGAAACCCAGATAGGCAAAAGTGTTTGCTTTGACATCTTTGAAGTGGCCTGATGCTTTGCCACTTTTGTTAATGAGCCTACGCAGTGAACCTGATTGGAAGACAGGACTGTCATCTCCCATGACATAACCATAGGTAGAGCTATAAGGTTGGCAGCAATTCCTATGAATTCACTTGTGAACATTAATGATGATACTGCGAAGGGCTAGTTGGCGTGGGGTGTTCTGTGTTCCATCAGGTTGGAGTAGCTACAGCCCCTCCACACCAGGAACAGTGCCACGCCCTCAGGCCCGGCGACTGGGTCCTGGTGAAGAAACAAGCAAGAAAGACAAGTTTTGGTGAAAACTACAGCTGTTAATTAGGAAGGGCTCCCTAACTGGATACACACATTTTATACTTGCAGAGTTGAGTGTGCCCTTGATGTGACAGCGTCTGTTCCAGAAGTACCAGTGGTAACAGAGACAATGGGAGCTGGTTAGAAAAGCTTTTGGGGATCAAACAGAGCCTGAAACAACACACGTCTCATCTGAGGGTGGGTTTGAGAGGTCCACAGCTGAAGCTGTGATAAAAGAGTCTTGTCATGTAGTGGTTAATGAGTCAAATTCAGATTCAGACCCTGACGAAGGACCTAGTGCTGTGAGAAAGCAAATGGATGCTGGAGACCATTGGCCCATAAGACAAGAAAGAGAAAAACTGAAACTGCCTAAATAGCGATCGATGCCTCAGGCATTTTCAGAGGACATTGAGAACTATGATCTAAGTGAAAGTGAGAATGAAGGATTATCTCTGAAGAAATCCAAAAGCACTAGAGTGCCCTGTCAGAGGTTCTCTTCACCTGAATGGGCATACTTTGCTGCAGATGGCAGGAAAGAGTGTTTTGGTAGTTTTGGGATAATGCTGCAGATCCAACTGAACCGCCTTGAACTCAACATTGTGCTTGAATTTTATTTTTTAGTTTCCTGTGCTGTTGGATAGATTGAGACATTTCATTCTGGATGTGATTATTAGTGACTTTCAACTGTGCCAATTTATATTGACTTTGTTAGGGAATTAAGAAGAGTACTGAGGCCCGAGTCTGCAGAAGAAGAGAGGGTTGTCCTTTACAAGAACACAGAGTAGGGCTAAGGAAGGCTCACATAGACCCTATAAACAGATTTGTTGCCATTTATCTCCTGGACTTTGTTTTGCACAGGTGGAACTCAACAGAGGATACTCTGCTGCTGCTGCATTTCACCCTAAAGATCTGATTTTAGAAAAGTCATGGAAGCTAACAAAACCCAGAGATGCAAATACATATTAGGTGCAGTGTTGCTTGTTTTCCTTGTAGTATTAATCATTTTATTGATAGGAGCTTTCTCCACTAGACCTTCTGTAGTAAATGAGTAGCCTAGTGTGTCCAAGCAAACACGGAGTCCTAGAGATAGCATTTTATATAGATTAGATGCCTTGCAGATAGATGATTCTAGAGGAGACTATTCTGCAAATGTGTATTTTAGACTGCTTTATGAGTACATTGACACTATGGATGCAAGGGATTGGTCTGTGTTTATGCAATTACCTACTTCAGTTTCAGAAGGCATCACTTACCACCGCTTTAATTTGACATATGGAGCCTCCTGTTGTCTTTTGTTGAGTATATTTTATAGTTTTCAATATTATTTCTTGAGTTATGATTACTTCTTTCAGAAGTTCCTTCGTTCAAACATTTGAATACAAATCCTTATTTTAAAGGTGCAGAGACAGCAGGCAAATATTTTTTATCTCTCAAGCCACTTGACACTGCATATGGACACAGAGATTATTTGACTTGTTCATTGATGGATGTCGAGACAACTGTTTTGAATCTAGTGGAAGACAGAAGGAGAAATCTAGAGTCTAAATCTGAAACTGGTAAAGACCTTAAGAAACAACAAAGGTGGAATGGAGAAGAAATTGAACATCAAGTGAAGAGAAACCAACCGGCATTAGCTCAAGGTTGGTAGCATAAGGGAAAGTTGTACATACACATTGACCAGAGTTATTAGGATCAGTTATTCATAGAGAAGATTGAATACAGACACATCTTTGATGTAAGGGGAAAGAATTAACTCTTTTTAGATGGAAAGGATCCTGTGATTCCTGGAGTATACTTTATTTGTGGACAGGATGCTTATTTCAAAATTCCCAGGGGATGGCATGGTACATCTTATTTCGGTATAGTCTTCCGGAAGATCCACCATGTGGAATATTTCAATGAGTCCATATGGGAAATTGATCTTAGCACTAGAAGAGATGTTAGTGCTGGAAAAGTGGTGGAAGATATTTTTGGTGCATTGATAGCGTCTATCGGGGTGATTCTGAATGATTTGAAGATTAGTAAATTGTCTCCGATAGTGGATAAACTGGCAACTCCTACAGCAAATTCCTCATTGCTTGTGGATACTGAGATGATAGCGATAAGATCTATGGTTTAATAGAACAGTCTTGCTTTAGACCTTCTACTTGCAGAAGAGGGTGGAGTTTGCCAGATGCTAAAAGTTCAGCAATGCTGTACTTACATCCCAGACAAAAGTAAGGATCTGGAGAAATACATTTGGAACATTTGTATATGGATTTGCTGGTGTAGGCGGATGGTTTAGGAACTTAGAGAGTGGAGTTGCAGGTTTGATTCTGAAACCATTGTTGGTTATTGCTATATCAATAGTTCAATAGTTCTGGTTGTGGGTTTCAAAATCTGTCAGAGGATGAAAGTTGAACAGGCAAGGAAGAGGAACAGAGCAGATGTTGTGAGCTGGAAGACAATCAGTATAGATTTTATGATGACAAGAAGCATCTGGGGGTTTCTAGATGGAAATTGATGAAAACCATGAGGTTTTAGTTTGTTTCATGAGAGGGTTTATCATGATTATGATGACTTAATTCATCATCAGAGGGAGGATTGCTAACACATAATTTTGTCTGTATCATCATGCATCACAGGAGTCTGTCAGAGTCACCAGATCCTCGGGGTCTGTGCACGTTCCCAACACTTCCACCACAAGACAGCTCCAATACTCTGATTAGATTTATCACAGAGTCTAAGAGAGTCCAAGTGGGGAAAAGGGGATTAGGACGGGAACAGCTGGGAAGGAGACCTGTAGGAAGCAAAGGTTAAAACACAAAATCAAAATTACATCTCATGAAATCAGTACCATGCTACAACTCTAAGCTTCGTCTTTTCCGAAAAACATGAACAACCCTAGAATAGTCCTAAAACTGACTAGGCTTTAGATGAGCGAATGGCTGAGGAGGAAACAGGAAAAGTTAAATAGGACTTTCAGATTCGAGTACTTTCTTTAGCATGAGAATCAGGAAACACTCTGAGCAATTTCTAAATAACCATATGAATCTCCTTTTAAGAATATATATCAGGAACATACAGCATTATATCTAGAACTCTGGTATTGTTGTGTTCATCTCAGAAAAAACATTGGGAAGTGAATTGCGCACATTGCAGATTTTTATATGAGTATTAAACACCATAAAGGATTGTGTACCACAAAATCACACAACGTAGATTCAAGGAATAAATCACGCAATGTGTCAACTTGAAATGCTACCAAGAAAATGTCTTAGAATAGTAGCGCACAGTAATTTACATTATTTATACACGAGGAAAGAATTGCGCGTCTTGCCGATTCAAATGCCACCATACAAATGCCAAGAAATGGTAGCGCACAATGAACAACATGAAAAGCACTCAGGGAAAGAATTGCGCGTCTTGACGATTCAAATGCCACCATGCAAATGCCAAGAAATGGTAGCGCACAATGAATAACATGAAAAAACACTCAAGGAAAGAATCGTGCGTGTTGCCGATTCGAATGCCACCATGTAAATGCCAGAAAATGGTAGCGCACAATGAACAGCATGAATTACACACAAGAAGTGAATCGCGCGTTTCGCCGATTCGAATGCCACCATGTAAATGTCAAGGAAAGGTAGCGCTCGCGCAATGAACAACAAAGTTAAATGCTCATGAAACGAGTTGCACGTCTTGCCAACTCGTAAAACATCATGTAAATGTCAAGAAATATCAGCGCACAATGAACAACAATGTAATAACGAAGTCAAATCTTTATGGAATAAATTGCGCATCCTCCCTATATGCAAACCAGCATACAAATGTCAATAAATGGCAGCACACAAGTATTCTGTTATTCATTTAAGAATTAAAATCAAGAATATGAAAATTCTCAATTACGGTGTTGGGAAATGTCCAAACACTGTCTTACCGCCTGGAAACAGTGATCACCAATGAGAGATGAGTGCAGAAGACTGGAAAATCCAAATAGGCCGCCGGGACAGGAGCTCAGGAAGAAGCTGCTGCTCTGCACCGGGACCTCTGAATAGTGAGCACTGGAAGTTGGGCTGACTCTCTTTTATAGAGTCTTGACCCAGCCTAGGAACCACGCCCAGGCATGTTGCAGGGAAAGTCTCTAGAAGGCCCTGGAAAGGGACCACACTCTAACACACTCTGAATGTCTGCAGCAATACATTGCAAATGTACAGTATTTATAAGCACTTTAAAAATGAATCTTTTGGATGGAATTCTGCAATGCAAAAGGTTAAACAATAACATATCATCACAATGCATAAATTACATTATCTTGCGAGTGTTGGGTTTTTGCATTCTAGATGCCCGTAGAGCGCGCACTGTCCTGGTGTTGACAGTACTCCCCTCTCCCAGGCGCGCTCTAGGGCCTGGTTTATCTGGATTGAGACGATGAAAGCGTCTCACAAGTACTGGAGCATGAACATCAGATGCGGAAACCCATGAATTACTTTCAGGGCCATAACCTTTCCATGAGATTAAGTACCATAGGTTACGCCCTCTCAGTTTAGAGTCCAACACTTTCTTGACTTCATATTCTTCTTCCCCCTGTATTAGAACAGGAGCTGGATGAGGGCGGACCTTCTGGACTGCCATTTTTAAGAGGGAAGTATGGAACACTGGATGAATCCGTAATGATTTTGGCAATTGTAGTTTATAGGTCACAGGATTGATTTGCTGAAGAACAGTGTAAGGACCTATAAATTTGGGGTTGAACATGTGCTTCTTCTTGAAGTCTATATCTTTTGTGGAAAGCCACACTTTGTCACCAGGTTGATACTGCGGTCCCTCACAATGTTTCTTGTCATAATGCCTTTTGTATTTTTGTTTGGCTTTTTCTAAATGTTGTTGAATCGATTTCTGAGTTTGATGCAAATGTTGAATGATTTCTGACACAGATGGAGTGAGAGAACTTTCTTGAGGAATTGTGATGGGCAAGGTGTCAGGATGATAGCCAAACAAACCAAAGAAGGGTGTAACACCAGTAGAAGTGTGGAAGGAGTTGTTGTAGGCTAACTCAGCTAACCAGAGCATTGATGTCCATGAATTAAGTGCTTTTTCAGCGTAAGCACGTAGGTATTGCTTCAAAGTCTGATTTAGTCTCTCCGTTTGACCATCTGTTTGAGGATGGTGGCTAGTAGATAGGGTAGATGTCACTTGGAGTGTTTTACACCATGTCTTCCAGAAGTTGGAGGCAAATTGCGATCCCCGATCGGAGAGGATAACTTTTGGCAGTCCGTGATAACGAACCACTCTATTCAGTAAGATAGTTGCCAGTTCACTAGAGGTGGGTAATTTCTTACAGGCAATGAAATGTCCATATTTCGTGAGACTATCTACTACCACCAGAATTACTGAATGCTGTTGAACCACTGGCAGACCTGTAATAAAGTCTAAAGAGATGTGTTCCCATGGACGACTTGGGGTTGGGAGTGGGTGTAACAACCCTTTCGGTTTTGAATGACTTGTTTTAGTGCGAGCACAGACTTCGCAGTTGTTTACCATTGTTTTTACATCCTTTGTTAAGGTAGGCCACCAAAAATAGCGTTGGATTAATTCAAGAGTTTTAGGAGTACCAGGGTGACCTGCTGTAGGTATAACATGCAACCAATGAAACACTATCTTGCGAAGTTTGGTAGTGGGCACGAACAAACGAGCATCGTGAAAGGGTAATCCTTGCTTGATTGATCTTTTTGGATCTGCTTGGGCCCACGCCTGCCATTTTTCAACAGTGAATGAATTACGGATGTCTTCAAAGAAATCTTCTGTTTTTATGATACATAGGACCTTGTCAGGAGCAATGATAGCTCTGGAGGTTTGAACTGCAGGCAATGTGGTAGACTCTTGGCGGGACAAGGCGTCAGCTTTGCGATTATCTTTACCAGGCCGGAAAGTTACCACAAAATCAAACTCTGCAAAAAACAGCATCCAGCGTAATTGCCGAGGAGTCAAAAGTCTGGCAGAACTCATGAATTGAAGATTGCGATTATCAGTATATACTGTGACAGTATATTTAGCTCCCAACAAATGATGTCTCCATTCTTTAAAGGCGTCACGAATTGCCAGAGGCTCTTTTTCAGCAATGACATAGTTCTGTTGGGCTTCGTTCAACTTCCGAGACATGTAATCTACAGGATGAAGCTGACCAGTGTCTTTGTTTTGTTGTGACAAGACTGCTCCTATCGCCACATCTGAAGCATCAGCTTCCACTATGAAAGGTCGATCTGCATCTGGATGAGTCAAGACTGGGGCAGTGGAGAAAGCTTCTTTCAAAGTTGAAAAGGCTTGGTCTGCTTCTGGGGACCATACACATTTTTCTTTCTTTCTTAATAACTTAGTAATTGGAGCCACTGTCTGGGAGAAATGATTGATGAACCTCCGATAAAAATTTGCAAAGCCCAGGAAACATTGTACATCACGAACAGTCTTTGGGATGGGCCATTCAGATATGGCTTTTACTTTCCTTTCTGCCATCACCATACCTTGAGGGGTAAGGATAACCCCTAAAAACTCAACTGTGGTAACATGAAACTCACACTTGGTTAGCTTGCAATATAAATGGTGTTTACGAAGGGCTGCCAAAATTTTCTTGACATGTTGAACATGTTCATTCTCATTGTCTGAGTAGATCAAAATGTCATCAATGTAAACTATGACAAAGATATTGAGGTATTCTCTAAGAACGTCATTTAACCCCTTCTCTGCCAGGCCTTTTCCCCCTCCTGTGCCAGGCCTTTTTTTACCTATTTGGGGCAGTTGGCGCTTAGGCCCGCATAACTTTTTGTCCACATAAGCTAACCAAGCCAAATTTGCGTCCTTTTTTTCCAACATCCTAGGGATTCTGGAGGTACCCAGACTTTGTGGGTTCCCCTGAAAGAGGCCAAGAAATTGGCCAAAATACAGGGAAAATTTCGTTTTTTTCAAAAAAATTGGAAAAAGTGGCTGCAGAAGAAGGCTTGTGGTTTTTCCCCTGAAAATGGCATCAACAAAGGGTTTGCGGTGCTAAACTCAGCAGCATCCCAGCTTTCAGGAACAGGCAGACTCGAATCAGAAAACCCAATTTTTCAACACAATTTTGGCATTTTTCTGGGACATACCCCATTTTTGCAATTTTTTGTGCTTTCAGCCTCCTTCCAGTCAGTGACAGAAATGGGCATGAAACCAATGCTGGATCCCAGAAACCTAAATATTTCTGAAACGTAGACAAAATTCTGAATTCAGCAAGGGGTCATTTGTGTAGATCCTACAAGGGTTTCCTACAGAAAATAACAACTGAAAAAGAAAAATATTGAAATTGAGGTGAAAAAAACATAAATGTTCTCTACGTTTTACTCTGTAACTTTTCCCTGCAATGTCAGATTATCGAAAGCAATATACCGTTACGTCTGCTGGACTCCTCTGGTTGCGGGGATATATAGGGCTTGTAGGTTCATCAAGAACCCGAGGAACCCAGAGCCAATAAATGAGCTGCACCCTGATGTGCATTTTCATTCTATACCGGGTATACAGCAATTCATTTGCTGAAATATAAAGAGTAAAAAATTGCTATCAACAAAACCTTTGTATTTCCAAAAAGGGCTTGAGGAGCAGTGGTTATTTGCACATCTCTGAATTCCGGGGTGACCATACTAGCATGTGAATTACAGGGCATTTCTCAAATAGATGGGTTTTTTACACACTCTCCTATATTTGGAAGGGAAAAATGTAGAGAAAGATAAGGGGCAATAACACTTGTTTTGCTAATCTATGTTCCCCCAAGTCTCCCGATAAAAATGATACCTCACTTGTGTGGGTAGGCCTAGCGCCCGCGACAGGAAACGCCCCAAAGCGCAACGTGGACACATCCAAATTTTTGGAAGAAAACAGAGGTGTTTTTTGCGAAGTGCCTACCTGTAGATTTTGGCCTCTAGCTCAGCCGGCACCTAGGGAAACCTACCAAACCTGTGCATTTTTGAAAACTAGAGACCTAGGGGAATCTAGGATGGGGTGACTTGTGGGGCTCTGACCAGGTTCTGTTACCCAGAATCCTTTGCAAACCTCAAAATTTGGCTAAAAAACATATTTTCCTCACATTTCGGTGACAGAAAGTTCTGGAATCTAAGAGGAGCCACAAATTTCCTTCCACCCAGCGTTCCCCCAAGTCTCCAGATAAAAATGGTACCTCACTTGTGTGGTTAGGCCCAGCACCCGCTACAGGATATGCCCCAAAGCGCAACGTGGACACATCCACATTTTTGGAAGAAAACAGAGGTGTTTTTTGCGAAGTGCCTACCTGTAGATTTTGGCCTCTAGCTCAGCCGGCACCTAGGGAAACCTAGCAAACCAGCGCATTTATGAAAACTAGAAACCCAGGGGAATCCAAGATGGGGTGAATTGTGGGGCTCTGACCAGGTTCTGTTACCCAGAATCCTTTGCAAACCTCAAAATTTGGCTAAAAAAACATGTTTTCCTCTCATTTCAGTGACAGAAAGTTCTGGAATCTGAGAGGAGCCACAAATTTCCTTCCACCTAGCATTCCCCCAAGTCTCCCGATAAAAATGATACCTCACTGGTGTGGGTAGGCCTAGCGCCCGCGACAGGAAATGGCCCAAAACACAACGTGGACACATCACATTTTTTCATAGAAAACAGTGCCTACCTGTGGATTTTGGCCTCTAGCTCAGCCGGCCCCAGGGGGGGCAGAAATGGCCTAAAATAAATTTGTCCCCCACCCCCCAACCCCCCTGCCCCCCCCGGGAGCGACCCTTGCCTATGGGGTCGCTCCCCCTGCGTGACATTGGTGCCAAAAAAAAAATCCCCAGTGCCTAGTGGTTTCTGCCCCCCTTGGGGGCAGATTGACCTACAATCGGCCAATCTGCCCCCAAGGGAGGCAGAAATGGTCTAAATACAATTTGCCCCCCAGGGGAGCGACCCTTGCCTAATGGGTCGCTCCCCATCTCTACAAAAACAAACAAACAAAAAAAAACAATTTGCCCTGGCGCCTAGAGGTTTCTGCCCCCCCTGGGGGCAGATCGGCCTAATACCAATAGGCCGATCTGCCCCCAGGGGGGGCAGAAATTGCCTAAAATAAATTTGCCTCCCACCCCCCCGGGGAGCGACCCTTGCCTACAAGGTCGCTCCCCTTGCGTGACAGCGCAAGAAAAAAGATCCCTGGTGCCTAGTGGTTTCTGCCCCCTTGGGGGCAGATTGACCTACAATCGGCCAATCGGCCCCCAAGGGGGGCAGAAATGGGCTAAATACAATTTGCCCCTCAGGGGAGCGACCCTTGCCTAATGGGTCGCTCCCAATCTCTAAAAAAACAAAGAAACAAAAAAAAAAACACAAAAAAAACAATTTGCCCTGGTGCCTAGAGGTTTCTGCCCGGGGGCAGATCGGCCTAATACCAATAGGCCGATCTGCCCTCAGGGGGGGCAGAAATGGCCTAAAATAAATGTGCCCCCCTAACCCCCCCCCGGGGAGCGACCCTTGCCTACAAGGTCGCTCCCCTTGCGTGACGGCGCAAAAAAAAAGATCCCTGGTGCCTAGTGGTTTCTGCCCCCTTGGGGGCAGATTGACCTACAATCGGCCAATCTGCCCCCAAGGGGGGCAGAAATGGGCTAAATACAATTTGCCCCTCAGGGGAGCGACCCTTGCCTAATGGGTCGCTCCCAATCTCTAAAAAAACAAACAAACAAACAAAACAAAAAAAACCCACAAAAAAAAAATTGCCCTGGCGCCTAAAGGTTTCTGCCCCCCCTGGGGGCAGATCGGCCTAATACCAATAGGCCGATCTGCCCCCAGGGGGGGCAGAAATGGCCTAAAATAAATTAGCCCCCCTCACCCCCACCCGGGGAGCGACCCTTGCCTACAAGGTCGCTCCCCTTGCGTGACGGCGCAAAAAAAAGATCCCTGGTGCCTAGTGGTTTCTGCCCCCCTTGTGGGCAGATTGACCTAAAATCGGCCAATCTGCCCCCAAAGCGGGCAGAAATGGCCTAAATACAATTTGCCCGTCCAGGGGAGCGACCCTTGCCTAAGGGGACGCTCCCCATCTGTAAAACACAACAACAACAAAAATCCCTGGTGCCTAGTGGTTTCTGCCCCCGTGGGGGCAGATCGGCCTAATAAAAATAGGCTGATCTGCCCCCAGGGGGGGCAGAAATTGCCTAAAATAAATTTGACCCCCCACCCCCCTCTGGGGAGCGACCCTTGCCTACAAGGTCGCTCCCCTTGCGTGACGGCGCAAAAAAAAAGATCCCTGGTGCCTAGTGGTTTCTGCCCCCTTGGGGGCAGATTGACCTACAATCGGCCAATCTGCCCCCAAAGCGGGCAGAAATGGCCTAAATACAATTTGCCCCTCCAGGGGAGCGACCCTTGCCTAAGGGGACGCTCCCCATCTGTAAAACACAACAACAACAAAAATCCCTGGTGCCTAGTGGTTTCTGCCCCCGTGGGGGCAGATCGACCTACAATCGGCCAATCTGCCCCCAAGGGAGGCAGAAATGGTCTAAATACAATTTGCCCCCCAGGGGAGCGACCCTTGCCTAATGGGTCGCTCCCCATCTCTACAAAAACAAACAAACAAAAAAAAACAATTTGCCCTGGCGCCTAGAGGTTTCTGCCCCCCCTGGGGGCAGATCGGCCTAATACCAATAGGCCGATCTGCCCCCAGGGGGGGCAGAAATTGCCTAAAATAAATTTGCCTCCCCACCCCCCCGGGGAGCGACCCTTGCCTACAAGGTCGCTCCCCTTGCGTGACAGCGCAAGAAAAAAGATCCCTGGTGCCTAGTGGTTTCTGCCCCCTTGGGGGCAGATTGACCTACAATCGGCCAATCTGCCCCCAAGGGGGGCAGAAATGGGCTAAATACAATTTGCCCCTCAGGGGAGCGACCCTTGCCTAATGGGTCGCTCCCAATCTCTAAAAAAACAAAGAAACAAAAAAAAAAACACAAAAAAAACAATTTGCCCTGGTGCCTAGAGGTTTCTGCCCGGGGGCAGATCGGCCTAATACCAATAGGCCGATCTGCCCTCAGGGGGGGCAGAAATGGCCTAAAATAAATGTGCCCCCCTAACACCCCCCCGGGGAGCGACCCTTGCCTACAAGGTCGCTCCCCTTGCGTGACGGCGCAAAAAAAAAGATCCCTGGTGCCTAGTGGTTTCTGCCCCCTTGGGGGCAGATTGACCTACAATCGGCCAATCTGCCCCCAAGGGGGGCAGAAATGGGCTAAATACAATTTGCCCCTCAGGGGAGCGACCCTTGCCTAATGGGTCGCTCCCAATCTCTAAAAAAACAAACAAACAAACAAAACAAAAAAAACCCACAAAAAAAAAATTGCCCTGGCGCCTAAAGGTTTCTGCCCCCCCTGGGGGCAGAGCGGCCTAATACCAATAGGCCGATCTGCCCCCAGGGGGGGCAGAAATGGCCTAAAATAAATTTGCCCCCCTCACCCCCACCCGGGGAGCGACCCTTGCCTACAAGGTCGCTCCCCTTGCGTGACGGCGCAAAAAAAAGATCCCTGGTGCCTAGTGGTTTCTGCCCCCCTTGTGGGCAGATTGACCTAAAATCGGCCAATCTGCCCCCAAAGCGGGCAGAAATGGCCTAAATACAATTTGCCCCTCCAGGGGAGCGACCCTTGCCTAAGGGGACGCTCCCCATCTGTAAAACACAACAACAACAAAAATCCCTGGTGCCTAGTGGTTTCTGCCCCCGTGGGGGCAGATCGGCCTAATAAAAATAGGCTGATCTGCCCCCAGGGGGGGCAGAAATTGCCTAAAATAAATTTGACCCCCCACCCCCCTCTGGGGAGCGACCCTTGCCTACAAGGTCGCTCCCCTTGCGTGACGGCGCAAAAAAAAAGATCCCTGGTGCCTAGTGGTTTCTGCCCCCTTGGGGGCAGATTGACCTACAATCGGCCAATCTGCCCCCAAGGGGGGCAGAAATGGGCTAAATACAATTTGCCCCTCAGGGGAGCGACCCTTGCCTAATGGGTCGCTCCCAATCTCTAAAAAAACAAACAAACAAAAAAAAAAACCACAGAAAAATAAATTTGCCCTGGCGCCTAAAGGTTTCTGCCCCCCCGGGGGCAGATCTGCCTAATACCAATAGGCCGATCTGCCCCCGGGGGGGCAGAAATGGCCTAAAATAAATTTGCCCCCCCACCCCCCCCTGGGGAGCGACCCTTGCCTGCAATGTCGCTCCCCTTGCGTGACGGCGCAAAAAAAAGATCCCTGGTGCCTAGTGGTTTCTGCCCCCCTTGGGGGCAGATTGACCTAAAATCGGCCGATCTGCCCCCAAAGCGGCAGAAATTGCCTAAATACAATTTGCCCCTCCAGGGGAGCGACCTTTGCCTAAGGGGACGCTCCCCATCTGTAAAACACAACAACAACAAAAATCTCTGGTGCCTAGTGGTTTCTGCCCCCCGTGGGGGCAGATCGGCCTAATAAAAATCGGCCTCATAAAAATAAGCCAATCTGCCCCCAAAGGGGGCAGAAATGGCCTAAATATAATTTCCCCCCTATGGGAGCGACCCTTGCCTAAGGGGTCGCTCCCCACACCTAAAACACAAAAGAAAACAAATAAAAAAACTAAAAAAACAAAAGTATCCCTGGTGTCTAGAGGTTTCTGCCCCCACTGGGGGCAGATCGGCCTAATAATAGGCCGATCTGCCCCCAGGGGGGCTGAAAAGGCCTTAAAAAAAAATGACCCCCTGGGAGCGACCCTTGCCCAAGGGGTCGCTCCCTTCTGTCAATTTCATATAAAAAAAAAACCATCCCTGGTGTCTAGTGGGGTTTCAAAAGCCGGATTGCAAGCAATCCGGCTTTTGAAACCCTCGGAGAGACTTCAAAGGGAAGGAAATACATTTCCTTCCCTTTGAAGCCCCTCTGGGCCTCCCCCACGTGATCGAAAGAGAAATGCTGAGCATTTCTCTTTCGATCGCGCTGGAAGCAGAGCTTCCAGCGCGATGGGGGAGGTTGTGTGATTGTCAGCGCGCACTCGCGCGCTGACGTCACAGGGGGGGTGGGGGGAGGTCGGGGGTTGAAGGGGAAGGGATTCCCCTGTCAGCCCTGACCTAGGGGGGTGGGGGGGCGGCCCTCGGGGGGAGCGCTAGCGCTTCTCCCGAGGGCAGCATTCAGGACGTAATGGTTACGTCCATGGCGCCACACGGGCGCTGCCATGGACGTAACCATTACGTCCGTGGCGGGGAAGGGGTTAAGAAAAATTTAAATGCTGCTGGAGCATTGCACAGACCAAAAGGCATGACGGTGTATTCAAAAAGGCAATATCTTGTTTTGAATGCCGTTTTCCATTCGTCACCCTCTCTCATTCTGACCAAATGGTAAGCACATCGAAGATCAAGCTTCGTGTAGATTTTTGCTTTCTTTACTTGTTCCAGTAAGACCGGAATTAGAGGCAAAGGATATTTGTTCTTGATGGTGATTTTATTCAAGCCCCTATAGTCGATGCAAGTTCGAAGCTCTCCGTTCGTTTTGGAACAAAAAACAAAGGAGAAACTGTGGGAGACTTAGAGGGGCGGATTAAACCATTCTCTAAGAATTGATCCAAGTATTTTCGTAAATGTTGATTTTCATGTTCTGACAGGGCATACACACGACAGTTGGGAAGTATCCCCCCTGGGACTAGATCAATTTGACAGTCATAAGGTCTATGAGGAGGTAAGTTCTCTGCTTCCTTCTCATCAAATACATCTTCATAAGACGAATACTGTTTGGGCAACTGAACTTCTTTCTCTGCGGCGGTAGCTATGTAAGAATGGCGAACTTCCGATTCTTGAGTCCTTTGGAGACAATGTTCTTTACATAGCACTGATGAGAACACGATCTTTCGTTCTGCCCAATTAATCTCTGGATTGTGATGAGTTAACCATGGCAAGCCAAGGATGATCCCATACTGGGGAGCATGGATCACGTCAAGGATGAGTTCCTCTTTATGTTTCTTTCTTTGATTTTTACCTTCACAAATTATTGTCAAGGGGACAGTCTGAAGAGTTATCGGACCTCCAGTCAAGAGTTTTCCATCAACTGTCTGGATGATTTCTGGGGTCTTCTTTTCAATACATAGGATCCCCCATGCACGAACCAATTGGGCGTCAACAAAGTTTCCGGTAGCCCCAGAGTCGACTAGAGCATTCTTGAAATAGGTCTTTTTCTTGACCTGAACTTTTATTCCTAATTTTAGATGTTTGGATTGTGAAGGATCCACGGTGACACCCAAGAGCAACCCTTCTCTGCAACTTAGGTGCTTTAGATTTTCCGACTCGAATGATGCATTGGTTGCAACTTTCTGAACTGGCCTCGCTTGCTCTTTGTTTTGATTGGACAATCTTTGGCAAAATGACCTTTCCGCCCACAATAGAGACATGCCCATTTTTTCTGCGTAGGTCCTTTTCATCTTTGGTCAAAGGTCTCCTGATGGTTCCAATTTCCATCAGTTCCGGCGTTCTTTCTCTCGGAGTTCTTGAGTCTTTGTTATCATGAGCATGCCAAGATTGTTTTTCAGTCTTTTTACGCGTTCCTTTTCGTTCATTTAAACGATGATCAAGCCTCAAGACAAGGTTTATTAAATCTTGACAGTTTGCAGGTTGTGGGTCGATTTGCACTAAGATGTCTTTTAGCTCCTCTTTGAGCCCTCTGTAAAACAAGGCCGCTTGTTTTACTTCAGGCCAGGATGTCTCAGCGACCAGCCGATTAAAGTTGGCTAAATATGACACTAAGGGCCTGATTCTAACTTTGGAGGACGGTGTTAAACCGTCCCAAAAGTGGCGGATATACCACCTACCGTATTACGAGTCCATTATATCCTATGGAACTCGTAATACGGTAGGTGGTATATCCGCCACTTTTGGGACGGTTTAACACCGTCCTCCAAAGTTAGAATCAGGCCCTAAGTCCTGATTCCCCTGGCGTAAGTCTAATAGTTCACGATCTGCTGACTGTGTTACAGTTCTGCGATCGAAAACTCTCTCAAATTCACGAACAAAATTTTTCCAGTTGTACATCAGGGGACTATTTTTACGCACAAGAGGAATAGCCCAGGTAGCTGCATCTCCGTACAGATATGACAACAAGAAAGCTACTTTAGACTGGGCATCGGGGAAAGTATTTGGTCTGCAGGTGAAGTGAAGTTCCACTTGAACCAGAAAAGATTGCGCTTTCAAGGGATCACCTGCGAAGCGTTCTGGGGGAGCAAAAGGAATGGCAGAAGGAACATTGAGGGAAATGTTAGTCGGATTACCTCCAGAAGTCTGAGAAGACGTATCTGGCCAAGACACACCTGTGGGACTTTGTTCTTTCTTCTCAACCTTATTCTGTAACTGACTCACCCTCTCAGCTAACCTATTTGTCAAATCCTTTGATGATACCACTTCTGACTGGAGCTGGGTGATAGCCTTGACTAGCTCGTCCAGTGTGGCCATGCTGAGAACATACACAACCCAGGAGGATAATAATTTGTGGGCTCACTATTCTGTCAGAGTCACCAGATCCTCGGGGTCTGTGCACGGTCCCAACACTTCCACCACAAGACAGCTCCAATACTCTGATTAGATTTATCACAGAGTCTAAGAGAGTCCAAGTGGGGAAAAGGGGATTAGGACGGGAACAGCTGGGAAGGAGACCTGTAGGAAGCAAAGGTTAAAACACAAAATCAAAATTACATCTCATGAAATCAGTACCATGCTACAACTCTAAGCTTCGTCTTTTCCGAAAAACATGAACAACCCTAGAATAGTCCTAAAACTGACTAGGCTTTAGATGAGCGAATGCCTGAGGAGGAAACAGGAAAAGTTAAATAGGACTTTCAGATTCAAGTACTTTCTTTAGCATGAGAATCAGGAAACACTCTGAGCAATTTCTAAACAACTATATGAATCTCCTTTTAAGAATATATATCAGGAACATACAGCATTACATCTAGAACTCTGGTATTGTTGTGTTCATCTCAGAAAAAACATTGGGAAGTGAATTGCGCACATTGCAGATTTTTATATGAGTATTAAACACCATAAAGGATTGTGCACCATGAAATCATACAACGTAGATTCAAGGAATAAATCATGCAACGTGTCAACTTGAAATGCTACCAAGAAAATGTCTTAGAATAGTAGCGCACAGAAATTTACATTATTTATACACGAGGAAAGAATTGCGCGTCTTGCCGATTCAAATGCCACCATACAAATGCCAAGAAATGGTAGCGCACAATGAACAACATGAAAAGCACTCAGGGAAAGAATTGCGCGTCTTGTCGATTCAAATGCCACCATGCAAATGCCAAGAAATGGTAGCGCACAATGAATAACATGAAAAAACACTCAAGGAAAGAATCGTGCGTGTTGCCGATTCGAATGCTACCATGTAAATGCCAGAAAATGGTAGCACACAATGAACAGCATGAATTACACACGAGAAGTGAATCGCGCGTTTCGCCGATTCGAATGCCACCATGTAAATGTCAAGAAAAGGTAGCGCGCGCGCAATGAACAACAAAGTTAAATGCTCATGAAACGAGTTGCACGTCTTGCCAACTCGTAAAACATCATGTAAATGTCAAGAAATATCAGCGCACAATGAACAACAATGTAATAACGAAGTCAAATCTTTATGGAATAAATTGCGCGTCCTCCCTATTTGCAAACCACCATACAAATGTCAAAAAATTGCAGCACACAAGTAATCTGTTATTCATTTAAGAATTAAAATCAAGAATATGAAAATTCTCAATTACGGTGTTGGGAAATGTCCAAACACCGTCTTACCGCCTGGAAACAGTGATCACCAATGAGAGATGAGTGCAGAAGACTGGAAAATCCAAATAGGCCGCCGGGACAGGAGCTCAGGAAGAAGCTGCTGCTCTGCACCGGGACCTCTGAATAGTGAGCACTGGAAGTTGGGCTGACTCTCTTTTATAGAGTCTTGGCCCAGCATAGGAACCACGCCCAGGCATGTTGCAGGGAAAGTCTCTAGAAGGCCCTGGAAAGGGACCACACCCTAACACACTCTGAATGTCTGCAGCAATACATTGCAAATGTACAGTATTTATAAGCACTTTAAAAATGAATCTTTTGGATGGAATTCTGCAATGCAAAAGGTTAAACAATAACATATCATCACAATGCATAAATTACATTATCTTGCGAGTGTTGGGTTTTTGCATTCTAGATGCCCGTAGAGCGCGCACTGTCCTGGTGTTGACAGTGTGATATAATAATGTAATCAAGAATGCATATATCATGTGCCTTACTGTTACTAATGTAAAGCAGAGCATCTAAATCATATTATTGAAGGTGTGTTCACAGTAGATGATTAGTAATTCATACATAGATATATTGAAATGTTATATTAGGTTAGCATAACCAAAGGCTTGACATTTTTGTTTCAGGGGTTTAACCTTCAATGTGGAGTTTTGCTTGTGTTTCAATATTATTTATTAGCAGGTGTGTCCATCTGAGTCTACAGGTAATGAAAGGCATATTGTGTACTTGAGATAGTGTGGTGTGGGAGGATACTTTAGCAAGGAGAAAAGAGCGCTAACGAACCAAGAAGAAAAGATTCCTGTTTGTGTGCCAGACTCCAAGAGACACTCAAAGTCATTCTGATGCTCTATTAGTAGGATAAGATGAATGTTGCCAAGGTTAACTGTGCAAGGAAGATGGAAAACTACTGGTGTTGATGAGGTGGATTTCTCAAAGGGTCTGTTGGTTTAATTGGTATTCACCTAGTTAAACGAAAGCAGTCTCTCCTTAGCCTCTGTCGAAAGCAGATGCCCTTGAGACTTGCAGGGGTACTAACCCCTCTACTCTTTATTCCTTTGTGTGGCTTTATGCTATGCAACACATCTCTATCAGTACTTCTACTCAGCTTTCTGCTATTCTGACACTTTCCCTTTATTTCCATTATTTACTGGGAGATAATCAGGATTTCCATTAGCTTAGTTTAGGGTACTTAGATTAATTTAGTTTCTCCAATGATTACACAAGAGGATAACAATTTATATGCCAATCATCAAATTTTGTTTCTCATCTTTTGTATTGTTGCAACTGAAAATCTTGTATGCCTTACTCTTCTAAGATTTAATCTCATTTGATACTTTACTTCACCTTTGGCGATCCTGTACTTACAAAGCATGTTTTTGAGATTCTTTTACATAAGTTTGGCCCTAAATTTGTCATAAACTTTTGAACTTTACTTTTCATCTCCAGGAGTTAATGTGCGACCAAATAGTTTACACTGTGAAATGATTTGAAGGGTTGATGTTAACTTTGCTTTACCCCTCAAGACTCCTAAAAAGGTCTGTCAGAAGCAAGAATATGGGCAGAATGCAGTCCCAGTGAATCTTTCTGCATGCCCCAAAGATGTCTTTAACAAACCACACTTCTGTGATGTCTGGTAGTACTTAAAAAGGTAAAAACAAATGTAATACAAAACATGTACATCTAAAAAGCAGCAATTCATTAAAATAACTGAAGTCATTTGCATTCGTTCTCCGCCTTTGTTAGCAAATTAATTGATTGCATTTCAAATACAAATGGTTGCATTTCTTTTGTCACCTACCTATGAGACCAAGCACCAGGGACAATCCCGGAACAATAGCAAGCCACAGGGTGGCATTCTTAGCAGTAAATAAACATAATCTTTTGATTCTCCAATTCTTCCTCAGGTCTTACAGAATACAGAAAAGCAAAAGGAAAACGTGGCGATGTCGTGAAAGTTTCAAATCACAGGTGGGTACCACTGAGCAGTCAGGATGCACAGATTGTGATAGTTTAGCCTCATTCTTGTCATTTCCATCACCTGTAGCCCAAACTAAATAAATACAAAATAAAACATTCACCATCCATGCAGGAGATTATGGGTACAGAAAGGGGAAGCTCTGTCAGCCTCCCAATGGCTCTTCACGTAAGTGTGTGAGAATTCAGGCAGCAGAAAGTAAACATTGAAGTCACTGCAACCAGATACCCATGGATTCCTCTTGTAAACTTTAGGCACCTGCCACACGCTTGCTTGAAATGTCTCATTTATGAAAATACAAAATATTATGAAAAATGCATGCACTTGCCTTGTACTCTTAACCTAAGGGCTTGCGATGCATATTTTACAAATGTATGTGTGATCAGCAAACTTCTTCTTTCTTGTTGTCAGAGTGCTCCCCATCACAGGAGAGTTCTACTGCTAAAGCAGGTAAAGCGGAGATGTGCTCTTCTGTGTTGAGAATCCACAACAGACATTAATCTGACAGTAAGAGTTGTGCTTCTGAAAATGTATTAGGGACGGATATGTTGCCAGCAGAATATAAAAGTGATGTAGTAAAGGCTGCATTGAACATAAGTGCTTTAAACAGAGCAAAGTATCTTAAAATGGGTGCTGTTAAATACATAAGTGAATGCTTATAGATAGACGTATCAGGCGGTGGTAATGCAGTCAAATGGCTGAATGCATGAATTACAGAAATCGGAATGCAACCATAAGGTAAAGGTGCTCTTTACAGAAATAAAACGATGTCTGACTTGGTGGACTTTTATTCTCTGGCTGCAAATACCCAGTATGAAAGGGGTTACTTCAGGGGAATTAACAAACGTTTTCTCAGAGGCCACAGTATGGTCTGTGGTGTGTCTGAGGGCGACATTGATGTCTGAAAGGTAGGGTGGAGGGGCATAAGATGGGTATAGTAAGAGAGAAGCATGTACATGGTGTGGACTGGGTGTTGTAGAGTTATAGTTATTTTGAGGGTTTTATGCCATGCTACATCCTAAATTATACATCTAGGGGCATATTTACAACACCCTTTGTGTCACTCCTGCACCATGCAACGTGGGGCAAGGACAAAACAAATGAAAAATTAGATTTATGAAGCCACACCAGGGAGGTGATTCCATGGATGATGCATGGGCTTTGCTACACAACATCCATGAACTTTGACTCATTTCCAGATTTATAAGAACATATGAACCTACGAAAGCACCAAAAAGATTTGCTGACAGAAGAGAGGTGTAACGAGGAGAAATATGTTTATTTTCCTCGTCTTTTTCTCTTTATAGAATGAGAAAAAAGCCTCTCAGGATTGTTTTTGTGCAAGAAGGTGTCCCTTCCTGCACAAAAACAATCCTACATGCAACACAAGCACCCTTGCACTGTGGGACAAGGGTGCCTGCGTTGGTGCTAGGGAGCCCATTGTGCACCAGCACAGGGGAAAGGACAGGAATGTCCTGTATCCTTTTCAATATGGCACAGTCCTGCCCTTTCCCAGTGACGCAGGGCAGCAAGGTGGCTTGCTGTGCTGTGGCACTCTGTCATAAACATGGCCTCTAGTTTCTAGAGGACACACAGATTTGCCAATACTGTGTATTTCTATATCTGAGTTGCAATTCCTCTATCACCCTCTTGAATAAGCAGCCTATACTTGCTGCTATCATTATCTTTGATGAGTCAAAAGTACAAAGGAAGTAGCTTGATTATTGAACTGGAATTAAAAAAAAGTATCTTAGGCCTCACAATTTTCTCATGACTTTAGTCTCTTATCTGTAAACATAAGACATGCTTAGAAGTAGGCTCAAATAATGTAGTGAGTGCTACAAAAAAGACCCCTTAACAGGTTGTTCAATTCACCGAGGTGGACACATACCACAAGGTGGTACCATAGAACAATTTTAGCCACAGGGTGTAAGATGCTTTACATTTAATCCTAGCTTTACCACTTTATCAAAATATGCTGATTTTGATCTCCGTATTAAAAGTCTGGGTAAGTTCCAATGAGTCTTACTATTGGAACCACTCTCAGGCCAGGGCTTGTTTAATGAGCAAGATGGAAACCATGGAACCAGAAGATATGATTTTGATTAACCCCTGCCTCCCTGTGGCCCAACAATGTGCTTTTGAGGAATCATTTTCTGAAAATACTTCCCTGCTCATTTTTTTTTCTAACAGAGGTTGGAAGTACTGAAATCAAACTAAACACAGGAAGTATTGATAAAAAATACTGTATACTAACTATCATTTGATTTTACCCATTAGAGAGAGAAGGCAAATGTTTAATAGTCCACTCACTATAATATGGTGAAATGAGAAATGTACTGACCTTGAAACTAAAAGTTCTGTACTTTTATGTGGTACTCCTGCTTCGCCGAAGTGTTTGATCATGGTCAAATCCTATCCTATCACTTGGTCCCTGTAATTAACATGATGCTATTAAGGTGGATGTGCCCCTGAACATTTGAGCAAAATATCGAGCTTAGCTTAAGGTTCTCTTGGATCTCTGTGTCCAAAACTAGCCAATGTTTGATGTGGCTACTGTATGCCATCCATCCTTAAATGCCATATACTAAGAATTAAAGGCAATGCATTCGCTTTTTTGTGTAAAACAAGACCAGCAAGACATTCACACTAAGTGGCTAAATTGTACAACCTAAAACCAGAAAGTCTGGTATCAATCCCAGCTTTCATGCTTGACCAAATTGTATGTCCTAAGCAATTACTTTATTACACCCTGCCTCCTTTCTCTTCATCATCAAAGATAAGAGCATCCTTGAAATCCACAAGTTCGGGATGCACAGAGCAAGCACTTAGGTTGTATTTGATTGGTTAATGATGTTGCTTGTATAACAATCTAGGCTACATAGGTGGTACACATGACAATGGACTTCCTTTTGGTTCAGTAATGTCATTGTCATCAGAAATAGGGGAGGGCATGAATATTTCTAACTTCATGTTTGAAACTATCACCTCTAATCAATGTCACTCAATACAGTAATATTATCTGATGTAGTAAGGTGAAACACGTTCACATGTTAGAGAACAACACCTTTTTAAAAATGTAACTTGACTATCATATTTGTACGTGTGTTGCAGGATGCCTTTAAACATCAAAGTGTGCCTAAAATATGTGTACATATTTTAGGATCACTTTGATGCACAATGTTTTTAAACACAAAAGTTTTCGTAGAGTTAAGTGGTGCAGGACACCTCTTGTGCTTCTTTTTTTTCACTTTAATAATTTGCAAATAAACAATTGCCCATTTAACATATTTTTGAATGCTTGTGCCCAGTAAGATAGACAGATACATGTAAGCGGCTCAGGGGTCACACAATTAGTATCCCCGGACCGGATTACATAAAGAAATTAATTTGCACTTGATGGGTAGGTAGAAGGGACAGTGGATTACCAAGTCGAAATCTCAGGGACGGAGGGGATCATATGATGACACGCCAAGTTAAGTATTTCTACCCCCCCACCCCATCGTGTGTCGCCCCCAGGACAATTTTACAAAGTGTCACGTCTCAGTGGGACCGACCCACACCTTCTATATTTCGGGTAACAAAGAAATCCGTGATGGGCGTCTACAAAGAGCTTTCCTGGTAACTCTATATTGGTGAACATCGCTGCCTTTGTGCAGAGGCCTGATTAAACTGTGCCATCTTATGCAAATCAGGTATTGCCCACCCACCTACTGTGACTTGTGGTGCTTGATGAGAACTCCGAGTGGCAGAGAGACACTCATGCTCCCTGGTACAAGTGGCTCCTCTCTGCCAGTCATCCACCTACAACTAAAGAAATATGTTGCCTTGATTTTAATATTAAGCTCCTCCTATCGGATAAGAAAGGGTAAGCGGGTACAGCGATGGTGCTTTGAGTATTAGAACATGGGGTGTGTTTCAGGAAAAGGTAACTAGATTAACATTTTGGAATATTTTAATTTTACAAATGAATTTCCACTGTAAATTTATACACGGATAGCTCCTTGATTGGTTTTTCATATTTGTTTTATTGATGAATACATTTACAATAATTTGATGGTGAACTCTTGTTATCATCAATAATAGAATTTCATTATTGAATCACATGTAAAAATAGTCTACGAAGTGACTTGGCCGGATAGGATGTCAAGATGCCTAAGTGAGCTAATTACATCTTCTGCAACTTGAAGCAGTGTGCTTTAAATTCAAGGATAGACAACTCGCCTTTTAGTCCTTGTGATGTTAGAGAAATGTACAAAAAAACTGCAAGATGAAGCGCTATTTAGCAAGGTAATACTACACTATCTGTTTTTTCACCAATGAGAATTGCATGAACAAATCACAAAACCTAAAAGTGAGGCTGCTCTTGTGATGTTCCTTATGCTATGCTACTTCACAGCAGGTCCTCAATTTGCACAACTTTCCAAATCCTCGACTAAAACTCCTGGTTTATCCACAAAGACCCATTCTACAAATTCAACACTGTGACGTATTGTTCTGAGAACATTGGCCAATAATTTGATTCGTGCAGGATTTTCCAAAGATATACTCTAACGTTCTTTACATCCTCCCATAATTTTATGGTAGTACAGTCTCCAACATTCATACCCGCCACCTAATCAGCCTTTCTTTCATCGAGAAGCAGCTGTCCTTTCTCTAACTCCATACTCAACTTTTATCTCCCATCTCAAATATCCATCTGCATACAGTCTGTGCAAGTAGTGCTATTTTACTTACAGTTTTCAAACACTTTGAACGATTCCTGACCTTTATTGGAATGTGAAATCAACCACCAAGCTTAAACTCAATCAAATGACCCATCTTTCTACTACTTCATAAACAACCTATCCATAGGAAACAATTATTGAATATCTGATGTAAATATTCTGCCTGCCCTTAGAACTGTATGCCGTTTTCATTTCTCCATCGTAACCTACAAGAGTCTCTTAACATCACACTGGGAACCACTCTGTCTGAGAATGCCTTCCATAATCCTTATTACAATACTTCCCATGACCTGAAGTAACCAACGGACTACAGGTTACTTTGAGAAACGGTCCACCAGCATCAGTTGTATGTGACTTCACAGAAATCAATTGAACTTAATACCACTACTGAGAAGCCATTTCCCTTAACCCCTTCCCCGCCACGGACGTAATGGTTACGTCCATGGCAGCGCCCGTGTGGCGCCATGGACGTAACCATTACGTCCTGAATGCTTCCCTCGGGAGAAGCGCTAGGGCTCCTCCCGAGGGCCGCCCCCCCACCCCCCTAGGTCAGGGCTGACCGGGGAATCCCTTCCCCTTCCACCCCCGACCCCCCCCCCCACCCCCCCCCCCTGTGACGTCAGCGCGCGAGCGCGCGCTGATTTGTCACAGGGGCCTCCCTAGTCGCGCTGGAAGCTCTGCTTCCAGCGCGATTGAAAAAGAAATGCAAAAGCATTTCTTTTTCAATCACTTGGGAGGCCCGAGGGGCTTCAAAGGGAAGGAAAAGTATTTCCTTCCCTTTGAAGTCCCTCCGAGGGTTTCAAAAGCCGGATTGCTTGCAATCCGGCTTTTGAAACCCCACTAGACACCAGGGATTTTTTTTTTTTTTCATTGAAATTGACCAAAGGGAGCGACCCCTTGGGCAAGGGTCGCTCCCAGGGGGGGCATATTTTTGGGAAGGCCTTTTCTGCCCCCCCTGGGGGCAGATCGGCCTACTATTAGGCCGATCTGCCCCCAGGGGGGGCAGAAACCTCTAGGCACCAGGGACCATTTTTTTTTTTTTTGGTGGGGAGCGACCCCTTAGGCAAGGGTCGCTCCCCTTGGGGGAAAATTATATTTTGGCCATTTCTGCCTCCCTTGGGGGCAGATTGGCCTATTTTGATGAGGCCAATCTGCCCCCAAGGGGGGTAGAAACCACTAGACACCAGGGATTTTTTTCTTTGCGTGAATTTCACGCAAAGGGAGCGACCCCTTAGGCAAGGGTCGCTCCCTGGGGGGGAGGGCAATTTATTTTAGGCCATTTCTGCCCCCCCTGGGGGCAGATCGGCCTATTATTAGGCCGATCTGCCCCCAGGGGGGGAAGAAACCTCTAGGCGCCAGGGCAAATATTTTTTTTGTGTTTTTTTTTTTTGTTCTTTCTTTTTTTTAGAGATGGGGAGCGACCCATCAGGCAAGGGTCGCTCCCCTGGGGGGCAAATTGTATTTAGACCATTTCTTCCCCCCTGGGGGCAGATTGGCCGATTTTAGGTCAATCTGCCCCCAAGGGGGCAGAAACCACTAGGCACCGGGGATTTGTTTTTTAGCACCAATGTCACGCAGGGGGAGCGACCCTGTAGGCAAGGGTCGCTCCCGGGGGGCGGGGGGTGGGGGTTGGGGGGGCAAATTTATTTTAGGCCATTTCTGCCCCCACGGGGGACAGATCGGCCTATTATTAGGCCGAACTGCCCCCGGGGGGGGGGGCAGAACACTCTAGGCGCCAGGGCAAATTTTTTTTTGTGTGTTTTTTTTTTGTTGTTTCTTTTTTTAGAGATGGGGAGCGACCCATCAGGCAAGGGTCGCTCCCCTGGGGGGGCAAATTGTATTTAGACCATTTCTGCCCCCCTGGGGGCAGATTGGCCAATTTTAGGTCAATCTGCCCCCAAGGGGGCAGAAACCACTAGGCACCGGGGATTTGTTTTTTGGCGCCAATGTCACGCAGGGGGAGCGACCCCGTAGGCAAGGGTCGCTCCCGGGGGGGGGGGGGGTTGGGGGGGCAAATTTTTTTTAGGCCATTTCTGCCCCCCCGGGGGACAGATCGGCCTATTATTAGGCCGAACTGCCCCCCGGGGGGGGCAGAACACTCTAGGCGCCAGGGCAATTTTTTTTTTTGTGTTTTTTTTTTTTGTTGTTTCTTTTTTTAGAGATGGGGAGCGACCCATCAGGCAAGGGTCGCTCCCCTGGGGGGGCAAATTGTATTTAGACCATTTCTGCCCCCCTGGGGGCAGATTGGCCAATTTTAGGTCAATCTGCCCCCAAGGGGGCAGAAACCACTAGGCACCGGGGATTTGTTTTTTGGCGCCAATGTCACGCAGGGGGAGCGACCCCGTAGGCAAGGGTCGCTCCCGGGGGGGGGGGGTGGGGGTTGGGGGGGCAAATTTATTTTAGGCCATTTCTGCCCCCCCCGGGGGACAGATCGGCCTATTATTAGGCCGAACTGCCCCCCGGGGGGGGCAGAACACTCTAGGCGCCAGGGCAATTTTTTTTTTGTGTTTTTTTTTTTGTTGTTTCTTTTTTTAGAGATGGGGAGCGACCCATCAGGCAAGGGTCGCTCCCCTGGGGGGGCAAATTGTATTTAGACCATTTCTGCCCCCCTGGGGTCAGATTGGCCAATTTTAGGTCAATCTGCCCCCAAGGGGGCAGAAACCACTAGGCACCGGGGATTTTTTTTTTGGCGCCAATGTCACGCAGGGGGAGCGACCCCGTAGGCAAGGGTCGCTCCCGGGGGGGGGGTGGGTGTTGGGGGGCAAATTTTTTTTAGGTCATTTCTGCCCCCCCGGGGGACAGATCGGCCTATTATTAGGACGAACTGCCCCCCGAGGGGGGCAGAACACTCTAGGCGCCAGGGCAATTTTTTTTTTTGTGTTTTTTTTTTTTGTTGTTTCTTTTTTTAGAGATGGGGAGCGACCCATCAGGCAAGGGTCGCTCCCCTGGGGGGGCAAATTGTATTTAGACCAATTCTGCCCCCCTGGGGGCAGATTGGCCAATTTTAGGTCAATCTGCCCCCAAGGGGGCAGAAACCACTAGGCACCGGGGATTTGTTTTTTGGCGCCAATGTCACGCAGGGGGAGCGACCCCGTAGGCAAGGGTCGCTCCCGGGGGGGGGGGTGGCTGTTGGGGGGGCAAATTTATTTTAGGCCATTTCTGCCCCCCCGGGGGGCAGATCGGCCTATTATTAGGCCGATTTGCCCCCGGGGGGGGGGGGGGCAGAAACCTCTAGGCGCCAGGGGAATTTTTCTTTTTTTTCTTTGTTTTTTTTTTTTAGAGATGGGGAGCGACCCATCAGGCAAAAGTCGCTCCCCTGGGGGACAAATTGTATTTAGGCCATTTCTGCCCCCCTTGGGGGCAGATTGGCTGAGTTTAGGTCAACCTGCCCCCAAGGGGGCAGAAACCACTAGACACCGGGGATTTTTTTTTTGGCGCCAATGTCACGCAGGGGGAGCGACCCCGTAGGCAAGGGTCGCTCCCGGGGGGGGGGGGTGTTGGGGGGGCAAATTTTTTTTAGGCCATTTCTGCCCCCCCGGGGGACAGATCGGCCTATTATTAGGCCGAACTGCCCCCCGGGGGGGGGGGCAGAACACTCTAGGCGCCAGGGCAATGTTTTTTTTTGTGTTTTTTTTTTTTGTTGTTTCTTTTTTTAGAGATGGGGAGCGACCCATCAGGCAAGGGTCGCTCCCCTGGGGGGGCAAATTGTATTTAGACCAATTCTGCCCCCCTGGGGGCAGATTGGCCAATTTTAGGTCAATCTGCCCCCAAGGGGGCAGAAACCACTAGGCACCGGGGATTTGTTTTTTGGCGCCAATGTCACGCAGGGGGAGCGACCCCGTAGGCAAGGGTCGCTCCCGGGGGGGGGGGGTGGGTGTTGGGGGGGCAAATTTATTTTAGGCCATTTCTGCCCCCCCGGGGGGCAGATCGGCCTATTATTAGGCCGATTTGCCCCCGGGGGGGGGGGCAGAAACCTCTAGGCGCCAGGGGAATTTTTCTTTTTTTTCTTTGTTTTTTTTTTTTAGAGATGGGGAGCGACCCATCAGGCAAAAGTCGCTCCCCTGGGGGACAAATTGTATTTAGGCCATTTCTGCCCCCCTTGGGGGCAGATTGGCTGAGTTTAGGTCAACCTGCCCCCAAGGGGGCAGAAACCACTAGGCACTGGGGATTTGTTTTTTGGTGCCAATGTCACGCAGGGGGAGCGACCCCGTAGGCAAGGGTCGCTCCCGGCGGGGGAGGGTGGGGGTTGGGGGGGCACATTTATTTTAGGGCATGTCTGCCCCCCTCCCCCCCTGGGGCCGGCTGAGCTACAGGCCAAACACCACAGGTAGGCACCTTGCAAAAAACACCTCTGTTTTCTGTGAAAAAATATGTTGTGTCCACGTTGTGTTTTGGGCCATTTCCTTTTGTGGGCGCTAGGCCTACCCACAGAAGTGATGTACCATTTTTATCGAGAGACTTAGGGGAACGCTGGGTGGAAGGAAATTTGTGGCTCCTCTCAGATTCCAGAACTTTCTGTCACCGAAATGAGAGGAAAAAGTGTTTTTTGGGCCAAATTTTGATGTTTGCAAAGGATTCTGGGTAACATAACCTGGTCAGAGCCCCGCAAGTCACCCCATCTTGGATTCCCCTGGGTTTCTAGTTTTCAAAAATGCACTGGTTTGCTAGGTTTCCTCAGGTGTCGGCTGAGCTACAGGCCAAAATCCACAGGTAGGCACTGCTTTTTATAAAAAAATGTGATGTGTCCACGTTGTGTTTTGGGCCCTTTCCTTTCGTGGGCGCTAGTCCTACCCACACAAGTGATGTATCATTTTTATCGGGAGACTTGGTGGAACGCTGGGTAGAAGAAAATTTGTGGCTCCTCTCAGATTCCAGAACTTTCTGCCACAGAAATGTGAGTAACATGTGTATTTTTAGCCAAATTTTGAGGTTTGCAAAGGATTCTGGGTAACAGAACCTGGTCCGAGCCCCGCAAGTCACCCCTCCTTGGATTCCCCTAGGTCTCTAGTTTTCAGAAATGCACAGGTTTGGTAGGTTTCCCTAGGTGCCGGCTGAGCTAGAGGCCAAAATCTACAGGTAGGCACTTCGCAAAAAACACCTCTGTTTTTTTCCAAAATTTAGGATGTGTCCACGTTGCGCTTTGGGGTGTTTCCTGTCGCCGGCGCTAGGCCTACCCACGCAAGTGAGGTATCATTTTTATCGGGAGACTTGGGGGAACGCTGGGTGGAAGGAAATTTGTAGCTCCTCTCAGATTCCAGAACTTTCTGCCACAGAAATGTGAGTAACATGTGTATTTTTAGCCAAATTTTGAGGTTTGCAAAGGATTCTGGGTAACAGAACCTGGTCCGAGCCCCGCAAGTCACCCCTCCTTGGATTCCCCTAGGTCTCTAGTTTTCAGAAATGCACAGGTTTGGTAGGTTTCCCTAGGTGCCGGCTGAGCTAGAGGCCAAAATCTACAGGTAGGCACTTCGCAAAAAACACCTCTGTTTTTTTCCAAAATTTAGGATGTGTCCACGTTGCGCTTTGGGGTGTTTCCTGTCGCCGGCGCTAGGCCTACCCACGCAAGTGAGGTATCATTTTTATCGGGAGACTTGGGGGAACGCTGGGTGGAAGGAAATTTGTAGCTCCTCTCAGATTCCAGAACTTTCTGCCACAGAAATGTGAGGGACATGTGTTTTTTTAGCCACATTTTGAGGTTTGCAAAGGATTCTGGGTAAGAGAACCTGGTCCGAGCCCCGCAAGTCACCCCTCCTTGGATTCCCCTAGGTCTCTAGTTTTCAGAAATGCACAGGTTTGGTAGGTTTCCCTAGGTGCCGGCTGAGCTAGAGGCCAAAATCTACAGGTAGGCACTTCGCAAAAAACACCTCTGTTTTTTTCCAAAATTTAGGATGTGTCCACGTTGCGCTTTGGGGTGTTTCCTGTCGCCGGCGCTAGGCCTACCCACGCAAGTGAGGTATCATTTTTATCGGGAGACTTGGGGGAACGCTGGGTGGAAGGAAATTTGTAGCTCCTCTCAGATTCCAGAACTTTCTGCCACAGAAATGTGAGGGACATGTGTTTTTTTAGCCAAATTTTGAGGTTTGCAAAGGATTCTGGGTAACAGAACCTGGTCCGAGCCCCGCAAGTCACCCCTCCTTGGATTCCCCTAGGTCTCTAGTTTTCAGAAATGCACAGGTTTGGTAGGTTTCCCTAGGTGGTGGCTGAGCTAGAGGCCAAAATCTACAGGTAGTCACTTTGCTAAAAACAGCTCTGTTTTCTGTGATATGTCCACGTTGTGTTTTGGGGCATATCCTGTCGCGGGCGCTAGGCCTACCCACACAAGTGAGGTATCATTTTTATCGGGAGACGTGGGGGAACGCTGGGTGGAAGGAAATTTGTGGCTCCTCTCAGATTCCAGAACTTTCTGCCACAGAAATGTGAGGAACATGTGTTTTTTTAGCCAAATTTTGAGGTTTGCAAAGGATTCTGGGTAACAAAACCTGGTCCGAGCCACACAAGTCACCCCTCCTTGGATTCCCCTAGGTCTCTAGTTTTCAGAAATGCATAGGTTTGGTAGGTTTCCCTAGGTGGCGGCTGAGCTAGAGGCCAAAATCTACAGGTAGTCACTTTGCTAAAAACAGCTCTGTTTTCTGTGATATGTCCACGTTGTGTTTTGGGGCATATCCTGTCGCGGGCGCTAGGCCTACCCACACAAGTGAGGTATCATTTTTATCGGGAGACGTGGGGGAACGCTGGGTGGAAGGAAATTTGTGGCTCCTCTCAGATTCCAGAACTTTCTGCCACAGAAATGTGAGGAACATGTGTTTTTTTAGCCAAATTTTGAGGTTTGCAAAGGATTCTGGGTAACAGAACCTGGTCCGAGCCCCGCAAGTCACCCCTCCTTGGATCCCCCTAGGTCTCTAGTTTTCAGAAATGCACAGGTTTGGTAGGTTTCCCTAGGTGGTGGCTGAGCTAGATGCCAAAATCTACAGGTAGTCACTTTGCTAAAAACAGCTCTGTTTTCTGTGATATGTCCACGTTGTGTTTTGGGGCATATCCTGTCGCGGGCGCTAGGCCTACCCACACAAGTGAGGTATCATTTTTATCGGGAGACGTGGGGGAACGCTGGGTAGAAGGAAATTTGTGGCTCCTCTCAGATTCCAGAACTTTCTGCCACAGAAATGTGAGGAACATGTGTTTTTTTAGCCAAATTTTGAGGTTTGCAAAGGATTCTGGGTAACAGAACCTGGTCCGAGCCACACAAGTCACCCCTCCTTGGATTCCCCTAGGTCTCTAGTTTTCAGAAATGCATAGGTTTGGTAGGTTTCCCTAGGTGGCGGCTGAGCTAGAGGCCAAAATCTACAGGTAGTCACTTTGCTAAAAACAGCTCTGTTTTCTGTGATATGTCCACGTTGTGTTTTGGGGCATATCCTGTCGCGGGCGCTAGGCCTACCCACACAAGTGAGGTATCATTTCTATCGGGAGACGTGGGGGAACGCTGGGTGGAAGGAAATTTGTGGCTCCTCTCAGATTCCAGAACTTTCTGCCACAGAAATGTGAGGAACATGTGTTTTTTTAGCCAAATTTTGAGGTTTGCAAAGGATTCTGGGTAACCGAACCTGGTCCGAGCCACACAAGTCACCCCTCCGTGGATTCCCCTAGGTCTCTAGTTTTCAGAAATGCACAGGTTTGGTAGGTTTCCCTAGGTGCCGGCTGAGCTAGAGGCCAAAATCTACAGGTAGGCACTTCGCAAAAAACACCTCTGTTTTTTTCCAAAATTTAGGATGTGTCCACGTTGCGCTTTGGGGTGTTTCCTGTCGCCGGCGCTAGGCCTACCCACGCAAGTGAGGTATCATTTTTATCGGGAGACTTGGGGGAACGCTGGGTGGAAGGAAATTTGTAGCTCCTCTCAGATTCCAGAACTTTCTGCCACAGAAATGTGAGGGACATGTGTTTTTTTAGCCAAATTTTGAGGTTTGCAAAGGATTCTGGGTAACAGAACCTGGTCCGAGCCCCGCAAGTCACCCCTCCTTGGATTCCCCTAGGTCTCTAGTTTTCAGAAATGCACAGGTTTGGTAGGTATCCCTAGGTGGTGGCTGAGCTAGAGGCCAAAATCTACAGGTAGTCACTTTGCTAAAAACAGCTCTGTTTTCTGTGATATGTCCACGTTGTGTTTTGGGGCATATCCTGTCGCGGGCGCTAGGCCTACCCACACAAGTGAGGTATCATTTTTATCGGGAGACGTGGGGGAACGCTGGGTGGAAGGAAATTTGTGGCTCCTCTCAGATTCCAGAACTTTCTGCCACAGAAATGTGAGGAACATGTGTTTTTTTAGCCAAATTTTGAGGTTTGCAAAGGATTCTGGGTAACAGAACCTGGTCCGAGCCACACAAGTCACCCCTCCTTGGATTCCCCTAGGTCTCTAGTTTTCAGAAATGCATAGGTTTGGTAGGTTTCCCTAGGTGGCGGCTGAGCTAGAGGCCAAAATCTACAGGTAGTCACTTTGCTAAAAACAGCTCTGTTTTCTGTGATATGTCCACGTTGTGTTTTGGGGCATATCCTGTCGCGGGCGCTAGGCCTACCCACACAAGTGAGGTATCATTTTTATCGGGAGACGTGGGGGAACGCTGGGTGGAAGGAAATTTGTGGCTCCTCTCAGATTCCAGAACTTTCTGCCACAGAAATGTGAGGAACATGTGTTTTTTTAGCCAAATTTTGAGGTTTGCAAAGGATTCTGGGTAACAGAACCTGGTCCGAGCCCCGCAAGTCACCCCTCCTTGGATCCCCCTAGGTCTCTAGTTTTCAGAAATGCACAGGTTTGGTAGGTTTCCCTAGGTGGCGGCTGAGCTAGAGGCCAAAATCTACAGGTAGTTACTTTGCTAAAAACAGCTCTGTTTTCTGTGATATGTCCACGTTGTGTTTTGGGGCATATCCTGTCGCGGGCGCTAGGCCTACCCACACAAGTGAGGTATCATTTTTATTGGGAGACGTGGGGGAACGCTAGGTGGAAGGAAATTTGTGGCTCCTCTCAGATTCCAGAACTTTCTGCCACAGAAATGTGAGGAACATGTGTTTTTTTAGCCAAATTTTGAGGTTTGCAAAGGATTCTGGGTAACCGAACCTGGTCCGAGCCACACAAGTCACCCCTCCGTGGATTCCCCTAGGTCCCTAGTTTTCAGAAATGCACAGGTTTGGTAGGTTTCCCTAGGTGGCGGCTGAGCTACAGGCCAAAATCTACAGGTAGTCACTTTGCTAAAAACAGCTCTGTTTTCTGTGATGTGTCCAGGTTGTGTTTTGGGGCATATCCTGTCGCGGGCGCTAGGCCTACCCACACAAGTGAGGTATCATTTTTATCGGGAGACGTGGGGGAATGCTGGGTGGAAGGAAATTTGTCGCTCCTCTCAGATTCCAGAACTTTCTGCCACAGAAATGTGAGGAACATGTGTTTTTTTAGCCAAATTTTGAGGTTTGCAAAGGATTCTGGGTAACAGAACCTGGTCCGAGCCACACAAGTCACCCCTCCTTGGATTCCCCTAGGTCTCTAGTTTTCAGAAATGCACAGGTTTGGTAGGTTTCCCTAGATGCCGGCTGAGCTAGAGGTCAAAATCTACAGGTAGGCACTTCGCAAAAAACACCTCTGTTTTGTTCCAAAATTTAGGATGTGTCCACGTTGCGCTTTGGGGTGTTTCCTGTCGCCGGCGCTAGGCCTACCCACGCAAGTGAGGTATCATTTTTATCGGGAGACTTGGGGGAACGCTGGGTGGAAGGAAATTTGTAGCTCCTCTCAGATTCCAGAACTTTCTGCCACAGAAATGTGAGGGACATGTGTTTTTTTAGCCAAATTTTGAGGTTTGCAAAGGATTCTGGGTAACAGAACCTGGTCCGAGCCCCGCAAGTCACCCCTCCTTGGATTCCCCTAGGTCTCTAGTTTTCAGAAATGCACAGGTTTGGTAGGTTTCCCTAGGTGGTGGCTGAGCTAGAGGCCAAAATCTACAGGTAGTCACTTTGCTAAAAACAGCTCTGTTTTCTGTGATGTGTCCAGGTTGTGTTTTGGGGCATATCCTGTCGCGGGCGCTAGGCCTACCCACACAAGTGAGGTATCATTTTTATCGGGAGACGTGGGGGAATGCTGGGTGGAAGGAAATTTGTCACTCCTCTCAGATTCCAGAACTTTCTGCCACAGAAATGTGAGGAACATGTGTTTTTTTAGCCAAATTTTGAGGTTTGCAAAGGATTCTGGGTAACAGAACCTGGTCCGAGCCACACAAGTCACCCCTCCTTGGATTCCCCTAGGTCTCTAGTTTTCAGAAATGCACAGGTTTGGTAGGTTTCCCTAGGTGCCGGCAGAGCTAGAGGCCAAAATCTACAGGTAGTCACTTTGCTAAAAACAGCTCTGTTTTCTGTGATGTGTCCACGTTGTGTTTTGGGGCATATCCTGTCGCGGGCGCTAGGCCTACCCAAACAAGTGAGGTATCATTTTTATCGGGAGACTTGGGGGAACATAGAATAGCAAAACAAGTGTTATTGCCCCTTGTCTTTCTCTACATTTATTCCTTCCAAATATAGGGGTGTGTGTAAAAAAGACATCTATTTGAGAAATTCCATGTAATTCACGTGCTACTATGGTCACCCCGGAATTCAGAGATGTGCAAATAACCACTGCTCCTCAACACCTTATCTTGTGCCCTTTTTGGAAATGCAAAGGTTTTCTTGATAGCTATTTTTTACTCCTTATATTTCAGCAAATGAATTACTGTATACCCGGTATAGAATGAAAACGCACTGCAGGGTGCAGCTCATTTATTGGCTCTGTTTTCCTCGGGTTCTTGATGAACCTACAAACCCTATATATCCCCGCAACCAGAGGAGTCCAGCAGACGTAACGGTATATTGCTTTCGATAATCTGACATTACAGGGAAAAGTTACAGAGTAAAATGTAGAGAAAAATTGATGTTTTTTTCACCTCAATTTCAATATTTTTCTTTTTCAGCTGTTATTTTCTGTAGGAAACCCTTGTAGGATCTACACAAATGACCCCTTGCTGAATTCAGAATTTTGTCTACTTTTCAGAAATGTTTAGGTTTCTGGGATCCAGCATTGGTTTCATGACCATTCCTGTCACTGACTGGAAGGAGGCTGAAAGCACAAAAAATTGCACAAATGGGGTATGCCCCAGTAAAATGCCAAAATTGTGTTGAAAAATTGGGTTTTCGGATTCAAGTCTGCCTGTTCCTGAAAGCTGGGAAGCTGCTGAGTTTAGCACCGCAAACCCTTTGTTGATGCCATTTTCAGAGGAAAAACCACAAGCCTTCTTCTGCAGCCACTTTTTCCAATTTTTTTGAAAAAAACAAAATTTTCCCTGTATTTTGGCCAATTTCTTGGCCTCTTTCAGGGGAACCCACAAAGTCTGGGTACCTCCAGAATCCCTAGGATGTTGGAAAAAAAGGACGCAAATTTGGCTTGGTTAGCTTATGTGGACAAAAAGTTATGCGGGCCTAAGCGCGAACTGCCCCAAATAGGCAAAAAAAGGCCTGGCACAGGAGGGGGAAAAGGCCTGGCAGCGAAGTGGTTAAACTGTGTAATGGAATTTTGCAGGATAAATGTATGAAATTTACCATTTCATAGCAACCAAGGCATAAAATGGCTTATTTTTTCAAAACTGGCTTTTGCATGCTTGTGTTTTTTAAGTGTGAATGGAATAGTTGCCAGAATGACATATTTTTGTCTGGGGTATTTAATTCAGCACTTTAGTTCAGGGGACATTACTTCAGATTTATATCTTTTACTTTGTCAGACAATTACTTCGGAAGTTTTCAATTCACTGACCCCCCTCACCACTCCTAAACATCATCAATCCCTGACCCATCATAACCCTTGTACAGCATTCATACATCCCTCCCAAAAACCCTTCAGCACACCAAATCTACACCCAACTGTGTCCCTTGAATTCCATCCATCCCTGACTTTCAAAGCCATTTTCATTCCTAAACTCCGCGCACCCCTGAACCTTAAAACTCCCTCACTCTGCCTAAACTCTACCCATTCCTGACCCCTACACTCCTCCCATCCCTGAGCCCTAAAAGTATATTTTTGCCTCTGCACTTCATGTATTCATGAATCCTAAAAGCTGCTTTCTATCTCTATACTTCACTTATCCCTGCACCCTAAAAACCACTAACCGCCACTAAACATCATCCATCCCAGGCCCCTAATAACCCCTAATCACCCCTAAACTCCACCGTTAAGATCCCTTTCAGAGGGCCATGAGGCACGCAGGGACTTTTGGACTCAACCATGGTTGTTGAGGCCTTTTACTCCTGATGTCCTGGGGTCCGACCTCCTATGGTTCCCACTCAACTGGACGAAGGACCCCTTCTGCACCTGATTCTCAGCAGTAACTGTGGTCAAGCAGTCAAGGCTCCCTAGGGGGATGGGGTTATAGATACAAGTTAGTGAACATGACTCACAACTCAAATTGCATACACTATGAACACTAAATCAATTTACAGCCAAATACTTGCTTTTATAAGAAAAAGTAATATATTATTTCTAATTCTACACCTGCAAAGAGGTATAACATTCAAGTACAATGACACAATCCCTCCTGGCAACAACAGATGACATCCGGTCCATCATGGACAGAGAAAGCACTATTGCTCTTATCCTGCTCGAACTCTCGGAAGACTTGACACCGTCTCCCACAACACCCTAATCAGCCAGACTCCAGGACCCAGGAATCCAAGGGCCCTCCCTGAGTTGAATCGCCTCCTTCCTCTCCAACAGCACACAATGAGTCAGACTCCCTATTTACGCCTCCCAACAAAAGATTTTTGTCTGAGGGGTCCCCCAGGGCTCCTCCTTCTTCAGACCAACCAAGTTCAATGTGTAGATATCACCTCTCCCCCATATCATAAGAAACCACGGCATCCACATTGTATCCTACGTCAGCAGCGCTCAGCTCATCCTCTCCCTCACTGATAGAAACAATACCACCAAGACCTATTTCACCATCTGTATGTCCAATATGGCTAATTGGGTGTGAAAGAACTGCATCAAACTCAACAAGGAAAAATGGAGATCTTGATTTTTGGAAATAAGAGCTCCCCTTGGGACTCCTCAAGGTGGCCATTCGACTTAGGTCACACGCCCAGCCTGACAGACCAGACCAGAAACCTCAGCATCATCCTTGATGGCAAATTCACAATGAACAAACTGGTCGATGCTGTGATCGCATCTTGCTGCCACATCCTCAGACTACTTTCCAGGATAATCAAATGACTCCCCACCCAACAAGATGCCTGGTCACCCAGGCCCTAATAGCAAACAGAGACGACTACAGCAATGCACTCTTCATCAGCATCTTCAATCACTCACACCACTCTTGCGCTATGCATCACCCCATATCTACCTGATGTAGGGCAAGGGTTGGTTAAGCACACAGCAACAAAATGTGTATTAAGGTGAGTGAGCCTGTAAGCTTCACTCCAGTGACACAGGGTAGAAAGTTCCTACTCACTAACACTTATCAGTACACAGTATGCTGCTACCACCACTCTCCTCCTGCTTAACTCCTGGTGAAGGCAGTAGTCTTCCACCACTATGAAGGTAGCACTTTGGGCACCGCTCTCAGTCCAACAAGACTGCAATCCATCAGACAGGCTTATGTCATGGAGTAGACACAAGGTCCGTATTAACTCATAACAAAAAAATAAGCATTAGGGATCCGGATAACTGTTCAGTTGGGCACTCATGACAGGGGTACAGTCTCCTACCACACAGAGGACTTTTGCACCAGAACTTCTCCATCCTGATCCTTAAAAACACTCATCACCTCTAAATATAACCTATTCCTGAACCCAAAACCCCTCACTGCCCCTTAATTCCACCCAATTTTAATATAATGTTGGATTTTTCCTTAAAATGATGTTTCTTTTAAAATGTTTCCTTCAATTTTAATGGTATTTCCTTAAATTTGTTTTTCCTTAAAATTGTTTTTCAAGGGGTTGGTTTCCTCCACTTTGATTTCTCATTTTTTTGTTTTTCTTTTAATTCACATACAACAGAGCCAACCAAATCATGTTCACTTCAAAACCACTTGTTTTTACATTCGCAAGGTTCCTGTTTCGTGAAAGGTCACTACAAACAGCAATGACCTTCAGGGCTTTAAGAAGAGGAGGGGTGCAAGGTCTTTTGTTGCTTGGTTCAGAGAGTCCAATACATATATAATAAAGACTCTTCAATATTCAAAACAGTGTATTCCTTAATATGGTGACTGTTGCAGTGCATTTCAGTTTAATGTATTTAATTATATCACTGCATTGAGTGACAATTGTTAGAAGTGTTAGATTATAATCATGAACTTAGACACATTCATGCACCCACCACCACGTCCCTGATGATGATGCCATTAGTAAACCAAGAAGAAAGTCAGCTATCCTTTACCCCTAAAGGACCTAGGCCCTCATTACAACCCTGGCGGTCGATGATAAAGCAGTGGTAATACCACCAACAGGCCAGCGGTAAAAAAAAAGGAAATATGACTACAGCGGAAACCGCTCAGACAGACAGCCACTTTAACACTCCGACCGCCACGGCGGTAGCAACAAGCACTACAGCGGTAACCGCCAGCAGCCAGGCGGAAGACAATGTACCGCCCACTGTATAAAGACAGGCCTATCCCCCAACTTTTCTGGGGCGGTACCAACGACATCAAAAGCACAGCGGAAACAGAACACAGAAGTCAAAGGACTCACCTCTGGACACTCAGGGAACAACCACCACCATGGAGCCCGAGTTGCACAATTTCCCCATGCTCGTCTACCTCTTCCTATGTTATGAACATCAACGCCTGCGAAGACGACCACAGTGAGTACTGCCGCCTAGCAAACAAGGGAGGGGGGAGGAAAAAGAGAGTGACACACACACGCAACACCCCAACCCCCACCCCCAACACCATACACACAACCAGATGCAGTAACATCACATATTCACCCCTTACCCCTCAGAAATAATGCAAGGACAAAAAGATTGATAGAAAGTGAGTGTAATACGATAAAAAAAATGAATAAGTGCATCAAAATACAAACGTATATACATATTTACAAATGGAGGGACACTGCCCAGTCCTCAATGTCTGTTGGCCACAGGGCCACATCACATAGGCCAAGGCCCCACCTCACTCCTGCAACAACATGGAGAGAACACTGCAGGGGCATTAGGTCGAAAATACACAGGCACCTCAGGGGGACAGGGAATGGGGGGCACCTCAGCCGGAAGATGGTACAACACCACATGGTCCTGGAGGGGGCTAAATGCCCTGTGCGCTGTCCTGGGGAGTGCAAGGCCACAGTCTCTCAAGTGGGTGGATTGCCCACTGCTTGGTCCTGGGGAGTGCAAGGCCACAGTCTCTCAAGTGGGAGGATTTCCCACTGCTTGGTCCTGGGGAGTGCAAGGCCACAGTCTCTCAAGTGGGTGGATTGCCCACTGTTTGGTCCTGGGGAGTGCAAGGCCACAGTCTCTCTAGTGGATGGCTTCTTCACTGGTTCTGGAGGGGGGCCTTGTGCCCAGTGTGCTTTATCCTGGGAAGGATGGGGTGAGTGGATGGCTTCGGACCTTGTGCCCAGTGTGCTTAATTCTAGGAAGGATGGGTTGAGTGGATGGCTTCTTCCACTTGTTCTGGAGGGGGCCTTGTGCCCAGTGTGCTTCATCCTGGGATGGATGGGGTGAGTGGATGGCTTCTTCCACTGGTTCTGGAGGGCGCATTGTGCCCTGTGATGCAGATCTTCTGGAGTGCATGGTAACAGTCTCTCACCTGGATGTCACACCTACAGGATTTGCATGGGCCAGGACGCAGTACAGCCCATGGAGGCAGGACTACACACTGCCTGCCAGAGGTGACGGCTGCACAGTGGTGGCAGTGACGGGTCTGGTGTCGGGGCTGGCAGTGGTGCTTGTGGCGGTGCTGGCAGTGGTGGGGGGAGGCTCCAGCCCATCCCCTGCAGCCTTGAGTGGCTGCCCACTGGGACTGCTGCTGCTGGCAGTGGTGTTGGAGGCAGTGCTGGCAGTGGTGGGGGGAGGCTCAAGCCCATCCCCTGCAGCCTCGGATGGCTGCCCAATGGGACTGCTGCTGCTGGCAGTGGTGCTGGTGGCGGGGCTGGCAGTGGTGGGGGGAGGCTCCAGCCCTTCCGTTGCTACCTCGGATGGCTGCCCACTGAGGCTGCTGCTGTTCCCGGGATCCTCTCCCACCTGCAGTAGCTGTCAACACTACTGTGGCTGTGGACTGGGTGGCCGAGGTGCCCACCTGGGTTCTGACCACCCTGGCCCGACATGAAGGACGGGGGAGGGAAGAGGTCGACGGTGGAAAGGAAAAACTTCTTAGAGACATTGGGGCGGGAAGAGGGTGAAGGTTTGGGAGTGGAGGAAGAGGAAGTGGTTGAGGAGGTGTCTGTCTGCTGTGTTTGGGTGCAGGTGCATGGGGTGGAGGCTGTTGTGAGGTGGATGGCTGTTTGGTTTCTGAGTGCCTGCGTTTGTGTACTTTGGGAGGAGGGGGCACAGACACAGTGGGAGAGGACACATGGGACGTGTGCATGGATGTGGGGCTGGGGACTGAAAGTGAGGAGCGTGTAGTAATAGGCGTGCTGGTGATAGAGGTAGTGGATGTGGATGTAGTGCATGCAGGTGTGTGTGTAGACGCTACTGGGAGGGAGGTGGATGACAAGGAGGAGGGGGACACAGTGGAGGCAGTGGATGTTGGTATTTCTGCATCTGGATGGTGCCTGCCTGTGCCCCTTCTGCAAACCGCTTCGTTTGCGGTGCTCGCCCGTTTCTCAGCCGGCTCTCGCTGGTCCCATTTTGCCCTGCTGCTGCATCCCCTACGGCCCGCCCCCTCGCGCACCCACTGGCCCTTCCCTCCCGCCTCCCAGCTGTACCACCCTCCCACCTCCCCCTCTTAATGGCGGCCACTGCGCAGAGCCCCGTGTGACTCCCTGACCTGGTTCTGGCCAGGAGTCCACTTGGCTCCACCAGCCTGCCTCCGTGTCCCTGACCCTGCCGACTGCTGCCTGGACTGAAGTTCGAGGCCCTCCACCACCCTCAGGCACCTGCCTGTGCCTCATCCCTGGTGCCTAGTGGTAGGCATTTCTTGGTGTGCTCTGCTTTTATTTTCCTTGTTTTTTTGTTTTCACTTTCACACTAAAAGCATTTTTGCATTGTATATTTCTGCCCCCACTGTATTTTTGCTGCTTTTGTATCTCTGCCCCTGTGCTCCTTCTGCAAACTGCTTTGTTTGCGGTGCTTGCCCGTTTCTCAGCCGGCTCTCGACGGTCCCGTTTTGCCCTGCTGCTGCGTCCCCTGTGGCCCCGCCCCCCTCGCGCACCCATTGGCCCTTCCCTCCTGCCTCCCAGCTGCTCCACCCTCCGACCTCCCCCTCTTAATGGAAGCGGCTGTGCAGCCGCGTGCAGCAGGCGCACCAGAGGCAAGCCCGTCTGCGCCTGTCCGTGCCTGGTCTGCGCCCAGCGCCAGTCCCACGACCCTCAAGGCAGCATTATTCCTCCACTAAATTACACGCCCTCAACCCACGACAGCACCCAGCCTGCGCGCAAGCCAACCCCAAGCACACACATGGACCTTTTACATGTCATACATGCCGTTTCTCCTGCACCCCCACACACACCAACAACACCAACACTCTCCACACCAACTCTAACACGCCACACACCAACACTAACACGCCCCACAACAACACTAACACGCCCCACAACAACACTAACACGCTCCACAACAACACCAACACGCTCCACAACAACAGCCCCCACGACCACCTTAACTGCATACTCCTAAACACTCGCTCCGTACACAAGCACGCCATTGAGCTCTGGGACCTGATCACAACACACTCCCCTGACATCGCCTTCCTCACAGAAACTTGGATGAACCCCTCATCTGAACCCAACATAGCCATAGCCATCCCAGAAGGCTACAAAATCTCTCATAGAGACCGTCTAAACAAACCGGGAGGAGGCATCTCCATCATACATAAAAGCACCATCAAGATCACCACCAACACCCACGACAACCTAGACAGCGCAGAACACCTACACTTCTTAATTCACATAAACGCCAACACCACCCTCAGAGGAACCCTCATTTACAGACCACCAGGACCTCGCCCCCTTTTCTGTGACGCCATCGCTGACTTCATAAGCCCCCACTCCCTCGACTCCACAGACTACATCCTCCTTGGTGACATCAGCTTTCACCTGGAAAACCCCTACGACCACAACTCCACTACTCTGCAAGACAACCTCATGAACCTAGGACTCAAACAACTGGTCACCTCACCCACTAGCTAGATGCAATTTTTACCTCCAGCAGCTACATAACATTCACACACACCACCGAATTCCACTGGACCGATCACCACAACGTCCACTTCTCCTTCACGAAACCCCCCACCCACTACCGACAGAACACCACACCCTACTGTATGTGGGCCAAGATCCCCACAGAACACCTGTATGCCAAGCTCGCACAAACTCCCCCTCCTCACCAACGACCCCAATATCGCCGCCCACAACCTCACACAATGGATTACAACCTGCACAGACTCTCTCACCCCTCTGAAAAGTAACAACACCACCCACAACATCAAGACCGCCCCCTGGTTCACCACTGAACTCCAAGCCTCCAAGCGTGAATGCCACAAGACCGGGAAAACTTGGCGCCAAGAACCCTCCATGATCAACTTCTCCACCCTCAAAACCACCATATGCAAACATCACCAACTTATCCGAACCACTAAAAGGGCTTACTACAAAGAACGCCTAGATTGTAACTCACATAACAGCAAGGAACTATTTACTATTATCAAAGAGCTCACCAAACCCAAATCCTGCAACATCGACCCCACTCACACACAAAAGCTTTGCAACTCCCTCTCCAACCAATCCCACCTCAAAATTCTAGACTTACACAACAGCTTCACACCACCTTCACCCACCATCACCACCACCGACACAACACCACACACCCCCACTCCAACCAACTGCACACCTGGGCCCCTATCAACGATGAAGAAACCAAAATAACCATGAACTCCATCCACTCGGGCTCCCCCACGGACCCCTGCCCCCATCACATCTTCAAAAGGGCCAGCCCAATCATCGCTTCCCAGCTCCGCGCCATAATCAACAGCTTCTTTGACGCCGCCACCTTCCCAGACTCCTGGAAGCACGCCGAAGTAACTGCACTCCTCAAAAAACCCAAAGCAGACCCGGATGATCTCACAAACTGCCGCCCCATCTCTCTTCTCCCCTTCCCCGCCAAGGTCGCTGAGCAGCTAGTGAACTCCTGCCTGTCTCACTTTCTAGAGGAAAACAACGCACTCGATGCCTCCCAGTCTGGATTCCGCAATAACCACAGCACTGAGACCGCCCTCATCGCCTGCACTGACGACATCAGAACCAGAGTTGACAAGAGCGAGACCGTTGCACTCATCCTCCTGGACCTCCCCGCAGCCTTCAACACTGTCTGCCACCAAATCCTCCGAACATCCCTTTTCAAAGCAGGAATCCGACACAAGGCCCTGGACTGGCTCGCCTTCTTCCTCGCTGAAAGAACCCAAAAAGTTCACCTCCCTCCCTTCCAGTCCCCAGCAACCAAGATCATCTGCTGGGTCCCCCAAGGGTCCTCTCTCAGCCCCACCCTCTTCAACATCTACATGGCCCGCTCGCCAACATCCTCCGCCTGCACGGAATCACCATCATATCCTACGCAGATGACACCCAGCTCGTCATCTCCCTCACCAGGAACCCCACCAAGGCCAAGAAAAACCTCCACGCCGGACTCCTCGCCACCGCCAAATGGATGACAGCAAGCCACCTCAAGCTCAACTCCAACAAAACCGAAATCATTGTCTTCGGCCCCAACAAGACAGTATGGGATGACTCCTGGTGACCCACCACCCTAAGACCACCCCCAACTCCCTCCACCCACACACGCAATCTCGGCATCATCTTAGACTCTTCTCCTCTCTCCATGGCCCAGCAAATCAACTCTATAACTTCCTCTTGTTTCAACACCCTCCGCATGCTGCGTAAGACCTTCAAATGGATCACCATAGAAACCAGGAAGACCATCACCCATGCACTCATCAGCATCAAACTAGACTACGGAAACGCCCTCTACGCTGGTACCACAGTCAAGCGTCAGCAGAAACTCCAGCGGATCCAGAACGCAGCCGCACGTCTCATTCTGAACCTCCCACGCCATGAACACATCTCCGCCCACCTCAGATTCCTTCACTGGCTACCCATCAGCAAAAGGATCACTTTCAAAATCCTCATCCACGCCCACAAATCCCTCCACAGCACTGGACCAGCCTACCTCAACGGAAGAGTGAACTTCCACACACCCACTCATCTCCTCTGCTCTGCTGACCTCACCCTCGCCACCGTCCATGGCATCCTTCGCACCACCTCTTGAGGCAGATCCTTCTTCTACCTTGCCTCCAAGACCTGGAACTCCCTCCCCACCAACCTACGCAAGACCCAGGACCTCCTGACCTTCAGAAAACACCTCAAGACATGGCTTTTTGAACAGTAAATCTGCATCCCCCCCGGTTCCCCCCACAGCGCCTTGAGACCATACCGGGTGAGTAGCACGCTTAATAAATTTTTTGATTGATTGATTGATTGATGGTGTTGGTGTGAGTGCCTGTGGAATGATGTGTGGTGCTTGTGTTTGCCTGAACCACTCCTGTGTGTTGTCCTGGGTGCATGCTGGTCTGCCTGTGTGCTTAGGATAGGTTGGGGTTGAGGGGAATGGGACTGGGTAGAGAAAGTTGGGGGGGGACTAGAAACAGGGACAATGGCTGCCATCAGAGATGAGGCCAGAGCCTGGATTGATCTCTGTTGGGCAGCGATGCCAGAGTGAATGCCCTCCAGGAATGCATTTGTTTGTTGCAAATGGGCTGCCAGCCCCTGGATGGCATTCACAATGGTTGACTCCCTAAAAGAGATGGATCGCAGAAGGTCAATAGCCTCCTTGCTCAAGGCAGCAGGGCTAATTGGGGCAGGGCCTGAGGAGCATGGGGCGAAGGAGATGCCCACCCTCCTGGGTGAGCAGGCATGGGAATCTCACTGAGGGGCTGCTGGGAGGGCGGTGCTGGTAGGGTGGGTGGCAGTTGTACCTGTAGTTGGGGTGGGCACAGAGGTGTCCGCCACCACCAAGGAGCTTCCATCGGAGAAGGTATCACTGTCAGAACTGTCCACTCCTGTCTCCGCCGTGGTGCTCCCCTCACTCTCCGTCCCACTGGTGCCCTCACCATCGGTGGATTCGGCCTCCTGGGCCCTGTGGGATGGAGCTCCCTCCATCGCCGGTGCCTCAGCTCCTTTACCAGATGATGCTAATGCACAGAAGGACAGGGTGACAAAACAAAAAGGGGGGAAGAGACAAAGGATACACTTGGTCAATGGCTGCTACAACACCACCGTTGGCGTACATGACACACACACACACACACACAGGGAACAACCCTACGCATTAGGCAATGCACTACCTGTCACAATGCTAGTCATCAGCCCATGGACAGTTATACCTAACACCACTAGCAGCATACCTGAGACCTACAGACCCCTGCCCATTAGTGATGCCTACTAGCTTAGTTGGAGGTGGTTCACATCATACCCTGCGCAACATGGGACCTACCCTGCAATGTCCTGCCTGGCCTAGGGGCACCCACAGGTGCACATCCCCCACCCGGAGACCACCCCACCACACGCAAGTATTATATTTGGAAACTGTACTCACCCCCTTGTGGCTGCTCTGAGGCCGTCAAGCGCCCATTCAGCTCCGGATAGGCCAAGTTCAGTAAGCAGGCCATCAGGGGGGTCAGGGTTCGATGGGCACCCCTTCCTCGTTGGGAGGCCATCCCCAGCTGGGCCTCCACCGTCTTCCTTGCCCAGCATCTCAAGTCCTCCCACCGTTTCCGACAGTGAGTGCTCCGCCTGCCATAGAACCCCAGGGTCTGCACGTCCTTGGCAATGGCACGCCATATACCCTTTTTCTGATGGGTGCTGACCTGTAGAAAAATACACATAGAAAAAGGAATCAGTCAGACCGTCCGGCCTGTTACACTCATGTCCCACCATAGCCCTCCTATCCCCTTACGCACAGACATTGCCCACCATACATGCTGCACGCTGCCCAGGACCCTTCCACCAACCCGCCCTTACATGAGGCCCTCACACACAGCACTCCATGCATTCATGCCCCGTGCATCGTGCTCACAGTGTACTCACCTGTTGGTCTGTAGGCCCATACAGCATTCGGTACTGGGTTAGGACCCCATCCACCAGTCTCTCCAACTTCACAGAGGTGAATGCAGGGGCCCTTTCCCCAGTCACACGAGCCATGGTCGGTTCCAGACACAGGTCTCAGCAGCGCTTGCAGTGTAGCCCCTCACTTGTTGAAGGTCAGGTAGCAAGTGGGTGAACAGATGTCTTACCTTTGTGTGTCATTGGAAATGGCATCACCATTGGTCACTGTAACCCATAGGGTCCAATGGGATCCAATGAGGAGTTGCATGGCGGTTTTCGATCGCCACCCGCAACGACGCACAATGTCTGCAGAATTACCTCATTTCCACATGTCACTCCATACAGGACAGGCGGACGCCATTTCAGGGGGAAGGGCAGGCCATGGCACCTAATTGCGTCACGGTACACATATGCACCATTTGGGCATATACAACAATCTTGTGTTACAGACACAACATGCCATGCAGTGTAGTGTTTTATAATATGGGATACTGACCAGCTACTCACCGTTTGCCCCCTAGATTGCAACCACTGCGGATGAATCAGGGATGGAGACATCCCCCGTGTACAGGCCCCTGGTGGACTTGGCAACAATGGAGGACAGGCACATTATCCTCACCTATGGACTGTACAGAGCCACAATCACAGAGCTGTGTGCCCAATTGGATCCTGACCTGATATCTGCTATCCGTCAGCCCACCGGGATCCCCCCTCTTGTGCAAGTCCTATCTGTGCTCCATTTCCTGGCAAGTGGCTCCTTCCAAGTGACAGTGGGCTTGGCAGCAGGAATGTCTCAGCCAATGTTCTCAATAGTGCTGACCAGAGTGTTGTCTGCCCTGATTAAACACATGCGCAGCTACATCGTTTTCCCCCAGGTGGAGGATTTGGCCACAGTGAAAGCTGATTTCTATGCAATGGGACATATCCCCAACATATTTGGGGCTATTGATGGTACGCATATTGCATTTGTCCCCCCCACCCCTGGAGAAATGAACAGGTGTTCAGAAATCGAAAGAGCTTTCACTCCATGAATGTGCAGATAGTGTGCCTGGCTTACCAGTACATCTCCCATGTCAATGCAAAGTATCCTGGGTCTGAACATAATGCCTTTATCCTGAGGAATAGCAGCATCCCATATGTGATGGCTCAACTCCAGAGGCACCAGGTGTGCCTAATATGTGAGCCTTGGTTCCCACCCTGTGGATATTGGTGTATGGGTATGGTGTGGGCCCTAAGCATTAGTGTGTGTCTAACAGTTGTCCCTCGATATTTGCAGATGACTCTGGTTACCCCAACCTCTCATGGCTACTGACCCCTGTGAGGAATCCCAGGACAAGGGCAGAGGAACACTACAATGAAGCACATGGGTGAACAAGAAGAATATTAGAAAGCACATTCAGCCTCCTGAAGGACAGGTTTAGTTGCCTCCATCTAACAGGTGGATCCCTGTACTACTCACCCAAGAAGGTGTGCCAGATCATTGTGGCATGCTGTATGTTGCACAACCTTTCCTTACGTCACCAGGTGCCTTTTCTGCAGGAGGATGAGGCTGGAGATGGGTGTGTGGCAGCAGTGGACCCTGTGGATAGTGAAGATGAGGAGGCAGAGGATGAGGATGAGGACAACAGAAGTGCTATTATTAGACAGTACTTCCAATGACACACAAAGGTAAGACACTGTAATTACACTTTACATTGACAGTTTTGTATTTGATATTGTCACTGGCAGAATGATTTTCCAAATTCTATGCCCACTTACTGTACCCTTTAGCATCTCTATTTTCAGATATTTGTGTCCCACTATCGCTCCTGGTGTGTTGACTGCAGCTAAGTACATGTCATACCTATGTATTCAGTACTGTACAGTTATATTGCAGTGTTTAAAGCTTGTTAAACAAATATATGGTTAAATGATTTGACAGACTCCATACATGTTTTTTCAAATGGTGTTTATTAAAGTGCTAATGATTAGAGGGGTGTGTGCAATGGGCTGGGGTGATGATGAAGGAAAGTCCAGGTTGTAGTCCAGTCTATTTGTATCACAGATTCATTGTCCAAGGGGGCATAGGAAGGGGAGCAATGGCAGTTCAAGGTGGACAGGGTGTCAGAGTGGGACACAAGGGTGACATTCAGGAGAGTCTTATTTCCTGGCTAGGGTCTTGGCAATGTTCTTTGACTTCTGTCTGGATCGCAGGGACCGTTTGCGGGGTGGTTCCCCTGTAGGGGGTTTGTCCTGTGGCAGGGCCTCCTGTCCATTAGCGGCAGAGGAGGTAGAAGGCTGTTCATCGGTTTGGCTAGTGTCAGGGGCCCGGTGGTGTGCCACTGCCTTCCTCATGGTGTTGGCCATGTCAGCCAGCACCCCTGCAATGGTGACCAGGGTGGTGTTAATGGACTTCAAGTCCTCCCTGATCCCCAGGTACTGTCCTTCCTGCAGCTGCTGGGTCTCCTGCAATTTGTCCAGAATCTGGCCTGTCTTCTCCTGGGAATGGTGGTATGCTCCCAGGATGTTGGTGAGTGCCTCCTGGAGAGTTGGTTCCCTGGGCCTGTCCTCCCCCTGTCACACAGCCGTCCCCCCAGCTTCCCTGTTGTCCTGTGACTCTGTCCCCTGAACTGTGTGCCCACTGACCCCAGGTCCCTGATCGTCCTGTGTTTGTTGTGGGATGGCTTGATGTCCCTGTAATGGTGGACACACTGCTGATTGACGTGTCCTGGGGACAGAGGTATGGGCCCGCTGGGTGGGTACTGTGCTGGTGTTTCCTGAGGGGGGAGGCTCTGTGGTGGTATGGGAGTGTGCCTGGGTAACCGACTGTCCGAAGTGGGGAGGCTCCTGCCCATCCCCTGCAAACTCGGAAGGCTGCTCACTGGAGGTGGTGGTGCTGCTGCTGGGGGGGGCTCCTGCCCATCCCCTGCAACCTCAGACAGCTGCACAACCATGGTTGGTGGCGGGGGCTCCATTACAGTTCCTGTCCCAGGCCCCTTGCTCTTCCTGCCTGCTAGTGCAGGCTCCTTGCTCTTCTTGGCAGCTGGGGCAGTTTCCTTTCCCTTCTTAGCAGCTGCTGCAAGCTCCTTTGTCTTCATGGCAGCTGGGGCAGGCTTCTTTCCCTTCTTTCCTGCTGGGCCGGGCCCTTGCTTTTTCTGGCAGCTGGGGCAGGCTCCTTTCCCTTAAGGTTGCCTGGTGAAGGCTCCTTCACCTTCAGGACATTTGGCCTGGATCCTTTTCCACCACAAGTGGGTGTGAGGACGACTGGGCCTGTGGACTGGGTGGCTGAGGTGCTTGGCTGGGTTCTTCCTACACCTGGCCATACGAGCAGGATGGGGGAAGGGGGAAGAAAGAGGTCAATGGTGGATAGGAACAGTTTTTTATGGACATTGGGGCAGGAAGAGGGAGAAGGAAGGGGAGTGGAAGAAGAGGGAGTGGTTGTTGGAGGTGTCTGTCTGCTGATTATTGGTGCAGGTGCATGGGCTGGATGCTGTTGTGAGGTGGATGGCTGTTGGGTGTCTGAGTGCTTGTGTTTGTGTACCTTAGGGGGGGGCAGACACAGTGGGAGAGGACACAGGGGACGAGTGCATGGCTGTTGGGGAGGTATCTGCCAGTGAGGTGTGTGTTCTGCTTGGTGTGGTGATGATGCTGGTAGTGGATGATGATGTAGTGCATGCAGGTGTGAGTGTAGACAGAACTGGGAGGGAGGTGGAGGAGGAGGAGGAGGAGGGGAGACAGTGGAAATAGTGGATGTTGGTGTGTCTGCATCTAGATAGTGTTTGTGTGAGTGCCTGTGGGATGATGTGTGGTGCTTGTGTTTGCCTGTACCCCTCTTGTGTGCTGTCTTGTGTACATGCTCGTCTGCCTGTGTGCTTGGAATGAGTTGGGGTTGAGGCGAATGGGGCTGGGAAGAGGAAGTTGGAGGGGGGAGGGTGGAAACAGGGACAATGGCTGCCATCAGAGTGGAGGACAGAGCCTGGATCGATCTCTGTTGTGCCAATAAGCCAGTGTGAATGCCCTATAGGAATGCATTAGTCTGTTGCATCTGGATCGCATTCACAATGGTTGACTACCCTACAGAGATGTATCTCAGGAGGTCAATAGCCTCCTCACTCAGGGCAGCAGGGCTCACTGGGGCAGGGCCTGAGGTGCCTGGGGCGAAGGAGATGCCCACCCTACTGGGTAAGCAGGCATGGGCAACTCAATGAGGGGCTACAGGTAGGACGGTGCTGGTACGGGGGTGGCGGCTGTACCTGTAGCTGGGGTGGTCACAGAGGTGTCCGCCACCACCAGGGAGCTTCCATCGGAGGAAGTATCTGTGTCAGAACTGTCCCCTCTACTCTGTGCCGTGGTGCTCCCCACACCCTCCATCCCACTGGTGCCCCCACCATCGGTGGACTCTGCCTCCTGGGTCCTGTGAGATGCTGCTCCCTCCTTCGCCGGTGCCTCTGCTCCTCCGCCAGATGATGTTAATGTGCATAAGGACAGGGTGACAAAACAGTAAGGGGGGGAAGAGACAAAGGATACACTTGGTCAGTGGCTGCACCAACACCACCGTTGGCGTACACAGCACCCTCACACACAGGGAACCACCCTATGCAATATGCCATAGCACTACCAGATAAACAGTTAGGAGTCAAGGCATGGGAGGGGCACACACCGCCAAATGCAGTACACCTGGGTCCCACGCAGCCCTGACCAGTAGTGGATCCCTACGAGCTAGGTTGCAAGATTTTCCCTTCTGAACCCTGGCCACCAGGGGACCTACGCTGCAATGTCAGGCCTGGCCTAGGAGCATCCACCGACACACTTCTGCATCCCAGATACCATCCTACCATACGTAAGTTGTAATGATAGGCACTGTACTCACCCCTTTGTGGCTGCTGTGATGCCCTCAAGTGCCCATCCAGCTCAGGATAGGCCACCGCCAGTATGCGGGCCAGAGGTCACTGTTGGGCCAGGTTTGTCATCCAGATCCTGAAGACCAGAGTTGCTGTCTTCATTGTGGGCCTCTTCAGTTGGGGGACTGGATATTGATGGCACCTCCTTTCCACTAACATTGACTGGAGTACCTGTGGGGATGTAAGTGATGTGTTAAGGTTTCTGTGTCTGACATATTGTGCATCCATGGCTTGCCCTCTTTGGTTGTATTTGCCCTGGCAGCTTTCACTTGTGTATGTTGGTTTATGGTGGGATTTTTTAGGTCTGTATGGTGTGCATGCTTTTGTGATGAGTGTCCATACAGGGCTGTGAGAGATGTCCATGCATTGGTACAGCATGCAGGGCTTGGCATTGGGATGGGGGAGATGTGATGGTGGGGTGTGTGGGATGGAGTGGAGTGATGGGATTAAGGGTGGGGGTATGTGATGGCATGCAGGTAGGGGGGTGATAGTAGTAGAGAGTTGATTTACCAGAGTCCAATCCTCCTCCTACTCCGGGCAGGCCCTCAGGATGCAGGATTGCCAAGACTTGATCCTCCCACGCTGTTAGTTGTGGGGGAGGAGGTGGAGGTACACCGCCAGTCCTCTGTACAGCGAGCTGGTGTCTTGCTGCAATGGAACGTACCTTCCCCGTAGGTCATTCCACCTCTTCCTGATGTCATCCCTAGTTCCTGGGTGCTGTCCCATGGTGTTGACCTTGTCCACGATTCTCCACCATAGCTCCATCTTCCTAGCTGTCAACAACTGCTGCACTTGTGCTCCAAATAGCTGTGGCTCTACCCTGATCATTTCCTCCACCATGAGCCGTAGCTGCTCATCTGTGAAGCGGGGTGTCTTTGTGGTGCCATGGGTGTTGTGTGAGGTGTGTAAGTGAGAGTGTGTTGCGTAATGTGTTGGGGTGTGTGATGTGGGGTGCATGAGTGTGAATAGTGTGTGGCTCTCATTGTGTCTGTGGTCTTGATGTCTCTCTGGTGGCAAGGGTTTGGAATGGTAAATGGTTGTGGGTAATGTGGGTGTGTGTTTTATAGTGGTTTCGGTGTGTGAGTGTGGTGTGGGTATGGGTGTCAGGTGTGTGCTGTTTGAACTGTCCAATGTGGTGTTGTTTTGTTTGTGTGCGTCCATTTTGAGTGCGGCAGTATGTACCACCAAAGGTTTACCGCCGTTGAATGTCCGCTGTGGAGATTCGTGGGTCATAATGTGATGGGCGTAGTTCTGTTGGCGAACCGGTGTGGGTTTTGATACTGCCAGTTTATCACTGACCTTTGGTGCAGCGGATTTGTGTATGTGACTGAATACTGATGGATTGGTGTATGTGTCATAATATGGTGAACGGGTATCCACCGCAGCAGCAGTAAGTTGGCAGCAGTCAGCGTGACGGTAAGTGAGATTTACCGCCAATGTCATAATGAGGGCCATAGTCTTTTGCTTTTGTGCAGGGGACATCCCAAACCGATATATTCCAGAGTGGTCTAATTTGATGATGAATGTGAGAAATTGGGTTGTTGGCTGAGGATGTGTGAGCCCTTCTCAATCAATAGCCACAATCCTTGTCAGGGTGAACCACAAAAAAGTGACTAAATTAACCTGTGCTTAACCCTCTGATAGCTTGGTACAAAAGCAGTCAGACTTTACTTAGAAGGCAATCTGTAAAGTATTTATGTAGCACATAAGCAGTAAAAAGGTGGAAAAACAGCACAAGAATAACCTCACACCAAATTAGAAAAATAGAGAAAAATGTAATACATTATCTGACACCCAAAATCCAATCTGTAGACTGATATGCAATTTCAAAGATGTAAGGTAAGTATAGCGCCTAAAGGCACAAAGCACCACTGGCAGTTATCTTGTCATGCAAGACCAGGTGAAAGTCACAAGTTCAGGCCGATGGTGATGGAGCACGGGCCGGATACAGAGACCAGGTTAGTTCACCTAAAAAAGTTACCTTCTAAAGTCCAGCGTGAAGAGTTCAACTCGCAGTGGAGGAGGCCACTAGAAGTAAGGAGAGGGTTGTGGATTGTTGTCACAGTAAGGGAATAGCAGGCCGGGTGTAGCAGATGGTCATCACTGTAGCACAAAGGTCCTGCCAGGCATAGTCGACAGTCAGTGGTGGAGCTTTGGGTTGGTGATTACCATGTGCTGTAGATTCTGTAGTGCAAAGTGCAGATCTTGCATCGCCGGACTCTGCTGGCAATTGCTGTATTGTGAAGAGTCGGGTTCCCTGGAGCTTGGCAGTGGTGGTAGGCGTGTGCGGCAAGATCTTTGTGCTGACTGGCCCTTTCATGGTCGCGAAGCACCAAAAACTTCAGGATCTCTCCTTTTTTTCTAGGAGGAGCTCAACTGATGCAACACCATAGGTCCAAAACCTGACAGGCACCTCTTGGGGATCGGGAATTCAATCCAGCAGAGGCCAGCAGTGCTCATGGAGGTTCAGTTGCATGTCAGAGCAGGTCCAGTGCAGCAGGCAAGCTGGGCAGTTGCAGAGGGACCTCTGAAGCTTGTTGAGTCCCTGCAGCTCAGAACTTGAGGTCATTCACTTGACCCTGAAGTCACTTCAGCCTGGAATGAAGGGTGCTCGTCCAGTCTTTCTTCTCAGACTACAGAGCAGGCCAAAGGCTGCAGGGCAGTCCTCTGATAGCAGGGTAGGCCTTCTTTTGAGGTATTCACAGGTCCAGGAGTGCACTGAAGAGTGGGCTTGAGGGTCTTACTTTTATACCTGTTGCCAATTTTGAAGTGGAAGAAACTTATGGAGTCTTCCCCCACAGAACTGTCTGTAATTTCCTGCCACCCTGACCTGATCACAGTGTCTGGAGACACAATAGCCTAGTGTGACATTCTTTGTGTGTGAGCTGAGGCAGTGTCTTTGTAGTGCATGAAGGGCTGTGCACAGATCCACCCCATCCTGCCAGACTTCGATTAGGCGGCTGTCTGGGAGGAATACACAAGGACAACTGCCAACTACACTTAGTCATGTGACCCAGGAACAGGCTGCAGGGACCAAATGGTCAGAGCAAGAAAATAACAACTTTCTCACAGTGGTATTTTCAGAATTGTGACTGCCAGGTTTGGGGTCACTCACTCCCAACTCACCTTCACTGGGTTCTGGACCATGAACTTTGAAAGTTCTGGAACCTTTATGAGAGGAGCTGCTTGAGGTCTGCCTTGAGCAAAGAAACACACTGACAGCTGTGGAATGACACCGGAGGTATCCTCCCACAAAATAGATGCTACCTTGAAAAAGAAGACTTGCTAACAACTGAAGCAGGTGGTGCAGACCATTTCCTCTTGCAGCCCAGGAATGATCTGTGGTGCCAAAATCGATGGTGAAACTTTGCAAGCCTGTACCCCTGCAGTGTGCCCTGATTTGAAGCTCATATGACGGGTTGAAGGTCATGGAGATCACATTCCACGATATTCCTTCTGTTAGGAGATTAGACATATGTAATTGCTTGGCACTCATAAAACAATGGCTCACTTTGGTGGTCAAGCTCATAGAATCCCAAATCACTTAGAAAATGGGAGGGCTACTATAGGATTCCATTCAACATATAAGGATCTCCAAGAGCTCAGTTGGATCAGTGTTAATACTAGAGCTGTGTTCTTCACTTTATTTGGGTATGTGGGTTTTGTGTTGGGCTGAAGAAAGACTCACCCACATTGCACCTTCCAAAACTCAAGTGTCCCAAGCAGGGCCTGGGCTGTGCTCAAACATCCATGCCTCTTCAGGTGGTTTGTGGACCTGCACATCAATGCATGGCTGAAGACGCCACAAACATTGGCCAGAATGCGGCCAGGTTAGTGAAACTGTTCCTGGTGGGCTGAGCAAAACAGCACTCAATCAAGAGCTGTACCACCCTGCCGACTGGCAGCCAAAGTGGACCACCTACAGCAGACTAAACAAGGTTCAGTGCACACATGAGGCTGTGTGGGGAAGAATGTGAACTACTGATACCTGTGTGATAAGCTATCTGGCCATAATCAAGAATTGAGTTGAAGAATCCATATGCAGGAACCTGCAGGGGAGCCCAGAGCAGCAGGCCATAAACCTTGACCTGAGAACTATAGACCTGCATTTGTACTGACTGTATTTTCATTTGATATGCTACCGTGAGTGGGAAAGCAGAATAAATACACAATAGCTAGTTTCATTCTGGACAGTGATTACCCTCAACATATGTCCACCAATATATTCTTCTCTCAATTTTAAATATACGATATTAAACTGTGTGCTGGAAGTAAAGTGAATTTTCATATAAGTAAACCACTGGGCAGACAATGATTTAATGACAGCTATTAAAGTTTTGACTGAGGACTTGGGGCTTCAATTACAAGCCCCTAATGGCACACTGCTCCGCCGTAGCATAATTTATTTTGGCGCTCCACTGGTGCAGTACACTGGCTTATATTTACAAGGCCACGAAAAGCCACCTCACATGGCTTTACATGGCCTTCTAAATATTACCCCCTTTCACTCATAACTGCCTGAAAGGGGAATTCCATGGGTGTTGCTGTGGCTGTTCACAGGCAACACCCATGGAATCTGACGCATTCCCAGATTTACAAGGCTGGAATGCGTTAGATTTCTACACCACCACAGGGGTGACATGGTGGCATTAAAGTGCTGCAACGGTGAGAAATAACCTTATTTCTTCCCGTCTTTCCCTCTTTCTATGTGTGCTGAATAATACAGCACACATAGAAAGAGGAAAACACCATTAATGATTGTTTATGTGCAGGAAGGTGTACCTTCCTACACATAAACAATCATCCCTTCAGCGCAGCCACCCTTGCACTATGGCGCAAGTGTGCCTGCGTTGGTGCTAGGCAACAGTTTGTGCACCAGTACAGAGGAAAGTACAGAGATGCATTTTTTTTCTAAATAGGACGCATCCTTGTACTTTCAAAAGGATGCAGTGCGCCACATCAAGCTGGCTTGCATCGCCACGCTGCATCCTTTCTTTGTTAATGACCCTCAGAGTTTCTAACCCACACTACCTCCCTGAAAAAACCTTGAACTGCTTGAATTCTTTACCTTGATAGGAAAGACCTAAAGGGGTGCACTTGGTACTCAATTCTAGGTTCAACAGTAAGGTGAAGCCTCAGTATATCAGTGGTAAAGGCTCTGATTGTTACAGTCTAAGCTTAGTACCCTTCTTTTGTTCCACAAATACCTCACTTACATATCATTAGGTCAGTGGCATACTCATAAATTGAGTGGGCATATATAACCGTACAATGCACAATAGACGTCAATTCACAAAAATGCCAGGGGTAGCAGAAGTGACATCACGCACCCTTGGACCTCCACTTTCACTCATGCACGCATATTTATATATACACACAAATTCACACTTACACACTCTCTCTCGCTAAAATAAACACACTCTCACCCACAAGCACGCACACAACATACATTTAAAAGCATTTTTACTTACCTCAGGTGCCATAATAAAGAATAATATGTTGTTATTCACTATTAGTGTACTAAAAATTGACAGAAAACAAAGAGAGTGCAGTCCCAACTGACGTCCATAAGGACGAGCTGCCCCTATGTTTCTGGTACTGATTTTGCCACCTCCGAGGCCAGGGGTCACAAAGGCAGTGCCAGGAGTCACAAAGGGCAAGCCAGGCAGCTGTACCCCAGGCGACCCTTAAATTAAGTCCATGCAGTGCACCTGCTTAACTATGCACACATATGTGCACCAACATGGATGTACATATGCAGATCCATCATCATTATAAACTTTTGGTTTTACTTACCCTGTGATGAGCCTTGCTCTGCCTTTAGCTCCCACCATTATCATGCTCTCCTATCTCTATATGTATGCCTCCGCCAGCCCCCCCCCACACATTAACTGTGTGATTGCCAGCAGTGAGCCTTTCATCACTGTTCAGATTATGCTGAGTTACATGACCTGCAATGTCAATTAAGATGTAAGTGTAACAAGGCCGGCAGGTGGCCTCGGTGCTTTGATAAACAGCACTCTGAGGGAGGGCTGTAGGACAGGATTTCAGTGCCACATCTCCCTAGTAAAGTGGTACTCCACCTGCACTCAAAAACATACAAACTGCACATGTGATAGGTCGGAGCATGGACCACTCAATTATGCAAGCACAGATGTATTTCTTTACTTTTTGGTCCAAGAGACTGTAATAGGATGAATAACACCTGCACAGGTTTGTAACCTAGTATGATCTCTCAATGGGTTAAGGTGTTTGTCGCACAAATGCTTTTGCAATCTGTAAGTCATTTCTTCCATCCCTATTGTAATAGCTCAATGGGTTATTGTCCCTCTGCGACCATCTGCATACAAACTGTTGGATATAAATTTTACACAATATCCTTTGAGTAGATGCTGTTTTCATTGGATATCTTAAGTGTAGACAATCAACAATTGTTGCTATACCTCATTGTTTTGCTGGTATTATTAGACACTCTTTCTTAATTGATTTGTTTCTTTGTATGTATAGCACAGACATACCAAGGGATGTTGGAGCATTTTTACATTGGAAAACATATTTACATCACAAGAGGATCCTAATTTACTATGGAGGGGAAAAACGAATATCCAATAATTTAAGAATTCCAATTTGTATATACATTCAATTGTGTGACAAAGGCATTACACACTGTGAAAGTGAAATGACGGTACGAAATTGTCTGGTGCACTGTCATCATTCTATCAAAATAAAAGTGCATGGTGGTTAGGGAAGGAAAGAGCAGTAAGAAATCATCAACTTTGCCGTACCATGACGATATAAACTGATTTCATTTCTTGTTTTATCACAGGGTTATCTTGTGAAGCAACAAAGAAGGCTGCATGTTTCTTCCCATATTAACTACATGTCCCAAATTCAAAAAATGGACGAATCCAGCAAATTCTTAAATAACTACTCCCAGTCAGGAACCAGCATGGACCAGACAAATTATCTGTCCATACATTTTGAGCTTGTCGGGACTGTTGGTGTGGGTCAGGTCTGTGTTAAAGAGCTACTGTGCCCTCAGACACTTTGCAGCTCGGCACATTTGATGATCATGGGCAAAGCGGCTTTGCTGAGATCCCATCGAGCTGAAGGCCTTAGTGTAGGGGAGAATTCTTTTTGGCTTGTTTATGAGTTTTGTGTAGCATTAGGGTTCTTTAGAGCACTAACATCTGCTATACGGGCTCATCAAAAAGGAGAAAGTGGGGAGCAGTGTTGGTAACGTTTTTCTTCCCTGACCCCGGTGTCTGTGCATTGTTTATTTCAAGACAGGCATTGATACCTCAGTTTCAAGAGTTTCCTGAAAATAAATTGATTGGGTTCATAGTTCCAGATGTGTTTAGGGCATTCCGTATTCTTGGTCCTAGGACTCCCTAGGATCTGCTTCCACGAATCATTCTTTGATAAGTTTGGCCATAGATTGGATGGGCTGTTGCTGAATGAATATTTCTGGAAGGTGTGTAGTATGGTGCCAGCTTCCGAGGGTATCTTGGGCTTTTGCCTCGTTGCCTCTAAATGACCTTCAACTTAATCACTGCCTCTCCTTTTATGTAAGTTTGGTGTTGTCATCCTTGTGAAAGGTTAGACAGAGTGTGGCAGCCTGATTCTGTAGCCTTTGTAGCTTGGTGTTGGGATTCTACAGACACCCAGGTATAAATGACGTTACTGTGGTGTCGACTTGACAGAAGTGGAGCTCATGGCAGCGCCACATTGCTATCGGTTTGGAGTAGTGGTAGGATGTTACACTGTACCGAGAGCTGACGGTTAGCACCTTTAACAATTGCATAGATATGGGTGCAAAGAAAAGCTCTGTGTCAAACTTTATCCACGGATTATTTTAGTTTCAAGGAGTATGAGGAAGATTTCCGAGGCCTGTTGGACAGTCACCAGGTAAAGTGCCCGGCTCTGTAGCTCCTCTATGCTCTTTGTGTTGACTTTCTTCATAGAGAAAAATATGTTCTTTATCATGAAGTTGACTTGGTTCTAACATGAGTGATGCTTATTTTTTGGGTGCGCTGACTAGCTGGAAATTGATTTACGTATTTCTCTGTACCTTTGGAAGTTAACATGGTTTTGGTCTAGAATACTCCATCAACAGGACAGCAAAAATTAGGAGGAAGCAGGCGAATCTCAGAGGCAACCATGTTTGAGAACCACACCTCGGAGGCAGGAAGTGGCTTCATCCAGACCTAGCTACTCCATCCGGCCATGGCCGACACCTTCCTGGAGCACATGTGCCTCCTGGGCATTGACACTCATTGGAATTATCTGTACCATTGGTCCTGCATCCTGTGCTGTAGAGACACTGAAAGAGATGGCATTGATGAGTAAGTACCATGGAGGCACAATTAAGAATGAATGGTAGGCTGCAGAAAGCTTCACTTTAAAACTCATTCTCTACCGTCCAGTGGCCGTCACGCTGGACACTAAGGCCCATATTTATACTTTTTTAGGGCCGTGTTTGCGCCGCTTTTGCATCACAAAATGATACAAGTGCGGAGCTAAAAAAGTATAAATATAGGCCTAAAGGTCCAGAGGTACACACGGGGCGAATAAAAAGAAGTGGCACTGCAGAGACAAAGCAGATAATCTCTAGATGCTGTGTCAAGCAACATATGTAGATGTTGAGGAATAAAATAGGAATACTTTGAGAAAGCCATACAGAACCGGGCAGGTAGATGATCCGACAGACGCTATTCTGAATTTTAACTGTGTTGGTCAGGAAAGATTGTATCAATGAGATAGAGTCCAGATCTGTGAATCAGTTGTTTCTGCCTATCAAGTAGAATGGTACAACTGATGGTGTTGTAAACTGCTGTAGATAGGCTGAGAACTAGAAGGACTGCTTTTGTCGAAGAAAGAAGGAATTTCTGTTGACTTAGGCTGGTTGTGTTCCCTTCACAGATCTGCATCCTGATTGGTTGCCCTGGTGAAGGTCGATGAGTTGCACATATGCTGTCCATGCCACCAGTGTGTTAACTGTTGCTGGTTACATTGATGACATTGTATTCTTAAGGAGAATCCAAAGTTGCAAAGCTTTTTGTAATACTTCAGGAACTGCTAGAAGTAGTAAAGATTAAAAAAACATTCTTGTGAACAAATTAGGACTGTATGAGAATACGCTGTGGAAAAAAATACTCTTTTTATGCATGTTTTCTCTTGCAAAACTGTTTAGATACTTGTCAATTTTTGTTTGACATCTGAGCAAGCAATGTTTAAATGCCACAAATTCACGGTTCTGATTATAGGCTAATGGCAATCAATGGGAATCTTTTTTTCCTCTACTTATAACATTGAGGGCAGGGAGCAGAGCTGGATGTGCAAGATGGCAGACACATCTTGAGGAGCATGCGCTAATCCCTCAGTATCTTGCTGACCTGGCACAACTCGCCCAGCCAAAATACCCCAGGCAGTTGAGGGGGGCCTGACTTATTGGCAGTGCCGGAGAGGAGGCTAAAGATGGCATTGAGACATTTGGAGGGCCTAGGTGGGCTTGAATATGGGACACAGGCCAGGGCCTGGAGCGGGAATATCTCCCCCGGGCTTTGGGGCACAAGCTGATACACAGTGGGGTTGACCATCTCCCTTGCACCTCCCTGCTGTGCTGTGAGAGATGAGTAGCGAGATCCGGTGGCTGGCAGGAACCCCAGGTGTGCAGCTTGCAGAGCGGTTGAACCACGTAATGGCACAAATTGCCCTGGAAGGGCAGGCTAGGTGGGACCTTGAACATTGACTCAGGCCCCACAGATTAAGTGACATTGAGACACAGGCATTGGCCACATAGCTAGGGTTATCCCTGTACAGGGCTTCAGTAGTGGATTGGGAGACCTGCACCAACAAGAAGGAAATATCCCCTACTCCCTATTGAGGCTTAGTGTGGAAGCAGCACTGTAGCTTGGCCCAAGAAAAAGGTATCCTATTCTGGCAACATGGGGAAATCACAAACCTCCTTCTCCATACAACAAACAAATAAGATGGAAAAATATGCCACGTCATCCACCGACTTCCTGCACTGCCGCCTGGTCAGAACAGACATGGGTTACTCCGGAGAATATTTTTCAGGTCATATGTGACACTCACTGAATGCTAAAACCCCAAATTGAGGGAGTCGCTATGGAGGTAGGACTTCTGGGCAAAGATATCAGAAAGGTAGCTGTCAAAGAGGCAGAGTACAGGATCTCTGTGTCAGAGGACATGATACAGATGATGCGTGTGGCAATGACCCTCCTGAGGGATTTCACAGTAGGCCTAGATCAGAGGGTGGAAGACGCAGGGATCAGATTCCAGAGAAACAATTTATGTTTTGATTGGGTCTTGGAGGGATTGGATAGATGTAACCCAGAAGCCGACCTAAATGATCAGTTGAAGTCTTTTATGCCGGCCTAGACCCTCTCCTCTTGTTTCATGAGTGAATGGGCGTATAGTGCTGTTTTAGTCAAGCCGCCTACAACCAGGGCTCCGCTGTGGCCCATGATAGCCCGGTTCCTCAATTATGTGGCCCAAAACAATGTACTCGGGCACTTCCACCTTTTCCATTCTTGCTAAAAAGGTCAGCATCTACCAAAAATATACAACAAAGGTTCAGCAGAAGCGCCAATTCTTCCTTGCCATTAAACTGAAGTTAAAGGCCCTGCAACTGACATATATGCTTCCATTCCCTGCAAAGTTAAATGTGATCTATGAAAGGACAACACATTTCTCTGAAAGCCTGCAAAAGCAATGGACCTGACTTGAGATCTGGGCACTTGGAAATATTGCTTTGGGCTGCCACCGGTCACTGAAACCCCTGACTGCGTGAGTGGCCCCAGGCTGCCCCATGGTAGGAGGGAACATAGTGGTCAATGTCTTACCCCGTGATCCAGCCTTGAGAAGCTAGACCCTTTTACAGAAGGGCTGAAGGACATGATGGGGATGGCAGCAGCAAAGGATCTGCGATGACCATCTCACCACCCTGAACTGTTCCATGGGACAATTTCATCTTTGAATAAGTGCTGCCATTTCCTTTATGTAAGCAGTTGCCTCCCTACTGTGGGGGGAGGGGACAAATGTGTTTATTGCTGCGCACCAGATCTTTGTAACCTATTGTAAGCCTCTGTGTCAGCTCTAGATTTTGATCTCACTGTTTCATGTGCTCGAACTGTTCTCTCGTTGGGCTGCCATTGTTGACGCTGAGTTACAAATTAAATTACTAATGAATATTCATGTATTCTGAGTGTTGAATTTGGGTAGAAAATTTATTAACTTAGAGGAAAATGCCTTGAGCAAAGAAACACACTGACAGCTGTGGAATGACACCGGAGGTATCCTCCCACAAAATAGATGCTACCTTGAAAAAGAAGACTTGCTAACAACTGAAGCAGGTGGTGCAGACCATTTCCTCTTGCAGCCCAGGAATGATCTGTGGTGCCAAAATCGATGGTGAAACTTTGCAAGCCTGTACCCCTGCAGTGTGCCCTGATTTGAAGCTCATATGACGGGTTGAAGGTCATGGAGATCACATTCCACGATATTCCTTCTGTTAGGAGATTAGACATATGTAATTGCTTGGCACTCATAAAACAATGGCTCACTTTGGTGGTCAAGCTCATAGAATCCCAAATCACTTAGAAAATGGGAGGGCTACTATAGGATTCCATTCAACATATAAGGATCTCCAAGAGCTCAGTTGGATCAGTGTTAATACTAGAGCTGTGTTCTTCACTTTATTTGGGTATGTGGGTTTTGTGTTGGGCTGAAGAAAGACTCACCCACATTGCACCTTCCAAAACTCAAGTGTCCCAAGCAGGGCCTGGGCTGTGCTCAAACATCCATGCCTCTTCAGGTGGTTTGTGGACCTGCACATCAATGCATGGCTGAAGACGCCACAAACATTGGCCAGAATGCGGCCAGGTTAGTGAAACTGTTCCTGGTGGGCTGAGCAAAACAGCACTCAATCAAGAGCTGTACCACCCTGCCGACTGGCAGCCAAAGTGGACCACCTACAGCAGACTAAACAAGGTTCAGTGCACACATGAGGCTGTGTGGGGAAGAATGTGAACTACTGATACCTGTGTGATAAGCTATCTGGCCATAATCAAGAATTGATTTGAAGAATCCATATGCAGGAACCTGCAGGGGAGCCCAGAGCAGCAGGCCATAAACCTTGACCTGAGAACTATAGACCTGCATTTGTACTGACTGTATTTTCATTTGATATGCTACCGTGAGTGGGAAAGCAGAATAAATACACAATAGCTAGTTTCATTCTGGACAGTGATTACCCTCAACATATGTCCACCAATATATTCTTCTCTCAATTTTAAATATACGATATTAAACTGTGTGCTGGAAGTAAAGTGAATTTTCATATAAGTAAACCACTGGGCAGACAATGATTTAATGACAGCTATTAAAGTTTTGACTGAGGACTTGGGGCTTCAATTACAAGCCCCTAATGGCACACTGCTCCGCCGTAGCATAATTTGTTTTGGCGCCCCACTGGTGCAGTACACTGGCTTATATTTACAAGGCCACGAAAAGCCACCTCACATGGCTTTACATGGCCTTCTAAATATTACCCCCTTTCACTCATAACTGCCTGAAAGGGGAATTCCATGGGTGTTGCTGTGGCTGTTCACAGGCAACACCCATGGAATCTGACGCATTCCCAGATTTACAAGGCTGGAATGCGTTAGATTTCTACACCACCACAGGGGTGACATGGTGGCATTAAAGTGCTGCAACGGTGAGAAATAACCTTATTTCTTCCCGTCTTTCCCTCTTTCTATGTGTGCTGAATAATACAGCACACATAGAAAGAGGAAAACACCATTAATGATTGTTTATGTGCAGGAAGGTGTACCTTCCTACACATAAACAATCATCCCTTCAGCGCAGCCACCCTTGCACTATGGCGCAAGTGTGCCTGCGTTGGTGCTAGGCAACAGTTTGTGCACCAGTACAGAGGAAAGTACAGAGATGCATTTTTTTTCTAAATAGGACGCATCCTTGTACTTTCAAAAGGATGCAGTGCGCCACATCAAGCTGGCTTGCATCGCCACGCTGCATCCTTTCTTTGTTAATGACCCTCAGAGTTTCTAACCCACACTACCACCCTGAAAAAACCTTGAACTGCTTGAATTCTTTACCTTGATAGGAAAGACCTAAAGGGGTGCACTTGGTACTCAATTCTAGGTTCAACAGTAAGGTGAAGCCTCAGTATATCAGTGGTAAAGGCTCTGATTGTTACAGTCTAAGCTTAGTACCCTTCTTTTGTTCCACAAATACCTCACTTACATATCATTAGGTCAGTGGCATACTCATAAATTGAGTGGGCATATATAACCGTACAATGCACAATAGACGTCAATTCACAAAAATGCCAGGGGTAGCAGAAGTGACATCACGCACCCTTGGACCTCCACTTTCACTCATGCACGCATATTTATATATACACACAAATTCACACTTACACACTCTCTCTCGCTAAAATAAACACACTCTCACCCACAAGCACGCACACAACATACATTTAAAAGCATTTTTACTTACCTCAGGTGCCATAATAAAGAATAATATGTTGTTATTCACTATTAGTGTACTAAAAATTGACAGAAAACAAAGAGAGTGCAGTCCCAACTGACGTCCATAAGGACGAGCTGCCCCTATGTTTCTGGTACTGATTTTGCCACCTCCGAGGCCAGGGGTCACAAAGGCAGTGCCAGGAGTCACAAAGGGCAAGCCAGGCAGCTGTACCCCAGGCGACCCTTAAATTAAGTCCATGCAGTGCACCTGCTTAACTATGCACACATATGTGCACCAACATGGATGTACATATGCAGATCCATCATCATTATAAACTTTTGGTTTTACTTACCCTGTGATGAGCCTTGCTCTGCCTTTAGCTCCCACCATTATCATGCTCTCCTATCTCTATATGTATGCCTCCGCCAGCCCCCCCCCACACATTAACTGTGTGATTGCCAGCAGTGAGCCTTTCATCACTGTTCAGATTATGCTGAGTTACATGACCTGCAATGTCAATTAAGATGTAAGTGTAACAAGGCCGGCAGGTGGCCTCGGTGCTTTGATAAACAGCACTCTGAGGGAGGGCTGTAGGACAGGATTTCAGTGCCACATCTCCCTAGTAAAGTGGTACTCCACCTGCACTCAAAAACATACAAACTGCACATGTGATAGGTCGGAGCATGGACCACTCAATTATGCAAGCACAGATGTATTTCTTTACTTTTTGGTCCAAGAGACTGTAATAGGATGAATAACACCTGCACAGGTTTGTAACCTAGTATGATCTCTCAATGGGTTAAGGTGTTTGTCGCACAAATGCTTTTGCAATCTGTAAGTCATTTCTTCCATCCCTATTGTAATAGCTCAATGGGTTATTGTCCCTCTGCGACCATCTGCATACAAACTGTTGGATATAAATTTTACACAATATCCTTTGAGTAGATGCTGTTTTCATTGGATATCTTAAGTGTAGACAATCAACAATTGTTGCTATACCTCATTGTTTTGCTGGTATTATTAGACACTCTTTCTTAATTGATTTGTTTCTTTGTATGTATAGCACAGACATACCAAGGGATGTTGGAGCATTTTTACATTGGAAAACATATTTACATCACAAGAGGATCCTAATTTACTATGGAGGGGAAAAACGAATATCCAATAATTTAAGAATTCCAATTTGTATATACATTCAATTGTGTGACAAAGGCATTACACACTGTGAAAGTGAAATGACGGTACGAAATTGTCTGGTGCACTGTCATCATTCTATCAAAATAAAAGTGCATGGTGGTTAGGGAAGGAAAGAGCAGTAAGAAATCATCAACTTTGCCGTACCATGACGATATAAACTGATTTCATTTCTTGTTTTATCACAGGGTTATCTTGTGAAGCAACAAAGAAGGCTGCATGTTTCTTCCCATATTAACTACATGTCCCAAATTCAAAAAATGGACGAATCCAGCCAATTCTTAAATAACTACTCCCAGTCAGGAACCAGCATGGACCAGACAAATTATCTGTCCATACATTTTGAGCTTGTCGGGACTGTTGGTGTGGGTCAGGTCTGTGTTAAAGAGCTACTGTGCCCTCAGACACTTTGCAGCTCGGCACATTTGATGATCATGGGCAAAGCGGCTTTGCTGAGATCCCATCGAGCTGAAGGCCTTAGTGTAGGGGAGAATTCTTTTTGGCTTGTTTATGAGTTTTGTGTAGCATTAGGGTTCTTTAGAGCACTAACATCTGCTATACGGGCTCATCAAAAAGGAGAAAGTGGGGAGCAGTGTTGGTAACGTTTTTCTTCCCTGACCCCGGTGTCTGTGCATTGTTTATTTCAAGACAGGCATTGATACCTCAGTTTCAAGAGTTTCCTGAAAATAAATTGATTGGGTTCATAGTTCCAGATGTGTTTAGGGCATTCCGTATTCTTGGTCCTAGGACTCCCTAGGATCTGCTTCCACGAATCATTCTTTGATAAGTTTGGCCATAGATTGGATGGGCTGTTGCTGAATGAATATTTCTGGAAGGTGTGTAGTATGGTGCCAGCTTCCGAGGGTATCTTGGGCTTTTGCCTCGTTGCCTCTAAATGACCTTCAACTTAATCACTGCCTCTCCTTTTATGTAAGTTTGGTGTTGTCATCCTTGTGAAAGGTTAGACAGAGTGTGGCAGCCTGATTCTGTAGCCTTTGTAGCTTGGTGTTGGGATTCTACAGACACCCAGGTATAAATGACGTTACTGTGGTGTCGACTTGACAGAAGTGGAGCTCATGGCAGCGCCACATTGCTATCGGTTTGGAGTAGTGGTAGGATGTTACACTGTACCGAGAGCTGACGGTTAGCACCTTTAACAATTGCATAGATATGGGTGCAAAGAAAAGCTCTGTGTCAAACTTTATCCACGGATTATTTTAGTTTCAAGGAGTATGAGGAAGATTTCCGAGGCCTGTTGGACAGTCACCAGGTAAAGTGCCCGGCTCTGTAGCTCCTCTATGCTCTTTGTGTTGACTTTCTTCATAGAGAAAAATATGTTCTTTATCATGAAGTTGACTTGGTTCTAACATGAGTGATGCTTATTTTTTGGGTGCGCTGACTAGCTGGAAATTGATTTACGTATTTCTCTGTACCTTTGGAAGTTAACATGGTTTTGGTCTAGAATACTCCATCAACAGGACAGCAAAAATTAGGAGGAAGCAGGCGAATCTCAGAGGCAACCATGTTTGAGAACCACACCTCGGAGGCAGGAAGTGGCTTCATCCAGACCTAGCTACTCCATCCGGCCATGGCCGACACCTTCCTGGAGCACATGTGCCTCCTGGGCATTGACACTCATTGGAATTATCTGTACCATTGGTCCTGCATCCTGTGCTGTAGAGACACTGAAAGAGATGGCATTGATGAGTAAGTACCATGGAGGCACAATTAAGAATGAATGGTAGGCTGCAGAAAGCTTCACTTTAAAACTCATTCTCTACCGTCCAGTGGCCGTCACGCTGGACACTAAGGCCCATATTTATACTTTTTTAGGGCCGTGTTTGCGCCGCTTTTGCATCACAAAATGATACAAGTGCGGAGCTAAAAAAGTATAAATATAGGCCTAAAGGTCCAGAGGTACACACGGGGCGAATAAAAAGAAGTGGCACTGCAGAGACAAAGCAGATAATCTCTAGATGCTGTGTCAAGCAACATATGTAGATGTTGAGGAATAAAATAGGAATACTTTGAGAAAGCCATACAGAACCGGGCAGGTAGATGATCCGACAGACGCTATTCTGAATTTTAACTGTGTTGGTCAGGAAAGATTGTATCAATGAGATAGAGTCCAGATCTGTGAATCAGTTGTTTCTGCCTATCAAGTAGAATGGTACAACTGATGGTGTTGTAAACTGCTGTAGATAGGCTGAGAACTAGAAGGACTGCTTTTGTCGAAGAAAGAAGGAATTTCTGTTGACTTAGGCTGGTTGTGTTCCCTTCACAGATCTGCATCCTGATTGGTTGCCCTGGTGAAGGTCGATGAGTTGCACATATGCTGTCCATGCCACCAGTGTGTTAACTGTTGCTGGTTACATTGATGACATTGTATTCTTAAGGAGAATCCAAAGTTGCAAAGCTTTTTGTAATACTTCAGGAACTTCTAGAAGTAGTAAAGATTAAAAAAACATTCTTGTGAACAAATTAGGACTGTATGAGAATACGCTGTGGAAAAAAATACTCTTTTTATGCATGTTTTCTCTTGCAAAACTGTTTAGATACTTGTCAATTTTTGTTTGACATCTGAGCAAGCAATGTTTAAATGCCACAAATTCACGGTTCTGATTATAGGCTAATGGCAATCAATGGGAATCTTTTTTTCCTCTACTTATAACATTGAGGGCAGGGAGCAGAGCTGGATGTGCAAGATGGCAGACACATCTTGAGGAGCATGCGCTAATCCCTCAGTATCTTGCTGACCTGGCACAACTCGCCCAGCCAAAATACCCCAGGCAGTTGAGGGGGGCCTGACTTATTGGCAGTGCCGGAGAGGAGGCTAAAGATGGCATTGAGACATTTGGAGGGCCTAGGTGGGCTTGAATATGGGACACAGGCCAGGGCCTGGAGCGGGAATATCTCCCCCGGGCTTTGGGGCACAAGCTGATACACAGTGGGGTTGACCATCTCCCTTGCACCTCCCTGCTGTGCTGTGAGAGATGAGTAGCGAGATCCGGTGGCTGGCAGGAACCCCAGGTGTGCAGCTTGCAGAGCGGTTGAACCACGTAATGGCACAAATTGCCCTGGAAGGGCAGGCCAGGTGGGACCTTGAACATTGACTCAGGCCCCACAGATTAAGTGACATTGAGACACAGGCATTGGCCACATAGCTAGGGTTATCCCTGTACAGGGCTTCAGTAGTGGATTGGGAGACCTGCACCAACAAGAAGGAAATATCCCCTACTCCCTATTGAGGCTTAGTGTGGAAGCAGCACTGTAGCTTGGCCCAAGAAAAAGGTATCCTATTCTGGCAACATGGGGAAATCACAAACCTCCTTCTCCATACAACAAACAAATAAGATGGAAAAATATGCCACGTCATCCACCGACTTCCTGCACTGCCGCCTGGTCAGAACAGACATGGGTTACTCCGGAGAATATTTTTCAGGTCATATGTGACACTCACTGAATGCTAAAACCCCAAATTGAGGGAGTCGCTATGGAGGTAGGACTTCTGGGCAAAGATATCAGAAAGGTAGCTGTCAAAGAGGCAGAGTACAGGATCTCTGTGTCAGAGGACATGATACAGATGATGCGTGTGGCAATGACCCTCCTGAGGGATTTCACAGTAGGCCTAGATCAGAGGGTGGAAGACGCAGGGATCAGATTCCAGAGAAACAATTTATGTTTTGATTGGGTCTTGGAGGGATTGGATAGATGTAACCCAGAAGCCGACCTAAATGATCAGTTGAAGTCTTTTATGCCGGCCTAGACCCTCTCCTCTTGTTTCATGAGTGAATGGGCGTATAGTGCTGTTTTAGTCAAGCCGCCTACAACCAGGGCTCCGCTGTGGCCCATGATAGCCCGGTTCCTCAATTATGTGGCCCAAAACAATGTACTCGGGCACTTCCACCTTTTCCATTCTTGCTAAAAAGGTCAGCATCTACCAAAAATATACAACAAAGGTTCAGCAGAAGCGCCAATTCTTCCTTGCCATTAAACTGAAGTTAAAGGCCCTGCAACTGACATATATGCTTCCATTCCCTGCAAAGTTAAATGTGATCTATGAAAGGACAACACATTTCTCTGAAAGCCTGCAAAAGCAATGGACCTGACTTGAGATCTGGGCACTTGGAAATATTGCTTTGGGCTGCCACCGGTCACTGAAACCCCTGACTGCGTGAGTGGCCCCAGGCTGCCCCATGGTAGGAGGGAACATAGTGGTCAATGTCTTACCCCGTGATCCAGCCTTGAGAAGCTAGACCCTTTTACAGAAGGGCTGAAGGACATGATGGGGATGGCAGCAGCAAAGGATCTGCGATGACCATCTCACCACCCTGAACTGTTCCATGGGACAATTTCATCTTTGAATAAGTGCTGCCATTTCCTTTATGTAAGCAGTTGCCTCCCTACTGTGGGGGGAGGGGACAAATGTGTTTATTGCTGCGCACCAGATCTTTGTAACCTATTGTAAGCCTCTGTGTCAGCTCTAGATTTTGATCTCACTGTTTCATGTGCTCGAACTGTTCTCTCGTTGGGCTGCCATTGTTGACGCTGAGTTACAAATTAAATTACTAATGAATATTCATGTATTCTGAGTGTTGAATTTGGGTAGAAAATTTATTAACTTAGAGGAAAATAATACAGGCATTTGAAGGTGCACCCACCTGAGTGGCCGCCCCATGTTCACGAAGTGTACTTACTAATGGCTTATTAATATGAAAAGTTGAGCTTTTGTTTGAACAATGTAGTAATATGTCATATTAAGGGTAATGCATTATGTATTAGCTTTATTAATTGTAGGCCTTAATTTAGCAAGGTCTTGGCCTAGTTGCATGGCCTCATGTCAACCTGCATTACTTAGGCATTTCATAAAATGTCTGCTTAGAGAATTTAATTGTGATTTTCCACTGTACTGTCCATGTGCTCGTAGCTGAAGTTCTTTCTCATGAGAAACTGCTTGCTAGAAGATGATGTACTTGCTAGTCTAACAATGTTTAATGTTATGTGTGTAAGACTGACCTTCCCAAGAGAAGACAATGAACGTACTGACTGGAGTATAAGCTGCAACAATATTGATACCTGATGAACCGAATGGCGAGAGAAGAGGAGCCAATCATCGACTTGTGAACCATGTAGTAGTAGAATTGTAGATTTGAAATTTTAGTTTCATTGGACTAGATGTAATCATGCGATCCTATGATCAATTAGGATGTGGGAAGTAGTTTTAGGAAATATAACTTATTCAGACTGTACCAAGAGGAGAGCAGTCATTCACACTATAGTTCTAGAATGTCTAGTCCATATTTTCTTGACCGTCTTGAGAAGAAGAGACATGCTTCACTTTACTGCTTAGAGAGACTTTGCTTTTTCTGAACTATGATGCTGAATCCTGATGTATTGCTGACCAAAAGGATATCCTTTTGAGAAAGACTGTCGGGACTTGCTGAACCCTATTGTGGACAGGTATACCATAACTTTATCAACTGCTATGTCTATTTGCTTTTGTTTCTAGGTACCAACCACTATTTTGATAGAGCCATAGTTTAGATGTTTTTTCCAAATTTGTGTGACTAAATTGTTTTGAATGAAGCCCAAATATGCTATTCTTAGTTAGGGTTCTCACTGATGAAGTTTACTATATGTAGGGCCAGATGTATCAAGAATGCATTTTGCGAATCGGAAATAGCAATTTTTAAGAAATCGCTATTTCTGACTCACAAAATGCAATGTATCAAATTTGGGATTCGGTAATAGCGATTTTTTTTAAATCGCAAATGCTATTACCGAATAGCAAATTGCAATACAGCCCCCATTCGCATTTATGGGCCTGTCGGCCCATATTTGCAATATTTTGCATGTCCTAACTGGAATTCGCAATTTTGGGAAATGCAAAGTCCAGGGTGCTGGGGCCTAAGGCCCCCTCTGCTGCACCCCAAAACATTTTTTTACAACATGTAAGGTGCACACAAACCAAAAGGGCATGTGTGCTTTACATGTAAATTATAAAAATGCATTTTAAATGCATTTTTAAAATTTGCACATGGTTACCACCAAGTTCAACTTGGTGGTAATAGCGATTCCTTAATGTCCAATTTGCATTAAGGAATTGCTTCATACATGTGATTCAGAAGTCGCAAATAAGGATTCCTTATGTGCGATTTCTTATTTAGAGAGTCGCAATTTGCGACTCTCTAAACAGGGTTGCAATTTTAAGGAATAGATATTTTAGCGATTCCTTAAAATTGCGTTCAGAATGCCTTTGATACATTCTGAAAGGGCTTTTTGCATTCGAAAACGGGCATTTGCATCGTTTGCGAATGCAAAAAGCTTTGATACGTCTGGCCCGTTGTAACAGTTGATGTATTTTCTTTGCTGAATCTAAATGCATGAAATATCATTTGTGCTGTTATTCTTGCTATTAATTTGTACTGTAACTTTGGAATGTGTGGTAGCTCAAGCTTTGATTGAATTGCAATTATTTGCCGCTTTGGGCAGCCAGTATTGTTCCTGTATGTTTAGCATTTGAGTTTGAGATTGAGTTACGTGAAATTAGCATTGTTAATATAGGGAAATAAACATTCTAACTTTTACATAAATGTGTGGTTATATTCCTGACTGCAAGGTCATGGTAGTGGAAATTACTGACTCATTGATTATTAACGTTATTGATTGTTGATGTTATTGGTCTGTGTTGGTACGGGATATTCGGTGGGGAAATCTCGAAGTGAGTCAAAAGGTTCATCAGCCTATTCGCATCTCTCTGGTACGTTTTACTTAATAAAGTCTGTCTTCACTTGCTGTTTCATGATTGGTGAGATGGGCAAGGACAACAGATGATTCAATTTGGGAAGTGTAGAGCGAGGGAATAGGAATGTTTAGTTCTTTCAGATTATTTTCCTTACTTCTAGTTGCATGTGCACAGCAGGGCATGAAAGGTCTGTACACTCACACCACTCCTGGGACACTCAGGTGATGTCCATACATAACACCTCTACCTTTCTCCTCGCAGTGTTAATGACTTTAACAATGCAATTAAAAGAGGGGCCGTGTTACAGTACTTCCAAAGATACACTCCACAAGTAATTCTACTGCAGGAAACGTACTTATTGGGCACATGCTGTCCCATCCTGGCATGCAAAGGCAAATCACAGGTCTACCACTCGGGCTATAGTAGGCTCTCACAAGGCGTAGTGATCCTTTTACATAAATACCTGCCAATCCAGGTTACTAAGGTACACAATAATGATATTGGTAGACATGTGATTGTGGAACATCAGTCTCTAGACCTCACCTCTTCAAACAATTACGGCCTGAGTAAATTGAGTACTATTTGTTCTTACCATACATCCTCTGTTCCAGAGAGGACACATTTCAGAGCATTAAAGGAGAGTTGATTTTTTTCTTTGGTTTCTCAACCAACACTATTTTCTTTATGACAGTATATTTTGATGTAAAGGGATATTTTCGAGTAGCACATTATTACTAGTATATGATATATATGTCATGACCGTTTCCTGCTCCCTTGTTTGCCCCGTCCTTTCAACAGGAAATGACGTAACACAATGTGTGAATGGTCTAAGCTCAAGCAGCTTTCCTACTGCAACAAGAACATTCAGGGGCATATTTATACTCCGTTTGCGCCGAATTAGCGTCGTTTTTTTCTACGCAAATTCGGCGCAAAACTAACGCCATATTTATACTTTGGCGTTAGACGCGTCTAGCGCCAAAGTATGGGCAAATAGCGTCATTTTTTTGCGTGAACGCCTTCCTTGCGTTAATGAGATGCAGGGTAGGCGTTCCCGTCCAAAAACAGACGCACATAGCGGTGCGTGGTATTTATGCTCCAGGGCAAAAATCACTCCCGCGCGGCAGGCGGCGCAAAAAAATGGCGCAAAGCACGAATAGCGTGAAATTTTAACGCCTGGGTCAGGGCAGGCGTTAAAATGGGGCAAACACACCTGTACTTAATCAGAAAACACAGAACAAACAACAGAGCAGCAGAGCAGCAACAGGGAGACATGGAGGTGCTTTTTCTTCAACGTGCACGTAGACGCAGAGCCCTGCAGCAACAACAGCAGCCACAACAACAACAGCAGGGACCCCAAAGACAGCGCAGAAGGCAGGAGAGGATATTCCGCCCACGAACAACCCTGCATGGCCTCAGGGAACGAGACATCATCCAGAGGTACCGGTTGAACTGGCAGGCCATTCAGCAGCTGCTGACAAATATTGAACAGCAATTGGCCCCCACTTTAGTGACTCCACGCACTATCCCAACCGAAACAAAGCTGCTTGCCGTACTTCACCTGCTGGCAAGTGGCTCGTTTCAGACAACTGGTGCCCTGGTTGGTGGAATCTCACAACCATCTTTCTCCGCATTCCTGCCTAAAGTACTGGATGCCGTCATTGGACTGACACCCCGCCACATCTGCTTTCCTAACACAGTGCAGAAGCAGCAGGAAACAAAACAGGGGTTCTACGCCATCAGTGGCTTTCCGCACGTCCTTGGTGCAATCGACTGCACACACGTACGCCTTGTGCCACCTGCTGCGAGTGAACACCTCTACCGCAACAGGAAGCACACACATTCCATCAACCTGCAGGCCATAGTCGATCACCAAGGACTGATCAGCAACATTGTGGCTAAATATCCTGGGAGTGTACATGACGCATTCATCTTCCGTCACTGCACCATCAACCAACACTTCCAGGATGGACGGTATGGCAATGGACTACTTGTTGGTAAGGACAAAAATCTACTTATATACTCACTGCACAGAAACCCTCTAGGATAAAGAACACATACACCGCAATAGCAACACCTAGACAGGAACACACTGAGGTACTCACATCACTAGCCATGTGTCACAAGTCACCATTGAACCTCTCACACATTTGAATTTACTCCACAGCTTAGTGTGAAGACATTCATGACTGTGGTTGCCTAAATGTCACCTTGCAAATTGGAAGTCTCACAATAACCTGTACACTAATACAATGCATAACTTTTAAGGGATGGGATGGCCTGGCTATGTTCATATGAACGTTTCTAATACCCTTTCATGTTTCAACTCTGCATGGAACTATCATCACACCCCCAGTGAGGACACACGGACACCTGTGTCACAAGTCACAATGCAAGGGAGGGCACACTGTACTTGAGAAACCAATACATCCTGCTGACAAACAGTTAGACAACAAACACTTGCTCAGCCAAGGAAAAAAAACAATGCCAAAGTTTCCACCAACAACCATAGGTTGTCACATTAGTACACAAAATAGTCACAGACAACACAACACAACTACTGCCATCAAAGATACGTACAACAGTGCCTCCTACATCTAATTGATACCATTCTGTGTTTCTCTTTCAGCTGATCAGGGGTATGGCATCCAGCCTTGGCTAATGACACCATATGGGAACCCAAATACTGCTGCTGAGCGGGCATACAATGACGCCCACAAGAGGACCCGCAGCATTGTGGAGAGGACCTTTGGGATCCTAAAGTCAAGGTTTCGCTGCCTTGACATCACTCCCCAGAGATGGTCTGCAAAATCATACTCACTTGTGCCATATTACACAATATTTGTGTACAAAGGAACATTCCCCTCCTTGAACCGGACCCAGACATGCCTGAGGATGATGATGAGGAGGATGCTGGCCTGCAACAGGAGAGGGAACAACCTAACACCGCAGCAGGAGTGCGTAGGCGCCAACAGCTTGTGAACAATTTTTTTACTTAAGTTATTATAATCACTTGTATTCCACACTTGTAAATAAACACAGATAACAAACACCACATCATGCTTTGGCCTATTCATTTCTGACCACCTTTAGTTTGAAATAGCTGAAGATGAATGTCGTCTCATTGATCAAGAATGCCATTAAAATTCATCACACCAAAAATAAACATCACAACTGTATGCACAGAGGGTAGGATGTGACATGTTACATTACCATACACAGAGCCCAACAAGAGTACAAATGTGACAATTACACATGCCGGATCCAAACAACTGAAACAGTCTCTCATCCAGCCCAAAATTGGAGATCATTTGAAAGTCACATCACACGTGTTCAGAGACAGGGTGGGCCCATCCATGTGTACGTGAACATGTCATCAATGGCTTCTCTCAAGTGTATGATGTGAGCAATACACAATTGCAACAACATCAGCTGCCACTAACTCAGGAGGAGACCTTGAAGTTACAGTGACAACATACACACAGACAGGTCATACTGGATCCACATTCCCACACACATGTACACATATGTCATACAACCAACCTAATATTTGAAAGTAGACCATCACAGTTGTGTCCCAGTTTGAACCTAGCAGGAAGATTGTAACATGACACTAAACCAGTTTATGCAGAAAGGGACACAGATAAGCAAAACAATCTTCGCATTATCACATCGTGAACGCTGAGAGTCTTGCAAACTTAGGGGGTCATTGTGACCCTGGCGGTAATTACCGCCATGGCGGAGGTCGGCGGTAGCACCGCCAACAGGCTGGCGGTGCACCGATGGGCATTCTGACCGCGGCGGTTCAGCCGCGGCCAGAAACGGGAAGTCGGCGGTGTACCGCCGACTTCCCGCTGCCCTTGAGAATCCGCCATGGCGGCGGAGCGCGCTCCGCCGCCATGGGGATTCTGACACCCCCTACCGCCATCCTGTTCCTGGCGGGTCTCCCGCCAGGAACAGGATGGCGGTAGGGGGTGCCACGGGGCCCCTGGGGGCCCCTGCAGTGCCCATGCCAATGGCATGGGCACTGCAGGGGCCCCCGTAAGAGGGCCCCACAAAGAATTTCAGTGTCTGCTTTGCAGACACTGAAATTCACAACGGGTGCAACTGCACCCGTCGCACCTTCCCACTCCGCCGGCTCCATTCTGAGCCGGCGTCCTCGTGGGAAGGGTGTTTCCCGCTGGGCTGGCGGGCGGACTTTTGGCGGTCGCCCGCCAGCCCAGAGGGAAAGCCAGAATGACCGCCGCGGTCTTTTGGCGGGAACCGCTTGGCGGGCGGCGACCGCCGCCCGCCGCGGTCAGAATGACCCCCTTAGTCATATGAAAATGGTATGCAACTTAGCTCCAAATTATCATTACTGCAAACGTCAAATGGGCTAATGAGATGAATGAATGGTCAACAGTCATTCATACCATATGGCCTTACATTCGCCCGCTGCTGCAGGTTTGCCAGGATATGATAAAAATACTCCATGGATACAGTAGCTATTCTGGATGGTCAAATCCTAGGGTGCTGGGGGCCTAACTCCACCTCTACCACCCCCAAAACATACAAGAATCATGTACTTGTGAACTAAACACATGCATAAGGCACATGTGTGGCCTCCATGTCACAAGTCCTACACAAATATGAAACACAAAATCATAATGGGACATGGTCAGCCCCATAAAGACTGAAAGTGACTCTCCCACTCCCTGTTAGGACTACAGATAAAAGCATCCCCATCATAAAGGTGGGGACATTTTGGAGACGGAATACATAATGGTATCAAAAACATCATTTCAAAATAGCCATCAGCAATTACACCAAATATGTTGTCAAATATGGTCAATACATTAGTTAACGTATCCCAAACATCACAGTGTGAAGGCCGTCTATACATAAAAGTACGGACATTTGTCATATACAAACACAAATGTGTCTCACATCGCACCGTTTTACCATGACAAATCACCTTTCCAAAGCTAAACACATGAAGACATTTGGATAAATTTGCTCCATATTCTACGCATACAGCAAGGCCGTCATAATTTGTTCACGTACATGAGTGCACACAATGCAGAGTCAGATGCAAATGTATCCAAAAGTGTCTTGATATTTCACCTTCAAATTATTATTTACATCCACAATATTTTTGACTCTGCATCATGTGCACTACTGTACGTGTAAAAAAAAACACGCCCATGATGTATGCGTCGTGAAATTGACGCTACATGCACAATATGTTGGTCATTTCATGTACAGTATTAATTATTAATATTCATATCATATTTTTTCACTCCGCATCATGTGCACCACTGTACGTGTAAAAAAAATGACGCCCATGATGTATGCGTGGTGAAATTGACGCTACATGCACAATATATTGGTAATTTCATGTACAGTATTAATTATTAATATTCATATCATATTTTTTCACTCCGCATCATGTGCACCACTGTACGTGTAAAAAAAATGACGCCCATGATGTATGCGTGGTAAAAATGACGCTACATGGACAATATGTTTGTCATGTCATGTACATTTTAAATTATTAATATTCATATCATTTTTTTTCACTCCGCATCATGTGCACTACTGTACGTGTAAAAAAAATGACGCCCATGATGTATGCGTGGTAAAAATGACGCTACATGGACAATATGTTGGTCATCTCATGTACAATTTGAAATATTAATATTCATATCATATTTTTACACTCCGCATCATGTGCACTGTAATGCGTCAAAAAAATATGACGCACATCTGTGTATGCGTGAAAATATGACGCATTACGCGAAAATAAAAACGGCGGCCATTTTATGCAGGAAGTGATGTAATAGGATATCCTGTTTACCAAATCTGTACTGGGAGTTGACTTTCACTTTCACTTTGCAGTCTCAGAGTTATCTAGACTGTGTGGTTGTGTGAAAGGTGTTGTCCTGTGTTTTACTGCTTTAGTGTCCTGTGTGCCTTGTATTTTGTCTTTGTGTCAATCTTTTATTGTTGTCTAACATTGTCTCAGTCTGTTTAGTGTTATTTTGTCTATACCTGTGATAGTTTGTATTGTCTGTGGGAGTCTGTTGTGGGTAGCATAGTTTGGGGGGTTAGTTGGGCTATTTTTCTCCTTCTTCTTTTTCTTTCACACCTCTACCTTTCCCCATTTCCCACTTTTTCTTTCATTTTTCTTTTGTACTTTTTTATACCTCTCATCATGTCAGGTAGGCCTCGCCTGTCCAGGATGGGTGAGGACGAATTGGGGGGCTTCATATGGCTCGTAAGCCATTTCCTCCCACTGATGCTGGAGGCTGGGGGCCGTGTGATACAGGGGTATCACACCGAGGCGAGGAAAATCCGTTGGGAGAAGGTGCGCCATCACCTGGTCCGGGTCTACGGGAGTCTGAGGAATATACATCAACTCAAGTACCGCTGGGCAGATCTGATCAGCAGGGAACAGGACCTGCTGGACCACCTGGGACTCCGGATTGGTGGCTATGTCGGTGAATACTAATCAATTACATGGGAATAATAGGAATGTGTGCGTGAACATGTGATGATTGGTAGCCAATCTGCAAAATAAGTAGCTGACTGCGTGTTATGCTAGGGAAACCTAGGCCCATGGGTATACACATAAATCCCCATTTTTGCTACACATGTACACCCAATAACAGCAGTAAAATGCAACATCTCTTTGTATTTTGCTAAGTAGCCCCCTCTCTGCGTCACAAAATGATGCAAATGCTGCGCTACAAAGGTATACATATGTGTCCAAATGTGTATTTGTTGCAGGATGTGTATGAAGACCTATGCTACCAGGCCGATGCCTCATTTTTGCAACACATACCAGATGGCTGTAGCTGCATGGAATGTACTGTTGCATTTGTGTCTGAAAAGCAACACGTGAACTGCTCTATTTGTACTCTACTGGTCATAATGGCCAGTGAGTACGTCATGTAGAAACAACATACCTACATATGTAGACGCCATAGCTAGACCGAAAATTGCAAACACATGATGATGCTACACATGTGTGTTGCCTACACGTCACATGAAGTTAGTCATGTTGTCCACACATATGTCACATGTGTGTCTGGTTGCTGTGTGTTGAACCTGTCCACATAGCCTGTTTGATTGTGAGTGGTCATGCAGTCCTCATGGAACCAGTTGAGGAATGTTTCTCTCTGGGATGCACATGCTGAGATGTATGGATCACATGATTGTTGGGGCCTACTAATGGAGGATTAACTTGGACGACACATGACTGTCCTGGCCACTGCATGAGTGTAGTAGGGTGTGTCACTGGAGCAGGAGACTCATCCAATGATAATCTAGAATACAAAGTCAGCCAGGCAGGATGAGCATGTGTGAAAGTGTATCATTACCATGTAATATTCACACACTGTCATTGTAACAAAAATTATTTGTCTGTTCACCCAGTCTGAGTATAATCTTCCTTTCATGCTTTACAGGTGGACCAGCCCCGTACACCGTTGGTGAGGTGGCCCATTTTGACGACCCCGATACCTACAGTGAGTGTTGCCTAAGTGCTATTTACATTGTTTGGAAATGAAGCATGATGGATTACTGTGTGTTCAGGATAATTCATGATTTGAGGTGCTGGCCGTTCATTGGCTTTGTTGTTTTGGTGTGATCTCAAATTGGAATAATGTTTCTGTAAAGCAATACCTAGTCATCTCTCAGATTGAGGGGCAGTAGGTCATTCAATTAGTGCGACAATTGGGAATGGCATGACTCATTTTGAATACACTGGTCAATGTTAGACTTGGTCAGGAACTTGCCATTAACTGAGTCAGCATATCAGACTGACAGTCTCCCAGATAGCTTAGGCACATGGCTTCGATGACAAGTGCTTCTTCCTAGTTGAGGATGGACTGTGTACACTGTAGGTCGGATCTTCCGGGGGCATGTACTTCCACAAGGTGACCTCGAAGTGTGTGTGACTTGAGTCCAATGGCCTAGGTGTTCTGTTGAATCATGTGAATGGGTGTTCTACCTCCTCTGTGTGTGTTGTAAAACATGCCTCACTAATAGTATGTTATGTTGGGCTAAGTCATATCATTTTGACATGTGTGGAGCTGGGATGTGACAAGGTTGGGCTGACTCCAACGTGTTGCTAGCCCTTCATAGGTGTTGTGTGTGAAGGCACATGCTTGTTGAACTTTCTGTACACTCCTGGTTGTGCATTGATCATGGGATTGTTGTTTGTTCTTCCCACACCACCCACAAAGACTGGGATGTTACTGTGAAACAGGGTACCTAGGACTGTAGCAACCAGTATGTTACACGTACTTAACACCTTTTGTGACTTGAGTTTGTACCTAGGTCCAGATGTAGCAAAATGTCTACACATTGCAAATAGCATAATTTGATGTTAGTGAGTTGCAAACGTCTGTTTCCTAATCCGAAATGTTTTTGGTGGTCATGTACATATTAGCAAAATGCTTTTCTAAATGAAAAAAATAAAGGAGTTTACCAGCCATACTTGCAAATCACAGTGGTAGGCAATCCCATTTGCTAAGGAGTACGTGGTTCCAGTCCAACTTGCTGACTGGAAGGGGTCCTCATTGTGAACCTTCACCTTTGTGAGTGGACCAAAATACTCCTGCACAAAACAGCCAGTGGTCTAAGGGAGCAATAATTATTGTGTGAATTACGTAAAAACCAATTGTTGTGAATTTAAACAAATAGCACCTCATTTTCCTTTCAGATAAAGGGCCTACACTTGGTGAAAAATAACTTGCTTCATTTAAAAGCAGTCACGTCTATGGAGTTCTGCTGTTCCCAGCAGGCCTCCATCCCCGTGAGTGCCCATAGTTGCTAAGGTGGTGCAAGTTGGAACCCACACCATTGATGTTCATGAGGTGGGATTTAGGGACCCCATAGTGACTCGCAGACGGTGTCAGAGACACCGTTCAGCTTTACAATTTGCTAGTTGATTTCCCATCAATTCCTACATCTGGCCCATAGTGTCGACATATGATTCATGGCCAGGGGTTCAATCTTAGCACACAACTATTTCGAAATGCCATTGAGTGAGGAGTGTGATTCTTATCACATAGAATGACATATGTAGTGAAGTCAGTATGCGGACGAGCTGGTGCCATAATGTATAATGCCTTAGGTATGAATTGTATGAGTAGTTTAGGGTGATGTCATCCATCATGTAGAGACATGGATATGCTATATGTGATATGCCCTTCAGTATGCATGATTCACATGTACTTCCTCTGAGCCTTCCCGTGAACTATGTTGTAACAATTGCTGCAACCAATACATTGCTAGTAATGGACAAATTACCCATTGTGGTATTCAACCCACTGTAAATTCTATGCTCAATATTTGCCTTTTCTCTTCACAGCTGCAAACCTGAGTGCCGCAGCTCGCAACCAGTTTGAGTGCCGGGCAATGAGGTACAGCCACATCCTGCAGGTGCAGTGTGGGTATCGGAGGATGGCCCGCAGATACAATTCGGAACGGGCCTCCGGGGCGTGGTATGCCACACCACAGGCTCCCCCAACGGTGCCCCCAACAACCCCCGCCACTACATCCACCAGGTCTGGCCAAGTGGACCCAGCAACGGACCAGGCATCCTCATCCAGACCTGGACCCAGCCGTGTGGTGGGAGCAGGGCAGTCCTGTGCCCACACCACTCCACCAACACAATCCACCTCCACCGGCACCCAGACCTGCACTGACCCTCCGATCAACCCAGCGGACTTCCACGCATTGTCAAGGAAATTGGACAGGTTGATTGGAAAAGTTGACACCCTGACGGAGGACATGGCTGAGGTGAAGAAGAAGGTGCGCTCCATCTGGCGAACACTACGGAGGCCAAATCTGTAGACATTTTGCCCTCCAGAACTTTTACCCCTCCCCTCTCACCTCTTTCCTATTTCATACTGTTAGTTGGGTTTGGGGGGTTAGTTATAGGATAAGTGTAGGAAATTAGCTTAGTTAGTGTTAGGTAAGAGGGTGGGGGGTCCTTCTTCTTTATATCTTATCTTTTTGTGTGGGTGGGTGGGTGGGTGGCAATGTTGGGATTCCTGTTTAAAAAAAATAAAAAATAAAAAAAATAAATAAATATATAAAAAAAATATATATATATATATATGTTTGTTTAGGATAGTGTAGTATGTGTGTAGGTTAGTAAGTGTTGTCCTGCATGTGTCTTGTCTCATAATGGTGGGTGGGGGGTTGATGTTTAGATCGTTTCGTTACATGTGTAGAGTAAGTTTAGCTTAGGTTAGTTAGGGACAGTTGTGGGTTAGTAGTAGTCAGGTTAGATTAGTGTAGGTTTATCTTTCCCTTAGTTGCCTCTTTTATTACTTATTGGAAATAAAAATTTTGTTAACCCTTTACCTGATGCGTTAGGTGCTACCTTTTCATGGCCTTGACATCAGTGTAGCAGAAAGTTTTAGTATGACATTTGTGTCCTATGCTCGCTATCCCCAGGCTATTGAGGTTTAACATGCCAGCTACCCGTGTGCTAACTTGGTAAGTATCCACCATGTGGGAGAGCCACCATTGGTAGTGTGCATAGATCATCAAGATTTGGGGTTGGTATGTATCCTACTTCACAAAGAGTGCTTCCAGAGTTGATTTTGTAGGTAAATAGATAGGTTGGACAGCATTGTGAAGTTCAGGGAGAGCTTTGTAGATGAGTATTTGTTGACACTCTTGTCTTGTTGCTGTCATTGCTGACCTACATCATGTGTGTACTGCTTGAGCATGACTTTCCTTCATGGTAGTATACGCTGTAAGGGTGATTGATGCAGTGTAATTTGGTTATCATTCCTTTCATTTTACAGCATAATTTCTTGTTTTAGTATTGCAAGGTGCCTACATTTCTCAGCCACCATTAGTTGTCTAGAATAGCTATGGATGGGGCATCATTCTGTCCAACACAGCATGATTGTGTGTGCTTAGTCCCTACATCAGTTATTTTCCTCAGTCTAGTAAAGCTATGATGCAATCCTGGCCACTGCACAGATGTTTCAGTATACATGAAATCAGGACAGTAGTATAGAGAATCGACATGGTTGCCACACAGCCACTTTGGAGTTATGTACTGCACAGTTGAAGTGTGAAATGACACAGAGACACAATAGGTGTGCAAGTGATATTTATTTTTAGGTGGAGTAGTGCAAAAAGTCCATTAACAATGTTAGGTGAGTCCGTTCTGGTGCATTCTTAAATGGTGATCCTATTTACAGGGTGTGGATGATGCTCCTGACATGCTGGGGTGATGTCACAGACGGTGCAGAGGAACAGGAATTGCCAAATGGTAGGAGAGAAACATTTACAGCCAATGTGGACAAGTTAAACAGTGGATTGCCGAACAGTCATTGAGGGTAGTTGGAGTGAGGCTGGCATGTGTCAAAACGTTGGACCTTGGTCAGAGTAGGCCATGGTGCAGGGACTAGGGCTTCCGGGTACTCTTGCGAGTGAATGTTATCTGTTCCATGTCTTCTTCTTCTGATGTGTGTGTTGCCTGGTGTGTCCTTGTTGTTGTTGGTTGTGAAGGGGCAACACACACCTCAGTGTCAGAAGACATGGAGGCAGACATCCCGGGGGCTGATCCCTGTCCAGTTATGAAGGGCAGTACTGCAGCAAGGAGGGCGTGCTGGTTTTTCAGAATGGCAGCCACATCCCGATGGTAGGCAGCCAGGTCGGCCCTGAGGGGTTCGATGTTGCATTCGTGCACACGCTGACTGGCTTGCTGTTGGAGTTGTTTGGTCAACTGGATGACAGCTGTGCAGATTGCCTTCTGTGTTACTAAAAGTTCCTCCAACAGCGATGTTCTGGCTTGCATTGCAGCTGCCTGATCAGCAGTTGACAGCATGCACGAACGCACCCCCTCAAGGCTGGCTGCCATAGTTTGCATCCCCACCCGCACCTCCTTGGCCAGCTCCCGCTGGACCCCAACAACTGTTCTTTCGAAGCTGGTGCCAGTGTCGTCAGAGTCCTCAGCTGTGTTGGAGCTGGCAGGTCTTACAATTGGGGTGGCGGGTGGTTCTACTGTGGTGGCTGCTTCTTCTTGGCTCCTCCTTGTTACTGAAGGGGGGGTTTGGAGGCTTTCGAGGACCATGTCAATGGTCTCTTGTGTGAGGTTGATGGTCTCGTCATCCATGTCATCAGGGAACTCATGGACAGGCATATCGGCAGGAGATCCGTGTTCCTCTGCAAAGAAACAGGGTACAATTAGTGTGTCTGTGTTGAGATCATTTAGCACTAAGATACAAGCCTTTGGATGCCTTAACTTTGTACTCTGATTTTGTCTTGGTATCTGCTGTCCGTCATAGGGCATTGTTGTAGGCCTATGGCCCACCTGTGTGTCACATGTATGATATGGAGATATCAGACATGCCTGCCAGGTCATCTCTAGGTGTTGATTTGTAATTATTTCGGAATATGCATTTTTTTGTCCTACTCCTCCCTCGGTGTTTCACTATTGTTATGGAGGGACATTTGTTTGGGTGGGCTCTCATTATCCTACATGTGATTCTTGGCTTTCTAGGCAGCAGGATAGCTAATGGTGTGGGGGACTAAGTTTGACCCACTTGTAAATAACTCTGTCACCCAGATATTCTATTTAGCTCAGACAGACTAGCAGTGCCTCTGGTCTCCCACAACAGAGGAATGTTTAGAAGTCCAAGCCCATGACATCTTTGGGACTTCTCAGGGAAGTGGTGGTCACTCAGGTCCTACACATTTCTATCTTTTCCGGTATGTTCCCATACACAAATGACACAGACAGTATTTGTTTGATATGAAGTTTCATTGTACAACTGACTTGTAGGAATTTAGGTGTGAGCCCCAATAACCAAAACAATACACACAGTTAGAACTGAAATAGTCCGCAGGAGAGTAATACATTGGTACACAGCTATCATGGTGCCTAACAGTTTCTACTCTCCCTCTGCTTGTTCTATGTATAGCACAGCATGTTAAGTTTGGAGCTTGGCTGTCTGAATCACAGGGGAGACATCATCCCTCATATCAGAGGAATGGGCTGGGATCTGGTTGTGCATCAGCAGCAAAGCAGGCAGCATCTAGATGTGATTTTCTGTTTGTAAACTCCCCCATGCGTGTCTTGGGACGAGGAAGTGAATTTAAAAGACATATGTCATTGTGATGACAAAGTTTCCCTACGCAGGAATGGCAAACCTTAACCCCTACCACATCTATCATCAACGAACCAGGCGGTATCCTTGACTGGGGCACAGAGTGAATATGTTCTGGCAAACTCCAGTGCAGAAGTAGGCTAAAACAGGGTGATTTGACTAATTGCCAACACCTTAGGACTGACTATTTGCTACATTAACTGATAGGAAGGGCAATGAGATTCATTTAGTGCAAAGTGCTCTGAGGCACTTAGATGTGAGCAAATGAGTATAAGTACATTCAGGGTAAGATGCACAAAGGCCTCCAGCCTGAGGCTATTGCGCAAAGTATACGTTTCACTTGCCACGCTACACTTTGACTGACTGTGGGTGTTGTGACTGCCCTGCCAGCACAATTGCCTCACAGGCCCTGCACCATACACTTTTTATTCACATTGCATGATCTGTACATGTTAGGTGGCAAGACCTATGTATGTCAATGTTAGGATGTGGTATGGATGTAAACATTGTTGATGTTTGTATCTGATGGGGTCTCATGTGTGTCTTACTGGATTGGCCTGTTTATCGTATGAATGTCCTATTTTTTGGTTAGACTGTGCAGATGTGTTTCATTGACCAGTTGCCTGTGTCCCCTCGTCAATGCTGTTGTCTGAGCAGTATGACATTTGTGATGTAGCATTGTTAGGCAGGCACGTGAGGGACCCTGACGTATGCAGCATGTGTGTGTCGTTAGTGCTGTGTGGCTCCTATTTCTGTTTACTTAGGCTTATGTATGTGTCAGTTATGGACATTCGGCATTTAAGTGTACTGGTACCTTTGTCTTATTTCTAGGAGTAGTTGCAGATGTCATCCTCACCCCCTAATTTAGGTATGTATGTTCCAGGGTGGGGTTCCTGCCATTTGGTACAATAGCTGCCCAGAGATGAGAGGTGTTATTGTCAACTGTGGTGGCAGTTAAGTTGCAGTTGTTGTATTTGCTACTGCATTACAGGTAGGGACCTAGTTGATGGGGAATAGTTTGTGCAAAACAAGTGCCTGGATGTGGATTCAGGGTAGTGTCCTTCCCACCTGTCACTGGTTTCCCTTGGCTCTCTTGTTGTAATTACAGGATGTCCCCGTGGGACTGTAGTGGTGGCAGTATTTTGTCGTGCCCCGGCTATGGTCAGTACTGGGCATTCCCCCCTGCCGTGCCCCTTTCCCCATGCCACTTCATATATGTGCTAAGTTACATGCATTGTGTAGTAGGTATCCCCCCCCTGCTTACATTCCCCATTATTGCATTGTAATTCCCCATGCGACTTACCCTGCATGTGCGTAGTGTCGTGGTAGTCTGCGCTGTCCAGTCCTTGTATCCCTGTGACGATCTCCTCCGGGATGACGGCTGCGACCATCTCCTCCATGTGGTCCAGGGCCTCCTGTTGTGCTGGACTCCCCCCTCCAGTCTGCATTGCTGCCTTCCTGTTCCTGGCCATTTTCTCTTTGGTCCTACGTTTACAGTCATGCCAGCGTTTCTTACACTCGGTGACTGTCCGGCGTTCTTCAGCCACACTGTTTATCTTGTCCACAATTTCTTTCCAGATGGCCTCTCTCCTACTGAGTGGCAATTTTGAGGATATGAAAAGTTGGTGCTGGTGTTCCGTCACCTCTTTCACCAGGATTTCCTGCTCCTCTGCACTGAAGCAACACTTTCTTTTTTTCTTTAACATGTCCTGGTTCCTGTATGCTTCCTCCTGGCTGGTTCCTGGTCTGCTCTCATCCTCCTGGGGTCTGTTGGGGCATCTAGGATCCATTTTGGGTCTCCTCTCCTGTAAGTGCAGTTTTCGCGCAAAAATGTCACGCAATAGCGTGAAAAAAACCGGCGTTTTCACGATTGCGCTGTCGTAAATCGACCCACAGTGATTTGCGTCACTTTTACGTGGGTTTCCCTTACGACAGACCGACGCTGTGTGCGTCACGAAATAATGACTCCCACCTGTTGGTTGCGCCGCCGTACGTCAAAGTATAAATTTGACGCCCAAATGGCGCATCCAAATGGCGTTAGACGGCGCAAATTTTTTTGACGCAAAACTGCGATAGCGCAGTTTTGCGTCAAAAAGTATAAATATGGCCCTCACTTTCCCCAGGTACTGTTCGACTCACTTTTGATGTTCTTTTCTTCAACGTGAACGGAAATAATTTCTGGAGTATCACATTTTTGAGTATTTTGTGGGACTCGATATAAATGCCTTTGTTTGAATTGTTCATCTAAACTGAAGAGGCAGCCAATCTTGTATGGGAGTTGACTGTTGTGACATTTTGATATCAAGAATTCCGGTGATTTAAACTGTAATTTTAATATATTTTTTTCTTTAAAATAAATCTGGATATTGGCCTCTCGCTTGAATGTGGAATGTGCACGGGAGGGCATTGGGAGGGGTGCTTGCCAACGTTTATGCCCCACTCACTCCAGCAGACAGCACATTAAATGCACTCTCGGGCCTTTTTCTCCAAACCCTTTTGGGGATGACTATAGCTGAGGAGATTTTAATGCTGGCATAAAGCCAGACTGAGACACCAGAAGTCTTGTGGCACCGCACACATCGTACTATTTGTCTGGCTGGCCCCAATTACAGAAGTTGGCTCATACATGGGAAACCCAACCACAAGTGAATTTTAGCACCACTCTATCCAACACCATTCCCTCTCCGGATTTGAAAATATTTTTCTTCCGCATCCAATATGGATGCGTTGGCGAGGGAGCAAATTCTGCCACGTGGCCTTACAAACCATGTCCCACTTCAATTAGCTATCAGATGTTTGCAGTAATCGCGGTGGTGGGATAACTGAGAGTGAGCTCTTGGGCCCACATTTACGACAAAGTGGCACAGCGCAGTGCTGCGTTAAAAATAGCAGCGCTGCACCACTATTGAAACACAGGGATGAGCCCTATTTACAGGAATACAGCGCACCCTGTGTTTCCCCCTACACAAGTGCTGAATTAGGCTGCCTGTGCCAACTCAGGCATCCTTGCACCATAGTGCAAGCATGTCTGCATTGAGGAGATAGATTGCTTATGTGCAGGATGGTGCCCCTTTCTACACAAAGACAATCTACAATGGCAATTTGGCACTTATATGTGTGCTTCAAAATGCAGCACACAGAAGTACCAAAGCGTTGTTTTGGAATGATTGTTTATGTGCAGGAAGGGGCACCTTCCCACATATAAGCAATCATTTATAGCTTTTTGATACTTCTATGGAGTAAAAAAACGAGGAGGGATAAAAGTATTCCTCCTCGTTGTGCCATGCTAACACTATCCCTGGGGTGGCATTAGTTTTTGGCGCCGCCTCAGATTTATGCCTTCGTGTAAATCTGGGGCAGCATCAAAAGAAATGGGTGTTGCGGTGGAATGCCCACAGCAACACCAATTGCAAGACCCTCTGATGTACAAAAAGTGGCTTAACGACTCTTTGTAAATATGGTGCAGTGAAAAGCGCCACCGGATCACAACTGAAAGTGACGCTCCAGTGGCGCTAGGGTCTTGTAAATCTGGCCCTTGGTGTTTCTGATAAATCCAATGAAATATTTATGCTCTCACATAGCGGAATACTTCAAACTGAACATGGAGTCAGGTGAGTCTATAGTTACACTGTGGGAGGTCTTTAAGACGGTGGTCCGGAGTCAGGCCATCTCCTACCAAACAGAGGCAAGCAAAAAGAACCTTACTGGCAAATTTACAAGCCCCTAGTGCCTCCTTGCACCACTATAGCGTCGTTTTTTTCTGCTGCAAATGTGGAATTAAGAAGGCATTTTTTAAGTCATTTTTAACACCTGTTAAGAGCAGGCATTAAAATGACGCACCTATTGCAATCAATGGACCTCTCTGTGTTTTGCTGCACTAGTGTCAACATTTTTGATGCTAGTCCAGCAAAGTGCAACAATAGCGTCAAAAATGTTGACACTATTGTCCTAACGACTGCCATGGTGTGCCATAGTGTAAATACGGTGCACCCGTGGTGTGGTTAGGTTGGGCAGGGGCGACGCAATAAAACTGGTGCACCAGTGCTGATGTACCAGTTTCTTGTAAATCTGCCCCTAGAGAGGTTGATACCCTGGAGCATTATATTACAGAAATGGAACAATAAACACACCAATCTGACCCGTACGCACGTCATCGGGCAAACCTCCTACGTTTCACTTTTAAACAAAAGTTGCATGATACCGCAGCACAGGCATACACCGCAATGAAAAACTGAATATGCAGTCTAAGTGATAAGGCCAGGAGCTCCTATACTGGCTGACTAATAGGGACATGAACTGAGAATCATGCCCCAGATACAGACCACTGAGGGGTGCATGCTAACAGACCCAAACCATATATCCAAGGCATATGCAAATTATTATTAGTTATTGTATGAGGCCGAACTTCCTCAATTAATTGAAGTCCAGAACTCCATTATTATGGAGCTGTCTCTCCGACTGCTCTCTGGAGGAAACAGCCGGAAGTTAGATGAACCTTTGCAAGGGGAAGAAATCCTGGTAGCAACTAGCTCCATGCCGTCCAGTAACTACCCTGGTCCGAATATCTTTCTTTTCATATTTTAGAAAAAACACGCTTCACTTCTGGCTTCCTCCCTTCTCCAACTTTATGAAGCAGGCTACAAGACACTGCCTTATGACACAGCCTTGTGATTTATGCAGTGCGACAATTTCGGGACAATGCTCCTCCCATCACCCCATCTCGCTAATATACCTAGCAGCTAAAATCTAGGCTAAAATTCTAGCAAATAGATTATCCAAAGTTATTCACTCACTGGTACATGGTTAAAAGCAGTACGAGGCACTGCCTATAATGTCCAAGTGTCGGTCTAGAATGATCCCGGTATTGCAATGAGAGGAAGATCCTTGTCTCGATTGATTTTGAGAATCCCTTTGATTCAGTGCACTTATCTTTCTTTTCCAGTTACTGGCCGGGATGAATTCTGGTAAACTGTTTTGGGGGTATGTGATGGTCCTCTTTATGGGGACCTGGGGGCGGTCTGGGTTAATAGGACCTAGGGGGGTCATTCTGACCCTGGCGGCCGGTGACCGCCAGGGTCACCGACCACGGGAGCACCGCCAACAGGCTGGCGGTGCTCCCGAGGGCATTCTGACCGCGGCGGTTCAGCCGCGGTCAGAAAGGGTAAACCGCCGGTCTCCCGCCAGTTTACCGCTGCCCCAATGAATCCTCCATGGCGGCGGAGCGCGCTCCGCCGCCATGGGGATTCAGACACCCCCTACCGCCATCCTGTTCATGGCGGGTGGATGGCGGTAGGGGGTGCCGCGGGGCCCCTGGGGGCCCCTGCAGTGCCCATGCCAATGGCATGGGCACTGCAGGGGCCCCCGTAAGAGGGCCCCGCAAAGTATTTCAGTGTCTGCTTTGCAGACACTGAAATATGCGACGGGTGCAACTGCACCCGTCGCACCCCTGCAACTACGCCGGCTCAATTCTGAGCCGGCGTCCTCGTTGCAGGGGCATTTCTGCTGGGCCGGCGGGCGCTCTTTTGGAGAGCGCCCGCCGGCCCAGCGGAAATGTCTGAATGGCCGCCGCGGACTTTTGACCGCGGTGCGGTCATTCGGCGGCGGAACCTTGGCGGACGGCCTCCGCCGTCCGCCAAGGTCTGAATCAGGCCCTTAGTCTTCCCCCCTCTCTCATCCAAAGAGGCACGAGACAGGGGTGACCCCTCTCTCCTCTACTGTTCACACCCATAACTGAACCATTAGTCGCATGCATCCGGTGTAATGCGCAGATCAGTTGGTTCAGTGAAGAGTCCACCAGGGAATATAGGATTTCACTACATGCAGATGATATTTTAATATACATTCGAGACCCTGAACAATCTTTACCCAGATTAATGCATATACTGGATATACATGGGGATGCGTACGGCCTCTCAGTTAATTGGGAGAAAATGATTAATATGCCGATAGAGGGTGACTGTACAGACATTGGGGTAGTGCCTATGCTTCAAAGGGCAAATTATAATTTTAAAAACCTTCTCACGCAGATTGCTCTATCCCGGCAGTGGGCCAGGGAACTCAAAATAATAACCCTTAATGGCCTGTGTCCAACAGAACAAGGAGGCATGGAGGCATGTACTACTTACCATGACTGGTGGAGGATACTCTTCAAGATGATTTCATTCCCCCATATACTGTACTTGCTGCAGAATTACCTGTATGATATACTAGCCTCCACATTTTGAGTACTGTAGTCCTCCAAACTGCCCTTTTTCTATGGGCAGGCATGCAAAGCCGGATCACGTTTCGTAAATGTGTCCACTCATGTTATGATGGAGGACTGGGCTTAGTGGATATCCAACTGTACTATGTGATTTCGTGATCACTAGGCACAAAACACTTAACGAAAGTCAGATGTACTTGGTTTGATGGATGTTCGACCTCACATCCTTAGGGGGGGTCTTACCCCATACTTTTTGCCTTTTACCTCCTGTTTGACTGTCTGCTTGCGAACTGAGATGACCCACTCTGTGGCTTCAGAGCTGGAATGTATTATATCATATGGGGTTCTCGACTTGCTCTACAGCCTCCGTACATGTAGAGACCTTCCACATGCCACGGAAACAACCTTGACATGCTGGCACCAAATTCTCAGGTGGATGAGCTGAGAGGGGGATTTTCAACACTGAGACCCCACTGTGACATGGTATATGGAGCCTACACTCGGCAGACCTTCAAGGTTTCCACTGCTGGGACAACATTGGAATATCTAAACTGGCAGATGTATAACAAGGAAGGCACATGAGATCCTTTACACAAATATTGGAGAACTATGACATGCATCAATCTCAATTCTATTGGTACCTCCATTTAAGTCACACTTTAGATGCCCACACACTGAGACTAGATACACTCTTGGAGTACAGCCCAGTGGATGACCAGTTAGTACGTGCTGCATTGGGGTTAAAGGAGATATCGCAACTTTACCAGGCCCTCATACTAAACACCCCAGATGTCCTTCAGCAGCTCAGTGAGTGATAGGTGCGGGATGTGTGTTCCTTAGACAAGATTGAGACAAATATGGCCCCTCACGCCCTAGTGGTAGTAATGCGCCTTAGACTAATTCAGTTATACTATTGTCAGTGGGTTTACTACCATCCCACCAAACTGCGTAACATGAAAGAGGGGGTTGAGTCCATAAGCCTCAGAGGCAAGGTCAACAACGAGAATCTTTTCCCACACAATCTGGTCTTGCCCAGTGGCACAAACGTATTGGTCACAAGTACACCATATATTATCAGACGTGATCACTAGGCACAAAACACTTGACCCAAAAACGGATATACTTGGTTTGATGGATGTTAGACCTGGCATCCTTAGGGTGGTCTTACCCCAGACTTTTCACCTTTTACCTCAGCTTTGTTGTTGTATCATTTGTTGGTCTTAGGACTCTGAACACCTTAGCACTGCTAACCAGTGCTGAAGTGCATGTGCTTCTCCCCTAAACATCGTAACATTTGTGTATCCTCAACTGGCATATTTAAGTTACTTGTAAGTTCCTTGTAAAGTAGTTTACCCTATATTCAGAGCCTGTAGATTAAATGGCACTAGTGGGCCTGCAGCACTGAATGTAACACCCACTTCAGTAGCCCTTGAACAAGTCTCAGACCTGCCATCACAGAGCCTGTGTGTGCAGTTTCACTGCCACCTCGACTTGGCTTTCAAAACCTCTTTCCATGCCTTGAACTACCCTTTTCCTAAATATAAGTCACCCCTAAGCTAGGCCCTAGGTAGTTATTAGAGCAGGGTGCCATGTAAGTAAAAGGCAGGGCAAGTACGTTTAAGTTTTACATGTCCTGGTAATGAAAAACTGCCGAAGTCGTTTTTCATTACAGTGAGGCCGGTTTCTCTCATAGGCCAGCAGTTGAAATTCCTTAATATACTTTAAAGCTGAATTTCCTAATCAAAAAAGAGCAGCTGATCATGTTTTGTATCATTGAAATGGTAATGAAAAATCCTCCTTACTGGTAAAGTTGAATTTATTATTATTATTTTGGAAATGCCACTTTTAGAAAGTGGGCATTTCCCTGCTTTCACTGCTCTGTGTAACTGACAGCCTGTCTTCAATGCACGTCTGGTCTGGGTGAGAGCTACATTTGTACATTCCCTCCAGACACCCTCGACACAGGACACTCAACTGCATCTGCATTCATTTGCATACTGATGGGTCTTCCTGGGCAGAGAGGTGTAATGCTATATGTATTTGACCATCGATTCCATCGTGACAACTGACTTCATTTTGTGCTTAGCTTCACGTGCCATCACAGCAGCGGCACAGGTTTTTTCCACACCAAGCTTGTTTTCCATACAGAACGTGTTTGCACTTTTCTAACCAGCATAGGGTTACGTTGTGTTGGAACACAACATGGGGATGTGGAAGGTAGACGTGATAAGAGAGTCTCAGCCTGGGAATGTTTTCATCAAGGAAAAGTACAGCTCCTCTGGAATGCGCATTGGGGCCGTCCCGGTCCTTTGCCTGTTTTCGATGCGGACCAAGTTCCGCCAGGGAGGGGGAGATTGCTAGGATCTTCCGCTTGAGTTTGTTAAAGGTATATAAGGTGGGGAAACTTAGCACTGAGGTAGAAGGAGCTCGCCTGAACGTGGACGAATGGTTCAGGGAACAAATCCCATGCTGGGAAGACCTCCTGCCTCAGCAGTCCAGGGTTCCTCAGCTTGATGCTGGCTAGGATGAAGGATTCATCCAAAAATGGTGATGCATTTTAATTCTTAATTATCTAGCTTGACTATGCATATATATATATATATATATATATATATATATATATATATATATATATATATACACATATATGCAAAAAACAAGAGAAAACTTTGGTAAGTTCCCAAATTTAGGTGGAGAGCAGCTCCAGTAAGGAGTACCCTCCAACACCAGCGACACTCTAAATTTGCTCACCTCAAATGTCTGCTTTTCTAGCAAAGTTTTTATGCATAGGATCAGCACAGTGCTATCCACGCCCAGCTAGATAGAGACAAAGTATTTTGCCATTTGTACAGCAAAATCTTTAAGCATAGGATTGACACAGTGTCATCCTCGCCGAGCTGTAAGATGACAAAAGCCATTTACCACTCCAGGCACAATATTACAGCTTTGGACTGGTCAAATACCATCAAAGCCAACCTGGAATGAGTAAAGCAACCCTTGACACGTGTTTTGCTCATTAGAGCTCTTTAGAAGGGTTTAGGTTTGTCCAGACACAAGTTAGCACCCCATATAAGTCAAAACAAGGCCCTTTCAGGGTTAGAGTGGCGCATCAATTATGCAAAAAACAAGATAGAACTCTGGGAAGTTTCCAAATTTAGGTGGAGAGAAGTTTCAGTAAGGAGCAACCTGCAACACCAGTGACACTCTAAATTTGCTCACCTCAAATGTCTGCTTATCTAGCAAAGTTTTTAAGCATAGGACCAGCACAGTGCTATCCATGACGAGCTAGATAGAGACAAAGGTGGTCATCACAACCCTGGCAGTCGGTGTTAAAGCGGCGGTAAAACCGCCAACAGGCCGGCGGAAAACAAAATGGAATTACGACCGTGGCGGCAACCGCCAACATAGACACTCTAATAGACATTAACACTCTGACCGCCAAGGCGGTACAAACAAACACCGTGGCGGTAACCGACAACAGACAGGCGGAGAACAATGTACCGCCCACAGAATTACAATAGTCCAATCCGCCACCTTTTCCTGGGCGGATTCACAGCGAACAAAAACACGGCGGAAACAGGACTTGGAAGGGGAAACGCTCACCTCTACACATCCCACGAGGAAGCAGGACACCATGGAACCGGAACTTCAGATTCTACCAGCCTTTATCTTCCTGCTCCTCTACCAGGAGCAGGAACGCCGGCGGCGGTGACCACAGTGAGTACTGCACCTACGACACAGGGGATGGGGGTGGGAAAAAACAGTGACACACACATGCAACATGCAACACTCCCACCCCCACCCTCATCCACGACAACACACACACTAATACATCATGATACATTACAGTTACACCCCCCAAACTCCCACTAGAAGAATGCAAGGACAAAAGGAAATGAGTTGAATGATTGTAATATATCCAAAGACATTAATCATAAATATATACATCTATAAAGATATGCACACTATAAACAAATATATACACCAAGAATACAAGTCCAAGGTATTCCACTATCTTAGTCCATGGACCACTGGGCCCAAAAGGCATGGGCTAGGCTCACACTCAATACCCGAACAAGACGGAGAGAACACTGCTGGGGCATCAGATAGAAATAAAACAGGCACCTCAGGGGGAAGGGAAGGAGGGGCACCTCAGCCAGATGAGTGTATGACGCCAGATCCATGAGGGGGCTCCATGCCCACGGTTCAATCCTGGGGAGTGCAAAGCCACAGTCTCTCAAGTCTCTACAGTGGGTGGTTTGCCCACTGTTCAATCCTGGAGAGTGCAAAGCCACAGTCTCTCAAGTCTCTACAGTAGGTGGTTTGCCCACTGTTCAATTATGGGGAGTGCAAAGCCACAGTCTCTCAAGTGGATAACATTCTCCACTGGTTTCTGGAGGGGGCTTTGTGCCCAGAGTGCTTCATCCTGCCAAGGACTGTGTGAGTGGATGTGATACTCCACTGGTTCTGGAGGGGGCATTGTGCCCAGAGTGCACCATCCTGCCAAGGACTGAGGTAGTGGATGTGATACTCCACTGGTTCTGGAGGGGGCTTTGTGCCCACAGTGCTTCATCCTGCCAAGGACTGTGTGAGTGGATGTGATAATCCACTGGTTCTGGAGGGGGCATTGTGCCCAGAGTGCTTCATCCTGCCAAGGACTGAGGTAGTGGATGTGAAACTCCACTGGTTCTGGAGGGGGCTTTGTGCCCAGAGTGCTTCATCCTGCCAAGGACTGAGGTAGTGGATGTGAAACTCCACTGGTTCTGGAGGGGGCTTTGTGCCCAGAGTGATTCATCCTGCCAAGGACTGTGTGAGTGGATGTGATACTCCACTGGTTCTGGAGGGGGCATTGTGCCCAGAGTGCTTCATCCTGCTAAGGACTGTGTGAGTGGATGTGATACTCCACTGGTTCTGGAGGAGGGCATTGTGCCCAGAGTGCTTCATCTTGCCAAGGACTGAGGTAGTGGATGTGAAACTCCACTGGTTCTGGAGGGGGTTTTGTGCCCAGAGTGCTTCATCCTGCCAAGGACTGTGTGAGTGGATGTGATACTCCACTGGTTCTGGAGGGGGCATTGTGCCTAGAGTGCTTAATCCAGCTAGTGGCGGCCTCAGTAGCGTCGGAATCTTTGGCGCTCACTGGCCTGCGGTGCTGGTGGCGGCGGTGTCCTGGGCAGCGGTGCTGGTGGCGGAGGTGTCCTGGGCAGCAGTGCTGGTGGCAGTGGTGTCCTGGGCAGCGGTGCTGGTGGCGGCGGTTTTCCTGGGCAGCGGTGCTGGTGGCGGCGGTGCTGGTGGTGTTCTGGGCAGCGGTGCTGGTGACGGGCTTGTCCGCCGTGCAGATTTTCCCAGACTTGCTGGTTTTACTGTGCCCCTTCCCCACCTTGGATGGTGGTGCAGCTGTATCCACACTCTCAACTGTACCCCTGGGAGCGGCTTTGAAGGCTGATTTCTTTCCTCTCTCCCGCCGGGCACTGGCCAACTTTTTGTGCTTTACAGGTGGGGGACTGTCCGTGCTGTGGCTCCTTGCCACACTGGCTGCCCTGCTGCCTGGCGCACTCCAGAAGCCGGTTACTACTGGCACCACTGGTTCCGCAGATGTTGTGGCGGAGGTGCTGGGTTGGGACCTGGAGAGGTGGGCCCTAGGAGACTGAAGGGGGGAGGTGAGGGGAAGAGTTCAAGGGTGGACAGGAAAAGTTTTTGGGGAACACTGGGATGGGTCGATGGAGGGGGTTTGGGAGTGGAGGAAGAGGTAGTGGTTGTAGGAGGTGTACGTTTGCTGACTTTGGGTGAAGGTGCATGGGCTGGAGGCTGTCGTGAGGTGGATGGCTGTTGGGTGGGTGTGTGGCTGCGTTTGTGTAGTTTGGGAGCAGGGCTCACAGACACACTGGTAGAGGACAAAGGGGATGTGTGAATGGTAGTGGGGGTGGTGACTGTACGTGAGCGGGGTGTGGTGGTGGGTGTGCTTGTGATGGACGTAGTGGCTGAGGATGTAGTGCATGCAAGTGTGAGTGGAGATGAGACAGGGAGGGAGGAGGGAGACGTGGAGGAGGGGGACACAGTGGAGGCAGTGGATGTTGCTGTGTCTGCATGTGTATGATGCTTGCGTGAGTGCCTGTGGGGTGTGTGGTGCTTATGTTTGCCAGAGCTTCCCTTGTGTGTTGAGGTGTGTGCATGCTGGTCTGATGGTGTGCTTGGGATAGGCTGAGGTACAGGGGTTTGGGTCTGGGTGGAGGAAGTTGGAGGGGGGAGGCTAAAGACAGGGACAATGGCTGCCATCAGTGCTGAAGTCAGAGTCTGAAAAGCTCGCTGTTGGGCGGCCTGACCAGAATGAATGCCCTCCAGGTATGCATTGGTTTGTTGCAACTGCCTCTCTGCACCCTGGATGGCATTCAAAATGGTAGACTGCCCAACAGTGAGGGACCTGAGGAGGTCAATGGCCTCCTCACGGAGGACAGCAGGGGTGACAGGGGCAGGGGCTTAGGTGCCTGGGGCGAAGGAGATGCCCACCCTCCTGGGTGAGCGGGCACGGGATACATGCTGAGGGGCTGCTGGGAGGGTGGTGCTGGTACGGGGTGGCGGCTGTACCTGTAGATGTGGGGGGCACAGATGGGCCCGCCACCGCAAGGGAGCTCCCATCAGAGGAGGAGTCCATATCGCTGGTCTCAGCTCCTGTCCCCGCCGTGGAGCTCTCATCGCCCTCCGTCCCACTGGTGAATTCAGACTCCGTTGTGTCACCCTCCAGGGCCATGTGGGATGCAGCTCCCTCCTGCTCCGGTGCCGCTGCTCCTCCGCCTGATGATGCTATTTCACACAAGAACAGGGAGACCACAGAAAGGGGGTGGAGACAGAAGAAAGACATGTTGAGTGCATGCAATATCGCCACCGTTGGCGGACACTAGAGACACAGAACCCCCCTGCACTACGTCATGCACTTGGAGTTCCCTAATCAATCCCAGGTACATGGGTTACAAGGCTATGCCCGATTGCTGCACACATGGATGTCACAGGATCCTGACTAGGTGTAGTTGGCACTGTACACATGTGGGGTGGGGTGCCATAGGGCCTGCCTTAAGAAGGGACCTTGCCTACTAAACTCGCCCTGGCCGAGGGGAACCCACAGCCCACCTCCCCCACCCAGACACCTCCAATGCGCACTGAATCAGCAGAATGAGAGTGTACTCACCCCCTTGTAGCTGCTGTGATGCCCTCAAGCACCCATCCAACTCCGGGTACGCCACCGCCAGGATCCTGAACATCAGGGGGGTCATGGTGCGACGGGCACCCCTCCCACAGTCGGAGGCCAATCCCAGCTGGACCTCCGCCATCTTCTTGCTCCAGCGGCGAATGTCCTCCCATCTTTTCCAGCAGTGGGTGCTCCATCTGTGGTAGACCCCCAGGGTCCAGACTTCCTTGGCGATGGCACGCCAAATGTCCTTCTGGTGGGCGCTGACCTACAGGAATGGTACAGGGGAAAAAGGAGAAGATATTACCGTCCGCACCATGATAGTCATTGGCCCGCATCCCTACCCTTGCCATGACGCACATGCACTCACCGTCGTTTCATGCACGCCTCATTCTCACCCCCCACTATCTTTCATCCACACCACTCCACACAGGCATTGCCCATACAGCATGCTCACAGTGTACTTACCTGTTTGTCTGGAGGACCATAGAGTAGCGTGTACTGGGGGAGGACCTCATCCACTAGTTTCTCCAACTCCTCTGTGCTGAAGGCAGGGGCCCTTTCCCAAGACACACGAGCCATTGTCTCTTCCAGACTGAGGTCACAGCAGCACTTGCAGTGTAGGTCCTCTCCTGCAGAAGATCAGGTATCAAGTGATTGAACAGAGAGAAAATGGCAGTCACGTCCGCGGCGGCGCGTACCGTCACCGCCGGCGTACATCGTCATTGGCTCCTGAGACCCATAGGGTCCAATGTTAACCAATGCAGGATTGCGCCGCGGTCTTCGACCGCCTACCGCGACGGTGTACAATGCCAGCACAGTTACCTCATATCCCCTTGTCCCACTTTACAGGTCAGGCAGCCGCCATTTCAGGGGGCCACATGGCATTATTTTGGACTGCGTCACACATATCTAGGCCTTGCTTAAACACTAATACGAGCATTTGTTGATTTGCTAATATTTTCCAATTAAGCTGTGTTTACGTACCTCAGAGTTGGTTGACTCTCTGCTCGCCGTTCTCCTCCAGAGGCACCGTCCGCTGGGGCATGTGAGGAGATGGCGTCATCCTCCGGTGTACAGACCGCTGGTGGACCTGTCGACAATGGAGGAGCGACATGTGATCATCACCTATAGACTTGATCGTACCACGATCCTGGAACTGTGTTCCCAGTGGGACCCAGACCTGATGTCAGCTATCCGCCATCCCACAGGAATCCCCCCTCAAGTGCAGGTGCTGTCAGTACTCCATTTTCTAGCAAGTGGGTCTTTTCAAAATACAGTGGGCATAGCACCAGGGATGTCCCAGCCTATGTTTTCCAATGTGTTGTCCAGAGTGTTGTCTGCCCTGCTGAAACACATGCGGAGCTACATCGTTTTTCCTCAGGTGGAGGATTTGCCCATAGTGAAAGGTAATTTCTATGCCCTGGGACATATCCCCAACATCATAGGTGCCATTGATGGGACACATGTTGCCTTGGTCCCCCCACGCAGGAGTGAACAGGTGTACAGAAACCGGAAGAGTTGCCATTCAATGAATGTGCATATGGTGTGTTTGGCAGACCAGTACATCTCCCATGTGAATGCCAAATTTCCTGGCTCATTGCATGACGTTTATATTCTATGGAATAGCAGCATCCCTTATGTGATGGGGCAACTCCAGAGGCACTGTGTGTGACTATTAGGTGAGGACATGGACCCAATACAGTGTGACTAGGTGTTTGGATCTGGGGATGTCCCTATGAGTTAGTGTGTGTCTAACTGTTGTCCCTCGACATTTGCAGGGGACTCTGGTTACCCCACCCTGTCATGGCTACTGACTCCAGTGACGAATCCCAGGACAAGGGCGGAGAAAAGCTACAATGGGGGAACTAGGAGGATTGTAGAGCCAACCTACAGCCTCCTGAAGGCCAGGTTCAGGTGCCTCCATATGACAGGTGGTTCCCTATTCTACTCACCAAGAAGGTGTGCCAGATCATCATGGTGTATGCTTCACAACTTGGTTTTGCAACGACAGGTGACTTTTCTGCAGGAGGATGGTCCAGATGGAGGTGTTGTGGCAGGTGTGGAGCCTGTGGACAGTAAAGACGAGGAAGCAGAAAAAGAGGACATAGACCACAGGAACCTGCAATACTTCCAGAGAGACACAGGTAAGAAGACAACACTGGCTGCTACATCTGATTTAATTCTACTACCTCTCATCTGTCTGTCATTTTCACCCAGTGTATGGTCACTGAGTTGTCACTTTCCCTTTCGATTTCACAGATGTGGGTCTCACTGTGTGACATCTGCTTTGTTTCCGCATGGACTAGAGCTGTGTGACATAGGTATGTTGACGATAGAATGGACATTGCTATTTCCCTCAGTTATTGTAAATACACAATTGTGAAAGCACAGACTGACTCCAGATTGTTTTGTGATTTAAGGGTGTTTATTTAAGTGCTAAATAGTGGAGGAGGTTGTAAAATGGTCCGGGGTGATGGTGAAGGAATGTCCATGGCAGAGTCCAGTCTATTAGTCTCACAGGTGCATTGTCCAAAGGGGCATAGGAAGTGGAGTTGGGGCAATTTAAGTATGGACAGGGTGACAACGTGAGACAGAAGGATGACAATCAGGGTGGTCTCATTTCTTGGCGGAGGTCTTTGCATTGTTCTCTGTCTTTGTCCTGGATCTCAGGGACCGCTTGCGGGGTGGTTCTCCATCTGCAGAGGGTGGGGTGCTGGTGTGGTGGTCCTGTGGTGGTGCCTCCTGTCCACTAGCGCCGACTGAGGTGGTGGGCAGTTCATCATCCAGGCTAGTGTCAGGGGCCCCTTGTTGTGCCACAGTGTCCCTCCTGGTGTTGACATCTCGTAATCGGCCACAATACAGACACCCACACAAGTCCACCACAACAAGGTCAGTGATAAACTGGCGATAGCAAAACCTACACCGTCACGCCAACAGAACTACGCCCACAGTATCACGACACACGAATCAACGTGGCGGTCTTTCAACCGCGGTAATCCATTGGTGGTACACACCGCCGGGCTCAAAATACACACACACTTACAAAATACAACCACATTGGCCAATTCAAAATACACACACCTGATACACATACACACAGCACACCCACATACTCTCACCACTATAAAACACACACCCACATTACCCACAACCTCTTACAATGAATTTTTGTGAAGACGCACAGAGAGAGAGAATAGCAAACACAACACCAGCATCCACAGGCACACAACACCATCACTCATACAACATCCATGCACCTCAAAGAACACACACCAACACAACACAACACACAGCACAACAAACATCACCTCACACATCACCCACACCACATTATGGCACCTCAAGGACACCCTAGGTTTTCTGAGGAGGAGCTCAGGGTGATGGTGGAGGAAATCTTCTGGGTCGAGCCACAGCTTTTCGGATCACAGGTGCAGCATACCTCCATTGCTAGGAAGACGGGAGCCATGGCGAAGAATTGTCGACAGGGTCAATGCAGTGGGACAGCACCCCAGAACACGGGATGACATCAGGAAGAGATGGAACGACCTACGGGGGAAGCTGCATTCCATGGTATCCAGACACCAGGTAGCAGTACAGAGGACTGGCGGTGGACCCCCACCTCCTCTCCCACAACTAACAACATGGGAGGAGCAAGTCTTTGCAATACTGCATCCTGAGGGCCTCGCAGGACTGGACTCTGGTAAGGCAAATCTTTACTACTTTATCCCCCCACCCTACCTGCATGCCATCACAAACTCCTACCCCAACTCTCACCCCCATCACTCCACCACCTCACATATGCCCCACCATCACAACCCACCCATCCCAATACCAAGCCCTGCATGCAACACCTATGCATGGACCCCCATCACCAAAGCATGTACAGTACAGATACCCCGCAAGGGCCCAAAATCACTAATCACACAAGGGCAAACACAATAATGCAAGCACAGGAGTAGAGGGTAACTCACCCATTGCACAAGTTGGCACACACAGATACAATAACTATGCATTTACACCCCAACAGGACCCATTCCCAACGTCACCAGACAGGAGGTGCCAGACATATCCAGTCCCCCCACAGAAGAGGCCCACAGTGATGACAGCAGCTCTGCACGCCTGGATCAAGATGACCAGCCCGGCCCATCAGGGACCTCTGGACAGTCGGTTCCCCGGCCACAGTCACAAACCACCACTGAACCCCCCCTCAGGAAACACCACCACAGCACCCACCCAGCGGGCCCATCCCTCAGGACATGTCAACCAGCAGTGTGTCCACGACTACAGGGACCCCAGGCAAACCCACCAACCCAAGATAATCAGGGACCTGGGGTCAGTGGCAGTGGGCACACGGTTCAGGGGATAGAGGCACAGGATAACAGGGAAACTGGGAGGACTGCTGTGCAACAGGGGGAGGACAGGCCCAGGGAACCCACTCTCCATGAGGCACTCTCCAACATCATGGGAGCATACCATCATTCCCAGGAGACCATGGGCATGGTACTGGCCAAGTTTCATGAGACCCAGTGACTGCAGGAGGAACACTACCTGGGGATCAGGGAGGACTTGAAGTCCATCAACACCACCCTGGTCACCATTGCAGGGGTGCTGGCAGACATGGCCAACACCATGAGGGACACAGTGGGACACAAACGGGCCGGTGACACTAGACTGGACGATGAACAGCCCTCCACCTCTGCCGGTGCTAGTGGGCAGGAGGAACCGCGACAGGAACAACAGGCCACCGGCACCCCACCCCCTGCAGAAGGAGAACTACCCCGCAAACAATCCCTGAGATCCAGGAACAAGACAGAGGACATTGCCAACACCCCCGCCAGGAAATAAGACTCTCCTGATTGTCACCCTTTTGTCCCACTGTGTCACCCTGTCCCACTGTGTCACCCTAATGAACTGCCATTACTCCACTTCCTATGCCCCCTTGGACAATGCACCTGTGATGCACCTGGACTCTACCATGGACATTCCTCCACCATCTCCCCAGCCCATTGCACAGCCCCCTCCAATTAGTAGCACAGAAATAAACACCTTTGAATCACAAATCAATCTGGAGTCAGTCTGTACTTTCACAAATGTGTAATTGCAACCTCTCAGAAAAATAGCAATGTCCATGTTCTGTTCACATACCAATGTACGACAGTTGTTGGGCATCAGTAAACATAGCAGAAGGCAGAAAGTGGGACTCAGATCTGTGAAATGGAAAGCCAAAGTGACAAGTCAGGGTCTATACACAGAGGTAAAAAGGCAGATTCATGCAATGTCCAACAGTAGTATGATATGAGAGGAGCAGTGCCAGTCTCTTACCTGTTTCTCACTGGAAGTATTGCATGATGATGTTGTTTCGGTTGTCTATATCTTCTTCTTCTGCCTCCTCTTCTTCACTGTCCACAGGCTCCACAGCTGCCACAAGACCAACATCAGGCCCATCCTCCGGCAGAAAAGGCACCTGGAGTCGCAAAGCCAGGTTGTGCAACATACAGCATGCCACGATTATCTGGCACACCTTCTTCGTGAGTAGTATAGGGAGCCACCTGTCAAATGGAAGCACCAGAATTTGGCCTTCAGGAGGCCGAAAGTCCGCTCAATTATCCTCCTTGATCGCCCATGTGCCTCATTGTAGTGTTCCTCTGCCCTTGTCCTGGGATTCTTCACTGGGGTCAGTAGCCGTGACATGTTGGGGTAACCAGTCACCTGCAAATATTGAGGGACAACTGTTAGACATACTCCAACCCTTAGGGAGTCTTCCATACCTAGACACCTATGTCAACTGTATTGGGACCTTGGGCTTACCTATTAGCCACACATGGTGCCTCTGGAGTTGGCCCATCACATGAGGGATGCTGCTATTCCTCAAAATGTAAGCGTCATGCACTGAGCCAGAATACTTGGCATTCACATCGGAGATGTACTGGTCTGCCAAAAACACCATTTGCACATTCATAGAATGGTAGCTTTTGCGGTTTCTGTACACCTGTTCAATCCTGCGGGGGGGACAAACGCCACATGTGTACCATCAGTGGCAACACTGATGTTGGGGATATGTCCCAGGGCATAGAAGTCACCTTTCACTGTGGGCAAATCCTCCACCTGAGGGAAAACGATGCAGGGCAGAAAACACTCTGGACAACACGTTAGAGAAGATTGGCTGTGACAACACTGATGCCATGGCCACTGTTGTTTGAAAGGACCCACTGGGCAGGAAATGGAGTACTGACAGGACCTGCACTAGAGGGGGGACTCCTATGGGATGGCGGATAGCTGACATCAGGTCTCGCTCCAACTGGGCACACAGTTCCTGGATTGTGGCACGATCAAGTCTGTAGGTGATAATGATATGTCTGTCTTCCATTGTCGACAGGTCCACCAAGGGTCTGTATACCGGAGGATGACGCCATCTCACCACCTGCCCCAGCGGAAGTGCCCTATGGAGGAGAAGGGTGAGCAGAGGGTCATACACCATATAGCTTGAGCAAGGGTGTTTAGAACAATCGTGATGTAATCGCTGTGTCGCTGTCTGTCCGTATTCCTGGCCTAAAGTGCTGTGATGCAGTTAGTTGCCCTGTCATGTGCCCCCCTGAATTGGCGGCTGCCTGACCTGTAAGAAGGGACAAGGGGAAATGAAGTAACTGCGCTGGCGCTGTGCTGCGTCGCGGTAGGCAGTCGAAGACCACTGCGCAAATCAGCATTGGTTATCATTGGGCCCTATGGGTTCCAGGAGCCAATGACGATGTACGCCGGCGGTGACGGTTCGCACTGCCGCAGACGTGACCGCCATTTTCTATCTGTTCACTCACTTGATACCTGACCTTCAACAGGAGAGGACCTACACTGCAAGTGCTGCTGTGACCTGAGTCTGGAAGCGACAATGGCTACAGTGTCTGGGGAAAGGGCCCCTGCCTTCACCGTGGAGGAGTTGGAGAAGCTGGTGGCTGGGGTCCTCCCCCAGTACACGCTACTCTACGGTCCTCCAGACACACAGGTGAGTACACTGTGAGCATGATGCATGGGACATGAATGTATGGAGTGGCGTGGATGGTAGATACAGGGGGAGGCAGAGGCCAGCATGTGAGGATGGTCAGTGTATGTTTTTCTGGGCCAGGATGGGAGGTTTGTGGCCAATGAGTAAGAAGAACCGGACGGGGGAGTAACATCCAGTCTTACTTCACTTTTCCTCTAGGTCAGCGCCCACCAGAAGAAAGGTACTTGGCGTGCCATCGCCAAGGAAGTGCGGACCCTGGGGTTCTACCATAGACGGAGCACCCACTGTTGCAAAAGATGGGAGGACCTGCTCCGCTGGTGCAAGAAGGTGGCGGAGGCCCAGCTTGGGATGTCCTCCCAATGTGGAAGGGGTGCCCATCGCACCATGACCCCACTGATGTACCGGATCCAGGCGGTGGCATATCCTGAGTTGGATGGGCGCTTAAGGGCATCACAGCAGCCACAAAGGGTGAGTACACTCTCATTCAGCTGACTGTTTGCAATTTATGAGGTTTCTGGGTGGTGGAAGTGGGCTGTGGGTTCCCCTAGGCCAGGGCAAACGTGCCAGGGTAGATACATTGTTAGGCAGGCTCAGTTTCACTCCAAACCCAAAAGTGGTAGTGGCCCTCTACACCTAGTCAGGCTCCTGTGGGTTCCAGGTGTGCATCAAATGGGTCTAGGTAGAGTCCCCCATGGGCCTGTGCTTTTCCCCTGAACTGTTAGTGCATGGGCTAGTGCATAGGGCTGCTCCCTGGGTGTTGTGTCCGCCAACGGTAGTGGTGTTGCAGGCATTGACCATGTGTCTCTTCTGTCTTTCCTCCCCTTTTTGATTTTTCACCCTGTCCTTGTGTGCATTAGCATTATCTGGTGGAGGAGCATTGGCACCGGAGCAGGAGGGAGCTGCAACCCACATGGCCCTGGAGCGTGAATGTATGGAGTCTGAAGGCACCAGTGGGACGGAGGGCGAGGGGAGCTCCACGACGGGGACAGGAGAAGACACCAGTGACAGCGACTCCTCCTCTGATGGGAGCTCCCTTGCGGTGGCGGGCACCTCTGTGCCCACCTCATCAGCAGGTACAGCCGCCACCCCCTACCAGCACCGCCCTCCCAGCAGCCCCTCAGCGTGGTTCCTGTGCCCGCTCACCCAGGAGGGTGGACTTCTCCTTCACCCCAGGCACCTCAGGCACTGCCCCAGTCAGCCCTGCTACCCTCAGTGAGGAGGCTATTGACCTTGTGAGATCCCTCACTGTTGGGCAATCAACCATTTTGAATGCCATCCAGGGTGTCGAGAGGCATTTGCAACAGACAAATGCATACCTGGAGGGCATTCATTCTTTCATGGTAGCCCAACAGAGAGCATTTCAGGCTCTGGCCTCAGCACTGATGGCATCCATTTTCCCTGTGTCCAGCCTCCCCACTCCAACTTCCACTACCCAGACCCAATCGCCTGTCCCTCAGCCTATCCCAAGCTCACCATCAGACCAGCATGCACACTCATCAACACACAAGAGTGGACATGGCAAACATAAGCACCACACATCCCACAGGCACTCACACAAGCACCATCCCCATGCAGACACGCCAACATCCACTGCCTCCACTGTGTCCCCCTCCTCCACGTCCCCCTCCTCCCTCCCAGTCTTGTCTCCACTCACACCTACAGGCAGTACATCCTCAGCCACTACCTCCATCACCAGCAAGCTCATCACCACACACCGCTCATGTGCAATCACCACCCCCACTACCATTCACATGTCCCCTGTGTCCTCTCCCAGTGTGTCTGTGAGCCCTCCTCCCAAACTACACAAACTCAGGCACACACCCACTCAACAGCCATCCACCTCACAACAGCCTCCAGCCCATTCACCCTCACCCAAACTCAGCAGACATATACCTCCTACAACCACTACCTCTTTCTCCACTCCCAAACCCCCTTCTTCCTCCCGTCCCAGTGTGTCTAAAACGTTTTCCTGGCTAACATTGACCTCTTCCGTACACCTCCCCCTGTCGCCCTTCCCCTAGGGCCAGGATGTCCAGATCCTAGCCCAGCACCGGAGCTACCAAATCCTCGAGCACTGTGGTCCCTGCAAGTCCAGTAACATCGCGGGTGGCACCCATCAGGGCTGCCAGTGTGCCACCTAGCGAGGCCATGGATCACCCTATTCGGCCACCTGCCAAGGTGAAGAAGGGGCCCACATGCCATAGGAAAAAGCTGCACCAACCACCCAGCAAGGTCTCCTCCAAGACAAAAGAGGACAGTGCCAAGGTCCCAGCAGCGACTTCCAAGGTGGGGAAGGAACACAAGGCTAAAGGGAAGTCAGCTTAGGGCACGGAGCCTCCGGGTGAGGGACTGGTGTCACCCCTTCTGCCAATCAGAACAGCAACCTGTACGGCGGTGGCCACCGCTGCAACCAACGCCATCTGCACTGCCACCTGCACATCTGCTGCCTCTGCAACTGTCCCCAGCATCATCCCCAGTGGGCAGCCGTCCAAGGCTGCAGAAGACGTCCTGCTGTCTCCCTCGACAGGTGCTGACACATGCACCACCGGCAGTATCTCTGCCGCAGACACTGCTGCAACCACCTCCACCTGCCCCGCGACATGCACAGACAGTGCCATCACAGCCGACATGTACAACATTCCCAGTGGACAGACGACCGAGGCTGCAGGAGACGTCCTGGACCCTGCACAGACTACATGAGGCACCACAACGAGCACTGTTAGTACCAGCAGTTGGCAGGCAAAGTCACAGCAGGGTGGAGTGTGTCTCTGACTCCATGGAGTATCATGCTAACTGTTCCCAGAAAATCTTGTGGCACACACACCCAGGTGAGGGAATGGGAACTGCACACACCATGTGCAGCACTCTGGGCACCAAGCCCCCCCCTCCCCAGAACCAGTGGAGAAAAGCATCCACTACCCCAGTCCTTGGAAGGATGAAGCACTCTGGGCACAAAGCCCCCGTCCAGAACCAGTGGAGAAAAGCATCCAGAACCTGTGGAACATGTCACCCACTTGAAAGACTGTGCTTTGCACTGCACAGGACCAAACAGTGGGAAAACCACCCACTTGAGAGGCTTGTGAGACTGTGGCTTTGCACTCCCCAGGACCAATCAGTGGGCAAACCACCCACTTGAGAGACTTGTGAGACTGCCCCTCCAGAACCAGTGCAGAAAAGCATCCACTACCCCAGTCCTTGGCAGGATCAAGCACTCTGGGCACAAAGCCCCCTCCAAAACTGGTGGAGAAAAGCGTCCACTACCTCAGTCATTGGCAGGATGAAGCACTCTGGGCACAAAGCCCCCTCCAGACCCAGCGGAGAAAAGCATCCAATCACCCTATCCTTGGCAGGATGAAGCACTCTGGTCAAAAAGCCCCCTCCGGAACCAGTGGAGAAAAGCATCCAGAACCTGTGGAACATTTCACCCACTTGAAAGACTGTGGCTTTGCACTGGCCAGGACCAAACAGTTGGCAAACCACCCACTTGAGAGGCTTGTGAGACTGTGGCTTTGCACTCCCCAGGACCAATCAGTGGGCAAACCACCCACTTGAGAGACTTGTGAGACTGTGGCTTTGCACTCCCCAGGACCAATCAGTGGGCATGGAGCCCCCTCGTGGAGCAGTGGCGTTGTCCCTTCATCCGGCTGAGGTGCCCCCCCTCCCCATCCCCCTGAGGTGCCTGTTTTTTTTAGACCTGATACCCCAGCAGTGTTCTCTCTGTTTAGAGGCAGGTATCATGTGTGGGCTTCGCCCATGCATTGTGGGACCACTGGTCCACGGACAATGAATAGAACACTATCCAGACTTGAGTAGTTGCTGTACATATTTGTATATTTTGATCTTTTACAGACCTGTTTACCTATCTGGATTTTCGATGATTACACTTGTTACAATCATTTCATTTTGTCCTTGCGTTCTTCCAGGGGGTGACGGGGTGTAAATGTAATGTTGCTGCATGTGTTAGTGTGTATGGTGTTGTGGGTGAGGGTGGGGGTGTTGCGTGTTGTGTGTGTGTGTGTCACTCTCTTTTTCCTCCTGCTGTGTGCTAGGTGCAGTACTCACCGTGGTCGTCGCCACCATCTTTGCTACTCCTGGTAGAAGAGGAGGTAAACCAACATTGGTAACACCTGTAACTCAGGCTCCATGGCGTCCTGGTTCCTCCTAGGGTGTTGAGAGGTGGGTGGTTTCTGTTCCAAAGACTGTTTCTGTTGTGATTTTGATGGCGTTGGTACCACCCCGGAAAAGGTGGCGGATTGGTGCCTTGTAATACAGTGGGCGGTACATTGTCTTCCCCCTGTCTTGTGGCGGTTACCGCTGCGGTGTTTGATTCTACCGGCGTGGCGGTCGGAGTGTTAAAGTGGCTGTCTGTATTGGCGGTTTCTGCCATGGTCGTGATTCCATTTTTTTTACCGACGGCCTGTTGGCGGTATTACCGCCGCTTTAACATCGACCACCAGGGTTGTAATGAGGGCCAAAGTCTTTTGCCATTTGTACAGCAAAATCTTTAAGCATAGGATTGACACAGTGTCAACCTCGCTGAGCTGTAAAATGACAAAAGCCATTTACCACTCCAGGCACAGTATTACAGCTTTGGACTGGTCAAATACCATTCAATCCAACCTGGAATGAGTAAAGCAACCCCTGACATGTGTTTCGCTCTCATTAGAGCTCTTCAGAGGGGTTTAGCTTTGTCCAGACACAAGGGAGCACCCATTATAAGTCAAGACAAGGCCCTTTCAGGGTTAGAGTGACACATAACTATATATATATATATATATATATATATATATATATATATATATATATATTCACTGCATATATTCACTGTTGATGTATTGCACATGTTCTGTCTGTCATTGTTTAACTCCTGTGAGTATTCTGGCATCTACACGTGTTTTACTGCATTGAAGTTAAATGCTCATGTTCATATTTTTGTGTGCTTTTATTTGATTTCTTTGAAGTGCCTTAATAAATTAATTACTCAGACTAAGAGTGCTGCATTCTTTGGCTTCATTTCCTCTTAGTTTAAAGTAGGGGCAACACAAGAGGATGGGAAGGGCTCACACTTATACTTCAAAGGGTAGTGGCCTGAGCCCACACAAAGGGCTGATTACCCCCAGCTGCTAGTTTGGAGCCAGGGTTGGGATGGAGGGAGGGCCTGTGCACTTTAGAGAGATTCTTTAAAGACATTCCCCACATCAAAGGCACTTTTGGATATAAGTACTGGGTCTCTGCCCCCCCCAAATCATATCACTACTGGACCTGGGAAGATATCTCTTGGAGTGAAGACTGTTGTACTGTAAGGATTGCCACTCTGTCTAGACTGACTGATCCAAGGAACTGCTTCTCTGCGTTGTTGAGCAGCCCTGCTGATCTCAGACCTTTTGAGAACAAAGGCTAGACACATCTTTCTGACCCAGAGTATCTCCAAGGGCTTGCTTGCTCGCTTCCTGTTCTTCTGCAGTCTCAGGTACATCAAACACTGCTTGCAAATCTCCTGGTGCTGCTTGACTCTGCCATCTGTAAAGCCTACCCTAGCCTTCAGTGCTCCTCTCCAGTCCTGGCCCTCAGAAGTGCGTTCTACAGCTGAGTCCTGCAAAAACCGATGCATCACGAGTGTGTGAAAAATGTTGTTGCATCGCTCCTTCGACGCCAATGCAAGACTGCTTGATGACAGCGAATTCACAGCCTGTGAGGTGCAACGATGATGCTCTGTGCGGCTCGGCGACGACTCATGCATTCACTTCAATGGAGCTCAATGACTATGCAGTGACCTGACTGCTTGGAGAATACCGACGTACCTCTTTACCCCCATCAAAAGTACTGCTTCAGTGGACCTAGCATAGGTTCTGTAGCTGGCCTACCCTCCATCGTGGTCACTTTAAGCTTTGGATTTGCACCAGTCTCTCACAACCTCAGGTAATCTTTTGACCTAAGCACTATTTCGCGTTTAATTTAAAAAAAATCATATCTCGACTTCTACTGATTAGAAGTTTGTTGTTTTTTGTCTTGTTTTACTCAGATAAATACTCTCTATTGTTCTAAACTGGTGTGGAGTCTTTTACTGTGTGTGTATATGTTGCCAGATATTTTACACATTACCTCTTAAGTTAAGCACGCCTGCTCTGTGCCAAGCTACTAGAGGGTGAGCACAGGTTAATTTAGGTTGTGTAATTGACCTACATTGACTAGAACTGTGGGCCTTACTTGGATAAAGTGAATATCTCTGCCAAATAGAGACCCAGGTGCATATGTACACGCCCCTACCTCCACTGGAGAATCACTTTTTTTGATGCTTTAGTGGTACAGTGCACTGGCCCATATTCACAAGGCCACGCAAAGCCACCTTGCATGATTTTCCATGGGCTTGTAAATATGGCCCCCTTTCACGTATTACTGTGTGTGAAAGGAGAGTTCCATGGGTATTGCTGTGGGTGTTCCCAAGCAACACCCATGGTATCTGACGTATTCCCAGATTTACAAGGCTGCAAATGCGTCCAATTCCTACACCACCCCAGGGATAGCATAAAATGTGCACAACGAGGAGAAATAGCTTTATTTCTCCTCGTTGTTTCCTCTTTCTATGTGTGCTGCATTCTTCAGCACTCATAGAAGGAGGAAAATGCCATTAATTATTGTTTACGTGCAGGAAGGGAAACCTTCCTGCGCATAAACAATCCTCCCTGCTATGCAGGCACCCTTGCACCATGGTGCAAGGAAGCCTGTGTTGGTGCTAGGCTGCCAACTGTACACCAGCGCTGACGAAATTACAGGGATGGATCTCATTGTGTGTAAATACAATGCATTCCTGCACTTTCCTAATGACGAAGCTCGGTGCTGCAAGATGGCTTTCGGCTCTGGGCTGAGTCATTATTTGTAGATGTGCTGTTAGATTTTTCATCCTTGGCGTGGTCTCCCTCAACTTTTTGCCTCTGTTACCCAGGTTGTTGATGTGTGCTGGACTCTGTTTTTGCTGTTTTTGTTACTCTGGGCACTTTACCGCTGCTAACCAGTGCTAAAGGGCAAGTCCTCCTTCACAAAATGTGTATGTAATTGGCTTATCCATGATTGTCATATTTGATTTACTAGTAAGTCCCTAGTAAAGTGCCCTAAAGGTGCCCAGCGCCTATAAATCAAATGCTACTAGTGGGCCTGCAGCACTGGTTGTGCCACCCACATTAGTAGTCCTGTAATCATGTCTCAGACCTGCCACTGCAGTGTCTGTGTGTGCAGTTTCTAACTGTAAATTCTACTTGGCAAGTGTACCCACTTGCCAGGCCTAAACCTTCCCTTTTCTTACATGTAAGGCACCCCTAAGGTAGGCCTTTGGTAGCCCCAAGTGCAGGGTGCAGTGTATTGTTAAGGTAGGACATATAGTAATGTGGTTTATATGTTCTGACAGTGAAATAGTGCTAAATTAGTTTTTCACTGTTTTCACTGTTGCAAGGCCTGTCAGTCTCATAATTTAACATGGGGGCTACCTTTAAATTTGATTAAAGTGTAGATTCCCTTTGGGAGCAGAAGGATATGTGGAGTTTGGGGTCTCTGAGCTCACAATTTAAAAATACATCTTTTAGTAAGGTTGATTTTAAGATTGTGTGTTTGAAAATGCCACTTTTAGAAAGTGAGCATTTTCTTGCTTATACCATTTCCGTGACTGTGCCTTTTTGTGGATTCCCTGTCTGGGTCAGTTTGACAGTTGGGCTGGTTGCACCTCACACTAGACAATGACACAAAGGGAGCTGGGGTGTAGTCTGCATTTCTTGATAAGCCATCTGTGCTGGGAGGGAGGGGAGGAGTGGTCACTTGCACCTGAAAGGGCTGTGCCTGCCTTCACACAATGCAGTCTCCAACCCCCTGGTGAGTGTCTGGGGCCTTGCCTGGGCAAGGCAGGATTTCACAATCAAGAGAGACTTTGCTTTGAAGTAGGCCTACTTCAAAGGAGAAAATGGGTATAAGAAGGGCACCCAAAACCACAGACTTTAGATCACATCTGGAAACCAAGAGGAACCTCTGCCTGGAGAAGAGCTGAAGACTTGAGGAAGAAGAGCTGCCCTGCCTGTGACTGCGCTTTGTGGAGCTATCCTGCAGATCCTGCTTCTGCCAGAATAAGACGGCAAAGGCTGGACCTTGTGTGCCTTCATCTTGTGAATATCTCCAAGGGCTTGATTTAGAGCTTGCCTCCTGTTGTTTGAAGTCTCAGGGACAGCAAAGACATCTCTCTGCCAGCACCTGGAGTCTCTGGAGAGACTCCTACTCTGCCAAGTGGTGCCCATCCAGTTCCTGGGACCCTGAAAGGAGAAGCTGGCAGCCTCAGAGGAAGAAATCCACGCACAGAACGCCGTGTGGGGAAACGATCAATGAAACTCCGATCTGCGGCTGAAAAAATGACGTGCCAATGGCTTCGTGGCTGAAAATCGATGCTCCCTCACAACGCGACCCGAAGATCGATGACCGGGGCTGGAGAAATGATGCACAACATTGCTGACGGAGGCTGGTAAGATTGCAACCCACGCTGCGTGGTTTTCTGATCATCGTGCGGCTGGATTTCTGACTCAAACACTGCTGTGCGTGTAAAAACAACGCAAGGCCTGCCGGAACCCGAGAGTGCTGACCGGACCGATGCATCGCTCTCCTGTGAAGAGAAGAAACAACGCGCCCCGACCCGATGAAAGGAGAAACGACGCAAGGTCTTGCTCATGAGTGAAATCGACGCATCGCAAGCCCTTTTTGTCACACACTCGCCCATGCGGGGTTAGTTTTGATGCGCCCCTGGTACATTTTCATGCTAACAGTGTTAGTGTGTGTTTAAAACTACATGAAAACTCTTTTTGCATTTTTAGTGATAACTTGACTTGTGTATTGTGGATTTTTGTTGTTTTGGTCGTGTTTTGTTTAAATAAATATTTTCTATTTTTCTAAACATGTGTTGTGTAATTTTGTAGTGTTTTCATTAAGTTACTGTGTGTGTTGGTACAAATACTTTACACCTAGCACTCTGAAGTTAAGCCTACTGCTAGTGCCAAGCTACCAAGGAGGTAAGCAGAGGTTAGCTGAGGGTGAGTCTCTTTTACCCTGACTAGAGTGAGGGTCCTTGCTTGGAAAGAGGGTAACCTGACTGCGAACCAAAGACCCCATTTCTAACATATGCCCTCCAATTTCTAACAATGGATGTGTGGGGAGGGCCGAGGTGCACCAGACTCCTTGTAGCGCTGGCTTCCTTGTGGCCAAGCATGAATTGTACATACTGGAGATATGAGTCCATCTTCTCTGTAGAAAAATGGGCACAGACTATTGTACCAAGTCTGAGGAATATATATATATATATATATATTCTTCAAGTGGCTGTTCAAAAACATATCACAGACTCTAGAATCAGTGATGGGCTTATCATCAAAGCACGGGATCTATATGAATATATGGCTGGCAGGGGTGGGGCAAGACCACCACCAAAGTGCGGCAACATTTGTGGATCAAATGTGCGATGTTATGTGCTATTGTTGCATGCTGTTTAATAAAAAGTGCTTTAAAGAAATATAACATCACATTAACTTTTTTTAGAAATTACTGAGCTTTTTTTAAAAACATCTCTTAATGTTTAATAAGCAGAACAAACCAAATGTTTCCCTTAACATTGGTTTTCATTGAATATACACATATACAAAAACACTCGATTGCACCTTTATAGTACCTGCAACTCGTTTCAAATGTCATGTTTTTTAGTAGCAATGTTAATTTAATGTGCCATATGAGCTGTGCGCCCTCTAACATTCAAGTCACTAGTTCATATCCTAGTAAGATATCTTACTTCGATTGAAGTTGAACTCCCCACCTGCTGCCTTCTGATAAATATTCAAAATAAAACCCTCTATATTTAAGTATATTTTTCAAAGGCATGCTGCCACACGATCTTTTTTCATCCTTTGCTTTGTTTGTTCTTACTCATCTCCCACCCCCTTCCAGGAAATGTATCACCTTCAGTGAGTGGCTAGATGGGAAAGTACAAATGATACTGATATTTTAGTGATGGCGGTAATGTCAGCACAGTGCCGGAGGGAGATACGCTGCACTTTAAAAAACACAAACGCTACACTGTATCAGTGAAACACAGAAGGATCGGTTTAAGATTTTAAATCTTTTGTCTGAGCCTGGAAGCAACATTAATGCTCCTTTTAGAACGCGTAATCCTAAAAAGCGAATGGCTGCCAAATTGGCTCAGACTAGGTTGACACTTATGCTGGTCAAATGCGGCGCTAAAAAAGTATAACTATGTACATGGGGTACATAGTTATACTTTTTTAGCGCCGCAATTGCGTCATTTGTTGACGCAAAAGCGGCGCAAACATAAATGTGCAAGTTTCCGTCGCTTTTGCGTTAAAACAATGACGCAAATGCGGGGCTAATAAAAGTATAAATATGGGCCTAAATCTTTGCACTGTATCCATAAGCAGGATAACCACTTCCAGCAGGACCGCCTGAAGGCACCACCATTAGGTGGTGCCAAATAACAAGGAAAGATTAAAAACATTGCTTTACTCTGCAAGTGCTAGTTTACCTGAAGTGAAGAACATCCTTGCAGTGCTCCACTCTACAAGTTTGCTTGAAAAGCAATAAAAAGCGTGGAATATTATTGGGGGATGTGAGTTTTTCTTTCACAGTCCAGTAGTCAATGCGTAATGTGTAAAATTATAGGTGTCAAGGGCCCCATCAGGAGGCCACAGTAGCTTGCACGACCCATTGCCCCTGCCAATGACAGTACAAACACAACTACTAGTCATCACACTCCTTTAAGTGTGACAATTCAGACTACCGCCCCTACCCCCTCTAAAGTTATAAAATGACTTGAGCAGCAGGTACTGCTAAGTTTTAATGCATCTTGCGTTAGTAACAACTGCAGTCACGCTCATCTCTAAATTAGACAAGCGGCGTTACCATGTGGCGGACTGCTAGCTGGCGCTGACAATTAGATGCCTCTCCGAGCACTGGAAGCCGCCCGCTCACATTAGGTACTGCTGCAGCTGAACTCAGATATAAATTATAGCCAAGCCAAAGACACTGAAAACAAAACAGCTATGTCAACCTAGCAGGTAAGACACCTTCTACCCCTTCGTTTTGTCTTTTGTTTTAAAACGCACTTTGCAAGCTGTGATTTCAATGTCTGTACATGTAATGAAAAAAAAGAAGTTACAAGTCCCAGAATGCAACACAGTGTTGCATATAATTCCAGGGCTGGCTGCAAGTGGCAGACATGATGTAGGTCCAAGGGTAGCAATGTAAATCTGTCACCTGGTTTTCCTATTTATCAGATATATATATATATATATATATATATATATATATATATATATATATATATATATATATATATATATATATATATATATATATATATATATATATATATATATATATATATATATATATATATATATATATATATATATATATATATATATATATATCACTCCCGCACTCAAAGCACATTGGTTACTTGACAAGAAGCCAAAAGTTAGTTTATATGGTAACAGAGACTTCAAGGAGCCAGCATCAGAGCAATGGAAGAACGGTGGGCGACAATTAAGTATTGAATAAGTAGTGGACTAACCACTATCTTAAAAAGAGACGGACGAGGTAGGTTCAGCTACTTTCTGAACATAATTAGGCTACTGTGATTTTGGTACTTCATAGATAGTTCCTGTGTGTAGTTGCTGCACTTGTGGATGTGGAGAGTTGATTTTCTTCATCTTTGGCGTTGATCCAGGCACATTCCACGTCCTGGTAGAATTTGGCTCGAATAGCTTTCAGTTATGAACTAATTGGCTAGACCAAATGTTTGTTTTGATTAACTGCTTCATAAATTAAGTTAAAACTTAAATGTGATTCTTACTTCAACAAAAAGCAAGAAGAAGTTTCCCAGACTCAACGCTAAACGGTCACAGTTCTCGAGGATGGGTTGTGCCTTGGATGAGATTAGAGGTAGTTGGATTTCTACCTTTGTTTTTGTTTCTCTGCAAACATTTAAAGGGAAATTGAGGCGCCAAACCACAAAAAACTACAAAATAAATCGGTAATGTCAAATTGTGAATTGTACAGCACTATGGGCCAGATGTACAAAGGCTTTTACAGGTCACAAACAGCACTTCTGGCATGTACCATCTCCATTTTGTTAGTTGGTAGCCTATTATTGACTCACAAAATGTGTGTGCAACTAGCTATTAGTAAGGGACCACAGACCACTGCCTACTCTGAACAAGTGAAAAGAAAACTTTTCATTTTTATTTTTGAAAGGCATCCCGTTTTCCTTCAAGGAAAACGGGCTGCATAAAAAAAAAATGTTTTATTAAAAAAGCGGTCACGGACATGGTGGTCTGCTGATCCCAACAGGCCACCATCCCTGTGAATACAGCCATTCCCAAATGGGATGCAAATTGCGACCTGCCTCATGAATATTAATGGGGCAGGTCACTTGCAACCCATTTGGAAATCGCAAACAGTGTGGTTAATACTTTTGTACATGTTGTTTTGCGACTTGCAATTTGGGACTCGCAATTTGCGATTCGCAAATGAATCGCAAATTGCACGTTGCAAAATAAAATGTCGTACTCCTGTCCCTGAGACCATTGTAGAGGTCTGAATGTAATGTGTTGATTTTTCATTATCCTAGTTCAAAAATGAATACCACTGAGTTAGCTTGTTAGCTAGTTGTACTGTCTACTTTTCCACCATAAAGATGTCTAATCTGCAGAAGAAACAAAAGTGCTGGGAAATCCAACAGATCTACTTTTGATATGCTAATGCATATGCGCACAAGCATGTTCACATGCACACAAACTATTTGAACCATGTTACTGTGTAAGTGGTTGTATGGTACTGGAGGCTCAGGAATAAAAAAAACATGGTGCAGACGTAGGAGGCACAGAAAGAGATAAGACATAATTAGTGCGCATTTGTGCATGAATATGTTGACATGTGTTAGCAACTTGAATCCATGCCTATTGACTTTGCCAATCCTTGTTTTGTAAATGAGACACCCTAAGTGCAAAGGATATACCAAACGCCCTGGGTCCTGTTCTGGCTGTGCTATAGGACACACAATGTACCTCACGGAAGAGGCCCAGCAATCTCACTTTCAATGCCCACACAGTTTAGTATTTCAAGCTGGATTGCTCTTTTTGGAACAGACTAGGGCTGAATTTCATATGGCGAATCCCTGTCTTTAGTAGCACAGTATGCGAGGACTGAGGAATTTTCAGTAGCAGAGATTAATTGGAGCATTCCATTTATCATGCTTTTGATTTTCTATTATACTTGCTCCTGATGTGGTGGCAGCTGTTATTGCTGATAAATGTTCTCATTCCATGACAGCTGCTGAGGTTGTCGTTGTCCCTCCTGTGGGTACAGTTGTGATTAATGTTACCTTGCTAGCTGACGTGCTTGCTGTTGTCCCTGTCATGGTGGCAGCTGTGTCACTACTGGGTCCCTCCTGTGATCATTGCATTTATGGCAGTTGTGATTGCCGTTGCTGTCCTAGTTTTTGCTGCTTTTATTCCTGCCCTGGTATTAAGTGTGGCTGATTCTGAGGTCACTGCTGAAGTTGCAATTATGGTTCTTTCTGTGTTCCATGATGGTGCAGCAGTGTTGTTGCCACTGTGGTCTCTGTTCCTGCCATGTTGGTTGCTTGTAGCTCCCAGCACACTGATTTGCTTTTTTGGTCTCTGCTGCATTTCCAGTCGTGGCAGAAGCTGTCATCATTGTTGTGGTTGTTGCTGTGGTCTCTGCCTTGGCAGCCTAAATTGCTGTTGTTCTCACTCTCATTGTGACAGCAGGAGCCCCCGCTTTGGTATCTCTTGTGGTTACAGTAGTGATTGCTGCTGTGGTCCATCATTTGTACGCAGCTGTCATTGTCTTGCAATGGTGGCAGCTGCTGTTGCTTTCGAGAGAGCTGTTTTTACTGTTGTAATCCCTGTTGTGTGGTAGAAGTGGCTTCTACTCTTGTGTTTGCTGTATTTCTAGTTGTGATTGCTGCTTTGGTCCCTGCATTTGGACTGCTGTTGTCCTTGACATGGTCAGGGTGGGGATTTTCTGTTACTGACATTGTCCCAGAGGTGGGGGAAGTTGTTATCACTGCTTTTGGCCTCAGCTGTTGTTGCTACTGTTGCCCCGGCTTTGGTGGAAGTTATTGTTTTTTCCCTCCTTTCTGGCAGATTGTGTTGCTGTTACCGTGCCTATTGCTATACCAGTAGTCATTGCTTGTTCTGTTACTGTTAGATAAGAGATGCGTGCTGTGGTGCATCCTTTCTAGTCAGCTATTTTTGTGTTATCACAGCAGCTGTTGTGTTTGCTTACATGATAGCTGTTGTTGCTGCAGTAGTCCCTGCTCTTCTGGTAGATGTGGCTACTACTTTTGCGTTTTCTGTTTTTACAGTTGTGATTGCTGCCTGCTGAGGACCATGCTGGAATGCTATTGTCCCTGGTATGGTCAAAGGTGAGGGGGTCTGATGTTACTGATGTTATCTGTAATTTTTGCATGAGCGTAGCTTTGGGGGGTGGGTTGATTAGGGTGTTACACCCCCCAATATATTTTTTGATAAATAGTTGGGTATAGATAATTTCAGTCAGGTATTGTGAGATGTCATTTGGATTTCACTAAGGATGTTTACATTCACACAGACAAAAAAGCACAAACACTCTCTCCCTCCCTGTTTAGAACATTCTTAAAAAGTGGTTATTTTACAAAATATTTAGTTTTATCTCTTAATAGTCCAACACATCAGCATTCTTCTTCCTACCCACTGCCCCTTAGGCCCCTGTCATGCACTCTGCATGTCCTATAATGTATTTAAACATTATGGGCCTGATTACAACTTTGGCGGAGGGGGTTAAATCCGTCCCAAATGTGACGGAAATCCCGCACCCGTATTACGAGTTCCATAGGATATAATGGACTCGTAATACAGCGGACGGGATAGGCCACCAGGGATTTTATAGTTGAAGGAAAAAGTAAGGGAGAATCCCCTTAGACAATGGTCGCTCCCTGGTGGCAAAATTTCTTTCATGTTTCAGCTACCCTTGGGAGTAGATCTGTCATTTTTTGCTCATTCTGCTCCCTGCGGGGAGGTCAAAACCTCCAGACCACCAGGAAATTTATATGTTTAGGAAAAAGTAAGGGAGCAAACCCTTAGGCAAGATTTGATCCCTGGGGGCAATATTTAATCCGTGTTTCTCCCTCCTAGGGGTAGATCAGCTGTTGTTTTTTTGGCTGATCTGCCTCCGGGGGGTCAAAATGACTGGATCACCAGGAATATTTTATTTTATGAAAAAGTAAGGAAGTGACCCCTTAGGCAAGGGTGGCTCACTGGGGGGAATGTTTCATCTGTGTTTTGCCCCCTCGGGGGTAGATCAGCTGTTTTTTCAGATGAACTAGCCCCCTGGGGGATCAAAACCCACTAGGTCACCAGGAATTTCTTTTGATAAATGTGTGGACAGCAACCCCTTGGGCACGCCCACTAGACACCAGGGAGTTTCTTTGATATGTCAAGGGGTGGCTCCATGGGGCCGTTTAGTGGTGAAATTAATTGGTATACCTTTGGCCATTTTCTGAGCCCCAAGGGCAGATTGGCCATATGTTTTGAACAATCTGTTCCCACAGGGGCAGAACGCCACGAGACACCAGGAAATGTTTCATTCTGCGTGTACTGGCCTTTTCCTGATTATGTGTGTGTACTGGCATTTGGGTGGTGATGGGTAGTGTTTTATCCTGTTAACTGTTTTATTTATTGTCGGCATTTGCATTTGTGATTGTAATTGTTAGAAATTGGGTCTCTAGTTGGCAGGAGTGTACGCCCTTGCCCAAGTAGGGACCACAATCCTAGTCAGGGTAAGTCACTACACAACCTAAATTATCCTTTGCTTATCCTCTGGTAGCTTGCCACAGAGCAGGCAGACTTAACTTAGAAGGCAATGTGTAAAGTATTTGTGCAATAACTCATACAATAACAGAGTGAAAACACCAGAAAAAAGTACTCCTTACCAGGTTGGGTAAATAGATCAAATAAGAACAAAATGTCAATATTTCAATGTACACAAGTAAAGTTATTAATTTTTAAAGATTAAATCACAATAAACCGCTTAGAAATGCAATAGCTTCTACTGGGACTATCACAACGTCGTTGACGGAGTTGTTCCCAACAGTATGACGCCACTGGCGAGGGAGTGCGGCACTGGTCACGGAGTCACACAGACCCCCAGGCACAGTACCTTTGAAAACAATGAAACAAAGATGCTGCATGGAATGGGGGAGGTGAGGCTTCACTGGAGTTGGTGCGACATTGGTTCCTTCTGGCTACAGGGGAGGTGAGGCTTTGGTTCCTTACTGCAAGGCAGGGGAAGCGATGCATTGGTTCCGTCCAGTTCCAGGGGAGCTGATGAGGGATCGGTGGTGAGGAGTCGTTTCCTTGTGACCTGGCGGGAACGATGAATCCAGATGGTCAAGTCATGATGTATCAACTTCACAGTGTAGCCATCACACCGCTGGACTTCAGCAGCGTCACAGCAAAGTAGTGCTTATGTTGCCGGTCATAATCGTTGCATTCAGTGAGGACCACGGAGCAGGCAGCGGTGCAGTGTTGGACAGCAGTGCCAGTTTTGGAGTCGCTAAAGTTGGTGAACTAGCTGGGCGCTAGTAGATGACGACTTTGTTGGCCCTGAGACTTCGGAACAGGAGGCAAGCTCAATCCAAGCCCTTGGAGAGCACTTGTGGGGAAGGCAGAGTCCTTTCATAGAATCTGGAGACGGCAGTCCAGATGAGCAGATGAGTCTTTTGGGAAGCCAGGCAGTCAACCTGATAGAGTCCAATTGTAGATCCAAAAGTGTCTGATTTGTTGGGGTTAGATAGCCAGTCTATATACCCAAAGGTGCCTTTAAAGTGGGGGAAACGTCAAAGAGTGGTTTTGAAGTGCACAAGGTCCCCTTTCAACGCAGCCCTGTCTGCCAGGATGCCTACAGTGGGTATCAGTCCTTTGTGTGGGGTCAGGCCACTGGCCTTTGAAGTGTAAGTGAGAGCCCCTCCACTCTTCCTGCCCGGGGAGACCCATTCACTATGCAGATGAATGCAGATGTGGCTGAGTGTCCTATGTTTATGGCTGTCTGTGTGGAATGCAAAAGGGAAGCTGTCAACCAGCACAGCCCAGACGTGGATTGGAGATAGCCTGAAAGGCACAGAAGACAGTAAGGGCCAGATGTAGCAAAGACTTTGCGACTCGCAAACGGCGAAAATCGCCGTTTGCGAGTCGCAAATGCGTCTTTGATATGTAGAAATGCATTTTGCGAGTCGGAACCGACTCGCAAAATGCATTTCCGAGTCGCAAATAGGAAGGGGTGTTCCCTTCCTATTTGCGAGTCGCAATAGTATGCAATTCCATTTGCGACTGCGAAAGCGGTCGCAAATGGACTCGCAGTTACCATCCACTTGAAGTGGATGGTAACCCACTCGCAAACGGGAAGGGGTCCCCAGGGGACCCCTTCCCCTTTGTGACTGGACCAAAAAATTATTTTTCAGAGCAGGCAGTGGTCCAATGGACCACTACCTGCCCTGAAAAATACCGAAACAAAAGGCTTCGGTTTATTTTTCAAAGTGCAGCTCGTTTTCCTTTAAGGAAAACGGGTTGCACTTTGAAAAAAAAAACTGCTTTATTTAAAAGCAGTCACGGACATGGAGGTCTGCTGTTCCCAGCAGGCCTCCATCCCGTGAGTGCCCTGAGTCGCTATGGGGTCGCAAATTACGACCCACCTCATTAATATTAATGAGGTGGGTCTTTGCGACCCCATAGCGACTCGCAGAAGGTGTCTGAGACACCTTTCTGCATCCCAAATTGCGCCTTGCAATTTTCGAGTCGCAGGGACTCGCAAATTGCAAGTCGCAATTTGGGACTTTCCTACATCTGGCCCTAAGTGCAGAGAAATGCCCGCTTTCTAAAAGTGGCATCTCTAAAATAGTAATATTAATTCCAACTTTACCAATCCTAAAACCAGCAAACGCAGGATCAGAAAAATAGAGGGAAGCAGGCAAAACGTTGGGGGAAGACTACCCTAAAGCTGTCAGGTCTAAAAGTAATGCTATATTTCTCCTTTTTATTTTAGTGCAAAGCTTTTGATTTCCTACTGTTTGCAGCTGATCTGTAGTTTTTGTGATTGCATGTGTTTGGTCAGAAAACATTTTTGTACTGTTTAATCTAAATGAGTGCCCTTTCCCTGCATGAAAGTGTTTTTTGTAAATGGTGTAATGATAACAGCATGTTTAGCTCCTGATTTATTATGTGTGAAAGTCTCCTTGCATTTGTGCACAATGTGTATTGTATTGTAGTGTGAGGTTTTTTTTGCTTTTCCTTTATAGTGGGATATCATTGGTGCTTGCTGGGTCTGTTCAGAGTGGTGCCGGGTAGTCTAGCTGTCTGTGGCAAGTGAGCAGTATTATTTTTGAGTATTTAGGTCTTTGTGATAAAGCCACACTTGGTTAATACTTATTTTACACTGTGTTTGTCATTGTTGACTTATTTGTCAAGTTACTTTTATTAGTAAGGAACATGGCTAGCTGCAGGATTACCGCTCAGCCGGTTGATAGTAGGATTTTCAAATGTTCCTCTGACCATGATTATGAGACTGACTCTACATCTGAGCCAGAAGAGGGAGTGCAAGATTCTGCCAGTGAATTTTCTGTCCGAGAGGAATCATCTGATGATGAAGCCACTCTCAGTGCGGAGGAAGTGCCATTTTTAGAGGAGGACACTGATGTGCTGATAGTGCAGCAAGAGGCATCTTCATTGCAACTTGGGGCTGCAAGGCTTCCCAGTCGAAAAGCTGAACTCAGGTTTGCCCCAAACATGGTGGAGCCGGCGTTGCCTGGCTTTATTGGTGTCACAGGGTGTAGAGTGAATACTGAAAACTTTTGGCCCATACATTTCTTTCAGTTGTTTATGTACAATGTATTTTTGGATGAGATTGTTGAGCAGACTAAATTGTATGGTGAGCAGTATTTGAGGGACAACAGTGCCAGACTCAAGCCCCAGTCTAGAACTAGCTGGTGGACTCCCACAAATATAGATGAGTCGAAGAACTTCTTGGGTTACATTTTTTGATGGCCTTGATAACAAAGCTGTCACTGTCTTCCTATTGATCAACTAGTGCCTTGATGACAATGGCTATATTTGCTGCAACCATGAGCCGTGTACGGTATATGCTTCTGTTTCGGATGCTGCAATTTATTCATAATGCTTTAGCACTCCCATGAGATCACCATGATTGTGTCAGTCTTTTCAAAATTTGTCCTGTCCTTGATCAATTTGTAGAACGTTTTTCAGAGATCTGTGTTCAAGGGAAAGAAATAGCTGTTGACAAGTCTTTAGTCCTGTTCAAGGGTCATTTGTTTTTAAGGCAGTACATTCCTAGCAAGTGGGCACATTATTGAATTAAGATGTATCTGCTGTCTGAGAGTAGGACTGGATATGTTTATATCTTCATGGTGTACACCGGTTGCCATTCCAGTATTGACCCCCCGGTTGTTCGTCCACTTTCAAAGTTAGTGAGAAAATTGTGTGGGAACTTGGTAGAGGACTTTTTAACAAAGGTCACCATTTGTATGTAGATAACTTCTACACTGGTGTGCAGTTGTTCAGGGAATTGGTCAACGTGGACACTATTGCTTGTGACATGATCTGCTCTAACCGTAAACGTTATCCAAAAGGGCTTGTTTGAAAAAAACTTGAGGGGACAGTGCAGTGCCTTGCATAGTGATGAAGTTCTAGCTGTGAAATTTAGAAACACGAGAGAAGACTACATGCTGACTACCATCCATGATGAAAGATCTTCATCTGTGACAGTTTTGGGTCAGGTTACTGTATTCACAAACCTGTGTGCATTTTAGACTATAATAAGCAAATGGGCTGTGTTGATAGAGTAGGTCAGAGGTTGGAACCCTACATTGCTGTTCGTAAGGCATACATTTGGTATAAGAAGTTGGCTATCCATCTTTTCCACTTAGCAACCTTTAATGTTTTTGTTGTATTTAAGGATAGTTCTCCTGAGTCAAAGAGGACATTTGTCCAGTTTCACCAGTCTGTGATAGGCAGCCTTGTTATAGTGGAACAGGCAAGTATTCCTAGAGTTGAAGTGATGGAGGATGTGGCTAGACTGAAACATCGCCACTTTGCTGATCACATTCCTCCCACGTCCAAAAAATACTTTCCCAGTAGAAGATGTAGACTGTTTATGCCTAGAGGTATGCAGAAGGAGACTCATATGTACTGCCCTGACTGTCCTCCTAAACCTTGGCTGTGTGTGCCTGCATGTTTTAGACAGCACCACACAGAAAATAGTTTTTGAGAGCTACAGTCAGCATAAAAGTAAACTTCTTGGTCTGTATTGTTTTCTATTTTTTGTTCAGTTTTCACTGTTGGCATTAGTGTGAGGTATTTAGTTAGAGCTGTTGTGTTTGTAGTTTTGTATTTACCTACAATTGGTTGGTGGTTTTTTGTTTGTTAAAAAAATGTGATGGCGTTGTGTGTGGACTTAAACATTTTTAAATATTGAACCATTACTCACCCTCATGTCAATCCAACCAGTAAGTATATTTATAAGAACAGTGGGTGGCCACAATACCATTTTATTCCACATCTCCTCTCAGTTGAGAATTCAGGCATAGAAACACACCCCTGACATGCTAGGTTGTCGGGTGGATCTCCAATAATGAAGCATTCCACCAACTAGGTTGGTGGGTGAGTGTTTTTAACAAAACCTAGGGTGTTTTTTTCACAATTTGAGTGTTTGGAACATCACAGAAGTAAGAGACTTTGTTGCATGCTCGCTTCTTCTCTAGGGAAAATCTACCAACTCTAGATATGTTTGACGACTGGACACCCAGGGGAGTACAGGGTGGTGTGCCTCTTGTGTATCCCAACATGTTTTCTTACCCACAATGCCCTGCAAAGCTCAAAATGTGACTAAACTCACAAATGTTCCTTGCAGTTCTGTGCCACATTCTCCCAGAAACAGATATTAAACCACAAATTTCCTACCACCCAGCGTACCCCTTGGTCTCCCAATAAAAATTATACCTCACTTGTGTGGGTGCCCAATGCAGAGTCAGCCTAAAATGTATTATTAAAAACCTGCCCTTGTGGACCTGTTTTGGTTCACCATCAAACTCTTTCCGTCACAGGCACTTGGCCCACCTACACAAGTTCGGAATCATTTTTATTGGGAGATCGAGGGGAACGCTGAGTGGTAGGAAATTTGTGGCTCTCCTCAGATTCCAGAACTTTCTCTCCCTAGGTGCCAGTTGTGCTTGGGCCCAAAATCCACAGCTAGGCACATTGCACAAAATGAGTCATTTTTCAGTGAAACAATGTGATGTGTCCATGTTGTGTTTTGGGCCATTTCCTGTTGCGGGCACTAGGCCTACCCACACAAGTGAGGTACCGTTTTTATCAGAAGACTTGTGGAAATGCTAGATGGAAGAAAGTTTGTAGTTCTCCTCAGATTCCAGAACTTTCCATCACAGACATATGAGGAAAATGTGTTTTTTTTAGACAAATGTTGAGGTTTGCAAGGGATTCTGGGTAACAGAAACTGGTAAGAGCCACCGAGTCACCCCACCCTGGACTCCCCTACATGTCTGTTTTTCATAAATGTACAGGTTTACTAGGTTTCCCTAGGTGCTGGTTGTGCTAGGGCCCTATATCCACAGCTAGCCATATTGCAAAAAGCAAGTTTTCAATGGAAAAATGTGATGGCTTCATGTTGCTTTTTGCGCTGTTTCCTGTTGCAGGCACTAGGCCTAGCCACAAAAGTGAGGTACCATTTTTATCAAGTGATTTAGGGGACTTCTGGATAGAAGAACGTTTGTGGCTCCCCCCAGATTACAGAACTTTCCATCATAGAAAATTGTGGAAAATAGTTTTTTAGACAAATTATGAGGTGTGCAATGGGTTCTGGGTAACAGAACCTGGTGAGAACCACACAACTCACCCCATCCTGAATTCCCCTAGGTGTTAAGTTGTCAAAAATGTACAGGTGTGCTAGGTTTCCTTAGGTGCCTGCTGTGCTGGGGCCCAAAATCCACAGATAGGTACATTGCAACAAACAAGTCAGTTTTCAGTAGAAACATGTGATCTGAAACATTGCATTTTGTGCTGTTTCTTGTTGTGGGTACTAGGCCTACCCACACAAATGAGGTACCATTTTTTTGGGAGACTTGGAGGAATGCTTGGTGGAAGGAAGTTTGTGCCTCTCCTCAGATTACATTAATTTCCATCAGAGAGATGTGAAGGGAATGTGTTTTTTAGGCAGATGTTGAGGTTTGCAAATGATTCGGGGTAACAGAAACTGGTGAGAGCCACAAAAGTCACCTCATCTTGGATTCCCCTAGGAGTCCAGTTTTCAAAAGTGTACAGGTTTGCTAGGTTTCCCTATGTGCCGGGTGTGCCCGGGGCCCAAAATCCACAGCTAGGCACATTGAAAAAAATTAGTCAGTTTTCACTGTAAAAATGTGATGTGTCCATGTTACGTTTTAGGCCATTTTCTGTCATGGGTACCAGGCCTACCCTCACAAATGAGGCACCATTCTTATTGAAAGACTTAGGGGAATGCTGGGAGGAGGGACGTTTGTGGCTCTATGGACAGTGCAAAACTCTCCATCACAGAAATTTGTTTTTAGACAAAATTGGAGATTTGTAAGGGATTCTGGGTAACAGAACCTGGTGAGAGCCACACAAGTCACCCCATACTGGATTCCCCTAGGTGTCTAGTTGCCAGAAATGTACAGGTTTGCTAGGTTTCCCAAGGTGCTGGCTGTGCTAGGGCACAAAATCCACAGCTAGGTGCCTAGCAAAGTGTGTTGTGTCCACGTTGCGTTTTGGGCCATATCCTAATTGGGTAATAAGCCTACCCACACAAGTGAGGTACTATTTTTATTGGGAGTCTTGGGGGAACACAGAATAGCAGAACAAGTGTTATTACCAATTGCCTTTCCCTGCATTTGCACCTCCCAAATGTAAGTGTGTAAGAAAGAAGTTATTTTGAGAAATGCCCCCTAATTCGCATTCTAGTATGGGCACCCCCAAATTCAGAGATGTGAAAATAACCACTGCTTCAAGGTGCAGGTCAGTCATTGGCTTTGAGTACCTCAAATTTTTTGAACCTATAAGGTCCTATATATCTCCACAAACGATAGGGTCCAAGGAGTATAATGGTATACTGCTTTTGAAAATTTGCCATACTTTGAAAAAGTAGGAAAACCTTGAAGAATCTACACAGAACCCTTGATAAATTCAGAGTGTTGTCTCCTTCTCAGTTTTGTATAGCTTTCTGGGATTTACCACTGGTTTCACCCCCATTTCAACCACTAAATGGAAGGAGGTTGAAGGCACACAATAAATAAGGGAAATTGGGTATGTGCCAGTAGGATGCCTCAACGGTGTTGAAAAATGTGGCTTTCTGATTCAAGCTTTCCTGTTCTTGAAAGCTGAGAAGGTGGAGATTTTAGCACCATAAAATCTTTGTTGATGCCACTTGCAGGGAAATAAACAAATGCTTTCTTCTGCAGCACTTTTTTGTCATTTTTCCTAAAAAAACAACAAATTTAACTGTATTTTGGATCATTTCATAGTCCCTTCCAGGGAAATCCACAGACCCTAAATACCTTTAGGTTCCGCAGTATGGTGGAAAACAAGGGTGGAAATTTGGTGTGGATAGCTTATTTGCACAAAACGTTATGAGGGCCTAAAGTGCAAACTACCCCAAATAATTAAAAAAAGGCTTAGCACAGGTGGGGAAAAGGCTTAGCAGCAACGAGGTTAACCTGCACTCCTTCTAGCTACCATTGAATCACACGATTACTGATCCAACTGTATTTTTTACATTTATTGAATTTCTCCTCATTTTTATCTCTTTTTAAAAATTTTCAATATAAAGAGCATCACCACATTTCATTACATTACAAAAAACACAAAGCCTGCTATGGTCCTACCTGTGCTTATAGCAGTAGGTGCTGCTGTTACCACCGATTTGCTGGCAGCTGCTATTGCTCTTGTCCTTGTCATGGTGGTAGCTGTAGTCACTGTGGTTGTCACTGCTGTTGCAGGAGCTATGGTGCTGCTGTTGTGGCAGCTTTTATTGCAGCTGTGGTCACTGCTGCGGGAGTAGACGTGGTTGGAGCTGTAACCTCTGCTGTGGATTCATGCCGATAACACTGGAAGCTTGGTGGCAGCTTGCGTGCCAGAGAAGTTAGCACTTCAGTCACAGAGAAGAATTGCTTTTTACCCTCCTCGCCAATGCAAAATGTATTATGCAAACTATATTACCTCTCAACAGTGCTAAGATAACTCTGCGCATGAATGTGTGCTCTACAAATACACCTGTTATACACAATTTTATTTAAAGGCGTATCTTTTCACAGAGGTTTTTTAATGCACGCTGTCAAAAGTACACTCTCACGCCGGACTAAAGCCCAACAAGCAACACAGCACTCGGACGTTTGTGAATACTCATTTTGGGACTTATCAGGGTCCTATACACAGATTTCTTTGTTGTTGTGATCTTTTCTACGTTAAGGCGTATTACCTTACACCTGAACTACAGTCTCTGAGACGATGAGTTACCCTACGTGGTGTTCTATGCACTACACTGATTACCTCACTTCATCCATTAGCCTTGAAAAAGTCACCAGTGTGACGAAACACATGTTGGCTGTTTCTGGATTGATGTTCTTTCCTACTGGATATATTTTGTCCATCAATAAAGAGACTACCTTTTGTGAAAAGATGTGAACAACCGACGTGCCTATTCTCTTCTATTCAACAACAATTATGTATTACAGAGCTTGACATTTTTTGCTTCATACTGTTGTTATTGAGTGCTGTGGTTTATCTTATGTATTACGTTGTCAAAAGTATCTAGAATTTTTCTCAGCAAGTTTAACTTCTGAAGAGCTTTTCTGAACACAGTAGCTCGCGCAAGCAAAGACAATTTTCTGCAAAGTATTTTATGTAGCGTCACTGATTACAGTTACGAGCACATGAAGGATTATTAATTGCACAATGTTGGTAAAAATGTGGCAAGGCGAAAAACCCCTTTACGAAGCTCAGATAACAAAACTTTGCAACTATTCTCAATCCTCCGAAAAGCCCAGCAGAGCTGTATTAGCAATATACTCCACTCCAGCGCTCCAGCCTTATAAAGTCACCGTTGTTTCAGCAATAATTGGGGGCTCAAATTTCTGATGTACATTCCCATTCTTTGACAAAAATGTGCAACACTTTTACCCCATTCCATTTTAGGAAGGTGCTCTCGATGTGTGACTGACTATTTAGGGACTCATCATTAACTTGGCGCATTTGCGCAGGGCACAGATCAGCGCATCTTTTTGTGCATTTACGCTTTATAAAGCACATAGACTTAACGGTGAATTTATCCGAGTTTAGTGCCAGTGGTGTAACAATAGCCCCCCGTCCCCCGCAGCCCCAGCGGTGTGCCCCCCAACTCCAGGGAGACGCCCTTGCACTGTGTTTGGCCCCCTGGCCTGAGAGGGGTAAGAAGCGTGGGGGCAGGGCCGACATTAGGGTAGTACAGTGCACTGACTTTGGTGGGGGCTCTGTGTTTAACAATAACTTATGGGTTTAAAAGCACTGAAGTTGCTTGTGCATCCATCAGTCTTCTGACAACAATAAAAATGTCAAGATAACTCTGATGATGAATGTTACTGATGGTGAGAGATCGGAATTTTGTTTACTGGCAGTTTTTACTCATCATAAAGTAGCTTAGAGGGATAATGTGCCTGCTGCAGAGAAGGTGTGCCATGCAGATCACAATACTGTGAGTGAACTATGAGTCGCACTTCAAAAAAGAAAAAAAAATGGAATGTCAGAGAGGGATTAGAGAGAGGTGGGGAGCACTGTTGGAGAATGGCGGTGAGGGAATTTAGGGAGAAGGAGGTTGTGGGGGGCGCCACAAAAGACTGTTGCACCAGGCACCACCAGCATTAAAGCAAGCCTGGGCGGGGATCCGCTTCATGTATTTTGCAAGGTGGGGGGGCTTCAAGTTTTGTTAGGCCACTAGTTGCACGCACTGTCAACAGCACATCTTAGAAACAGTGAACTACCATTGCCTCTTTCTGTCGCCGGCTTGTACTCTCTAAAGTACATACATCACCTCGGAGAAATGCTGAGTTACATTAATGCACTTTACTAATTACAGTGGCAAAAAAACATAAGCGCAGCCGTGCCTTGCTTGAATGGATACATTCATGATGTGAACATGCCTATGCAGTTTTCACGAGATGAGGTCACCAAATATGTAAGGAAGGTAAAGCCTGAGTGAACGGAAAAGCTCTCAAAACTAAGCCCTGTGCTTTTAGAACAGTGCTTTAAATGGAAACATAGAAGCCTAGTGTAGGAAGTTGGCTCTCTATATATTATTTCAAAGTAAGAAATAGTGCACACAGAGTCCAAGGGTTCCCCTTAGAGGTAAGATAGTGGCAAAATTAGATAATTCTAATGCTCTATTTTGTGGTAGTGTGGTCGAGCAGTAGGCTTATCAGAGGGCAGTGTTAAGCATTTGTTGTGCACACACGGGCAATAAATGGGAAACACACACTCAAAGACTTACTCCAGGCCAGTAGGTTTTCATATTGAAAACTGTCTTTTCTTAGTTCATTTTAAGAACCACAGGTTCCAGATTTACAGTAAACACTTTAAATGTAAGGTACTTCACTTGGATACTTTAGGAGCTTTGAATAAAAGCAGTGTCATATACAGTCCTTGTAAAAATGGCAATAAGCTATTTTCAAAGTGAACACAGTGCAAAAATCAACAGTCCCTGGGGGAGGTAAGTGAAGGTTAGATTAGGAGGTAAGTAAAACACTTACAAGTCTCAGTTCTGGGGCATAGGCAGCCCACTGTTGGAGGTTCAAGGCAACCCCAAAGTTATCACACCAGCAGCTCAGGGCCGGTCAGGGCAGAGGTCAAAGAGGTGCCCAAAACACATAGGTGCCTATGGAGAATAGGGGTGCGCCGGTTCAAGTCTGCCAGCAGGTAAGTACCTGTGTCCTCGGGGGCAGACCAGGGGGGTTTTGTAGAGCACTGGGGGGGGACACAAGTAGGCACACAAAGCACACCCTCAGCGGCACAGGGGCGGCCGGATGCAGTGTGCAAAGCAGGCGTCGGGTTTCAGGTAGGAAACAATGGAGGGACCCGGGGGTCACTCTAGCGGTGCAGGCAGGCACGGGGGGCTTCTTGGGACAGCCACCACCTGGGCAAGGTAGAGGGTCGCCTGGGGGTCACTCCTGTGCTGAGGTTCGGTTCCTTCAGGTCCTGGGGGCTGCGGGTGCAGTGTTGGTTCCAGGCGTTGGGTCCCTTGTTTCAGGCAGTCGCGATCAGTGGAAGCCTCTGGATTCTCTCTGCAGGCGTCGCTGTGAGGGGCTCATGGGGGTCATCTCTGGTTACTCACGGGCTCGCAGTCACCAGGGAGTCCTCCCTGAGGTGTTTGTTCTCTGGATCTCGAGCCGGGGCGTCGGGTGCAGAGTGTGAAGTCTCACGCTTCCAGCGGGAAACGTGCAGTCTTTGAAAGTTGCTTCTTTGTTGCAAAGAAATAGCTGGTTTTGACAGGGCCGCTGTTCACAGGAGTGTCTTGGTCCTTTAGTCCAGGGCAGTCCTCTGAGGCTTCAGAGGTCGCTGGTCCCTGTCGGGTGCGTCGCTGGTGCATGTTTTCGAAGCTGGAGACAGGCCGGTAGGGCTGGGGCCAAAGCAGTTGTCGTCTTCCTCCTTCTCTGCAGGCTTGTAGGTCAGCCGTCCTTCTTGTTTCTTCAGGTTGCAGGAATCTAGTTTCCTAGGTTCTGGGGTGCCCCTAAATACTGAATTTAGGGGGGTGTTTAGGTCTTGGAGGGCAGTAGACAATGGCTACTGTCCTTGAGGGTGGCTACACCCTCTTTGTGCCTCCTCCCTGAGGGGAGGGGGGCACATCCCTATTCCTATTGGGGGAATCCTCCAAAATCAAGATGGAGGATTTCTAAAGGCAGGGGTCACCTCAGCTCAGTACACCTTAGGGGCTGTCCTGACTGGTGGGTGACTCCTCCTTGTTTTTCTCATTATCTCCCCTGGACTTGCCACCAAAATTGGGGGCTGGGTCCAGGCGCCGGGCATCTCCCCTAGCTGGAGTGCCCTGGGACATTGTAACACGAAGCTTGAGCCGTTGAGGCTCACTGCTAGGTGTTACAGTTCCTGCAGGGGGGAAGTGTTAAGCATCTCCACCCAGTGCAGGCTTTGTTTCTGGCCTCGGAGAGCACAAAGGCTCTCACCCCAGGGGGTCAGAAACTCGTCTCTCAGCAGCAGGCTGACCAGATCAGTCAGTCCTGCACTGAAGGATTCGGGTAAAATACAGGGGGCATCTCTAAGATGCCCTGTGTGCATTTTTTAATAAATCCAACACTGGCATCAGTGTGGGTTTAATATTCTTAGAAGTGTGATACCAAACTTCCCAGTATTCAGTGTAGCCATTATGGAGCTGTGGAGTTCGTTTTTGACAAACTCCCAGACCATATACTTAATATGGCCGCACTGTACTTACAATGTCTAAGAATAGACTTAGACACTGTAGGGGTATATTGCTCATGCAGCTATGCCCTCACCTGTGGTATAGTGCACCCTGCCTTAGGGCTGTAAGGCCTGCTAGAGAGGTGACTTACCTATGCCACAGGCAGTATTTTGTGGGCATGGCATCCTGAGGGGGATGCCATGTCGACTTTGCCTTTTTCTCCCCACCAACACACACAATCTACAATGGCAGTGTGCATGTGTTAGGTGAGGGGTCCCTTAGGGTGGCCCAACATATGCTGCAGCCCTTAGAGACCTTCTCTGGTCACAGGGCCCTTGGTACCACTGTTACCTTTTACAAGGGAGTTATCTGTGTGCCAGGTGTGTGCCAACTGTAGAAACAATGGTACATTTTAGGTGAAAGAACACTGGTGCTGGGGCCTGGTTAGCAGGGTCCCAGCACACTTCTCAGTCAAGTCAGCATCAATATCAGGCAAAAAGTGTGGGGTAACTGCAACAGGGAGCCATTTTCCTACACAAACCCCCCTTCCCCAGCCCACAGGCAAGGAGACTCAGCCAAAGCTGGGAGAGGCTTCCTATTCTGTCATGCGAGGAAGAGAAGGGAAAATAGGCTGGATGTTTGCAGGGCCTACTCTGCCTTACATCCTCCTGTTCAGGTCATTCCTTCTGGGGAAGTGACCCACAACCACAGTGATAGGACCAAGTCTGAATTGCCTCTTGTCTGTATTTTTAATGTCTTCACCTATTCTCTCTATTTTGAGGTTAGAGGTATCCACCTCTGCTAATCTTATCTTAGCCAGGGTCACCCCTAGCTTTCCCAAATCGGTTACCCAGACCTTGAGTAACCCCACCATCACTGGGGAACTGACCCACTTCCACAGTGAGAGGACCAAGTCTGAATTGCCTCTTGTCTGTGTTTTTAATGTCTTCACCCATTCTCTCTATTTTGGGGTTAGAGGTATCCAGCTCTGCTAATTTTATCTTAGCCAGGGTCACCCCTAGCTTTCCCAAAGAGGTTACCCAGAGCTGGAGTAACCCCACCATGACCAGCAGGGTCAGGGGGCCTAACTTGCTATTTGCATGGGGTCAGACCACAATGCCAAAGATAGTGCAGCCATAAAGGCTAACACCCAACAGAGGCCACTGACAGCTGTCAGTGCCCAGAACCACACCTTTAGCTCTTCACCTACAAGGGAAGCTGCTAAGTTACAGGCTTCTTTGGGTTCAGGGTGCCTGTCTGCTGTGTTAGAGTCGGGGGTTACTACATCTTGTTGTAAACACCCTTCTTCCACTCTTTCTTCTGTTAGCTGAGGAACCACCCACTCAGGCTTAACAGTTGCCTGACTAGCCAAGACTTCTTGTGGGCCAGGTTGGACTCTACCAGTGTCACTTTTGGAGTTCCCTCCTACTGGAGAAGAATCTCCTTGGCTTTCTGTAACCTTGGCTAAAGGTGGTCCACCTTTCCTACACTGTTTTCTTTTCTTTTTCTTCTGGGGCCTACTTGCAGTAACTGCAGGGGCAGCACCTCCAGAATCATTGGGAGAGGGCTGGCACTGGACCAGTTCCTCTCTTGGGCTCTGACTAACCTCTGAGTAGTCATTTCCAAGGAGACAATCAAGGGGGAGGTCTGTACTGACTACCACCCTTCTCCAGCTAAAAGTCCCACCCACTTCTATGGGCACAAAAGACACAGGCCTATCAGTCACCCTGACTGGGCTAACTCTTATTCTGACTGTCTCACCTGGGAAGTACTGGTTTGAGAACACCAGCCTGTCTTGCACAATAGTGTGACTGGCACAAGTGTCTCTCAGGGCAGTGGCTGGGATTCCAATCACCAGTAGGTGGTGGAAGTGTCTGCTTCATCTCTGGAATCTCCAACCCACCTGTTGGTCCCTTTTTCCAGTTGAAGGCTATGAAGACCTCCTCATCTGAGTAGTCACCCCCAATGACTACACTGGCCAGCCCTGGGATTTTGCTAGGGCGTTTGTTTTTGGGACAAGAAGTGTCCTTGGTGTGGTGCCCTGTCTGTCTACAATTTTGGCACCATGCCTTAGTGGCATCCCAGTTCTTACCCTGGTACCCACCTTTTTTTTGGGTTGTGTCTTGGGGCCCACCCACCTGGTCTGGTTTTTGAGGGCCTACAGAGGACTCTTTTTCTATGTTTCTAGTGTCACCCACTTTCTCCTGGGAAGGCTTTGTAACCCCTTTCTTTTGGTCACCGCCAGTGGAAGTTTTGGTTACCCTCGTCTTGACCCAGTGGTCTGCCTTCTTTCCCAATACTTGGGGAGAAATTGGACCTAGGTCTACCAGATACTGATGCAACCTTTCATTGAAGCAGTTACTTAAAATGTGTTCTTTCATAACCAAATTATAAAGCTCAACATTGTCATGCACTTCATTTCCAGTTACCCAACCATCTAGTGTTTTCACTGAGTAGTCTTCATGAGGTCATAGGATTCTGCATCTTTACCAGAGAGTGTGAGGAGTCTATCCCTACACTTTCCAGTGAACATTTCCCAAAGGAGACCTCCCCAGTGAGATCCGTTTACTTATCTAGTTGCACAAGCCCTCTCAAAATCTGTGAACCATTTGGTGATGTCATCACCCTCTTCATATTTTGTTACAATCCCTTTGGGGATTTTTAGGATGTCAGTATTCTCTCTGACCCTATTTGTGTTGCTGCCACCATTGATGGGACTTAAACCCATCTCTTTTCTTTCCCTTTCCATGGCTAGGAGCTGTTTCTCCAAAGCCAATCTTTTGGCAATCCTGGCTAACAGGAGGTCATCTTCATTGAGGCTGCCCTCAATGCTTTTAGAGGTACTGGTCTCCCCTCTGGAAGAACCAGTCTCTCTGACTATGTTTTGAGGAGTCAGGGTTAGAAGGACCCTGTTCTCCCTATTTAGGACAGGAGGGGGGAATTCATCCTCCTGTTCACTCATTTCCCCATCTGAAGGATTATCCTCAGAGGGGTTGTCCCTTTTGAACTCTGCCAAAAGGTCCTGGAGCTGTACTTTGGTAGGGTTGGACCCAGTGTTTGTCTTTTTTTAGCTTACAGAGAGTCCTTAACTACTCTGACATCCTTAGATGAGGGGAGGGGTGAGGTTGAGTTCCACCACCATCTCATCTGTGCTAGACATTATCGCTCTAAAAGTTGGGATTACTTTTTAAGAATCTAAAAACTACTTCTAGAACTTAAATTCAAACGTTTACAAACTTTTAACCTCTAAAAGAAATGCTAACAGGGACTTACACAAGGCCCTAGCAGGACTTTTCAAAATTTAGAAAAATAGCTCAAATTTCAAAAATCAGTTTCAAATGACAATTTTTGGAATGTAGTCATATGATCAGGTATTGGCTGAGTAGTCCAGCAAATGCAAAGTCTTAGACCCCACCGCTGATCCACCAATGTAAGAAGGTGGCTCTGTATATACTATTTCAAAGTAAGAAATAGTGTGCACAGAGTCCAAGGGTTCCCCTTAGAGGTAGGATAGTGGCAAAATTAGATAATTCTAATGCTCTATTTTGTGATAGTGTGGTCGAGCAGTAGGCTTATCAGAGGGTAGTGTTAAGCATTTTTTGTACACACTCAGGCAATAAATGAGGAACACCCACTCAAAGACTTACTCCAGGCCAATAGGTTTTTATATTGAAAGATATATTTTCTTAGTTTATTTTAAGAACCACAGGTTCCAGATGTAGAGTTACCACTTTAAATGTAAGGTACTTCACTTAGCTACTTTAGGAACTTTGAATAAAAGCAATATCATATACAGTCTTTGTAAAAATGGCAATAAGCTATTTTCAAAGTGGACACAGTGCAAAAATCAACAGTTCCTGGGGGAGGTAAGTAAAGGTTAGATTAGGAGGTAAGTAAAACACTTACAAGTCTCCATTCTGGGGCATAGGCAGCCCACTGTTGGGGTTCAAGGCAACCTCAAACTTACCACAACAGCAGCTCAACGCCGGTCAGGTGCAGAGGTCAAAGAGGTGCCCAAAACACATTGGCGCCTATGGAGAATAGGGGTGCTCCGGTTCCAGTCTGCCAGCAAGTAAGTACCTGTGTCCTCGGGGGGCAGACCAGGAGGGTTTTGTAGAGCACTGGGGGGGACACAAGTAGGCACACAAAACACACCATCGGCACGGGTGCAGTGTGCAAAGCAGGCGTCGGTTTTCAGGTAGGAAACAATGGAGTGACCCGGGGGTCACTCTAGCGGTGCAGGCAGGCACGAGGGGCTTCTTGGGACAGCCACCACCTGGGCAAGGTAGAGGGTCGCCTGGGGGTCACTCCTGTGCTGAGGTTCGGTTCCTTCAGGTCCTGGGGGCTGCGGGTACAGTGTTGGTTCCAGGCATCGGGTCCCTTGTTACAGGCAGTCGCGGTCAGGGGGAGCCTCTGGATTCTCTCTGCAGGAGTCGCTGTGGAAGCTCAGGGGGCCGTCTCTGGTTACTCACAGGCTTGCAGTTGCCGGGGAGTCCTCCCTGACGTGTTTTTTCTCTGGATCTTGAGCCCGGGGCGTTGGGTGCAGAGTGTGAAGTCTCACGCTTCCGGCGGGAAACGTGCAGTCTTTGAAAGTTACTTCTCTGTTGCAAAGAAGTAGCTAGTTTTGAACAGAGCCGCTGTTCACTGGAGTTTCTTGGTCCTTTAGTCCAGGGCAGTCCTCTGAGGCTTCAGAGGTCGCTGGTCCCTGTCCGATGTGTCGCTGGTGCATGTTTTCGAAGTTGGAGACAGGCCGGTAGGGCTGGAGCCAAAGCAGTTGTTTTCCTCCTTCTCTGCAGGCTTGTAGGTCAGCAGTCCTTCTTGTTTCTTCAGGTTGCAGGAATCTAGTTTCCTAGGTTCTGGGGTGCCCCTAAATACTGAATTTAGGGGTGTGTTTAGGTCTTGGAGGGCAGTAGCCAATGGCTACTGTCCTTGAGGGTTGCTACACCCTCTTTGTGCCTCCTCCCTGAGGGGAGGGGGGCACATCCCTATTCCTATTGGGGGAATCCTCCAAAATCAAGATGGAGGATTTCTAAAGGCAGGGGTCACCTCAGCTCAGGACACCTTAGGGGCTGTCCTGACTGGTGGGTGCCTCCTCCTTGTTTTTCTCATTATCTCCCCTGGACTTGCCAGCAAAAGTGGGGGCTGTGTCCAGGCTCCGGGCATCTCCCCTAGCTGGAGTGCCCTGGGGCATTGTAACACGAAGCCTGAGCCTTTGAGGCTCACTGCTAGGTGTTACAGTTCCTGCAGGGGGGAGGTGTTAAGCATATCCACCCAGTGCAGGCTTTGTTTCTGGCCTCAGAGAGCACAAAGGCTCTCATCCCAGGGGGTCGGAAACTCATCTCTCAGCAGCAGGCTGACCGGACCAGTCAGTCCTGCACTGAAGGATTGGGTAAAATACAGGGGGCATCTCTAAGATGCCCTCTGTGTGCATTTTTTAATAAATCGAACACTGGCATCAGTGTGGGTTTATTATTCTGAGTGGTTTGATACCAAACTTCCCAGTATTCAGTGTAGCCATTATGGAGCTGTGGTGTTCGTTTTTGACAAACTCCCAGACCATATACATAATATGGCCACAACTGTACTTACAATGTCTAAGAATAGACTTAGACACTGTAGGGGCATATTGCTCATGCAGCTATGCCCTCACCTGTGGTATAGTGCACCCTGCCTTAGGGCTGTAAGGCCTGCTAGAGGGGTGACTTACCTATGCCACAGGCAGTATTTTGTGGGCATGGCATCCTGAGGGGGATGCCATGTCGACTTTGCCTTTTTCTCCCCACCAACACACACAATCTACAATGGCAGTGTGAATGTGTTAGGTGAGGGGTCCCTTAGGGTGACACAACATATGCTGCAGCCCTTAGGGACCTTCCCTGGTCACAGGGCCCTTGGTACCACTGGTACCTTTTAAAAGGGTCTTATCTGTGTGCCAATTGTGGAAACAATGGTACATTTTAGGTGAAAGAACACTGGTGCTGGGGCCTGGTTAGCAGGGTCCCAGCACACTTCTCAGTCAAATCAGCATCAATATCAAGCAAAAAGTGTGGGGTAACTGCAACAGGGAGCCATTTTCCTACACCTAGGCATTCACTATTCAGAGTACATGTTTGCTTCTGAGAAGTGTTGATACTCTCCCATTAAATCTATTGCAGCAGTGCTGAGAACTGCTGGTACTCTTCCTGTTAATTTTACCCACTTAAAGCACTGTATTAGAACATAGGCCTAGTATCACAAAGAAAGTTTGTGAAAGTTACAAGAATCACACGTTTCCTCATGGCCAGTGGAAGCATTTCCAAACTCTAAAAAAATATATTTTGCCTTTTTGCCGGCCCATAAGAAAAGGTCCTTTTTAAGACTTTTTCCAATCCACCCCAACTTGTCGTAAAACACAATTACATTAAGACAGCACAGACCACAGGTTTCTTCCTATGATTTGCATTGACTATGTTTTTTACTTCCCTCTTTCTCTTCCTCCTTCCTTCTTCCCCTCTTTTATGATTTCCTTGTCTTGTGCTGGATCAAAGTCTACTGAAGAAAATGATCTACCAGTCCCCAAGAATGAGCGCCAGTGGGCCCCACCTGAATCCACTGGCTTAAATTCCTCACTGCGTGCAGACAAAGCATGAATGGGGCGAAGAAATATGTAAAACTTTTTTTTCTGTTTTATTTTCCCCCACCTCACATATATTTTTCTACATGAAGAACCCCTTTATGCTGCTGCTCCTTGAAATATGCGGGTGTTTATTTTTCAGATATCATTTGCACACTGACTTCATGTTTTTGTGACAATGACTAGAAGAGTGAAAACTGGTTTGGAAAAACCTCTGCAACAATTTGTAGCTAACAAGAAAGTTTCACCTTTGTGGGTGTTCAATACCTTCCCAACTGCAGCCCCTGTCCCCCTTCACTGTAAACACACATTTCCTTCCCATCTGTACTTGTTCAACTGCAGAAACTCTACTATGCTTTTATATTCTTCGTGGTACTATGAGGTTTTCCTCTTGGAAAGTTCACACATTCTGATTCTGTGAATTGGGATTTGTGTTTTTCCTGCTCTAAATACAATTTTTTGTGTATCTAAGTGAATTAGGACCTAAGTGAGTAACAAGCTCTACTTTAGGCATGTAAACAAGAAAGACAACTTAGCAGGTTGATTGACAGCTGCAGGATTCTTTGAACAACCCACGGGATATAGCATGAGCGGTGGACAGGCTCTTCCAGCATTTTATCTCTCCAGTGTTGATAAAATGTGTTAGCAATGACCATATTTTGTGTGGTATTCTTCCAGATCTTTGCCTTCTTTTGCTGAACCCACTTTTGTTGGCTATATGACTGTGCAGTTAATTCCTGCTAACCAGTGGTAAAGTGCTGAAGCTCTCTCTTTTAATCCGGTAAAAATGGCATATACCTAATTGTCACATTTAATTTACTTACATGTCCGTGGTATACGGTAGTACACATATACATTGCATGTAAATTAAATGTTACCAGTTGGCTGCAGCACCCATTGTGCCACTAACGAAAAGTAGCACTGTAAAACCTGTCTCAGGCCTGCCATGGAAGCCTGAATGGGCAGTTTCAAGTTGCCATTTAAACCTGGCAAAACAAACCTCTTGCCATGCCTAAGCCTTCACTTTTGAAGCTTATAAATCACCCATAAGGTATGCCTTACATGCCTATAGGGCAAGAGACATAGCATTTAATGATTCTGGCATGTATATTTAATGTATATTTAATGTTTTACATGTCCTGAACAGTGAAAACCTCCAAAATACTTTTTCATTGTGTAAATGCTGGTTCTCCCATAGGAAAACACTGGGTTACACTAAACCAATGAATAGTTCTTAGTTTCAGTTTGGAAGCAGCTAGAAAAATGGTTCAAGGGTTCATTTAATATTATTTACAAATTCAACTTAATGGTCAAGTCATTTTTATACTATTTTGAAAATGACACTTTAAAAAAAATGTAATTTTCCTGCCTAAGACAAATGAGGCCTTTCTGTCAGCGTCCAATGTCACATGGCTGCTGGTGGCTCCCCTCTAATGAGATGTGAATTGCTCCCAGACAGTTAACGAAGGGCTTTGGTGTGGAGTGGTGTTTTTCTTCCTCGAGACGGATGACTGGAACCTGTGCCCAGCCCCTTCATGATTTTCAAAGGATTCCTAGCCTTTCAATGGCAGATGTAGTTTACACATAGGCCTGCCTCCCTTTTGTTATGCTTGTCAGATTGGCTCCGAACACAGGGGAGCTGCCCAGAACTGGTCTTGCGCGACCATTAGGGAGGGTTTACCTGTTATCATAGTCACAATTCTGGGTGAGCACAGAAAGCTCTGCCCAGAGGAAGAAAGGTTCTGCCATGTTGGATTAGGTAGATGGGGGCACAATGGGATAGTTTACAGTACAACTCACAGAAAGTACTGCAAACATAGACAAGGTCACCCTAAGACATTTCACCCCATTGGGTAGGAAGTGGCCAGGAGTTTCCCCGAACCTCAAGTTGGCACTTGGGAAAAATGTGACACTCCCAAAATCCCCCTCAGAACACTTCTGGACCTGTGAACACCCAGCAAATGACTGCCCTACATTCTGAAGAACCTGAAGAAAGACTGGACCTGCTTGCCTTAAACTCAGGACCAAAGGAAGTGACTCCAGTGGTCAGTTGACTGACCTCCTGTTTAAGCTACAGAGACACAACAAGCTTCCAGAGGCCTTTTTCCTGCAACTGTTCAGAGTGTCGATTGGATATGCCCTAGATCTGCTGCTGGTAGTGAATCATAGCCCCCAAGTGGTGTCCTTGAGGTCCTGGATCCTTGGCTGGTGTTAGAATGTACTCCTCCAATTCCCCAAACTGTAAGATCTGGGAGCTAGAAACGTTTTCCCATCAGAGACCGTGACCGCCATCAAAGCTGCAGGCGTCGATGTTGATGTGCAGGTAACCTGAGCTTGCTGATATGCCCCACTGAATGAGATCTGAAAAAGTTTCTAATTTTAGACATAGGGGGCTTTATCGGAACCAACATAGAGCAGCAACCCATCGACGTCCAGGCTTTCCTGGTCACAGATTTCAGACATCACCCACTCAGATCTTTCCCGCTTTTGTCAACAACCACACAAAACTCTGCTCCTCAGCAACCCACCATCATAGAGCCCCTCATCAGATCCAGCTTGCAGCTTACCTCGTCGACAACTCATTTAAGGCCACCTTTTCTCCATAAAAGTTCCAAAGTCAGAAAGGAAACTACTCCTAAGACGAACCTTGTTCTTGTATCCGACCCCCAATCCATTGTGGTCAGCCTTACCTTTTGACTTTGACCATATTTAGTGTATTCAGATAACCATGCTTGGCACTTTGTGCTTTTTGACACTGTTTTTAGATCAAACTTTAAAAATATTTGTACATTTTTCTACTTATTGGATTAGTTTTGTGTTATGTCATTTTATTTATTACAGTTACTTTCTACATTTGTTTGGGATTTTTCTTGTCTTTTGACATCTGAGTGTTCCATAAATGCTTTATATATTGCCTCTAAGTTAAGCATGTCTGCTTTTGCGCCAAGTTACCTGAGGGTTAAGCCAGTTGTATTTTGTGAATTTTATGGTTCACCCTGACAAGGATTGTGAGTATTATTTCAGGTGGGTACTACCCCTTCTCAATAAGTACTCCAATTTCTTACAAAATACAGTGCTTAATTCGAGCTGGTGGTTTCCAGTGCGGACTACAGGCATTTATCTTTCAGGGCCAGCACTTATTTTTCTGCTTCAAGCCTTTACTGCGAGCAAAAGACACATATGGGAAAGTTGGAGGAAGAAATAAACGACAAAGCCCCACAAAGGGAGAAAGCAGAAAGCTGCAGGGTCAAGGTGAGCTGAAGGGGCAGGAAGTTTCTGTAAACAGATTAAAGAGGCCCAAGATGGCTTCAGGATTACGCTGCCTCAGTATTTCGTTCTCGCACATTTAATTGCAGGAGCCGTGTGTTTCAGAAGAGAGCTTTGGCACCGGCACGTATTTATTTACAAATTAAGCACTGACAAAATGCATATCCCAAACTTAGTTAAGGAAAACACCAATTATTGTACCTCCTTCGAGAAAGTATTTTTTTGCGATGTGGCTAAACAGAATTGAATTACATTACTTCAATCCTTTTGGGCATTTTGTGCACACGTGTTACTGATCTCCCAAGATTGCGCAGGACTAGATATTTTCCCCTGAAAGATATGGAGAGTGGGGGCTCTGTCAACTCGCTGCACGTATGTCTGTGTATTGTTTGAGGCCAAAACTGATCCCGCACACCTTTATTCCTGGTAAGAATCTCCAAGTACATGCAGCAAACACATTGATTGCCAGAACAGACTTCCTTTCAGATGCATTCGAGAAGGAGGCAGGGTGGGGTGTGTTATGAAATCCAACCCTTGTACTAGCCCTGCAGTGAAGTATCGGTTCCCAGGCGCCGAAGCCGTCTCCCATCTATAGCTGCAATGCACAGAAGACGCTCGCAAGGGACAGGGGGCCCAGCCGTGTGACTCCTAGGCACCCAGCCTTCCTGCTGGTAACATCTTTGTTTATTCCCAAAATAGCCAATATGTTATGTTTAGGAGCTTTCAGTAATTTGCTGCTGTACTTAGGAAGTGTGTGGTAATGTATAGTAGGCCTGTGGTGTGTGGTGCAGTGTATTGGTGTTATTGGACTCCCTTTGTGTGAAAGTCTAAAGCAGGAATTAGGGAGGTTGGGCTCCTGCACAGCGAGGTTTTCCTCGTCTCGTCCTAATGATGTACATGGTCCCTAAAACTCCTTTTGTGGGGTATGCCGTGTACCGCTGAAATGGCGTGTGTTTTAGCCTGCATCTGGGGAACCAAAGTTGGTGTACCAAAGGGAAATTCGGGAGTTTGCATGAGCGGTAGATGCAAGGAACTGAAATACTTCCCTAGTTGAGCCTAGTGTGGGGGCTTTGGCAAATTACTATATCACCTCGTGCGTCAGTTGCTTTATTTTGCACAAAACTGCCGCCGTTTAAACAAAAAGGATGGCCTTCACTTTTGGGTGAACTATAAGAAACCTGACAGACTGCATTTTATGTCGTCTGAATGCATGGTGCGACAAAGAAATGTTATGTAGAAGATGCTTTGTTCTAATTTTGAATATACTATTTACTCTGTGTTTTTAATAATGTGTTATTGTGTCTATTGCTGTACAGTATATGAGTTTTGTAATGCACACTTTGTGGTCCGACTAAGATTAATCCTATAAATACCTCTTTGTTCTTACTTACAGGATACTTTGTAAAAAAGTGTTCAACTATAAGCCTAACTGTTCAGACTCCATGAACAAGTGGCAAAGAACATACACTTGGTGTGTTGTATTGAACACTAGTATTAGTCACGGTGCCTAAGTAGTTTCACAGGGTAGCTGCAGTGTTGAAAACGTGTGTTACTGTACAGCTCGGAACTCTAGTAACAATTGTAGACCATTTACAAACCCCTCATCTGCGTGCTCTATATTTATGTCGCAAGGACATACTATGATATGGGCTACATAGAATAAAGTTGCCCATATCATACTTAGCAATGATTTTTCAAGAATCATATAGAAAAACCAAAGTCAATAGGTCTCAGCTCTAAAATGCCAAGTAATTGACTTTGCCAATGTCTTTTTATGGTCTGGTTTATCTGTGTACCAGTCGTCAGAGAAGTATGTGGGAATCATCCGGAGAGGTCTTTGGCTCCACCCACATGTTGGGAGCCAGGAGTACATGTATTGATTGGGCATAAGTTGTGTGCTTCCACAGAGAAAGTGGTTGCCTTTCACACAGATGGGGTAATTTTGTTTATACATCTGCCTGAACTTTCAAGGATGCACACAGATACTGCAATGCTATTAAAGTCTCTTAGATAACTAGGTAAACTGTAGTGGTTTCCTTTGGTAGCAGCACAGATGTCAGGAGGGGAGTCATTAACCTGCATGGAATTTTAGGTCTGTCTTAGCAGTGCAGTTGTCACCTGACGTTATGTGATCAACAAAAAATAAAAATCAGAGTCCTACTGAGAGAAGGCTTAGACTCCACCCACCTGTTGGGTTCCCCCAAGTACAGCGTAGAATTGGGCTAAATGTGTGTGCTTCTACTGAAATGACTACATGTATGGCACTTTGTGGCTTGTGGCAAAGTTTATACTTGATTCAGCAGGACTGAGTTTAAAGACAAGCACTTGATCAGAGCTATAGGCCAGATCTGTTTAATATGAAATCTATTTATTATGAAAATGTCAGGCACTAGGCCTGACATAGTTATTGTGTAAAGCATATGTTAAAGTCAAAGGGCATCTCATGGTGGATTGTTATTACTCGGGATTAAAGCCTACAGACGTGTTTTTGTTACATGGAATTTCACACATTACCTTAGTAGACAAGGGGTTTGGTGTTGGTTACTCCTCTGACAAACCATGAGTACCGAACATTAAAACTGTGAACATCTTTGGTAAGTCCTGTTAGAAGAGATATTGTTTAGCTTTGCTAGCTGTAATTGTGTACACATTTGTAATTTAATGACTGTATGTTTGAATGTTGACTTGGTGGACAGTTTATGCTCAGTACAGTAGGCCTGAGTAGGTTATGGTGTGAAGCCAATAATAACAGCTATGGGCTTGAATGGTGTGTATGGAAATGCTATACCTAATGCCCAATGTCTGGCCCATTTTTAATGAAAAGTGATGAAAAAGGCAGTAGGCCTGGTTTAATGAGTTTGAAAAATATGTGGTAAACTTAACAGACCTCTAACACTGCATTGTTGTGATATTATGTTATAGACCATAGAAAGGTATTTGGTAATATGTAATCTCACAGATTACCATTGTAGGCAAGGGTGATGGTGTTGGTTACCCACTCCTACAAACCCTAGGAGCATAACTTCACAGTGATTTTTCTTGTTAGGCCCTTTTGAGAGGGAATGCATATTGTTTTGCCATCTGTAATTTTATACATATTAGTAATTTTATAAATGTATGCATAATGGTTGCCAGGTTCTCATACTTTTGTAGCCCTGGGTTGTATATAGTGTCAAGACATTAATACATAGTAGAAGCCTTATCAGTTCACTGGGATGTTATGCTAAATTCCGTTGGTGTGATCTGTTTAGATGTAAAAGTTATGACAACGCAAGTAGGCATTACTTAATTATTGTGAAAACTATGTGCTAAAGCCAAGTAGCTTTTCAAGTGGATTGGTATTACACTGACAAAGGTCTGCATGCAGGCATTTTGTTACACGGAGTCTCACAAATTACTATAAAAGGCAAGGGGTTTCATGCTGGTGACCCACCTGAACAAACCATGGGGATAGGCAATTTGCACTATGGTAATCCTTGTAAGGCTACATTAGTAGGCTTTTTGTATTGTTTTCACAACTGTATTTTATTCATTTTTGTAATTATTACAGGATGTCTGATGGTTGCCTTGTAGAAAGTGTTATGACTCAACACAGTAGATCTGAGTTAGTTGGGGTGACAAGGCAACAATAAAGATTATGGGCATGATTGTTTATAAAGAAGAGTTACAATAAAGCCAGTAGGCCTGACATGTTGACCTGAAAAGCATATATTAAAGTCAATATGCATTTAAGAGTATATGGGTATTACTCTGTATTAGAGTCCTCAAACTGGTGTTTTGTTACATGGAATGTCACAGATTGCCGTAATAGGGAAGCATTTTGGTGCCAGTTACTCCTTTCGACAAAACATGGGTATAGAAAATTTGTACTGTCGGAATCCGTGGTAGGCCCTTTTAGAAGAGATTTTACTTTGTCAATTGCTATTTTGTATACTCTGTAATTTTATGAATGTATGCCTGATGGTTGCGTGTGGAAAACCTAATGCTCAGTATAGGAGGCCTCAGTTGATTATGGTCAGAAGCCATTGATAACAGATACAGTCCCAAATGGTTCTCTAGGAAAATATGTCTGTTGCCATGGGTCTTATCTTGATTGTCAGAAGCACACATTAAAAGTCAACAGCTATTTACAGGTGCTTTTTTTTTCTTCTCCTCATTAAGGGGGGCATATAGGTATTTTATTGCATGAATTGTCAAATTACATTTGCAGGGAATTATTTTTGTGTTGGCTACTGCCGCTGACAACTTTGTGGAAGAAGATTTACTGTGTAAATGTTCTTTATAGAATCTCCTCTTAGTTGTCTTCTAGGATCTTGTTATAAAAGATAACGTTAAATTACACATACACTCATATAGATAAATATATATCAATATAGATACATAGAGAGCATTTGCATCTAATGTGTTCTGCCACTGACTTGTTTGCTTGTCATTTACTGTCTGCTTCCATCTATGATAGTGACCTGCATGGGTTAATGGTTTGGTATGGATCAGTCAGTGTTGCTTTTGCCCTGTGAATGATTGCAACTGATCATGTGTGCATCCACCTAAAAAGGAGTACACTTCAGTGCACGTTGGCCAGTCTTTTAGTTTTAAATTTTAAAGTTGAAAATTTTCCCCTTTTACAGTTCTGTTTGGCCTGACAGCCTTACAGTGGTCTTCCCCAACTTTTTTGCCTGCCTCCATCCATTTTTCTTATCTTGAATTTGCTGGTTTTAGGACTCTGTGCACTTTACAAATGCTGACCAGTGCTAAAGTGCTTGTGCTCTCTCCCCTAAACATGGTATCTTTGGCTCCTATCCAATTGCCATATTTAAATTACCTTTAAATTCCTAGGAAAGTGTACTATATGTGTCCAAGGCCTTTAAGCTAAATGATAATGCAGTGCCTGCAGCACTGATTTTGCAACCCAAATAAATAGCCCCTTAACCATGTCTCAGGCTGACCATTGCAAGGCCTGTGTGTGCAGTACTACTTGTTAAGCTTTAACCTTCCCTTTTATTACATATAAGTCACCCCTAAGTATGCCCATGAGGCAGGGTGCTATGTAGGTAAAAGTTAGGACATGCACTTACACGTTTTACTTGTCCTGGTAGTGAAAAACTCCCAAAGTCGTTTTTCACCATAATGAAACCTGCTCCATTCATAGGACAGCATTGAAAATTCCCTTAAGTGGCAATTTCTGATCTGAGAGGAGTGGCATTGTCATGTTTGGTAAGGTTGGAATGACAGTGAGAAATCCTGCTTACTGGTGAAGCTGGATTTAACATTACTACTGCAGAAATGCCACTTTTTTTAAAAAAAATGTATTTCTCTGGAATTACTGCTCTCTGTGCCATACAACCTGCCTCCAATCCATGTCTCGTCTGTGCTGGTTGACAGCTCCTCTTTTGTGTTCCACGCAGACAGCCATAAACACAGGAAACTCAGCTGCATCTTCATTAATCTGCATACTGATGGGTCTTCCTGGGCAGGAGGGGTGGATGGGCTCCCACTTGCACTTTAAAGGCTAGTGGCCTGACCTCACAAAAAGGACTGATCACCCTCCACAGATCTCCTAGCAAACATGACTGGGTTGAAAGGGAAACGGATGCACTTCTAACCCACTCTTTGAAGTCTCCTCCACTTTAAAGGCACATTTGGGTGTATATATACTGGGTCTGTGAGCCGCTAAAATCAGACACTTGAGGACCTACAACTAGACTCTGTCAGAAGGACTGCCGTGCTGCCCTAAGGACTCATCTGGACTGCTTTTCTGGAAGGGCTGCTCTCCCGCTTGTTGCCCTGCTGCCTGGTTCTCCCTGACTTTGCTGGAATGACTTCGCCTTCCCCCGCAAGTAATAGCCAATGACTTGAACTGAGCTTACCTCCCATTAAGAAGCCTCAGTGCTTTCAAAGACTTCACCAGAGTGATAAAATCCCCTGCACCTGAAAACCTATGCATCGCCTTCGGACACGATGCAGTGCCTGTTTCGCTGCTGAAAAATCACTGCAATGCCTCCAGAATCAACGCAGTTGTTTCATCACCACAGTGTTTTTTGTATGTTCCACGCATCTTCCCTGGCTGTCAAAATATCCCTGCACCGCAGTAAGAAACCAAGGCTACGCACCCGGAAATCGCTGCATCACCTTGCTCGAAAGGAAAGAATCGATGCATCATCTCCACTGCGCTGAAAAAATAAATGCATTGCTTTACTTTCCAACGCATCACCCCCTCTGCGGCTCCCTGCATCGTTATTTTTGATGCATCCAAGGTACTTTGTGCTAAAAAGATACAGCCATTGTTCCTATGGATTAAGACTTACCTAAACCTCTAAAAAGTGATAGCTTGACTTGTGCATATTGGATTCTTGTTGTATTGGTCTTATTTTATTCAGATAAATATAATTTATTTATCTGAACTGGTGTGGAGCATTTTTCGTGGTGTCTTCACTGTGTTAGTGCATGAGTTATTTCATAAATACTTTAAACATTGCCTTCTAAGTTAAGCCTGCCTGCTCTGTGCCAAGCTGCCGAAGGGTGAGCACAGGATAATTTAGGTTGTGTTGTGACTTATCCTGACAAGAATTGTGGTCCCTACTTGGAAAGGGTACTTACCTCTGCCAACAAGATACCTAATTTCTAACATTGGTGCTCAGCGATGAGGATAGGACTTTTGTTTATGCAGTGTCACACAATAGCTACATGTATACTACATACCAACATTTTTAAGACCATTTTCAATTTTGTTTTGTTTTTCAGCAATTTTCCCTGCTTTGCATTTTTAATACATCCTGCACTTCATGTTTCTACTTGATTCTACATGTGGAGCCATGGAGTTTGAGGTGGCTAAGCTGGAGGAGTACACAGTTAACCAGTTGAAAAGCTTTTGCAAAGGGATGGGTGTACCTGCCAAGGAGCCACCAAGAAGGTGGAGTTTCAAATGGCGCTGAGGGCCTGGGCAGAGGCCCGCTCCCAAGAGGATGATGAATTGGGGAGCATGTGAATGGGTCTCCCAAGGAGCTACCTGCAGTGGTTGAGGGGGATACCCCTGAATTTGTGCTACCTGTGAGGAAGGGAAGTGGTGTCTCTAGTCATGGCCTGACCCCAGAAGAAAGGAGAGAGGAGGGAGAATCCAGCTGCAGTTGGCAAAATTAAAAATGGAGGCAGAGAAGAAGAAGGCTGAAAGAGAAGCTGAAAGAGCCTTAGGAGAAATGAAACTACTTCTGGCTCATGAACTGAGTCTAAGAGAGCTGGACCTCAAGGCAAGGCAGCCTGAGTCAAGCAGTGATGGTGGCAGCATACATACAGCACCTTATGTAGACAAAATGGTTCGTATACCCAAGGATTTAGTGCCCAGTTATGTGGTGGGAGATGACATTGATGGGATGGGTGGTTTTCTTCTTATAAAGTTGCACTGAGGGTACATGGGGTTCCTGAAGAGCACTGGGGGGGGGGGCAGGTCTGTTGAAACACATGCCAACACTTGGAAGGGACTCACATCTAACATTAGAGGTTGGGGACCAGATCAAGTACACACCTATCAAAACTATTTTGACTGCCAAATTTGGACTGACCTCTGAGAAGTATCGCCAAACATTCTGGGACAGTCAGAAGCTCCCCAACTAATCCTTGGTAGATTTCATTAATTACTCCAGTAAGACACTGAATGGCTGATTGGGGGCAACAAAGTCAATGGTTATGGTAGGTTGTACAGTTTAATCTTGAGAGAGCACTTGCTCAGTACCTGTTCTACAGAGATGTGCCAGCTCCTAGTTGACAGTTATCTGACTCATCCTAGAATGCTTGCCGAGGAGACGGGCCTCTGAGCTAGACCTAGAGTGTCCAAAAAGGCATCTGGGGAGACATCCACAAAGGTGGTCAGGGTTCCCACCAGAAGAAAGAGGTGGCAGAAAAACTTTAAAAAAGGAGTTCTCTAAAGGCCCCCAAAATAATTCCCAAGGGAGTAGTAGTAACTTTTCAGAATCTGAGCCTAAAAAGAAAAGGTTCTATGACCATAAGACATGGAGATTTGCACCCCAGTGCACAGAGTGCTCTAAGTATGGTCACTCTTAGGGCGGCTCCAAATGTTCCAAGAGGGCACAGCCCCTACTACTGGACAGACACCTGGGTTGGCCAGTGTAGTGCTTGGGGAGGAGATAGTACTAGCTATTTTTGGGGAACAAGCAGAGGTAACTCTAGTGCCCCGGTGGGAATAAAGATATGGAGCCAAATGTCCATATGCCTGCCAATACTTCCAAGGTATGGTAGTGGGTCACCATTAGTGGGCAACAAGTGGAGGCTCTGCGTGACACAGGAGCCTGCATGACAACTGTCAAGTGCCAGTTGGTTTCAGCAGAGCAGGTCCTGCCGAACACATTCCACCAGGTCATAGTTGCTGGCAATTGTGAGAGCCATCTACTGATGGCTCTGGTTGCCTTTGAGTCGGGGGTTGCCTCTGGTACTCTGAAAGTTGCTGTGGGCCCTGCCATGCTTGTAGATTGTTTGTTAGGCAAGGACCTGGAGCACACTACCTGGAGGGAGGTATAACTCAGGTCTCACTTGGAAATGATGGGATTTGCCTGAGTAGGTCTTTATGACTACACGGTCCATGACTGCCGGTGAAGAGAGTCATGGTTGCCTGGAACAATGGCCCAGACATCTTCCAAGGATAGGGTCAAGAGGCATGGGAAACCAGTTCCTGAAGTTCCCACGGTGGAGATTGACAGGGTCCCTGAGGAGGAGGCCTCTGAGCTAACCGGAGAGGTTATTGCTGCCATGGGTGACCTACCTGAGCTTGCTGACTGGCAAGTTGAGGGTGGGAACACCTGGGAGGAATTCTGCAAAGCACAGAGAGAGTGTCTCACTCTTGAGGGCTTGAAGCGACAGGCCTCAGCCCATGCAGCAGGTGAAGTTCTGGGCATTACCTAATCTACTGGGAGGATTATATTCCCTACAACGAGCCTAAGGTTCCGGGTACTGGGGCAGCCCGTGTGCTGGTGGTGCCCCAGTGTTACTGGGCCTTCCTACTAGGGTTGGCTCATGACATACCTCTGGCAGAACATTTAGGGCAGATACATTCCACAGGTCCTGTCTCACCTGCCAGCCTGGTTGGAAGTCAGGGAAAAAGCTAAAAGCTCCCCTGATCCCACTTCCTGCCTTTGGGACCCATTTGAAAGGATGGGCATCAATGTCATTGGTGTACTGGACCCCAAGACAGCCCTAGGCAACAGGTTAATCCTGGTCTTGGTGGAACATGCCACACACTACCCAGAGGCAATCCTTCTGAGGACGGTGACTGCATCTGTGTTGACCAGAACTCTGATGGGGATCATTACCCATGTGGGGTTCCCAAAAGAGATATTGTATGACCGAGGCACTAACTTCATGTCTGCCTAAATGAAGTCCATGTGGGATGCATGTGGTGTAACTTATAAGTTCACCCCTAAACGAACGGTCTATTTGAGAGGTTCACCAAGACCTTGAAGGGCACGATTGCAGGCCTACCTGAGGCCATAAGGTATACCTGGGATGTCCTCTTGCCATGCCTTCTCTTTGTCTAAAGGGAGGTGTCACAGAAAGGACTAGGTTCACTTCCTTCGAACTCCTTTATGGCCACCCTGTAAGGGGACCTCTGAGCATGGTAAAGGAGGAGTGGGAAAAAGCTCCCAGGAAACCACCCCAGGATGTGGTCAGCTACATGTTGGCCGTCCAGAACCAGATGCACCTCTTCTGGAAGAAGGCCACGAGCAACCTTGAGGCCAGCCAGGAAATAATGAAACGCTGGTTTGACAATAAGGCCACTCTGGTGGAGTTTCAAGTATAGGTCATGGAGCTAGTAGAGCCCAGAGCTCTCCAGGAAAGCTGGACTGGCCCATACGAAATCAAGGAGCATAAGGGGGAGGCCTCTTACTTAGTGGACCTTCAGACCCATAGGGGCCCCCTAAGAGTGCTCCACATTAACAGACTCAAGCCTCACTTTGAGAGGTCCAAATTGAGCATGCTCCTTTTGAGAGATGAGGGTGTGGAAGAGGAAGGTGAACCTCTCCCTGACCTCCTCTCTGCACAGGAACACTGTGGATTAGTGGAGGGTGTCAACTTCTGTGCAACTTTGAACCCAGACCAGCAGGATGACTATTACCATTTGCTGGGACAATTAGCCTCACTGTTCTCATTCACCCCTGAACTCACACATCTGTGCATCCATGACATTGACACAGGAGAGAGTCCCCCTGGAAAGAACATAGTTTACAGATTGTCAGACAGGGTGAGAGAGAGCCTGCATCAAGGAGGAAGTCTCCAAGATGCTAGCTTTAGGGGTGATTTGACCCTCTAGCAGTCCCTGGCTAAGCCCAGTGATGTTGGCACCAAAGGCAGCCCCACCGGGTGCCAAACCAGAACTTCGGTTCTATGTGGACTATAGGGGCCTCAATTCCATCACCAATACTGATGCACACCCCATTCCCAGAGCTGATGAGCTCATTGACAGGCTAGGTGTTGCCAAATTCCTCAGTACTGTTGATTTAACATCAGGGTATTGACAGATCCCCTTGCCTGAGGGAGCAAAAGAGAGGTCAGCATTCTTAACCCCTGGGGGCCATTACCAATTTTGGGTATTCCTCATTGGCTTTAAGAATGCCCCTGCTACCTTCCAACGGTTGGTTGACGGGGTCCTGACTGCCAAGGAGGATTTCTGTGTTGCCTACTAGTTCACTTTACATTTCTTTGCTTCATCTATTTTTATTTTAATGTTTCTTATGAGGATACTACATCTCTCCATGCTGCTATAATGGGTTGCTTGCTTGCCTCTCATTTCATCTGCAGTGCACTGCATTTCAGGTGGGCACTTCCTCTAAACCGGTAGATCAAAATAGAATGATGAAGTCCATGGTGTATCATTGTTTTACCATTCCAAGATGGCCAACATGTTGGTTCTATTTATGGCTATGCTTGAACTTTATAGCAACAATAGACTACTTACAATACCTTTGTAAGCCGGGCACCTGCTACTATATTTAGTTTTGCCATTGCAAACATATACCTGCAGAGTTTAGAAGGCAGCATTTTTTCTTTTTTTACATTTATTGTTTTATTATTATCTTGCATATGCTGTTGACTTTGTGTGTTGTTTTGTTGCAGGTGTGTCAGAGGGTGAATGGAAGGATGAGTCAGAGTATTGATGAATACATACATAAGTGAAAATGAGAAACAGGTTGTATATGATAAATTATTGAGTATTTGCACCGATTGGTGACACAAATGGCACTTCCATCCATAAGCCTGACCTATTGCCATTGCCTGCTTCTTATGGCATTTGTGTGCATGAATCACAATGTATGCTCAGGCATGACTGATAATCTTGGAAGGGGTTTTCTTTTGAAGATGCACACCTATGTATACATAAAGATTAAGACAGCTATGTTTAATTTACTGATCTACCATGGCTGATGGGCCATTTTAGACTGATGAGTTAAAATGAAAAAAGTTGAACAAATCATTCAAAGTTTGAAAAAGTGTGTGTATGGTACTTCAGCACTTTGCAGCTAGTGGCCTTTTGTGAAAACAAAATATATCAAATAAATATTTTGATCTGGTGTCAGACACTGTTCGAGGGGACATGCAGCAAGCATGGGCCTCAATCATAGGGGCTGAGGCGCTCTGCCTCCAATTTTCTGGGGTCTATCCTACACTGATCAGAATACTGGGTGAAGTACAATACCTTTAGCATTTGACTCTCAGTGGTAGTAATGACACACAGTCACAGGCTTCCCAGGCAGGTAGTGTGATGGATTGTTGAACTTAAAGCTCAACCATATCTCTCCAACGCAGTACCTGTCCAACGCAGTTTTTTACTTTGTAACAAAGAAAAACACTTAAAAGTACACCAAAAAAGATAACTACACTCACAGTCTATGCAAGGTACAATTAAGTGTCCTGGGCATTGAGATTGTGCTGCGCCTCTAATCATCACCTCTGCCTGGTCCCTCTATTTCTCTGTTCTAGGTGGGTCTCTCCTGTAATTAAGGCTGTAGCATGATTATTATTCAGATGCAGATTGTTCCCTCCATTGTAAGTTGTGGTCAGTCTCTCAAAGTTAAATTGCGCAGTTCTTACTTATATTCAGTTGCTCAGTTCTTACCACTATTGGTGGATCAGTCTGGTCCAGATTTGTCAATCCAGCGACCTGGATTAATCTCCACATGCCTGCTCCTTCCCGCTTGTGGAAGAGAAAACAACAGGGTAGCATTTCTGTCAGGGTCTTCTCTTTGAATGTTGTGCCCATCTGGCTAATGTGTCCTCAGTGATGTTGCTGCTGCATGTTGCTGAAGAGTGTAGGCAGTGATCTTGCAGGCAGGGATGCCTGTCGATATAGAAGACTTGCTCATCCATTGTATAGGTGGACAGTGCCATGTGATTTGTTCAACCTTGTATGGATCTTATCTCCTCCTGGTAGTGAAGCCAAGCAGAGGCTGATCTACTCTGGGCAACAAGGCAACGCACTGTCCTAACAACTTTTGAGCAATGCAGCTTAGTTAAGGGCTTCATCTTCTAAGTACTATGGCTCAGTACAGGTCGCACTTATCCTCGGTGTTAAGGCTTAGCACAAGCCAGACTGGACTTGGATCACTGCCAGACTTGGTGATCTTCTTAGCTTGTCATCTGGAACCTTTATTGTATAAACTGCAAGCCACAAGCACAGCGGTACGTAGCTCACTCTCCACAGTCCTCCTATTCTTTAAGCCTCACCAGCATTAGGATAATGCTGCACCTCGCTCCTCCAGGACAGTCACTCCTTCTGCAGAGTAAGACTCCTTCTCTCTCTGAGCAAGCAGCTCTGGCATCTAGGTAATGTCAGAAAATGCATGGAGCTCCTTCGGCAAGGGGTAGACTCAGGTTATGTCCCCTCACAACTGGGAAGGAATCTGTCAGGTAGACACTACAACTGGTTGTTCACCAGCTCTCTGTGCACTTTGCAGGGCACTCACTTCCTTGGTCATAGAGAACCTGGAACTATAAGCACACGTGGAGTCCCAATTGTATACAGTGTGTATCAACTTTCTGCACTTTCAGAACCAGCTTAAAGTGGTTATTCTTTCAAGGGTCCTATCTGGCTTCCCTCCAGACACAGCCTTTGTGTAGGGAGATGCTTCTCATAGCATGGTTGCTTCCAGCCAAGAGCTCCCACAACAGAAGCACAAAGAGGTTTGAGTTTTCTGCACCTGGCTGACATCAGACAACCCTAAAAGGTGATCAAGGAAAGACAAAAGATAAGGCTAGATTTAAGGGGCTCCCATCACCTTTCACAAAATATTCCATTGTCTCAACATTCCCCTCTACCATCCATCAAATGGCAGTGCTCCTGAAAGGCTAATTAGCAGCCCTTGTCCAAGCAAAAGTCATAATTAATTTTTACTGTCTCCTTATCTCCTCTTTCCTCACATTCTCGTCTAGGTCTCAACCTCCCTGCTTCAAAATTGTCAGCGATGCACGTCCACTGTTTGGAACAACATCCTCACCTCCATCTTGTGCAAAAGGCCAGGCCAAGATTATCCAAACTGGATTCCACAGGCCTCTATTATTCTGGTTCACTCGCACACCATGCCTGAATCATTCAGGTTACACACACAACATACAGTTGGGACTCTAGTGCAAGGAGTCGGATAAGTGCATAGAAGCAGAGCCTTACATTGGTGAGCCAGTAGGTTTCCACTTCAGTGACACAGATTAAAAGGTCTAGCCACACGTGACAGATTTGTTAAACATGGTGAACTGCCAATCCCATGACAAAGACAGTAGTTCATTTTCAATAATGGAGTACTGGGTGCACCTGTCCATGTCACGGGACAGGTCCAGAATCTCATTTACATCAAGAGTGAGGTCTAGGCTTACGTGCACACAGTATATTAGAGTGACGGCAGAGCCATATGCAAAAAACAGCATACCAGATACATGCAATGTGGTACTCAGAGCCAGCGTACATGATTGCAATCCATGCAGTTGACAGCCCCATCCCAACAACTGGTATGGGGGGGTGGGAAAGGTAGCTTCGGGTGAGAGGGTAAAGGATAATGAAAGAGCTAGTGGATGGACAGCACTTTGTAAAAACACATGAAGTCGCATGGGAAATGGGATCAGCGAGACCTAAAAACTATAATTGACAAAGCCAATAGGTCTTCCCTATGTGAGATGTCTTATAGCCATGTTTCACTGCAGCACAGCTACTGTGCAACAAGGCTGAAAGAAAAGAAAAAATATAAGAGCTATAACACAGTCAATGCTTGCTGCGTCATAGCATTTTTTGTGCAACATGGATGAAAGTTAAAAAATGCTGTGGTGTGGAACGCTGCTGCATCAGAGCACTTTTTTAGAACACCTTTCGAAAATGTTGCACAACAGCTGCTCTTCTGTGCAACATGGCTAATAAAATATTTGTGAAGCCAACAGAACTTTCATAGCCAAGACAGTTTGGCTTTGCCAATGTTTGTTTTATAATTATAACTGTAACTGCGGAAGCAGTTCCTTTCTTGCACTAGGGTCCATGACACACTGACTACGCAACTGTCTGTGTGCAACTTTACCTCATACAAATGATAGGCAAGAGGGAATAAAAGTAAAGCTCAAAACAAGCTTTGGCCAGTCAGATGTGCCTGTTTCCAGAATAGGGGAAACGCTTGGTCCAGCAAAAGTGTATAAGAAAAGCGAGTGAGCCCTGACATTCAGCAGTGAAAGATGGCTCTGATCTGTAGCATCGTCTAGCTGGCTGGGCTGCTGAAACTCATGTGCAGTTCTCCCAATGCACCACCTCCGGAATTCACTCCTTGGACGGGCACAAAGCTCTGCCTCAGTCTTAATATGGAAACCCCATTTTATTACTTGAACATGAAGATGCAGCTTTGCCAAAGCACCTCATTTCAAATCTGCTACACACTCTGCTTTGAAGCAGCAGACCTCAATGCTGACTCCTCCCAACCCCTGAAATTCCCATACTTTAAACCTACATACCAATCTTCCATCCACCTACCTACCATCTAGGTCATGGCTATAATCTGTGCAGGAGGGTTAGTAACATTCGTCCAAGGGCATAAAGATCCCCTCCAAACCCCAATTGCAATTGTCTCCTTCAACCCATCAGCGGTGCAAGGGCAGTGGCACAGTAAGGGTGTCATGGGCACTGGTGCAAGCAAAGCTAGTGGGCTGCACATCCAGTAGTTGGAAGTGTAAAGATAACTAGCATTTGATAGCAGCGGCCCCCTAACATTCTTGTGCCCGGTGCCGCTGCACCTGTTGCACTCCTGTTTATATTACCACACATGACACCACTGCCCTGCTATTAAGAGCCCAATAGTTGGACCACACAGATCTCTTAGTGCTAAGCACCCATTAAGCCACCTCCTAATCTAACACTGTACTGGGATCCACATGCTGCACCTTATCTTCAATGCCTGTCATCCATTGTCAACTACACTGTCAGGAATTGCATAAATCACATGTATAATGTATATACACGTGTCCTCTATGCACACACTTTTGATACACTCCTGTCACCATTAGCAGTGTATTTTCTAGGCACTGATATGCCACAATAAGGACGCTTTGTAGCTCTTGCCTGTCCTTATGCCGTAATTGTTTAGGTGGCCCATATCATGGGAGGAGCCTATGCCATGAGTAACTCACACATTTGATGCACTTCTGTTACAGTTATTCTTTCACTGTGTTTTCTAGGGCACCAATATGCCACAATAAGGACGCTTCATAGGCTTCTCTGTCATGATCCCATAGTCAGGTAAATAATGTGTCCTTCTTCTTGAACAGGCGCTTCAATGCGATTAGACAGCAGAAAGTGAGAGGTGAGTCTTGGGTTGCCTAGTAACTCGTCTGTTGCATTGCCTGATCTATTGTTGTTTTACCACAATATTCCCATTTAACTATGGCTTAACTTGGGAAGAGGAGGTGGCTTTACAGCTAAGGCTGCCTTGGTCCGAGTTCTGATTGTGGGGAAATCACTTAGGGGGTGATTCTGACCGCGGCGGACGGCAGTCGCCGCCCGCCAAGCGGTTCCCGCCGAAAGACCGCGGCGGTCATTCTGGCTTTCCCACTGGGCTGGTGGGCGACCGCCGAAAGTCCGCCCGCCAGCCCAGCGGGAAACACCCTTCCCACGAGGAAGCCGGCTCAGAATGGAGCCGGCGGAGTGGGAAGGTGCGACGGGTGCAGTTGCACCCGTCGCGAATTTCAGTGTCTGCAAAGCAGACACTGAAATCCTTTGTGGGGCCCTCCTCCGGGGGCCCCTGCAGTGCCCATGCCATTGGCATGGGCACTGCAGGGGCCCCCAGGGGCCCCACCACACCCCATACCGCCATCCTGCTCCTGGCGGGTGAACCGCCAGGAACAGGATGGCGGTATGGGCTGTCAGAATCCCCATGGCGGCGCAGCAAGCTGCGCCGCCATGGCGGATTCCCATGGGCAGCGGAAAGTCGGCGGTACACCGCCGGCTTTCCGCTTCTGGCCTCGGCTGTACCGCCGCGGTCAGAATGCCCGGCGGAGCACCGCCAGCCTGTTGGCGGTGCTACCGCCAACCTCCGCCATGGCGGTAATTACCGCCAGGGTCAGAATGACCCCCTTAATCTCCTAATGTCCCAAATTAAAAAATACACAATGGTATGTCTCTTCAAATGGATGGTGTACTGGCTTCCTTAGAAAAAACAGAGGCCAGAAGCAGTGTGACACAATATTTCCTTATTTTTCATTCAACAATAAAAAGCAGCAGGCACAGCTCTATTCAGGAGAGGAGAGAATAAACAAACAAGGAGGTAGGACAAGTGGAGGGAATGTGCCAGTAAAAAAATGCACTGCAGTACTTTGCAAATAAAGAAAATAGTACAGCAATGTCACAGAATCACAAAGCGATAGGTGGATGGAAAGTGTAGGGAAACTAATTAAGCTGAATCAATCTGTGCTTAGCTCATGCGCCACAGAAAGAAATGAAGGTGACTCTTGTCATACGCTGCCAAATTAGGCAGGGGCGGCTCCTCCATATGGGTGGAGGAGCGTTGCCCCCCGCCAGTGGCAGAAGCTGCAAACCTTTCAGAATAAAAGGATGATAAACTCTGTTTATCATCCTTTCATTCTGAAAGGAGCGGGGCATTAGGGGTGACGTGCACTGAAGGAGAGTGCTCAGCACTCTCCCTCAGAGCGCATGTGTGTTTGGCCGGCCAAACACACATATGCAGCAGGCTGTCTCCAGCCCGACAACTGTGTTGCTGGGCTGGAGAGAGTCTGTACAGGCTCCCAGATGCCTGGGAGCACCCTAGCTAGGCACTTCCAGCCAATCCTAACGCTGCTCTGAGCACCGTCAGGATTAGCGCAGGGCAGGCTGGGAGCCTATGCCTGCAGCTGAGTCGGGGGAGCGGCGCATGGCGAGTCAAGGTAAGTTTTTTATTTTTGTAATGTAATGTATTCCCCCCCCACCTCTCCCTGTCCCCCCTTTCCCTCCCCGTTGCACAGCATCCACCCTCCTCCTTTTAGGAGCCGCGAGCCGCGAGCCGCGACTACAATTAGGAGACAGTAAAAAAAGTGCCAATCAAGCCAACAGATGGTAAGCAATGGGCATGTTCTAAGCCCTTTATTGTATGGAATACCTCTCACAAGCGAGAGAGCTGTCCCAGGCTCGATGTAATGAGTTCCATCAATTAACAGAGGAAAGATGCCAAGGCCCGTATTTATACTTTTTTTAGCGCCGCATTTGCGCCGCTTTTTGACGCAAAACGGCGCAAACCTACAAAACACAATGGCATTTTGCAAGTTTGCGCCGTTTTTGCGTCAAAAAACGACGCAAATGCGGCGCTAAAAAAGTATAAATACGGGCCCAAATGTCTCAAAAGTCCCAACTTGTTTGCAATATGGTCGCACAAACAAATAATAAATGTGGAATTTACTCTGGAAATTAAGACAGCTACTGCAACGTATTGAAGTTTGTTACAAACTTGTGGTTGCCATGTTATTGTAAATTCCTTTTAAAACTAGCTTTTCAATGTATGATGGATGCGTAAAGAGCATCATTTCCTGCGAATAATTATTTTAACCTTCTATGCAAAAAGATAATAACGTACTACATATGCATTACTGACGCTAACGTGCCGAAAAAAGGGTTGGCAAAGATGATCTGTAAAAGGTAGTCATTTTAACTGTTTAAGTGGCGCTCCGGTTGATGCTCAATGTTACTGTTCGCATTCTGTTGACTGAAATAAATAAGATTTTTTTTTAATAGGAAAATACATTTTTAATTTATTTGGTAAGATATTAGGAATACCATGGAAGACAAATACAAAGACAGACATAATATTTTATAAAACTATTCAAATACTTGTTTAAAACAGTAAGTTAAATCATCCACTACAACGATTGAGTGTCTGCAATAAAATGAAAAAAATCACTGATGTTGTTCAGAAGGCTGAAGATTACTATAGACATTGTTTTGCTGTTTTAAGGAGAACCTTTGACTGTGCAAGCGGAAGACTTTGCAGATGCTGTCAGGTTTTGCTTCCTTGTCATTAGAGAACTGATTAGATAAAGGACCATGATAACGCTGACCGCTGTGATTTATTCTCTTCCAAATGCATTGAGGTGTTTACAGACTAATTCGATTGTGAGAAGGAAATTAGATAAGAAGGCATCTCGGTGAATGGAATCGACAATTCATGGGAAATTATATGATTTCAGTAAATTATGGGAAATAACTCACAGAAATGACATTATCCTTGTGTAATCTTGGTTTTAGAATCTATGGCTTTTTCAGCAATAAACAGTCAACCAGGTAAAAAAAGCTTTCTTTGCTTGGGTTTCTGTAATCCCTTTTTAAAACACCTGTCTCTAATTTATTTATTATAATAATAATAGGTGACTTGTGCAACACCCAGTCTTCTATTATAAAGAAATGAAGTATGAATTTAAGTGTAATAAATTATCACAGTTGAATACTGACAACAAAATACCTGCTGCCAGAACCAGCAGCCAAAGGGAAAGGCTGGTCAGGTCACAAAGCATAATTAAAGCAGTTGTGAAAACGAAATGTGCCTATTATTTTCTCAGCTCTGTTTTTCCAGCTGTACAGGGGCAGGAAGAAAAGCAATGTTTATGAAAACCTGTTTATGTTTTGCACTGTTATTATAGAAAAGTCTAGATTGTTCTACTCTTTCTGAGCTACTGCACCTTTTAAAAAAAAATGTCTAGTATTAAACTGATTGTAACATCTCCGTGCAACAAATATTTAACAACTTTTTTGATGTGTTTAATGTTGCATTAGAGATTCTATTTTTACTCCCCGTGATTGCAAACATGCTCTCTCTCTTTCATATGAAAGCACTACACACTAATGATTAAAGTGGTCTGGGAAAGGTGATGGCATAACCATGTATTCTAAGGGATAAAGTATTCCCTGCCATACATCATAAGGATATTGCAAGTTACCTTTGAGTTCCATAACCTTATAAAGGAACTTGGCCTTTGCCCTTGTTCCTCTGTATGGTCATGGAGCTCCTTTCTGACTTGCAATATTCTTCTAAACTAAGGCAGGGAGTACTTTATGAGCTATGTAATATGACCCACTTTTCATACTTTGTAAATTGACTATACACACAATACACATTGCACTGAATTACATGTCAGCACGTACATAACATAAATCATCTTACTTCACTCAGTGGTACACATTGACCAGATTCATATGTGTGACCTGCATATTGCACACATATTTGCTTGCTGAGTGATCATCGTAATGAGCAATGTTTCTATTATTCTATATACTGTGACTAAGCATTTGCCCACAAGCAGCTAATATTGTTACAATTAAGAGCAAGATTAGATTAGTTCACTTACCTCCTTGTTTAACGTATTTCAAACAATTCATTAGCATTCATGGTGGCTCTGTGATTAATCATATTTGAAAGTAAAAAAAAGAATATCCCCAAAGGTTGAGCCCAGGTTTTACGCTGAAGGGAAGTCTGTGGCGATCCATGGTTTACTCATGTATTTTTGCATGATGATAGACCACCTAGTTAACTATTGTACATCGCGCATTCACTGCTCAGTATCATGGATTCTTCGTACCTGGTCACAGGTTAATGTATGGAATTGGCAAGTTTGATAGCGTTAATTATGTTTGCAGGTGTTTGTGTACTGTAAGTTTATGTTTTACAGACTTTGTCAAGGAGACAATATGAACAAGAGAGATAGCTTGCCATAGACTATGCTATGTCCTATGTTTTTGGCAGGGTCACCAGAGATTTAGATGCTTAACCTATACTGTAAGCGTGTAGTTTACACTTTGTGTACTTAATATAAACGTCATATTTGGTACATAGTAAAACAGCAAGTGGTTAGGAAAAAGTGGATTAGAGAGGATTGGAGACGCAAAATAACACCCATGCCTAATAGTGAGGAACATCAAGAAGGCAAAAGAGTATCTTGTACACACAGAAAAATATCTAATCCCACAATGAGATAGCAGCTGCTTAAAATAAAACTTACTTCCTCTACGACGGCTGTTCAATTTTGTAGATAGTTCAGCTATCTGCAAAATTGTTACTAAAGTCTTTGCAATACAGTTCGAGCGGGCGTGGGGCTCCACCAAGGGGAGTATTACCTTCTTACCTCATGCTAAATTCGTAGGCATTCTGGTCAGCACGTTTCAGCTGTCTACTCTGAGTCCAGAACGGTTTTATGGCCTTTGTCAGAACCTGTGTGTGGTGTAGGGTTTGGCCATGTTTTATCCCAGATACAATCATAGCATTCAAGGCAATTCTTATGACCGAAATTTTCCTCTGTGAAATACACTAGAATGTAAGGGGCCCAGGCCTCATGGGGGAGGTTTTTGTGATACTTTTTCATAGTCAAACTATTATCAAAATCTGGTGCCCTCCAAAACACCTAAAACGCTTTCTCACTCTGATGATGGAATGATCGTTGGAGGGATATTTCACAGTTGATAGTTTCAACCATGTGTTTTGCCTCTTTCATACGAGGATTGTACCTGGGTACAAACATGACTAAACAATACAACACATATTTTCCCCATGAGGGTGATAGGTCTATGCTGGGCTCAGTGTATGTGGCTGAAACATGTTGACCAGTGGACGTAGAGGGTGATACTTTTCCCAAATGCTTTATGTCCTTTTGTTTTTAATCTTACTGGGGGCCACTTTACTAAAAGCCATGTTGGCTAAGGTAATTGTATTCAACACTCATAACTGGATTGATCCCCCATGCATTTCCCTTGACATACTCCATCTAATAATTAAGAGAAAAGATCTCTATAATAATGCCTGTTGAATAAGGAGGGGACCCAATGGTGAAGAATGCCACCATTTGTGGGTATGGGTTGTAAGTCCTAAATAAGGACTAGCTTGGAGTGGATAATGAACTACCTTCGTGTCCTTTTCTGTACAGGTTCACATTTGTGTTTTTTTTGTCGTGTAACCGAGTCATCAAGTTAATTTCCGCATCGACCTGCACTGCTGTTCTCTACTCACTGACCATTTCTCATGTCCTCACAACCTAGTGCTGATGGTTCAATTGTCTCTTTGCAACCCACGATACAATCTGCTTAAGTGGTGTCAGGGCTTTGCAGTTAATAGGTCATGGGAAACTAATATGCACTGAAATTTCACTCAGCCAAGCACGCACCAGAAGTGGGACTAAGATCAGGCCTTCCAGACACCCCCCAAGACATGACCTGTCAACTCAAATGCAAATTCTAAATTGAAGGAACATCTAATGGATACAGGCTCGACTCAAATCATTCTCAAGCTAGCACTTTTCTCATTTTGGCCAACACCATCCCTCTCTCCAAATACAACCGCATAATTCATCTGGTTGGCTTTTATTGTGACATTGTTTCTCCATCTCTTATACATGGCTCACCTCTGCTTGTAATATGATATTGCGTAGTACTTCTCATGTTAGTTTTGCTCTTTGTAAAGCCACATGTTGCCCTCCTCTGGTTAGAGCAGCACTATATAAGAACCTAGGGCCAGATGTAGAAAAACAAAAAATTGCGACTCGCATTTTGCGAGTTGATGCAACTCGCAAAATGCGAGTCGCAATTCGGAATGCAAGGAAAAAAAGTGCCGAAATAGCGACTCGCACCCGGACTCGCAACGCAGTGTGCGAGTCCGCAGATTGCGAGGTCGCTTTTTGCGAGTGTGCAAAAAACGAACTCGCAATTAGCGAGTAGATGTCGCAAATTGCGATTACCTTGAAAATTGATTACAGGTGCAGCAGAACACTCCAGAAACCACTCCAGAACACTCTGGAAACACTTCCTGGCACATGAGGATGACATCACAGCCAGGAAGTTTACAAATACACCTGGGAGGAGGCAGGACCACACCCTTTTATAACTGCCGAATTTCACACAGGACAAACAGCAGCTGCCATGGAGGGAACACCAAGAAAGAGGAAGCTGAAATTCTCTGAGAGGGAGCTGGAGGTGCTGACAGAGAAATGCTGTCAGCACTATGATGACTTGTTTGGGAGATCAGCCCTCAATGTTCCTGAAGCCACCAAGAAACAGCTGTGGCAGGACATACAGGACAAGATTAATTCCCTGGGGGTGAGCCATAGGACCATCGACGACATCAAGAAAAGGTGGTATGACCTCCGCTCCCGGACCAAGGAGAGGGTGGCTGAAAGGCTCTGGGAGATGAGAGGCACAGGAGGGGGACCATTGTCTGTGCCACCACCCACACCCCTGGAAGAAAGGGTGGAAGAAACCTTGGAGCAGGAGGCAGTGTCTGGATTTGGGGACCTGGACACCTCAGAGCCCAGCACATCAACCGGTGAGTACCATGTGATATGCCTGTACCCCTATCAATGCCATACCCCCACCCACCATGTGCACAGGGGCATGCACAACCAAGATAGCTCCATTTCAGGGTAGCAAATGCCAGAATGACGCATTATGGGAAATGTAGTCAAGTAGGCAGTTCATATGCAAATGTTTATTATGAAGTGTGCAATAGATAGTAGACACTGACAGTCTGTTCCCCATGTCCGACAGGTCTCCAGCAAGACACCACCCACACTCCAAGCAGCCAGGCCCATTAGGACACCCCAGGACCCGCCAGCACCCCCACCTGCACGGTCAGCAGCATCCCTGCAGTAGCCACACCTGCTGCAACAATTCCACAAGAGGCTGCCCCAGCAACAGGCAGGGATGAGACAGGTGGAAGCACAGGGCAGCCACCGCTGCGCAGGCGTCGCAGGTCCATACCATCAGGGCTGCAGTCTGCATCCGGGCTACTTCCTCCCAGCACCAGTGAGGCACATCTGCTTCGTGGTCAGCGGTACAGAATAGAATTTTGGGGAGAATTAGTGGTGTGCTGCACCGCTTTGTGCGCAACAACCATGCCAGCATGCAGCACCTCAACACACGGATGGACATGATCTGCAGTAACACTGGGGACCTTGCCCTTGCCATGAGGGAACTGGCGGGAGGACTACTGGCCCAGGCCGAGGGTGGGCGGCGCAGGGATCGGCAGCTCCTGCACAGACTGGACAGGATGGCCACATCCATCGGCAGGCTCGCCATGAACACCACAGGCCTGTCGAGGAGGACAGTTGGGCTGCAAGTGGAGATGGGCCATTTCGCTGGGGATGTGGCTAGGGGCCTGGGACGTCTGACCCACATTATAGAAATGATGGAGACACGGGAAATGTCGAGGGCCACAGGGGAAACACCCCAGGACAGTCAGGAGGGCTCAACAGTGAGCAGTGTCTCTGTCACTGACAGCAGGTTGCTCAGGAGTGGCAGGCAGAGCACCACGGAAGCACCAGGGACCAGCCAGGCTGGCAGGAGGGGCAGAAGGTCTTAGAGATCACTCTGGACCATGAAATGTGGCACATGACGTTAATGTGCCACATGCCTGGTTAGCATTTTCCTGCCCATGGACAATCTTTACTTGTGAATAGTTTCATTAATGCACTAATAAATCAGTTATTTTTGATCCACTTAACAAATGGAGTTTTTGGTTAATAGGTGAGTATGGTGGGAGTTGACACGTACCGTCCAAAATATTGTGTTGCAATGTGTTCCCGTCTCAGTCTGCCTTGATTTGCCATACTCCTATCCCCATGATGGCGATGTGGTTGTTCTTGCTCTTCATCATCAGGATCTGGGTCTGCAGGGGTGAGAGGTAGCCCACGTCGGGTGGCTATGTTGTGGAGGATGGCGCATGCAACCACAATTTTGAATGCGGTAATGGGGGTGTATTGGAGGGCACCTCCACTGCGGTGGAGGCATCTGAATCTTGCCTTCAGGAGTCCGAAGGTGCGCTCGATGAGGTTCCTGGTCCTCTTATGTGCACTGTTGTATTGCCTCTCTGAATCATTGCTGGGTGTTAAAAACGGAGTCATGATCCAAGGCCTGAGAGCATATGCACTGTCACCTGTTGGGCACAAAAGTACACTGTTAGAAAGTCCAGATTGTCGTGCACAGTGACCTGTGTGTATGTCTGCAAGTGTCTGTGGCTCTACCTAGGAGGTAACCGTCTCCGAATTCCCCACGTTCCAGGCGTTGATGTATCCCACTATGCCTAAAAATGTATGAGTCATGGGTACTGCCTGGAAACTTAGCTACAATGTCAGTGATGACATAATGGGCGTCACAAACAACCTGAATATTGAGTGAGTGGGTACACTTTCTGTTGCGGAAAAGGTGTTCTAGATTAGCAGGGGGGCATATTTGAATGTGTGTCCCATCTACACACCCTATGACATGGGGAAAGTGGGCAATGCGGTAAAAGTCCAGCTTGGTGCTGTTCATTTCTGCCTCATTCCTTGGTAAGTATATGAAGTGGGACATGTGCGTGACTAAGGCATCTAGGAAGGCCCTGAGGAACCTTGACACTGCACTTTGGGATACCCCACCTGCCACAGCAATGACCCCCTGATAGCTCCCTGAGGCCAAGAGGTGCAGTGAGCATAGCACTTGCACATGCGTAGGGATGGCGCAGCCACGCAGAGTCTGGTGTTCTAGCTGTGGTTTGAGTAAATCAATTAATTCTAGTATGGCTGCGCTGCTAAGGCGGTATTTGTCATAGATCTCTTCCTCAGTTTGTTGAAAAAGAGTCTGCCTTGTTCTATATATCTTCTCCTGTCTGTGGCCCCTCCACCTCCTCTGCTGTGCTGCGTGGACTCTCCTTCTCACTGCTATCAGGTATATCTCCGACATCTTGTGTAACCCAGATGCCTTCTGGGTCTCCTTTTATACTTTGGTAATGGTTACCACCTGCTCTGAGTTAGTGGTAAATGGGACATGCAAAATGGGCTTTTTGCGACTAGTCGCAATTTGCGAGTTGCAATTGCATAAGGTTTGCGACTCGCAAATTGCGACTTGGTATTTGCGGGTCGCAAAATGGGGTCGCAACGGATGCGACTCGCAAACGGGTCCCATCGCTTTTTGCGAGTCGGAAATGGGCTTTTTGCATCCCATTTCCGATTTTGCACTGTCGCAAATAGCGATTCGGCCCGTTTGCGACTCGCAAACCTTTGCTACATCTGGCCCCTAATAATCTAAATGCTGTTATGGTACAACCTGAAGACAGGGATGGGTCGGTTCTTTCTGGGAATGTTAACTCTTCCACAAACCTGCAGAAAACTGCCAGAGCTCGCAGGTTTCCCATGTAAACGCTTTAATAACTCACTAACTCCAGGTTTAGTATTGGCACTGAGGAACTCGTAATCTAGTCACATGCACTGCAAATTCCCAGAATACAAAGAAAAAAAGTAACTGTATGAGGTACTCGGAAGTGAAAAACCTATACGCTCTGCACTAATAGTCATACAACCCCCACATAGAAAGTTAACAGCTGCATGAACAGAGATCAACATTTACGATCTATTAAAATAATGGCTCCTTCAAACAAGATTCAAACCTACAATACATTTTGCGCCGATTTTCTATTATTTGTAGGAACAGTGTAGAGCTATTTTATATAAAGGAGCTCTCATGCCTCAGTTTGCAGATGTTAAAAAATATACATTGAAGAGTTTTCTGCCCATAAATGATCTTTGACAAGCAGCTTAATTTATAGCATGCTTGTATTTTGGTTTCACAACGTAATAAGGATTCACAAAGCAAATCGTTCTTGACTTTAATGTGGTACCATATAGAAACACAGGTACGCACCTATATTGCATGCTTAATTAAAGGCAAACATATGGGCTTTGACAATTCTTGTTAATTCTTGCACTAACCATCAGAAGTTCTGTGACAGAGACTTTTTTCCACACTTTTCAACTGAATATTTTTTGGGCATAATCCACAAATGTTTCCATGCACTTAATATGCCATGTTGGCAGTTTAATGATGGCACAGTTGTAAATGCAAAAGAAATAACAGCACGTGCTCAAGTGCATTAAACACATACTGGCAAAGGCATTACATCTCTCATTTTGAAACTAACACAGACTTATTGGCTTTGCTAATGCTTTTTGAAGATGCTGTTATGCATTTCCAAACCCAAAAAACTCTTGTTTGCTGATACTGAACAGCATTGTTATGATATGAATGCAGATATGTGTCACCGCACATGCATGTGGACACAGCATAGCAAGGCAGCCCGTTTATTTACCATTCCAAGATGGCAGATGCCTGTCTTTGAGCCGTTGATTTTTTTAAATGAAAATATGTGCTTGGGTGTGCCTGTTAAGAAAGGAGTAGCTTGGCAGCAAATTGCAGCTGCTGCCACAACAAAAAATGAATATTTAAAAAAGAATGTGATCAGGAGGGATTGAGAAAAGCAGAGGATTGATTGAGGGTGGGGGGGGGAGCAGTTCAGTGCCATCGGTTAGCAGGAGCAGTGGGGGTGACGAGTGATGAAAGTGGAGAAAACGTCCAGTGAGGATGGGGGTTACAAATTTGCCATAAAGCAATGGAATAGCTATGGAGGAAAGGGGAGAAACGTGAAGAGTCGGAGGGTTTAAAGGGATCAGGAACAAATGAGGGAGATAGCAAGACAATGCATAAACTCCTATGGAGAGCCAAAAGAAGAAAAAGAAAATGTAGTTCCATGAATGCAAACAATGGAAGAGCACAAGTCATCCAATCGGAAGATAATACATAAGAAATGCTCTAGAGGCAGGCCATAGGAAGAATATAAGGGAAAGTGATCAAATAAGAAGTAGGGAAATGAGTTGCACATGAAAGCCATACAATCAATGGCAAGGAGCTGATTGAAAGACCACTATGTATTTATATTTTAATATATTGAGCACAATAGGTCTTCGACAACAAACAGCCAGCTAAAGTTGTCTGTATTCAAGCCTTAAAAATACTACAATTTGAGAAAGCTATTAAAACGCTTAATAAACCACAGTAAATCTCTTTGTAGATATAATTGAATGGTTACTATTTTCAATGTGTTTTGGATGTCAACATATTGCCTTTCCTTCAAAATACACACCTAAAAGACTCTAGCTTTCATTTTAGAGACATAACAGGCTGAAGTAGTTCCACTATGTCTACAGAGAGAGCTGGCACAAGACAGCTGAAGAATGCCGAAATTCGAATGTGGCATAAATGTTCATGTCACGCTGTGCAACTATGGTTGTAGACATAGAGGTGGGTGAGCCAACAAATTAACAGAGGAGCTGAGCCAGGACCGAGCCAAGGTTTGGCTCTGGCTCAAAAAGCCCACACACAAGCCAAGCTTTGAAAATACTTGCCATGTAAATCATGCAACAAGCACTATGTTAGAATGTGAGAAAGTTTCTTCAAATTTTGAAGAAGAGTAGTTCTTTAAAACACTGAAAAGTTTATCCATAATACGTCAAACTATATATCTCTGCGTTAAGAAAGATTTATTAAAGATAAGAGGTTTTAAACATGATCTGCGAAACATCCCTGCCAATGCCACTATGAGAATGCTATTAGTAGTGGTGTTACTATTTTGAGTGCTAACACTCACACTCAACCATCTGCATACACACTCATTCACACTCACCATTCACAAGCACATGCACATACCCGTTCACAACATGCACACAGTGGTTGAAAGGGAGCCTCCGTGGTTCCTGGAGGATTGGGACTGCTGCCTCCTCTTATTGGCTGACCTTGCTCAGCCAATGAGAGGAGATGGCAGTCCTTTACTCATCACAGAATGGGATGGGGTCAGTGAGACTGCTGAACCTAGCCCACTCTGTGACAAGCATCATTGATGGACACTGCACTAAATTATTCAGGGCTTAAAACTGAGAGGCCTAGGTCCAGGCCTTTCAGGATGCACCCCTTGCCATGAAGGGAATGTCCTCCAGTGCTTTGCAGTTCTAAGGAGTTTACACCCACAGCCTGGGAAATCTTCAACCCAGCAAAGACAGCCAGCTGCTTATGCATTTAGCACATGCACAGCGCCTGACTGCCTGACCTGAACATGAAGAGTGTCTCTGAGGCTGACCTTTGCTTAGCCTAAAAGACACTCTTTATGTTTACAAAAAGGTAGGGGGTAGAGCCCTTCTGTCCTTTAGAACAGGCCATGTTTGACTCTTAGTTAACTAATAGCAAGTCAGTTCTCATGTGTACCGTACATGATGCTTAGATCCTTCTAATACATGGGATTCTGTAACACCTGTATAAATGGCAGACTCTGATTTCTTTGAAACATGTGACTTCTGATGCACCCTGTTGCCGATTATAAAGAAAAGTCTATTATAAGTTATAACAGCCAAGTTCTGAAGTTACATTGCCTGCTGCCAGAGCCAGTAACTGAGGTGAGAGGCAGGTCAAGTCATGGAGCATAATTGAAGCAGCTCTTTAAAGTCGAATGTTGTTTTTTGCTCTTTGGCTCTATTTAAATAGGTGACAACGACAAGCAGAGAGGATATGTTTATGTTTTGCACTGCTTAGATTGAGAAACGCTAGAGTCTTTGTGCATGCTCCTGCACATTCCAAGCTACCACAGCTATTTTATTTTTTATCTGCTCATATTGTTTCTAAAATCTGTTTGCAACAAATATCTACCAGGTTTTTGATGTGTCTAATTTTGTACTAGAGGTTTTATCTTTATTCTTCATGTTTGCAAACATGCTCACTCTTTCATATGAAAAAGCTATGCACCAAGGTTTTAAGTGGTTTGTGGAAAAGTTGATGGTGTGACCATGTATTATATGACATAAAGTACCTCCTGGAGTACATGGTAATGATATTGCAAGTTAGCACGGAATTCCATAACCTTATAAAGGAACTTGGCCTACATCCTTGTTCCTCAATATGATTATGGAACTCCCCAGTGACTTGCAATATCCAGGTAATGTATGACAGGGGGTACTTTATCCCTTATATTACAGATTGAAAAGCATTATAATCTATAAAAAAAAAACTCTAGATATTTCATAATTGATAATGAACTAAAAGGAGGCTCAGTGAAATATTTGCTATATCTACTTGTATAACATGCAGGTAGCATACTATCCTGCAGCAAGTAACTCTACCACATGCCCCTGAAGAGCTCCAATCTGTATGTGGAAGTTGTCATGTTCTAACCAGCACACCTCCACTGTGAAAAAGAAAACCCACCTTGCTTCGCATGGACCTGTTCTTACACACAGAACTTGAAAAATCAAGATTTGAACTATAACACTGGCTGTAAGCAACTAGAATTGCTTAAACATTTTACCTATGGAATGAATTAGATTCATTATAAAAGTGAAATGATTCAGAGTTTTTCTTACTGTTATTTATTTGGTATCAATACAGACAATTGAGTGGTAGGTCAAGCTAATCTTCATGGTGCAAATGCAGTATAACAGTGGGGAGAGTTGAAGGTTAACAGTGGTCAAAAGGATACACACTCAGCAATAAGTTCTTAAGCAGTTCAGGATATATTCCCAGTTTAGTCTTGAATTTCCTTTCTGCTTTTAGCACTGCCATTGCTTACATATGCAATCCCACATGGGTAATTGTTAATTTCCTTCACTCCCGACCTCGGGATTTACCTCACAAAGATCATGTTGCATGTATCCCAAATGACTCTGAGGCAGGAGTATGGAAAAGGGAAAAAACTGGGGGAATAACAAACTTTTATATCCCCAACTGGGGGATCCAAAGAAAATAAGGTAAACAAAAGAAATAAAGGGTATAACTATGTGTCTCAGGGTAGTCAGTCCTCGAGTGGTGGGAGGATAGGCCGGGGGGAAATATCTCAGTATGTGTCAGTTGTGTGTGTATGTCTTGTGGCTTCCACCAAAACGAGTAGTCTCTGCATCCAAAGGTGGGGTGAGTGATCTACCACATACAACAGTATGACAGGTATAATCTGTGTGGTGCCCAGTACACTGAGCAATTCTCTTATTCTTAATTGATCTAATCACTTACTTGAGGAGCAAAGCAGCTATTTCCCTTTCATTCAGATTGCCCTCATGGCTCCCCTCTTCTCGATCCTCTTTCCTTTTCTGGTCTGAGTGCACACCCCCTCCCGGATGTTCCCAGTTCCCTAGCACCTCGGTCCACAACTCTGATGTAGGGCATCACCTAACCACTCTTGCCTTTTCCCTGAGAAGAGCTCTTTATTCTGCTCTGCCCCATGGGGTAACGTTTTTGACCCATACCTCGAATACAAGTCCAGTTCCTGATTTCCACGCCATTGTTATTCAACATTTGGCCAGAATGGGAGCCAGGTTGAGGAACCTAGTGTCAGCTTTACACTTTTTTATGTCTGGGGAGCCTTCCTAAGAGACAGGTCTCTATCATGTGAGAGAGAACATCCCAATGTGATATGTAATCAGAGAAGGCCTGAAATCCCAAACAACTGAAGGGTAATGCACCTCCCACATTACATGACTAAAATCAGCATCAGGTAACTGACACCTGGGACATTCATGAGGTTCCTCACAATATATAACCTGTAACTATGGGGTGTGAGAAAGGTCATATGCACAAAGTTGAAGTGTATATATTTCAGTCTTGTATTGCGAGATAGTGTCTTGGGGTGTACAAATATTCTAGTCCATTCCCCATCTGTGACCTCGCAGCCTAAAACTCTGTCCCATCTAGCCCTGAGTGTCGCCTAAGGTCTCCGCCTCACATCATGGAATGATTCGTAGTTAATTTGAAATCTAAAAATGCTGCTGTGGCTGAGGACTGTATTATCTTAGGAATGACTAGCAATGAATGCCAACCAAAGACGAGAAAACATGCAAGTTCAGGTCTGGTCTTAATGAGGAAAAATTAGGATTATTTTCATCAGGAAAACAATAAATAATGAACCAGTACAGTTCACCAACATGCACTAGAATTTCTTAGTTTAAACTATTTGTAGAGACATAGCAGCGAGTGCAGGACAGCAAAAATATACTCCAAGAAAAAAATCTAATTATTATCAGTAGAGGGGAAATATAAATTCTACCTGAAAAGTGTTGCAAAGTTAGCAAACTTTGCACTTTGTGATGAGTGCAATTATTTTAAAGTTTTCAAAACGTCTCTGTGAAAGAATTGTCTTGCACATTGATTTTGCAAGAAGATTCACCCAGTATAAGTGAGGTTTTCAAGTTTTGTCCCACCAAACCTGCAGAATTTCTTACCTGTTGTTTAAAATTCAGAAGCTTTATTTGTATTGCAAATCTTGCAACATTTTGAGAACATCTTAACAGAGTTTGCTGAAGGTAAGCTTTGCAACTTCACACACCAAAAATAACTTGAACTGATTTACTTTTGCATGAGTGGCTTTAGAATGACACGTTGCAAATTCAACTGTTCTGTTGTCATTGAATTTCAGGATGCTTTTTGGAGGGGCACGAGATATGAGGACCTTTTTTACTCTGCTGTTGGTTTTTCTTGCACAGCCATGCCAAGGAATCACATACAACTGTTCAGACGCATACCTGAGATATCCAGGCAAGTAACCTTTATCCAAAAAAATGTAAGATGCTTCTCAGTCACTCAATGTTGAACTGACAGTAAATCCTATATATGACACTTTCTGATCTCACTTTCTGTTTCATAAACCAAATTTTTATCCCTCTGGGTAAACAGATCAATGGTGTAAGTTAGGTTTAAAATTGGAAGTCTTCTGGAGGTGATTCATAGTGATTTGTTGTGACATTGTCTTATGACGTTGATGGTTTAGTAACTTTCCTGCTTTAGGAGTGAGGCAAGGCATCCATGGAAGCAGAAATAGATTTATGGGAAAACAAGAGGATGTGGGTAATGGTGGCGTGAGCACAATCTCCTAATGGACACTACAACACCTCATGTAACGCTCAAGGCTGGCAAAGGAAGAAGAGGCATTGTTGGTCTGGTTTAAATCCCACCACAGAAGAACTCATCAAATCAAAGCTGTAGTGACCTCTGTGGGCATACCTTCTATTGCATGGGTCATAAAAGTGTGGTTATACTAAAAGATCCCAAAGAAAAGTATAAGATTGTGACCAGGTTCAAGAATATGTGACTAAACTAATTTATGGATCATGGCTGAGGAATAGTCCTAGTTATGAAAATCTGCAGAAGAGGTACAGTCCACTAGCAAAAGCTGATTTCACACACAGTGTTGAGGAGCAAGCTTCCCTGATGAAGTTTTCCTATGAGTGCCAAAGGGTCTCTGAGCACTCACTGTAGTAAGAGTTATGATGGTGACCCAGCTGGACTTTGTGTGTACAAATGGCTCTTGTGGAGAGGTATTGTCATCCTTTCATCTAACACAAGATTCTGGGATGAAACTCCTGGCCCTAAATGCCTACTTGCTTTTAGCATTTTTTATCAGGACTCGACTGAAAATTAAAAGTAAAGGTACTAAATGTAAATATGCCAAATCGGATTTGTCCTGACAACAATAGCAGATGGTACTAAGTTGCAATTGATCCCCTTCTCAGCCAGCAATGTGAGTGAATATGACACTAGTTCTCACTTAGAGTCATCATGAGTCAGTTGGAAGATCTTCAGTGGCTCTCAAGCCTATGGATTGGGGAACCACAATGCAATCACATAGTTATGTATTTAAGATACTTGACACAGGGTTTCAGCCCTATGAGTCAACTATGCTGCAGTATTCCTGCTGACCACCTTCACCCAAAACACCCATCCCCCATATTTTAGAAACTGATCTGCTTCCTGGGCAATAGACCTGTTGGTAGGAAATGGAGCAGGTACAATAAAGAAGCTGCAAACAATATACTGATGTATTGTTATTGTTGTAGGAAACTCTTGACGTGTGATGGGTTCTGCTCCCTAGAAAAAAATAAACAATCATCAATACTTATAAACTGGCCAAAATGTAGGGTGGGCACAGGGTGAGCTATATTTGATCAATATTAAATATGTTGACGAACTGACAGGGATCCTCACTGGCCATTCCAAATCTGTACACTATACCACGATTTGACGTGTAGACAAATGCATCCTAGTTCACTGAAAACAATGACTGTATCACGTGAGATAAACGTGTGGCTCCGAAGGTTACTTGTCAGTATTGGGTCCTATGCACAGATATTTACCAGTTATATCTCAAACCTCTAATGAATAAATTGCTAAAATGAGCAGCAACATATACATACCTGTATATATCTAAAAACGCCACAACTTGGTTGTAAGTAGACATTTTCAAAGGTGTCAATGAGAATTATGAGTTTGATTGTTAATTAAATATGTGTGCCAGTTTGAGTAAGTGTATCTCGAAGCCACCCTGAATTAGACCAGAAAGAATGTGGTTGTATGACCTTTTATACAATGTTTCTAAAGAGCTATGTTACTCCGTGGATAGTTGTAACATCTAAATGTCTATCTCCCCTTTAGAAAATATTGGCCCTCATTACGACCCTGGCAGTCAGTGATAAAGTGGCGGTAATACCACCAATAGGCTGGTGGTAACTACCGCCAAATTATGACCATGGCAGTAAGATCTCTGAAAGTTAGCCAATGTACCACACCGACTGCCAGGGCGGAAACAACAGTCATCACGGCAGTAGGCGCCCACAGCCAGGTGGTAGTCAAAGTTCTGCCCTCCATATTATGACAACACAATCCACCAGCTTTTCTGGGCGGTACCAACGCCATCAAAAGCCTGGCGGAAACACATCACAGAAGTGAAAGGACTCACCATTGGAGACAGAGGGAAGAACCATGCCGCCATGGAACCCAAACTGTTTTCCCGATGATCTTCTACGTTATGCTCCACCACGAACACCAACGCAGGCGAAGATGACGACGGTGAGTACAGCCGCCTAGCACACAAGGGGGGGGGGAAACGAGAGTGACACACACACACACCACACACACCCCATACACACACAACATACACACAACCAGCTGCACAAGAAAACAATGTATCCCTGTAAATCGGCTCAATAATGCAAGGACAACAGGAATTGACTAAAGTGATTGTAATAAGATCAACACAAAATTAATAATATGATTTGCCAATGCAACAGATATGTACAAATGTACAAAAAAGGGACACTGCCCAGTCCTCAGTTCACAGGGGACACATGGCCACAAGGCAAAGTCCAAGGCCCCACTCGTTACCTGCACCAATACGGAGAGAACACTGCAGGGGCGTCAGTTGGCAAATAGGCCAGCAACTCACAGGGCAGGGTGCACCTCAGCCGGATGCGGAAACAAGACCACTGGTTCTGGAGGGGGAAACATGCCCTTTGCTTGGTCCCGGGGAGTGCAAGGCCACAGTCTCTGGAGTGGGGGACTTGCCCATTGGTCCAGGAGGGGGCAACATGCCCTGTGCTTGGTCCTGGGGAGTGCAAGACCACAGTCTGTGGTGTGGGTGTCTTCCCCACTGGTTCTGGAGGGGATAACATGCCCTGTGCTTGGTCCTGGGGAGTGCAAGGCCACAGTCTCTCAAGTGGGTGACTTGCCAACTGGATCTGGAGGCTGGATCACATGCTGCTCTGCCCCTACACTCACTGATGGCTGCACAACCACAGCTTGCAGTGGGGACTCTACTCAGCCTCTGCACCCTGCAATGGCTGCACTGTGGTGGTGGTAGTGGGAGGCTCTTGCTCAGCCCCTGCACCCTGCGATGGCTGCACTGTGGTGGTGATGTTGGTAGTGGAAGGCTCCTGCTCTGCCCCTGCACTCACTGATGGCTGCACAACCACGGCTTGCAGTGGGGACTCTGTGACAGCTGCTGGTGCAGGCTCCTTCCTCTTCTTGCTTGCTGGTGCAGGCTCCTTCCCCTTCTTGCTTGCTGGTGCAGGCTTCTTTTCTGCTGTCTGGTGCAGGCTCCTTCCCTTTCTTGCTTGCTGGTGCAGGCTCCTTCCCCTTTCTGCTGGCTGGTGCAGGCTCCTTCCCCTTTTTGATGGCTAGTGCAGGCTCCTTCCCCTTTCTGCTGGCTGGTGCAGGCTCCTTCCCCTTCAGTATTTGTGGCCTGGAATTCTTTCCACCACGAGTAAGTGCTGATGGAACTGGGCCCGTGGACTGTTTGGCTGAGGTGCTTGGCTGGTTTCTTGATACCTTGGCCATACGTGCAGGATGGGGGAGGGGTAGAGAAGAGGTCAGTGCTAGAAAGGAAAAGCTTTTTAGGGACATTTGGGCCAGGAAGAGGGAGAAGTAATGAGAGTGAAGGATGAGGAAGTGGTAGTTGGAAGTGTTTGTCTGCTGGATTTGGGTGCAGGTGCATGGGTTGTATGCTGTTGTGAGGTGGATGGCTGTTGGATGTCTGAGTGCTTGCGTTTGTGTACCTTAGGAGGGGGGACAGACACGGTGGGAGAGGACACAGGGGACGTGTGCATGGATGTTGTGGAGGTGTCTGCCACTGAGGTGTGTGTTCTGCTTGGTGTGGTGATGATGCAGGTAGTGGATGATGGTATAGTACATGCAGGTGTGAGTGTGGACGTAACTGGGTGGGAGTTGGAGGAGGAGGGGGAGACAGTGGAAATAGTGGATGTTGTTGTGTCTGCAACTGAATGGTGTTTGTGTGAGTGCCTGTGGGATGAAGTGTGGTGCTTGTGTTTGCCTGTGACACTCTTGGGTGTTGTCCTGTGTGCATGCTGGTCTGGCTGTGCGCTTGGGATGGGTTGGGGTTGAGGAGAATGGGACTGGGAAGTGGAAGTTGGAGGGGGGACGGTAGAAACAGGGACAATGCCTGCCATCAGAGAGGAGGCCAGACCCTGAATCGATCTCTGTTGGGCCCCCAATCCAGTGTGAATGCCATCTAGGAATCCAGTAGATTGTTACATCTAGGCTGCCAGCCCCTGGATGGCATTCACAATGGTTGATTGCCCTACAGAGATGGATCCCAGGAGGTCAATAGCCTCTTCACTCAGGGCAGCAGGACTCACTGGGTCAGGGCCTGAGGTGCCTGGGGCGAAGGAGGTGCCCACCCTCCTGGGTGAGCGGGCATGGGCAACTCGCTGAGGGGCTGCTGGGAGGGCGGTGCTGGTAAGGGGGTGGTTACAGAGGTGTCTGCCACCGCAAGGGAGCTCCCATTGGAGGAGGTATCAGAGGCCCTTATCAGGACCTTGGCGGCAAATGCCGCCTACCACCACGGTGACAGCCGCCAACATACCGTCGCCGTGGCTACCGACCGTCCATGGCATTATGACCGTAGTCGGAATTCCGCCAGAAGGCTGGTGGAATTCTGTCTATGGTCATGGTAATGTGGTGCTGCTGCCAAGAGCAGCGCCACACCAGCGCCGCACCACCTACCGTATCATGTTCCATGATGCGGCCTGGCGGTGTTTTGCTGGCGGACGCTGCTGCTGGCAGAAGCGCTGCGTCCCGTCTCCTGCCGGAGGACTCCATACAAGCAGGTAAGTCAGGTTCTCCAACAAGAGAGGGGTGGTGGGGGGTGTTGTGTGCGTGTGTGAGGGGGGTGAGTGTGTGTGAATGTAATGCATGTGTGCATGAGTGGGTGTGAGTGTACATGCATGTTGTGTCCTGAGATTGCATTTGTGCCTGGATGTATGTTCGTGAGTGTTGCTGTGAGTGTGTATGACTGTATGAATGTGTGGGTGAATGTGTGTATGGGTGTGTATGTATGTGCGTGTATGTGTGTAAATGTGCGGGGTTTGAGAGAGGGAGGGGGAGGGTACGGGAGGACTCTTGGGAGGAGGAGGGAGGCGGGGGAGACATATATCAATGCCAGGGGAGGAATTCCCTGGCACTGATAGTGCCTACCGCCATGGTTTCAGTGGCAGTACAGAAACCACTGAAACCATGGCGGTGGGCGGGGTCAAAATGCCATGGGCGGCCCAGTGACAGCAGCCGGGCCGGAGACTGTAGGCTGGAGACTGTAGCGTGGCAGTCGATGTGTCATAATAGTGGAGGGAGGTACCGCTAGCCTGTTGGTGGTAATACCTCCACTATACCATCAACCGCCGGGGTCGGAATGACCCCCAGAGTCTGTATTGTCCCCTCCAGTCTCTGCCATGGTGCTCCCCTCGCCCTCCGTCCCACTGGTGCACTCTGCCTCCAAGGTCCTGTGGGATGCAGCTCCCTCCGTCACGGGGTCTCTGCTCCTCCACTAGATGATGTTAATGCACATAAGGACAGGATGACAAACCAAGAAAGGGGGGAGAGAGACAAATGATACACTGGGTCAATGACTGCACCATCAACACTGTACACAGCACCCTCACATGCGGGGTACAGGCCTACCCACTATGCACTATGCATTGCACTATTAGCCACCAAGGCATGAGGAGGAACACACACCACCAACTGCAGCACACCTGGGACCCACGCAGCCCTGGCCAGTAGTGCACGCTAACAAGCTAGGTAGGTAGTATTTTACCTTCAGACCCTTAGCCACCAGAGGACCTATGCTGCTATGTCTGGCTTGGCCTAGGGGCACCCACTGACACACAACCACCACCCGGATACCACCCCACCAGGTGTAAGTTGTAATGATAGCCACTGTACTCACTCCATTGTGACTGTTGTATGAGGGCCATCAGGGGGGTCAGGATTCTACGGACACCCTTTTCTCGTTGAGAGGCCATACCCAGCTGGGCCTCCGCGGTCTTCCCTACCCAGCGTCTCAGGTCCTCCCACTGTTTCTGACAGTGGGTGCTCCACCTGCCATAGACCTCCAGGGTCTGCACGTCCTTGGAGATGGCCCGCCATATACCATTCTTATGATGGGCGCTGACCTGCAGAGGCAATACAAACAGGAGAACACCATTAGACAAACAGTCCAGCTAGTTACATAAATGGCCCACCATACCCATTTACAGCACTATTGGCACACACATAGCCCAGTACTCAATGTGTACCCAGCCAGGAGGACATCCCTTACCCCTTACACAGTGCTATCACACACACCTCCATACATGCATGCCACATTCATCGCGCTCACAGTATTCACCGGTTGGTCTGGAGGCCCATACAGCAGTCCGTATTGGGGTAGGACCCAATCCACCAGTCCCTCCAACTCCTCCGAAGTGAAGGCTGGGGCCCTTTCCTCGGTCACACAGGCCATGGTAGGTTTCAGACACAGGTCACAGCAGCACATGCAGTGTAGGTCCTCTCCTAAGGAAGGTCAGGAAACAAGTGAGGAATATGATAGAAAATGGTGGTCACGTCCGCAGCGGTGTATACCGTCACTGCTGGCGTAGATCACCATTGGCCACTGTACCCCATAGGGCCCAATATTAACCAATGAGGAATTGCACAGCGGTTCCCGACCGCCTCCCGCCACAGCACACAACGTCAGTGGAATTACGTCACTTCCACCTGTCTTTCCACACAGGACAGGCAGATGCCATTCAGGGGGGGTCAGCCCTATGCAATAATGCTGCATCACAGGAGAACTAGGCACATTCTGGACAAATCACACTGACCCATTACATGTTTACAGATTGCAAACTACTGTTGTGGCTCCATTGTTCAGTTTGTGACAGGCTCCTCACTCTTTTGTCCCTTAGATTCCTACAGCTGCAGATGAATAGGAGATGGAGACATACCCCTGTGTACAGACCTCTGGTGCACTTGGCTACCCTGTAGGACAGGCACACAATGCTCACCTATAGACTGGACAGGGCCACAATCACAGAGCTGTGTGCCCAATGTGAGTGTGACCTGACATCTGCTATCCATCAACCCACGGGGATCCCCCCTCTTGTGCAAGTTCTATCAGTGCTCCATTTCCTGGCAACTGTTTTTTCCTAGTGACAGTGGGCTTGGCAGCAGGAATGTCACAGCCAATGTTTTCAATAGTGCTGCCAAGAGTATTGTCTGCCCTGATAAAACACATGTGCAGCTACATTGCATTTCCCCACATTGAGGATTTGGCCACTTTGAAGGCTGAGTTTTATGCAATGGGACCAATATAATTGGTGTGATTGATGGAACACATATTGCATTTGACCCCCCCGGCAGAATGAGCAGGTGTTCAGGAATCGTATGAGTTTTCACTCCATGAATGTGCAGATGGTGTGCTTGGTGGACCAGTACATCTCCCACGTCAATGCTAAGTATCCAGGGTCGGTGCATGATGCCTTTGTCCTGAGGAATAGCAGCATCCCAAATGTGACGGGCCAACTACAGAGGCACAGGGTGTGGCTAATTGGTGAGCCCTGGTTCCCACCCAGATGTATGGGTATGGTGTGGGCCATATAGGATAGTGTGTGGCTAAATGTTGCCCCTCAATATTTGTAGGTGACTCTGGTTACCCAAAACTATCATGGCTGCTGACCCCTGTGAGGAATGCCAGGACAAGGGCAGAAGAACGTTATAATGAGGCACTTGGGCGAACCAGAAAAATTCTTGAGAGAACCTTTGGCCTCCTGAAGGCCAGGTTCTGGTGCCTCCATCTAACAGGCAGATCCCTGTGCTACTAACCCAAGAAGGGCTGCCAGATAGTAGTGGCATGCTGCATGTTGCACAACCAGGCCCTCAGATGCCATGTCCCTTTTCTGCAGGAGGAGGAGACTGGAGATGCCCCTGTGGCAGCAGTTGACCCTGTGGACAGTGAGGATGAGGAGGCAGAGGATGAGGATGAGGACAACAGAACATCAGTGATCAGACAATACTTCCAATGACACACAGGTAAGACAGTGTTACTTCACATTTCAATGACATTTGTTTGAATTTCTGTGGCACTAGCATGCTGTTATTTCCCACTTCTATGCCCACTTACTGTACCCTCTGCCAATTCATTTTGCAGATGCTGGTGACCTCACATATGTGGACAGTGAGGATGAGGACAACAGAACAACTGTAATCCGTCAGTACTTCCAATGACACACAGGTGAGACAGTGTAACTTTACATTTCAGTGACTTTGGTTGTCTGTGGGGCATTGGCATGCTGGTGTTTCCCAATTCAATACCCACTTACTGTTCCCTCTGGCTATTCATTTTGTAGATGTTGGTGATATGACAAATACTCCTGGTGTGATCACTACAGCCAGCTACAGGTCATTAATTCTATTCTCATTCTATGTACAGTTCATTTGCACTGGTTGTACCTGTTTCAATCAATACATATTTGAAACACATGACATACTCGAAATCGATTTTTGTCAAAGGGTGTTTGTTGAAGTGCTAACATAAAGGGGGTAAGTGCAATAGGATGGCGTGATGATGGAGGAAAGTCCAGGGTATTGTTCCAGTCTGTTTGTAGCACAGGTGCAGTGTCCAAGGGGACATAGGAAATGGAGCAATGGCAATTCAAGGTGGACAGGGTGACTGTGTGGGACACAAGGGTGACAATCAGGAGAGTCTCATTTCCTGGCGGGGGTCTTGGCAAGTGTCGCTGGCTTCTGTCTGGATCGCAGGGAACATTTGCGGGGTGGTTCACCTGCATGGGGAGAGGTGCTAGTGGCCTGTGAGTCCTGTGGCGGGGCCTCCTGGCCACTAGCGGCAGCTGAAGTGGAAGGCTGTTCAGATGACTGGCGAGTGGCAGGGGCCGCTGGTGTGAGACTGCCTCCCTCATAATGTTGGCCATGTCTGCCAGCACCCCTGCTATGGAGATCAGGGTGCTGTTGATGGCCTGCAAGTCCTCCTAATCCCCTGGTGCTGTCTCTCCTGCAGCCGTCTGTTCTCTTGCACGTTGTCCAGGATCTGGTCCATTGTGTCCTGGGAATGTTGGTAGGCTCCCAGGATCTCGGTGAGTGCCTCCTGGAGAGTCGGTTCCCTGGGCCTGTCCTCCCCCTGGCGCACAGCAGTCCTCCCAGTGTCCCTGGTGGCCTGTGTCTCTGTCCCATGAACCAAACCATGTGCCCACTGCCACTAACCCCAGGACCCTGATTGTCTTGGATAAGAGGTTTGACCTGAGGTCCTTAAACAGGTGGGCACACTGCTGATTGATGTTTCCTGGGGACAGAGGTGTGGGTACGCTGGGTGGGTGCTGTGGTGTTGTTTCCTGATGGGGGAGGCTCTGTGGTGGTCTGTGACTGGGCTTGGGTAACCGGCTGTCCAGTGGTATCTGATGGGCCAGGTAGATCGTCCAGATCCTGAAGTCCAGAGTTACTGTCATCACTGTGGCCTCTTCTGTTGAGGGACTGGATAGTGCTGGCACCTCTTCTCTGGTGACATTGGCAGGGGTACCTGTGGGGATGTAAATTATGTCTTCTGGTTCATATGTATGAAATATTGTACATCCCTGGCTCCCCCTCTATGGTTGGTGTTGTCCTGCCAGCTTTCACTTGTGTATATTGGTGTATGGTGGGATTGTTAGTTTCCCCATGATGTGCACACTTTAGTGATGAGTGTCCATTCAGGGCTGTGAGCGGTGTCCATGAATTGGAACAGCATGCAGGGCTTGGCATTGGGATTGAAGAGATGTGATGGTGGAGTGTGTGGGATGGAGTGGAGTGATGGGAGTGAGGGTATGTGATGGCATGCAGGTATGGGGGTTGATAAGTAATTAATGTTAACTCACCAGTGTCCAGTCCTCCTCCAACTCCGGCCAGGCCCTCAGGATGCAGTATTGCCAAGACTTGCTCCTCCCATGATGTGAGCTGTGGGGGAGGAGGCGGGGGTCCACCGCCAGTCCTCTGTATAGCGAGCTGGTGTCTTGCTGCTATGGAACGTTCCTTCCCCTGTAGGTCATTCCACCTCTTCCTGATGTTGTCCCTTGTTCTTGGGTGCTGTCCCATGGCGTTGACCCTGTCCACAATTCTCGGCCATAGCTCCATCTTCCTTGCAATGGATATCTTCTGCACCTGTGCTCTAAATAGCTGTGGCTCTACTCTGACAATTTCCTCCACCATGACCCTTAACTCCTCCTCTCTGAAACAGGGGTGTCTTTGTGGTGCCATGGGTGTTATGTGAGGTGTGTTGGTAAGGGTGTGTTGGGTAATGTTTTGGTGTGTGTGATGTGGTGTGCATGAGTGGCCTATGGGTGTAAGTGGTGTATGGCTCTAGTTGGCTAAGTGGTCTTGGTGTTAGTCTCATGCCAATGAATTGTAATCGTAAAGGGTTGTGGGTAATGTGGGTGTGTGTTTTCTAGTGGTGTGGGTGTGGTGTATGTATGGGTGTCAGGTGTGTGTTGTTTGAATTGTCCAATGTGGTGGTGTTGTGTCTGTGGGTGTCCATTATGAGCGCAGAGTTATGTACTGCCAATTGTTTACCGCCGTTGTATGTCCGCCGTGGTGAATCGTGAGTCATAATGTGGTGGGCGTTGTTCTGTTGGCGTTACAGTGCGGGTTTTGATACCGCCACTTTATCACTGGCCTTTGGTCTGGCGGATTTGTGTGGCTGAATTCTGACGGATTGGTGTGTGTGTGTCATAATATGGTGAATGGATATCTGCTGCCGCGGTGTTAAGTTGACAGCCGTCAGCATGGCTGTAAGTGTGATTTACCACCAATGTCATAATGAGGGCCATTATCCTGTGTCCAGGGTGGACATTTAACAGGTGAATTTTCAAGCGGACATTCTTGGTCTTGAAAGAGAAACATTTAGGATTGTAGATGAAGGGATTACACAAAGCCAAAAGGCTACCTTCTGGGTGAGCAGAGGATAAGTGGGTCTTGTCCAGACTGATTTCTCCTGCAACGAAGGCAGAAAAACTCCAGACCATCAGAAAGCGCTTTCGTGATTTTGAACATTCAGACATCAGCTTTCAGCCGTCAATACCCTGATATTTTCACTGAGAGTGGTCCTTGATCATGTGAAAAATGATCCTTCAGCGCAAACTGACTTGTGAGCAGTAAATGTGCTGGTCTGTAAAATGTGCATAGTTTACAAAGATCAAAAAGTACACTATATTCTTGTATAACTCAAATCATATGCACCTAACACACTCAAAACAAAAATTGTGCCAAAAAATCAGCTAAAAAAGAAGTGGGAGAGCCTCTAATTTTAATTGGTAAGGTGCAATATCTCATGAAGTCACAACTGTATCAACCCCTGACTGTATTGGGAGTAGCTGTCATCCAGTTCAGTTTCAATATTCTCTTGGATCAAGAGTGACGCTGTGGAGGGATGGAGAAGGACAATTGTTGGATTAATTTAGAATTCTAAAGCAGTGGTTCCCAACCGTTTGACTCTGTGGACCCCCACTTTATAATTACTGTAACCCAGGGACACCCACTGAATCATTATTGGAATCCAGGGACCCCCCCAAGGAGTCATTACTAAAAGCTGGGGACCTAATTTGTTGATATTATTTAATTTTCCAAGCAGTCACAAACCCTTTGAGGAGGCTTTGTGTTCCCCCAGGGGTCCCCAATTCACAGGTTGGAAGCCACTATTCTAAAGGATTGTTGTTTCATTGTTTTACAAAGTACCCAGCCTTATAGACTTCAAAGCACTTAAAAAGACATGTAAATGTGCCACTTGTTTTCAGGAGCGGCTCACGGTGGTAACAGGGGGCAGGTTGGCGCACACGAGGGGGATGGAATTAATAAAAAATAAATAAACTTACCTTAACCATCGCCTCCACTGCCGTCAGGACCGTGCTGCTCCTCTCCTCAAGCCTGCAAGCACAGGCTCCCAGCCTGCCGTGTGGCCAATCCTGACACTGCTCAAAGCAGCATCAGGATTGGCTGGGAGCACCCAGCCAGGGTGCTCCCAGGCAGACTGCGAGCCTGTGCAGGCTCTCTCCAGCTCTCCAGCCCGGCAACTGTGTTTCTGGGCTGGACATAGCCTACTGCGCAGGCATGTTTGGCCAGCCTGAGACAGGCAGCTAAACATACATGTGCAGTGAGGGGGAGTGCTGTGCACTTCCCCCTCAGTGCTCGTATCAGCCTGTGGCTCCACCCCTTTTACTAAAACCAATAATAAATGCAGTTTATCATAGTTTTTAGTAAAAGGTTCTGCATCAGCTGCTGCTGGCGGTGGGGCGACGCTTCTCCACCCTAGTGGAGGAGACTGCTTGTTTTGATTTCTGAAACAGTAATATTTTTTGGCAAATGTACAGATTTGCTCTCAAGTCTTTGATTCCCTTTTTTATCATTCTTGGTTTAGTGATAGAGCATGCTGAAACCTATGATTGCTAAGAATACAGGTACATTTGTTACAAAAGTACCAAAAACAAAGAGCTTAAAAGGAGCAACAGACATTCTTATGTTCTATTTTGACTCTCCTCAATCCCTTATTTAAAGTCTTTCCAAGACATTCTATTTCTCAGTTCAATTTCCCTCTCATGATTTTTCTTTCTCACCAATTTCCTCAAACTCTCATCTCCCTTTCTCTGCACTTCCTTAATCACAAAGACTGACTGCCTCTCTATATCCTACTCTGTCTGTACACCATTACACCACCCTTCTGAGTCACTCTCTCTACCCAAATCAATTTCACTATTCCATCCACCCTATTACTTCCTAATCTACCCCTACATCCTTTATCTGTACCTGTCCCCTTCCTCATACCTTCACTGTTTCGGGTCCAGCATTTATTTTCCAGGACATTTGCTCACCAATCTCAATTGATAGTGTCCCCCTTTGGCACCATGTTTTACTCTCAGGAAATTCACAGATTTACACCCTTCTCCTTTCTCTACTACTTGTTTGTTTGTCCCCGCAGGGCCACTACAGTGCTTCTGGGTGGTGGAGTGGCTGAGTGTCTATTTGGGTCTCTGATCTATATTTTTGACCCCTGTATCATTTTATGGTATCACAGGTGCAGCCCAGCGTACCACTTTTGCATTTGTCCACTGTCCCTCCCTGGTGTAAGAAACCTCCACCTCCAACCTGGCTGACAGTGAGATGCATACCAAGCGTCTCAGGCTCTGCTCATCCTCATTCTGGTTGCAGCTGCTACCGCACAAGATAAGCATTAAAGCACCACAGGAGATAGTAACATTGTCCTCAACGTTGTCTGGGAAAGCTGTGAGCAAAATTACAGTCTTGATTATTGACAATATCATCTGTGTTATGTAACTGTGTATTCCCTAAAAATAATAAAAAAGGAGCAAGTACAAACATCCAGGCTATTCCTCTTCTTCACCGAGTTTGCATGCTGATGTTCTGACCCATTTAGACTAGGAATGTCTGCCCTAATTCTGTAAATCGAGCAGTGCGATCAATTGTGTTGGTGCCCGGGGTGTAGAGTAGTGGGGTGCAGCAGAGTTGAGGTTTCTGCATCAGTGTTCTTCACACCCAGTGTAGGTGTTCATATTCCATCCCATTGGAACTGTCCTGCTAAATATATCAAGCAGTGGGAGCCTCAGGTGGCTGGGGCAAGGCAGATATGTGTTGAGGAATGACAGTCACAGGGCTACAGTGTGTGACACTTAACGGATTAGTGTGGGACTTAAACATGACAAGTGATATCGTCCATCCAGCCTCATAGCAGTCACTAGAGCGTATTATGAAATTTATATAATTAATTGAATGCCTTAGTTTCAGCATCACCAGCAGAAAGTACCAGACCTGGTGCTCACCACTGGCAAACACCAGCACAAGGTAAACATGTATAATAAGTAATAAAAATCATTGAAATGCCTAAAAAATAGAGCAAGCCCACACATACATTTTTTATTCAACATAGCAACAGTTTCTTCAGTTTAATTAGTATCCAAAATATGTGGTTATGAACAGACATAAATCTACATATTTAATATGGAAATGGTTCTGATATGTCTCCAACAGAATGTATACATATATTGGTGTTTAGGAAAAATATCAGAAAAATACTGTGTGGACAAAACATTGTAAATAATATTGAGGGCAAAAATTTGTTGAAGATAAGTTTCTTTAGGTAAGCAAGGTTTTATTATATATAACTCCACATGTATGTACCATGACTATAGATATGTAGTTGTGGAGTTAAGAATAGCAGATCTATACATACTTATTTGCACTTACCTTCTCAATATTTTGGTCCTCGATAATTTTGACACAATATTGTGTGCACATTATGGGCCTCATTACGACTTTGGCTGTCCTTTTCTAGGACTGCTGAAGCTGCTGCAGGCAAAAGACCGCAGGTTCTGGAGGTCTTTTGCCCGCCATATTAGGAGTGTTCCACTGGCCCAGCGGAACACTCACCACAACATTGATGCTGGCTCATAATTGAGCCGGCGGCAATGTTGTGGTGCGTCAGGTGTGCTTTTCAGTGCCCGTAATTTGGGCAGTGAAATGAGCGATGGGGCTGAGCATGGGGGCCCCTGCACTGCCCATGCCAAGTGCACGGGGGCCCCAAGGGGCCCCCTGATGCCCCATTCCACCTGCCTTTCCATGGCGGTGTTTACTACCATGGAAAGGCTGGCGGATGGGGACTCATAATCCCCAAGGCAGCGCTGCTTGCAGCGGTGCCCTGGTAGATTTCAACCGCTGGGACTGCCAGGCTGCAGGCTGGCTGCAGCCTGACGTTGTCGGCAGTTTGACCATGGTGACTCTGCCACAATCATAACGGGGCGGTCGGACCGCCCTTTCTGCGGCGATCCGACCACCATCGCGAGTGTGGCAGTCTTGAGTCCGCCACACTCGTAATGAGGGCCTATATTTTTGTTTCCGACACTGTCAGTGATCCCATATACTAAGGGGAATTAATACAAAAAATGTTTTTAAGTAACTATAATGAAAATGTAAGAAAAATCTGTAGTGTTGTGTGTGTGCACACTACATGTCATTTGAAATGTGTGCATGGCCCTGTGCAAAAGCTGCCATTTTTTCTACTTCTCAAAAATGTTTCATATACTGAGTATGAAAATATTTGTGTGTTTGTAAAAATGTCTTCTGTTCACAAGAGGAGGTGTGTATTTGTGCATTACATATTTTGCCATGATTTAATAGATGTTGCATAATTGTGGGAATTCACTTGCATGCATACTGTATGTGAAGTTCTTTCAAAAACATTGTGAACATCATTACGTGTGCAGAGTTTAACAAATGTTTGTGGAAATCTTCAAACACACAAAAAATTATAAAAGGAAGTCTTGCAAGTAGCCCAACCATTGGCAATCGCTCTTGGTACCAATTCAGATCATCTTTTTATTTCTGTAGTGCCAGATTAGAGTAGACGTAGACGTAGCCATATGCAAACTAGACTTGATCCTGTTCCAATTGGTAGAGTCAAACCCAAACTGATAAATCAGGTCCTTTCTGAACTAGAACACATGCAACCCAAGGCCAGTTTCTGCCTAAGGGACCTCTTCAGTTGGGTGAAGTTTGGTTCCGATAGCACAGCCAGCATGGGACCCACATCTTGGAATACACTTAGCCACTTAAGGCATTACATTAAACACACAAAATGTGATGGGAGGAATACCTGCAAATATTCTTACCATTGCAATCTCTCAGGGTAGCTTTCCAAAAAATTTTGTGTCTGAGGAGGCATGGTGGGCAAAAAACATGATCAGCTGGAATGCTACACTAAGCGATTGCCAGTGGTTAGACTATTTGGAAACATTCTTCCCATCACCTGCAGTGTGTTTAATACAATGGGCTAAGTTACCTAGAGTATGTCCTGAGGTGGATCCAGCGCTCACTCCCCTGAGGAATTGCAAGTTGTTTAACTATTTATAAGCTTTTCACCTGTCACCTTTTGTTTGTTGGCGAAAATCCCAATCAGAAGATTCTTTGTAGTTGAATAAAAGAGTAGAAATGCTATTTTTAGAAAGAAAAATAAAATTCCCACAGAAAAATTTGTATTCCTGCAAATTTCTCCCAAAAGGGATGGTGCACGAATTTCACAAACTTTACAAATTCATGATGTGCAAACTTTTAGAATGTTTCACAACTGCATTGGCAGATTGTGTTATTTTTACATAATCCCAGATTAAAAATTGGGATTATGCAAAAAAATATTTCTGGCTCCTTTACTGCCTTTTGATTAGTTGGGAACATATGTTAGGAGTTACATCGAAGCAAAATGTGAAGAAAAGAATAGATGCATTAATTGGATGACAGTAAAGAGTTGTGAGGAAGCAAAGTTTAAGGCAAGGCATTACCATAAAAGCATCTACAATTATGACAATACAATGATTCTTGAGTATTGATGGTATTAAATCACAAGCACTGGGAGCAATTGTAAAACAGCAGATTATCTACAAAATATAGAACTGCAAGCTCCATCACGTGCTGGAAACCGAAAAGGAAAAGAAGGGTTATAGAAGCCTAGAAATGCACTTGCCTCATAAAAGTCTAAAGTCTGTTATGCTTTGCTAAAGAAGTGATACTGATAGAGCGTTCCGTCCTAATAAATTACCTGTATTTGGACGCTCTTGGGTCGATGAATCTTTTGACCAAGTGGGGCTCTCTTCACCCGAGATTAGTCAATTTAATCAAATCAATAATCAATAACGAACATAAGCAATGCCCTGATCAACATAACACTTCACAATTAATCCAGAAAACATTTCGGCGAACCATGACCTTTCGGCCATGAATAACCACACCAGTTCATTCAAAGTTAATGAATTTATTTCCCTATATTAACAAAGCTAGCACGATATAAATGTGTCTCAACACCAAATGGTATATGTAAATGAACATTAATAGCTGTCCATAACGGCGAAAAGATGCAATCTATGCAGCATTTGAATAACAATGCATTCGATAATAGCAACGCAAATCACTAAAACTATAATCTGTAATGAGCTAATTGCATACATTAGTCAGCATAACAAGGTCTCAAATTGCATCGTGCAACAAAAGGAATCCTCATCTAACCTCAAATTAGCATCGGCATGTGGGACTTCATGCAAAAACAATTTAGTAACATTAATTTGGAAAAATCCTAACTAGGGCTCTTATCAAAAATCAGCAGTTGGTTACCTAAAAAGAAACACAATGCAATTGTACATTTTTCCTTTCATATTTACCAAATTCAATCAGCATTCAAGGAAGTCTTCGTCTCACAGGTACCGGTTCTCGATCAGCATGGGACGGGGCAAAGGGGTAGGGTGGACGGGGCAATTTGCCTCACAGCGGCAAGATAAAGGACGACTACTTCATGCAAAGGGGCAGTTCAAAGTTAAAGTCTCTAGGGCAAGAATTACTTAAAGTCTCTCTTTCTCTCGATTAGAGAAAGCATCAAAGTCTCATTCAAAATTGGCGTCGAACATCAATTGGCATCGTAGAAGATGGCAAAATGACGAAGTCAGCAAGATGGGCCATAATGGCTGCAATGTCCTGCAAATGGCTAATGTCCAATGTCTAATGTCTAATGGCTGATAGGTAATGGACGCTTTCTCCTTGTGCACCAGGTTTAAATAAACAACAGTTCAAATCCAGTAGGGTCTTCCATTGGAGGGTTCATAGGTTGGCTTCAAATTGTCCAATCAAAAACAACAGTTCTCAAGCTTCTACCTAGGCATACATTATCCTTGGAGACGGGTACGTAAGTTGCAACATATTTTACCAATTAACTCACTTTCAGAGCTTCCATTGTCTGCACCTGCAGATTGACCTTGGAGCAAAGAAGAAGATGCCAGGCTGGCACGAAACCTTAAGATAAGCATGTGAACCGATCCCACTGGAAAAGTACAGCTTCAAGCAGAAATACACGTTTATTAGCACATTAGAAAAACACGAGCATCTAAACCGTGAGACAAGGCAACTAGGCCGAAGCCTCCACTAAAGTTATGCTAAGCTAAAACATTTCAAACAAGCAATTCATGGCACACGTTTACGGTTATGTCAGATTAGTACAATTCTAATACATCACGTTATATAAAGCACGCTTCTAAATGTTGGCGAACTACTCTGAGGGCACATTTTGTCCCCGTACAATCTTTATTAGTTCGGTTAAAGTCACACTTGATTATTGCAGCACTACGTTTATGCGCTAATAAATTTAAAACCTTCATTTCTGCGTCATCAATCCCTCCTCTGATGACTACTTGTCATCACACAAAACTATTCCCACAAATTTTATTCCATTTAAAATTCTGTCAGTTCTCTTTTCCTTTTAGTTCCCCTTGTTCTTGCTTTGTATTCTTCTGCCATTCTTTTCATCATTTTCTCTTCCTTCCTTCTCTTAACTCTTGCCATGATCATTAGTATTCCCCTTTTTATTCCCCAAATCCCAAAGATGCAAATTAGTACTATTAGTATTCCCTGTATTATTTTTAGTAATATTCCATTCCAAATGCTACCAAGCCAATTTCCCACTGAAGCAATTCCCTTTCCAACCTTCTCCCAAACTCCTGGTTCTTTCAATTCCTTCAAGTCTGCACTCTCTTTTGTTAGATTAGCAAGCATTGTTTTAATCTTCACACTGTTGTCTGGTATATAAGTGCAACAGTGACGCGCACCAAGCATTTTGCAAACGCCGCCATCCTTTGCTAAAAGAATGTCTAGGGCAAGCCTGTTTTGAAGAGTCATAGCTCTTTCTGCTGCAAGTTCAGCATCCATCAGGATTATAGCACCTGAAAACTTTGTCAACATGTTATCCACTATAGTAGACAACTTTCTTATTTTGATGGAATTCAACACAACTCCCAATGAAGGAATCATGGCTCCAAATATATCTCCTACCACAGCAGCTGCGGTCTCTCTTTTCTGGATACGATGAGATCCAGACGTCTTTGGAATCACCGATAGGTCATCCAGTTGATAAACCTTTGGGAACACTATACCCAAATAACATCTCCCCCACCACCCTTTTGGAAGACGATAATAGGCATTATGCCCACAAATGTAATATACACCAGGTATGACAGGGTCAAGTCCGTTCAGCATGAATGTCCATTTGGCCTTAAAGATAAACGTATGTTTACATTCACTCGCTCCCACGAAAATGTTATCATAATAAGATTCACCACGATATATACAAAATTTCCCTACATGCCAAGCGTCTAAAGCTATTTTTCCTTGTGTTTTTATTGCGGCAAAAGCATAGTTATCTACTGAAGTCCTCTTACTTACCTCTTTTTCTAATTTCGCATTCATTTGTGCCCTTCTATCATCTGTGCGATCTAAAAAGCTTATTTCTACTGCAGTGAGTGAGCATGTAAGGTTTTCCCTATGAGCGTGAGCCGTTTCAAAAGGTTGCATTGGCTCGAAAAATTCCCTCATTATTTTAGCATCCCAATCTTTAGCAATCTGGCTTAGCTGCGTTATTATAGGAACATATGCAAAGGTAACATCATAATTTGAATAAAAATACTGTATGTTAGTTTGACCATAAAATCTAGAAGTTACTAAACTACATGTAATCCCGTATGTAAGAGGCATGTGGTGATAAGTCACCCCTTCCGTTACCGATGTCGGTATCTGTGTACACACATAACAATCTTTCGCATCCATAGTCTCAACATATTCTGTTAGTAGGCGATAGAAAACATTATACGAAAGCTCCTTCTTATCATGCAAGTGTCTCTCATCTAATTCTAGTCTTTTCAATGCGGTTAGTTCAGTGACAGTAACAGGAGCAAAGGTAGAAGCATCATTTTTCTCATTCTCACCCTTACCACGCGTTGCAAGCACTATTGCCATTATTATTAGTACACATGCAGTTATCAAGCCTATACACGCATATTTACAATATTTCACTCTCTTGTTTTGTGTAGCCATGATCTGTATAGAATCAGAGAGCTAGAAGCACTTATAAAGAAACGATTTAGCAATTAGTTACAAAGCTGAACGAGCGCAATGTTCACACAGTTTTCTTCAGGAAGCCCAGTCACTTATCGGTTAGCAGCATTTGTCTCAATTCGGCAATAACTCAGTCTTTTTTTTTTTTTTTTTTTTTTTTTTTTTTTCAGTTAGCAACGTTGTCTCAAATCGAGTTTAAGAGTCAATCAGGTTATCAAAGTCTTATCAAGTTAGCAAATGTCTCATCCGGTTTAGCAATGTCTCAGCTGTTTGTATCACGTTAGATTGTAGCAAGCAATGTCATTTATCACCCTTTCAATCAACAGTGTCCATAAAACTTTTCTTTTCTATTGGTATCTCTTCTTCTTCGTTCTCGAGGCTTAGAGATACAAATTTGTCAGTCCAATCGTCATTGACTACATATGCCCATTCTGGACCGGAATATCTCCTGTTTGGTATCCTTTTCCTTTTCAATTTTGCATCTCTCTTTGATTCTGCCTCGCTGGTACTTTCCTCTTTGGCCAAGTCTTTTCCTTCACTTGATGTCGGTACCACGACAGACACTTCCTTTCTTTTCTCTTTCACTCTTGGCCCTTCACTGTCGTTCAACTTTTCTCTAGATCTTAGTTTTATTGGTGATATACTTGGCCTCCTCTTTGCACTGTGTCCACTTGATGGACCTGCGATCTCTTCTGAGGAAGTTTGAATAGTTTCGTTCTGTTCTGCCTTGTCCCCTCCTTCTGGGGAATCAATCAGGTTTTCCTTTTCTTTTTCTGTACCGTCTGCTTCTGGGAAAGCCCTCCTCTGATCAGGCTCTCCTGCTTCTTCACCTCTTTCGAGCCCTTCGTCACCGTTACTTTCGTCAGGCTCTTTATCACTTTCAGCTGCTTCAGGCTCTTTGTCACCTTCAGCTGCTTCAGGCTCTTTGTTACCCTCAGCTGCTTCAGGCTCTTTGTCACCTTCAGCTGCTTCGTCGCTGTCTGAGGTTTCTCCTTGGTCTTCCCCAAGTGAATCGGTTGTTTCGTCCTCAGAGAATATTTCTCTCTCTCCTGTTTCTGCCTGTTCGCTTTTAGTTCTGTTTTGCTCTGTCTCAGCGCTCAGCACTTTGTTATCAGGAACTGGCAGTTTCAGCGCTTCAACTTCCTTATCTGTGGGACACAACACTTTCTTTGTATGACTGGTGTGAATCCAGTTGGGAACTCCCGCACACTTCACAGCGGTAGTGGTCATCAGGATCACTTGGAAAGGGCCTTTCCAACGGGGTTCCAGACACGACTTCCTCACGTGCTTCTTTATCACGACCCAGTCACCTGCTTTCAGTGTGTGTCCTGGACCTTGGATCGGTGGCAAGGTGGTTGCTTCAACCTGGTGAGAGAAAGAGCGAACCACGTCAGCCAGACCTTTGCAGTAGTCTAACACCATATCATCTGTAATGTTCAAAAGCGCGTTTGCGGGAACTGCAGGAAGTCTCATGGCCCTGCCCATGAGAATTTCGTGCGGGGACAATCCAGTCTTTCTGTCAGGGGTGTTTCTCATTGACATTAACACCAAAGGCAATGCGTCAGGCCATTTCAAATTTGTCGATGCACATATTTTCGCCATTCTTGATTTCAGTGTATCATTCATCTGTTCCACCAGTCCTGAGGCTTCAGGGCGATAGCTACAATGCAGTTTTTGCTCAATGTTCAGCGCTGCGCAAAGTAACTTTATCACCTCGTTATTGAAGTGACTTCCTCTATCTGATTCTAAAGAGATCGGGAATCCGAAACGTGGTATCAACTCCCTCAACAATAGTTTTGCAACTGTAAGGCTGTCATTTCTACGTGTGGGGTATGCTTCAATCCAGTGACTAAAAATGCACACAATCACCAACACATACTTCAGACCTCCATGCACAGGCATCTCAATAAAGTCCATCTGCATTCTGCTGAACGGGCCACCCGCCCTACCAATGTGGCTCACGTTCACAACCGTTCCCTTCCCTGGGTTCATCTGCTGGCAAATGACACATCGATGGCAAACTGCTTCTGCAACTTGACGGAATCTGGGGTTAAACCAATCAGTTTTGAACAATCTTATCATGGCATCTCTCCCTAGGTGAGCCTGCCCATGATAGAACCGCGCTAGCTGCAATAAGAGACTATTTGGCAGAACAAATTTTCCCTCATTTGAAACCCATAACTCATCTGGTCTCCTTGTACATTGTGACTTAATCCAGGAATCTCTTTCATCCTCCCTGACGCTATTCTGTAATGCTTTTAGTTCATCCATTGTATCCACGACCTTCAAGGCAAATGCTTCAGCTGGTTCGAGTTCTGGTTCACTTATCAAATTCCATTCATCCCTGAGCAATATACAGTTCAAGGCACAAAATCTTGCGACTTGATCCGCATATGCATTTCCCAGGGAAACATAGTCCTGTCCTTTTGTATGAGCACTACACTTTACCACTGCAATTTCGGCTGGCATTTGAATGGCGTGTAACAATTCCCTTATTCTCTCCCCGTTTTTCACTGGGGACCCTGAAGAGGTCAGGAAACCTCTCTGTGACCATAGTTGCCCAAAGTCGTGCACAATTCCAAACCCGTACTGACTATCAGTGTAAATGGTAACCTTCATCAATGTAGACAGTTGGCGTGCTCTTGTAAGGGCTACAAGCTCTGCTACTTGTGCGGAGTAGACTCCTTGAAGCCAGGATGCTTCCAAGACACCTGTTACAGTACATACAGCATATCCTGCTTTCAAAATTCCCAATGCATCTCTTAAACATGACCCATCAACAAAAACAATTTGGTCATTTTCATCAAGCTTAGTATCTCTAATATCAGGTCGGGGTTTTGTGCAAAATTCAGTCACCTGAAGGCAGTCATGCTCGACGTTTTCAGCGTTCTCAATTTCAGCATTTTCACCAGGAAGCAAGGTTGCTGGATTCAACGTAGTGCACCTTTTCAGCTGCACATTTGGTGAGCCCAGAATTATTGTCTCATACCTTGTGAGTCTTGCTCCAGTCATGTGTTGCGTTCGGGAGCGGGTCAAAAGTATCTCAACTGAGTGAGGGACCATGACTGTTACTGGGTGTCCCATCACTATTCCTTCACTCTGAGTGAGGCTGATACCAACTGCTGCTACGGCGCGCAAACACCCTGGAAGTGCTGCTGCGACCGGATCCAAAGTAGCTGAAAAATACGCTACTGGTCTGTTTATGCCGCCATGGGCTTGGGTCAAGACAGACAAAGAACATGCATCACGTTCATGACAAAACAATGTGAAAGGCTTTGTGTAATCAGGCATACCTAAAGCTGGAGCCCTACGCATTCTTTCAATTCAATAAAAGCATCCATCTCATCTCCTTTCAGCTCAATTTGATCCAAGGCATCCTTCTGGGTCAGTTTCAGTAAAGGCTTTGCTAGAGTTGAAAAGTTGGGAATCCACTGGCGACAGTAGCTCACCATCCCCAAAAACTTCCTCACCTCCCTCCTTGTCTTTGGTGGACTCATTTGAAGTACACTTGTTATTCTTTCCTTCATTATTCTCCTTGACCCTTTCTCTATTTGATGACCCAAGTATTTTACTTTCTTCTGACAGAACTGCAACTTTGAAGGAGGCACCTTGTGTCCATTCCTTCCCAAATGGTTCAGTAGAGCAATGGTATCGGCTGTGCAGCCACTTTCTGTCTTAGATGCAATCAGTAAGTCATCGATGTACTGTACTAGGGTTGACTCGAATGGCAACTCTAACGCTTCCAAGTCTTTCTTTAGAATCTGATTGAAAATTGACGGTGACTCCGAAAACCCTTGAGGAATTCGACACCAACGGTAAACTCTGTCTAAGAATTTGAAACAAAAGAGAAATTGGCTGTCCTCATGAAGAGGCACCGAAAAGAATGCTTGTGACAAGTCGATGACTGAGAACCACTCGGCATCGCAAGGGACTTGAAACATTATCACAGCTGGATTCGGTACTACAGGGCAGCATTTAACTATAATGTCATTTATTTTCCTCAAGTCCTGCACAATTCGAACCTTTCCACTCGGCTTTATTAGTCCCATGATTGGTGAATTACATGGACTGCTTAACACTTCTTTCAGTACTCCCTGTTTTACAAACTCGTCGATGAGTTGGGCGACTTTCATGAGGGTGTCTTGTGCCATGTGGTATTGTGGGGTCTGGGGAAAGGTTACATTGGGTTTTACGGTCACTTTCACTGGTTCCACTCCTTTCATCAATCCCACCTCCTTTCCTGTCATATCCCACACTTCCTTTCCGACTGTTTCCCGTAATTCAGCTGGAATATCTTCTTCAGTTATCATCGGGAAAAGGTTAATCAGAGGATACTCTTCATCGACTGTTTCCATCTCATCCCCTTCTACACTGTCCTCTTCTTCCCCATCACTGCTCGTCTGAATTCTGATTCCATCGTTCGAACACATAATCGAACATCCCAATTTGCACAATAGGTCTCTCCCTAACAGTGCTATCGGGCTTGAGTCACATACCACAAAATTATGTAACCCTTGATAGTTACCAATTCTGACTGGTACTGGATCTGTGATTGGGTTCGTCAGGTGCCTGTTTGCTACTCCCACTACTTGAACTGTTCTCCCTGAGAGTGGCAAATCTGGTACTTCAATGCTCCTAACAGTTGAACGTGTGGCTCCTGTGTCGACCAGGAATGAAACACTATGGCCCATAACTCTTCCCTCCACATATGGACCCTTTTGATCAACTTCCAAGGATGCTGCAAGCACACAATTTCCCTCCTCATCTGAACTTTCACTCTCCCATACATTGTTTATTCCATTCTCACTGTGTAATGGGAACTGTTGTACGGTGCCATTTGTATTCATCACCTGACCCGAGACCTGTGGAGGAACCATCACTTGCTGCTGTCTCACTGGTGCCAAAGGTATTTGCATTTGCTGATTAGGTACCATGGGAAACTGCTGTTGCATTGGCTGCATTTGCGTCATCTGCATACGGGGCATCTGCATCTGCTGCGGCTGCATGGGCTGTAATCCCTGCAGCTGATTTATGGTTTGAAAATTTGGGTTTGGACCTCTCATTTTCGGTCCCCTCATTGTCTGGAATGCATTGACATCATTGTTTTGCTGACCAACACCTGCACCTTCCTGCACCACCATCGGGCACTCGCGTTTCCAATGACCGACGATTCCGCACACGTGACACGGCATCACCCTTTTCATTGCCTGCACACCATTCGGAATCACAACAGTATTCAAATCCGGACCATTACTCCCAAAACCTCCTCTGCCTCTGCCTCTCGCCTGTTGCTGAAACACCATATTTCCCTGCGGCTGCGGCTGCGGCTGCGGTATCTGCTGTTGGAACCCTTGCAACCCTTGCAGACCTGTCTGAGCTGCTTTAAGTTGCATCACCATCACTTTCTCTTTCAACCTTTTCTGTTTCACCTCAATTTCGTCGCTACAGTATTTCGCATAATTCAACACCTCATCAATAGGTTTCGACTGCCAACAAATCAAATGCGTCTTTATCATCTGACTTATCTCTGGTCCCAGCCCTTCCACAAATCTGAACACAAAATGAAGCATGTCCTTCGCCTCTATTGTTTCCGTGCCACTGTAGTTCTTGAACGCCTTCAACAACCTCTCATAGTAACCATGAATCGACTCTTTAGCCTCTTGGGCAGTTCGATCAATCTTCTGCCAATCCACGTTTTTCGCGGCAACCTTCGTCTTCAAATGCTCAATCACCTTATAGTACAAACTCATCACCATAGGTGATGGTGCACCCGTATCCCTGTCTCTCTCTGGTTCACTTGTCGGCCAACCTACAGCCCTTTTGCAGTCTTCCCACAAATCTGCCGGAACCACAATCTCAAAGAGGGTGTTCAGGTCTTCCCAAAGACATTTCGCAAGCTTCACAAACCTATCAGTCTGTTGATACCATTCAATCGGTTTCTCTCTCAGTTTGGGAAAATCATCCGTAAAAGACTGAATGTCGCTTCTGTGCCACGGTACATGTATTAATTTCCCCCCTGCTGTCTCCCTCATTGGTAACATGGTTATTGCATCACTACTCTGCGGTCTTTTCTCATTGTGCTCTAGGACACTGTCTTTCTTCTTTTCCTTTTTCTTTACCCATCTGCTTTCCCATTTGTCTAAGCACCTCCACACTTGTGCACTCTGCAGCAATTCTCTAAGGTGCGTTTTCATGCCTGCTGACCTCATGTGTTCAAAGTCTGTGGTCCCGAAATCCAATCTATAGCTCCTGCTCAAGTGTTTTGTCTTGTCTATCTCAACCCCGTTTTTGTCAGCTATTTCTTGCAACCTTCTATGTACCTTGTTCACTTCTCTCGTAATCCTGGGACATAGATACCTCAGCTCTTCTTCCGAGTAAGACTCTAACCTATTCACCCCCATAGTCCCTTCCACCAATTCTTGTGCTTCCATGTTCAACCTGACCCTATTCAGATAGTCTTCTCCCTTCCCACTGGCTGAGCTTTGTGTGGAATTCAGACTGTTGAACCACTGTGTCAGCTGTTGCGCATTCAACCCCATCAGTGTAGCATTCACATCGACTGCCATTGATGGTTGCGGCAATTTTTCAGTGTTCGATGCTAGCGGTATCATCAGTGGGGGACTCGACCTCACCACTGTTGACTGAGCACATATGGGGCTAAACTCCATCAAGGACCCAGATCCAGTTGGCAGAGCCGCTATCGGAGTTGTCTCTGGAGTGTTTTCTATGCACCTCCTTACCGTCTCTCTCTGCACCATTGATCCTTGACCGCTCATACCTGAGTTAGGCTGACTGTACAAAGGTACCGGTGGACCTACAGTAATGGGTATGGATATCACATCTGGGTTCTGTCAATTCCCCAGGTTCTGAGGCATGTTCATTCCCACACTATGGGTCATCATTGCCGGCATGCCCATCTGACTCCCCGTCATCTGAGCATGTGCGTTTCCCCCCTGCATCTGCCTTTGAGGCATCAAAAGCTGGGTTGATTCAGCTTGTGCCAATGTTGAGTTGCGACCATTCTGTACTCCCATTACGGTTGGATCTAGAATCATTCCCGTACTGTTGTCACTGCTGTAGTACCTTGGGACCTGCGGCTGATAATTTTCTGCTGTTTTCAATATAGGCACATCTGGATATATTCTCCTAACCTGCGGTATCTGCGGGGTGAACAGTAAACTCGGGTCCTTAGATCCCGATGGCGTTTCTGAATTCGGAGTTTCATTATTCTGTACCGGTGCCGGAGGGGCAGAACTGGTACTTGGACCTCGTTCACTCTCTGCATAAGGTGGTGGACGGTCGTTCAGCAATTGCATGATGAACTCCTCATCCTCTGACTCGTCTTCTCTATCTTTGGAACACCTCCTGTTTGTCTTACAGGTAGCTTTCTTGCCTGTCGCCTCTTCTTCCTTAGCAATTGCGGGAAACAATTTTATCCCCTGCAATATATCTGACCTCCACACCTTCTGTGCATTATCCCACCTAGCGTCCGCTAGTGTCTTTTCTACCTTTCTTATCCTGGTCTCGAACTTCTTTTGCTGTTGCTGTCTAGCCATTAGTTCCCAAATCGCTAGAGCCTCAAACTGTGCTGGCCTTGGAGGTACCTTCATGTCGTACATCGCGAATCTCAAATTCTCTAGGATCCTTATATTGAATGTCCCATGGATCGGGAACGCTACGCTCCCATGTTTCTCTGTCAGCTTGTGCCATTGCTTTAGCCAAAGGCACGGAGCTACCCCCTTTTCCTCCATTACAATGTAAGCTGGTGTACCTTCGGGTGGCGTCTCTTCTCCTACGCTCGCTTTAATGTAAGACTCCCCCTTCATCGCACTCTTTAATGCTTTAAAAAATTTCATTTTCTCATCTTTTATTTCACAAAGTTTGTAATCAATAAGTGACTTTAATTCCCGGAATACTCTTTGCTTGCCTTTCCCCTTCCAATCGAGCCCCACGGACTGCGTCCAATCCGTGCGCGACCCTTCTCTGCAACCAACCTATCCCAGCGCGGCTCCTAGTGACGTCACACTCACACACACTGTGGCTGACAAAGCCTCGCGGCTTGTCCTCCTTCACTCAGCTCCTCTCGTAACAACTTCTAACATGTATCGCGAGCAACCAAATAATAATAAAACAGATCTGTCGGTTTACTACAGGAAGGGTAATACAATCGCTTCAGGACCTTAGGGATTTTTCACTAGCCTCGGCAGTTATTCCATCTTTCTCGGTCCCCACTTTCGCAAGCAAATCTGACCCGCAGACTCTGCTCTCAACTTGTCAATGATCTATTCTAGTGCACTTAGAATTTGTCAAAGCCCGAAGTCGAAGTTTTCTTTCACTCCCTTAACACACGTACCGACTCGTTGACCACGCCCGGTCAACCTATTAAACCGACCAGACCACAACATAAAACAAGTGTCTCATACACTTTTCAACATACTCCGGAGTCTCTTGACCTCGCAGGGCCCGTCTCAACAACAACAACCAAGTGGACCTTTTGCTGCACAAAGCGCCACATGCACATGAAGTTCGACGACTTCCCTACTCTCACACTCGGAGTCGCACCTCGGCTATTCTCTAAAATCCTCGCAACCTTTTCAAACAATCTGCGGCAATAAGCTGTGCAAGCGCAAAACTCTTACTTCACTCATACCGTCACTAGTACCGCCAACGCCGATTTCACACCTCCATTCTCTCCATTCGCAAGCTCCGAGATCCCGGGAAAGTCGCGGGGGACTTAGGGCATCATCATTCTCTCAATCTGTTTTACCCAAGAAAAATCTAATTCAACACCATATACCTCTCGAGTGGGGTCCCAAAGTGCCAAACCGTCCTCTGCTACCATCTACTGATAGAGCGTTCCGTCCTAATAAATTACCTGTATTTGGACGCTCTTGGGTCGATGAATCTTTTGACCAAGTGGGGCTCTCTTCACCCGAGATTAGTCAATTTAATCAAATCAATAATCAATAACGAACATAAGCAATGCCCTGATCAACATAACACTTCACAATTAATCCAGAAAACATTTCGGCGAACCATGACCTTTCGGCCATGAATAACCACACCAGTTCATTCAAAGTTAATGAATTTATTTCCCTATATTAACAAAGCTAGCACGATATAAATGTGTCTCAACACCAAATGGTATATGTAAATGAACATTAATAGCTGTCCATAACGGCGAAAAGATGCAATCTATGCAGCATTTGAATAACAATGCATTCGATAATAGCAACGCAAATCACTAAAACTATAATCTGTAATGAGCTAATTGCATACATTAGTCAGCATAACAAGGTCTCAAATTGCATCGTGCAACAAAAGGAATCCTCATCTAACCTCAAATTAGCATCGGCATGTGGGACTTCATGCAAAAACAATTTAGTAACATTAATTTGGAAAAATCCTAACTAGGGCTCTTATCAAAAATCAGCAGTTGGTTACCTAAAAAGAAACACAATGCAATTGTAAATTTTTCCTTTCATATTTACCAAATTCAATCAGCATTCAATGAAGTCTTCGTCTCACAGGTACCGGTTCTCGATCAGCATGGGACGGGGCAAAGGGGTAGGGTGGACGGGGCAATTTGCCTCACAGCGGCAAGATAAAGGACAACTACTTCATGCAAAGGGGCAGTTCAAAGTTAAAGTCTCTAGGGCAAGAATTACTTAAAGTCTCTCTTTCTCTCGATTAGAGAAAGCATCAAAGTCTCATTCAAAATTGGCGTCGAACATCAATTGGCATCGTAGAAGATGGCAAAATGACGAAGTCAGCAAGATGGGCCATAATGGCTGCAATGTCCTGCAAATGGCTAATGTCCAATGTCTAATGTCTAATGGCTGATAGGTAATGGACGCTTTCTCCTTGTGCACCAGGTTTAAATAAACAACAGTTCAAATCCAGTAGGGTCTTCCATTGGAGGGTTCATAGGTTGGCTTCAAATTGTCCAATCAAAAACAACAGTTCTCAAGCTTCTACCTAGGCATACATTATCCTTGGAGACGGGTACGTAAGTTGCAACATATTTTACCAATTAACTCACTTTCAGAGCTTCCATTGTCTGCACCTGCAGATTGACCTTGGAGCAAAGAAGAAGATGCCAGGCTGGCACGAAACCTTAAGATAAGCATGTGAACCGATCCCACTGGAAAAGTACAGCTTCAAGCAGAAATACACGTTTATTAGCACATTAGAAAAACACGAGCATCTAAACCGTGAGACAAGGCAACTAGGCCGAAGCCTCCACTAAAGTTATGCTAAGCTAAAACATTTCAAACAAGCAATTCATGGCACACGTTTACGGTTATGTCAGATTAGTACAATTCTAATACATCACGTTATATAAAGCACGCTTCTAAATGTTGGCGAACTACTCTGAGGGCACATTTTGTCCCCGTACAATCTTTATTAGTTCGGTTAAAGTCACACTTGATTATTGCAGCACTACGTTTATGCGCTAATAAATGTAAAACCTTCATTTCTGCGTCATCAATACTAGGATATTTAAACACATACAGTATATAGAGCAGAGGTACCGGATGGGTCCTTGTGACCATGGGCACAATGCCTTAGATATAACCTTCTCTTCCATAAAATCATTGTTTTCAGATATATTACTTCAATTGAATCAACTGAAGTGAAATATGACCACAGCCCCCAGAATACATTAGGCTCATCAATTGAAACCTAGAACAGTTGCAGTATATCCTTGGTGACATGGAATCATTTGGCAACCAAAATACAGAGAACTCTAGCCTTAATCCCTGTTTTTCACTTTTTAGATTAAAACATGACAATAGAATGATTGATCTTCTGTACGTTGTACTTCTCTGGCAAGGAAAGCTCTCTCTAAAAGTGAGTTTTGTTTGCATGGTTGTTTTCACAAAACTACTTTTGGAAAACATTTTCACTTGCTGTTAGTGTTTATACACGACACAAACTCTGTAAAGCTCACAAAAAATGCAAAGTTCACTAAGGACAATAGTTAGCAAAAATAAAATCCTTATATTCGTACACCTCATCTGTCCTCTCATTAGTACAGCTCACTTGTCCCCCAGTGGAGAAAAATTAAGTGCAGTAATTTTTATGACAGTGACATCTGCTCCTTGTAATGGATTTCTATCCAATCCTTCGGGCAAGGTTGTACTGCAGGCCCTGCATGGGGGTGGGGGTAGTGCACCATTCAGGCAGTGTGCTATATATGGGAGACTCGGGAGCCCTCATCGCATTCCGCAAGGGGGGGCCATCATCTCGTTTTGTATCACTTCCCTGGGAACTTAAACCTCAGCTCGTTCCAATACCCGTCTCTACACTTCTTGCAGAAAAATGTGGGACAACCATTAAATTCAATACTTACTGAAACTAATCCTTCATAAACAGAACATATCACTCTTCGGCCCACCCTATTAGTGAAAAAAGATAAAAGCACATAAAATGGTGCTTCATGTAAAGGTCGCAAAGAAATCGAGCCAGCTCAAAAGGAAACATGATCGTCACTGAAGTGAAACAACTGAAGCTGCAACCCCTCTACTCTACTCAATGTTTCCCTTTTCATATATTTCTAAAAAGAAACCAGGTCTAGAGCTCCTCAATACGGTAAGTGATTTGACTCAAATGCCTTTTTTTTAGAAGTGGTTCGAAAAAGGTTATAAAGTAGAAGCGCGAAAGGTTTGTTCACAACTTGGGGGGATATTTATACTCCGTTTGCGCCGAATTTGCGTCATTTTTTTCGACGCAAATTCGGCGCAAAACTAACGCCATATTTATACTTTGGCGTTAGACGCGTCTAGCGCCAAAGTATGGGCAAATAGCGTCATTTTTTTGCGTGAACGCCTTCCTTGCGTTAATGAGATGCAAGGAAGGCGTTCCCGTCTAAAAAAATGACGGCGACGCAAATGCATCGTATTTATACTCCCGGGCAAAAATCACGCCCGGGAGTGGGCGGGGCAAAAAACCCCGCATTTGCGCCACTTTTTAACGCCTGGGTCAGGGTAGGCGTTAAGGGGCCTGTTGGTTCAAAATGAGCCCACAGGTGCCCTCCCCTGCCCCCAGGGACCCCCCCTGCCACCCTTGACCACCCCAGGAGGACACCCAAGGATGGAGGGACCCATCCCAGGGACATTCAGGTAAGTTCAGGTAAGTATAAATGTTTTTTTTTTTTTTTTTTGGGTGGCAAAGGGGGGCCTTATTTGTGCCCCCCTACATGCCACTATGCCCAATGACCATGCCCAGGGGACATAAGTCCCCTGGGCATGGCCATTGGGCAAGGGGGCATGAATCCTGTCTTTACTAAGACAGGAGTCATGTAAATGGCGTCTGGGCGTCGTTAAAAATGGCGCAAATCGGGTTAAGACGATTTTTTAGCGTCAACCTGACTTGCGCCATTTTTAAGACGCCCTAACGCCATTTTTCCCTACGCCGGCGCTGCCTGGTGTACGTGGTTTTTTTCCATGCACACCAGGCAGCGCCGGTCTGCTTGCGCCGGCTAACGCCATTCAATAAATACGGCGCCCGCATGGTGCTTCAGAATGGCGTTAGCCGGCGCAAAAATTTTTTACGCTAAACTGCGTTAGCGCAGTTTAGCGTCAAAAAGTATAAATACGGGCCTTGATGTTTTGGATGTAAAACGGTATTATTATTTTTTCGAATAATGGCCGCCTGCACATTCGGCTCTCGGTGGTGAGACCTTGAAGTAGGATAAGTAATCGGTGGAAGGAGAATGTGACTGGTACTGTACCATCAGTTTGTACTCTAATGTCGTGTCTTGTTATTCATAATTGGTTTTTATATAGCACATAAATACTATTAAAAAATCAGTGAGTGATGGAGTGCTTTACATGAGGCAGCTTCTTATTGGTGACAATTAATAGAAGCAACACAAAAATGCAAATGTACAGTACATCACAAGGAAGTCACCGTACAGGCGTTTTTGAGGTTCTTGAACAGTTAAGAAAGGAAGGGCAGTGGAATATGGCGAATTACAATAGTGATTGATAATTTACATGCATTCAGAGATTGACACTAAGAAATGATAACAACCTAGCATATGTATACAAAACTACAAATATACCCCCTGATGGTCACGTATTGTAACTGTCAAAACATTTCATAATAAAGGTGTTTTTGAGATCCTTGGAAAGTAAAGGAGAGGATAGTGTTATATCACAGGCTCCAACGGTGATAAAATGGAACAGTTCACATCTGGAAATGTTGATGAAAGAGAATGGTCTGCAGTCCTTTTTATGAATAAGAAAGGTTTTCAGTTACTTTTTGAAAGCGTCATTGAGTAGGATCGATTTAGTGGTTGATTAAATTGATTTCCAGATCGCTCCTAGAGAAAGATTTAAGTGTTTTCTTAAATCTTCGTGTTTCAGGGAGCAAAGTGCCGATAAGCATGCATTGAAGCCTGGAGATGGTCGGTTTGTCGGTGAGTTAGTTTGATGTTCCCAGAAATAGAACTTTGTATACAATGCATGCAAGTTTAAAGATGTTTATGCCTTCATTTGGGGGTGGGGTGTCAGTGAGTCCAGGATCAGTGCTATACTGTCAAACCATCTGCCAATGGCCAGCCTGCCAGCTTCAAGTAGGGTTGCTTTTAGGGGGGTCAGATGTATATTTGGAATTCCAGCTAAAGGCCATTTCCATAATCAAGTTTCAACAGCTCCAGTGCTTGGATTATTAGTTTAAAATCTGTAGCAGAGACCAAAGGTTTGATTCCAAGTGAGAGTCTGAAATTGAGTATATTTAGCCACTTTATTGATGGGTGTTTGGAGATTTAGGCCCATATTTATACTTTTTGACGCAAAACTGCGCTAACGCAGTTTTGCGTCAAAAAAATTAGCGCCGGCTAACGCCATTCTGAAGCGCCATGCGGGCGCCGTATTTATTGAATGACGTTAGCCGGCGTTAGCCGCCGGCGCCGTCTGGTGTGCGTTAAAAAAAACGACGTACACCAGGCAGCGCCGGCGTAGGGGGATATGGGGCTTGGGCGTCAAGAAATGGGGCAAGTCAGGTTGAGGCAATTTTTTCGCCTCAACCCGATTTGCGCCATTTTTTTCACTCCCAACCCCCATAGAAATCACTCCTGTCTTAGCAAAGACAGGAGTCATGCCCCCTTGCTCAATGGCCATGCCCAGGGGACTTCTGTGCCCTGGGCATGGTCATTGGGCATAGTGGCATGTAGGGGGGCACAAATCAGGCCCCCCTATGCCACAAAAAAAAAAAACACTTACCTGAACTTACCTTAATGTCCCTGGGATGGGTCCCTCCAGCCTTGGGTGTCCTCCTGGGGTGGGCAAGGGTGACAGGGGGTGTCCCTGGGGGCATGGGAGGGCACCTCTGGGCTCCTTCAGAGCCCACAGGTCCCTTAACGCCTGCCTTTTGCAGGCACTAAAAAACGGCGCAAAAGTGGCTGTACGTCATTTTTTTGGACCCGCCCACTCCCGGGCGTGAATTTTGCCCGGGAGTATAAATCCGACGCACATGCCTCGGAGTCGATTTTTTAGACGGGAACGCCTACCTTGCATATAATTAACGCAAAGTAGGTGTCCACGCTAAAAAATGACGCTAACTCCATGGACTTTGGCGCTAGACGCGTCTAACGCCAAAGTATAAATATGGAGTTAGTTTTGCATCGAAATTGCGTAAAAAAAACGACGCAATTCCGGCGCAAACGGAGTATAAATATGCCCCTTAGGTTTATGCCTAATGATTCTGCGTACTCCATAACCGAGGGGCTGCCATTAATCACAGGGACAGAGTTTAGCCATATTCGACTTGGGATAGTGCAACTTGGTTGTGATATCAGGAGCTAATCATTTTTCAGTGGGTTACATTTCAGATAGTGAGGCAGCATACAAGATTTGATGTTATAAAATACATTAGTCGTGTTTCAGGTCTAAATAGGGAGGTGATTCTCAAATATAGCTGGGTGCTCCGTGGAACATGGATCTGTTAAAAATAGAGACCAGTGGTTCCATATGGAATTTAATAAGAGTGGAAGAGTGAGTGGATCTCTGTGATAAACCTTGACTAATAAACACATCAAGGTGTTTAGTAAACAGTGTTGGAAATTAAGTTTGTCATTTTGATGCATTGTTCGTGTCTTCCATAAATGATGAGAACCTGTTAAGAACAGTGTGCCTCAGCCTCATTCCTTCCAATTAAGGGTGGCATGCTTTACTGTGGACGAGGTTTAGACGGATCAGAAGACAAGAGTCACTTTGGTTTAGAATATAGAGGGCATAATCAACTATTTTTCAAATTGTAGCCTACGTGCTATACCCAGGCTGGATTCATGACTGCATCATATGAAGTAAGTTATTTTCTTAGATTAGATTAAATCCTTGAGTAGGGGCTAGGACTTTCTTTACGAATGTGAGGCTGCAGACTAGGCAAAGGTTATTCACATCTCTGGGGTCTGTTAAATTGTGTTTTTATCTAAGACCAGACCTGTCCTGTTTTTAGGATGAAGATATTTTTCTTAAGGTGATGATCAAGTTGTACTCAAGTCGTACTTAATGGGAATGCAATTGTTGGTAATCTCTTTAACAAAGTTTGTTAGAATGGGTTCAGAGGGGTGAGAAGAATGTTTGGTTTTGTTGATTATTTTAGCCATTTTTGACATAGAAACCTCTTTAAAGTTAGATCAGGTGATTTAGCATTTCGGGTGATGTTGTTGTAGTATTTTGCATTATGTGCAAAAGAAGTAGGGGAACTACTCCCTTCTTTTCATGGGCATGTTGTATAAGCTCATTTTAGAATTTCAAAAAATCTTGTTGGGTGGATTTGGCTTGATCTATATATTTTTATGTGGCTAGATTTTGCTTTGAAGATGGGTTTTTTATACTTGATACATTCAGCTTGAGGTTGAGTTATGATCTTGAGACATGGATTTTGACATTAAGGGGCACATTTACAAGCCCCTACCACCACCGTGCACTGCCCTAGGGTTTTTTTGATTTTTTTACGCTAAGGCAGCATTAAGGAGGCCTTTCTCCCATGCCCTAGTTACAAAGTAATGCAAAGCTTGCATTGCTGTGCCAGGCAAAATGTAGGCAACGGAGGTGTTCCAACACAGGGAAGCTCGAAAAAATGGTGCATCGAAATTTACAAGATTTCACTGCGCCAATTTTTCCATAATTTTTAATGCCTGCTTAGAGCAGGCATTAAAATGATGCACCCATTTTAATCAATGGTCTCCCTGAGCTTTGCTGCACAAGCGTCAACATTTTGAGGCTAGTGCCACAAAGCGCTACACTAGTGTCAAAACTTTTGATGGTATTGTCCTAACGACTGCCATGGTGTACAGTATTGTAAATACAGCACAACCATGTTGTTGTTGGGTGGGGGAGGGGCAAGACAAGAAAAGTGTCAATCATCATGACCGATGCACCACTTTCTTGTAAATATGCCAATAAGTACTTTCCAAGAGTCTTTTGTTTTTAAACATTATTCAGTTCTTATGAAAATCATTGTGCTGATATACTGATTTTCTGACTTTGTAGGTTTTTTTGTGTACAACATGTAAATAGTCCCTAACAAGCTCTCTTCGTATTGTTCTTTAAATTTATTGACATCTTGGTCTAGGGGAATGTGATGTAACCCCTGTGGTACTTCTAAAGCCAATCCGGGAGTATGTAAGTTCTTCAAACACCTCATCCATATCTTTAATCTTCTAGGTTGCCTAAATATGATCAGTTTTGTGTAGTGGAGGGAGAAAGGGATGAAGAAGCGGATTGTCTAATCAACTTGGTTTGAAGTGTCCATCTTGATTCTCTCATCTTTTGTGATGGCTACATCTACACTGGTTCATTCTGTGTGAGTGGGAGTAGAACAGAGTTGTTTGAGATTCTTGCTATGCAAAATGGCAAGAGTGAGGTGGGGGGTCTGTCTGTTTTTCAACACTACAGTGGATGAAGAAGCTAAAGCCTGGTACAAGCAGCGGCAAGCAGCAAAAATAGAGTATTATAGTCAATGGGCTCCGGTCTGGGACTCCCTGGGTACCCCGAGTGTTTGATAGATATATTGGCATTACCTCTTAAGAAAGCGGGGTCGAATTTGTGGGGGACCTAGTTAGGGATGGCTCTCTATTATCTTGGGAAGAACTTATGGATTGGACAAGAGGAAACCTTTCTAGGCTGAAAAACATTCAACTAAGAAGCTGGATACAGATGGCTACAGTCAGTCTGGGGTCTGCAAATCAGCTAGAGGATGACTTAATTAAAAACCATTGGAGTTTGAAGAGGGTATCAAGCTGGTACTGAGGAATCATGGACACATTAGGTGGTGACTTTAAGCTACCAGGCTCCCTCCAGGGAGAAGTTTTGCCCACCGGGACAAGTACAAGATAGATGGGAAGCATCAATGCACACACTATTTAAGATAGTTAAACCTGCCTCATTAAGGAGGAACCATCTTTTCACTCTGCACATGGCTTTTTTCTCTCCCTGTAAGTTTTCTAAATTGAGAGGGGGGAAGCAGTTAATTGTGCAAAATGTGGTCTGGTATTGTGCGTCTGATATTCATATGTTTTTGGAATGCCCAGAAGTGTACTATTTTTGGAGAAAAGTATGCACAATAATCTCAAGCATTGTGAAGCAAAGTGTTTCAGCGGGTCTTCCTTTAGTAATCTTTGGTTTACCGGAAGAAGGGAAAGGAAGCAGTAGAGAGATGAAGACAGTATTGTTCAATCAATCAATCTGGGATTTGTAAAGCACACTAGTCACCTGTGAGGTTCTCAAGGCGCTGAGGAGGGGAGGCGGAGAAGGTGCTGCTCGAACAGCCAGGAGATCTTTGGTCTGGCGAAGGTGGGTTGGAAGAGTGCTCCACGTTTTGGCGGCGAGGTGCAAGAATGATCTACTGCTGGTTGTAGTTCTGTGGATGCGTGGGATGGTTGCAAGGGCGATGTCGGTGGAGCGGAGCGGCCAGGTCGTGGTGTAGAAGGAGAGTCGTCTGTTGAGGTATTCTGGTCCGGTGTTGTGCAGTGCTTTGTGAGCATGGGTGAGGAGTTTGAAGGTGATTCTCTTGTTGACTGGGAGCCATTGCAGGTTTTTCAGGTGGTCTGTGATGTGGCAGTGGTTGGGGATGTCCAGGATGAGATGTGCGGAGGCGTTCTGGATGTGTTGCAGCCTCTTCTGGAGTTTGGCTGTGGTTCCTGCGTAGAGGGCATTGCCGTAGTCCAGCTTGCTGCTTACGAGGGCTTGGGTGACTGTTCTTTTGGTTTCAGTGGGTATCCATTTGTAGATCTTTCTGAGCATGCAGAGGGTGTTGAAGCAGGAGGAGGAGATGGCGTTGACTTGCTGGGTCATGGATAGTGAGGGGTCCAAGATGAATCCTAGGTTGCGTGCATGGTTGGTGGTAGTCGGAGCGGTTCCGAGATTGGCAGGCCACCAGGAGTCATCCCATGCGGAGGGGGTGGAGCCAAATATCAGGACTTCTGTCTTGTCAGAATTGAGTTGGAGGCAGCTGCTCTTCATCCATTCGACGCTGGCCTTCATTCCTTCGTGGAGATAGGTCTTGGAGGAGTCCTTGGTGAGGGAGAGGATCAGCTGGGTGTCGTCAGCCCATGAGATGATGTTGAGGATGTGGGATCAGGTGATGTTAGCGAGCAGGACCATGTAGACATTGAAGAGGGTCGGATGAGGGACGAACCATGGGGTATGCCGCAGATGATTTTGGTGGCCTCCGAGCAGAATGGGGGGAGGCGGACATTCTGGGTCCTATGGCTGAGAAAGGAGGTGACCCAGTCCAGGGCTCTGTCGCTGATTCCAGCATGGCTGAGGTGTGAGCGTAGGGTGTGGTGGCAGACGGTGTTGAACGTGGCCGAGAGGTCCAGGAGGATGAGGGCCGCGGTTCTTCCACTGTCCAGTATGGTTCTGATGTCGTTGGTGGTGGTGATGAGGGCGGTTTTGGTGTTGTGGTTGCTGCGGAATCCGGATTGGGAAGGGTCCAGGGTGCGGTTCTCCTCTAGGAAGTGGGTTAGTTGTCTGTTGATGGCCTTCTCAATGACTTTTGCCAGGAAGGGGAGCAGGGAGATAAGCCGGAAGTACTTGGGGTCCTTTGGGTCCGCCTGTTTTTTTTTAAAGCGGGCATTGATCTCAGCTGTTTCCAGCTCTCCGGGAAGGTGGTGGACTTGAAGGAGCTGTTGATGATCTTCCGTAGTTAGGGTGCAATGACGGAGCTTGCTTTGTTGAGGATGTGGTGAGGGCAGGGGTCAGATGGAGAGCCGGAGTGGATGGTGTTCATGATTTCGATGGTGTTGTTGTCATTGATGGGGGTCCAGGAGAGCAGGAGGTTAGTCAGAGGTGAATCTGTGGTGTTCGTGGTTGCCGGGGGGTCTGGATGCTGAAGCTGTCGTGGATGTCTGCAATTTTGCGGTGGAAGTAGGAGACTAGGGAGTCACAGAGGTCTTGGGATGGCGGATGTCGTTGGCGTTGGAGCTGGGGTTGGAGAGTTCCTTCATGACGTTGAAGAGCTCCTTGTGGCTGTGTGCATTGTTGTTGATTCGGTCTTTGAAGGCAGTTCTTTAGGCGACTCAGATGAGTTGGTGGTGTCTGCAAGTGGCGCTTTTGAAGGCTGTGTGGTTGTCCAGAGTCTGATCTTGGCGCCACTTTCTTTTGAGTCTTCGGCAGCTTTGCTAGATTTGTGGAGGTCGGCGGTAAACCAGATGGCCTTTCTGTCAGTGCGTCTATTGGAGGGATTCTTGATTGGGGTGAGAGTATTGGCACAGGTTTTGACCCATTGCCTGAAGTTGAGGGCAGCTGCATCTGTGTCGCTGGTGTTGATGGGTGGGTTCTGGGAGATGAGTTGGTCTATGCAATACTCTTGGCCAGGAGAGAAATCTATTGGAAATGGGTATCTGAATCCACCCTTCATATATAGACTGGCTTGACCCCCCTATCTACACATCAAAGATGGACATGGTGGCGGAAACTTCACATAAGAAAAACAAAGAAAGAATATGGTCACAGTTGGTGAAATGGAGGGAAACTGGAAAGTATTACACAACTGGGGTGTATTATCACATTTGTGTCCAATGCTTAAGGGCCACACTAGTCTCCTACTCTGGTGGCAGATGAGAGAGATTTTGGCTCCCTGGCATTAGTCATCTCCACATACGAGAGGGTATGATCTGTCGGTATGGAGTCGACTAGGAGCCAGAGGTGTATGAGGACATAAAACAAAACACTGACGTAGTGTGTCTTTACAGGTTCAAAACTACCCAAGTTTGCAAAAATTAGCCACATTTTACCTTTCTAATTACTAAAGGGGACCACTTTTATTTGGTACCCTGGCCTATTTTCCATTCTGCCTGGTTACAATGTCATTCACAATCAAGTTTTAATGCAAATGGACGCAGATGACTTGTCCATGTGAAATTGTGCTCTCTGCAACACCTGTATTAATTCATTACACAGAGGTCCAGCACTTTGAAAATTAATCATCAATTAGTCAATTATATATGACACCAGCCCTTTGGAAAAAGAATGCTCATAAATGAATTAAAGCGACTGCAAACAAAAAGCTGTACAGTTTTTATGTGCACAACAACAATGTGACAATTAAGTTGTGAGTTGTTCTTGGGCCATGTCAGGCCGTGGTGTGAGTGGCAGCTCACCAATTAGCCTTGCATGATTTAAATCCCAATCTTAAGTACTTTAAGGGGAGGTGCAGAGCTGAACACAATGGTTTGGAAGATGTATCAATTAGGGTCCTTCCTGTGCAGGTGAGTAATGCCTTCTGTTGGAGCTATATTGTGGGGTGAAGGAGACTTCCCATATAGTTAGCAAAGTAGAAGGCTGGGTCTATTTATGAATGGGGGAAGTGGGAGAGGGTTTGTCTGCTTGCTTGTCTGCCTGTTGGCCATGTTTTATTGTCTTTAGCTGCTGGATTGAACTAATCTGCATAGTTCAGGCATGTGTGCGGTGGGGGTGTCTTTAGTTTATTTAGTGAATTAATCCCACAGATGGGTTTTACCATGTGCAGTCTGTTATTTGCTTTTATATTATCATGATAAGGTAACACATATAGGGTAAGTTATCTATTACCTTCAGAGGTCGACTCAGACCTTCAAATCATTAACATTTATAAAGCGCGCTACTCACCCGTGCGGGTCTCAAGGCGCTAGGGGGAAGGGGTTACTGCTGCTCGAAGAGCCAGGTCTTGAGGAGTCTCCGGAATACGGAGTGGTCCTGGGTGGTCCTGAGGATGGTGGGGAGGGTGTTCCAAGTCTTGGCCGCCAGGTAGGAGAAGGACCTCCCACCCGCTGTGGAGCGGTGGATGCGAGGGACGGCGGCGCGGGCGAGGCTGGTGGAGCGGAGAAGACGGGTGGGGGCGTAGAAGCTGAGGCAGCGGTTGAGGTGTTCTGGTCCCTTGTTGTGGACGGCTTTGTGTGCGTGGGTGAGGAGTCGGAAGGTGATCCTTTTGCTGACGGGAAGCCAATGCAGGTGTCTCAGGTGGGCGGAGATGTGGTTGTTGCGGGGTATGTCGAGGATGAGGCGGGCGGAGGCGTTTTGAATTCGTTGCAGACGTTTCTGGAGTTTTGCGGTGGGCCCAGCGTGAAGGGTGTTGCCGTAGTCCAGACGGCTAGTGACAAGGGCGTGGGTCACGGTCTTTCTGGTGTCGGCGGGGATCCAGCGGAAGATCTTCCGGAGCATGCGGAGGGTGAGGAAGCAGGAGGAGGACACGGTGTTGACTTGTTTGGTCATGGTGAGAAGTGGGTCAAAGATGAAGCCGAGGTTGCGAGCTTGGTCTGAGGGGGTCGGTGCAGTGCCAAGGGGTGTGGGCCACCAGGAGTCGTCCCAGGTGGTCGGGGTGTTACCGAGGATGAGGACTTCCGTTTTGTCTGAGTTCGGTTTCAGACGACTGAGTCTCATCCAATCTGCGACGTCCTTCATACCATCTTGCAGGTTGGTCTTTGCGCTGGTGGGGTCCTTGGTGAGGGAGAGTATAAGTTGAGTGTCGTCGGCGTAGGAGGTGATGATGATGCTGTGCTTGCGTACGATGTCGGCGAGGGGGCTCATGTAGACATTGAAGAGTGTTGGGCTGAGCGAGGAGCCTTGTGGGACGCCGCAGATGATCTCGGTGGGGTCTGAGCGAAAAGGTGGGAGGTAGACTCTTTGAGAGCGGTTGGAGAGGAAGGAGGCGATCCAGTCCAGGGCCTGACCTTGGATCCCGGTGGAGCGGAGGCGGGTTATTAGGGTGCGGTGACAGACGGTGTCGAAGGCAGCCGAGAGGTCGAGGAGGATGAGGGCGACTGTTTCACCGTTGTCCATCAGGGTTCTGATGTCGTCTGTGACTGAGATGAGGGCGGTTTCAGTGCTGTGTTTGGCTCGATATCCGGATTGAGAGGGGTCGAGAAGGTTGTTGTCTTCAAGAAAGTTGGTAAGCTGCTTGTTGACGGTCTTCTCTATGACTTTGGCAGGGAAGGGGAGCAGCGAGATGGGGCGGAAGTTCTTCAGGTCGCTTGGGTCAGCCGTAGGTTTCTTCAGTAGGGCGTTGACTTCAGCGTGTTTCCAGCTTTCGGGGAAGGTAGCAGACGAAAACGAGGAGTTGATGATTCAGACAGGAGTTTTTAATAATCCAACCAGACAATATGAGCAATAATCATCAAATATGACATCAAATAATCAACATAATCAATTGGAGTCAGTAATTTAAACACACCATGACCTATGTGGCCATGAACCACCAAACCAGTTTAGTAAAGTTTAAATATTTATTGCCCTTTAGATTACCAATGCTAAGATCATGTAAAGCATGCCCAAGACCAAATGATAGAAATACAGAAACATCACAGGCTGTCCAAAACGTCTGAAGAATCTCAATCCAATTAAGAAATTTAACATTAAACACTCCATAAGGACAATGCAAAATAACAACAGAATCAAGTGAAGGAAAGAAATGGCATACATTAGTCTGTGCAGTTGAAACAAACAAAATCAATTAATAAACCATCAAATTTAAACATTAGGTCAGGCATCCTTAACTAGCACTCTTATTAGAAAAGCATGTGTGGGCTTCATTCAAAAAGAAAAATAAGACAACAATTAATTTGGGAAACATCTAACTATGGCGCTAACTAAAATAAGCAGTTGGATTTTCTAAAGAGAAAGCCTGCGAAGAAAACACAAATGCACATTGGTTACACCTCACCTAAATGGATCGGCAAACAGCAGAATCTTCTTCAGCAGAGCACAGGAACATCCAGTCTTCATTAATCAGCATTTGGACATTAGAAGGAAACAATTCAGTAAATTTGGCCCTAATATAACTGAATTGTTAGGATCATAGGCAAGAACTAAGCAGCATCTCATTGCTTGGAAAAATGGAGACCTGAACAGGAGCTCAGAAAATGGGGAACTGACTTACATCACCTAAAAAATTGCCATATTAAAGTGTCAAAAGTTACTATCTAAACTTTTATTGGACATGTTTATGGAGTGATTTAGTGTTTAACCAATAAACATCATCTGCACATAAAATGTGCTTTCTGCCAAAAATGAAACTCAATCAGAACAAATATGTTACATGAAAAAAACCACATTGAGCACTAAAGATCTTTGTTAAAATAACAGTTTTTATCTCAATGAAGTATGCAACACAAGCGATGAGAACAAGACAGAAATTTCCAGTGTGCGAATCACACAGGATGTTTGAAGAAACTTTATTTTGCAGAGTTAACATTCTTTTAAACCTGGTGTCTCTGGAAAATTACTAAACCATGAGGCCTTTAAACTAGTTCTAAATATGAAGAATAAAACATTTCATTTAAAATGTAAACCGTAAATCTTTAGTACATCATTAATACTCATCTTCTCAGTATGTGTAAACATGATTAAGCAAAAGACGTTTTTATAAGTCATTATTTAATTTTATTAATACACTTTGTTTATGATGTCCACCGTATCAGTTACATGTTTGATTTTTTTTAACATACATTTTCAGTTAGACCTTTTAATACATGTTATTTCACATTATTTTTTAGTGACACACTTTTATTAATAATGTTTGCTCTCTAACAATCTCTTAGGTATGTGTTTTCTGTTACTGCAGGGTTTGGTTTTCATTTTATGTTTAGACATGAAAGTTGGCTGGTGTTTGAGAGATGGCATATAATAAAGTGACTCTGAGAAGTCATGTGGGAGTTACTGTAAGAGAAGTCAGAGTAAAGTCTTTTAACTCTGCTTTTTAAAGTGTTTAGATTTGAAGATGTGGTTTCAAGGAGAGTGGATGTACGCAAGCATATTTTAGTGCTATTCTTTTATGTCCAGAATGGGGAAGCGGCCGTGTCTCTTTAGTCCAATGTAGGGCACATTTTTGGTGGGTGCGTCACTGGGGTGGACTGAGATTCCTCTGTGTTAGGAAAAAGATTAGGAGACGGGAAGGTAAATAAATGGTATGGGTCACGATGAATAGCTGTTACTGTACTGGGGGTTGTGGTCATACAGTGATTGTTGGTTTTTAGGGAATATGGGTTTGGTGGAAGGGGATGCCTTTGGAGACGGGCAGAAAGAAGATGAGACAGAATGTACATGGTAACAGATATCCATACATCGTGTAATGGGAGGAGCATGTTGTCAGGTCCCTTAACCAGAAGGCGTACATAGGGCCATATTCCTTCCGCCATGCCATGGGTACTCTTCTCTTCACCAGCAGAAATGCCAAGGTAACAAACTTGCAATACGACGTATCAATGTCTTGGACATATCCCAAGAGGGTAATCATAGACATGAACTTTCTGTGTTTCTTCTAACTGAGTGAACACAACAAGCTGTATCATTCACCTTTTCGCTAACACGTGATTGTGAATGTCATTCACAATCACGTTTTAGTGCAAATGGATGCAGATTACTTGTCCATGTGAAAGTGCTCTTTGCAGCACCCAGTACACAGAGGTCTTTGAAAATTAATCATTAATTAGACAATTAAATATGACACCAGGTCTTTGGAAAAAGAATGTTCATCAATGAGTTAAAGTGACTGCAAACAAAAAGCTGTACAGTAAATTACAGCTTTTGTGTGCACAACCACAATGTGACCATTAAGCTGTGAGTTTATCCTTGGGCCATGTCAGGCTGTGGTGTGAGTGGCAGCTCACCAATTAGCCTTGCATGATTTACATCCTGATCCTTTGGATTGACTCTGTCAAGTCACAGGATCTTAAGTACTATAAGGGGCAGTGCCAAGCTGAACACAATGGTCTGGAAGCTGTCTCAATTAGTGCCCTTCCTGTTCAGGCGAGTAATGCCTTCTGTTGGAGCTGTATTTTGGGGTGAAGTAGACTACCCATATAGTGTGCAAAGTGGAAGACTGGGTCTATTTATGAGTGGGGCAAGAGGAGAGGGTTTGTGTGTCTGCTTGTGTGCTTGGTGGCTGTTTCTTACTGTCTTTGGCTGCGGGATTAAACAAATCTTTACAGTTCAGGCATGTGTGTGGAGTGTCTTTAGTTTATTTAGTGAATTAATCCCTCAGATGGTTTTCACCATGTGCAGTGTGAGCCCTGTGCATGATGTGCCTTTGAGTGAGAGTTTGTCTAAGTTTAGTACGGGGTGCAGATGGGGGGTAGTCTGTGGAGTGAGTTTCCAAAGGCAGACAAGTGCCAGAGACTGAGCTTTTGACAACCTGTACTGCACCCACAGTCTATTTATTAATCAGTTTTTTAAGTGCTCCACGTTACACTGAAAGGGTGTTCTTTATTTAGTGAGTGAATTAAGCTGTATTGAGCATGGATGCGACTGGATGAACTTCTCTTGGTTGTGTGATACTGTAGATCCTCTGTTGTGCACAGTGGGGAAAGGGCCGATAGGAGAAATTACTTTGTCTGGGGGTGCTGATCAACAAGAACTGTGCACAAAGAACGGTCAAATAAATGGATGGATAAAATGAATGGATAAGGCAGCAGCCTTACACTGGTGGGAAGGGGATGAACCTGTACAGTCACCAGTGATGAGGGTGGCGCATAAGAGTAGTGTTGTGTTGTCCATATCGCAATGCAAGCCAAGCCACATGCAATGGGATGGGCCTTAGTGTAGCGCTGTACAGTCAAAGTAGGACACTCATACCTTACCGGGATCTAGCAATCACAGTTGACCACCAGCTCTGCTCTGGCCTATGTTTACACCAGGTTTGTGCATTTAAGTAATAAATCTTCTCTTTGCTGCCAGATGCAATTAAATATGTACACGACATTGGAACACTTCCATAGGAAACACAACAGAAGCACACTCTCATATCCAAGAACTCACAAAAAGTTGCATGCTTACTGTCTGCAAATGTACGTCAGCAACTCCTCAGGAGGACAAAGCGCTTTATAACTACGAACATAACTCATTAAAGTTATAAGAAATTGTCCCCTACAGCAGCAGACTGCCTCTGAGAGGAAGTTATATCTTGGGAGATCACTGTGCTCCTCTTCTTCCTCTCACCACTTGGAGGCTCAAGAGCCTCATCCGACTCCCCGCTAGCTATCCTGGTGCTGCTCTCAAGCTGTTAAGGCAGCATGAGGGAAGCACCAGGATTGGCTGGAGCGGGGCTGTCTTGACGCTCCAGCAGGCACTGGGTGCCTGTGCATTCTCTCCATCCAGCTGTCAAAGACAGCTTGAGTTGAAGTGTTTAAAATGTGCATGTCAGGCTGGCCATTGCAAGGCATCTGGCCAAAATGAAATGCACACTTTAAACAAGTGTGCACACTGTTCCTCCCTGCTGCTGGCCCTTCCCAAATGTTTGGATGCTGCCAGCATGGAAAATAAAATGGTAATAAATTAGTTTTACTGCCATTTTATTTTCCATTTTTTCTGCAATGACAGCGGAGGGGTGTTGCTCCTCCGCCCTCGTGGAGGCATATCCTCAATTAACAAAGCTAAATGAGAAACTCCTTGCTTTAGATCATCTAACCCCATGGAAAGCAGAAAGGAATATGTTATGCCTAGTTACAGTAATACAAATTAGGAAATGTGGCTTGTCTGTTCTATGCCTATAAATACATACATATATATATAGCATTGTCAGTGCCCTCTCACTATAGATTTTAATTGGAGTATTTAGGAGTGGGTAACAAGTTCAGAAATCATTTACGCCTGGAAAGCTGGGCAGAGTCAATGACCTGTCTAGCATCATAGATTCTGTTCCAGGCCTATGTACATTACAGAACCCCTGGCCTGTTGTGGAATTTCTCAGTGAGAACCATGGCGTGCCCAGACAATATCAAAAGACACAGACTTCTGTTTAAGTGCCCAAAGAGTGCGGAAGTTTCCCTTGTCAGATGAGAGTGTCACATCCAGGTCTGTTTTTCGAGTGCTAGTGGTACTCCTTTACCAATTAGAAATCTATACCTAAAAGTAGCACAATGCAAAGCTAAAACAGACATACACAGGTCTGGCAACCTGTGATGTCTGATTGCTCTCCACTTGCAGAAAAATAAACAAAGATAACATTCAACCAGTCTTCCTGTTCCTCAGTTGACAATGTGGCACTGTTTCCAGAAACACAGTAAACTTCAAGGATATCATCACCTGCAGACACATCTGTAAGGCTAAATTAAGGATGAGGAATCTTATGGTACTATTTGTAGACCAACCTCCTGTGCATCCACAATGAGCTACATCTGTTTGCTGGTCTTCTGTTTCTCTTTCAAAGCCTATCTACCATGATGCCTGTTAGAAATGGGGTCTTTGGTGGTTGGCAGTCCGGTTACCACGTCCAAGCAAGGACCCTCACTCTAGTCAGGGTAAAGGAGAATCACCCTCAATTAACCTCCGCTCATCCCCTTGGTAGCTTGGCACAAGCAGGCAGGCTTAACTTCAGAAGCAAGGTGTAAAGTATTTGTACCAACACACACAGTAACTCAGTCAAAACACTACAAAATGACACAACACAGGTTTAGAAAAATAAATAATATTTATCTAAACAAAACAAGACCAAAATGACAAAAATCCAATATACACAAGTCAAGTTATGAATTTTTAATAAATAAGAGTCTTAAATCCTTTAGAAAATAGTGAGAACACTGTAAGCGTGAAAAAGTACCTAGGTAGCGTCAAAATACCACATGGGCGAGTGTACGTTTGAAAAGGCCAGTGATGCGTCGATTTCTCACTTGCAAATGAGACCGTGCGTCGTTCCTCCTCCGGTCGGGTCGGCGTGCGTCATTTCTCCTCTCCCGCAAGAGAGTGATGCATCGATCCGGACGGACATCTGAGGCCTGGGCAGGCTTTGCGTTGTTTTTCCACGCCCAACAATGTTGCGCTGAAAATCCTGTTGCATGATATCCCAAAACCGCGCTGCGTGAGGTTTGTGTCGTTTTCAGCCTTCTTTAGCGGGTGATGCGTGTCATTTCTCCAGCCGCGAAACTGGCAGTGTGTCGTTTATGAGCCGCGTCACGGAAGGTGCATTGAAAATGTCCCAGCACGGCGGACTGTGTAGGGATTTTCAGTCTTGGTCTGCCAGCTTCATCTTTCAAGGCCCCAGGAACTGGATAGGGTACCTCTTGGCAGGGCAGGAGTCTCAGCAGAGAGTCCGGTTGCTGGCAGGGGAAGTCTTTGATGGCCCTGAGACTTCAACAACAGGAGGCTAGCTCAGGGCAAGCCCTTGGAGATTTCTTCACAAGCAGGAATGCACAACAAAGTCCAGTCCTTCTCCCCTTGCACAGGCAGAAGCAGAAACTGTAGGATATCTCCATAAAGCACAGTCACAGGCAGGGCAGCACTTCTCCTCAGCTCTTCAGATCTTCTCCAGGCAGAGGTTCCTCTTGATTTCCAGAAGTGAACTAAAGTCTGGTGTTTTGGATGCTCTTCTTATACCCCCCATTTTGGCCTTTGAAGTAGACTTACTTCAAAGGAGTCTCTCTTGTTTGTGAAATCCTGCCTTGCCCAGGCCAGGCCCCAGACACACACCAGGGGGTTGGAGACTGCATTGTGTGAGGGCAGGCACAGCCCTTTCAGGTGTAAGTGGCCACTCCTCCCCTCCCTCCTAGCAGAGATGGCTCATAAGGATATGCAGACTTGAGGGCATCAAAAGCGGTCTGGCAAGCCTCTGTCCAGATCACCTTCTTTGGTTGCTTCTTGGAAGTCAACTCAGTCAAGGGGGTAACAATGGTGCCATACCCTTTGACAAACCTCTTATAGAAGCCTGTGAGGCTTAAAAAGGCTCTCACCTCAGTCTGGGTCTCGGGAGGCTCCCAAGCCAGGATGGTATTCATCTTTGGCAGTAGGGGTGCCACCTGGCCACCCCCACCTGGTGTCCCAAATACACCACAGAACCCTGCCCTATTTGGCACTTGCTTGCCTTCTGCAGGGCCTCCAACACTTTGCAGAGGTGTTGCAAATGTTATTCCCACGTGAAACTATAGAAAGAAATGTCATTCAGGTAGGCGGCACTGAACTCATCCAGCCCAGCCAACACCTGGTTGACCCACCTCTGAAAGGTGGCAGGGGCATTTTTCATCCCAAATTGCATCACTTTAAACTGAAAGTGCCCATCCGGGGTAGAAAATGCAGACCTCTCCTTGACCCCCTTAGTCAAGACTGTCTGCCAATACCTAGATGTTAAATCAAATGTGCTGAGGTATTTGGCAGCTCCCAACCGATCTATGAGCTCATCAGCTCGGGAGATGGGGTGCGTGTCAGTCTTACTGGCCGCATTGAGTCCCTTGTAGTCCATGCAGAACCAGAGTTCTGGAATGGCACCAGGTGCAGCGGCCTATGGTACCGAAACCACAGGGCTGGCCCAAGGACTGCTGGAATGCTCAATAACCCCTAGGGTTAACATCTTAGATACCTCCTCCTTGATGCTAGCCCTGACCTTGTCGGTCACCTTGTAAACCTTTTGTTTAATGAGAGTACTGTCTCCAGTGTCCACATCATGTGTGCACAAGTGTGTGACCCCGGGAATCAAGGAGAACTGTCCCAGCACCTGGCGACAGTCCCTCTGCTGCTCTGCAGTCAGGGAGGGGGAAAGGTTCACACTTTCCACAGACCCATCTTTCTCTCCTGCAGACAGGAGGTCAGGAAGAGGCTCACTCTACTCCTCCACTTCATCATCTGTCCCTAGGAGCATGGACAATTCAGTCCGCTCAAAGTGTGGCTTGAGTCAGTTCACGTGCAGGACCCTCAAAGGGTTCCTGGGAGTCTGTAGCCCACCAGGTAGGTGACTTCACTCTTGCACTCCAAGACCTCAAATGGCCCAGTCCACTTGTCCTGGAGTGCCCTAGGCTCCACTGGTGCCATCACCCACACTTTCTGACCAGGTTGAAACTTGACCAGAGTGGCATTCTGGGAACACCAGAATTTCATATCCTCCTGGCTTGCTCCTAGGTTCTCCTGTACGAGACCCCTGAAGCAGGCAGTCTGGTTTCTCAGAGCCAGCATATAACTGAATAGATCCTGGGGGGGTTTACTAGGAGCTTTTTCCTAAGCCTCCTTCACCAGACTTAACGGTCCCCTCACAGGGTGGCCATACATCAGCTCAAAAGGACTAAAGCCAAGTCCCTTTTGGGGCACCTCCCTGTAAGCGAACAGAAGGCATGGCAAGAGGATGTCCCAATTCTGCCTCAAGGGCTCTGACAGGTCCATTATCATGCCCTTCAAGGTGCGGTTGAATCTCTCAACCAGACCATTGATTTGGGGGTGGTAAGGTGTGGTGAACTTATACGTTACCCCACACACCTTCCACAGAGACTTCATATAAGTAGATATGAAGTTGGTACCCCTATCAGATACCACTTCCTTTGGGAACCCTGATGGGGTAAAAACTCCCATCAAGGCACGGCCCACCACAGGGGCAGTGATTGATCTTAAAGGAATGGCTTCCAGTTAACAGGTGGCATGGTCCACCAAGACCAGAATAAACCTGTTGCCCATGGCTGTCTTGGGATTCAGAGGCCCTAACATTGTCAATACCAACCGTTTCAAAGGGGGTGCTGACAACAGGAAAAGGTTGGAGGGGAGCCTTAAATTTCCCCGCACTCTTGCCACTTGCCTGACAAGTTTGGCAAGACCTACAGTGTGCATCAGAGGGCTTGCGCATCTGGGGCCAATAAAAGTTGGTGACAAGCCCGTCAAAGGTCCAAATGTCCAGCTAAAGGCACATCATGAGCCAGACCCAGTAGGAAGGTTCTAAAGCACTAGGGTACCACCAGCACGCGGGCTGACCCAGGCTCAGGCACTTTAGGCTCACTATAAAAGAGGCCATCCTCCCAATTGATCAGGTGAGATCCTGGCTCCTTGCCAGCTGCCTGGGCTGCAGCCTGCTGCCGCAACCCCTCTAGAGTAGGGCATGCCTTCTGTGCCTCACAGAATGCCTTCCTAGTGGGTCTCGCTTCCTGCTGCCACTGTAACAGCTCAGGGACCTCTCCCAGTTCAGCCACCTGGTCCCCTTAGGCTCCGGGGTATCACCCTCAGGCTCCGCCTCCTCCCAGACCATGAGAACTTCTGGGGCCGGTTTCCTGCTCCCCATGCCCTTCCTCTTTTTGGCGGTCCCCTGGGCCACTGTTTCAGTCTCCAGGGGCTTTTGATCACCATGACGGGCTGCCATTGACCTGGTGGATACGCATACCCACCCAGGCAGACCCAACATCTCCAAGTGTGACCTGTGTTCCACCTCCTTCCAAGGGGAATCCTCCAGGTCATTGCCAAGCAAACAATCTACAGGCATGGTTGGACTCACAGCTACCTTCAAGGAACCTGAGACCCCCCCCCCATTCAAAGGGAACCTGTGCCACTCTGCACAGGCGCTCTGAGTTTTCTACCGCAACTACCTGGTGAAGTACTTCAGGATCTATCTGCTCTTCAGACACCAGGTGACTCCTCACTGTAGCCACACTGGCTCCTGTTTCTAACAGAGCCACCAGCCTCTGTCCATTGATGGTCACCCACTGCCTTTACTTTTTAGTGTTCTCAGGCACTAGGGTTCTCTTGACCATCTCACTGTCCCCTAATGAGACAAGGGTCATCTCAGCTGGCTCCCACCCACCTGGAACCAACTCCTCCCCAAGCGCTACACTAGCCAAACCCTGGGACTGCGCACCAGTGGGTGCTGGTGTACTCTTGGGACATTTGGGATCACTCCTCACATGACCCAACTGGTCACATGCATAACACTTACGTGGGGGACCCCCTTCTACAGGTCTCCCTTTGGAAAACCATGGCTTCTTTTTACTGGGGGGTTGGGAATCCTTACCCAGGGAAATAGCTTGGGGCCCTTTAGAGAACTCCCCCTGTTCACCCTTACCCCCCTTTCTTCTGAGAGGAACCCTGCCCACCCTTGGTGTGGTCTTCCCAATACCTCTTCTGGACCCTGGTGCCCTCCCAGCGGTCCGCTTCCTGCGCAAGCTTCCTGGGGTCAGTCAGCTTGCTGTCAATTAGGTGCTGGCGCAGTTCTGGAAAACATAAACTGTACAAGTGCTCCCAAGCAATCAAATTGTAAAGCCCCTCATATGTTGTTACCTTACTGCCCTTTACCCAACCATCCAGTGACCTGCAAAAAGAGTCAACACATTCCAACCATGTTTGGGATTCCTTCTTATTATAGAACCTAAACTTGTCCTTATTCTAATCAGGGGTGAGACCATAACTAGTGATCATGTCGTCCTTCATGATAGGGAAAGTGAGCCCCTGGGGATCCCCCAAGGATGTCAGAGTATCCCTTCCCCCTACCCCAAAGTGCTTCCACAGACCTGACCCCCAATGAGCTTCAGGGACCAGATTTATATGGAGAGCAGACTCATAGCCCTTAAACCACAACAGTATGTCATCCTCCCTCTTGTAATCCTTCACAAGGTCCTTAGGAATGTGCACCCTCCTCTCATGCTGCACTGTGTTATTGCTGCCACCATACTTACTAGCCTGGCTCCTCTGATCCAGCTCCCTCAAGCTGAGCTCATGAGCCATCAATAACTTTTTCTCCTCTATGGCCATCCTCATTTTCTCCAACTCCAACTGGTGAGCCCTCTCTGCCTGTCTGTCCTGCAACTCTTCAGGAGTCGGACCCTTAGATAAGACACTGCTACCTGCCCTGGAGATCCTCCCTCCGGACAGAACAAGCCCACCTACAATAGCATTGTGAATAATCTGTACCTCCTCCTCCTCCTCCTCACCCTTATCCTCATCTTCTGTGTGCCCCTCAGCTTCCTTGGCTGCCACCTAGGCCCTCAGTGCCTTTTGAGGCTCCCCCTCTTGGTGGAGCTCTTAATGGGGCAGGCAAGATCCTTACAGAACTGTTTTAATTGGGCCACTGCGTAACTGCACCTGTGGGATGTCCTTTTATGCTATTAATACACTTATGTATGCTCTTTACAAGGGTGTTATGGTAATGGTAAACTTAACGCTGCTCATCATGGGGGCGTGGACAACATGGCGACCGGAGCGGCAGCATAAACTGCAGCTCCGATCCCTGGCCCGCTTAAACATCCTGCTAGCGGCACCTGCACCTCCTTTAAAGGGGGACAGGCGGCGTCCATCTTGCTGCTCAAGGCCCGCACCAGCGGCCGTAGCTGCACACCGGCTGTCACAGCCGCTCTGCAGGCGGCGAGCGTTCGGCCGTGCTGCCGGGTCTGCGGCTGCGGCCTACATACTCGCCGCGGGAGCCGCAGAATGCCTCCTGGGACCCGGAGCCGGAGTTCGGGTTTGCGGCCGGCCCGGAGTCCGTGTCACACGAGCTCCGGCCTCATTTGAGGCGCCGGGATCGGGTGCTAGCCCTTAGATGACATTTTGGGGCGGCGGCGCCGGGCGTGGCTGATCCGCTGCGGTGCCGCGTCCCACACACCGAAGTCTGCCGGAGCAGGATTACAATCCTACTAACCTCCGTGCAAGGTTACCGCCGCTGGTGGTGGTGCCCGGCCCCCCCGCTTACCGGAGCCGGGACTCGGATCCGTGGCCGGCCCGGAGGCCGTGTCGTGCGTGCTCTGGCCTCATTTGCGGCACCGGGATCGGGCGCTAGCCCTTAAATGGCATTTTGGGGTGATGGCGCCGGGCGAGGCTGTTCCGCCGCGGTGCCGCGCCCCACACACTGAAGCCTGCCAGAGCAGGCCTACAATTTTACTAACCTCCGTGCGAGGTTACCACCGTTGGTGGTGGCGTCCCCGTCCCCCCGCTTTCTGGGTGGGGGCGCGCCTGACATTCTGCTGTGCCCCAAGGCTTGGGGTTGCTGTGGCCTGCCTGGAGGGGGCATCTCAGCACGGCGGCATAGCGGAGGACATGCTGCAGACATGCAGTACAGCACCTGGAACTCCACTACCACCGAAGACTCCACAAGCCCGAGACCTCGCCCAGTACCTGCCTGAGCTTCACCACAGGAGTGGTGAGGCTGAAGGACCGAAGTCGGAGGTCAAGAGCGCAGAGGGAAACTGTACCGGATGGAAAAGCGAGGTGAGCCTTTCGGCGACATTTATCGAGTCGTAGTGCGCAAATGTGTTGACCACCTCCCCACCGGACCAATTAACTCAGAGCAGCTATAGCCCCGACAAGGCACATGGGGCTCCGTCCCCACCCCACCAGACTCTACATATAATTTCCCACTGGCGTCACAATCCCTAAACTGCGCAAGCAATCGCCAATACATTAGGCCATTACTTATCATCTATCACTGGCCTACTCTCGCTTTGTTTGACCTCAGCGCCCATGCCGGACTGAACTGTGGTGCGCCTCCTAACCCGGCCGTATACGTCACTTCGTGCTCATCTGCTGCTACGTTGCCCCTGTTTGGCTATTGGGTTTGACTATTTTATGTGGTTGCAGAAGCATAATACGCCTGACCCCTCCGCTGCCTGGAATCGTGAGGCGTGACAGGCACACGACAAAGCGCTAAAACACTCTGCTAGCCACCAGGAACTAGCCAGATAGTCTCTTCGTCACAAACCTGTACACTCGCCCCGAAGGCGGAAGAGGTGTCTCTCAAACTTCGCGCACCACCCCACTGTCGCTAGTATTTCACTTCTGGCCTTCAATAGCTATCTGCGGCTGAGCCTCTCCTACGTTGCAGATTGCTTCTTTGCTCGCCCTGCCCGCATCGCCTCCAACCAGCCCTACTCGTTAATGACCACACGTAACCGCACTTGTCAAATGGTCAAACCAAAAACCCCACGTGCACCTCCAGGCAGAATGGACCCCGACACCCCTCCCTCCTCTGAGGCCCACGTCACCATGCAATTTGCTTTGCAGAAGATGGAACTCACCTTACAATCTCACACGTCACAGTTTGAAAAGATATTGCAAGCCATTCTAGACACCAAGACCACCCTAGAAGCCAAAATAGGCTTGGTAACAGAAGACCTCAACATACTTCGAACTGATCAACATGCATTGGCCGACAGGGTGTCTGAATTAGAAAAAGACTCTGCAACCCTCCCCCGGACTGTGAAAGATCTCCACTCGCAACTGGCTCATTTAACAACAGAGGTGGACTTCTTAAAACGCAGAGCTGAAGATGCAGAGGGCAGGTCCCGGCGCAACAACATTCGCCTGGTGGGGTTCCCTGAGCGCGTCGAAGGTCCCAGCACAGAATTCTTCATAGAACAATGGCTTACGGACATTATTCTTAAAGATAATATCCCGAAGTCCTTTTCCGTCGAACGTGCCCACCAGGTCCCCGGCAGGCCCCCTCCACCTGGCTCACAGCCTCGCCTGTTGATAGCAAGACTCCTTAACTATCGAGATAGAGACCTCATCCTACAGTTATTTCGCAAATCTGGACCGCTACGCTTAGAAAACGCAGAGATTACAGCTTATCCAGACTTTACAGCAGAAGTTCAGAAGAAGCAGAGCTCTTTTTATCGTGTTAAGGAATGCCTCCGCAAACATAACATCAAGTATGCGTTGATGTTCCCAGCCAGACTCCGGGTACAAGATGACACTCGGACACTTTTCTTCACTACTCCGGAAGATGCTTGGACCTGGCTGCATGCCAAGGGTCTTGCCGACCCGATAGACACAAGCACTCTGGGTGAAAATTGGTCTTCTCCCATGACAAGGTGTAGGCAATGCAAAAAACAAGGCATTAAACCCTCACCTGAACAGTCACAAACCGAACGCTCCCTGCTGGCCACATCTAGATTGGTCAACACGTCGCCAACAGCCCTGTCCACACAAACTGACGGGGATCCGGATCACGACGTAAACTCTGACTCAGTGGAATCCACATGAGGTCCTACTCTCACGCCGCGCACAGCAGATGACATTTGCTAAGTCAATTAAGCACCATCTACTCCCGCTCCTCAGGTACAATAATATGTCTTCCCCCCCGGCTGTTCAGTAACGGCCTGGCGGCACCACCAATCCTTTATTGCGGCGTGCAGCCCGCTTGTGGTCTTGGGTGGTGCACTCTGCACCATGAGCAACTCGGGCAGGGTAAATCCATGACTTTGAACTAACGCCCTTCGGCACCCCCCTGCTCCATATGGACCGTTCTCCCAAGCCGGCAATCGCTAGAATTTTTTTCTATTTTTCATTATTTCAGTTGATGTTATAAATTGTTTTTGAATGCATTTTTTTTGGTTGTTGGTTTTGTCACACGTTAGTTAGTCGCAAACACAGTAGCAAACGCGCATGTCATATTTCCCATAGCAATAGATTACATCTTACAACACTAAGGATATTTACTGGCTACCCTTGGAGGGTAATTGTCACAATATTTCCATAATGGGTACGGAGGACATACATCTCTCCGGTTTTGCTAAAGCTATAATAGCCTCATGGCCTCCCAAACTCAACAAGGTATCTTGAAATATAAGATACTCACATGGAATATCAAAGGTATGGCAATGCTGCATAAGCGGCAAAGGATTCACGCCTTTCTTAAGAGGCATCAGGTACACATAGCCCTACTACAAGAGACACATCTATCTAAATCCACGTTGGAAAGCACACGCTCAAAATGGAAATGTCAATTGCACTACACCACTTCCTCGTCTTTCGCTCGGGCGTGGCGATCTGGATTGCTCCTGGGGTCCCATTTATTATATCTCGCACACAAAGCGACCCAAAGGCAGACATGTGATACTAGAAGGCGTCCTTGACGGGTCCCCCTTAGCTTTGGTAGCGCTATACTCCACAAATTCAAATCAATGTGATTTCCTGAGCACGCTCACCACTGGCAATCTCAGTGACCCCACACTAGAGTGCATGGGGGGGGGCGACTTTAACAGGATCCTAGATACTCAAATAGACCGTTCATTTCCCCCACTCGCCACAGCCCCATCCAATCGCGCCTCACAAGCACTGGCAAACTGGGCCTCTAATAACGGCTTGAGAGACATCTGGAGGGTGGGCCACCCCACCCGCCGCAAATATTCTTATTACTCCTCTGTACACAAGTTACATACCAGAATAGATATGATTTTTGTATCCGCAGCCGTAATTCAGAAAGTGTGCGCGTCCGAATACCTAGCACGCACCATATCAGATCACAACCCTCTGCGCAATAATGGCCTGGGGCCACATGCACACTCGCATACCAACATGGCGATTGCAGACAGAAGCTCTCTTAGAACCCCCTTTCATGCAGAAATGTCCAAGCGACTGGCTGATTACTTCTCACTGAATAAAAATACAACCTCATCCCGCGCTATAGAGTGGGATGCCCACAAAGCGGTAATACGCGGACATTGTCTTGCGGCCACGGTGGGGGTAAGAAGGATACTCACCAAAGAACTACAAGATTTGGAGGTTAAACTCCGCAAAGCGGAGGTTGAGGTCTCCAGAAACTAGTCCACACTAGCAGCACTGAATTTGCTTAGAGCTGCCCATAGAGAAGTAGACACCAGACTATGTAAGCACGACTACAGAGACTACATGACAAGACAACACGCTGAAGGGGATAGATCAGGCAGACTGTTAGCGTGGCTGACCCGTCAACCCTCGCAACCATCACCCATTGGTGCGATACGTCTGAACTCCGACATCATTGTCAACACCCAAGCAGGTATCAACGAAGTCTTCACCACATATTATCACACCCTTTACACGCCTCCTCCCCCCGTCGGAGCAGCAACTAACTGACAGATTATTACTCGTCTCCCAAAACCAACACATTACTGACAATACCGCCACTTTAGACGGTCCCATTACTATAGAAGAGCTCTGGCACAAATGGCACGTAGCAACACCCCTGGCTCAGATGGCCTACCGGTAGAGTATTTTAACTCCCATGCTACTCACCTCCTAAAACCACTCATAGAGGTATTTAACGAAGCGCGTAATAAATTACAACTGCCAGACTCCATGCGCGAAGCTCTAATAGTTGTCCTCCCAAAGGCGGGCCGTGATCCTCTTGACGCTAAATCATACAGGCCGCTCTCTCTCCTCAACACAGATTGCAAATTATTGGGGAAAATATTGGCAAACAGGCTACTCCCTTACCTATCAAGCTTAATACACTATGATCAGTCTGGCTTTATTCCAGGGAGAAGCACCTTCTTAAATATTAGAAGGCTGCTTCACATAATGCACAGTAATACAGAATTAGAAGCGGTGGCCCTCTCTCTAGACATTGAAAAAGCGTTTGATACGTCAAGCTGGGATTATCTTCTACGCACACTTAAAGCGTTTGGATTCTGCCCCGGTTTCATTAGATGGATCAAAACGCTCTACTCCACGCCCACAGCTAGTGTAAAAAATGGACGCACTATCTCTGAAGCATTCCCCATAGGCAGAGGTATCAGACAAGGTTGTCCATTGTCCCCTTTATTATTCGCTATAGCCATGGAACCATTAGCAATTAAGCTACGTAGCTACGCACATATATGGGGTATCCCTGAATCTAACACACATCATATTATATCCTTATACACAGATGATGCCCTGATATACCTGTGTAATCACTCCACCTCTATGGCAGAGGTGTTGCAAATGCTTGACTCCTTCACTCTCACCTCTGGTTTACATGTCAACTGGTCCAAGTCAAGTATTTTCCCCCTTACCCCTATACCAAATGATCTTCACATGGCATTACTGCAATATAAACTGCCATGGTCACATACTACCTTTAAATATCTCGGGATACAAATTTATCACTCCATTGCAGATCTAAAAGAGGGCAATATTGACAGAGCACTCAGTTCTACCCGCAGCTCATTGTCGTTTTGGAGCTCACTTCCCCTACCCCCTATGGGTCGGGTAGCAATAGCCAAAATGCTCATCCTCCCCAGGTTCCTATATTATTTTACTGCCCTTCCACTATGCTTACCACGCTCGTTCTTTTGTAAACTGCACTCATTATAAACTGACCTGCTCTGGGGCAAAGATAGACGCAGAGTAGCGTTAGCTATAACACAATATCCGCAAGAGGCGGGCGGTCTGGGCATGCCTAACTTCGAAAGATACTATGCAGCTGCTCAGCTGTTGTGGTTATCCACATGGCTTCAGGAAACTCCTCCTCCCGAAGGCATAAGGTTGCAGGCATATATAGCCCTGCAAACTATACTGTCCTCACTTTTATCTGGCCCTAACCGCCTACCCTCAAAACCCATATTGTTGGAAGCAGCTCGCTTCTGCTGGCATAGATACGTTCAAAGTAAGACCCTCTCTCCTCCTTATTCCCCTTTGTTACCGCTGTTTCAATTGCCGGGCACCCAAATCCTCTCATCACACCATGATACACGGGACATAAGTACACTGGTGCCTTTCTGACATATAGTGCCATCAAACGGCTACTCAATAACCTCTGGGGTTCTGGCAACAACGAACCTCCTGAGTCCCAATTACTTACCACCATCCTTACCATAGGTAGCACAAAAGGCATCATAACTAAACTATATAAAGAACTACTAGCAGCAGTTTGCTCTACCCTGCTGATTGCTAAAGCACACTGGGACTCCGTCCTCCTTTCACCATTACCACAGAAAACCTGGGTCGCGGCTCTCACAATGATCAAGTCAATATCCCGCAATCCTCGACTGCGTTACACCCAATTCAATTATATTTACCACTCATATCTATCCCCGGCCCGCATCCAAAGAATATACCCAAGCACAAACCTGTCATGTCCCAGATGCGCTTCTCCGGCAGCAGACTTTTACCATATGGTCTGGAGCTGCCACTCAATAAACTCAGCTTGGCACCGCGCTACCGACGCCACAGCAGACATTTCGTCCCACGCCCTGTTGCCCACCCCAGACTCCTGTTTACTTGGCATACGCCACTGTACCAAAAGGGATAAACATCTAAACAGATTTATCGATCTAGCATTTGTTGTCTTCAAGCACCTAATAGCTACGCACTGGAAAGCCCCACACGTTCCATCCCATTCTGCTTGGCTCCGCGACTTACATAGTCGCTCACAAGCCGAAGCTCAGACACTTCGCTTATTACAACACAAAGGCCTAATACAGGATGGCCCCGAAGTTTGGGACACTTTTGTGGTAGCAATAGAAGCTATGGATGACACATACCCCCCCTAAATCGGGTACCATATATAGGTATTATCGTTTTGGTTAATATCCTTATCACGCTACTCTCAGCCGCCCCACCATCACTCACTTTCTGTATTAACTTCCTCATCTCCTCCCTTAATGCAACAACATAACATATTAGGATGCTTCTTCTACGGCTATGCTTATATGCAACCCATACCTAGCTTGCTTATCACTAGATTGGCTCTGCGCCCCTTCATGCCCCGCAATGCATAATTCATACCTCAACTACGACTCCCTGTCCCCCGATACACAATAGTTGTATCCTTCTTTTTTCCCTCCACCCTCCAATGGGTGCAGCCAGCACTAGGAACGACATTAGCGGTGTTTAGTTGTGACTTTAACTATTTATTGCACAGTTTCAAGTTGTTGTTTTTTTTTAGTAACTCATTGCGCAACTGCGCTGTACAAGCTTATAAATGTGTGTAAACAGATCGCAAAATTATTAATAGCAAATGTACTGTTGTGTGAGTGTAATGACTAATAAACAGATTAAAAAAAAAAAAACACTACTCATCATCTAAACTATGAGAGTTTTTTCGGTTAGTCTCGCTGTTATTACTTACTTAGGTACCTATGCCTCCAGAAGATAACTTTTTTCTTTCTGTTGTACAAACTTATAATTATCACAGGGTTTTGGTATTTTTTCTGGGGGGGGGATATAGTTATTTTAACAAACTACTATTCATGATATCATTGTTTTAATTTGTGTTAGTTTTCAGCCTTGAAAAAGTCAAAGCGAGTACTATTCGCATGACGAAACACGTGTTGGCTGAACAGGTTGGACTGAATGAAATTGAAGAACATATTCAATAAAAACAAGCGGACCGGCTGATGACCCAAATATGGACATTGTTTTACTCATTTGACACTAGTGCCTTGGACTTTGCACTATTGTTTCATTTGAAATTTGTGGGGGAGTGGGGTGGGTCCCCCTTCCAGGAAAACCATGTGGATACTTGTACAATTCCGAATATAGGGGTGAACAGGTTTTTGAGTGCCGTTCCCATCAGCACAGCCTGTCAATCGTTGTTCTTAAATGCTACTAGTTGGCTGCAGCACTGGTTGTGCCACCCACATAAGTAGCCCCCTAACCATGTCTCAGGCCTGCCGCTGCAGTGCTTGTGTGTGCAGTTTCACTGCTACTTAGACTTTGCATTTAAAAGTACTTTCCAAGCCTTAAACTCCGCTTTTTCTACATAAAGTCACCCCTAAGGTAGGCCCTAAGTAGCCCAAAGGGCAGGGTGCTATGTAGGTAAAAGGCAGGACATGAACATGTGTGTTCTATATGTCCTGGTAGTGTAAAACTACTAATTTCGTTTTACACTGCTGTGAGGCCTGCTCCTTTCATAGGATAGCATTAGGGCTACTCTTATATACTGTTTGAGTGGTAGATCCTGATCCGAAAGGAGTAGCCAGGTCCTATTAATATGGCCAGAATGGTGATACAAAATCCTGCTTAATGGTGATGTTGGATTTTATATCACTATTTTAGATATACTACTTTTAGAAAGTGAACATTTCTTTACACTTAAATCCTTCTGTGCCTTCCAATCCACGTCTGGCTAGGTTTAGTTGACAGCTCCCTTGTGCATTCACTCAGACAACCTCAAACACAGGATGCAGAGTCACACTTGCACACATCTGCAAATTGAATGGGTCTTCCTGGGCTGGGAGGGTGGAGTGCATGACACTTACATGTCAAAGGACAGTAGCCTGCCCTCACACAAAGGACTGCCACACCCCCTACTGGGACCCTGGAAGACAGGATGGAACTGAAAGGGGACCTTGTGCACTTCTAAGCCACTCTCTGAAGTCTCCCCACTTCAAAGGCACATTTGGGTATTTAAGCAGGTTCTCTGACCCTGCCAACTTACACACTCCTTCACAAGACACTCTTGTCACAGACACTTCCTGGAGAAGAGAACCTGAACCAGAACCTGCAACCTGCTAAGAAGAACTGCCTATCTGCCCAAAGGACTCACCTAACTGCTTTCTGAGAAGGACTGCTGCCTTGCTGTTGCCCTGCTGCCTTGCTGCTCTCTGGCTGTGCTGAGAAGTGCTCTCCAAGGGCTTGGATAGAGCTTGCCTCCTGTTCCCTGGAGTCTCAGGACCAAAGAGACTTCATTCCTGCAAGAAGAACTCCCTGTGCGGCGGAAATCAATCCACAGATGGCAGAAAATGATGCCTTGCCTGCATTGTGGTGGAAAATTCACTGCATGCGGAACTGGAACGACGCAGCCCAGCTTTGCAAGGAGAAGATGATGCAGTGCCAGAGTAGCGACCGGAAATTCGACGCACGGCCCACTGGATCGACGCAAAGCAGAGCCAGGACAAAACAACCCGACTTTCTGAGAGGAACTGACGCAGCCCCTGTGACTTTGCCCTGTCAGCGCCGGATTTCAAAGCATCATCCCCAGGATGTCTGAAAACCCCAGAACCAGAAGAGGATCCACAACCGAGCACCGGAAGTCAATGCAAAACCTTCCCTGCATGGAAAATAAACAACGCATCGCCGTGTGCGGCCCAAGAAATCGACGCACACCTCCCTGTTTTCCACACATCTCTCCCTTTGCGGTTCCTTTCGGAGATTTTGAACGCAAACCAGGTACTTTGTGTTTGCAAGAGGCATTTATTGCTTTTAAGCGACCAAAGACACTTTAAATCATTTTTAAAGTGATATCTCAACATATACTTATTAGATCTTAATTGTTTTTTACCTGCATTTTACTAGATAAATAGTATATATGTTTCTAAACATTGTGTGGTGTATTTTTGTGGTGTTCTACTGTGTTATTGCATGATTTATTGCACAAATACTTTACTCATTGCCTTCTAAGTTAAGCCTGACTGCTCAGTGCCAAGCTACCAGAGGGTGGGCACAGGATAATTTGGATTCTATGTGACTTACCCTGACTAGAGAGAGGGTCCTTCTTTGGACAGGGGGTAACCTGACTGCCAAGCAAAGAACCCATTTCTAACAGAGTTCAAAAGTCAATCAAGGATTACCACAAAATGGAAGTAGGGAAAAAATCCAAAAAAAGAGAAAAGGCAAAAGAATCACAAGACAAGTAGTATGTGATCCTGTTGTGGTCTGCACTGAAAACAGTAGTGTACACTTAGGACCAGATGTAGCAAAGGGTTTGCGCCTCGCAAACGGTGAAAAACTCCGTTTGCGAGGCGCAAAAGCCTCTCTGCTATGCAGAAATGCATTTTGCAAGTCGGATCCCACTCGCAAAATGCATTTCCGACTCGCAAATAGGAAGGGGTGTTCCCTTCCTATTTGCGACTCGCAATGCTATTCAATTTCTTTTGCGACCGCGAAAGCGGTCGCAAATTAAATTGCAGTTACCATCCACTTGAAGTGGATGGTAACCCAGTCACAAACGGGAAGGGGTCCCCATGGGACCCCTTCCCCTTTGTGAATGGAAACCAAACGAAACTAAAGGTTTCGGTTTTTTTTTCCAAGTGCAGCTCGTTTTCCTTTAAGGAAAACGGGCTGCAGATGGAAAAAAAAAAACTGCTTTATTAAAAAGCAGTCACGGACATGGTGGTCTGCTGACTCCAGCAGGCCACCATCCCCGTGAGTGCCCATACTCGCAATGGGGTCGCAAACTGCGACCCACCTCATTAATGTTAATGAGGTGGGTCTTTGTGACCCCATTGCGAGTTGCAGAAGGTGTCTTAGACACCTTTCTGCATAGCAAATTGCGACTTGCAATTTGCAAGACGCACGGACTCGCAAATTGCAAGTCGCAATTTGCTTTTTTGCTACATCTGGCCCTTAATCCCTGCATGTCAAGTACAAATACAAGTTCAATCCCAGCCGCTGATCACCAGTGTTAGAAATGGGGTCTTTGGTTGGCAGTCAGGTTACCCTCTGTCCAAGGAAGGAGCCTCACTCTAGTCAGGGTAAAGGAAAATCACCCTCAGTTAACCCCCGCTCACCCCCTTGGTAGCTTGGCACAAGCAGACAAGCTTAACTTCAGAGTCTAGGTGTAAGGTATTTGTACCAACATACACAGTAACTCAGTGAAAACACTACAAAATGACACAACACAGCTCTAGAAAAATAGGTAGTATTTATCTAAACCAGTGGTTCCCAACCTGTGGTCTGGGGACCCCTGGGGGTCCGCGAAGCCTTCTCAGGGGGGCCGCGAGAGCCTAGAAAATTAAAAAATATTAACAAATATTGACAAATTAGGTCCCCAGCTTTCAGTAATGACTCAGGTGGGGGTCCCCAGATTCTAATGATGATTCAGTGGGGGTCCCTGGGTTCCATTAATGTTAAAGTGGGGGTCCACAGAAATCAAAAGGTTGGGAACCACTGATCTAAACAAAATAAGACCAAAACGACAAAAATCCACCACACACAAGTCAACTTATGAATTAAAGAGAAAAAAGAGTCTTATATCCTTAGAAAGCAGTGCTAACACTGTTACCGTAAAAAAGTACCTTAGTTGCGTCAAAATAACACCGCATGGGCGAGTGTGTGTCGGAAAACGCCAGTAATGCGTTGATTTCTCACTTGCAAGCAAGACCGTGTGTCGTTCCTCCTCCGGTCAGGTCGTGTGCATCGTTTTTCCTCTCCGCAGGAGTGCAATGCATCGATCTAGACAGGCACCCTCGGGTCTGGGCAGACTTTGAGTGTTTTTTCCACGGCCAGTAAAATTTGTATCAAAAATCCGGTTGCACAGTATCAGAAAACCACGCTATGTGGGGTTGCGGCGTTAACAGCCTCAGTCTGCGGGTGTTGCGCATTGTTTCTTCAGCCATGTGCGTCGACCTTTTAACCGCGATGTAGGTGGAGCGTAGATTTCAGCTGCGAAGCCGGAGGCACATTGTTTCTCAGCCGTGTCTCGGAAGGTACATCAAAAATTTACCCGCACAGCGGTCTGTGCGTGGATTTTCAGCCTTGGTCTGCCAGCTTCACTTTTCAAGGCCCCAGGAATTGAATAGGGCAACACTTGGCAGGGCAGGAGTCTCAGCAGAGAGTCCAGGTGCTGGCAGGGGCAGTCTTTTATGGCCTTGAGACCTCAATAATAGGATGCAAGCTCAGGACAAGCCCTTAGAGATTTCTTCAAAAGCAGGAATGCACAAGTCCAGTCTTGGTCCCCTTGCACAGGCAGAAGCAGCAACTACAGGATATCTCTACAAAGCACAGTCACAGGCAGGACAGCACTTCTCCTCAGCTCTTCAGCTCTTCTCCAAGCAGAGGTTTATCATGATTTCCAGAAATGATCTAATTTTGCAGGGGTCTGGGTGCATTTCTTTTACCCATTTTGGCTTTTGAAGTAGGCCTACTTCAAAGGAAAGTCTCTCTTATTTGTGAGATCCTACCTTGCCCAGGCCAGGCCCCAGACACACACCAGGGGGTTGGAGACTGCATTGTGAGGGCAGGCACAGCCCTTTCAGGTGTAAGTGACCACTCATCCCCCTCCCTCCTAGCACAGATGGCTCATCAGGATATGCAGGCTACACCCCAGCCCCCTTTGTGTCACTGTCTAGAGAGAGGTGCAAACAGCCCAGCTGTAAATCTAACCCAGACAGGGAATCCATAACCAGGCAGAGTCACAGAATGGTTTAAGCAAGAAAATGCCTACTTTCTAAGTGGCATTTTCAAACACACAACCTCAAAACCAACTTTATTAAAGGATGTATTTTTAAATTGTGAGTTCAGAGACCCCAAACTCCACATGTCCATCTGCTCCCAAAGGGAATCTACACTTTAATCATATTGAAAGGTAGCCCCCATGTTAACCTATGAGAGTGATAGGCCTTGCAACAGTGAAAAACAAATTTGGCAGTATTTCACTGTCAGGACATATAAAACACATTTGTATATGTCCTACCTTAAAAATACACTGCACCCTGCCCATGGGGCTACCTAGGGCCTAACATAGGGGTGTCTTACATGTAAGAAAAGGGAAGGTTTAGGCCTGGCAAGTGGGTACACTCGCCCTGTCGAATTGGCAGTTTAAAACTCCACACACACACTCTGCAGTGGCAGGTCTGAGCCATGTTTACAGGGGTACTAATGTGGGTGGCACAAATCGTGCAGCAGGCCCACTAGTAGCATTTGATGTACAGGCCCTGGGCACCTCTTGTGCACTGTACTAGGGACTTACCAGTAAATCAAATATGCCAATCATGGAAATCCAATTACACATACATTTTATAAAGGAGCACTTGCACTTTAGCACTGGTTAGCAGTGGTAAACTGCCGGGAGTAACAAAAACAGCAAAAACACAGTCCAGCGCACATCAACAACCTGGGAAACAGAGGCAAAAAGTTAGGAGAGACCACACCAAGGATGCCAATTCTAACACTCAGTCTATCATTGGTGCTCGGCAACCGTCAGGACATCAACAACCACTGCCTTGGTGTTTATTCAAAAGAGCTTCACAGATGAAGCCAGCATGCAAATATATTAATTGCATCCTTTAATAAAGGCAACTTGCCTGTGTGAGTGCAGAAGCCAACTTCACAGAGTCACTGAATCCATGACGGTATATTAGTCAAGCTCCACAGGATGCGCAACAAACGTTCAGCCCTGTAGTTACACTAATTCTAAGGGTCCAGAATCTGGCAAAACACCTACTTGGTACCATACTCTTGGCTTGCTGCACCAACGGAGAGCCGTAGATAACTGCTGGCTCCCACAACAGCACACAGAAGTGCTCCCCGAGCAGGGAGCCATTGGGGACGTTTGTGTGGGCTCCCTGAGCATTTCCCCAATGAGTAGCTAGAAGTTCCTGGGTGGGATCTGGTACCCAAAAAGAAAAAGAAAAAAAGGAAATAAATAGTGCAAAGCTGCACAAAGGAAAGAGGAGTTGCAGCTCTCCCCAACACAATGGGAGAGCCGCAGATCAAAAATGCTAGAAGCTCTGAGGCGCGCCTCATAACACTCTGAGGGTCTGGTATGTTTATACAGAAAACCTACTAATTTCAGTCCATGGTGGCACCAGGATGGCGAGGTAACAACGAAAAGGATGGAAAAGTGTGGAGGGGAGCTGCAGGAGGAGTGCAGCCTCTCCCAAAAGGATTTTCAGAGTCCCCACCCTAAGTTAGGTGGCTCTCCAAAAGAAGAACTACCAGGATATGTGTTCTTCAGCTGGAAGTGTAGTGCCCTCTAGAGGCAAGGTCTGTAGCTACAGTGTCTGTAGCTTAAAGGTGTTCAACATGAATTTCCATTCCATGCCCTCTAGAAGTGAAAGTCTGTCATTGCAAGTGTTGTGATCAGAAATGTCATGCCCCTAAAAGCTATGGTTTCCATTGCATTTTCCATGCTAGTTAGCAGTACACAAATCATCCAGACATGCATATACATTTTTCTGGTAAGTTCTTTATTAAAATGATGATGCTGATAGCCACCATGCTTTATTGGCAGTATTAAGTGTGTTCATTCAAAGATACATTCAATTATTGCATTTAAGTACAAGTAAATGTTTTGACGTGATTTGTTGAACTAGACCCCTTTTGGGAGGGGCAAAGTGATAACGCAATGTCCTCAAGAAGTATTTCCATCAACCTGGGTATATTTGTAAATTGCTCCATAGTATTGAGTAGTGTGTGTAATAATTGTACTTTTTCATATTTCAAAAGAAAAATCACAGACAGTTATTGAGTTTTAATACTGTGTACCTGCAAATGGTGATTACTAGTCTGGGGAACAGGGCCAAGACTGATTTGCATATGGCTGGGTCCAAACTGGAATGGCATGGGCAGCAAAAAAACGATGGATTAAACCCAGATCTGTGACTGGGGGTGAATGTTTGACAATGTTCAGCATTCCGTCCATCACTTGTTGTTTTTGCATTTGTCGCCCTAAGTGGGAAGGGTATGCCTAGACGTGGGTCCTGTGCTTCCCATGCCACTGGATTCAAGCTAGCCTGGCTGATGAGGGGTGAAACCCCGAAACCGGCCTCAGGATGCTTGTTTCCAGTCCAGGGAAGACCTGGCCTAGCAGTTTGGGCTGGACTGTTCCCATGGAGAACAGGGTCAAGACTCATTTGCATATGGCTGGGTCCAAACTGGAATGGCATGGGCAGCAAAAAAAATGATGGATTAAACCCAGATCTGTGACTGGGGGTGAATGTTTGACAATGTTCAGCATTCCGTCCATCACTTGTTGTTTTTGCATTTGTTACCCTAAGTGGGAAGGGTATGCCCAGACGTGGGTCCCGTGCTTCACATGCCACTGGATTCAAGCTAGCCTGGCTAATGAGGGGTGAAACCCCGAAACTGGTCCCAGGATGCTTGTTTCCAGGCCAGGGAAGACCTGGCCTAGCAGTTCGGGCTGGACTGTTCCCATGGGGAACAGGGTCAAGACTGATTTGCATATGGCTGGGTCCAAACTGGAATGGCATGGGCAGCAAAAAAACGATGGATTAAACCCAGATCTGTGACTGGGGGTGAATGTTTGACAATGTTCAGCATTACTAGTCCACACCACATCCGTTGGATTGCTCTGCTTCGCTACCCAGAGAGAGTCAAGCGCTACAATGGGGTACTTGGTGCCCAGTGGAGGACAAATGTGGGCCCTTTATTTGTGCAGCCCACACAACTAATGGCCCATTTTCTTCTTATTTTAGCACTGAGCTAACACTTCATCATAAATATTAACTATGCGAAATAGATAAAATTGCTTTTTATATAGGCAATGGCAACTGCACACCTATAGACCTCAAGGTTCAGCATTTTTTTAGAGTTTTCACTATTTTATGTTGTTTGCCATAAGGTTTTTCCTTTTTGCTGACATCACATTACATTCTGGTCCTTGTACTTTCACTCCTGCATTTTGAACACAGGGCTGAGAGTGCTAGACAGCAAAAAGGGTGAGCCATAAATGCATGCCATTTTAACACCACAGCTAACAAAAACTACATAATATCATAATGGTGTTTCAATATAAACAAAATGTCTGCACCTCAAAAAGTGCATAAAGAAGTTAAAAAATATGTATGCACAGTTTCTGAACTGACATGCTCACTGTCAGGAAATATAACACAAAGAACGTATTCACACAGTGTGTTCAAATTACTTTATTGTGGGTTAGCAGCTCTGGTGGAGAGAGTTGCATTGAACAGGCCAGTATTCAGGAGGAAAGGAGACATTGCGTAGGTTCACATTGATTTCTAAAGTGTGATGGCTGAGAGGGTAATGCCAATACAGTAAAAGCAACTGCAACACAGAAGCTCATCTATTTGTTCAGGTCTGGCCTTACACCTCATCTGAATGTCAAGGTCATATTAGAGAAGAATGTCTAATACCCTTTGAAAGTGGTGGGGCGAGTGAAGTGCCCCACCACTTCCCAAAAACCCTAAAGAAACCCCCCTCCCTCTAAATGCCCAAAATAAAATACACCCACCTTCCAAAAGCCCAAATAAAAACATAACACTAACTACTAAATAAACACAACCACTACACATGCATTGCACATATAAAATAAAATAAAATAAAGTGCCACCTATTCATGGGCTGCACGTCCTCCTCAGTGTTCTTCTCCCCCAATGCATGAAAAAGTCCCCTAACCAATCCAGATGCTGATCTCATGCTGTTTACCAGCATGAGAGAAGCACCTGGATTATATGAAGTGCGCTGGCCGGATTTAGGCCCTGGAGGCCTGTGTTTGGTCTCCACCCAGCTGTCTTAAGACAGCTGGGTGGAGAGCTTCAAAGTGCGCATGTCACTTTGGCCAGCGCAAAACAGCCAGCCAAAGTGACATGCACACTTTGGTGCATCCAGTCAGCTCTGTTTCAGTCCTCTGCTGCTGATGCCAATCAGCACGAAAGGAAACGCCCTGCATGTCTCTGTGTTCATGGCTGGCGCTGCTGCAGAGCACACTGCATCGGTAAAAATAAAATGGCAATGAAATCTTTTCATAGCCATTTTATTTTTTCCTGCATGGCACGCAGCAGGCCTTTGGAATAACTAAGTCGTTATGCAAACACATACAACCCTCATCCAAAACTCCATGTGTACCCTATGAATTTCAACCTGATGTCGGGGAGGCAAGGCTTATTTGTGGTTTTCTGAATGATGCTAGGATATCTTTGTACAGGTTTATACCCCTAAAATATCTTTCCACAGGAGTAAACTTATCCTGCCAGAGCCAGCCTTTAAATGGTCAAGTCCAGAGAGAAGCCACAGATAGAAAAATAGGGACCTTGATAAAGCGTGCTGAGTTTGATGAGCAACATGTTAAGCTGTCTATAAGGGAATATAAGGGAATCCGGTAACATAACTTGTAGATCGAACCCTTCTATGTTACTCAGGGTTTATATGCCTATGGTCGCCATATTTATGCTGACTTTGCAGCAAAACAGGAAATGGAGCCAAGCAAGGCTTTTGGGAGTGCTGCTAGGACTGTGCCCCTGCTGGGCATTAGCCAGTGTTGGGTATCGTAAATCCGTGATCGGCAGACTGTTGTCACTCTGTAGCTCACTGCTGAGTTAGTAATGGTTGAACCTGATGCATCGGAACAGCACTCACAGCGACTATTTGGGACAGAGGGACTACTGGACTTTCAACTGTGCAGGTTCTTCTAGTCAATGGAGGATATTCAAAGTAAGAGTGCGAAGGTATTCAAAGACTGGTTCAGCTAGGAAATGTCCTGTTTTAAATGCAAAATGGGCATATTTGTAACTTTTACTGCATCTTTATTGTCCTTGACAACAACCCCTATGAACAAGATGAAGTGTATAAAGTGCTTGCCCCATCCCTCAAAATAGAAGGCAAACATAGTCCATAAAAGTAAAATACACACTTTATGCAATACAAAATGTGTGTGTTGCTTTCCCAAAAAAATACAAATAAGCTATGTATAACCTTTAAGACATGATGTGACCCACCGCCTCCACATCCCTTCTTTAAACCACCTTTAACGGAGGGCTATGAGAAGCTGTTCCCTTCACTGATGTATTGTTTCTCTATAAACGCCACTTTAGAGCTGTAATAAAGCAGTGTTTCAATTCAGACGTCTGCTCCATTCCTCAGTAGACTCCCAATAATAGCTCTGTAAACTTAATGCAAGCTCAAGACATAAAGAGCTTTTCCGTTTTGCTTACTGGCACTATCTGGCAAGACTAGGGATTGGATTCTAATGCTCTCAGTTCGCCTGAAGCTCAGTGAAAACAAAGTCTTCAATACAATTATATTTGACTTTCCTAAATGTACGCTCTGTCGGGGTTTCTTTTAGCCAACTTCGTTTAATTTCTTTGTTTAATGTTTGATTGGTGCCAAAATTAGCAAGCACCTTAAAATATAATACAAATATTGACACCCGTATGCCATTAAACATGTTCATAGTATCATAAATATTTAAAACATATTTAAATAATACTTGTATTTAAAATTTCATCCTAAAATCAGTGTTCATATAAAACCTCGCAATAAAAATATGGTTTCTAATAACCAATTGTAACTTCTTATTAAATGCAGCCTACTATTTCCTTTATGAAAATAACAGAAAAAAATGCTCCAAGTTTATTACATGTTATATTTCCACAAACTAGTTTCCATAATTTGCCTATTTTCAGGTCACACTTTGTTTTCTTTTACTGTTTAAGTCGAGCAAAGAACATCCTTCAGATTTTGTGTAACCTGAACCTTGTTATATGATGAACAAAACTCTTCCCTCACTTTCAGATGGCGTTTAGGCATTCTTCTGTCAGCAAAAAGCTGGAATACCAAGGTCAGGGTCCCTGCTTGACATAACTTTAGACACATCTTACTTTTTTCTTGTATCCAAATTTCCTTTAAACCTTACACAATTGTATAATCCCATGTGAGATACAACCATTTCCTCACAGTAACTCAGTTTGAGTTAGTTTAGCACATACAAGCCACCTCAAAATCTACTTCACAAATGTATGCTGAGAATTACTCATTGAACTGTGTCTAAACTCTTCCCATGGCATTTTAACATGAACTTAATAATGTGAATGATCTATTTATCCCTTCTTTAGAAAGTTTGGGACGTCTCCTACATTCTGTACAAGATAGGATCCTCTTCCATCCTGCATTTTCCTGTGGTTACTTTCAAACCCTTTCTGACACAGCACACTCATCATTTGTTTCTTTCAGAATCCTCGTCACTATTGTGCAGCAGTCAAAGAAGACAGGAAAAGACACTTTTTTAGGCTGAGCGCTCTGAGATGTTGTAATCTATCTGTGGACTTTTAACCACACCCACCACACTCCCATCACTATCACTCATTCATGGGCTTGTCTTTCAAAAATCCTTTATCATCATTGATGAATTCTTTACGTTTGTCCCTCCATTGGGTGGTTTTGTTAAAGCCTTGGCCATCGACTCAGTTTCATGGATAATTGCACGATTGCCAATACGTTTGACTACGAGCTAACTTCTTTTTCCTTTTGTGTCTCTCCATCACGCTCATGGTGGCCATGGCACTTTGAATTGACTTGCTTACATCACCTATTTTACTTTTCATTTTCAATTTCTGTGTCAAGAAAAGTCGATTTAGGAAGTTACAATGCTAATAGCTCTAACTCGAGCAAATGCAAGACCCATTGCATTGCAAATGCTTGTTATTTCATCCGAGCCAACTCTTCATATTGAAGCTGGTTGACTTAAAAACTATTTTTGTTGCAGGAGTCTGGGACCTCTCTGAGGATAAACCTGAAAGAGGCTGAGCGCCAACCTCTGAATTATAGGCTAATCTAGGGCTACCTGTAGAAAGACTAGAGGTGGGCAAGCCATCAAATTAACCAGACAAGCCTAAGGCCTAGAGCCTGAGCCAAGCCTTGATGGCACGTATATCATACAGCAAATATCACGTAAAGTACGATAAAGGCCCTCATTATGACATTGGCCGCCATGCTGACAGCCGCCAACATACCGCCGCCGCGGCAGATCACTGCTACCCATATTATGACACACACATAGCAATCCGTCACTATACAGCCACACACACAAGTCCGCCGGCCCAAAGGGCGGTGATGTACTGGCGGTAGCAAAACCCACACCGTTACGCCACCAGAACTATACCCACAACATTATGACCCACGAATCACCGCAGCGGATATTCAATGGCGGTAAACCATTGGTGCTACAAAATACACACACACATACAAAACAACACCACATTGGACAATTCAAACTACACACACCTGACACTCATACACACCACACCCACACACCCACACCACTATAAAACACACACCCACATTACCCACAACCCTTTACCACTACAAATAATTGCCACCAGATAGAGACAGCAAGACCACAGACAAGACCACAGCCACACACCACCATCACCTATACACCATCCATGCACCTTACATCACACACCCCAACAAATCACCCCACACACCCTCATCCACACCACTCACACTACAGCCATGGCACCACAACAACACCCCAGATTCTCTGAGGAGGAGGTGAGGGTCATGGTGGAGACTATCATCCGGGTAGAGCCACTGCTATTCAGATCACGGGTGCAGCAGGCATCCATTGCTAGGAAGATGGAGCTATGGCGGAGAATCGTGGACAGGGTCAACGCCGTGGGACAGCACCTCAGAATAAGGGATGACATCAGGAAGTGGTGGAACGACCTATGGGGGAAGGTGCATTCCACAGCAGCAAGACACCAAATAGCTGTACAGAGGACTGGAGGTGGACCCCCACCTCCTCCCCCACAAGTAACAACATGGGAGGAGCAAGTCTTGGCAATAATGCATCCTGAGGGCCTGGCAGAAGTAGGAGGAGGACTGGACTCTGGTATATCAAATCTCTATTACCATCACCCCCTACCTGCAAGCCATCACATACCCCTACCCTTACACTCACTACCTTTACTCCACCACCTCCCACACACCCCACCATCACAATCCACCCATTCCAATATCAAGCCCTGCATGCAACACCAATGCATGGACCCCCATCACAGACCTGCATGGACACCCATTACTAAAGCATGCACACTAGAGGGAAACAGCAAGCCCACAAAATACCTACTCACACAAGGCAAAGCTGCCATGGCAATAACAACCATAGAGGGCAACACACCCATGCACAAGATGTCACACGCAGAAACAATAACACTGCATTTACATCCCCACAGGTCCTCCAGTCAACGTCACCGGAGAGGAGGAGGTGCCCGCAACATCCAGTCCCCCCCAGAAGAGGCCCACAGTGATGACAGCAGCTCTGTACACCTTGATCTGGATGCCCAACCTGGCCCATCAGGGATCTCCGGACAGTCGGTTACCCAGGCACAGTCCCAAACCACCACAGAGCCTTCCCCCTCAGGAAACACCAGCACAGTACCCACCCAGCGGGCCCATACCTCTGCCCCCAGGACACATCAATCAGGAGTGTGTCCACCACTACGGGGACCCCAGGCCACCCCACAAACACAGGACAATCAGGGACCTAGGGGTCAGTGGCAGTGGGCACACGGTTCAGGGGACAGAGGCACAGGACAACAGGGAAGCTGGGAGGACTGCTGTGTGACAGGGGGAGGAGAGGCCCAGGGAACCGACTCTGTAGGAGGCACTCACCAAGATCTTGGGAGCATACCACCATTCCCAGGAGACGATGAGCCAGATACTGGACAAGTTGCAGGAGAACCAGCGGCTGCAGGAGAGACAGTACCTGGGGATCAGGGAGGTCTTGAAGTCCATGAACACCACCCTGGTCTCCATTGCAGGGGTACTGCCAGACATGACCAACACTATGAGGGAGGCAATTGCACAACACCGGGCCCCTAGTACTAGCCAAACTGATGACCAGCCCTCCACCGGCGCTGCCATTAGTGGACAGGAGGCCCCGCCACAGGACCAATAGGCCACCAGCACCCCTCCCCCTGCAGAAGGAGAACCACCCTGCAAATGGTCCCTGTGATCCAGACAGAAGGCAGAGACTATTGCCAAGACCCCTGCCAGGAAATAAGGCTCTCCTGATTGTCACCCTTGTGTCCCACTCTGTCACCCTGTCCACCTTGAACTGCCATTGTTCCACTTCCTATGCCCCCTTGGACAATGCACCTGTGATTCACATAGACTGGACTCTACCCTGGACTTTCCCCCACCATCACCCAGCCCATTGCACATCCCCCTCTACTTATTAGCACTTAAATAAACACCATTTGAAAACAAATACAAGTATGGAGTCTGTCAAATGAATGAACTATGTATTTGTTTGAACAGCTTTAAACACTGCAATACAACTGTACAGTAATGTATACATAGGAATGACTTGTAGTTGGCTGCAGTCAACACACCAGGAGCGATAGTGGGGCACAAATATCTGCAAATAGAGATGCCAAAGGGTACAGTGAGTGGCCATAGAAGTGGGAAAATCAGCCTGTCAGTGACAACGTCAAACAGTCATTTAAATGTGAAGTTACACTGTCTTACCTGTGCGTCATTGGAAGGATTGTCGAATTATTGCACTTCTGTTGTCCTCATCCTCATCCTCTGCCTCCTCATCTTCACTGTGAGATGGAGGCAATGAAACCTACCCTTCAGGAGGCCGAATGTCTTCTCTATGATTCTTCTTGTTTGCCCATGTGCCTCATAGTAACGTTCCTCTTCCCTTGTCCTGGGATTCCGCACAGGGGTCAGTAGCAATGAGAGGTTGGGATAACGAGAGTCACCTGTAAATATCGAGGGACAACTGTTAGACACACACTAACCCTTAGGGCCCACACCCTACCCGTACACCAACATGCACTGGGTGGGAACCATGGCTTACCTATTAGCCACACCCTGTGCCTCTGGAGTTGAGCCATCATATATGGGATGCTGCTATTCCTCAGGATAAAGGCATCATACACAGGCCCAGGATACCTTGCATTGACATGGGAGATGTACTGGTCCGCCAGGCACACTATCTGAACATTCATAGAGTGAAAGCTCTTTCGATTTCTGAACACCTGTTCATTTCTCCAGAAGGAGACAAATATGTGTACCAACAATAACCCCAATAATGTTGGGGATATGTCCCATTTCATAGAAATCAGCTTTCACAGTGGCCAAATCCTCCACCTGGGGGAAAACGATGTAGCTGCGCATGTGTTTAATCAGAGCAGACAACACTCTGGTCAGCACTATTGAGAACATTGGCTGTGACATTGCTGCTGCCAAGCCTACTGTCACTTGGAAGGAGCCAGTTGGCAGGAAATGGAGCACTGATAGCACTTGCACAAGAGGGGGGATCCCGGTGGGGTGACGGATAGCAGATATCAGGTCAGGCTCTAATTGGGCATACATCTCTTGGAATGTGGCCCTGTCCAGTCTGTAGGTGAGGATAATGTGCCTGTCCTCCATGTTGCCAAGTCCACCAGGGGCCTGTACATGGGGGATGTCTCTATCTCCTTTTTATCCCCAGAGGCTGCAATCTAGGGGGCAAAACGGTGAGCAGCTGGTCAGTATCCCATATTTCCAAACACTACACTTCATTAGGGGCCAGATGTAGGAAACGTTTGCGACTCGCAAACGGGCCGATTCGCAATTTGCGACAGTGCAAAATCGGAAATGGGATGCAAAAAGCCCATTTCCGACTCGCAAAAAGCGATGGGACCCGTTTGCGAGTCGCATCCGTTGCGACCCCATTTTGCGACCCGCAAATTGCAAGTCTCAATTTGCGAGTCGCAAACCTTATGCAATTGCAACTCGCAAATTGCGACTAGTCGCAAAAAGGCCAGTTTGCATGTCCCATTTACCACTAACTCAGAGCAGGTGGTAACCATTACCAAAGTATAAAAGGGGACCCAGAAGGCATCTGGGTTACTCAAGATGGCGGAGATATACCTGATAGCAGTGAGGAGGAGAGTCTACGCAGCCCAGCAGAGGAGGAGGAGGGGCCACAGACAGGAGAAGATATATAGAACCAGGCAGACTCATTTTCAGCAAACTGAAGAGGAGATCTATGACAAATACCGCCTTAGCAGCGCAGCCATTCTAGAATTAATAGATTTACTGAAACCACAGCTAGAACACAAGACTCTGCGTGGCTGCTCCATCCCTACGCATGTGCAAGTACTATGCGCACTGCACCTCTTGGCCTCGGGGAGCTATCAGGGGGTCATTGCCGTGGCAGGTGGGGTATCCCAAAGTGCAGTGTCAAGGTTCCTCAGGGCATTCCTAGATGCCTTAGTCACGCACATGTCTCACTTCATATACTTACCAAGGAATGAGGCAGAAATTAACAGCACCAAGCTGGACTTTTACCGCATTGTCCACTTTCCTCATGTCATAGGGTGTGTAGATAAGACACACATTCAAATATGCCCCCCTGCTAATCTGGAACACATTTTCCGCAACAGGAAGTGTACCCACTCACTCAACATACAGGTTCTTTGTGATGCCCATTATGTCATCACGGACATCGTAGCTAAGTTTCCTGGCAGTACCCATGACTCATACATTTTTAGGCATAGTGGGATACATCAACGCCTGGAACGTGGGGAATTTGGAGACGGTTACCTCCTAGGTAGAGCCACAGACACTTGCAGACATACACACAGGTCACTGTGCACGACAATCTGGACTTCCTAACCGTGTACTTTTGTGCCCAACAGGTGACAGTGCATATGCTCTCAGGCCTTGGATCATGACTCCGTTTTTAACACCCAGAACTGAATCAGAGAGGCAATACAACAGTGCGCATAAGAGGACCAGGAACCTGATCGAGCGCACCTTCGGACTGCTGAAGGCAAGATTCAGATGCCTCCACCGCAGTGGAGGCGCCCTCCAATACACCCCCATTACCGCTTTCAAAATTGTAGTCGCATGCGCCATCCTCCACAACATAGCCACCCGACGTGGGCTACCTCTCACCCCTGCAGACCCAGATCCTGATGATGAAGAGCAAGAACAACCACATCGCCATCATGGGGATAGGAGTCTAGCTAATCAAGGCAGACTGAGACGGGACCACATTGCAACGCAATATTTTGGACGGTACGTGTCAACTCCCACCATACTCACCTATTAACCATTTGTTAAGTGGAACAAAAATAACTGTTTTATTAATGTCATGAGGAAAATATATACAAGTTGAAATTGTCCATGGGCAGGAAAATGCCAACCAGTCATGTGGCACATTAACGCCATGTGCCACATTAATCTGTCCTGGCTGTTATCTATGATCTCCTGCCCCTCCTGCCAGCCTGGCTGGTCCCTGCTGCGTCCATGGTGCTGTGCCTACCACTCCTCAGCACCCTACTGTGAGTGGCAGAGACACTGCTCACTGTTGAGCCCTCCTCCCAGGTGTATTTGTTAACTTCCTGGCTGTGATGCCATCATCATGTGCCAGGAAGTGTTTCCAGAGTGTTCTGGTATGCTTTCTGGAGTGTTCTGCTGCATCTGCAAGCAATTTTGAAGGTATTCGCAATTTGCGACACCCACTCGCTAATTGCGAGTTCGTTTTTGCACACTCGCAAACAGCGACCTCGCAAAATGCGGACTCGCACACAGCGTTGCAAGTCCGGCTGCGAGTCGCAAAATCGGATCGCTTTTTTTTCTGGCATTCCAATTTGCGGCTCGCATTTTGCGAGTCGCATCAACTCGCAAAATGCGAGTCCCAATTTTTATTTTTGCTACATCTGGCCCTACATGTTGTGACTGTAACAGTATATTGTTGGATAAGCCCAAATGGTGCTTATGTGTACTGTGAGGCAGTTTGGTGCCATGGCCTGCCTCCCCACCTCTGAAATGGCGCCCGCCTGTCCTGTTAGGAGGGACATGTGGAAATGAGGTGATTCCGGAGACATTATGCACCATTGCGGGAGGCGGTCGAAAACCATCTTGCAACTCCTCATTGGTTACCATTGGGCCCTATGGGTTACAGTGGCCAATGGTGATGTATGCCGGTGGTGACAGTACGCACCGCCGCAGATGTGACGCCATTTTCTATCTGTTCACTCACTTTCTACCTGACCTTCAACAGGAGAGGACCTACACTGCATGTGCTGCTGTGACCTGTGTCTGGAACCGACCATGGCTTATGTCACTGGGAAAAGGGTCCCTGCCTTCACCGTGGCGAAGTTGGAGCGACTGGTGGATGGGATCCTACCCTAGTACCGAATGCTGTATGGGCCTCCAGACCAACAGGTGAGTACACTGTGAGCACGATGCATGGGGCATGAATGCATGGAGTGGTGTGTGTGAAGGCCTCGTGTAGGGGGAGTTCGTGGAAGGGCACTGGGCAGCGTACTGCATGTATGGTGCGCCATGTCTGTGTGTAAGGGGATGTGAGGGCTAAGGTGGGCCATGAGTGTAACAGTCAGGACAGTCTGATTGATACCTTTTCCTATGTGCATTTCTCTGCAAGTCAGTGCCCACCAGAAAAAGGGTATATGGTGTGCAATCGCCAAGGACATGTGGACCCTGGGGGTCTACGGCAGGCGGAGCACCCACTGTCGAAAACGGTGTGAGGACCTGAGACGCTGGGCGCAGAAGATCGTGGAGGCCCAGCTGGGGATGGCCTCCTAACGAGGAAGGGATGCCCGGCGAACCCTGATCCCCCTGATGGCCTGCATACTGGTGGTGGCCTACCCGGAGCTGGATGGGCTCTTGGGGGCATCACAACAGCCACAATGGGGGAAGTACAGTGCCCCAATATACTACTTGCACATGGTGGGATGGCACCCAGGTGGGGGGTGTGGGCCTGTTGGTGCCCCTAGGCCATGCTGGACATTGCAGGGTAGGTCCCATGTTGGGCAGGGTCTGATGTAAACTTCCTCCAACCCTGCTAGTAGGCATCCACTACTGGGCAGGGGTCTGTGGATCTCAGGTATGCTTCAATTGGCGTTAGGTGTCACTGTCCATGGGCTGGTGACTAGCATTGTGACTGTTAGTGCATTGCCTAGTGCGTAGGCTGTTCCCTGTGTTTGTGTTTCGTGTACACCAATGGTGGTGTTCTTGCCGCCATTGACCAAGTGTATCCTTTGTCTCTCCTCCCCCTTTTTGTTTTGTCTCCCTGTCCTTATGTGCATTAGCATCATCTGGCGGAGGAACAGAGGCACCTGCGACTGGGAGAGCTGCATCCCACAGGGCCCAAGAGGCCGAATCCACACACAGTGAGGGCACCAGTGGGACGGAGGGTGAGGGGAGCACCACGGTGGAGACTGGAGGGGACAGTGAGGACAGTGATACCTCCTCTGATGGAAGCTCCCTGGTTGTGGCGGACACCTCTGTGCCCACCCCAACTACAGGTAAAGCCACCATCCCGTACCAGCACCACCCTCCCTGCAGTCCCTCAGCCTGTTTTCCGTGCCCGCTCACCCAGGAGGGTGGGCATCTCCTTCGCCCCAAGCACCTCAGGCCCTGCCCCAGTTAGCCCTGCTGCCCTGAGTGAGGAGGCTATTGACCTCCTGCGATCCATCTCCTTTGGGCATTCAACCATTGTGAATGCCATCCAAGGGCTGGCAGCCCATTTGCAACAGACTAATGCATTCCTGGAGGGCATTCACTCTGGCATGGCGGCCCAACAGGGATCAATGCAGGCTCTGGCCTCCTCCCTGATGGCAGCCATTGTCCCCCCTCCAACTTCCTCTACCCATTCCCATTCCCCTCAACCCCAACCTATCCCAAGCATACAGGCAGACCAGCATGCACACAGGACAACACACAGGAGTGGTTCAGGCAAACACAAGCACCACACATCATCCCACAGGCACTCACACAAACTCCATCCAGAATCAGACACACCAACATCCACTGCCTCCACTGTGTTCCCCTCCTCCTCCTCATCCACCTCTCTCCCAGTAGCGTCTATACTCACACCTGCATGCACTACATCCTCATCCACTACCACCATCACGCCTATCACTACACGCCCCTCACTGGCAGTCACCACCCCCACATCCATGCACATGTCCCCTGTGTCCTCTCCCACTGTGTCTGTGCCCCCTCCTCCCAAAGTACACAAACGGAAGCACTCAGACACTCAACAGCTATCCACCTCACAACAGCATGCAGCCCATGCACCTGCACCCAAAATCAGCAGACAGACACCTCCTACAACAACTTCCTCTTCCTCCACTCCCAAACCTTCACCCTCTTCCCGCCCCAATGTCTCTAAGAAGCTTTTCCTCCCCACCGTTGACCTCTTCCCTACCACTTCCCCCCCATCCCTCACGACAGGCCAGGGTGGTCAGAACTCAGACGAGCACCTCAGCCACCCTGTCCACGGCCACAGTAGTGTTGATAGCTACTCCAGGTGGGAGAGGATCCCGGGCATCAGACAGCCACACTGAAAGGGTGCCTTTGCCAGCTGCAGCTAGGAAGGGCAAGGAGGCACCCCCAGCTGTGTCTAGGAAGGGCAAGGAGGCACCCCCAGCTGCTGCAGGGAAGGACAAGGAGGCACCACCACCTGCATCTAGGAAGGGCAAGGAGGCACCCCCAGCTGCTACAGGGAAGGGCAAGGGATAATCCCCGGCTGCTGACCGGAAGGGCAAAGGGCCTGCACCAGCAGGTAAAAAGGACAAGAGGCCTGGTGCTGGGACTCAGTCGGAGTCCCCACCAACAACCATGGTGGTTCAGCCATCCAAGGCTGCAGGAGAAGGGCTGGAGCCTCCCCCCACCACTGCCAGCACCGCCACCAGCACCACTGCCAGCAGCAACCCCAGTGGGCAGCCATCCGGGGCTGCAGGGGAAGGGCTGGAGCCTCCACTCACCACTGCAGCACCGACATCTGCACCCCACCAGCAGCAGCGGCCCCAGTGGGCAGCCGTCCGAGGCTGCAGGGGAAGGGCTGGAGCCTCCCTCCATGAATGCCAGCACCACCACCTGCACCGCCACCAGCAGCAGAAGCCCCAGTGGGCAGCCGTCCGAGGCTGCAGGGGAAGGGCTGAAGCCTCCCCCCACCACTACCAGCACTGCCACCAGCACCGCCGCCAGCACCGCCGCCAGCAGCAGCAGCCCCAGTGGGTAGCCGTCCGAGGCTGCAGGGGAAGGGTTGAAGCCTCCCCCCACTACCGCCACTACCACCACTGAGCAGCCGGCGGGCAGTGTGTAGTCCTGCATCCATGGGTGTTGTGCGGCCTGGGCCCTGCAAATCCTGTGGGTCTGACACCCAGGTGAGAGACTGTAACCTTGCACTCCCCAAGTTCTGCATCACAGGGCACAATGCCCCCTCCAGAACCAGTGGAAGAATCCATCCACTCACCCCATCCTTCCCAGGATGAAGCTCACTGGGCACAATGCCCCCTCCGGAACCAGTGGAAGAAGCCATGCACTCACCCTATACTTCCCAGGATGACACTCACTGGGCACAATGCCCCCTCCAGAACCAGTGGGAGAAGACATCCACTCAACCCATCCTTCCCAGGATGAAACTCACTGGGCACAATGCCCCCTCCAGAACCAGTGGAAGAAGCCATCCAATCAACCCATCCTTTCCAGGATGACACTCACTGGGCACAATGCCCCCTCCAGAACCAGTGGAAGTAGCCACCCACTTGAGGGACTGTGGCCTTGCACTCCCCAGGACCAAGCAGTGGGCAAACCACCCCCCTTGAGAGACTGTGGCCTTGCACTCCCCAGGACCAAGCACAGGGCATGTTGCCCCCTCCAGAGCATGTGGGCAAACCACGCAGTTGAGAGACTGTGGCCTTGCACTCCCCAGGACAGAGTGATGGGCATGTTGCCCCCTCCAGGACCAGTGGCGTTGTACCATCTTCCGGCCGAGGTGCCCCCCATTCCCCGTCCCCCTGAGGTGACTGTGTATTTTCAACCTGATGCCCCTGCAGTGTTATGTCAGTGTTGTTGCAGTGGTGAGGGGGAGCCTTGGCCTATGTGATGAGGCCCTGTAGCCCACGGACAAATGCCCTACATTTGTAAATATGTATATTCGTTTGGATTTTGATGTACTTCTTCCTAGTATTTGATCATATTACACTCACTTTCTTCAAATCATTTTGTCCTTGCATTATTCCTGAGGGGTACGGGGTGAATATGTAATGTTACTGCATCTGTTTGTGTGTATGGTGTTGGGGGTGGGGGGGTTGTGTGTTACATGTGTGTGTCACTCTCTTTTTCCTCCCCCCTCCCTTGTGTGCTAGGCAGCAGTACTCACCGTGGTCGTCTTCACCGGCGTTGATGTTCATAATGCAGCAGAAGGTAGACGAGCATGGAGAATATGTGCAGCTCGGGCTCCATGGTGTTGTGCTTGTTCCCTGAGTCTCCACAGGGGAGTCTTTTGACTTCAGAGATCTTTTTCCACCAGGCTTTTGATGTCATTGTTACCGCCCCGAAAAAGGTGGCGGATAGGTTAGTCATAATAGTGTGGGCGGTACATTGCCTTCCGCCTAGCTGTTGGCGGTTACCACTGTGGTGCTTGTTGATCATGCCGTGGCGGTCGGTGTGTTAAAGTGGCTGTTTATCTGAGTGGTTTCCACCGTGGTCATAATTCAATTTTTGTTACCGCCGGCCTGTTGGCGGTATTACCGCCACTTTATCCCTGACCGCCAGGGTTGTAACGAGGGCCAAAGTCTATTCAATATTTAAAATGGAAGCTTTGGCACTAATATTTCACATTACAGCACTGAACTGAGAAGTACTTATTAAAAGTTTTCAAACATGAACTTGGAACAATTCCTACCACCACCTTGGAAACAGTAACATTAGTGAAAGTAGAGGCAAGACAGTTGTCACGGGAATCCTGTAAATTGCTCAGTTTCTTATATATAAAGAAATGTTAGAGTCTATTAAATCAAACACAATACGTTTTTGTACAGCTGGTAATCTAAACATGATTTAAAGGTGTTTTCACATACAACATATATATATATTTTCTTTTTCTTGAGTCCTCATTTCCCGCAAAAGACAGGAGAGGTCTTACCATGTCTCGACTCTTATCAGGTCCCAGACCCGAGAGTGGACACCTGAGACACGGCCTCCATCAACATGAATTGAGGAGGTAAGGGGGAAGAAAGTGAGAACCTATCCACCTCCCCTCCTCCTCTCTGTTGCCGCTAAATTAATCACTGGACTCTTACAATATTCAGCTGCAAAGAGATTGTCCCATACATGTCTATTTGGGAAAACGGAGTCTATTAAAGGTCAAAAATGGTTCCCACATTCTCTGGCGTTTGAGCTGGCCATTAAATTCAAGGTCAGAAATTCTCTTCACCAACAATAGCCAGTCAATATGAGTGGGGGGAAAATTGGATATCCACTTGGTACATATTTCCCACTGTGCTATCAATATTAGATAAAAAAAGAGATGTGCCAAAGGTTTCATCAATTTATCATGTATGTTTCCCCCAGAACCCTCATATAGCCCAAATACAATCATTGGTAAACTAATTTCTGCTCAACCGTTTATAATGAATAGAATCATCTTGTCCACATTTTCCCATAATGTTTTTATTCCCGGACACCACCACCAAAAATGTATGTCATCTATACCCTCTAGGCCACACTTCGGGCAATTGCTCCTCTTTTGAAAGCCTATTTTAGTTAACTTTCTGGGAGTCCAATAAGCCCTATACAAGGTGAACAAGTGATCCCCCCTCAAAGATGCGGGTATCACCACGGACCAAAGTGTCTTCAAAGATGGTTGCCAAAAATAAAGAAGGTCAAATTTCGGAAAATCAGATTTCCACCCCTCTACAGCTGATGGAAGAAATACATCCTTGGCCTGTATTAATACCCAATACCATCTTGAAACTTCTTTCTTTAACCTCTGGGTGACTATGATTTCACTGTCCCAATCCGTAACAAGCTTGGCCTCGGGCTCTCCTTGTACTCAGGATTTAATTTGTATATATTTAAATCTGGATAATTTAGTATTTGTCTCATCAGATAAAAACTCCCATGAGATCGCGGAACCATTGATAACTATTTGCCCCCATCTACAATTCCTCCCTCTATCAGTGGGATAGCTAAGGCATCTTATAGACATATCGGTGTACCAGGCGAATCCCAAATTGGGGCTAACTCACTATAATAAGGAATTCCTAACCTCGTTCTCAGGGCAAAACATATCTTACAAGCGGTATTAAGAACTTTTAATCTTACTTTTTTGTAGTATATGGGATGGCCAAATTTATAAAGAAAATATGTAGCCTGCTCCCGAAAGCTGCCTGTTAATGCCCGTAACCGGGGGGTATCATATTCTTTAGAAAATAGTGGTCTGATGTTTTTCAATTGGAATGCCCAGTAGTAAAGCTGAAAATCTGGAAGTGCAATTCCTCCATCTAGCTTCTTTTTCCTAAATTTTTTCCAGCCTCTTCTTGGATTTTTATATGACCAGATAAAACTGACTACTTCCCCCTGCAATTTCCGTAACCAGTCAGCTTTAAAAAATAGGGGGAGAGTATTGAAAATGAATGTACATTTTGGGAGTATCACCATTTTTTTAAAATTAGTTTTACCTAAAATAAAAAGTTAGAGATGCGACCATCGGATAAAGAGCCTTTTAGTTTCCCTAAAAATATTTTAAAAATTCACGTGAGCCATCTCTGCCAAGTTTTTGACCACTTTTACCCCACGATAGTGAATTTCATCATTCTCTAATCTACTATTTTGTGGCCCATTTCAAGTCATCACTTCAGATTTATCGGTATTGACTAAGTAACCAGAAATTTCCCCAAACCCTGCTATAGATTCAAAAAGTGCAGGGAATAAACTCTGAGTATCGTGCTTATAAACCAATAGGTCGTCTGCATATAGGACTTCCTTCAAGACCCATCCTTGATACCGAAAAGGTGTTATTCTATGATCTGATCTGATTCTCCTAGCCAAAGGTTCAATATATAGATTGAAGAGAATGGGGAAGAGGGGACATCCCTCTCCTGTTCCTCGTTCAATTTTGAACTGTGGAGACAAGGAGCCATTAATCAGAACCCTAGCTAGAGGTGTTTTATAAATAGTTTTAATTGCCTTAAAAAAGTTGTCTCCTAAGTTATTATGTTCCATCAGTACCAGCAAAAAACGCCAACTCACCCGGTCAAATGCTTTTGCAGCATCAATTGTTAAAATGGTGAGAGACATATTAGTGGTGGTTGAAATGTCAATTGCAGAGACCAGATCAAGGACCAAATCACTTAAGTACCAATTTTTCATAAAACCTTTCTGGTTGTTATGTACCAGATCACCAATCACCTTATCTAGTCTCCTGACAAGTACTTGTGTAAAGATTTTATAATCGTTATTAAGCAGTGAGGTGGGCCTATACGACTCACATCTCCTAGCATCTTTCTGCAGTTTTAATATTAGAGTTATAATGGCTTCATTCCAAAAGAACGGAACCGACGTAGACTCTATGAATATCGACTTCATCAATTGAGTTAAAACTGGCACAAGCTCTTTTTTTCAAAGTTTATATAATTCAGCCAGGATCCCATCTGGGCCTAAGACCTTCCCTTTTTTCAAACCGGCGATAACATTTTCTACCTCCCCACATTAGAAACATTGATTAAGGGCCTGATTCTTGTCTGGTTCTAGCTTAGGGAGGGTGTCCCCCCTAAACCAGTTTTCGATCACCTCCTTCAGAGCCACAGTGTCTTCCTTATATAGTTCCAAAAACAATTTAAGAACTGCTCCTTCAATATCATGAGCTTCTGAGGACACCCTACCTGACCCATCCATCACTATGCTTTTAATAATATTTCTAGTATTGTCAGACCTGGTTTTCCAAGCTAATAGCCTCCCACATCCTTCTCCATACTCAAAATGTGCAAGTTTACTAGCTTCCCATTTGCTTCTCACAGTTGATTCTAGGAAGGTCTCAAATTAGTTTTTAGCTTCCTGAATATGATGCTGTAAGTCAACCTGCATCATTGTATCCTTAGCAGTGTCCATCTGAGCTTGCAATTTGCAGTGGTTACACTCCAAGGTTTCTATTATAGCTTTGGTTCTCTTAGTCCTATAAGCTGCACAGCTAATCAATTTCCTGCGATTAAAAGCCTTATATGTCTCCCAAATTGTGGTTATCGATGCCAAGCCTAAATTGATCTAAAAAAAGTCCTTATAATCCCTTTTCAACAGTTGTATAATCTCTTCCTCCCCCAGAAGGGATCTATCTAGTGTCCATCTGGAATATGCACGTGGGCCAGGTAAGAGTTATGCCCAGCTGAACCGCTGAGTGATCCGAAAGATGACACGGCTGGTGAGAAATGGTCACTAATTTGTTCCAAATTCTTACATCTATCAGAAAAAAATCAATTCTAGAGGCCTGGCCATATTTTTTGTTCCAAAAAGTAAACTCCTTAGTCTGCCCCACTCTAATTTGCCAGGGGTCAAACAAACCAACATTCTTAATTATGTTGTGCAGACAGTTCCTCATTTTAATTGTGCTAACAGTTGGTGTAGCAATGGATCAGTCCAGAGTAGAATTGAGCAGAACATTAAAGTCCCCTCCAACTATTATCTGGTTTGTGGCTCTGTCTGACAATTGCTCATATAAATCCATAAGTGGGCCAGGGTCATCCACATTGGATCCATAATAAGAGACAAGTATACTCAACCCCATCTAGCTTGATATTCGCCAATACCCATCTCCCCCTAGGACCAGCACTTACATCTGTCAAATGACCTTGAATCCCATTTTTCACAATAATTGCTCACCCTTTCACATTACAAAATTGTTGGGTACAGGCAAACTGAGAAATCAATTTTTGTGTCTTAAGAACATTCATTCACTCCTCATATCTTAAATGTGTCTCCTGCAGGAGAAAAATATGGTTGTCAGATAGTCTTAAAAATTCAATGATTAGCTTTCTCCTGCCGCTTACTTGAGACCATTTACATTCCAGGTAAGAATTTTAAGATTAAACATAATGGTGGAACCCCGTTGTCATGTTCTAATGCAAGCAGCTACCTCCTGTCTAACCCAAAAATTATATTAAAGTGTGAGGACTATTTTTTCTCTTTTTTCTCTCATCTGCTCCCCACCCAGTGAGAATTTAACCAAATCATTTTTGCTGCGTGACACCCCAAAACTACCCATCCCTTGACCTCCCCTGGGGAACCCTCCTATTAACCATAATGGGTGGATCCTCCTACCCCTGAGCCCCGCCACTCCAGAGCCGGCTAACTCTCCTTCTTTATCTGTTCAATTAGTGCCATAACGTCTTGAGGATCTCTCATATTGTGCATTTTATTCCTCCACATTACCTTTAGGGTGGCCGGAAACCTCAGTTATGAAGTGGCACCTAAGGTTTTAAGCTCCTGCATATGCTTCCCCAGCTCCCATCGTCGATCTTGCGTCACCCTAGACATACAGGGCCTTACTGAAAAAGACCAACCATTATGCTTAAAGCCCTGTACTTTGAGAGCCTCTGTAGGAATCTGCTCCTTCACTTGGTAAGAGGCAAAGTTAACCAGAATCTTCATGGTGTTATCTCTGCTGGGATTCCATCTAAAAGGATCCCAATGGACCCTCTGTATTTCCAAGTCCAGGTCAATGGCGGCTACCCTGGGTAGATGTTCTTTAATTAAGGCTATAATGAGGCCTTTAATATGATCTCCTTCCCTTCCCCATCGGAATATAAAAAAAACTAAGGTTATTCTATGTACAGTGGTTCTCCAAGGATTCTACTTTATCTCTCAGGTCTTTCTCATTTTGTTTTAAGGCGTGAAGCTCTTCCCTATTAGCCTCCATCTCAGTCTGTAGCCCCCCCCAATACTGTACTCCATAGCCCCTAATCTCTCCGTCAGATTGGTGATTTTAGCATCAAGATTATTGCAGACTCCTTGGATTTTAAACTGATTAGACTCAGATATCACAAACTTGTCTCTCATCTCTTGTAATATAGATTGAAGTAAAGAGTCTGTGTAAGTTATGCTCTGCCGTGCAACCTCCACCTCCTGTGATACTGTGAAATCCCCCCTTGGCATAGTTTGCCTTGTTTCTTGAGTGACTAAACTCTGTAGTGGGTCTGACAGGATAGATGCTTCATCTGCTGTAGTAGCTTCCATATTTGCTAGCGGGGTAAACATGCTCTGTTGAGTGGGGAGGGGTCAATCTGCTCCTGTACCTTAAAAAAGGACATGAGTGAAGGAGTGATTTTGGTTTTCTTAATGGTAATTATTATGGTATCTACTGATTCACTATTATTTTTAGTAAGTAGGGCTTTATTATTTTGAGAAGGCGCCCCCTCCTCACAGAGTGCTGATATTGATAATAAATTGGGGGGCTTGCCTTATTAGCGTTCTTGCTCTTGGGCCCAATATCTCCCAGAGAGTTAGATGTGGCTGGCAGGGGGCCCAAATGGTCCAAACCTGGTCTAGAAAGAGATCATTTCTGCCCCTGCTGCCGTGTCCTGGCCCCAGGCCTCGATGAACGTCTGGGGGTCATGAGGGATTGTCCCCCCGGGGCGACTTGGCTGGTACTGATGGGATTCCTGATACAATGAGCTCTAATGGCAGCCCTTGGCCCAGCTTCTGCTCCAGCCGGGAAAATGCCAGAGGAGAGCCTGTGCTGACTCTGCTCCAGCAGCCCCGGTAGTGTAGCCTGGCCGTCGCCCCTCCGTTCTGGCAGATCGACCAGGCTACCTGGAGGCAACATAGTAGAGATGACGGGGAGAGGCGTTGCGCTGCATCAGCCCGCCCAGTGGGATCCCCTTGCCACGGGGCGCCCATCTGGCATGGGTGTTTTCAAAACACATCCTCAGGCACAGCGAGGAGCCGCGCGAAGCAAGCAGGAGAGGTAGGAGAGCCCCCGATGCGTGGGCGGCAAGAAGGCAGGGACTTGCGGCCAGCGCAACTAGCTGGCTGCCATGATCCCGTCTTCCCAAGTCCCAAAAATAATTTTTCATATGCAATATTGAAGAAAAAGAAGGATGAGTAAAATTAAATATTTGCCTAAGATCACACGATTTGTGAAAGTGAGGTAGCCTCAAATATTTTGGGGTTTCTGGTTTCACTTTTTACAAATTAACCTCTAAATGGGTATCCATTTGTCTCTCTATTTTACCACAAATGATAATGTTTTGTTTTTACCTCTTTGTGCATGACGGTAGAGCGTGGGTGAAAGGCAGAAGCCACATGATAGCTTGGTTCCTTTTGGCCTCGAAGTTCCCACCAGACTTGGAGCTGAACCAGAGCCAGGTTTCATGCTCAAGCCTGGATTGAGCTTTCCATGGCTCGCCCACCTCTAGCAAAGCCATATTGAGGATTGTTGGCATCAAGATTACTGCACCTGGCCTCCAGCCCTTCTCTCTTGAGTTCCTAACTTTAAACTCCTAAAACCCTCGCCTCAGCAATAGCCCTGATATTCTGGTGATAACATTAGAGGGCTTTCTACAGTAGAGGGATGTACAGAGGGATGTGCAGAAGGATGTACAGCTGGCTGGCAATGGTGATGGCGATTTGTGTCATAATTAAATGTTTTACACTAGTACCACATCAACATGTGGTACAATTATATGGAGTGTGCATTCATGTTTAGATTGGCCATAGCCAATAAAGGCCTCAATTTAAAATGGTTTATATCTGATTACCATCTTGTTCCATGTTGTGTATCTTTCTTTATTTTAGGAAAAACTGAACCAGCAATCTCAAATAATGTATCTTTTGTTTTCTGTTCTCATGCACATTTTTTCATTACACAATCCATGTAGAATGGTCTAATGAGTGCCTGCAGAGTACTGCTTAGACCAAATGTATCTTATTATGTTGCAGATAACTTAAAGTCCAGAGGAAGTATACTGTAGGCTCATTTTCTATTACCTTGTGAAAATAATGAATTTGTGTTATCTTCATGTACCTTGATTAGTCCTTTTTCTGGGAATCGTGAGTAGGTGTATCAAGTGTTAGAAATTGTGTGATTTAAGCTAATGCAACCTAGAAGATTCTTTAAAAGCTTCTTTACCTGACCGGTAGGTAGATGCTCTTTCACTTGCCTTTAGAGTAGATCCTTTTCAGATGCCTTTTTACCCATTTTCCTAACTTCCTAACTGAAACCTTCCCCTGACTTAGCATAGTGGGTACTCCCTTTGTGGGAGAACTGATCTTGATTTATTTTCCTTCCAAGACAACTTTATAATAGTTTGTCTTTGCTTTGACTTCTGAACTGCTTTAAATATACAGATTATCCTATTCATGTGTTGTTATTGATTTACACATAATTTGATGATTTGGGTTTCTTACTATGCTAATTCTTTAATAAACCTTTATAATGTTGCAGCTTAACCACTCTCTATCTTCGGTGTAGATCCAAATGTGCTTCATGTTAATCAGATATACTGAATTGTGATTCTAACCTTATTCAGGACTAAAGATTTACTGGAGAGCATTCTCTAAATTACAATTAGCACCAGAATTAAGCATTCTAACTCTTCATCATTCTGCTGCGCATACTGATAAATAAACAAATGAGCACTGAATCAGTAAAACGCAACAAAGGCCACTTTGAATCCTGTCAAGGGTAAATTACACTGCTAAAATTGAGGAGTGCACCAGAATTATCCCTGCTAAAGAGTAATTCCAAAGCAAGCACTTGAAAGGTAATCATCATAGAGGCTATACACATGGGTACATGACAATCGTCCTGGTTGGCCATCTTGATGATGGAAGTTTAGAACTACTAATGAAACAGGTCCCTTCTTGGGGTTTTTTCAAATGCCTGATGGCCATAAAACCATTGTAACTCTTTCTGCCAAATAAAAGCGGTATTTTGTCCTCTTCTGCACTATACAATGTGATACATCTGACTTGCTTTGAAAAGTAAGTACTGTTGTAGCAAATGCTGAAAAGTGTAGTGTATAGTGTGGTATGCACATTCTCTGTGCACACTCAGCCCTTTCTGTTAAAAAATTGTGAATAGTTTTTTAAAAATTGACTTGATTATGTACACTTTGCAGTTTTTATGCTATAAAAGGAAGGATTTCATATTGATAAATTCAATCAAATAAAACAATATGTTGTGATTATACACAATGTATGAACCTTGTATTTTTAAGTCGCTGCTGAAATCTGTTCAGAATTCTGTGGCTTGATAATTTATTATGTTGTAGTCTCAGATATGAGACTAAAACCAATAATTTCTTTGACTTTTTGACCTAGCCCTTTCAAATACTTTCCATTTTTTTTATTCAAGGGTTTCTTCAGATAACTTTTGTTGTCTGATACTTGCCACTCGTGCTTGGTCTCTGTGGTGGAAGCCCTCCATAAGTTTGTTCTATCTTTGATGAGTGATAGTTTCACTATGAACAATGAGCTTGATAAATATTATTTTTGTGCATGTTAACTTGTTCTACGTACATAATGCTTGCCCATGTCTTTTTTCACATATGCGAGAAGGACAATGTTGGGCTCTAATTTTAATTTTTATCTTCAGTGAGCAGTGACCTGACAGTCAACTGTGGATCATCATACATCTTCCTGACCATCAATATCTGCCCAACGCTATTTGCGATGTACGACCCATTGCTGTTGGCTCTAAATGGAAATCACAACCAATCAAACTGCCTAGGAAAGTTGGACAACTCCAGCAGTCCTCCAGTGGTCAGCTATGCTTTCCCACTCAATGACACGACTCAGAATGCATGTGGTAATGTTATCCAAGTAAGTGGAAAAAAGTATGCAAGTTATGAAGTAAGCCGAACATCTATTTATTATAGGCAAGAGAACAACATTTTTTCACAACTGACTCCTTGCTTCAGCAATCCCAGACACCCCTTATCTGGTGATTGTAACCCCCCAATTATACGAAGGGATAAAATCAGTCACATAAAAAGTCCCCCTAGTGCTGAACATCTTTTTCCCCACAGAAAATCTCAGAATAAATGTATGATCAGACATAATTGGCACACACACGTTTTCAACAACCAAATACTTGGTTGTCCCATTTCCCTGTATTATGTAGTTTACCTGTTGTGTCAGTCATGATCATCTAATTGGGTTCTGTATAAAGGTATTCATTCATACTCCATGGGACGTTTCATAGATTTACAAATAGCGGACTGTAGGAAACACACTATTAAATGAAACAAAATAGTTTACAAATGTTGATCTCAAGTTTTCTTCCTAGATGTACTCATTCGTCTTCAGCTAGTAAAAAAGCCAATTGCTGGAACTTTCAATTTCAGATATAGTGGTGAAATCACCTGTTCCCTCTTGGCATTTCCTATTATCTCACAATAACTCAGAGTTTTCACTACATGATGATTCAGGTCATGCTCTTGGTTTTTCCAGCTTTGACAATAAGCTGAGGAGCAATTTCCTACATTGATGGACTGGGCTAATGAGTATGTCGGTGAATGGGTACACTTAAGACCCTGAGGTCACTGTGTTCTGAGATTTAATTGATCTACTCTGGAATTCAGACAACTAAGGTTCTAAACCTGCCTTGACCATTTTATGATTTATTGAGAAAAACAATTTGCCACCCTTTACCCCAATTTCCCTACCTGCTGAATAATGGTGTACTTAAAACATTCCCATGGCAAGACCCTAGAACAAGACCAACATATGTTTCTCTTCCGATAAGTGACAGATTATTTTTTTATTTTTAAAAGTTTACATAGTTTTATGAAAGCTGCATGAACTTCATAATGCCTACATTTATAAAGCACTACTGTCACGAGTCAATCACATAACTTTTCAAAAGCCTTGAAAAATATACACTTAGAAATTTGGCCATTAGTTCCATAAATTATTATTTCAATATTTTTGATTCAAATTAACAAGTGATCTGCATTGAAAGCCCACAACATTGTTCCTCTTTCCTTACATAATGTATGGCAAGAAAATGTTACTGGATTAAAATGTTTTACTTCTATTTCACATAAGCTATATTGTTGTGTTTAGTTTTTTTACTTTAGATATCTCAACAAATGCTGCTATATTTCCAGATAAAAGTACAATGCCTTGAAAAAATAGTGCTTTACCGGCTATTCAATTACTTAAGACACCAGTCAGCCTAAAGGTGTGGTAGATACTTTGGGGGTCATTCTGACCCTGGCGGTCATGGACCGCCAGGGCCAACGACCGCGGGAGCACCGCCAACAGGCTGGCGGTGCTCCCATGGGCATTCTGACCGCGGCGGTACAGACGCGGTCAGAAACGGGAAACCGGCGGTGCCCCGCCGGTTTCCCGCTGCCCAAGGGAATCCTCCATGGGGATTCCGACCCCCTTACCGCCAGCCTGGTTCTGGTGGTTTTGACCGCCAGAACCTGGCTGGCGGTAATGGGTGTCGTGGGGCCCCCTAACAGGGCCCCACCAAGATTTTCAGTGTCTGCCAAGCAGACACTGAATATCGCGACGGGTGCAACTGCACCCGTCGCACCCCTTCCACTCCGCCGGCTCCATTCGGAGCCGGCATCCTCATGGAAGGGGGTTTCCCGCTGGGCTGGCGGGCGGCCTTCTGGCGGTCGCCCGCCAGCCCAGCGGGAAACTCAGAATAACCGCGGCAGTCTTTTGACCGCGCAGCGGTATTCTGACGGTTCCCGCTTGGCGGGTGGCTCCCGCCGCCCGCCAAGCTCAGAATGACCCCCTTTGTCTTAATTTAGCCCTTTAAGGGCCCACTTTATGTGATAGTGCCCAAGGTCTTTGTCACTGTTTTGGGCTGATCAGAGTTTTAGATTGTTGAAGAACTCAAGCAGTGGTATGTTATCAACTTAGACAGTAGTAAATGGTTGCTTGCCACATGAACTTTAAAGGTTTGTTCTGCCTTTAACCGAAATGTAGCATCCTTTGTTGACATGCCAAAAATAACACAGAACATAATACAACAACATACATAAACCAACACAAAACACAACTCAAACCACAACAACATAACTGAACACAAAACAACAATCACAGTTCAGCATAAAAACGGCAAATCACAATAACATAACTGAACACAAAACAAGAATCACAGTTCAGCATAAAAACGGCAAATCACAATAGAGCTGCAGAAAAACACAGCAGTCCAAAAAATAACAGAAGACATCACTAAATCAAAGATCCACATAACAAAATAAGCACAAACATTCTTCTGTCTAATTCCCACCTCTAGAAACCTGTTTTTATAATACAGAGGTGAAAGGTGTTTGCACTAAGCATTGTCTTAACTTACCACCTAGAATATGATATAGTGGCAGTCATCATCAAGAAAACTTTATTCTGTTATAGTAGAAAACCTGTAAAAGCATATATCACAGCGAACACATGAAAAATTAAAATGAAAAAATAATTTAAATCAATAAAATACTTTCGATGAACAGTGGTTCATACAAAGGGATAAAACAGAATTAGTCCCTATTGAATCACTTGATCACACAGCAGCTTTTAAAAAAACTGGCAACATGAAAAACAATATCTGCTGAAAGCACTTGCATAAATAAAAAAGATGGTTGTGTCTGCTTAAAGCTATGCTCCTTAAGAAAGGTGATTAAGTATGCCTTTCTCAGGACCTCATAGTATTTACCGAAAAAGGTAAAGTGCATAGTGTCCTGTGGAGACATCTGGTCACAGTCGCATTGTGCTAAGGAGGAAGGTTCATTTCACCCCCAAGGAAAGGCTGGAAACTGGGGCAACAGGTTGAACCGGATTCTAGTTAACAGAAATCGGGCTTGATTAGAGATTACCACTGTAAGGTAAGGCACAATATAAAGGTTGTTTCTCAACAATAGACACCTTTGCCCCGAAAACGTCTGTAGAGCCTCAGATTCTCTCTCTAACATTTTGGCCCTCATTACAAACCCTGGCGGTTTTCCACCACGTTGGTCCCGGCGGATTATTAATTACGAGTCCCCTTCCCGCCAATCTTTTAATGGCGGTAGCAACCACCATGGAAAGGCTGGCGGAAAGGGGAGTCGCGGGGCCCCTGGGGGCCCCTGCACTGCCCATGCCTTTGGCACTGCCCAAAGGCATGGGCAGTTCAGGGGCCCCCTGGCACAGCTCCATAAAGCAGACAGTGAAAAGCGCGACGGGTGAAACTGCACCCGTCGCACGTCCGCAACACCGCTGGCTCCATTTGGAGCCAGCTCCCATGTTGTGGCCGACATCCCCGCTGGGCCGGACGGCGGAAACTCGGTCCAGCGGGGATGTCATAATGGCCACTGCGGGAGTGCGGCCGCATTGGGGACGCAATGCGGTTACAACTTGGTGGGCCAAAGTTGTAATGAGGGACTTTATGTTTTAAGAAGTTGTCTTTCACCCAACCACAATCTGTCTTTACGATTTTATCAGGACCGATAAAAAGATTCCTCCTACCTCAATTCTGAAACCCCCTTTTAATATATTTAAACCAGGGAATTTGCAATGCAAATTCAAAGAATACACAATCTTTCAGTATCTTCCTAATCAACTGTGCTCCTTAGGTCTACAAACCAGCCTAGCATAAAAAGGGGACAAAGGGAGATGGTATCAGTAATATGGCTAATCCCCCATTCCTCCTGCACAAAATAGTAAGGGGTACTTTGTGGGACACACAGCAGGCATTACAAGAACTTGTTTTCAGCTACCTGGAGTGGGTCATGCTTAACATATCCCCAGATGTCACTCCCATAGGGGGCTTTAGAAACAGTTTTAGCTTGATAAACTTGTAATAAGGCATAAACAGCTTCCTCTCCAATCTGGAAACCAATTTCCATACTGCCGAATTAGACCTATTGACGTCAGACATCTTTCGGGGTAACACTTTTGTCCAATGTAGGTTGGCATCAAATAAGACACCTAAATACGGGAAGGCTTTAACCTGAGTGGCAGCATGAGACCTTATCTTAAAAGTTTGGGTTTTCGTATTTCTTGGGCCGACTACCTATAATAAGCAACTTTCTGATGTTAGAACTGAGATCAAGCTCATTCATGAATCCCAAAAATGCATTTGTAAGGGCTTGCAGCCATTAGAACGGCATTGTCTGCATAGAGAAGAGTGGCAGGGGTCGACCCTTTACTCGTGGACAATCTACTCCCTCCTCCACAAGTACATGTTCAGGTTTGCATATAATGTAAATTAAAAGGGGGCCATAATACACCCCTGCCTAATGTGGTTTTAAAGCTCGCTGGGCAAAGGGTATCAGAGGTATATTTAACCGCAGCCTCGGTATTGGCGTAGAGATCCTCTGAAAATAAACTATGCTCTGGCCAACCCCCATATCCAGAATATTCTCAACGGTTTGTCACAATTAACCCAGTCGAAAGCCAAGGTTAAATCAATGAAGGCCAACTGGATGGAACCCTTATGTGCCACTGTATATTTATTGAAGGTTAGCTAGAGGGTTAGACATTGGTCAATGGTTGTTCTTCTGGATCTAAAACCATATTGTAGGTCAGAGAGTATTAAGCTCCTCAGACCAAACGTAAATCTGTCCAATAAGACTCCCTACAGAACTTTGACTACAGAATATCAAGAAGGGAGATCGGTCTATAACATGAAGGGCTACCCCTATCCTCCTTCTTGAAGACTGGAATGATAACAACAGAATCTCAGGAAAACGTGGGGCCTTCCTTCACCACTGGATTCAAACATTGGTCAAGAAAGGGAACTCACATGTCCCCATATAAAACATATAACTCCGACATAAATTCCATCAGGACCTGGCGCTTTCTTTCTAGACAGTCCCAAAATTCCCTTCTTTACTTCATCCAGAGTTAATACAAGATGGGAGACCCCTTCTAATGGTTTACCTGCCTCGCTTCTCACTATGTGTGCCCCCCTTTATATTCCTCCCTATATGTGAAAAACACCTTTCTGCCTCCATGTTGTGCACTAGAGCAGGGACGTCAACTTGCACAAAGAAAGAAAGATTGATAATGCCCCAGAACTTAGCGCATATTTCTTAGACATCCTGGACCAAGCCAATTCTCCCATGCTGCATCCCTAATCTCATTTTTGCGCCAGTTAACTCAATTGTATTATTACAACGGCATTGTGACTCGAAAATACCATCTCTCAGAGATGCCTTAAGGGATCATTTTAATTCTCTTAGTGCAAGTGAGCAACCTTTATCAAACAATTTTGGGCCTGTAGGGACTCGGGTGCCCACAGAACAAGTAAGGGATTCTGTGACTATACTGGGAGAATGCATCTAAGATCTTATGGGAACAAGATGACCCACTAGAACAGGTTGCAATCTCCTGTGAACATTTAGTAAAAACAGTGTGATTCAGATAGTCAGGGGAAACCTGCAACTATCGTCACCATCTTCCCTGACTCGTTGGTTTCAGAACTCCCTGTGCCCCCCATTTTCTGTTTTAGTGTCTTACATCATCTAAGAGAGACACAATTAGGGGTATGGACACTATGGGGGCTGCAGTCTATGGTAACCTCCAAAATGTGGAAAAAAATCAAAGGCGAAACAAAAATAATATCTACGAATGAGGCACACCCTCTACCTGTAAAGGTCTGGACCATCTCACCCCCCCTCCACCCCTGCAGGGTATATAATTTTATCCAAGGTAAGAACCCAGTCATACTTATTAAGAATCTAATTCAACAAATTCGCTTGTGGGCTAGGATCAAAATGCAAGCCCTCCAGCAATAAACAATGGCAATGTTTATAGGGCAAAATAAGGGGATCCTCACACAGATGGCAATTAAAATCATCAGCCAATATGATGTTTATGCCCTCCCATAAAGTACCCTCAAAACATTCAAGGAAAGAATCCAGAATATGTAAATTACTACGGGAGTGAATTTTATTTTTTGTTATCCGGACCCCTGTGTTTAAAGGGCATGTTCTTCTTAATCACCATTTTCAGTTAATGGCTGGGTTATTTAGACATTCCTCCCAGTTTCCTTTGCGTCTAAAACAGAATCTGTTGTTTTTAGATGAGCTGCCCTTTACTGTTTGGATGAGCTCGTTGGTTTTTGCTTTTGATCTAAACAGAGCTTGCAAACTGTGCACATTGTCCATCACTGTATGTTCTGTAAAGAGTCTCAACATCTATGTGTGCATTTGATACATTTGTGGGATTATTTTATTTGTGGCTGACCTTCTTTTTGAATGTTACTTACACACAATACGATATTAGCTAATGATTGCAATTCTCAATTTCTCAAAAACCAAAAGCAAAAAAATGCATTAGCGAATAGATTGTGGAACTGTGTGAAAGGTTTTGTGTCATGTGTTACTCAAGGAAAACAATCACTTAAGATATGAAGGAATACTCCTGATTTCTTGAAAAAAATAATCAATTGTGTTAGATTTAGAACACATATTCAATGTTACAGAGAGCATGCATTTTACCTAGAATGAACAAATATTTTGTCAATTGGAATTGATGCTGATTAATATTACTTGGTTTATTTAGGCAGAAATGGTTAAGAATTATCAACAATCAGCCTCGTGCATGCAAAACACCGTGACCATCACTGGATATTTCAGTTAATTGGCCAGATAATTACCTATCTATTCCTTGTTTTTCAGATCCAGGATGAGGCAGGGAGTGGCATATTTAATGACTTTTCCACCATACAAACAGTCGTTTTGTCTGGTTTTGTGAGTACCCCTTCAATAGCAAGCTCAGGAACCATCAGTTACAGTACAAGCTTATATTACAACTTCTCTTGCCACTACCCTCTGCAATATTTGATTAATCAAACCCGGCTTTCAACGTAAGTACTAATATAGGATACTCAACAGATTGGAATGATTGTAGTTCTATGTACAATTGTTTGTTTTGTGTACACCATGAGTGCCTCATAAAGCTGAACTAGAGTGATGCAACAGTACAATGTCATTGTTATTCAAAAACATTTTCCGTATTATCAACTTACCATCTCAGATTGAACTGTACGGCAGAACTTTTTGATTTATAATGAATGCAGCACAGGCCTTGCTATGTGTTCATAACCATACTTTATGCACAGAATGTATTGGATTGAGTGACTATAAGTTTAGGTCTAAAACCCAGGCCTGGCAAATACTGGGACTTTTAGAATACAGACCTCATGGATTTTAAATCATGTGTGTGCCTTGTCACATGTTTCAATGTTTCATGTATCTTGTTAATGAGTATTCACTGAGACACAGCAGCTATAAATGGCCTTGTACACTTCCATAGCATAAAAAAACTGACAAGATACAATAGTGGAAGCTTTTTTGTATTTCATGAAATCTGAAAAAAAGTAGTGTTCTTTGTTCAGAAAAACTAAAACTAGAATTGAGCCATAGGCGGCCCCTCCTCATTCTATAGACTACCATGTAAAGAAAAGGTATAAGAAACACAGGTGCTTAGATCTAGGCAAACAGATGAATTGGTTGTGAAGGATGCAAAATGCTGAATCTCAAGTTTCGGGCTTTATGGCATAGAGGTATGCAGGATAGTGCATGACTTGGCATTGATATGCAAATATAAACTATGCTGCATACAACTAACGATAACATACTAAGGCATTATAATAATTAGTTTGAGATATATGATGACATATGATTGGATTGTCTTTGTCATTAACTTTTCTTATTAATTTTGTTTACTGAATTATTAGTGATCATGGCAATAATCTTTACTCATATTATTTACAGTAGAATAGCTTATAACACATATTGGTCTATTGCAAAATACCAATACATCTCTGTATACTAATTTGACTGTTCTAGGAAGGCTCCAAATTTTACCAGTTAATAAGTGATTGTTGGACACACTTGACTTTTGTGAGAGGGCTGAGAGGCACCTGTCAGATTTTCTTTTCTCTTATAAGGTCACAGTTTCATTTTGGGGTCTAATAAATCTAACAGGTGTGACTTTAATAATTTCAGAAATATGACTAAGATTTGGAATTCTATAAGGACTTTACTAAATATTTGCATTTTCTGTGCATCTCAGAAAGATTGGGCACTATAAGCACACATGACTGAAACTATAAAACATGCTAGAAAAACCACAAATGGTCAATATTGACTTAATATTGCTTTGTTCGATGATGACTCCTGAAATAGATCGTTCTTGTGTATGAATCAGAAAGTAAATTGTTGTGGGTGGAGGTAGAGTGTACTGGAAGAGCATTTTGTGTATGCCTATAGCTGAGTATATTTTAGAGATAAGTTCCAGACTATTCATTAGAAAGTGTATTTTTCCATGTAGTAGTATTTATTCAGGTCTTCTGGTTCGATTAAAGTGCAAATACTTGGTGCAAGACTAGTGTTTAGCTTTATATTCGAAAGTTATACAGTATGTGATCTCAATGCATGTGGAAAATAGCTGTTGCAAATATTAAAAATACATGTAATAAGATATATTTGTATCACAATGAACTCTATTTCATCTTATGAAGGTACTTTTTTGTACAATTGATCACATAAGGAAAGGATATGTAGAGATAATAACTAAGTGCATTTGGCTACTTGAGTTTTTCTTTCAGAAGTATGCCTTCATCTCTATATTTATATCGCTATCTATCTCTATATCTATGTCCATATCTGTATGTACATCAATAGATAGATAAACAAACAGATAGCTAAAATAAAACATATCACTTTAACAGAAAGAGTTTTCTTTTCTTATGCTGCATTTCACTTTGAAGGTATTCAGTCAGTGTGGCAGTGAACACCAACAATGGCAGTTTCATCAGCACCCTAAGTATGAAATTATTCTTGGTAAGCATTAAAACATTACTACATCTTAGGGTGAAAACCTTTTAGAGAGTTACCCTGTTTTTTTTTAAAGTGCCTATTATGATAGTCAAATTGAGTACTTGAGGTATTGCAAAATTTCCACCTAAGAAAAAGTCTGTGATACAAATACAGAATTTAAACACTGAAGTGTGAAAACATTTCTGATAGTTTGTTTTTCTTCAAATGCATTATGTTTAAAGTGCACCAAGAAAAAGACCTATGCATTTGATCAGTCACATGTTTAGCAATCAAGAAAATTCAATTCAGTTGCATTGAATTGCAAATGGCATCATACTTTGGGAGACCCTCCCAGCAACACTACATGTGCAATTGTTTAACTCATAAAAACCCATGTAGCTTTTCATATTATTAGAGACCATTGACCTGGATTTCTATACCTCTAGCGTAGGTTGATAAGATATTGTCAGATTATGTGTGTATTTCGGTAAATGGGTATGCAAAGCAGGGAACAAATTTGAGTTATCAGAAAATCCATTTAATATGCAATAGTTCACTTTAACAAACCCATACTAAATTGAGCTTAGTGATTTAATAATTTTTCCTCTCTACTAAATGCTAATGTTATAGAAGTGTGATATGCAAGGTTGTAAGTAAATCATGTTTGATATTAGCAATCACAATGCCAATTCTTGTAGTAAACGTGTTGAATTCTGTGTCTTGGGAATTATCTGTTCTTTTCACTTTCAACTTCTTAAAAGCATATTAGCAATTTTTTGCATGTGATTAGTTCACAATTCTTGCAATAAAATATGAGAAATGTCAACTTTATTTAATCACTGACTTCCATGAAATTGTAAGTCGTCAGTCATTCTAAATAGATAATATAGCACTGCAAATTTTAAACATGTAATGTGATATGAACAAATGCAGAAAATTAAGAAAAAAACTATCATCTTTTATTACAAGGATGCCAACTTCTCCATGACTTTGGACCAGAATGGTACTGCACTACCGCTCAAGACTAGGATCTATGTTCAAATTGATGCCACTGGCCTGGCAGCGAAGTAAGTTTTATAAAGAGTCATTATCATACAACTGATATTGAAAAAAGTATTCACATTTGAAATGTATAGAACAGTAAGTCTGGAAAAGTGGAATGGGGAAAAATTGTTATATGCTGTACACCAGTAATTCTCCATGCCCCAGATTTAGGAGTTACTTTTTGGTTCTCATTTACTAGCATCCATTATTATAAGCTACTGTGCAAGTGTTACATTTAAAATTGTGAACCATAGCCAGAGGAGGTAAAGACCATGTCTATATCAAGGCAAATATTTGGTGTCTACAAGGTCCATTTATTGGCTACTATGAATACAAAAGTGACTGATCTAACTTGAGTCACTTGTACAACAGGCTGCAATGTTTCTTTGTTAAATCTGTTCCAAAATATTCATAACAACTTCAAATATCTGAGTTCAATATAGAAGATAACACATTCCAATATTAGTGTTTATATTCCAGTCAGGTTTTTAAACCCAGAATGTAGCTGTTGTATCCAGAAGGATTTGCACATTTGAGAAAATAGGCCAGTCAACTCCTAGACATTTGATTGAATGTTTTAAGAGAAAAAAGCTCTGCATTTTTCTTTCTTAGCTTGATAAACACATTTCAATATATTTATTCGCTCTTTTCTTAGAGTACCTCATGTTTTCCTAATGACTTTAAGGGTTTTTTTTAAACCGAAAAGTGATTAAGTATTTTTATAACATTTCTGAGGTTAGGCGGTCACATATGCATGGGTATTGTGGTGAAAACATTATCCCTATGTACTTCAAGAAAGCAAACATTGTGATGCAGTGGAATCGATATCTAGGGCCTGATTCACAAAGGTAAATTTACTTGTTTGTATAAGTTTACTCTTTTTTAGTAACCACAAAAAACTGCAATTTAATAGTAACTTTATGAGTACAGAGATTCTGCGGTTGGGATGGCGAACTCTGCCCATAAAGAAGTAGGCCTGCACTTTTATGTGCAAAGTTCTCTGCCATGGCTGCGGAGTCTCTGCTTTCATAAACGTACTATTAAATTGCAGTTTCGTAAATATTAAAAAACAGTAAACGTACTAAAACCTGTATGCTTACTTTTGTGAATCAGGCTACTAAAGTGTAACATATTGTACTGATATATGGCAAAGAATTAGGCATTTTTCTAGAAGCAGGACATCTCTGTTAAATATAAGGTGAGAAGAGCAGGTATGCAACTCTATTAGTTCCTCTGGGAGCAGTGCACAACTCTCCTCCTCTATCTCTACATATGTTTTGGTTCTGCCAGAATAGTCCTTGTGGCTATAAATCATTCTAAGCATCACTAGCTTTCCAGGTAGAGCATGGGGACACCACAACATATTTATCTAAGGATGTCATAGCCCCATGCAGTTTTAATATTAGCAGAAACCAGTGTTTAGTTCATAAAAAACAATGAAGTGCGAGTGTCAAAACATTTTAGGCGAGTGCTACTCACTTCTGCCACTGGCAGAGTCTACTTCCATCACTTGTGCAGCCAACTTCTGCCACTAGTATTGCTCATCATTTTCTGTGCAGCCCAATTCCCCTGCTGGTGAGACCCAATGCCCTTAAGGATACACCCAAAGCCTTTTCTGTATTAACTAACCCCCACTAGTTGTTTGTTTGAGGGCTGCAGAAAAAAGTAGTAGTGTGTCTGAAGAGGTGCTTTAATGCTTAGGAAAGAGTCACAGATGTGATACTATCACTGTACAGATTAACCCCCTGCAGATCAGACTAAAATGAGCCAAAATGGTGCACAATAGGCAACATTTTCTTTGGATGTTCTGGCCCTATTTCAGGGGGTAATAATTCTAGCCGTGCCCTGACTATTAATCACCTAATTTTTCTATCTCAGAAAACCCTTCTTAGATATTTCATTGCACCTCTTCAACACCTTAGTTTACCACTGAGGTAGCTGCAGCAAAAATATCTTACAGGAAATGTGAGCATATTGAGTTCTCTACTTATTTAACTCAATAAAGACTGAATTATACTATGAGGTATGTAAGTATAAGAAAATGATCACCCTTGTTAGGGCCAGCTTTATTCAAGTACACTTTAAATTCACCACCAACCTGCTGAAGATTGTATTTTCAATTTACAATAATTTAACTCATCCTAGTGCAACTAATTATATAGTTACTCAATTGCCTCAGTTGTGTATGGATCTTTCCAATTTCTTTCAATCTAAAATGTTGACACTTTTTATTCCACTACCTCTGGTAATATTGTTCTGCAGCAGACTAAAATCACAAAAGTGCTTTAACTTTGGCCTCTTTATCTTAATCTACTGCTGAACTTTTTTTCAATCAAAATTAACTCAATTTCTTCAAACACACTTTTAGACCCATGTCCAACGAATGTAGCCAAAACTATTTCACCTTTACTTGTTACAATCTTGACCACACACTATAATGGCTCTTTAGAAGCAGTGCAAAGCACTGGAAAGGTACTTATATTTCTGATCCCAAGATAGTGATCGACTGCAGGCATATCTCTCTTTTGCTGCCAAGATCACCAAATTTATAGTAATCAATAATGTTCAGCCTTTATTGAATTAACCACAGTGCTTAACACTCATGAATCGTGAAGCCCTTGCATAGGATGGAAACATTTCTTGTCTCTGTCTGTGGCAAATGACATTTGCTTGACCCTGGATACTGGCAGGACAACAATCTAACACTATTAGATCTTTCAATGCCTTCCAAAATGGTCTCTCTTACCATCTTGACAGATCACTTTGCTTACAATAGGAAGAAAGTACAAGCACAGAATTGTCTTATATTATTTTTCACTTCCCTTCCCCAGTTTCCCTTGCCCTCTATCCGCCCACCTATAAGATCCTCTATTGTGGAGTACATCAGTGCTCTGTGCTATGCATCACCCTGTTTAGCTTTTATGTTTAATTTTGGGTGGACATGACACATTCTTTCAGCTTCAATTTCAATGCATATGCAGATGAAGCACATTTGATCATGTGACTAAATGGAGCTCTAACCTTCATCCTAGGACATTTGGAGAAATGCATGCATGCATGCCTCTGAAAAACCTAAATACTTCAGTATTAATTTCGTCAAACTGAAGGGTCCCTTCTTTAATAACTTTTTTTGCCTGGTCCTCTACATGGTGGCTAGAAGATCTTGATCCCCACAGACTCCCAAGCTCAGCATGTAATCTTCCCATTATGTTTGACACAAAGTTATAATTGAAAGATCAAAGTAATAAGCTTGCTTTATCTTGTGTTTTACAATCCCAGTAATCAAGAAACTAATCCCATTTTCTTCCAGCCCACACTCACAATGCCACAGTCCAGGCATTGAATTTTTCATCCCTAGAACACTGTAGCTTGGTCCACATCATTCTGACTACGTACGCTATAGCCAGATTGAAGCAATTCTACAATTGGGCACCTGATTATTGAACTTAACACGCGTACATGCATGTTGTGCCATCTTAAGTTCTTCTACTGGCTTCTGATTAGAAAAGTGATGCTCCTTTGAAACCCTTATGAAACGTTTCTCAGATTTATAATGGTCCACTTCATTCACTATGTGGAGGCTAGAGACCTCGATTCTGGCTCAGCCAATCTTGCGCTTCTTCAAAGTTTTGAAAGGCTCACCTGCATGGTCAAGCTTTTCCATTACTTGCTACCATGGCTTGGAATGGCCTTCCTAACAGCATATGTGCTATGAGCGGTCATTCAAGCTTCAATTCAGTTGAATGTAATTCAATTCAGTTAAACACATTCAATAAACAACAAAGTCTGCTTTGCTAGATTATTGGTACCATCTAGCAGAGGAGCAATTGACGGGATTGAGTGTTACAAACCATGCATGGTATGTGCTTTGAGGGTTCCCCGCAGCAGAGGAGCAACCATTATACAACCAGAGCACGAGCTTGGGGAGTCCACTAAGCACCAGAAGAGGAGGAAGCCATAGGAATAGGTATTATACAGCCGTCTGAAGTAAATGCTTTGAGGGCTCCAGTAGCAGCAGCAGGGGAGCAAATATTATGCAACAGCGGAAGAACAACACATAGGGGGTTATTCTAACTTTGGAGGAGGTGTTAATCCGTCCCAAAAGTGACGGAAAAGTGACGGATTTACCACCAGCCGTATTACGAGTCCATTATATCCTATGGAACTCGTAATACGGCTGGTGGTATATCCGTCACTTTACCGTCACTTTTGGGACGGATTAACACTCCTCCAAAGTTAGAATAACCCCCATAGTATTGAGCATTCGACAACTAGCCAAGTTTTGTGCATTGATAGGTCCATTAAGGTGCTGCGGAGAAGCGACTCTTATAAAAAAACGAAAAACATCCAAGTATATTTGAATGTCACAGGTTTCTTGGGTGGCATACCAGAATTGGAAGCTTTTGCCATTTGTAAACTTTTTCATGTTGAACGTGAAAAACTTTTTTCTTTGTCTTCATTACTGATACTCACAATATGGGTATCAACAGTGTCCTTCTCAATTGGGATGTCCTTTCACCATGTTTGTATTTGTACAACATCACAGATTATATATACTCTCTTAAAACAGAGTTGCTAGTCATGCAACCCTGCAAATAAAAGGGAGTTTGGCGCATGTGTACTCACAATTCTACTATACCTATGGCCTCTATGTCATTCTTAATGCAGTATGATCTACTTAATATGTGACACTGGCAACTGATGAGCAAGACCAGGCCTCCTCGAGCTGCAGTACTGCTGCTCCAGGTCAATGAAGATATCCTAGCTGCATTACTATACTCGCTATTTGCATCATGCTGAGGCAGCTGGGCTCTTCTTTACATTGGAGGAGTGGAGTGTTTGAGTCACAACATGGACTGCCCATGAGGGCATGGTTCCTGGCTACCAGTGGATGTGGGGAGGCTTGCTCTGTGTGAGAGGGAGGGAGTGTAAGGCCCCTGCCTGTTTGGCTAAGCAACTGGTCTGGCTTGAGCTGGCTATGAGGTGAGAGAGAGGAAAAGAGAGAGAGAGACATGTGCAGTTGCACTGGCTCAGGAAGAGGTGATTGCCTGCCCTGTGAGCTGCTCCCACTTGCCCCCCATGCTGCTAGCATGAGAGATACTGCCAGCAGTACCTCAAATGCTGCTGAGATAGGGATCTACTGACTTCCCAAATACATAGGTGAAGTAGCAGAACTCGTCCCTACTGCCCAGGTCCCTCGTTCTCTGTCCCAGCAAAGCTGACCGAGAGTGAACACCAACCTCAGGCCTTGCTGACCAGACTCTGCTGTCTGGTGTCTAATGCTGCCCCCAAGCCTCAACCCCTTTCCAAAGAAGCTCTTCCCTCTCAGGCTAATTCACTGTGCTCTTGCAGAGGATCCTTCCCTTTCCTATCACTGCCTCAACACCAACAGGTGAGAGAAGATCAACTAATTCCAGACAGTGAACATTAGAAGAGGCATTGTGAAGCATCCATGACAAATCATTGAGCTTAAAATGCTAGTCGTACCTCATAATCCCAACCATGCCATAACAAGACCCCCAGCTGCTTCACTACCAGACAGAACTTACATAGAAAAGCCACACCTGCCTAAACATCTTTACTAGATACAGCCTACCATGTGAGGGATGGACTCTTCCTCATTCAACATTATGATCAAGTCCAACATTATTCACACTTCTGCTGGAATGTTGATGTTTGCTGTCCATGGAGCCCTGCATCTTAACAGTTCCTATAGTGTCAAGATTACAGAATGACGAGCCTTGCAAAGAAGGTGCAGCTGAAAGAAAGCACCATTACCTCCAGATTGTGCTTAAGCATTACTGCTGGCTTTCATACTGATCCTCAATGCTGCCACAACTTGCCAACTGCACCAGATTGCAGTCTTCATGCTGCACCACACCGCTATGTGCTGACCTCAGGATTCAAAAGGTCCCTAATAAGAGAAAACACATTACATGATGCACTATTTAGTCGGCCCACTGAAGGGGGTGAGGGTTTATCCCTATTCTGAAGGGTATAATTCCTTACCACCAACAGTCTACCAGAGTGACTCTATTTCCCTGACAGAAAAGAAGAGGATGCTGTACCCAAGCAGCAAGAACCAAGAAAGGAAGGGGCTGACTTCTGATCCATATTGGTGAACTCAACTAAAGTTTCTGTACAAAAAAAAGAAAAGCCTTTCAAAGGCTTTTGATCACATTTATCACATCATAAGATATCACCATCATCAAAGTGTTGTACCGTCGACTGTGGGTGTAAGCGTTCATCCCCAACAGTCGCTGTCCCTGGCTGCCTTGTAAACCATAGCACAGTCCTGACAAGTTTCCCAGGTCCATGGGTGATGTGCTGTTCCAGTTTAGGTTTTATATTTGAATTCTGAGACTTGTAGTCCTGTTTATATTATTATAAAACAGGACTTCCAGAATTCAAAGGAAACACATCTGAAATGGAAAAACACATCACAAATAGAGCTAGCTATCCATGCCACGAAGAATCACCAATTCCTTGCACATGCTGAAAATGTTCACCCAGCAACTCACAGGCTCATAGGGATAAAAGTCTATACTGTTACCATCACATAAAATCCTCTTCAAAGCTCTCGATAAAACTCAGTGCATCACAGAAGTTCTGCAAATCTGTGGACAAGGGGCCGATAGCCAAGGAGTTAACAGTTTAAATATTAACTACTCGCAACTATTACCAATAACATTTAGAACAATTACATCTCATCTATGAGTTAATTCCCCTGGGTGTCTCACAATGAACTGGTTTTGTCAACATCACCTAAGAACAGGTCATGTGTCAATGTTGTAAGCATGACTGAACTGGACAACATCACCCAGTCAGTTCCACCTATATGGATAGTCACATTGTGTTCCATGAAAGAAATTCAAGAAGCATCTTTAGTGATCTGAAGCAAACACCGACTGCCAACTTTCAATCTGCTCACACCACCAGTACCTTGGCCCGCTGTTCAGCTTTCCTTCATCATAATCAATCTGCACCAAAGTGTCCCAAAAGTGACTTGGCAATGGCTCATCAGCAGTCTTGCATAAGCCCTGATAGACTTACAGAGGCTGGTAGACACAGTCCCTTATTTACAACTGAAAATACAGCCACTGTTTTAAGTAGGAGAAATTTAAAGTGCACAAAAATGTTCCACATAATGAACATTTTGTAGAACATTTTTCTGCATGTTAAATTTCTCTCATTTAAAAGAATAGTTGTATGTTTGTGTTATGCATGTAAAGGTGCCATATGGGGCGAAAGGTATGTCCTGTTCCTCAAGTACATGCGACACAAGCTCTCAGTCACCTATTCACAAATATCTCATTCATATGTACAAATGTTTATACATCCCCAAAGACCACAGTGACACACATGGCATTCCTGTCATAGTGCCTCTAGTCAAAATATTTTGTTCAAACCATAGTATCTGACTCTTTGGACATTAGGCTTAAAGTCAATGAAGCTCGGCATGTGGGTGTCTGGTAATAATGCAAGAGTTGTTTGGCCTTCAGTAACTCATGATGATCTTCACTGCTCAGATGTATCTCTTACTATATAAAAGGTTCAAGACCTCCGGACTATATGGTTTCACGTTAATTAATAGTAGGAATGTAGGGTTCATGAGAACATATCATAACATAGGGGGTGATTCTAACCCTGGCGGTCGGTGTTAAAGCGGCGGCCAACCCGCCAACAGGCTGGCGGTAAAAAATATGGGATTCTGAGCCTGGCGGGAACCGCCAACACAGACAGCCACCTTAACACTCCGACCGCCACGGCGGTACAAACAAACAGCGCTGCGGTCACCGCCAACAGACAGGCGGCAGACAATGTACCGCCCACACTATTCCAACTCACCAATCCGCCACCTTTTCCGGGGCGGGAGCACCGCCGATAAAAACACGGCGGAAACAGACTACGGACGGGAAAACGCTCACCACTACGCACTCCAGGAGGAAGGAGGACAGCATGGAACCCGAATTAAACATCCTACCTGCTCTCGTCTACCTTCTCATCTACCACGAGTACGAAGTCCGGCGCAGACGACAACGGTGAGTACTGCACCTACGACACACGGGAGGGGGAGGACGAAAGGTTACGGCCACACACATATGCGACCCCCCCCCCCCCCCTCAACTATGTACTCACCAATGCAGCGCACCAAGTCACAGTGACACCACCCAAACACCCCTGAAAAATGCTAGGACATAATCATATTTTGAATAAATATTTATGTACCAAAAAGCTCCAGAAAATTAGCATACAACCATGAAAGATATCCACAACAAAACTAATGACACACACATCAGTGTATAACTGAAGTACCAAGTCCTGCACAACCTACGATTTCAGCATGTCCGTGGGCCAAAGTCTTGAGAAACAAGGGCAAAGCCCACACAGGAGACCTGAGTCCTTTGGAGAGAACACTGCAGGGGCATCAGATGTAAAAACTACAGGCACCTCAGGGGGAAGGGAAGGGGGGGGCACCACAGCCACATGAGTCCACGACGCCAGATCCACGAGGAGCCACCATGCCCACTGGACCATCCTGGGGAGTGCAAAGCCACAGTCTCTCAAGTCTCTGCAGTGGGTGGATTGCCCACTGGACCATCCTGGGGAGTGCAAAGCCACAGTCTCTCAATGTCTCTACAGTGGGTGGGCTGCCCACTGGGCCATCCTGGGGAGTGCAAAGCCACAGTCTCTCAATGTCTCTACAGTGGGTGGGCTGACCACTGGGCCATCCTGGGGAGTGCAAAGCCACAGTCTCTCAATGTCTCTACAGTGGGTGGGCTGCCCACTGGGCCATCCTGGGGAGTGCAAAGCCACAGTCTCTCAATGTCTCTACAGTGGGTGGGCTGCCCACTGGGCCATCCTGGGGAGTGCAAAGCCACAGTCTCTCAATGTCTCTACAGTGGGTGGGCTGCCCACTGGGCCATCCTGGGGAGTGCAAAGCCACAGTCTCTCAATGTCTCTACAGTGGGTGGGCTGCCCACTGGGCCATCCTGGGGAGTGCAAAGCCACAGTCCATCAGGTGGATGACAGTCTCCACTGGTCAAGGAGGAGGCATGGTGGGCACAGTGAACCATAAACAGTGCTTGCGACGGCGGTGCCCAGCGGAGCGGTGCTTGAGAGGAAGGGCCCAGCGGAGCGGTGCTTGAGAAGAAGGGCCCAGCGGAGCGGTGCTTGAGAAGAAGGGCCCAGCGGAGCGGTGCTTGAGACGGCGGGGCCCAGCGGAGCGGTGCTTGAGAAGAAGGGCCCAGCGGAGCGGTGCTTGAGAAGAAGGGCCCAGCGGAGCGGTGCTTGAGACGGCGGGGCCCAGCGGAGCGGTGCTTGAGAAGAAGGGCCCAGCGGAGCGGTGCTTGAGAAGAAGTGCCCAGCGGAGCGGTGCTTGAGAAGAAGGGCCCAGCGGAGCGGTGCTTGAGAAGAAGGGCCCAGCGGAGCGGTGCTTGAGACGGCGGGGCCCAGCGGAGCGGTGCTTGAGACGGCGGGGCCCAGCGGAGCGGTGCTTGAGAAGAAGGGCCCAGCGGAGCGGTGCTTGAGAAGAAGGGCCCAGCGGAGCGGTGCTTGAGACGGAGGGGCCCAGCGGAGCGGTGCTTGAGAAGAAGGGCCCAGCGGAGCGGTGCTTGGAACGGCGGGGCCCAGCGGAGCGGTGCTTGAGACGGCGGGGCCCAGCGGAGCGGTGCTTGAGAAGAAGGGCCCAGCGGAGCGGTGCTTGAGAAGAAGGGCCCAGCGGAGCGGTGCTTGAGACGGCGGGGCCCAGCGGAGCGGTGCTTGAGAAGAAGGGCCCAGCGGAGCGATGCTTGAGACGGCGGGCCCAGCGGAGCGGTGCTTGAGAAGAAGGGCCCAGCGGAGCGGTGCTTGAGACGGCGGGGCCCAGCGGAGCGGTGCTTGAGACGGCGGGGCCCAGCGGAGCGGTGCTTGAGAAGAAGGGCCCAGCAGAGCGGAGCTTGGAACGGCGGGCCCAGCGGAGCGGTGCTTGAGAAGAAGGGCCCAGCGGAGCGGTGCTTGAGAAGAAGGGCCCAGCGGAGCGGTGCTTGAGACGGCGGGGCCCAGCGGAGCGGTGCTTGAGAAGAAGGGCCCAGCGGAGCGGTGCTTGAGACGGCGGGGCCCAGCAGAGCGGTGCTTGAGACGGCGGGGCCCTGTTCAGCGGTGCTCTTCTCCACGGCGGGCCCTGTTCAGCGGTGCCTATCTCCACGGCGGGGCCCTGTTCAGCGGTGCTCTTCTCCACCGCGGGCCCTGTTCAGCGGTGCCTATCTCCACGGTGGGGCCCTGTTCAGCGGTGCACTTCTCCACCTCGGGCCCTGTTCAGCGGTGCCTATCTCCACGGCGGGGCCCTGTTCAGCGGTGCTCTTCTCCACCACGGGCCCTGTTCAGCGGTGCCTATCTCCACGGCGGGGCCCTGTTCAGCGGTGCTCTTCTGCACCGCGGGCCCTGTTCAGCGGTGCTCTTCTCCACGGCGGGGCCCTGTTCAGCGGTGCTCTTCTGCACCGCGGGCCCTGTTCAGCGGTGCCTATCTCCACGGCGGGGCCCTGTTCAGCGGTGCTCTTCTGCACCGCGGGCCCTGTTCAGCGGTGCTCTTCTCCACGGCGGGGCCCTGTTCAGCGGTGCTCTTCTGCACCGCGGGCCCTGTTCAGCGGTGCCTATCTCCACGGCGGGGCCCTGTTCAGCGGTGCTCTTCTGCACCGCGGGCCCTGTTCAGCGGTGCCTATCTCCACGGCGGGGCCCTGTTCAGCGGTGCTCATCCAGCAGGTCAAGGGAGCCAGACCTGGCCTCGACTCCCTGCTCAGTCGCCCTCGGACCGTGACGTTTCTGGACCCTTCGGGGACGGACTCCTGGCCTCCTTAGTGTCCTCCTTCCCAGCTGGGATGTGGCATGTGGGGTCCACCTTCTCCGCGCTCCTGCTGCCCTTCCGCTCCTTTGATGGGGCTCTCGGGCCCTTGCCTCCCCCAGATGGTGTGGGTGGTGAAGTGGCCGCACATTGCTCCTTGGGGGCAGCCCTGTCGGTCCTCGCACGGCGGTCCTTGGTTTTGCGGGTCCTCTTGCCGGGGGGGGGGCTGGACGTGTCCTTGCTGCAGCTCGATGTGTCACTGCTGGCAAAGGGTGGGCTCCAGAACCCAGGCACAACAGTGACACCCGAAGCTGGGCTGGTGGTGGCTGCGGTGCTCTTGGGACTCTTTGAAGATGGATGGGGGAGGTCATCGGGGGGAAAGAGGTTAAGGTTAGCCAGGAAAAGTTTTTTAGGGCCAAGGTAAAGGGTAGGAGAAGTGGAGATGGAAGTGGAGGTAGAGGAGGTGGTTGTAGGAGAGTCAGGTGTGCTGTCATTGGGTGAAGGTGCTGGTGCTGTAGGCTGTCGTGAGGTGGATGGCTGTTGGGTGGGTGGCTGCCTGCGTTTGTGTGTCTTGGAAGAGGGGGTGACAGACACAGTGGGAGAGGACACAGGGGACGTGTACATGGCAGTGGGGGTGGTGACTGCACGAGTGTGGACTGTACTGGAGGGTGAGGTGGTGATGGAAGCACTGGCTGATGTTGGGGTGCATGCAGGTGTGAGTGTAGACATCACAGGGAGGGAGGAGGGAGACGAGGAGGAGGGGGACACAGGGGTGGCAGTGGCTGTTGGCATGTCTGCATCTGGGTGTTGCTCGGGTGAGTGTTTGCGGGATCTGTGGTGCTTGTGTTTGGATGAGCTGCTCTTGGGTGTTGAGGTGTGTGCAGGCTGGTCTGATGGTGTGGATGGGATAGGCTGAGGAACAGGAGACAGAGACAGGCTGGAGGCAGTCAGAAGAGGGAGGCTGGAAACAGGGACAATGGCTGCCGTCAGTGCTGAGGCCAGAGCAGTGAACGCTCGTTGATGGGCAGCCTGACCCGAATGAATGCCCTCCAGGTACGCATTGCTCTGTTGCACCTCCCTCTGCACACCCTGGATGGCATTCAAAAGGGTCGTCTGCCCAACAATGAGCGTCCTTACCAGGTCAATGAGCTCCGCACTGAGGGCAGCAGGGGCAACAGGGGCAGGGGCTGAGGTGCCTGGGGCGAAGGAGACGCGCGCCTTCCTGGGCGAACCGGCACGGAGCGAAGACTGAGGAGCTGCTGGGAGGGCGGGGCTGGTGCGCTGGGTGGCGGCTGTACCTGTAGAGGCGGGGGGCACGGATGTTGCCGCCACCCCTAGGGAGCTCCCATCCGAGGACGTGACGCTTTCGCTGCTCTCACCAGCGGTCCCCGTCGTGGTGCTCCCCTCGCCCTCCGGATCACTGGTGCCCTCGGTGTCTGTTCCTGGGCCCACCGGGGCCTTGTGTCCTGCAGCTCCCTCGTGCTCCGATGCCATATCTCCTCCGCCTGATGATGCTAATGCACACATGCACAAGAAGATGAAGAGAAAGGGTGGGGGGAGAAAAAAGAAGACCAGGTTGAGTGCATGCAATGTCAACACCGTTGGCGGAGAGGACAGACACAGGTGCCTAATGCACTAAGCCGCGCATTCGGGGTACACTACTCAGTACTACTGACTAAGACAACAGGCCAAGAGACGTCAAACGCGCACATGGGAGATGCTGGACCTTCAATGGCTGTACTTGTCACCCTACAGAGGTGGGGGCCGAGGGCACAGGGCCATGCCTAAGGGAGAGGACTACACTACAGAAAGCGCCCTGGCCTAATGTCACCCACAGCCCTCCTCCCCCACCCAGACGCCTCCACTGCGCAGAAAGATAGGAGAATGTGCTGATACTCACCCCCTTGTGTCTGCTGTGATGTCTTAAAGCGCCCATCCAATTCAGGGTAGGCCACCGCCAGGATCCGGGACATCAGGGGGGTCATGGTGCGACTGGCACCCCTCCTAGGTTGGGAGGCCATCCCCAGCAGTGTTTCTGCGGTCTTCCTTGTTCCGCGGCGGATGTCCTCCCACCTCTTGCGGCAGTGGGTGCCCCGTCTGTTGTGGACCCCCAAGGTCCGGACTTCCTTGGCGATGGCACGCCAAATCTCGATCTTCTGATGGGCGCTGACCTATTAGACATGTACAGGGTGGAAAGGAGGAAATCATCAATGACCTGCATGTTAGATGTAATTGGCCCCCACCCACCCACTTTGCCATATGGCACATGCTCTCATCTGTCGGGCGTTGCACTCCTCATTCGCCCCCCACCCCACCAACTTACATCCACCCCAATCCACACAGGCATAGCCCATTCCATTAGCACCCGGTGTACTCACTTGTTGGTCTGGAGGACCGTAGAGTAGCGCATACTGGGGGAGGACCCCATCCACGAGCTTCTCCAACTCTTCAGACGTGAAGGCAGGGGCCCTTTCCCCAGGCGCAGCAGCCATTGTATCTTCCAGACCGAGGTCACAGCAGCACTTGCAGTATAGGTCCTCTCCTGTGGATGATCAGGTCTCGAGTGATTAAGCAGATAGAAAATGGCGGTCACGCCCGCGGCGGTGCGTACCGCGGCGGTGCGTACCGCGACCGCCGGCGCACTTCGTCATTGGCTCCTGAAACCCATAGGCTTCAATGTTAACCAATGCGGCTTTGCGCCGCGGTCTGCGACCGCCTACCGCCACGGTGTGCCCCGCCAGCGCATTGACCTCACATCCCATTGTCCCACTTCACAGGTCAGGCAGCCGCCATTTCAAGGGCCCACATGGCTTAATTTTGACTGCGACACACAGGCCTAGGCCTTGCATTGCCACACATACACGCCTTTCAACCCATTGCCATTCTTTAACTGTGCAAGCTGTCTGTACGTACCTGTGTTTTGGCTGACTCTGTGCTCCATGTTGTCCTTCCTAGGCACCGTCCGCTGGGACTTGCGATGAGAAGGAGGAATCCCCGCGTGTACCGACCGCTGGTGGACCTGTCGACAATGGAAGAACGCCATATAATACTTCGATACAGACTTGACCGTGCCACTATCCATGAACTGTGTGCCCAGCTGGAGCCAGCCCTGATGTCCCCCATCCGCCAACCCACAGGGATTCCCCCTCTGGTGCAGGTTTTGTCAGTCCTCCATTTTTTGGCCAGTGGGTCATTCCAGACCACAGTGGCCATGTCATCTGGAATGTCTCAGCCTATGTTTTCTAAGATTTTGAGCAGAGTGTTGTCTGCCCTGATGAAACTCATGCGGAGCTACATCATTTTCCCCGAGGAGGGTGACTTGCCTACAGTGAAGGGTGATTTCTATGCCCTTGGACACATCCCCAACATCATTGGTGCCATTGATGGGACCCATGTGGCTTTGGTACCCCCAAAAGACGATGAGCAGGTGTTCCGAAACAGAAAAAATTATCATTCGATGAATGTCCAGGTGGTCTGTTTGGCTGACCAGTACATCTCCCATGTAAATGCCAAGTTCCCAGGGTCAGTGCATGACGCGTATGTGATGCGAAATAGCAGCATCCCCTATGTGATGGAGCAGCTACAGAGACAACGTGTGTGGCTAATAGGTGACTCTGGTTACCCCAACCTGCCGTGGCTACTGACCCCAGTAAGGAATCCCCGGACAAGGGCAGAGGAACGCTACAATGAGGCCCATGGGCGTACTAGGAGGGTGATTGAGCGAACCTTTGGCCTCCTGAAGGCCAGGTTTAGGTGCCTGCATATGACTGGTGGATCCCTAATGTACTCACCAAAGAAGGTGTGCCATATCATCGTGGCCTGCTGTATGCTTCACAACCTGGCTTTGCGACGCCAGGTGCCTTTCCTGCAGGAGGATGGTCCAGATGGTGGTGTTGTAGAAGCCGTGGAGCCTGTGGAGAGTGAAGAGGAGGAAGACTCAGAGGACGACACAGACAATAGGGATAGAGTGATACAACAGTATTTCCAGTGACACCCAGGTAAGAATCACCCACGCCATTTCCCAATTGCTTCTAGCCTCCTGCATCTGTACTTTCTGTAGTTCCCCACAGATGTTTTTCAGTAATTTTTGCCTTTCCCTTCCCTTCTCAGTGCTGTCTGACTCAGTACCTGACTTCTGCTTGGTTCGCCCATGAAATACAGCGTATTGACATTGGTATGTTGTCATGACTAATTGACAGAACAGAAATTGAACAGTAATATGTAATACATTTGTTAATAAGACAGCATGACTCAAAACAGATTATTGTGCAAAATGTGATTTATTTACAGTGCTAGATATCGGTACATGTGATTCTAAGGGTGATGGGTGGGGGTGGAGGAATATCCATGGCAGAGTCCAGTTCTCAGTCTCACAGGTGCATTGTTCTTTTGCCTGGGGAAGGATGGAGCATAGGCAGTTCATGGTTGGACAGGGTGGCAATGTGGGACAGTGGGAAGAGTTCAGGGGGTATGTCCTGCTGGCGGGGGTCTTGACATCCTACTCTGTCTTTTTCTTTGGTCTCAGGCTCCTCTTACGGGGTGGTTGTTCTTCAGCAGGAGGTGGGGTTCTGGGGGGCTGTCGAGGTGTTGGGACCTCCTGTCCACTAGCGCCGGCGGAGGTGGTAGGCTGTTCCTGGTCCGGCCTAGTGACAGGGGCCCTGTGTGGTGCACCATGGTCCCGCAACGCGTCCTCTATCCTGTGGAGGGCCAGGACGATGGTCCCCATTGCGGTCCCGATGATTCTCAGCTCCTCCCTGAACCCCATGTAGCGTTCTTCCTGCTGTGCCTGGATCTCAGTGAACCTGGCCAGTACCGTCGCCATCGTTTCTTGGGAGTGGTGGTAGGCTGCCATGATGGTGGTGATGGCCTCTTGGAGAGTGGGTTCCCTTGGCTCTCCCCTCCCCCCCTGTTGCACAGCAGCCCTCCGAGCTGCCCGGTTTCCCCCGGCCTCTGTCCCCTGGCCGGTGTGCCCGCTCCCACTGCCCCCAGGTCCCTGTTGTTGTTGGGGTGTTGGGTTAGCCTGGGTGCCCTGTAGTGGCGGACACACCGCTGATTGAGCTGTCCTAGAGACAGAGGCATGGGCCCGCTGGGTGGGAGCTGTGCTGGTGTCGGCAGAGGGGGTCGGGTCTGGTGTGGCCTGTAGCTGCCTGAGGGGAACCGACTGCCCAGAGGTCCCCGATGGTCCGGGCTGGTCATCAGGTTCACTGTCGACAGAGCTGCTATCCTCAGTGTGGGCCTGTTCCGGTGGTGGGATGGACACTTCTGGACCCTCCTGGCTGGTGTGTTGTCGTTCGGGTCCTGCATGGGGTAAGAGAGTTTGGTTATTGTTTCTGTGTGTGCAATAGCATGCGTGTTATGGGTGCCCTTGTTCCCCAGTGCAGGCATTCCCTTGAGGGAGGTGTTGTGAGGGTATTTAGTGGGGGGGAGGGGTTAGTGCAGTGGTCATGCATAGGTGATGGGTGCCCATGATTTGTGTTGGCATGCAGGAGTTGGTGTTGGGATGGGTGGGTTGTGCTGGTGAGACATTGTCAGGGAGGATATGTGCTGGGGGGTTGGGGATGAGGGTGGGGGTGTGGGTTGGCATGCTGGTGGGGTGGGGGGGATATAGTAGTTGAGATGGGACTTACCAGAGTCCATTCCTCCGGCTACTCCAGCGAGGCCCTGAGGATGCAGGATGGTCAAGACCTCTTGCTCCCACGATGTAAATTCGGGAGGGGTGGGTGGGGGTCCGCCGCCAGTCTTCTGGACCGCGATGTTGTGCCTGGAGACCATCGATCGGACCTTCCCCCGTAGGTCGTTCCATCTTTTGCGGATGTCCTCCCTATTCCTGGGATGCTGTCCCACCGCGTTGACCCTGTCCACGATCCGCTGCCATAGCTTCGCCTTCCTGGCTATACTGGTGTGCTGCACCTGCGAGCCGAAGAGCTGGGGTTCCACTCTTAGGATTTCCTCCACCATGACCCGGAGTTCTTGGTCCGAAAAGCGTGGGTGCCTTTGGGGTGCCATGGGGTGGTGTGGGTGAGGTGTGGGGTGGTGTATGTGATGATGAGTATGTTGGTGTGTGGTCCTTTGTGCTACTATGTGGTGTGTGTGATGGTGTAGTGTGCCTCAGTGTGTCTTGCTAGGGATTGTCTGCTGTGTCTCTCTCTCCTTCTCTCAGTAATTCTGGTCGCAGGGGTTTGTGGGTGATGTGGGTGTGTGTTTTATAGTTGGTTGATTGTGTGGGAGTGGTGTGTGTATGTGTATCAGGTGTGTGTATTTCAAATTGTCCAATGTGGCTGTGTTTTGGTGATGTGTGTGTATTCTGACCGCGGCGGTGTGTACCGCCAATGGAATACCGCGTTTGAATGACCGCCGTGTGGATTCGTGGGTCGTAATGGCATGGGCGTATTTCTGTTGGTGTGACGGTGGAGGTTTGGTCATCTCCAGTTTATCGCTGCCCGCCGATGTGGCGGGCTGCAGTGGAGGACGGATTTTTGGAGGTTTGGCCGTTGTGGGTCAGAATGACCGTGGCGGTTGACCGCGGCCGCGGCGGTGTTATGGCGGTCTTATGACCGGCGGTAAGGGCATTTTACCGCCGAGGTCAGAATCACCCCCATAGTCTCTTCTCCTTGAGAGCTGTGACTTACACATTCACAGGCCCATCTCTCACAAGATGTGCATAACAAATGGGACAGCATGCTGGGAAGCTCTATCCTTTGCCTTTGCATGTCAGGAAGACAGGCTAAAGCACAGCAGTCTGGAAATACAACATAGACAGGAGAGGGGTGAAAAGGTAAACAGCAGGGAGTTTGTGAGTAAGAGATACTGAAATTCCTCAAGACAAGAGGGGCAGAAACCTTTGAGATTGAGCTACAGTTAAATTGGGGAGGCATAATGGGCAACCATCCTGCTACGACAAACAATTTGGCACACTTTGGAGAATGGGGCAAGGAGAAACTGAGCTGAATAGTATGACAGACCATGGAATGTCTGCACCAATAATGACAAAGGCACAAAGTGATGTGAATGACATGAGTCTCTGGGTTTTGGTGACTCAAGTGGAAGTACAGAGAGGACAGCCTCAACAGGGACTGTCCTACAGAAGAAAGATTGTTGCCTGCGGATCAGAATCTCAACAGCCCTAGTCTCAAGAATAAAGTGTTAGTGTGGCCCTCTGGCAACCAGCAGCACAAATTCAGATCTTTCATGTATCCTTTCATAAACACCTAGAGGCCTATTCAAAAACTGTATTTTGTAGTATGTTTAGTAGTATTACAATAGTACAATTAACATACTACAAAATGGTATTCACAAACCTCCTTGATGAGGGTCCACATACATTTCGCCTACCTTTTTCTGTGAGGAGATCTCTGCCCAGACTGCAGAATCTCCTCATTCATAAGTATATGTTTTAGTTGTAAAAGTGAGAGAAACAGAGGGGAGTATTTGGAAAATGGGCAACACTTGACTAAAGTGGCAGGGTGCTGGGACAGGAAAGAAGAGATTAAGGGAGGATTAGAGAGTGCTTTAGGGAGGTACATGAACCCTCCCTCAAAGAATAAGCCCACTGCTATTCACAAACTAAACTACTGTTGTTACTACTGCCAAGAAAGACCCACAACAGTAGTAAATATACTCCAGCTCAGAGCTGGAGTAAGTCCAGCACCACCCATGGCCACTCACAGATACTGCAGCACCCTCCCATAGAAAATAATGGATTTAGGGATTTAAAATAAAACCCCATAGGAATTAATGTTAAAATAAATTTAAACTTAAAAAGTAGTATTAATTTTTAATAAAATACAATTACACTACTTTTGATTCTATACATCACTTTTAATAATGTTTTCATACATAACAATTTTTTTGTAATTTAGGTGGTACTTTTTTATAATGTAAACTTCAGAAATATAATTGTAATTTAATGTAATATATTCAAATAATATTTTACAGTTGAATCAAGTTATTAATATTGTGCCTTTTTATTTTCGCCTACTATTAAAATAAATATATACAATTATTTAGCATTAGCATTTTACATTAAAATATTTGTCTCCTTTTTAAAAGTTTGATGAACTTTTACATTTTTCCCTATAATTTGGCATATGGAGATCTCTGACCCAGTGGCGGAGACTTCAGTCTCCATGTGATAAGTGACTAGTAGTACCTTTAAAGCAGTAACTCATTTTTACATAAATATTAAATTAATTTAAATATATTTAAAGGTATTTTTAAAAATGCCACCTGGAGTAAAATGTTTGTATTTTCTTACAATGTAACCTTTACAAAACATTATGTATATCATTGATATTCATTTTAAAAAAAATTAAAACTAAGGCGTTTTTAAAAATGCTTATATTTTATCTTTAAATAGTGGTTAGTTAAAAAAAGGTATAATTTGTGTAATATTCCATTTAATTTATATATTTTCTTAAAAGTCAAAATAAGTAAATTTAATTTAACATTATTTCCGTAGGGTTCTATTTTAAAACCCTATCTCCATTATTTTCAATTGGAGGGATTTGCAGTATCAGTAGTTGGCTATTTCTGGTGATGGACTTTCACTACTCATTTTTGGCTTCAGTAACTTTACGCTCATGAATTTGACTTGAGGTCCTGTTTTAGGGCATGGAGACATGCATGTCTACACGTTTGAGTAACTTTACACTTGTAAATGCTAAATATCCAGAAGTAGTAGAGTTAGTCAAAGTGTGAGAGTAAACATACATGTGTAGATTTACTCACATGTTAGTTTAACTTTGTAAATGAGACTATTCAAATCGTGTCTCTCTCTCTTCAGAAATTCAATCATAAATCATCAAATGTAGCAATGCCTGTTTAGCTACAAGATTGGAGTTTTATTTACCTGCAAATTCAACAAAAAAATATCACTGCAATTATCCCACTAAGTCAAACCTTGTGATTCCAATCAATTTTGAAAAAGAGTGCTCAGTTGTAGTGTAATCACATCGAAAGGGTGACATGTAAAATGAGAAGTGGCCTAAAAGGAAAGAGGGAACTATGCCTTTAACAACCACTACACTTCTATTGAGAACTATTGTATATTTTGACTAAACATCCTTAACACAAAATAAACACCCAGAATGGTATCTATAAATAGACACAAATTTCTAATCCTTTAGGTAATCATGTACTAAGTGGCCACGGAAATGAAAAGAGGGGAAACAGTACAATTCATTCTTTTAACAAGCATTGGCAAAGGCAATTGGTCGTGCCTTTTAAAAGCTATGCAGATCTCCTTGCTTTGCAAATGTTTTTTGATAATGTTGTTCTACGATGATAGGTACTTGCGTCATAATGCTATGACAGTCCAGTACGATGACATATACGCATCTGTGCATTGGCGTGCATACATGTGCATGCAGAATGGCACAGCTACCTTTTGTTTTTATTTACTTAATGTCCCAAATGGCTGACACCTACGTTGAACCAATAAATAACAAAAATGTACTTGAAAGCACAACTTAAGAATGGAGTGGCTTGGCAACTAGTTGCAGCTGCAAGTCCCTTGGAAAAAAGGGATGTGAACTGGAGTGGTGTGCGAGCAATGGATGAACAGAGGTGGGGTGAAATAGGGAATTGGTGGGGTAAGGGAGCATGACAGAGCAGGGTGGGTAATAGCGAGAAAGTGAAGACAAAGGGGTGGGGGGATGGCATGGAGGAAGCACTGGAATAGCTGTGGCAGGTAGGGAGGAGACAACACAGAGAGTACTTGGGGATTTTGAGAGAGGCAGCAGAGCACAAGGGAGACGGCAAAAAAACACATGCGCTCTTATGGAGTGCCAAAAGAGAAAGAAAAGTATTTCTCTGTATAGAAGCATTGGAAGGACACAAGCCATTCAATCAGAAATTGAATAGAAGAAGCACTCGAGAGGCAGGACAAATAAAGAATAGGGAGAAAAGACTGAGTGAGAAGCAGGAAAATGATAAGAAAGCCACCCAAACAAGAGTGAGGGGCTGACCCAAAGCCAATTACATATTTTTATGTGTTCAAGGTAATAGATATTTGACAATAGGTGAGAGCTAAAAAAATCTTGTGCTTTAATAGGATTAATTGAAACTAACATGCAAACAGGGAACCTTAGAATTTAAATGCATGGAGCTAACAGGAAATCATGAGGAGGGTTGGTTGTTGACATAGCACCGTGTTCTACCTATAGAGCTTGCTCGGCTTGCTCAGGCCAGTAATGAACTCTGTAGACTCATATTTCGGAAATTGTCTACAAATGCCGGGACTGTGCTTCTCTTTGAAGAGAGCCATCTATTTTTTGATCAAATCTTTTGCAGGTTTGGTGCGAAACAGAGAGCAACATGTAAAAATGGGTGCTTCGGTGCTTCCTTCACATCTAACACTTTCCTATTAGACATGTTCTCTGCAGGCTGGAGTGCTCTTTTTAAGCATTTCCCCGTTTTCGTCACCTGATCAACCTACAGCAATAACCTTTTGACCTGTAACTGTTTTAATCATAGTGTTTTAGTGGTGATGGGTGCAGGTCTTTTTAGGTCTCGGTTTGCAAAAGACCTATTGTCAGCTAAATATAGGCTTGAGGTAAGCACATGGCTTACTATTGGTTGGCTTTATTGTAATTCTCATTTGCTTACTTTTTATTCAGTAGTTTGCTTGGCCTTTCCTCCTTTCGTTTGCTCTGCCTTGAATTGTAGCCTCATTGCTTTTGTCCTTCCACTACTTACTTTTCAGACGCTCCATTTTCTCTCTGGTGAATTACTCTATGAGAATGCACGTGTTTTCCAGGTTCCCCTCATATACCACTCCCCCTCACCACCACGCTAAGGGCCAGATGTAGGTAAGTATAGTTTTGCGACTAGCAATAGTCAAGTCAAAGCGACTCGCAAATTGCAACTCGCAAAACCAAATGCAGAAAGGTGTCTCAGACACCTTCTGCGACTCGCTATGGGGTCGCAAAGACCCACCTCATTAATATTAATGAGGTGGGTCGCAATTTGCGACCCCATAACGAGTCTGGGCACTCACGGGGATGGTGACCTGCTGGGGACAGCAGACCACCATGTCTGTGACCAGTGCTTTAAATGGAAAAATAGAAGTGCAGGTACTCTGTACCAGAGTACCTGCTTGTTTCTGAGAAGTGCCGGTACTCTCCAATTAAAAGTATTACGTTTTTCTTGAGATATGCCGGTACTCTACCTCTCAAAATAAAAAAGTGCCGGTACTCAGTACCGGAGAGTACCGGCCCATTTAAAGCACTGTCCGTGACTGCTTTTAAATAAAGCAGGTTTTTTTTTCCCAAAGTGTAGCCCGTTTTCCTTAAAGGAAAACGAGCTGCACTTAGAAAAAAAAACAGAAACCTTTTGTTTCGGATTTTTTCAGGGCAGGTAGTGGTCCCTTGGACCACTGCCTGCTCTGAAATTTTTTTTTTTTTACCAGACACAAAGGGGAACGGGTTCCCGTTTGCGCCTGGGTTACCATCCACTTCAAGTGGATGGTAACTGCGCTTTCATTTGCGACCGCAATCGCGGTCGCAAATGAAAATACATAGCATTGCGAGTCGCAAATAGGAAGGGAACACCCCTCCCTATTTGCGAGTCGGAAAGGCATTTTGTGAGTCGGTTCCGACTCGCAAAATGCATTTCTACATAGCAAAGAGGCTTTTGCGACTCGCAAACGGTGTTTTTCGCCGTTTGCGAGTCGCAAAACCCTTGCTACACCTGGCCCTATGTGTTGCTCTCGTTTGCCCGTGCGCTCCTCCCCCTGCCCTCCTCCATGTTGCACTCACCCGTGGATGCTTCTCCCACTATGTTGCTTTCTCGCTTTTATGCTTTTCCCTCAAATGTTGTTTACTTTTTCCACCCTCCTGCTTGCCTATGCTGCCCACTCCCATGCATCCCACTGAGTGTTGCTACCCCCATGCCCCATCTGCAGTCTTTTTTAATGTATTATCAATTTATTTCCATTCTGCATTGAACTGCACTTCAAGGTTTTAGAGGAAAATTAGATAGTGGTGGGCACCTTTATCACTCCTGTTCCTAGACATTTTGATCTGGCTTAGTTGGATTCCTGAGTGCTAAGGGCTTGGCTCTTTCATTAACATAGAGCCCGCCCTTTATGTTTTTTTTTTTAAATAAATCTGCCAGCCTGTGTACTTACAATCTAATACAGCTGGGAGCCGTCATACTACTTTGTGAAGAAGTGTTTGCAAAAATCTTATGTGTCCACTTAGCGGGTCATTCCGACCCTGGCGGTCGGTGGCCGCCAGGGCCACCGACCACGGGAGCACCGCCAACAGGCTGGCGGTGCTCCTACGAGCATTCTGACCGCGGCGGTTTAGCCGCGGTCAGACGCGGAAAGCCAGCGGTCTCCCGCTGACTTTCCGCCGCTCGTAGGAATCCTCCATGGCTGCGGAGCGCGCTCCGCAGCCATGGAGGATTCCGACTCCCCCTCCCGCCATCCAGTTCCTGGCGGTTCTCCCGCCGGGAACCGGATGGCGGGAGGGGGAGTCGCGGGGCCCCTGGGGGCCCCTGCCGTGCCCATGCCTATGGCATGGGCACGGCAGGGGCCCCCGTAAGAGGGCCCCTAAAAGTATTTCAGTGTCTGCAAAGCAGACACTGAAATACGCGACGGGTGCAACTGCACCCGTCGCACCTTCCCACTCCGCCGGCTCTATTACGAGCCGGCGTCATCGTGGGAAGGGAGTTTTCCCCTGGGCTGGCGGGCGGTCTTGCGAAGACCGCCCGCCAGCCCAGGGGAAAACTCGGAATACCCTCCGCGGTCTTTCGACCGCGGAGCGGTATTTCGGAGGGGGGAAGTCTGGCGGGCGGCCTCCGCCGCCCGTCAGACTCAGAATGAGGGCCTTAGTCTCCTTGTTCTGCTAAGTGCTATCGTTAAGAAACAAATGGCAATGCTTGTATTCTAGTCTGCGCATGTGTGACGTTTTTTTCTTCAGTCTACAAATTTGTTGTCAACCTAGCAAGATAATATTTACTTCAATAAAATCCAACCATACTGGATAAGTTGTGCCTCATCCTTTCAGCAAGTCTACCTTTTGTGGACTTTTTCGATGCACAATGGGAAATGTATGCACAATTTTTCTTTGCAAGTTTCTCAGCAAGTTTACTTTAAGCAGAAAACAGAGTCATAGATCTCACAAAGGGGGGCGTCGCTGATGCCATATCCCATTAATGAGAGCTGTGCACAAGTCTGGAAGATTTTCTATACTTTCAAATATTGTGACCATTCTTTTAAAGATACTCATGTTTTTCACCTTTTCCACTGCCCATTGTCTCCACCTGCTGATTAGAATAACGTTTAAGCCTAAAACGTTAGATTTAAATTTACATTGGATGGTTATACGTGTTAACCCACTTGGGGTAGTAAAGATTTACTTTTCCTAAGTTCGTGTCTAGTAAATACGCATTATTTTTAAAATTATTCTGTTTGGATGTTAACTTTTTTTAGCTGTTTGAAGTACTTTATGCCGTTTTGCATTGCGATCATGTGTGCAAGGTTTGGCCCTAAAATGTGTGATATCAAACAGTGAGCCAGTGGGTATTTGAGATAGACTAGGGTCATCTCTATACATAAACAAATGCGAGTAGTAATTGAGTATAGCATTGTAACTGCTCATATTCCTTTGGAGAGTATCGCAAAGCATGGTAAAGAATGCACATTGTGTTACTCTGATTAAATGCTTTCTAATGTTTTTGAAATTCGACATTAATTGTATGTATAATATATCATCAGAATTTCTCATAACAGGTTTAATTCGTTCCTAGTTTCAACGTCCTTCTAGATCAGTGCTTTGCAACACCAACTATGATCGTCACATCTGTAGCAGAGGACAGACACCAATTTTTAACAGGGTACTGCAATATTTTATTATTTTTTTAATGCTGAGATTTTATGTATTTGAGCAAATCGGTGTTGAATGGAATATAATGATAACATTTTATAGTGAAAGTGTTGATAAAAGTTTGGAATGGTGTCAATCAATGTTTTCTCTCTGAAGCAAAAATATTTTGCAAACATATTTCTACATCATTTACCCTGGCAGAATTTTCCACAGAGGGGACATTTACAGTGTAAACCTTGCTATTAGAATACTCTTTGTAGTGCAGTACACTTATAGATTTTCTAGCTGTAATGCTGGGATTCGTTATGACTTCAATAAACATCTAAAATATACTCCAAACCTTGCAGTAATCCTATGGCCCCTCATTACGACCCTGATGGTCTTAAGACCGCCAGGGCTGGGTGGCGGTCGTACCGCCACCAATGTGGCAGTCTGACAGCCACATTACGACCGTGGTGGTCGCACCACAGTCAGACCACCAGCACTGCCACTTCTCTTCCACTGGAGAGGCTGGCGGTCCTAATCCACCAGGGCAGCGCTACAAGCAGCACCACCCTTGGGTTTACGAGTCCCTTCTCAGCTGGTGATTACATGGCAGTAGCACCGCCATGTAAAGGCTAGTGGAGATGGGGTGCAGGGGGGAGACTGGGTGCGGGGGCATGGGCAGTGCAGGGGTCCCCATGGCCATCCCAGGCATGCAAAGAAGACAGTGAAAAGCCCAATGGGTGCTGGTGCACCCTACGCACTGCTCTATTATGAGCTGGCATCAATGTTGTGGGCTGTTACCCAGTGGGCCAGGGGGAAACTCTTAATAGGGGCCGCTGGAAGGGAACCACACTGGCGGTAACCTGACCGTGAGACATCAGCGGACGGTGTTTTTCATCCGCCGAAGTCGTAATGAGGGGTATGGTGTTGAATTCTGACTTTTACAAGCTGGACTTTGCAAATCGTCTGTGGGTCTTCATCCAGTTTCCTAAAATACTTTTTGCTGGATAGTATACTCTAATGTATGTTTCACGCAATATGATACATTAAAGGGTCAACTCTCAAGTGTGACAACGGCATGAAACAGAAAGAAGACCCAACCAAGCAGCACAACAGCGAATTTAAGGGGATGTTACAAACAATCCTGGATAACACCATGGAACAAATGTGGTACCTGATACCAGAGAGTGTTGTTTCTACACTCTCCCAAAAAACACAAAGAAGGAAATGCTGGGCACCCAATTATCTCTTGTACAGGAACTCTGACTGGAATGATATTTGGCTGGAGCAGTAAAAGTAAGAAGTGCTTAAAGTCATGTCTGTATCGTCATCTTTAGATCCAGGAGCATGCAAATGAATAGACCACACATGGAGCTCTGAAAAAGATGTATTTATTCTTCAGCATACTATTGCGCTCTCTACACATTGCATCATAACTTTCATAGCCACAACTTAGAGTCCACCCAGGACCACAAGGGTCCTAGCGCGCAAGGTATCAAAAGGTATATTTTTTTGATGCTTGACATTGAGTGGAAAAAAGAAACTCCTTGAATTGTTTGTCATTGAAATGCGGGCAATTATCAGTTTTAAGAATAGCGGGGATGCCCCATGGTGCAAAGCTGTCATCAGGCTGCTCCATGCCTTTATCATGGGTTGTTGTTGATAAGTCTTCTACCAAAGGAAAATGCAAGTATTCATCACTGACTACCGTTAGAGGATGACTATTTCCTAGAGGCCCAAAGAAATTAACTGTAACTCTTTCCCAGGCATGCACACCTTTGAGGATAAGCAGTTGCAAATGTGGCATGCTTTTTTCTCTTTCTCAACTTGTTCATCTAGGCGAGGAAACCACACTCAGGGCCTGATTATGACCCTGGCGGACGGCGGAGGCCGTCCGCCAAGGTACCGCCGCTAAATGACCGCCGCGGCGGCCATTTAGACATTTCCTCTGGGCCGGCGGGCGCTCTCCAAAAGAGCACCCGCCGGCCCAGAGGAAATGCCCCTGCAACGAGGACGCCGGCTCAGAATTGAGCCGGCGGAGTTGCAGGGGTGCGACGGGTGCAGTTGCACCCGTCGCGTATTTCAGTGTCTGCTTAGCAGACACTGAAATACTTTGCGGGGCCCTCTTACGGGGGCCCCTGCCGTGCCCATGCCATTGGCATGGGCACGGCAGGGGCCCCCAGGGACCCCGCGGCACCCCCTACCGCCATCCTGTTCCTGGCGGGCGAACCGCCAGGAACAGGATGGCGGTAGGGGGTGTCAGAATCCCCCATGGCGGCGCAGCAAGCTGCGCCGCCATGGGGGATTCTAAGGGCAGCGGTAAACCGGCGGGAGACCGCCGGTTTACCCTTTCTGACCGCGGCCAAACCGCCGCGGTCAGAATGCCCTGCGGGGCACCGCCGGTCTGTCGGCGGTGCTCCCGCCGACCCTGGCCCCGGCGGTCTGAGACCGCCGGGGTTAGAATGAGGGCCTCAATCTCTTAGGGACCTTTTTCTGGATAAAATACCACAATGTCCTTCATGGGCTAGCTCAATGACTTGCTGTCTCAGGCTCTCAGTTATGACAATTCTCGAGTCTCCCAATATGATATGCTCTTGGGTGATGTATAACACATCCTGCACACTTTTTAATTTTTGGAATTCAACTGTATCAGCAAAAGATCGAATACTTTTCTTCCAAGATTGCACTGTAATGGGGTCTTTGAGGATAAAGATGTCTTTATCTGCTTTGGTAGCAGCAATATTATGTTCAATGGATAGAGCTGCGGGGTGCAGCACCTCACAATGAAGTTGAGATACTCCTCAGCTGCTTGGCGATTTAGTGAAAAGTAATCTGCGGGGTTTTTGTCTTTCCCTGGCTTGCGTACAATCGTGTAGTTATACTCTTGTAGTCACAACCCCCACCTCTTGATGGGAGGAGGCATTTTAGGTTTCCAAAGATAGTGAGCAACACCTGGTAGTCTGTGATGATAGTGAAACATTTCCCAAATAAAAACACATGAAAATATTTACAGGTCCACACTACAGCCAGACTCTCCTTCTCCAGGTAAAAGTAAGTATGTAGTGTTTCAGACAGTCTTCTGCTGGTGTAGGTGACAATGTGTTTCTGGGCATTCAGATAGCCATTGTGTTGACCCAAAGGACTCACAACTCCTATGATTTCAGCATGTAATGTGGAATCAAAATAGGTCATTTCAGTTTCAATCTCAATTGCATGTTTCATTTTCTTAAAACTGTGATCACATTCACGAGAACACAGGTATGGGACATTCTGCTTTGTTAAGTCTTTCAGTTGGGCACTCATAGTAGAAAAATCACAAATGTACCTTCAGCAATAACTGACCATACCTAAGAAGGATTGTAGCATGGTGACATCTTGTGGGGGTAGGTAAATGACAGTGCTTGCACTTTATCCTGCTCAGGAGTCATTCCACCATCAGACAATATGTACCCTAAGCATTTAAGTTTGGCTTTGTAAAACTCACATTTTGCTGCATTGAGAGTGAGACCTACATCAGCAAGTAATTGGCACGCTTGCATAAGAGTCTTGTCATACTCCTTTTGTGTTGTCACAAATACCAACATGTCATCACTGTAATTGTAAACAAGCGTAACAGGTTGAATAACTCAGTGAACAACATCCTGAAATTTCTGTGCAGCTGAAGATACTCCAAAACTCAGTCCATGTATCTGAAAAAAACAACATTAGTAAAAAAAAGTAGTAATGTTCCTTCAGTTCTATTCCAGCTCGAGTTGATGGTATCCTTTGTTCAGGTCAAGACGGAAGATGATTTTTGGTCCATTCAGCTGCATGATCATGTCCGCTATGCGGGGACCAGGATGTTTTTGATTGCTTTGTTGGCCCGGTACAAATCAACACAAATGCACACTGCACCGCCACTCTCCTTGCACACTGCACCACGACTATGGGTAAAACCCATGGCGTAGGATCAATGATGTCATCCTTTAATAGTGTTTCTAGTTCTTTCTCAACAGCTGTTTGTAAGTGAAAAGCAAATGCAGTGCAGTTAGGCAACAAAGAACATGTCCTAATTAATATGAAGTTGCACTTTCATCTTCTTGAGTCTTCCTATGCCATGAAACAATGACTGGAACTAACTCACAATTCCACCCTGAGCACAAATGTAGTTGAGTGATATCAGTCCTGTGTCAGCAGCAGTGACAAAGCTAAGTAGGCATGCACTAGATGAAGTTCCCTGAAGGACATGAATTGGCACTCGCTCTGATGTCATTTGTCGCAAGGTTGCTGTAAATTACCCTTTACTCCTTAATGGTTTAGAAGCAGCCTATGTGTATATCTACATGTTTGATGGAGTAAAGTGTGGCATAGGATAGAGGCTGTCAAGTCTTTCTACTGGCATGATGTTAATCAATGCACCACTGTTGATACTGAAGGTTATGGGGTGATCGTTCACCTTTAATGTAGGATAGTGTCCAAATGCATTTTGTTGCCTCATTTAGTGATTCTTTTTTACTTTTAATCTTCTATGCAAGCAGCTAATTTTGCATGTGCATGCCATTCCTTAGGTGATATCATCAATGCACATCTCTCTTTTTGCTAGTGCTTGATAATGAATTTGAAGAGCCTTTATATGATGAACTTGACAATAATCGGCTGTGCTTGGTTTCTACTTGTAGTAACTCATGGTGCCTTTTGGCCTTGTGAGTGTGGCGAGAATGCTTTAGATACCTTCTGCCGTCCATTTTCTCTTCTTGTGTGACACATTTGGTTTCTCTTTCGCTTTGCAGACCATTGTGAAGTGGCTTTCTGTCCCGCAGGCTGTGTATGTCTGTCCTATGGCTGGACATTTACCTTAATGGGGAAACGAAAACCCACATCGGAAGCATAACTTTTTATTCTCTGGAGAAATCAACTTGGGTGCATCTATTTTGTGCTTTTGCTTGCTTTTCATGTTCAACCCTGATTCATTAAATGCTGCTTCTGCTTCCATATCAGCAGCTTGCTGATCTCATTGTTCTCCTGCCCTTGCAGCCATTAGCATTTTCTCTAAACTCAGTGGCTCTCTCAACATGCGTCTTCTAAAGGAATCTGAAACGCAGCCATCAATTACTCTGATGCGCATGGCTTCTTCATTATTAAAGTTACAGAGCTTATGATGTTTGAGAAGTGCATCAAGTCTCTCAACAAATTCATCCATCGTTTCACTAGCTTGTTGTCGTGCTTGGTTGAAGATGTACCTCTCGTAGAAGACATTCAGCATCGGATTGAACTTGGTATCCAGCACTACTTTAATCTTTCAGTATGATGTTTCATCAGCTTGTGAAACTTTCTTTACCACTTCTTTCTTTCACTCTATCATTAGCAAGGTTTTTGAAGTATTTAAAAGTTTTCTTATCATCTCCTTCTTCTAGTGCATCTATGAAATCACCAAATGTTTTAATTCATGCAGCCCACCTGGCACTAATGCTCTGTTTCTTCTGTGTCAAACTATGTTGGTATTTTCAGGAATATAGCCACAGTATAGTTTGTGCTCCCTTCTACTGCCATTGCGAGTGTGTGCTGTTCAGTCAGCATTTGTTGCACAGAATGTCACCTACAACTACTATACGCATCAGCCTTGCGCGTGCACCTAGGTCGTCTTTTCCGATTCTAGGTTGTGTGGCGCTTTAATCACCTGTGGCAGTAAGTAAGTTTCTGTTTTCGTACTTGGTCATCGTTGCCTTTAGCATTTGCTTTGTATGGATGATGGCTCTGTGTTATGGTGCAGTGCAGTACCTCTCCTTTCAGCCTTACCAGCAAGTTTTGGCTGGCTTTTCGAATGTGCTGCTCTGCAGGGCCTTCAACTGCTTAGATGACTGTGTACAGGATGGAGTAGGGATTTGATTCCAGAAACCCCAATCACAAATGCACAAGCAGGTTGCTCCACCTTTGCAAACTCTCAGGGAGAGCAACTTTGTTTCCCCCATTCATTGCCAGTTGTAGCGTCTTTTCCGTCTTTCCTAATACGCCGGACGGAGCTCTGTAACAGATGTCATTTTTCTTCAACATACTATCGAGCTCTGCACGCATTGCATCATAACTTTCATGACCACATATTAACACCTCCCATCAGATTACGTAATTCCTGTTTAGAGTCCACCCAGGACTGAGAGGGGCCTAGCGCGCATGATATCAAAGACACTACAATGCCTTATCCTTGCCAATCTGATGGCCGATCCGGATGCTTTCCCTCTACCAAGGGGAATATTATTGAACACCATGGACATGGAGGCACTGCACACACATTCCACAAATGAATGAGATGAGGACTTATTATCCTGGTCTCTCAAAACCAACCCCTGACAATGTAGTCAAGTGCACAGATTTCACAGGGACACACTACTACATGTTTGAAAATAACATATATGTACAACAGACATGCACTGCTTTGAGAACATAGATGAGTCTGCAGTTCACAAACCAATTATTTACACAACTGAAGATTGAATTCTAATCAGGGCCGGACGGACAGACCTATTATTCCAGAAGATTTTCCTGGCAGGCTGGAGCCATTGGATGCTGGTTCTGAAAACCCAGGGCCGCTCCTGGTGCCTCTGTCACATTTTCCACATTCCCAAATGATAATTGCGGCAGGCACAGGGGTGTTCAAAAGAGATTTAAAGAGAAAGGGCGGCGAGAGATGGATAGAGCATGAACGGTCAGAAAGGGAGCAGAGAGAAGGAGAGAGAGAGAGAGAGAGGAAGAAAGATAGAGAGAGATAAAGAGAGAGAGAGAGAGAGAAAGTGGTTTATTCGAGAGAGGTAGAGCTGGCGAATAGTGGAGTGGGTCTGGTTTGAGCCTATTTGCAGGTCTACTTTTGTTTCCTGAGTCAGACCTTGCTTCTGATTGTGACTACATATCATTATGGTAGCAGTGGTAAATTGACATCATCCTGATTTGGGCTGCTGCGGAACACAACCTTAAACTGTTTCACAGCAGATTTGACAACTTTCACGCACATAGGGGGTCATTTTGACCTTGGCGGACGGCGGAGGCCGTCCGCCAAGGTACCGCCGCTGAATGACCGCACTGCGGTCAAAAGACCCCGGCGGCCATTCAGACATTTCCTCTGGGCCGGCAGGCGCTCTCCAAAAGAGCGCCCGCCGGCCCAGAGGAAATGCCCCTGCAACGAGGACGCCGGCTCAGAATTGAGCCGGCGTAGTTGCAGGGGTGCGACGGGTGCAGTTGCACCCGTCGCGTATTTCAGTGTCTGCTTAGCAGACACTGAAATACTTTGCGGGGCCCTCTTACGGGGACCCCTGCAGTGCCCATGCCATGGGCATGGGCACTGCAGGGGCCCCCAGGGGGCCCGCGGCACCCCCTACCGCCATCCTGTTCCTGCCGGGAGACCCGCCAGGAACAGGATGGCGGTAGGGGGTGTCAGAATCCCCATGGCTGCGGAGCGCGCTCCGCAGCCATGGAGGATTCACAAGGGCAGTGGTAAACCGGCGGGAGACCGCCGGTTTACCCTTTCTGGCCGCGGCTGAACCGCCGCGGTCAGAATGCCCTCGGGAGCACCGCCAGCCTGTTGGCGGTGCTCCCGTGGTCGGTGACCCTGGCGGTCACCGGCCGCCAGGGTCAGAATGACCCCCATAATGATTTCAAACTTGCCTACTTCCCAGAAGTGTTCATTTTCTAATCATTGCCACCACAATAAAGACAACAATTTACAGACCACGACATAACGCATACCAACGGACTGAAGTACCAAAGTGCACACAAATCATGTCAGTGTATCGCCGAAATATTTGATACCTAAGGATGTGTTCCTACACAAATAAGGTGCCACAATACAAAGCCTGATCCATTACAGATAAATATAGAGTAAACCTCTTCCCAGATCAGGGCCACTGGCTGTCAGTGAGGAGGTCGGTGTTGGCTTAATCTCCTGTCACCTTCTTTTGGTTGCAGCAAATACTGCTGAGTTTGTTCTTTTTTCCCTGTTCCTGCTGCATAATTGTTTTGATAATCTTACGGTGAAATATGACATCCTTTGTATTGTATTATAGGGTAATGTTGGTTTCCTGTAGTGCTTATTGCTCTCACAAGATCACAAAACATTTCGATTTGTCTTGAGTTTTGGACCTTTTATGGAAAATGTACATGCTATTATGACAGATGCTTATTCTGGTGGCTAGCTGGAGAAAAAAGCCTCTAAGGGCCAGATGTATCATTTAACCCTTTTGCGATTCGATAATAGCGATTTTTAAGAAATCGCTATTTCTGAGTCGCAAAATGGTATGTATCATATTTGCGATTCGGTAATAGCGATTTCTTAAAAATCGCAAATGCTATTACCAAAGCTCAATTGCGATACAGACCCCATTCGCACCTATGGGCCTGTAGGCCCATATTTGTGAATTTGTTGCATTTCCCAAATTGCAAATTCCTAACTGGAATTCACAATTTGGGAAATGAAAACCACTGGGTGCTGGGGGCCTAATTTAGGACATGTAAGGTGCTCACATGCCAAAGGGGCATGAGTGTGTTACATGTCAATTTTAAAAATGCATTTTTTATGTATTTTTACATTTTGCACATGGTTACCACCAAGTTTTACTTGGTGGTAATTGCGATTCCTTAATGCCCAATTCACATTAAGGAAAAGCTTGATATGTGTGCTTAAGAAATCGTGAATAAGGATTCCTTATTTGCGATTTCTTATTTAGAGAATTGCAATTTACGATTCTCTAAACTGGCTCGCAATTTTAAGGAATCGCTATTTTTGCGATTCCTTAAAATTGCCTAGCGAATGCCTTTCATACATACTGAAAGGCATTTTTGCATTCGCAAACGGGCACTCACACCTTTGCGAATGCAAAAACGCTTGATACATCTGGCCCTAAATGTATTAGCTTTTCAGAATAGCCTGTAATTATTAGGTTTGAGCCCAAATCAATCAACTCCTGAGACACCTACATGACATTTGTCAGTAATTCCGTTCCATCCTCAGCTACCTCCGATTTCTGAAAATGATATGTTACTGGTAGCTTCATATCTATATCTAGCATGTAATAAAGTCCAAGGCAAGCATAGCATGTCGCTAACTCTGACACACCATCCTTTACAAGAGGGGTTTAAGTGAGCCCAGACTTGCATCTCATTTACCCACTGTTAACGCTGAATTTACTAATGAATATTCATGTATTTTGAGTGTTGGATTTGCATAGAAAATGTATTAACTTAAAGAAAAATAGTGCACGCATTTGAAGATGCCCCTACCAGAGCGTCTACCAATGTTCACGAAGTGTACTTATTAATATGAAATATTGAGCTTATGTTTAATTAATGTAGTAGTATGTCATATTAAGGATTATGCATTCTGTATTAGCTTTATTAATTGCAGGCCTTAACTTAGCAAGGTCTTGGCCTAGTTGCACGTCCTCATGTCAAGCTGCATTGCTTAGGCATTTCATAAAATGGATGCTTAAAGAATTAAATTGTGATTTTCCACTGTACTGACCATGTAGCTGAAGTTAGTTCTCATGAAAACCTGCTTGATGGAAGATGCTGTACTTGCTAGTGAAACAATGTATGTTGTAGGGTGTGTAAGACTGACCTTCCCAGGAGAAGACAATGGATGCACTGAATGGAGTATAAGCTGCAACGAAATTGATACCTGACAAACCGAATGACGAGAGCAGGAAAAGAGGAGCCAATCATTGACATGTGAACCATGTAGTAGTAGAATTGTAGATTTGAGGGTTTAGTTTCATTGGACTAAATGTAAACATGCGATCCCCTGACCAATTAGGATGTGGGCAGTAGTTTTAGGAAATCAAATTTAGCCAGACTGCACCAAGAGGAGAGAAGCCATTCTCTCCATTCTTCTTGAGAGTTTACGCCATTAGCTATATTCTTTCGAACTGCTTAGAAAGACTGCTTTTTCTGAACTTTGATGCTGAATCCTGATGTCTTTCTGACCGAACTGATGTCCTATTGACAAAGACTATCACAGCTTGCTGACCATATTGAGGAGAGGTATTAAACATTATTACTGATTGTTATGTCTATTTGCTTTTGTTTGCCAACCGCTATTTTGATAGTTAGATGTTTTTCAAAATGTGTGTGACTTAATTGTTTTGCATGAAACCCAAACATGCTATTCTAATCTGGTGTTAGTTAGGGTTCTCACTGATGAAGTACGCTACATGTGATAACTGTTTATGTATTTTAATTGCTGACTCTAGCGCCCATATTTATACTTTTTTAGCGCTGCATGTGTGCCGCTTATTGATGCAAAAGTGGCGCAAACTTACAAAATACAACTGTATTTTGGAAGTTTGCGCCGCTTTTGCATAAACAAAATGAGGCAAATGCAGCGCTAAAAAGTATAAATATGGGCCTAAATGTATGTTATTTCGTTATCGCAGTTATTCTTGCTATTAATTTGTACTGTAACACTAGAAGGTATAGTAGCTCAAGCTTTGATTAGACTGCGACTCTTTTGCTGCTTTGGTCAACCAGTATTGTTTCTGTATGTTTATCATTTGATTTTGAGACTAAGTTACGGTACATTAGCATTGTTAATATAGGGAAATAAACATTCTAACTTTTACATAAAGGTGTGGTTATTCATGGCAGAGGTCATGGTGAGTGGAAATTACTGACACATATTGATTATTAATGTTATTTATTGTTGATGTTATTGATCTCTATTGGTATGGGATATATGGTGGGAAAAACTCGAAGTGCAGCCAAAAGGTCCATTGGCCTATTCACGTCTCCCTTGTAAGTTTACTTAATAAGGTCTGACGCACTAACAAAGATGGTAGCAGAGATTGATTGCTTCTCTCCTTAAGGGCACATCATAGATGCCCAGTAAAGGTTGTCTCCTTAAAGAATCCATAATACAGTCCAGAGATAGGTAGTAGTCTTTGGTCCCAGAGATTGTGAGCGAGAAACAACAGGTGTCCCCAGAAGTGGCAGTGGGATATGGGTTAATATCCCTACAAAGAGCAAATTAATTCGCAGATTGGGTGAAATTGGAGACATTTTGGATTTTAATAGATTCAGTGATACAAAGTGAAGAGAAAATGTGCCCCTAAGTACTTAAAATACTTTCCCAGAATCTTGGAGTTTTCCAATGATTGTTTGAGGCTGTTCTCAGCATTCTAGTGACGGTGTGAATGAAGTAGGTTTTGCGCTTGCACAGCTTATGTGAATCACAGGTGAATTGTGATGTTTGTGAGGGTTTAGTGAGTTTGTGTACTCCAAATGAAGTTGTAGAAGGAGGTGCGTACTCTGCAGTGTGAGAGTAGGGAAGTCGTCGAACTTCACATGTGTGTGGCGCTTTGTGCTTAAAAATTGTCCACACGGTTGTTGGTATATGGACCCTGCAAGGTCTAAAGCTCCGGAGTATATTGAAAAACTGTATGAGACACTTGGTTTTTGTTGTAATTTGTCTGGTTTAATAGGTTGATCAGGCATGGTCGACAAGTCAGAGTGTGAGTCAAAGTGATCGAAATAATTTTCAACTGAGATCTGGCACGTCCTATGCGCACCAGGACAGACCCACTGATCAGTTGGGAGTGAAATTTGCGGGTTGAATTTTGCTTGCGAATCAGGGAAACTGAGAAAGAAGGAGTAGCTGCTAAAGCGAAATGGCGTCAGTGAAATGTCTGAAGCAGTTGTGTTACCGTACTTGTAGTAAACGGACAAATTGGGTTTTGATTTGTGTTTAGTGCTTGCAATAATTTGGCATTAGTCTAGTGTGAATCTGAGTTTGGGAGGAGAAGCCTCTGTGTCTTGGCTTGGCTCTAAATCAAGCCCTTGGAGATTTCTTCACAAGATGGAAGGCACACAAAGTCCAGTCTTTGCCCTCTTACTCTGGCAGAAGCAGCAACTGCAGGATAGCTCCACAAAGCACAGGCAGGGCAGCACTTCTCCTCAGATCTGCAGCTCTTCTCAAGGCAGAGGTTCCTCTTGATGTCCTGAAGTGATCTGAAGTCTGTGGTTTTGGGTGCCCTTCTTACACCCAATTTCTCCTTTGAAGTAGGCTTACTTCAAAGTAAAGTCTCTTTTGAATGTGAAATCCTGCCTTGCCCAGGCCAGGCCACAGACACTCTCCAGGGGGTCAGAGACTGCACTGTGTGAGGACAGACACAGCCCTTTCAGGTGTAAGTGACCACTCCTCCCCTCCCTCCTAGCACAGATGGCTCATCAGGAAATGCAGACTACACCCCAGCTCCCTTTGTGTCACTGTCTAGTGTGAGGTGCAACCAGCCCAACTGTCAAACTGACCCAGACAGGGAATCCACAAACAGGCAGAGTCACAGAAATGGCATAAGGAAGAAAATGCTCACTTTCTAAAAGTGGCGTTTTCAAACACACAATCTTAATATCAACTTTACCAAAAGATGTATTTTTAAATTGTGAGCTCAGAGACCCGAAACTCCACATGTCCATCCACTCCCAAAGGGAATCTACACTTTAATCAAATTTAAAGGTAGCCCCCATGTTAACCTATGAGGGGGCCGGCCTTGCAACAGTGAAAAACGAATTTAGCAATATTTTACTGTCAGGACATATAAAACACATTACTACATGTCCTACCTTAACCATATACTGCACACTGCCCTTGGGGCTACCTAGGGCTTACCTTAGGGGTGCCTTACATGTAAGAAAAGGGAAGGTTTAGGCCTGGCAAGTGGGTACACTTGCCAAGTCGAATTTACAGTTAAAACTGCACACGCAGACACTGCAGTGGCAGGTCTGAGACATGATTACAGAGCTACTTATGTGGGTGGCACAACCAGTGCTGCAGGCCCACTAGTAACATTTAATTTACAGGCCCTGGCACCCCTAGTGCACCTTACTAGGGACTTACTAGTAAATCAAATATACCAATCATGAATAAACCAATCAACATTACAATTTACACAGAGAGCATCTGCACCTTAGCACTGATTAGCAGTGGTAAAGTGCTCAGAGTTCAAAAGCAAACAGCAACAGGTCAGAAAAAATAGGAGGCAGGAGGAAAAAAGATTGGGGATGACCCTGCATAAGCAAAAAAGTCCAACAGGGAGTGTCTGATGACGGGGCAGGAATGTGTCACTCAGCAAACAAGTGACATCAATTAGTTTCCGGAACATGACAGGGCCAAGAATTAAAGGTCATAATCCAAATTTTCATAATAATGTGAATCAAATGCAAAATTTCCAACCTATGCAGCAAGTGCAAATGCCACGTGTACAAATGACACAGTTGCAGCCTATGCAAATGGTACCTAGACAGCAAATTCAAATACCTCAAGCCCCAATGGAACAGCAGCGAGTGATTCTTCCTCAACAGGTCACGGGTCAGAGGTCTAACGAGTAATAACAGTTCACCAATTCCCGTTACACAGTGAGAATGGAATAAACGATGATTGGGTGAGCAAGAGTTTGGATGAGGAGGAATGTGTGCTTGCAGCTTCCTTAGAAGTAGATCAGAAAGGCCCATATGTGAAGGGAAAGGTAATGGGTCACAAAGTTTCATTCTTGGTGACACACGAGCTACACACTCTACAGTGAGAACTGCAGAAGTTCTGAACTTGCCCCTTTCAGGAAAGAGAGTCTAGATTGTAGGAGTAGCGAATCAGTATTTGACCAACCCAATTACAGAACTAGTTTAGGTTTAGATTGGCAACTTTAAAGGATTGCACAGATTCGTAGTCTATAATTCAAGTCCAGTATCCCTACTGGGAAGAGACTTAGGGGCATATTTATACTCCGACTGCGCCGATTGTGCGTCAAAAATTTTGATGCACAATCAGCGCAAACGTTGCCCCGTATTTAAACTTTGACGCCCGAGCCCGCGGATGACAAAATTCCGCTGTGTGTGTCATTTTTTGGATGCGGCAACCCGCCATGCGTTAATTATATGCAAGGTAGCCGTTCCCGTTCAAAAAATGGCTTATAGGGCCGTGCGTTGTATTTATGCTTTCTGTAGGAAAGTACCATCTTGCCTGGCATGTTACCCCAATATTTCACTGTATATATGTTGTTTTAGTGTATGTGTCACTGGGACCCTGCCAGCCAGGGCCCCAGTGCTCATAAGTGTGCCCTGTATGTGTTCCCTGTGTGATGACTAACTGTCTCACTGAGGCTCTGCTAACCAGAACCTCAGTGGTTATGCTCTCTCTTTGCTTTCCAAATTGTCACTAACAGGCTAGTGACCAATTTCACCAATTCACATTGGCATACTGGAACACCCTTATAATTCCCTAGTATATGGTACTGAGGTACCCAGGGTATTGGGGTTCCAGGAGATCCCTATGGGCTGCAGCATTTCTTTTGCCACCCATAGGGAGCTCTGACAATTCTTACACAGGCCTGCCACTGCAGCCTGAGTGAAATAACGTCCACGTTGTTTCACAGCCATTTACCACTGCACTTAAGTAACTTATAAGTCACCTATATGTCTACCCTTTACCTGGTAAAGGTAGGGTGCTAAGTTACTTAGTGTGTGGGCACCATGGCACTAGCCAAGGTGCCCCCACATTGTTCAGGGCAAATTCCCTGGACTTTGTGAGTGCGGGGACACCATTACACGCGTACACTGCACATTGGTCACTAGCTATGTACAAAGTAGCAGCTTCTTTGCACCCTCAGCTGGCATTTCCTGGGCATCTGCCCAATCTCGACTTTGTCACGACTCTTGGACTTGGTCCCCTTGTTCCACAGGTACTCTCGTCCAGAAATCCACTTTGGTTGCATTGCTGGTGTTGGTATTCCTTGCAGAATTCCCCTATCACGACTTCTGTGCTCTCTGGGGAATATAGGTGCACTTTACACCTACTTTTCAGGGTCTTGGGATGGGCTATTTTTCTAACTCTCACTGTTTTCTTACAGTCCCAGCGACCCTCTACAAGCTCACATAGGTTTGGGGTCCATTCGTGGTTCGCATTCCACTTTTGGAGTATATGGTTTGTGTTGCCCCTATACCTATGTGCTCCTATTGCAATCTACTGTAACTTTACATTGCTTGCATTACTTCCTTTTGCTATTACTGCATATTTTTGGTATTGTGTACATATATCTGGTGTATATTTGGCATCCTCATACTGAGGGTACTCACTGAGATACTTTTGGCATATTGTCATAAAAATAAAGTACCTTTATTTTTAGTATATCTGTGTATTGTGTTTTCTTATGATATTGTGCATATGACACCAGTGGTATAGTGGGAGCTTTGCATGTCTCCTAGTTCAGCCTAAGCTGCTCTGCTATAGTTACCTTCTATCAGCCTAAGCTGCTAGAACCTCCTCTTCTACACTAATAAGGGATAACTGGACCTGGTACAGAGTGTAAGTACCCCTTGGTACCCACTACAAGCCAGGCCAGCCTCCTACATTGGTTGTGCAGAGGTGGGATAAGTACTTGCAACTATTTACCACTTTGTCTTTTTGTACTTTTCATAAGAGAAAAATATACAAAACAAGTTCAGTGTATGTACACCTAACCAAAAAGTTTTGGTTTTATTCTCTAGTTGCTAAGTGCTGAAAAGTACCTCTAAACTTTCAAAAAGTTTCTAAAAAGTTGAAAAAGTTTTTTTTTGTTTCCTTAAAAAGTCCAGAAACTTTTTTCTTTCTTTTATCTGTTCCTAAACCTTTTCTATCATGTCTGGTACAGGTCCTACTTTTGATCTGGTCAGCACAGCTTATGACCACCTTAGCTGGAAAGGTGTGAGGAGTCTCTGCATTGATAGAGGTTTAGGGGTGGGGAAGAATCCCTCTAGAGAATTGTTAATTAACATGCTCATTGAAAATGATAAGGCCTTAGCTGGCACATCAGTTGAGAAGTTAGTAGATGGTTCACACTCTGATTCTGGGGCACCCCCAGTAAGAATGTTAGATGGTATCCTTCCCAACCTGCCCCTTAGCAGACCACCTAGCATAACTGGTACTAACGTGAGCTCTCATCACAGTAGGGATGTCATTCCTGCAGGCCAGGTTGTTAGGGTGCCAACTGTTAGGGACAGGTCTCCCTCTGTTCATTCACATCATTCTTCTGTGTCAAAGCATGCCCAACCCACCCACCCTGATGACAGAATGTTAGAAAGGGAGCTCAATAGATTGAGAGGGGAAAGTCCAGGCTGAAGCTTAAACAGCAACAGCTGGCTCTAGACAGGGAATCTTTAGACTTAGAAAAAGAAAGACAGAGGTTGGGGTTTGGACCCCATTGTGGCAGCAGCAGTATTCCAGATATAATCCTGTGAAAGAGCATGATTCTAGGAATCTGCATAAGATAGTTCCCCCTTACAAGGAGGGGGTTGACATTAACAAGTGGTTTGCTGCACTTGAGAGGGCCTGTGTTGTACAGGGGGTCCCTCAAAGGTAGTGGCTACTATCCTATGGCTATCTTTCAGTGGAAAGGGTAGGGATAGGCTCCTTACTGTGAAGGAAAGTGATGCCAATAATTTTACAGTTTTGAAGAATGCACTCTTGGATGGATTTGGCTTAACCACTGAACAATACAGGATTAAGTTCAGAGAAACCAGAAAAGAGTCCTCACAAGACTGGGTAGACTTTGTTGACTATTCAGTGAAGGCCTTGTAGGGGTGGTTACATGGCAGTAAAGTTTCTGACAATGAAAACCTGTATAATCTGATCCTGAGAGAGCATATTCTGAATAACTGTGTGTCTGATTTGTTACACCAATATCTAGTGGACTCAGATCTGACCTCTCCCCAAGAATTGGGAAAGAAGGCAGACAAATGGGTCAGAACAAGAGTGAACAGAAAATTTCATACAGGGGGTGACAAGGATGGCAAGAAGAGGGATGGTAAGTCTTCAGACAAGGGTGGGGACAAATCTAAAAATGAGTCTTCATCAGGCCCACAAAAACACTCTGGTGGGGGTGGTGGGTCCAAATCCTCTTCTAATCAAGTAAAAAAACCATGTTGCTATTTATGTAAAGTAAAAGGCCATTGGACAACTGATGCCAGTTGTCCAAAGAAAAGCACCAAGCCTCCCACTACCACAACCCCTACTGCTACACCTAGTGCCCCTAGTAATAGCAGTGGTGGTAGGAGCAAACCTACTAATAGCCAAACCAAGGGAGTAGTGGGCTCACTTTTGGTAATTTAGTTGGGGTTGGTCTTGTTAGGGAGACCACAGAGGCTGTGCTAGTCTCTGAAGGTGCCATTGATTTGGCCACATTGGTTGCTTGTCCCCTTAATATGGATAAGTACAAGCAACTTCCCCTAATAAATGGTGTTGAGGTTCAGGCCTACAGGGACACAGGTGCCAGTGTTACCATGGTAATAGAGAAACTGGTACACCCTGAACAACACCTACTTTGTCACCAGTACCAAGTGACTGATGCTCATAACAACACTCTTAGCCACCCCATGGCTGTTGTAAATCTCAACTGGGGGGCGGTTACTGGTCCAAAGAAAGTTGTGGTTGCCTCAGATTTACCTGTAGACTGTCTACTAGGGAACGATTTAGAGACATCAGCTTGGGCAGAAGTGGAGTTGGAGGCTCATGCAGCAATGCTGGGCATTCCGGGGAATATTTTTGCTTTAACCAGGGCTCAGGCCAAAAAGCAAAAAGGACAGGGTGACTTGGATCCTGGAACAATGGACCAAGTGCTCCCTAAAGCTAGGGTTAGTAAGGGTAAATCCCTACCCACTATCCCTCCCTCTACAGATAATTCAACTTCTGAGGACAAAGAATTTCCCCCCTGTGCAGAACCTTCACCAGAGGAGCTGGAAGCAGACACTGCTGAGCTTTTGGGTGGAGGGGGGCCTGCCAGGGAGGAGCTGAGTGTGGCACAGCAAACCTGTCCCACATTAGAGGGTCTAAGACAGCAAGCTGTCAAACAGCAAAATGGGGATGTCAGTGACTCACATAGAGTTTACTGGGAGGACAACCTCTTGTATACAGAGGCAAGGGATCCAAAACCTGGAGCAGCCAGGAGATTGGTCATTCCCCTGCAATACAGAGAGTTCCTCCTAACTCTAGCCCACGACATTCCCTTGGCTGGACATCTAGGGCAAATTAAAACATGGGAAAGGCTTGTCCCGCTGTTTCATTGGCCTAGGATGTCAGAGGACACAAAAGATTTTTGTAAGTCCTGTGTCACCTGTCAAGCCAGTGGCAAGACTGGTGGCACCCCAAAGGCTCCCCTTATTCCACTATCTGTGGTTGGGGTTCCCTTTGAAAGGGTAGGGGTTGACATAGTTGGCCCCCTTGACCCTCCTACTGCTTCAGGCAATAGGTTTATCTTGGTGGTAGTGGACCATGCCACAAGATATCCTGAAGCAATTCCTCTAAGGACCACTACAGCTCCTGCAGTGGCAAAAGCCCTCCTGGGGATCTTTTCCAGGGTGGGTTTCCCAAAAGAGGTGGTATCAGACAGGGGTAGCAACTTTATGTCTGCATACTTGAAGGCCATGTGGAAGGAATGTGGTGTAACATACAAATTCACCACACCTTATCATCCACAAACAAATGGACTGGTAGAGAGGTTTAATAAAACTCTCAAAGGAATGATAATGGGACTCCCTGAAAAACTCAGGAGAAGATGGGATGTCCTGTTACCTTGCCTCCTTTTTGCTTACAGGGAGGTACCCCAGAAAGAAGTGGGCTTCAGCCCCTTTGAACTCCTCTTTGGGCACCCTGTAAGAGGTCCTCTAACACTTGTAAAGGAGGGTTGGGAACAACCTTTAAAAGCTCCTAAGCAAGACATAGTGGACTATGTACTTGGCCTAAGATCCAGAATGGCCGAGTACATGAAAAAGGCCAGTAAAAACCTTCAGGCCAGCCAAGAGCTCCAAAAGCAATGGCATGACCAGACGGCTGTTCTGATTCAGTACCAACCAGGGCAGAAAGTGTGGGTCTTGGAGCCTGTGGCCCCAAGAGCACTCCAAGACAAATGGAGTGGACCCCACATTATTGTTGAAAAGAAGGGAGAAGTCACCTATTTGGTTGACTTGGGCACTGCCAGGAGTCCCCTTAGGGTACTCCATGTCAATGCCTAAAACCCTACTATGACAGGGCTGATCTCACCCTGCTCATGGCAACAGATGAAGGACAGGAAGAAGAGAGTGACCCTCTCCCTGATCTCTTCTCTTCCACAGAACAAGATGCTCTAGTGGAAGGTGTAGTTTTAGCAGATTGTCTTACTGCTGAGCAGAAAGACCACTGCATAACTCTTCTGGGTCAGTTTTCTGAACTCTTTTCTACTGTGCCAGCACCACTTCTTGGTGTGAGCACACTATAGATACTGGAGACAGCATGCCTGTCAAAAGTAAGATCTATAGGCAGCCTGACCGTGTCAGGGACTGCATAAAACAAGAGGTTCAGAAAATGCTTGAACTGGGAGTGGTTGAGCACTCTGAAAGTCCATGGGCCTCTCCTGTGGTGCTTGTACCAAAGCCTCACTCTAAAGATGGGAAAAGAGAGATGAGGTTTTGTGTAGATTACAGAGGTCTCAGCCAGGTAACTAAAACTGATGCTCACCCTATACCCAGGGCAGATGAGCTCATAGATACACTGGCATCTGCCAAGTATCTAAGCACCTTTGATTTGACTGCAGGGTATTGGCAGATCAAGTTATCAGAGGATGCTAAAGCAAAAACTGCATTTTCGACTATTGAAGGGCACTACCAATTCACAGTAATGCCCTTTGGTTTGAAAAATGCACCTGCCACTTTTCAGAGGTTGGTGAATACAGCCCTGTAAGGGTTGGAGGCTTTTAGTGCAGCATATCTAGATGATATAGCTGTCTTTAGCTCCACCTGGGATGATCACCTGGTCCACCTATGGAAAGTTTTGGAGGCACTGCAAAAGGCAGGCCTCACTATCAAGGCTTCAAAGTGCCAGATAGGGCAGGGGAAAGTGGTTTATCTGGGACACCTTGTAGGTGGAGAACAGATTGCACCACTTCAGGGGAAAATCCAAACTATCATAGATTGGGTTCCCCTACAACTCAGACCCAGTTGAGAGCCTTCTTAGGCCTCACTGGGTATTACAGGAGGTTCATAAAGAACTATGGCTCCATAGCAGCCCCTCTTAATGACCTCACTTCTAAGAAAATGCCTACAAAGGTATTGTGGACAGCTAGCTGTCAGAAAGCTTTTGAGGAGCTGAAACAGGCCATGTGCACTGCACCTGTCCTAAAAAGCCCATGTTACATCAAGAAATTCATTGTTCAAACTGATGCATCTGAATTAGGGGTAGGGGCAGTCTTATCACAACTCAATCCTGAGGGCCAGGATCAACCTGTTGCTTTTATCAGCAGGAGGTTGACCCCTAGAGAAAAGCGTTGGTCTGCCATAGAGAGGGAGGCATTTGCTGTGGTCTGGGCACTGAAGAAGTTGAGGCCTTCCATGTTTGACAGTCACTTCATTGTTCAGACAGACCACAAACCTCTACTTTGGCTAAAACAAATGAAAGGTGAAAACCCTAAATTGTTGAGGTGGTCCATATCTCTACAGGGAATGGACTACACAGTGGAACATAGACCTGGGAGTACCCACTCCAATGCAGATGGACTCTCCAGATATTTCCACTTAGACAATGAATACTCATCAGGTCATGGCTAATCTCATTGTCCTTCGTTTGGGGGGGGTTGTGTAGGAAGGTACCATCTTGCCTGGCATGTTACCCCCATATTTTACTGTATATATGTTGTTTTAGTGTATGTGTCACTGGGACCCTGCCAGCCAGGGCCCCAGTGCTCATAAGTGTTCCCTGTATGTGTTCCCTGTGTGATGACTAACTGTCTCACTGAGGGTCTGCTAACCAGAACCTCAGTGGTTATGCTCTCTCTTTGCTTTCCAAATTGTCACTAACAGGCTAGTGACCAATTTCACCAATTCACATTGGCATACTGGAACACCCTTATAATTCCCTAGTATATGGTACTGAGGTACCCAGGGTATTGGGGTTCCAGGAGATCCCTATGGGCTGCAGCATTTCTTTTGCCACCCATAGGGAGCTCTGACAATTCTTACACAGGCCTGCCACTGCAGCCTGAGTGAAATAACGTCCACGTTATTTCACAGCCATTTACCACTGCACTTAAGTAACTTATAAGTCACCTATATGTCTACCCTTTACCTGGTAAAGGTTGGGTGCTAAGTTACTTAGTGTGTGGGCACCCTGGCACTAGCCAAGGTGCCCCCACATTGTTCAGGGCAAATTCCCCGGACTTTGTGAGTGCGGGGACACCATTACACGCGTGCACTGCACATAGGTCACTACCTATGTACAGCGTCACAATGGTGACTCCGAACATGGCCATGTAACATGTCTAAGATCATGGAATTGTCACCCCAATGCCATTGTGGCATTGGGGAGACAATTCCATGATCCCCCGAGTCTCTAGCACAGACCCGGGTACTGCCAAACTACCTTTCCCGGGGTTTCACTGCAGCTGCTGCTGCTGCCAACCCCTCAGACAGGTTTCTGCCCTCCTGGGGTCCAGCCAGGCTTGGCCCGGGAAGGCAGAACAAAGGACTTCCTCAGAGAGAGGGTGTTACACCCTCTCCCGTTGGAAAAAGGTGTCAGGGCTGGGGAGGAGTAGCCTCCCCCAGCCTCTGGAAATGCTTTGATGGGCACAGATGGCGCCCATCACTGCATAAGCCAGTCTACACCGGTTCAGGGATCCCCCAGCCCTGCTCTAGCGCGAAACTGGACAAAGGAAAGGGGAGTGACCACTCCCCTGACCTGCACCTCCCAGGGGAGGTGCCCAGAGCTCCTCCAGTGTGCTCCAGGCCTCTGCCATCTTGGAAACAGGGGTGCTGCTGGCACACTGGACTGCTCTGAGTGGCCAGTGCCAGCAGGTGACGTCAGAGACTCCTTCTGATAGGCTCTTACCTGTGTTACTAGCCTATCCTCCTTCCTAGGTAGCCAAACCTCCTTTTCTGGCTATTTAGGGTCTCTGATTTGGGGAATTCTTTAGATAACGAATGCAAGAGCTCATCAGAGTTCCTCTGCATCTCTCTCTTTACCTTCTGCCAAAGGATCGACCGCTGACTGCTCAGGACGCCTGCAAAACCACAACAAAGTAGCAAAGACGACTACTGCAACCTTGTATCGCTGATCCTGCCGCCTTCTCGACTGTTTTCCTGGTGGTGCATGCTGTGGGGGTAGTCTGCCTCCTCTCTGCACTAGAAGCTCAGAAGAAATCTCCCGTGGGTCGACGGAATCTTCCCCCTGCAACCGCAGGCAACAAAAGACTGCATCACCGGTCCTCTGGGTCCCCTCTCAGCACGATGAGTGTGGTCCCTGGAACTCAGCAACTCTGTCCAAGTGACTCCCACAGTCCAATGACTCTTCAGTCCAAGTTTGGTGGAGGTAAGTCCTTGCCTCCCCACGCTAGACTGCATTGCTGGGTACTGTGTGATTTGCAGCTGCTCCGGCTCCTGTGCACTCTTCCAGGATTTCCTTTGTGCACAGACAAGCCTGGGTCCCCGACACTCTAACCTGCAGTGCACAACCTCCTGAGTTGTCCTCCGGCGTCGTGGGATCTTCTTTTGTGACTTCGGGTGAGCTCCAGTTCACTCCTCTTTGTAGTGCCTGTTCCGGCACTTCTGCGGGTGCTGCCTGCTTCTGAGAGGGCTCCCTATCTTGCTGGGCGCCCCCTCTGTCTCCTCACGTAATTGGCGACATCCTGGTCCCTCCTGGGCCACAGCAGTATCCAAAAACCCTAACCGCGACCCCTGCAGCTAGCAAGGCTTGTTTGCGGTCTTTCTGTGTGGGAACACCTCTGCAAGCTTCTTCACGATGTGGGACATCCATCCTCCAAAGGGGAAGTTTCTAGCCCTCTTCGTTCTTGCAGAATCCACAGCTTCTACCATCCGGTGGCAGCTTCATTGCACCCTCAGCTGGCATTTCCTGGGCATCTGCCCAATCTCGACTTTGTCGCAACTCTTGGACTTGGTCCCCTTGTTCCACAGGTACTCTCGTCCGGAAATCCACTTTGGTTGCATTGCTGGTGTTGGTCTTCCTTGCAGAATTCCCCTATCACGACTTCTGTGCTCTCTGGGGAATATAGGTGCACTTTACACCTACTTTTCAGGGTCTTGGGGTGGGCTATTTTTCGAACCCTCACTGTTTTCTTACAGTCCCAGCGACCCTCTACAAGCTCACATAGGTTTGGGGTCCATTCGTGGTTCGCATTCCACTTTTGGAGTATATGGTTTGTGTTGCCCCTATACCTATGTGCTCCTATTGCAATCTACTGTAACTTTACATTGCTTGCATTACTTCCTTTTGCTATTACTGCATATTTTTGGTATTGTGTACATATATCTTGTGTATATTTGGCATCCTCATACTGAGGGTATTCACTGAGATACTTTTGGCATATTGTCATAAAAATAAAGTACCTTTATTTTTAGTATATCTGTGTATTGTGTTTTCTTATGATATTGTGCATATGACACCAGTGGTATAGTGGGAGCTTTGCATGTCTCCTAGTTCAGCCTAAGCTGCTCTGCTATAGCTACCTTCTATCAGGCTAAGCTGCTAGAAACACCTCTTCTACACTAATAAGGGATAACTGGACCTGGTACAGAGTGTAAGTACCCCTTAGTACCCACTAAAAGCCAGGCCAGCCTCCTACACTTTCGTTCAAAAATGACGCACGGCGGGGAGGCGGAGCCAGAAAATGACACACAGCCCGATTTGCGTCAAAAATTAACGCCTGGGTCAGGGCAGGCGTTAAAATGGGGCAAACACACCTGTATTTAATCGGAACACACAGAACAAACAGCAGAGCAGCAGCAGGGAGCCATGGAGGTGATTCTAATCCAGCGTGCACGCAGACGCAGGGCCCAGCAGCAACAACAGCAGCTACAACACCACCAGCAGGGACCCCAAAGGCAGCGCAGAAGGCAGGAGAGGATAATCCGCCCAAGAACAACCCTTCAGGGCCTCAGGGAACACAACATCATACAGAGGTACCGGTTGAACTGGCAGGCCATTCAGCAGCTGCTGCGAAACATTGAACAGCAGTTGGCCCCCACTTTGGTGACACCCCACACCATCCCAACAGAAACAAAGCTGCTTGCCGTACGTCACATGCTGGCAAGTGGCTCTTTCCAAACAACTGGTGCCCTGGTTGGCGGAATATCACAACCATCATTCTCCGCCTTTTTGCCCAAAGTACTGTATGCCATCATTCGACTGACACCCGCCACATCTGCTTCCCTAACACACTGCAGAAGCAGCAGGAAACAAAACACGGGTTCTACTCAATCAGTGGCTTCCCACACGTCCTTGGTGCAATCGACTGCACACATGTACGCCTTGTGCCACCTGCTGCAACGGAACACCTCTACCGCAACAGGAAGCACACACATTCCATCAACGTGCAGGCCATAGTCGATCACCAGGGATTGATCACCAACATCGTGGCTAAATATCCTGGGAGTGTACATGACTCATACATCTTCCGTCACTGCACCATCAATGAACACTTCCAGGATGGACTGTATGGCAATGGACTACTTGTTGGTAAGTACAAAAACCTACTTATATACACACTGCACAGCAACCCTCTAGGACACACAACACATACACCACAACAGCAACATGTCAACAGGAACACACTGAGGTCGTGACATCACTAGCCATGTTTTTTAAGTCACCATTGAACCTGTCACACATCGGAAATTACTGTACAGCCTAATGTGAAGACGTCAATGAGGGTGGTTGCCTAAATGTCACCTTGCAAATTGTAAGTGTCCCAATGACCTTTACATTAATCCATTGCATAAGTTTCAAGGTATGGGATGTCCAGGGTACTTTGATATGAACGTGTTAACAACACTTTCAATTTTAACTGTGCATGGAACTATCATCTCACCCCCAGTGAAGACACACGAACACCTGTGTCACAAGTCACAATGCTAGGGAGGGCACACTGTACTGCAAATCCCAAAACATACTTCTGACAAACAGTTAGCAGACAAACACTTTTTCAGCCAAGGAAACAACACAATGCAGATGGTACAGCCTACAAGCATAGGATGTCACATTAGTACACAAAAGAGTCACAGACAACACAAGACAACTAATGCCATTAAAGGTCTTTTCAATAGTGCCAGCTACATCAACATGATCCCATTCATTTTCTCTTCCAGCTGATCAGGGGTATGGCATCCAGCCATGGATAATGACACCATTTTGCAACCCAAGTACAGCTGCAGAGCGTGCCTACAACGAGGCCACGCAGCATTGTCGAGCGGCCCTTCGGCATCCTCAAGTCAAGGTTCCGCTGCCTTGACATCAGTGGTGGTAGCCTCCTATATTCCCCCGAGATGGTCTGTAGGATCATCTTCACATGTGCAATATTGCACAACATTTGCATCAGAAGAAACATTCTCCTCCTGGAACCAGAGCCACACATGCCTGAAGAGGAGGATGCCGGCCTGCAACCGGAGGGGGAACTACAGAACACAGCTGCTGGTATACGCAGGCCGCAACAGATTGTAAATAATTTCTCTGAATATGATCACCTTCACCACTTTAGTTAACTAATTTAAATAAACACCTATTCTAATCACCATATCATGGTCTGGCTATTCCTTTTTGCACACCTTCATCTCTACTTATGAGAATAAGAGTGTGGCCTCATGGAGCATTGCTGAGATACTGAGTAGGACACGGAACATCCCAGAGCTAATGTGATGCCTAACATACAATGGTCACATACACACACACTCTTAATGACATATATCATGTACATATCTCCTTTGAAGGCCAATAGCAGAGGACCACAACTATTTCACACATACATGTTGAAAGCAAGGTCCAACGCAGCCTATGGCACACAACTATGACACCATCACTCAATAAGGGGAAAACAAGCCTTATACATGAGGCAGTCAATGTGCTTTGGCATCACTAACAGGAATGTCTGACAAGACTCTTGACAGCAGTTAGTCCAACTGCATCCAATATTTGCAAGGAATATCTGTGACTAGAGTTCCATAGAAGCAGAACATAGACAGCACAATATGACATGCATTGCGCACATGACATTCCATGCACATGTCAGCCCATTTCCTAACTCCTGACACACCCATGCACCTGGTCACAACCCACCTGTCGGAAGAGGTCCCTGGAATACTAAGATGTGTACCCTGATAATACCTCCTCTACACACACAGACCAACATTAGCAAACCAGTGTGCTACACCCTTTCCTAAGGTATGCCATTGTCATATTACATCTGACTGCATGGGCGTCAGGTCAATTTATACACTGTCTTCTAGTTTCAAAGCCCTGTTAGCACATGTAGATTGCTTCCCCTTGTGAAAATGTCTGTTGGCCCTTAGAATTCAAGTCTCACCTACAGGACTGGTGAGAAACAGATGCAGCCCACACCTGTGATCACCTCCATGCACACCACCATTTCAAAAAGCACTGCCCCTGATGATGCCTGGAACAGTATAGGAGTTGCCATTATGTCAAATACACGTCAACCATTGATACTAATTAAGCCGTGTAACACAGCCCTTGGGTTCATTTGTCACTTTCAAAAACACAGGACGTACACAGTTTGACATGTCAACTGTCTAGTTTGTCCTCAAAACAGTCTGTCAGACCACTGATTATGTAACTTGTCCAGTAGCTGGCTCCTGAAATACCTTGCATTCTGTCAGCCTGACTGGCAACTGTCTGTGCGTCACACTAAAGTATCCCTGTGTCTACATATGAACCACACGTGCGTAAGAAAACCTCCCATTCATCAGGGGGCATTGGGCATTGGCTTCTTCCATGCATACCCAAATACATTGTATAGCATCATCTGCCTTTTAACTGTACCATTTGAGTTACATCCTCTTGGAAATGCAAAATCCATGGCCCATCCCTTGTCTGGGTTGCATATATGCATGAATGACAAAGTGTGACAGTGTCCCAGGGTCATAGGCAGGGATTGGGTACGGGGCTTTCAGCACAACCAGCAACCTCTGATAATGTCCGTGAATAATACACAAATGTCAGAACCATGACAGTTCACACACAGCATCACAGTGCGCACAACATAGTGATGAGCCGTGTGTGGTGAATAGCTGCGAGAATAAACAGCACAGAGGCTATGATGTTGCCAGATGCAGTGGGAAGTGCAGAGGCCAACCTGTGTACAAATGTTGTAATGACACCTGCCGGAACATGACAATTGAGACATTATCTCACTCAGCACACCAGGGTTGCCCTGTTGACTGTCTCATTACACGTCTTTAGTGACAGGGTGGGACCATCCACATGTTGGTTCACATGTCCACATCTACTTTACTCACATTGATCAACCAAAGATACTCAGTAGTTACAGGAATAGCTGCCACTGACTCATGATGAGTCCTGGTCCGAACTGTGACAAATTACACCCAAACAATCTACAGGATCATCATTGGACCACACACATGAACAAGACACCTATGTGCAATTGATCACTGGAAATATGTGGACACGTGCTGTCTTGTATGCTGGTCCACCACAGCCACTTGATAGTTGGGGCTTACTTCTATGGCCTCAACTGTGGTGTCATCATTCATATGAGATTCACCCTTGTCTGTCTGTGCAAACAACATGGTACCCACTTCCTCAATGCATGTGTATGACTCACTGTGGGATTCATCAACTAGTGCTTATGAAGCTCTTACCAATACTCTAGGCCATAGGATGTAGAAAATGTGGACCATTGACATGAACATGCGTCTGCCATCCATCTGGTGCATGCTATGTCACATGTGGTGTCTACGTGACCCTAAAACTTGGAAGTATACTTTACGGGTGTTGTTACATGTATGACCAACACATGGCCTTGCTCATTCAAATTTGACTTGCATCTTAGGATTGGACACATGGACGTCACATTCATACAACCATATGTACAATAATGCTTCATGTGATATACACACACACTTGGTCAACCAACACATTAGTTGTCAAAGCACACACTGTGAGCCAAAGGCATTTAGGTATTGTACATATGTGTGTCACATTGCTATCCTCTCCTCATGATAAACATGCCCAATTTGTGCCACACATATATGTAGGCCACACTTATGACCATCTATGACATCAGCCAACTGTGAACATACTGTGAAGGGTGTAGTGGATGATGTTCTGCTGCAGTATGATGTCACACAAGTGAACATACACCATCAACACCATACTGTCTTCAATTAGCCAATCTCTGATGTGTTCCAAATGTAAAATAACCCAAAAACAAGTAAAAATGCCCCAAACCAGTTAATGCACTGTAATTTTGACATCCCTAGCGGTGTGCGTCATTTTTTATTTACCTAAACTGTATTTGCGTCATTTTTTTTACGCACAGGAGTGAAATTTAGCCCGCATCCAGATATTTGTACAGTCCATGTATCATTATGTGGATGCGGGTTAATAATCACGTCTGTACGTCAAAAAAAAAGACACAAATACAGTTTTGGTAAACAAAAAATTACGCATAACACGAAAAAGGCGGGACTTTTCATACAGGAAGTGATGTAATAGGATATCCTGTTTACAGATCATGTACAGTGGGTGTACTTTCACTTTCACTTTGCAGTCTATGATCCTTCTAGACTGTGTGGGTGTGTAGAGAGTGTTGTCCAGAGATTTTGTGCTGTATTTGTCCTGTGTGCTATCTGTAAAGTCCTTTTGTGAATTAAATATTGTTTGTGTATACTGTACTATTGTGTTTTGTCTATATTTGTCCATTTATCTTGTGTATTTCTTGTTTGTGGGAGTATGTTGTGGGTAGTGTTAGTTTGGGGATAGTTGGGCTCTTTTAGTGTTTAGGTTTACTTTATTTCTGTCTTTTTACCCCTACTTTCACCATTTTCCCCTTTCTATTTATTTTACCCCTATACCTTATCTTCAACAATAAGTATGCCTGGTAGGCCACGTCTTGGCAGGATGGGGGAAGAGGAGTTGGGGGGCTTCATCTGGCTGGTGACACATTTCTTGCCGCTCATGATCCAGACAGGGGGCAGGCTCATACAGGGGTACCCGACAGAGGCGCGCAGAATCCGGTGGGGAAAGGTGCTGCATCACCTGCAGCATGTGTATGCCAGCCAGAGGAGTGACCACCAGCTGAAGCACCGGTGGGCTGACCTCATCACCAGGGAGCAGGATCTCTTGGACCACCTGGGAATCATGATTGGTGGCACTGTTGGTGAGTACGACAATTGTTAATGTGCACGATTAAATGCTCTGTAGTGACATCAGGGGATTAGTGCAATATCTGCCAGCTAACTTGCTGACTGTGTGTAATGCTGGGGAAATATAAGGGGATCATTGATGTACTATGGCAAGGATCACAATTGCTAGCTGCTAGCTGTCAGGTAGCACGTGCTCAGCAAACTTACAGGTAACTTTACCATGAAGGAAATTGGTGTGGCCTTTTTGTCAGCACAGCTAACAAAATAGGAGCCAATCATGTCTATATAGGGTATTATTGACAGAGAAGTACAGATGTACCAACATTTAGGCCAACTATGTTGACACAATTGATAGACTGACTTTAGAATCACTACATGATGCTGAAAATGAGTGCTCACATCAATTGATAATAGCAAATTGGCTCAGACATATGTCTCATGTTAGTCTGGTGAGTGTGGAAGGAAAGCGTTCACAGAAGTACTATGAATGTGTGGGATTATTTGGTTTCTTGATCTTTTTGGATACATGTCAGTTAATGATTTGAAAACATCGTGAAAAGGTGTAAGGTGCCCTCAGCTAACATCTTAAGATGTTTGTTGGAATTAGTTGAGCCACAATCCAAATATGGATGGCAGTCCAAGTGTATGCACATGGCTTCACGTCTCCATGGTTAGTGCAAATCACCATAGCTGGGCCACATCAATTGACTATACTGTAAAATGGCTTACAGGAGTCCCCTCCCTCTGTACATTGGGCCTATGTGCAATAAATGTGTCATGGCCACAAGGCATGTTTGACTGGTAATGCAGTCCTCAAGTAACCAGGCGTTGGATGTTTCCCTTTGATGCACATGATGTGACGATTACACTCCATATTTTTTAGTGCTCACCAATTATGGGGCAAGTTTGCAACCACATGTTAGTTAGGGCCAATGTATGTGTGCAGATATGTGTGTCACTGTCATAGGAGACCCATGCTATGTACAAGTTGGCCGTGAAATATCAGATGCAGTACCATCATGTCTGAATGGCTGCCATGCCCTTATTCAGCCTACACATTGTAAATGATTATGAAATTGTTGCACTGTGCACAGATTTTGAGCACATTTCTTCCTTCCATACCTTACAGGTGGACCGGCACCCTACACTGTGGGAGAGGTGGCGACATTTGAGGACCCCGACCACTCCAGTAAGTGTTGATATGTCTGTTATGTGTTGTGTTTGCTGGTTATGGACTCATGTGAGTTGGACGCATAGCAAGGTGTGATGCGTTGGGCAAGTTTTTCACTTGTTCCATGAGTGGGAATGCCATTCTCACATGTTATGAGTTTGCCAATGCGTATCCAATGGTATCATGTAGGGATTGTAGGACATCCCTGTAGGCCCCACTCTGAGTACAGGGGATAGTCATGTGTCTGACACTTGTATCACCAAGAGTCGCACTGGAAGTCAGCCCCTATTTAGTCAGCCTGTCAGACCCACATTCTCTAAGATTGGTGGAGCTAATAGCTTCCCAATAGACATCTGCTTCACTATTTACCTACGTAAGTTTGAAACAGTAGGTAGAACCTCCTAGCAGCATGTACTTCCACATGTAGTGCATCAAGTCTGTGGAACCTGAGTGTAATGGCCTAGGTGTGAATGCAATTCATGATCATGGGTGTTCTAGCAACTCTGTGTCTGATGTAAGTCAGGCCTCACTGGAAGTATATGTTGTGTACTAAGTTCTGAATTTCCTGACATGTCTGACCCTATGAGTGCTCTAGGGTTTGCTGACTCCAAATTGTAGATAGACCTTACCTGTGGTGTGTCTGTAGAGACAAACATGTGTGGAGTTGCCTATACACTCCTCGGTGTACATGTTGTTAGCAAATTATAGTTGTGTATCCACCGCCCCCCCTCAAACACGCCATGGGTTTGTGAATGGGGTACCTAGTATTGATGCTACCAGTATGTTACACATACCTGTGAATAAGTGACGGTTTGGTTGCATACTAGTATACACACTCAGGTTTGGCACTTGGTACCATACTGGAAAGTCCAGTTACAACTTGCAGACCATGTGGCTTTAGTTTTGCTTTCTGTACACTGACATTTGTAGCCCAGCTCTTGGTGGAGGATATGCAGCATGATTCTTAGATGTTAACTGGCAGAACTCAGATTGCAAGTCAAAGCCAGTTTTTACCCATCTTGTGGGTTATGGATGTGCTTTGTGTGATGTCACCTTTGTTGTCTGGCCTGCCATATACTTCCTCAGGGACATTCAATGCTCTGTATCGTGATATGAGCTGTTACAAGTACAGTAGATGTAATGTCTGATTAACTTGCTGTGCCGTTTCACACAATGCAGTTACTAATGTAGCATATCTGTATTTGTCTTCACAGCAGCTAACATGACTCCAGACCAGGTTCGTGAATTTCAGCGTCGGGCCATGCGATACTAGCACATCCTGCTGGTGGAGTCGGGGTTCCGGAGGATGGACCAGCGATATAGCCATGAACGTGCCTCTGGGGCATGGCGAGCCTTCCCACAGGGTGGGCCTACTTTGCCCACCACAGCAACAACCACCAATCCAAGCCAGGTGGCCCCACCCACAGCTGCTACTGTAGATCCAATATCTGCTGGACTTCCTGGCCCCAGCATTGCCACTGGTGCAGGACAGCCCACAAAGACCTCCTCCACTGGTACCCAGACTGCCACTGCTCCAGCTGTTGACCCTGCAGCCTTCAATAGACTTGAACATAAGATGGACAAAGTGCTGCGCAAGGTGAGCCACCTGAGCCGGGACGTGCGGCACATTAAACGGCGGGTCAAGGATATAAAGAGGACCCTCCGGAGGGCCAACCTCTAGACATTTGATTTGATGGACATGATACCCTCCCCTCCCTCCTCTTTCCTTGTTCTTATAGTTAGTGGGCTTAGGGGGCTTAGTGTTAGGTTAGTATAGGCTGTTAGCTTAGTTAGTGTTAGTGGGTGAGGGGTCCTGCTTGTTTCTTTTTTGACTTATTACATGTGTGGGTGGGTGGGTGGGGGGATATATTGGGGTTCTTGTGTGTCAAAAAATAATAATAATAAAAAAAAAATATATATATATATATATATATATATATATATATATATTTGTTTAGGATAGTAAAGCATGTGTTTAGGTTAGTATGTGTTGTCCTCCATGTGTCCCATCTCATAAGAGGGGTGGGGGGTAGATGTTTAGAACATTTTGTTACATGTGATTAGTAAGTGTAGCTTAGGTTAGTTAGGGACAGTTGTGGGTAATGAGTAGTCAGGGTAGATTAGTGTAGGTAAGATTTTTCCTTCAGTTTCCTCATCAATGGTTAGCTTTTAATAAATATTTGTGTACCCCTTAATAGTATGTGTTGAATGGTACTTGATCGTGGGTTTGGATTCAGTGTACATCAATTTTGTACTATAACATCTGTGTCCTATGCTACAAACAAATCCCAACTGAGCTGTACGATTGGCAGCTAGCCCAGAGCTACCTTGCAAAGTGTCTACCCTTTGTTGCAACCACCAATCACAGTTGATATGGTTCCCAATGTGTTTCTGTTGATGAGTGTGTTTTCAAAGTCACTAACAGTGCTTCCAGACATGATATTGGGGAAACAGTTTTAGGTCTGGCTGCAGTGTGATCATCATGCACACCCTTATAAGATGAGTTCTCATTGGCAATATTGTATTCTTGTCTTCATGACCCTCATACATCAATTGTGACACAGTTCGGCATGATTACCTATTGTATGTTAACTCAGACACCTTCATTTATGCAGTTTTTTTAGTGTTTACTTAGATTAGTGTGGCATGTTTATTGCGTTATTTTTGCATGTTGACAACATTTAGCAGGCACTATTTGATGACTTAGTTATCCCCTGAGGAAGCATTCTTCTGTCCAACACAGCATGATGGTGTATGGTTTCTCACTTCATGCGATTTGTCCCTCAGGATGGGCAGAGTATGATGCAATCATGGTCACTGTGCAGATTTCTCTAACTACATAATATCAGGACAGTTGTATTGACAAGCTACGTAATTTGACAGTAGGCACATTTCAGTTATCTACTGCACAGTTGATATGTCACATTACCCAGAGACAGATTTGTTGTGTAAGTGCTATTTATTGAAAAGTGCTGTAGTGCTATCTGTACATTGTCCATGATTGTGAGTCCATTATAGTGATATCTTCCATTGTGATCCAACACAAGGGTTTACCAAAATGCTTTTGTCATGCTGGGGTTGCTGTTTCAGACAGTGCAGAGGGACAGACTTAGCCAATGAGTAGGAGAGAGTCAATCACTGGGCTGGGTGACAAGATATACAGTGGTTTGCAGAACAGTGCTTGAGTACAGTTGTTGTAAGACTGTCATGTTTCAAAACGCAGGACTTTGGTAATAGTTGGCCATGTGGCAGGGACTAGTGCTTCCGGGTCATTTTCCTTGTGAATGTGATCTGTTCCATGTCTTCTTCTTCTGATGTGTGTGTTGCCTGCTTTGTCCTTGTTGTTGTTGGTTGTGAAGGGGCAACACACACCTCAGTGTTAGAAGACGTGGAGTCAGACATCCCAGTCGCTCCTCCCTGTGAAGGTCTGAAGGGCAGTACTGCTGCAAGGAGGGCCTGCTGGTTCTTGAGAATAGCAGCCACATCACGATGGTAGGCAGCCAGGTCGGCCCTGAGGGGTTCAATGTTGCATCCGTGCACGCGTTGACAGGATTGCTGTTGTTGGTGTTGGGTCAACTGTATTACAGCTGTGCTGATTTCCTTCTGGGTTTTCTGCAGTTCCTGCAAGATAGATGTTAGGGCTTGCATAGCTGCTGCCTGATCTGCAGATGATATCATGCACGAACGCACCCCCTCTAGGCTGGCTGCCATGTATTGCATCCCCACCCGCACCTCCTTGGCCGGCTCCCGCTGTACTCCCACTACAGTTCTCTCAAAGCTGGTGCCAGTGTCGTCTGAGTCCTCAGCTGTATTGGAGCTGGCAGGTCTTACAATTGGGGTGGTGGGTGGTTCCTCTGCGATGGCTGCTTGTTCTGTGCTCCTTGTGACAGAAGGTGGGGTCTGGAGGGTTTCAAGGACCTTTTGGATAGTCTCCTGGGGAATGTTTATCGGCTCATCATCCATGTAATCAGGGAAATCTGGGAGAGGCATATCGGCAGGAGATCCATCTTCCTCTGCAATGAAACAGGGTACAATTAGTGTGTCTGTGTTGTGGCAATTTTGATGTGATGTGCCTGCCTTTTGATGAATTCACTTTGTGATCTTGTTTTGTGTTAATATCTGCAGTCCTTCAGATGGGCATTGTTTCAGGCCTATGGCCCACCTGTGTGTCACATGTATGTTATTGAGTTATTAGACTTGTCAGCCTCATCGCCTCTAGAATTGCCACCTTCTTTTCCTACTCGACCCTCCGTGTACATCCATTCTCATGGTGAGACCTTTCACTGGCTGTGGGTGTTCTGATGGCCCTGGCAGCACACTTAACAATCTGGACCTGCCCCAATCCCTGATCGTTCACATCGACTTAAATGTAATTGACATGTGGCATATCCTATGCATGGCAATGTTATGATCCGATATGGATGTTGACATTGTTAATGTGTCCTGCTGATGTTGGGTAATGTGTGTTACATTGGATTGCCCTGATAGTCGTATCAGTGTCCTATTTCATCCTCTGACTGTGCAGGTGTATTTCAGTGACCAGTTACATGTGTCCCCTCCTCTATGCTGTTGTCTGAGCAGTATGACATTTGGGATGTTGCCTTGTTACCCAGGCACAGGATGGATCGTGACATATGCAGCATGGGTGTGTCCTTAGTGCTGTGTCGCTCCTATTGTTGTTTACTTTGGCTGATGTTTCTGACAACTATGGGCATTGACATTTGAGTGTACTGGGGCCTTTGTCTTGTTTCTGGGGATTGTTGCAGATGTCATCCTCAACCCTCTAATTTAGGTGTGTGTGATCCATGGGGACGTTACTGCCATTGGCTACTTGAGCTGCACACAGATCAGAGGTGGTAGTGGCAACTGTTGTTGCAGTTACATTGCAGTTGTCGGTTTGGCTAGAGGATTGCTAATAGGGCCCTAGTTAATGTAGGAGGTATGTTGGCTGATGAGTGCCAGGATGTAAGTTTGACGTAGTGGCCTTCCCTCCTGTCGTGGCTTTCCCTTTGCTCCATCGTTGGCATGACAGCATGCCCCCATGGGACTGTTGTTGGTGTAGTGTAAGGGTGTGCCCAAGCTTCTGTCTGTGCAGGCCATGCCCCAATGCCGTGCCCCTTTACCCATGCCACTCCATGTATATGATGACTTCCATGCAATTAGTGGTTGGTATCCCCCCCACTTGCAGTTAACATTTGTGCATTTTAATTCCCCATGCAATTTACCCTGCATGTGCGTTGTCTCCTGGTAGTCTGCGCTGTCCTGTCCTTGAATCCCTGTGACGATCTCCTCAGGGATGACGGCTACGACCATCTCCTCCATGTGGTCTAGGGCCTCCTGATGTGCTGGACTCCCACCTCCAGTCTGCAGTGCTGCCTTCCTGTTCCTGGCCATCTTTTCCTTGGTCCTGCGCTTGCAGTCATGCCAGCGTTTCTTGCACTCGATGACTGTTCTGCGTACTTTAGCCACACTGTTAATCTTGTCGACAATTGGTTGCCATATAGCCTCTCTCCTACTGATTGGCAACTTTGATGTGACAAACAGTTGGTGCTGGTGTTCCGTCACCTCTATAACCAGAATTTCCGGCTCCTCTGCACTAAAGCGACACTTTCTTTTCTTCTTAAAAGTGCCCTGGTTCTTGTGTGGGTCCTCCTGGCTGGTTCCTGGTCTGCTGTCATCTTCCTGGGGTCTGTAGTGGCATCTGGGATCCATTTTGGCTCTCCTCTGGTGAAATGGCTGTGTTCGCTGTGTTTTTTGACGCTATTGAGTCAAAACAAAACGGCGCATATCCGGTTTGCGGTGTCGTAAATCGACCCACAGTCATTTCCGCCGCGTTAACGTCGTTTTCCTTTACGACTTGACGCCGCGGTGTGCGTCAAAAATAATGACTCCCACCTGTTGTTTGCGCCGCCGTGCGTCAAACTATAAATCTGACGCCCGCACGGCGCACCAAAATGCCGTTAGCCGGCGGTAATATTTTTGGCGCAAAACTGCACCGCACAGTTTTGCATCAAAAAGTATAAATATGGGCCTTACTTTGTAAAACCAAGTGCTTGATTACTTGCTCAAATGGTGGAATTGAGATACAGACGAATAGTGATGATGAAGACAACCCGGCTCCAGAGACAGAGTGTGAGACGATAAATGAGGAGTACCCCCTGATTAATTTCTTTCCAGTATTCACAGTGAAGGAACTTCCTCCTGATTTGCAGGGAACGGTTAAAGAGAATGTGTGGGATCTGACAGGGAAAGAAATAGGTCTGATAAAGGGAGTTGAGCCAGTTAAAGTTCCTGTAAAGCTGAACGCAATTTTTCATCCGATACCCCAGTACCACATGCCACAGGATATCCTTATAAAGGTTGCTTAAATGATTGCAGAGTTTGTAAAACATGGGGTTTTGAAAGAGGTGTTGAGCAGCCCATGTAATTCACTGATAATGGGATTGAAAAAGCCCTGTGGGAAAGTTTGAATTGTCCAGCATTTGAGAAAAATAAATGACATTGTGGTCAAATGTTGCCCCGTGGTGCCAAATCCAGCCGTGATTCTGTTTCAGATTCCATCTGATGCTGAGTGGTTCACTGTCATAGACTTGTCACAAGCTTTCTTTTCTGTGCCTCTTCACAGGGACTGCAAATTTCTCTTTTATTTCAAATTATTGGACCGGGTTTACTGTTGGCGTCAAATTCCTCAAGGGTTTTCAGAGTCACCTTCCATATTCAATCAGATCATGAAAAATAATTTGGAGTCATTGGAATTGCCTTCCCAATTGACCTTGGTATAGTACATTGACGATTTGTTGATTGCATCCAAGATGAGGGATAAGTGCAAGTATGACACAATTGCCTTACTGAACCATTTGGGAAAGAATGGTCATAAAGTGTCTCCACTGAAATTGCAATACAGTCTGAAAGAAGTGAAGTACTTGGGTCACCATATTGAGAAAAGAATAAGGAAAATATCCAGAGAAAGAGTCACAGCCATAATGCAAAGCTCTGGCTTTGGGTATGCCTGATTACACTAAGTCTTTCACATTGTTTTGTCATCAGCGTGATGCGTGTTCTTTGTCTGTCTTGACAAAGGTCCATGGAGGTGTAAACCGCCCAGTAGCATATTTTTCAGCTACTTTGGACCTTGTCGCAGAAGTTTTACCAGGCTGTTTGTGTGCAGTTGCAGTGATTTGACAGAGTCTCACACAGTGTGAAGGCGTTGTGATGGGACACCCCCTAACAATAATGGTCCCTCACTCAGTTGAAGTTTTCTTACACGCACCAAGACTCAATACCTGACAGGTGCAATATTGACCAGATATGAGACCAGTATCTTGGGGTCACCAAATGTGTCATTGAAAAGATGTACAGTGCTAAACCCAGCAACCTTGCTTCCGAATGAAAATGAAATGTTGAAATTGAAAAGTTGGAAGACATTGAGCATGATTGCCTCCAAGTAACTGATCTGTGCACAAAACCAAGACCTGATATTAGCGACACCTGATAGTCTGTTGTCTCAAAAGGCTAGGTATAACCATGGTTAAGCACATGTTGGGAGGGATGCAACGATTCGCACTTTTAAACAGAATTGGTTCAATCCAAGGTTTAGATAAGTTGCTGAATCAGTTTGTCACCGTTGCGTCATTTATCATTAAATGAACGCGGGAAAAGGGACAGTGGTCAATTTGTGCCACATTGGAAGGCCAGGAGGTCCATTCAGCAGAATGCAAATGGATTTTATTTAAATGCCTGTGTGTGGAGGTTTGAGATATGTGTTGGTAATTGTCTGCATCTTTAGTCATTGGATCGAAGCGTACCCTACATGAAGAAATGACAGTCTCACAGTAGTGAAATTACTGCTTAGGGAACTGATACCAAGTTTCGGGTTTCCGATCTCTTTAGAATCATATCGGGGAGGTCACTTCAGCAATGAAATTACTGTGTGCAGCATTGAATATTGAGCAGAAGTTACATTGTAGTTACCGCCCTGAAGCATCAGGACTAGTGGAACAGATGTATGGTACCTTGAAATCAAGAATGGCGAAAATGTGTACGTCCACGAATCTGAAATGGCCTGACGCATAGCCGTTAGTTCTGAAGGCAATGAGAAACTGCCCCCGATCCAAGATCAAGGACACACTCTGAGAGCGGGTGACTGGGCGGTGGTCCAAAAACATGTGAGGAAGACGAGTTTGGAACCTTGGTGGAAAGGCCAGTTCCAGGTAGTTCTAACCACTACCACAGCTGGTAAGTGTGCTGGAGTTCCGAACTGGATCCACGCAAGCCACACGAGAAAAGTGGCATGTCCTTTGGACGCTGAAGAGGAGTTGTTGAGAGTACTAACAATGACCACACAAGCCTCAGAGCCGGAAGGAGAAGAAAGAGGATATGAGACCGGATCTGAGCACATTGAGGACGGTTCAGTCACTCCTGTGAGAGACGAAGGAGAAGACCTCCAGGAGGGTGACAGTGAGCCAATCTCAATTGAGGCATCAGGACAGCCCAGTCAGAGGAGGGCTTTCCAAAAAGTAGATGAATTTGAGTGATGGACAGAGAAAACGCCAGACCCCGAGGGGGAAGGAGTTGAGGTGGATCAAAGCCAATGTGGTCTGACTACTCCTGAACCAGTTGCAGGTCAGTCAAAAGAAAATCCTACTGAGCAAGAAGAAGTTTTAAGTTCAACACTGAAAAGAGCATTGAACAAGGGTCCACTGAAAGGAGATAAGTTGGCATAGTCATAAGCAAAGTGAAAAGAAAAAGTTGTTGTGACAACAATCGAGGAAGACGTAGATACGACAAGGAGAGAAGACCCAAGTGAAGGAGAATTGAATGGAGATCGAAAGATGAAAAGAAAGAGCATAGCAAGTCAAAGGTATGCAGGTCCTGAATAGGCGTATGCAACAACAAGTGACTGGCAAAGAGAGTTTTTGTCTTTTTGTATTGATCGAGACATTCCAGGTCAATATTTTGGCACTTGAAGGAAAGTAACCAACTAAATTGTTGAGAAAAGGTACATGGAGAAATAGACTGTTGAAAGTAACTGAAAAAGACTTTGAAACCTGATTTGACAAAATAACCTGATTTGACAAGCTGCTAAATATATTTTTGATAAACCTAACGATTTTTTAGAAAAAGGGATCCTGGAAGTGAGACTGAAAGCTGTAAATAATTGCTGAAAGAAAGAAGATTTATGTTTTTCATTTTGCTGCATAGTTATAAATTTTTCTCTTCTACTTTCTGATTCTTTACAGATCATGAGTAACACTAGCCAGCAGGGTAGGAAGAACAGGTGCTGCATATACATGAGTGTTGGTTTGGCAATTGTGTGTGTGATATTGATTGTGGGTATGACTGTTCTAAACAACAGTAAAGACAACCATACTTCAGCTTTAGAGACAACTACTGCATTAACAGTGATAGAGAAGTTTAGGCTATATGAGAAGTATCTGCACGTAGGTAATACATAAAGGGAACTTTCTTCTAATGTGTTCTATTGCTTATTGAGTGAATATGATGAGATGATGCATATGAAGAATTGTTTTGTGTGTACGCAAATTCCTTTATCAGTCAAAGAAGGAGTTGCCTATCATAGTTCGCCTCTCACTTATCAGATAAGTTGTAGTCTGCTACTAATGAGATTCTATAATCAGGAGTGCATCTAGTATTTCTATTCCAACCACGATGTGGTGTTTTCATGTGTCCCCATAATTAGGTACCTGAGCAGAGTAGCTGAGGACAATGACATAGTATTAGTAAGGGTTTTCTTTGAACCTACATTAACGTTTGGCACAGCTTACACTCACCGGAACAACTTGACATGCTTGCTTGCACCCTTAGAAAAGAGCTTCTTAGATCACACAGATGACAGGAGAAAGGCATTGAAGGAGAAGTTAGAAAAGGGTTTAGAGAAAAGAACTTATAGAAATGATTATGCTTATAGTGCAATAAAGACACAAGTGAAATCAGCTTTAGATGTGCAACACGTAGGGAAGCTTTGTGTATATAGGCCTAGATCTAGTACTGACACTTTGTTTGTGGGAATGAGTGAATGTAGACGTGTTTTTGTTTCAGAGTAAATGGACATTTATGTTGAATGGGCATGATCCAGCAATTCCTGGCATATATTACATTTGTGGACTTAATGCTTATTACCATCTTCCAAGAGGATGGTATGGTACATGTTATTTGGGGATAGTTTTCCCAAAGATTTTCCAACTGGATGACTTGAAGAGATTACGGAAACTAATTGAATTACATCACATTAGAGAAAGGAGAGTCTCCTTCTGGTATAGTAGGAAATATATTTGGAGCAATGATTCCTTCAGTAGGAGCTGTTCTAAATTTTATAAAGATTCAAAAGTTGTCTACTATTGTGGATAACATGCTGACAAAGTTTTCAGGAGCCATGATCCTGACAGATACAGAACTGGCTGCGGAAAGAGCTATGACTCTTCAGGACCGCCTTGCGTTAGACATTCTCTTAGCAAAAGATGCTGTTTGTTTATTCCTGATAACAGTGTAGAAATCAGAAGCTTACTTACTAATCTTACTAATGAGAGTGCTGATTTAAAAGAGTTGAAAAGAACAAGGTGTTTGGGAGAAAGTTGGCAAAGCATTTGCTTCAATGGGAAATTAGCTCAGCAACATTGTGAAAGGGATAATATTGAAAATAATACAAGGGATATTGATTATTGTGAGTTGCATAATTGGAGCATGGGGAATATGTAAATTGTTTACAATGATTAAAATGAAGAAAATGAGAAATGATCAGAGGAGTGAAGAGATGAAAAGGGAAAATTGGTTTAGGGAGAATTAAAAAAGAGAATGAAGATTTAAGGGGATAGAGATGACAGAATTTTAGCTGATGCAAAAATTTGTGTGGGGAGATTTAGTGTAATGACATTTTTCGTCATCAGAGGAGGGATTGTTAATGCTGAGTTTACTAATGAATATTCATGTATTTTGAGTGTTGTATTTGCGAAGAAAATGTATTAACTTAGAGAAAAATTGTGCACACATTTGAAGGTGCGCCTACCAGAGTGTCTGTCAATGTTCACGAAGTGTACTTATTAATGGCTTATTAATATGAAACGTTGAGCTTATGTTTAATTAATGTAGTAGGATGTCATTTTAAGAGTTATGCATTATGTATTAGCTTTATTAATTGTAGGCCTTACCTTAGCAAGGTCTTGGCCTAGTTGCACGGACTAATGTCAAGCTGCATTGCTTAGACATTTCATAAAATGGATGCTTAAAGAATTAAAATGTGATTTTCCACTGTACTGAACATGTGTTTGTAGCTGAAGTTAGTTCTCATGAAAAAGTGCTTGCTTGATATGTACTGTATATTGTGGTGTGTGTAAGACTGACCTTCCCAGGAGAAGACAATGGATGCACTGAATGGAGTTTAAGCTGCTACAATATTGATACCTGATGAGCCGAATGACGAGAGCAGAAAAAGAGGAGACAATCATTGACATATAAACCATGTAGTAGTAAAATTGTAGAGTTGAGGGATTCGTTTCATTGGACTAAAGGTAAACATGCGATCCCCTGACCAATTAGGATGTGTGAAGTAGTTTTAGAAAATCAAATTTAGCCAGACTGCACCGAGAGGAGAGATGCCATTCTCCCCATTCTTGTTGAGAGTTTACGCCATTAGCTTTATTCTTTTCAACTGCTTAGAAAGACTTTGCTTTTTCTGAACCTTCATGCTGAATCCTGATGTCTTGCTGACCGAACTGATGTCCTATTGACGTAGACTGTCACAGCTTGCTGAACCATATTGAGGAGAGGTATTAAGCAATGTTGTTTATTTTTATGTCTATTTGCTTTTGTTTCTAGGTACCAACTGCTATTTTGATAGAGCCATAGTTAGATGGTTTATCCAAATTTGTGTGACTAAATTGTTTTGCATGAAGCCCAAACATGCTATTCTAATCTGGTGTTAGTTAGGGTTCTCACTGATGAAGTTCGCTACATGTAATAACTGTTGATGCCTTTTCCTTGCAGAATCTAGATGTATGTTATTTTGTTTGCGCAGTTATTCTTGCTAATAATTTGTACTGTAACATTAGAATGTGTATTAGCTCAAGCTTTGACTAGATTGCGATCCTTTCGCTGCTTTGGTCAGCCAGTATTGTTTCTGTATGTTTATCATTTGATTTTGAGACTAAGTTACGTGACATTAGCATTGTTAATATAGGGAAATAAACATTCTAACTTTTACATAAGGGTGTGGTTATTCATGACCAAGAGGTCATGGTGAGTAGAAATTACTGACGTTTACTGATTATTAATGTTATTGATTGTTGATGTTACTGATCTGTATTGGTACGGGATATATGGTGGGAAAAACTCAAAGCGCAGTCAAAAGGTCCATCAGCCTATCCAAGTTTCCCTTGTAAGTTTACTTAATAAGGTCTGACGCGCTAACACCACCTCCCTCGCATTTCCTCTCTTGTTGCAGCATGTACCAGGCATACTTATACAGTGGCAGGCCTTCATATCAGGGTGCTTGCTTATTACACATGATCACCAAAATCATGCTGCAAGCATTGGTGGTTTTATGATCCAGTGTAAATGCATTCCTTTTTATTACTGTGTCCTTGCATGGGAGTAGCATTTTTCAGGACAATATTCTCACACTGTGGCTCACTATTTAATAATGTATTTTTCAGTTACATATAGATTGAACTTGGCCCAAGGGCGTGAGAGAGCTTTACATGAAGTCCAGTTTATGTTACAAGTTTTTAGGCACATGCTGGTTAAGTGATTTGCCCAGAATCACAGGATGTTGAGCCAGGTCTGGGAATCTAAATTGTCTCAAAATTTCCAAGGTCAGCAGCTAGCACTGTTAGACCATATCTTCCTATCTATCTATCTATCTATCTATCTATCTATCTATCTATCTATCTATCTATCTATCTATCTATCTATCTATCTATCTCACACTGTGGGGTCACCATTGTGTAGTAATAGTTAGACCTGACTTTCCATAGCAGACATCTTTTGTTTTGCAAATAACTTAAGGGTCATTGGACGACTCTTCACAAAACATTTTTTTTAAAGTCTATCCACCTCAGAAACCACTGAAATTCACCAGTTATAGCTTGCTAACCTAAACATATATTGTACCACCACTATGCTCTGCTTATGATCCCACAGATTGCATCTCCCATAGCATGTTCAATTACATCATCCCTTAGCTAACTAGAATTTATGCCCCCTCATGCTCTACATATGACCTCACAGATTGCATTACTCATGACATGTTCAATGACGTCATTGATGAAATCACTGATAACATCTGAACTGACACTGGGCAAGGTGGGGGCACAAGTTCTAGTTACCTCAGTGAACTTTGATGGTGAAACATCAGTATTTTTTTAGCTTAAAATGTTATATGTTTTAAATAACATTTTCACCTAACTAAACCATCACTTTAAAAGCTTATTGTTAACTAGTGGCGGTCGCCGCTAATTAGTTATAGTTAGGACCATGTTTCCATGGAAAAAGTGTTTTGTACCTTGCCTATATCTGTGGCAACGTTTGATAAATCTTCACGGAATAAAAAAAAAAAAAGTGTTGCTGTGATTCTTGTTGCACACTGAAAGTTTCGGGGTGATCCGTGAAGTGGGGGCCAAGAAAAAGGGGGGATACAAAAAGTTGGGTTTCCCATGTTAATTCCCATAGGACCTTTTGACAGGTCTACAGCCCTAACCACTGGACGGAATTACTCCAAATTCGGCAGAAAGCTAGCTTTCGTTACGCAGACTACACTTTTACTTATTTGGAGTAAATCTGTTCAGTAGTTTTTGAGAAATGTAGGGAAATTCACGAATAAAGACAAGCTCATGCAGGGAAAGGGGCCAGGGTACGAACATCCTGACCCCTTAGTTCTGGTGCCAACAGAGCAAAAAAGCTTTTTTTAAATTATTGTTTTGCCGCACAATCATCACATTCACAAATTGTGGCAAAAAAATAATAAAAAAATAACAAGCATGGGCTCCTGCGTTTGTTTTTTGATAGGCCCCCAGGTAGGCCTGGTCCCGGGGACATTAATAATTTTGTGTGAGGGGGCCTCCTGGCCCCCTACTACCCGGGGACCACCACCTCCCCAGGGCAAATTGGTTTGAGACAGTGGGGAGGCCCGTTGGCCTCCCCCAATACATTGGGAGAGCGCCACCTCCCTGGGGCTTTAATTATAATAAGTGCGGGGGCCACGCGGTCCCAACCCCCCCAACCCCTGGGCTCACCACCTCCCCGGGCCAAACAATTCAAATATGGAATGGGGTCCGTTTAAGGCCCCTTTAGCCCCGGGGACTACCACCTCCCCGGAGCTATCTTCACATTGGAGAGGGGCTGCGTGACATAGCTGTTTGCTGTTGTTTAGCAGCAGCTCCAAAGCTGCAATGAAGCCACAGCAAAGACTTCACTGTTTGACAGCGCGATCTGTCAATCAGGTCCCGCCATCATACAGCAGAGCTTTCATCTCTGTCTCTCTACGCTTGCAGGGGACAGAGATGAAATGCTTCAGCAAGCACAGAGCTGTTGATAAAGCAGCTCCATGCTTGCTGAAGCAATGGCACAGTGAGGGAAGCCTTAAGGCTTCTCTTGCAGTGCCAGATAGCCCGTGAAGGGCATTTTAGTAAAAAAAAAAAAACATAAATAAATACATGTGTAGGGACTGTGGGGGAGCCTTTAGGGTTCCCTTGCGGTCCCAGATAGCCCATAAAGAGCTGGCAAAAAAAAACAAAAGCAATTGCTCAATGTGAAGGTTGCAGACTTCACACTGAGCATTGAGGGTTTGAGTCCAGCTGGACTCGTTTCCCTCTTTTTTTTTTTTTTTTAATACAGTACAAATCACAGGGCCAGGTCCCGGGGGCACTTTTGTGGGAGACTTCGTGAAAGGGGATGCAGGAACCGAATGGAAGGCGATATGCAGGGAACAGTGACCTGTGTATGTATTTTGTCCCGCCCGACCTGGCCCACTCAGGGGGATAAAAAAAAGTGTGGGAGGCCGAGCGTATTTTTTATTAAATTTTGCCACAGATTCCCAGATCCCTTTGTGATTTTGCAGCAACATTTTTCTTATAAAATTTTTTCCCTGATCGGGTACCTGTGGGACTCCACCACCAGGCCTAGGAGACTCAGCTTGACTTGGGACTCGGTTGAGTCTGAGACCTAAGATGGCTGCCAATCCTTCCTGGTTGAAGTGTTGGTAGCCAATCAGATCTCAGCATGAGATTTGTGCAGAGGTGCCGCCCAGATATCCATATTTCTTATTTCTTTAATAAATCTAAAACTACTGAACGGATTCACACTAAATTATAAAAAGGGCTCTTTATGGACAAAGAGCTAGCTTTCTGCCAAATTTTGTGTAATTCCGTCCAGCGGTTTGGGCTGTAGTTGTGTCTAAAATCCCTATGGGAAATTAAATGGGGTAAAAACGTTTTGCGATCCCACCTTTTTCAATACAGCAGCTGATGTGATTGGCGTACTATTTCTGAAACTTTTGTAAAGATTTCTCAAACGGTGCCAAAGTTATTAGCAAAACAAAAATGCTTTGTCTATGCATAGTGTGCGCTTTTTGATTTGGTGTAAATCTCTTGAAAAACGATATTAAGCATCAAAAACTTTGTATATTCCTCAAAAACATTTTATATTTTACACCAAGTAGGATTCACAGTGCTGACAGAACTCAAGATGAGATCTGATTGGCTGCCACCACATTAACAACCATGTGGCAGCAGCCATCCTAGGACTCAGTGCCTTATCCTAGAAAAAAGGTGAAAAAAAAAAGATATAATGTGGCTGGGTAGGAATGCCACCCAAGGCCTGGCCAGAAGGACCCCCCCCCCAGGGTCACTAAACATATATTTTTTGCCACAGATTTGCTGTGGATCCTCAAATCAGCCACGGCCCAAGGGGCGACACAAATGATTTGTAGGGGGCATGCGGTTCCCCTCTGCAAGCCTTCTTCAAGCCCCAGGCCCCAGAGACTGCATCCCCCTAGGCCAAATTAAATAGTAAGGGGGAGGGGTGCATGCAGCCCCCCCCCCCCCCAGGCCTTTTCAGGACTTGGGCACCATATCCCCCAGGGCTTTATTTTAACTTTGGAGAGGAGGTACATAGCCACCCTTTCCGAGCCTCTTCAAGCCTCAGGTACCCCATCCCCTGGAGCTGTTATATTATGGGAGGGTGCATGGTGCCTTCACCTAGCTGAAGCTGAGATTGACCTCAGGGACTACATCCTGTGGGATCCAATACTCTGCACTGTCTTGGGGAGCTCACCTCTGGTGCACTGTAGTTTCTTGCCCAGAAGAGTGCAGGCATACCCTGCCCTCATGCTCCAGGGCAGGGAACACAACTGCTCCCACTGCTCCCACTGGTGGAAGCAGTTAGGAAAAATGCTGCTACTGCCAAAGGCATTCCAAAGGCAAGCCTGTCTTTGCCCATCCACGCCTGGACCGTGCCCAGCTCCAGGAACCCTGGCCCTCCCTCCAACCCTTTACAACGCTGAGGAGCTCAGAGCCCTAAACCCTGGATGCCACAACAGCAGCTTCTACTCCTCCTCCCTTCAAGCAACCAGGGGACCCTTCATCTGTCAATGTTGCAGCTTCTCCTGCTGCACAGAGACACCAACCACTTACCCAGCCAGAAGACCACGAACAATCAGGAACTGCTCCACTGAATTCTGCTCAAAACGAGATAAGTTGTGCAAACCCACCACGGAAGTCTGGGACCCCATCACCTCCCTCTCCTCCAACGTAGCCTTCATCACCGAAACCTGGCTGAACCCCTCCTCGAGCCCTGACATCACCATTGCACACCTACCGGCTACAAAATGGTACACCGAGACCGCACCAACTAACACAGCAGGAGTATTGCCATCATCTTCAAGAATACAATCTGATGCACCACCACCAATGACAGCCCTACACCCCTCATGGACAACCTCTATTTCCAGCTGCAAACAGATGCCAATACAACTAAAAGAGGCACTCTCATATGCAGACCCCAGGACCTCCACTGAAATAGCCATCAACTCCAACCACTCCATCCTACTCGAGGACCTCAACATTCACATCGATGACCACAACAACCCCATCTCCACCACTCTCCTCGAGAACTTGAGCAACAAAGGCCTAACCCAACTGGTCACCGCACCTACTCACAAAGCTGGACACACACTCAACCCTGTCTTCCCCTTCAGCAACAAAGTCAGTTTCAGCAACGTCACAGGAACTCACCTCGTCTGATCACAGCATCATCCACTTTACCATCTCTGGCAGCCAACACACCACCATCAAGCACCACAGGTCTGACTACTGCAGCTGGGGCAAAGAAACTGAAACGCAATAGACGCAGGCCCTCAATACTTCCCAATTCAAGGCTGGTTCTGACCTTGACAAGGCTGTCCAGAACTTCACCGCCTGGATCACCGAATGTGCAGACAGAGTCGCCCCAGTGCTTAGGACCACCAACTGCAGCTGCTAACTACTGGAATAACAATGGCAAGCAACCAGGAACCACTCCGACAGAGCCACCTACAAAGCAGCCCTCAGCAACTACTATTGGCAAATCAAGGAAGCCAAGAGAGCAGCCATCACAGCCCGCATTGGCACAGCAGCCAACCACACTAAAGAAATATTCAGAATAGTCAAATACAACAAACCTACAGCCACAGAACATACCATCCACCCTTCCCAGGAACTCTGTGACATCCTCTCAGACTACTTCTATAGCAACTTAGACACCCAACCCATGATCCCCATCCTCAGCTCTCTTGACCCCCATCGCACACCAACAGAACCTTCACCACATGGACACCACTCATTGCAGATTACACCTCAGCCATCATGTCATCCATCCACTTTGGGGCACTCACCAAACCATGCCCCGGCCGCCTGTTCAGCCTTTGGAACCCACTAAATCAGAAAAGAACTCACCAGCATCATCAACACCTCTATCACCTCAGCAGTTTTTCCAGGCAAATGGCAACATGTGGAAATCCGACTCCTCCTAAAGAAGCCTTGTACCAACCCCAGCAAACTCAAAAACTACCAACCTATCTCCCTTCTCCCCAACACTGCCAAAGTTCTTGAGAAGGCCATCAGTCAATGGCTCACCTACTGCCTGGAAGAAAACAACCCAGAAGACATCTCCCAATTTCATATCAGCCACTGCACGGACGACATCAGAGCACTCATCGATCACAGGAAAAACAATGCCCTGATCCTCCTTGACCTATCAGTTGCATTTGAAACTCCCTCCCACCACACCCTCATCAACAGACTTCACAGCATTGGCATACAGGAGAACACCCTCAAATGGACCACCTCCGTCCTGACAGGACATACTCGGAGAATCCAGCTGCCTCCCTTCACCTCCTAAGCCAAGAACATCATATGCGGCTAACCACAAGGATCATCCCTCAGCCCCACGTTGTTCAACACCTACATGACCCCCCCATGGCCTACATCGTCAGAGCCCACAGACTCAACATCATCTCCTACGCAGATGATACTCAACTCATCCTCTCGGTCACAGAAGACCCCTCCACCACCAGAGCAAACTTCCACAACGGCATGAACAATGGTGCCAATGGTATGAAATCAAACTGCCTCAAACTCAACACCAACAAATCGGAAATGCTGATCTTCGGAAGAGACACATCCATATGGGACCATAGCTGGTGGTCAGCCATACTCTGACCCACTCCGGTGCTGACAAACCACTCACGAAACCTCAGAATCATTGACAGCAAACTGACCATGAAGCGGCAGATCAACACAGTCACCGCGTCCTGGTTCCACACCCTTCACATGCTCTGCAGAATATTCAGATGGCTCCCAATCAACACAGGGAAAGCTGTCACCCAGGACCTTGTCACCAGTGGCCTCGACTACTCCAACACACTCTATGCAGGTATCTCCTCCCAGCTCCTCAAAAGACTTCAGACAATTCTCCAGACAATGAAGAACTCAGCAGCCAGACTCTTCCTCAACATCAGTAGACGCACCAACATCAGCCCACAAATCTCCGCTGGTTCCCCATCCAGAAGAGATGCCAGTGCAAGCTCCTCACACGCATCTACAAAGCCCTACATGATCAAGGATAGGTCTACATCAACCACTGACTGAGATTCCACAAGCCTACCATACATTTCCTTGCACTCACACCCTGGATCCATCACAGTTGCAGGTTTGGACGCTCCTTCTCCTTCATTGCCACCAAAGCCTTGAATCACTTACCCCTCCCTTTGCCCCTCCGACCAGCTCAATCTCTAGTGGATTTCAGAAAGAGACTCAAGACCTGGCTCCTCAACAGAGACCTAGCACCTGAGTGCCCAGATACACCCAGGGGTGACAGTGCCATGCTGTATAAATATTGGTGTTGGCTTCTGTCAGCACCAAGTATGGTGCTGGCCCTGGAGCCGGCAGAGGCCTGGGGGCCTTGAAGTTCTCCAATAGCTCTTATCATGGTCAACATTTTTTGTTCCCTGGGCCACCATCAACCTCAAATTTAAAAAAATGGCCAGCACCCAGCAGGGGAGACAGCTGGGGTTGTGGGGGACATGGGGCTGCCCTTGCAGCCTAGAACAGAAAATTGAGCTCTGGGTGCCCAGGTAGGCACTGGGACACCAACAAATCTTTTTTTCTTTTTTTAAAAATTGAGTAATAAATGAGTGGCCAACGCCCCTCACTCATTATTCACTGCGCCAGCAAGGAACACCTCATAATGTGCTAGATATTTTTTTAATGCATATTTTGCTGGTGGTGCCCCTAGGGGAGGCAGGGGAAATGCCACATTTTTTTTAATGCCCTGAGGGGCCTGCAGAAAGTGCAGCAGGCAACCATCAACATTACGAAAAGACAGTAAGCCTCCTAGGTTATTAAATCCATGACCCCAGGAGAACTTACCATATTTTTCAAAAGCACTCCTAGCTGGAGCTCTATGGTCTTCAGCCTGGAGTGCAAGGCCCTATTGTAACTATTTTTATGATTGCATTTTGTGGACTGAAATTTTTTAAAAGGATCACTCAGAGATATTTTGATATTTTTTTATAAAGCTTTATTAATACATTTTTACAGCAATCACTTCTATTTAACATTACATTGTGTGAATTAGTGAAATATACATTTGAATAAAGTTATAAATGATTTTGTACAAAAATAGACCTACTTTACAAATGTTGATATACTCACCCTTGATAGAGCCAATAGGCTCCCTTTTTATATTTTGGTTTAGTGACAGTGTGACAATGTCAGTAAGTTTGACTGACTGTGGCCAGACCGGTGCCCAGCCACAGGCTGCACACATCCAAAGGCCATGCCAGGCCCGGTGTTGAACACCATGCCGTGCACAGCTGAAGGCCATGCCTAGAAGACTCGGTTGGAAGTCAACAAGAGGTGCTCGCTTGCCGTGCTTAGTCTTGCCATCAATGATGTAATTTCAGATGTAGCAGTGATTTTAACTTTTAACAATGATGTCATAGAAGATGTCATGAGTGATATACTATGTGGGGTAATTATGAGTGCATGGCAAGGGTGTAAGTTATAATTACTTTAGGGCATGAATTATAGTTACTTCAGATAACTATAGTGAATTTCAGTGGCTTTGTTAATTTAAAATTGTATATTTTAACTGACATTGTCACCTAACTATAATAACAGCCCTTTAACCTTTGCTTTTTCAGTGAATATTTCTAAAAAAGTTTTTTTAAATATAAACTAACATAATATTACAGTTCCTAACTATAACTATATAACTATCTGTATACAGTTAGGACCAAATTTGCACAGGAAATTAATTTTTTGGTTTGCTAATAACTTTGACATATTTTGTTGAATCTTCAGGAAACTTTCCAAAAAGGGTCTCATCCTCCTCAACCCCTTTCTGGAAAGTTTTTCAGTGATCTGTTAAGTGGGGGACAAGAAATAGGGGTAGTCCCCAAGCACGTTTCCCCAAATGCAATTTTCCATAGGAAAATTGAACCACAAAATGGAAAAACAGAGGAATAGTATTACACCAAATTTGTCGGAAAGCTAAACCTTTACTCATAAAGCGTGCTTTTTGTGATTTGGTCTTAATCCGTTTAATAGTTTTTGAGAAATTAAGGATCAAAATGTATAGATATATGGGCCTCGCCAAGTGATTAGATTGACCGGCAGCAATTTGTTTTGCTAATTACTTTGGCACCGTTTGCCAAAATCTGACGAAACGTTCCAAAAAAAAAGTTCAGCAACAGCAGCTCCTTCCTAGGAAAGTTCTTGCTGATTTATGAAACAGGGGGCAAGAAAAGGGGGAGTCCCAAAATGCAATTACCCCATGCAGTTTCCATATGGAATTTTAAACAGTGCTCCAGGCAAACTGGCTGAACAGAATTACACCAAATTTGACAGAAAGCTACAACTTTATTATAAAAAGTGTTTTTTGTGTGTAATTTAGTGAAAATCCTTTCAGTAGTTTTTGAGAAATAAAGGTTTAAAATGTGTAGATATGGTTGTGTACATTAGAGTCTTGCAAGATTCCTGTGGCATACAACTTCAATTCTGATTGACCACAAGGACCTTTTTTCCCATCAGCTACCCCACTTTTGCAAGAGCGAGAGTGTCTCCTGAGTCCTGTGAGAGCACTCGCTCTGATTGGCTAGCTACAATACAAACAGAAATGTTGCAAGTGACATTACACGATTCAGGGACTTGGCCCCAGTGTCCTGAAAATGTACAATAATTAAGGTATAAGGGGGCATGGTGGGAAGAGGTCTTTGAAGAACCCTCCCAGAGTCAAATGTGGGTGACGTGATTCCGTAGATTTCTCTCAGGGCACTGATACCCCCAAGAGGCTTGAGAGAGTCCCACTGGATTGAGAAAATCATTTTAAAAAGAACCGTGCCCGGCAGGCTTTTTGCTACCCTTGAGGCGGTTGGGGAAGGCACAGTGAAGCCCATGCGCAGCGGGGGCTGCCACCCGCAGGTGTTGGGTTTGGCCCTGGTAGCATGCCAGGACCTATGGCCAAACCCATGCCTGTCTCGATGACAGGCCGTGCATGGCAGAGGGTTGGCATAGTTACATACGGTGATTCTTGTTATCCATGGGAAGTTTCGGGGTGATCCATCAAGCAGGGGCCGAGAAAAAGGGGTTACAAAAATGTGCTTTTCCCATGTTAATTCCTATAGTTTTATGAACACGACTACAGCCCAGACCGCCAGACGGAATTACACCAATTTTGGCAGTAAGATGGATTTTGTTCTGCAGAGTGTGCTTTTGGTTATTTGGTGTACATACATTAAGTAGTTTATGAGAAATTAAAGAAAATTCAAATTTGTATATCTGAGGTTGCGAATAATTCACAAATAATCGTGAGTATTAGCGAATGTGTGCGTGAATAGAAGCGCTGTAATTGGCTGGCCACAACCTGAATGGAAAGTTGCGGCTGCCATTTTAAGGTCCTAGGACATGGTCCCCAGGGCTGAAAAACAAAATTAAAAATGTAGATCAAGGGGGTCCTGGTGGAGGTACCCGGACCCCAGGAGGGTGATATAGGGGTGACTGAGGGACAAATTATGGGTTTAGAATTATTTTTCATCACCATGCACAATATTCACGAATAATCGAGATTAATCATGAATAAGCAAAAAATAATTTAGAAAAAACCTTCACAGACTCATTCATACACTAATTCATTCACTCATACATACACACAGAGACTCATGCGACCACTCACACACCCACTCAGACACTCATGCAGCCACTCAGACCCACTCATAGACTCACACACCCACTTTCAGACCAACTCAGACACACACGCACCCACTCATGGATCCACTGACAGAGACAGGCCCTTTGGTCAACCCCCGCTGTGCATGGCCAAAGGTCATGAGTGGGGCAGGGTTGGGTGGTTATAAGGGCTTGGTTGCAGGGCAGTGGCCATTTGTGCACTTAAATAATCAATCCAAAATGATGCAACATACTCTAACGCTTGACACGCTGCATATCTGATGCATCTACTATGTAGCACTGCAATATTTTTAAAAGTACTTTTAGGAGTATTTTTAATCACTTCTGATGGTTGCACTCTTAATTCCTTATTATCTCAGTCACAAGCCCCCTGCCACGATTCATAACTGTTATTCTCCATCGAAATTGTGAATCCCTTGTTGGGTACCTGCGTTCTCTCTATCATTCTCGGATAAAATTGCTGAAGAGTCATCAGCTTTCTCAGGTCTTATTTGAGGATTGTCAACCTTTGTTACCTCAGCATCTGAAGACTTTTCTACGTAACTATCTTGAGCTTTATTAAAGATTGAAAAGAACCTGGAGCTTGCTACCTCAGGTTGCTCTACTACAGGTAGCCTCTCACAACTTTTTTTCTCAGCTCTTCCATACATTAGGGACCTTCAGCCTTGTAAGACTTGGTCAATGCTTATTCCTAGCCTTCCTCAATTTCTTTCTCTGTTTTTTAGTCATTCGCTGCCCTAATGAATAATTTGCAGATTGTATTTCGGGACCATGAGCTATTTGCTAGGCATCCACTGTTGACTCATCTTTCTCTTTCAAAATCACAGTGACTTTCATGTTATTACACTTTGTTTCACCATTAGAGACAGTGAGTTCACATTCTCTTTTATCCTTATCCTTAAAATGTATCCGTTATCCGTTCATTCCATTCAGGAGCTTGTTGACCCTCCTGCTTGCAGGGAATACTCTGTTTCACTTCCCCTTGCAATTTTAGATTTGGGGCTACATAATTCGCTTTTATATCCTCTATTATGGAAGGTAAAACCTCTGGTATTGATTCTAATTTGTTAACAACAAGAGCACACTTACAATTGATATTTTATGATACTGCCATAATTTGTGCACGAGTGATTAAACCATTAAGTTCTGCAAGCTTCTGGTCAATACCTGAATTTGAAGTTGCCATTAGATTCAATAAATCTATTTGAACATCCATTGTACGCAATTGATATGTTAAAGCCTCAAGGGTCAATTGCGATGTTCTAAATAAAAGATCCCACACTTTTGTAATATCGATGACTGAACCTGTTTCACCTGCCAATGTTGTTTTGCTGGTGGTTTTTTTTGGGCCACCTGAGGTTATTAGTGCTTCCTTCACATCCATTGGTATCCACAGGAAGCAGGGGAGTCATTACTTTACTTGTCTTATTATCAATCTCCACATTTACTTCCACTAGCATAGGAAACCCATTCTTCAGCAACTGAACTATGTTCCCATTTTCAAGATTTTGTTGTAACGGAGACTCAGGCATCACTGATAAAAGGTCCATGTCACCAACAGATCCCCACACTGACTTCACAGTATCCTCATTATTATGCTCATTTTCATCTTCTTGATTGTTTGAACAAATTTTTACATTTTTTTGTAACCCGGTTTCTAACATATCCACTCGCAAGTCACCCCTTGGATCATGACTTTGCACTGAACTAGATTTTGTTGATGTAATAGACACAGTATGTAGGGTTGCATCCCGTGGGGTGGAGAAAATATTTTCCACCAGGTCCTTAAGAAAATCAAACTTTTCTTGATCTTTTAGAACTTTCTCAGACATCCGTGGCACAGGTAAAATAGGGATATGTTTTTCTTCCAGTAATTAGCCTTTGCTGTATTAACTTTTTGCCCTATAAGCCTCCCCTCCTATTTATATATGAGGAATTTGTCTTACATGGCCTGACCTCAATGTGGGTCTCAAAAAGCCTGCTTCTTCGCTCTGGTCAAGACTTACTATGTGGCCAGCCCAAAGGCACAACCACACTCACCTGGATGAATTCTGGACTACCCCTCTTCACAAAGACACAGATGTTCCAAGTTCCAGATTCCAGGCAGTAGAGACGTATTGTAAGGATGTAGTGGGCAGATTCCAGGCAGATTCCAGATGTATTATCAGCTCCTCAAGCATCTTTAATTACATCTGCTCTTTATAGGTGCAAATGAGCACTTTTAGAAATACTGTATTATAAGCAATTTAGGTGCTTTAATCACATCTGGTCCTTTATGCATTAGACTTTGATTTTTATTAGAGTTTATACGGCTTTATACTGTTTATAGACCTTATAAATACCTGTCACTGTTCCATACAAGTAATGATTTCTGAATCATTGTGGTAGATTGTAAATAGTAAATCGTAAGTTGAAGGTTGTATTTAAAGATGGGCACAGCACATCTTGGCACAGGATTCAAGTGGGGCACACTGCAGACAATCGCAAGCCGCACCCAGCTCAAGCCACACCACCTCCACAAAGCCTCCCATGCTCACTCTCTGCGATAGCCAGCTACGGCCACTGTTCTCTCACTTCATGCCACCGAATGCCCAATGGCAACCCGCCTCCAGCAGACCAAAATGACGTCAGTGGCAAAATGAATATCTGTGGCAGTAGCAATTATTAAAGGGCCTCTGTATGGCTGCTGTCAAGTCTTTATCCCAGCATCCGGTCTTTACACCCAGAGTAATTGCACCAAAGGATTAGACGCAGTTTCCAGGAGAGGTAGATGCAGCAAAGAAGATGTAAATAGAAAGACAAACCCCTCTGGTCACTTTTCTGGGCTTTTCTGGGCTTTCTGAGCTTGTAAATACATTCAAAGTATGTTTTACATGCCTTTGAAACAGAATAACAATGTAGCTGTGTAGATATGCACAACATTTTGACTTATGCACGTAGCACATGCCTCATGAAATGCTCCTGAAAGCTCTGACGGTATCTGCTGTCAGCCGCTTACTGTCCCAAGCCTCTGGACTCAGGCAGCACAGGAGTCCTGCGCCCACCACACCAAAATGCCACTCCTTCAGCAAAAGGGGAGCCAAAGCCTCACCAGTGCTAGAAGCCTTCACCTTGCGCCAACCACCTGAGCCGACATTTCCCTGCCTATCCCACAGCTCATGGTCCTGCCTTGATCCTACCTCAGCTGTCCGCTCTGTTATGGGGAGGTCGACCAGCCATCTGCCTATCCCACTGCTCTTCCCAGGCTGCAGTATGCAGTGAGTGGTATGTGGAGTGTGGCGAGGGAAGTCTTGATATACAATCCTGCTGCAATCACCACAACCCCCATGACCCCACGTTTCAAGGCTCAGAGTCCAACGTTCCAACGCTCACCAATCAGCTACGTCACCTCCCTATTTACTGATCATTGTCACTATCACGCCCAAATACACCTTTTCACACCTAGTCTGACACCCAATCTGACACCAAGCTAACACTCTCACATCCCCTATCTCACCCAGGTACGCCCACTCACACCCACTGTCTCTCCCAGACAGACACTGTCACACCCACATAGATCATTTCACATCCACTCTCACACCCAGACTCTCCCACACTCACTTTCACACTCAGAGACACCCTCTTACATCCACTATCACACCCACTCTTACACCTAGAGACAGCCTCTAACACACACTCTCAAATCCACTTTCACACCCAGATAGCACTCTCACACCCATTCTCTCAGCCAGTCTTATACTCTCAGACCTAACAACAACCTCTAACACCCACTTTCGCACCCAGAAAGAAGCTCTCACACCCACTCTGACACTCAGACACCCTTTCACACCCACTCACACACCCATACAACCACTGTCACACCCAGAGACACCCTCTCACACCAAGACAGACACTCTCACACCCACTTTCACACCCAGACATAGTTTCATACCCACTCTCACACATACGCTCATAACCAGACATATCATCTTGACCCACTCTCACAAGCAGATAGATACTATCACACCCACTTTGACACCCAAAGTCACCCTCTCACACACACTCCCTCACCCAGACAAACACTTGTACACCCACTCTCACACCCAGATAGATACTCTCACCCCCTCACGCCTTGATACAGACTCTCACATCCACTGTGACTTCCAGACAGACAATTTCACACCCATTCTCACACTCAGAGACACATTCTCACACCCAGAAAGACACTCTCATACCTACTCTTACAATCAGACCAACACTCTCACACCCACGCTCACACCCACACAGATACTCTTACAACCACTCTCATATACAGTCACACACTCTCATGCACACTCTCACGCTCACACAGGTGCTCATATGGTCTTTGGTGCCTGTGACCTGAGAGGCAGAGCTGCGGCTGCCATTGTGTTCTAACAGGAAAGGTTTCCAGGGAAAAGATTTGAATGTAATGCATATGAAGTGGTCAGGGTAGGAGTTAACATAAATGTGGCACAATAGGAAAAAATCAGTAGAGAACGGCAAAAATGTTTTTTTATTGTTGTTGACATCTGTGGGTGGATCTGTGGATACAAACGATGTTTAAAAATGTAAGTATTTAAACATAAATGAGTATGTGTATGGTAAGAGGATTGGCTCTGAAAAGAGCCTTTGTGTTTATCATGTGTAGGTGATCACTGCACATGAAGCAGGTTGCAGTCGCTCACGTTCTGCAGGAACACCCTGTTGGCTTGCTTTCATGACTCCATGATTTCTGTCTATACCATCCATATCAAATTGTAAATTATTGTGGTATATAGAGCCCATGTTATGGCCTCTGAGGAATGCAGAAACCGATTTATTAACACGTTTACTGGATTTGTCTATTTGTGGGCAGAATTCAGTTGATCAGTTCCACTTCTGCCTTTGGCAAATGTTAGAAAGAACAAAGGCATTGTGTTATAAAAGTGTCATTATTATTACAAAGGTATCTTTCATTAGGATTTCTAAATCGACTCCTGTAAATGTGCTCAGGTCATTGCCAACATAGTGCACAATCATAAGGTCTGGATGTTGGCAATCCTTAATGGTTTCAACCAAAGGGAGCAATTGATGCCACTTTAACCCTCTCTGGCCAGCCCAAGTAATATCCACATTAGATAAACCCAGGTCCCTGTCCATACCACTTTTTCTTGCACTATCTCTGGCCCAAAACACAAAGCTATTTCCCACAATACGCACTCTGAGCATTTTAGAGGGAATCTGGAGTACCACAGAGAAGAAGGCTGCAGCTGAATGAGGCAGATTTGAAATGAAAAGCTATTAAAATGGAGGGTACTAGCTATAATTTAAAAGAACACATTTGATTTGTTGTACATATGTTTGTTCATGATGCTAGGAAGTAATATTGTGCGGAAAGTAAGTGAAAGATTGGCTTTAGAGAAAATGCAAAACAGTATTAGTGTCTGTGATATGTTTATTGTTTCAAAAATTCAATCACACCTGCTAAGCCTGGTTTAAAAGTAAGCATGATGCACTGAGAAACTGCTTTGAACTTGTAACCTTCTGCAGCAGAATGTTGCAGAGTATGTTACGATGGTAGCACAGCTGCAGCAGCATGAAGGGGAAGGGAATAGAAAAAGACTAGATTTTGACTTTCGCAAATCTAGTGGGATTAAACTATAAAAAATATAATTTGGTGTCAGTATATTTTTTTCTGTGCAAACAGGTGTATATATAAGATTGGTTTGGAATAGACTGCCAAAACAGATATTGTACTGCCATGTGAATCTGCAGATCCACCACAAAGTTACACAGGGGGCCACGTGGTGCTTTGCCGCGGATCCGTAGATCCTGCGACAACCCCTAATGAATAGGGCTATCTTTTGAGGAGTGTTGGAGAGGGATAACTATAGAAGCCAGTCATAAGTGGTATAACATAAGTGTATTATGAAACAGAGATTGTGCTTGGTTTTCTAATTGAGTAACCTTGAGAGCAAAGTTGAAAAGGTTGCTATTAATGGTAGCCTTGTATGAGAGTGGATTACAATTCTTGTGTTTGCTTTTTGTGCATTTTTCAGTGGGAAGACATTCTAAATGATATTGAAAGAAAAACATACACTCCAACAAGCACACTTAAGTTACGTGTGGTGAAATGCAGTTTATTTCAGAAAGTATTAGTAAAGGAATAAGTGTATATTAGGTGAATAAAAATGAGCAGCATGTTGATAAAATGCAAAAAGAAATATAAATAGAAGGTGTGTGATTAATTTAAAGAAATTAGACAACTCACCCAAGAAATAACTATAGGATTTAGTTGGAATTAGAAAAGCTGCTTGATGAGTGTTTCTGTTTTATTTCAGTATACTAAACTGACCCCTGAGATATGTTGTAGCTAGGACAGAGAGTACAGTGATTAGTGATGAAAAGATTGAATGTATTGTACACAGTATTGCAAACTTAAATGTGTATGTCCACACTGATATGGCCTTTTATATATGCAACGTCCAACTCATAGTGAGAGTCATATATGTATTTAGGAAAGGATATAGGTTCGTTCACTCTCAGTTAGACACCAAGACAGTCAGTCACACATTGATGCACAGACCAGAGAGCAGGTATGTATGGAGCAGTGTCAAAGGTAGTTGGGTAGTAATGTAGTCTGTACAATATATTGCAAAATACTCACAAAAGTTGGGTAGTAATATAGTCTGTACAATATATTGCAAAATACTCAAAAAATCTGGCTGCTGATTCATAAAGTAGTCCTTTAAACCTGGTTTTGGTGTAGTTGCCAAGTAACTACATGACTGAGGCCTACTACTGGAAATGATAAGTGTGAAGGTTTACTGTCAGTTTCAGTTGGCATTGGAAAACCTACTTAAAAAGCCTTAAACTGCCCTTTTACTAAAGAAAACCCAGCGCAAAGTTAGGCTGTAGGTAGGCCATAGAGGAGGGTGCTGTGTGCTTAAAAGTTAAAACATGTCCTTTTTAGGTTTACTGACTTAAACATGCAGTTTCAGACCCCTATGCCGAGTTATATATGCAGTTCTCACCCATACTGTTACTCACATACCTAATTACAAAAGCATAATGCCACACACACAATCAGACACAGAAAGGGCCACTCACATTCATATACACATGCAGACATCAGCAATGTATGCTGCAGTATAAGACCTGGTTGGCAAATGATGCAGTCACTGCAATATGTAGTCAACTACTCTCATAACATAGTTGCTTATTCAGATAAGTTGTATTTTAAATACGGTTTGGACCTACAAATAGTGAGCCTGAGTGCACAGTTTTATTGTTAGCTCAACTTGGCATTACAAAAGGTGCTTAACAAACTTCATACTCCCTATGTAGCACACAAAACTCAACCCTTAGGTGGACTGTAGGCCATAGACAAGAGTGCTTTGTTATTAAAAGGTGAAACATGCCCTTCAGAGTTTCAATAAGATGTCACCTTACAGACTATTATGCCCAGGTATATATGCAGTCTAGTACACATACTAAAACCCATATACCTAATAGCAAAGAGATAGAGCCAGTCAGGCACACAGTCAAACACAGAGAAAGCCATTTATACATTTATACACACATGAAGACAGCAGGTATGTATGATGCTGTATGACAGTAGCTGGCAACTGATACAGTCACTCCAATATGTAGTCAAGTACTCTAATAACCTAGTTGCTCTTTCTGACAAGTACTCCTTTAGATATTGTTTGGTCCTACTAATGGTGAGCCTGAGTGTACATACCAAGGCACACTCTGATGGATACCCTGACACACCCAGGCACACACTGACGCATACAATGACACACCCAGGCACACACTGACACATCCACTGACACACTCAGGCACACACATGCTTGCACTGACAAACCCAGGCACCCGCTAATACAAACACGGACACACCCAGGTACACACTAACATGCACACTGACACACCCAGACACACACTGATACATACACTGATACACCCAGGCACAATCTCATATGTACACTAACATACCCAGGCACACACTGATATATATGCTGACAAACCCAGGTTATTCATATACTCACTTATATGTGTATTTAGAGATTCATAGAGTAAGTAAAATAACCATTTATATAATTGTGTACTTACTGAAACATCTGCTGGCAGACCCATAAAAGGACTGATAAATTCACTCAAACATGTAGACAAATACTAATATAAACTAACATAACCTAACCACCCATCCAGACAGGGATTACTTTAAACGTGGCTCAGGTTTACTACTGTGCAGCGTGAGTGTGCAGTTTTACTATCAACTGGACATGGTATTAGAAAACCTGCTTCATAAGTCTTGCTCTTTAGAGATAAATGTATTGTTTATTTATTTCCAGATATTTGCTTCTAGTTAAATAAGAAGATTCACAATGCCTAACAAAACATAAAAAAGAAAAAAGAGAAACAACAGTACTACCTAGTTAAATCTAATAGTAAAAAAGAAGAGAAGGTGAAAAATGTGCAGAGAAATAAAACAGTCACTGGTAAGAGTACTAAGGATTTTTTTAAAAAAATATGCTGTAAAATGCAAAACAAGGGAAAGACGTCAATTAAAAAGAGGAGCTTGAAATGTACTGACAAAGAGGAAGTGCATGGTGTTAAAATTAGGAAAACAGAGACTTGGAGAAAGAAACTGTTTAAGGAATTAAGAGTAAAAATGTATTGAAACAGAACAGTTCAAAATTTTTGGAAGAAGATAAAGAAGTATAAGAGGAGAAGTACTGTTTTAAAGCAAAAGCAACATATTGAGAGTATAGTTGGGAAAGCATTTGTTGTGAAGAGGAAAATTTGGGCCAGATTTACGAAAAGTGGCGCTGTACCCAGTGCCTCAGCACTTTTCTTGCACCTCTTAACGCCCCCTAATCCCACCATGTGTACGCAGTATCTAAGATACGGCGCACCATGGCAGTAGTTAGGGAACTAGCATACGGCTGGGTCCAAACTGGGGTGGCATGGTGAGCAGTATGCCCGGACATGGGTCCTGTGCTCACTATGCCACTGCATTCAAGCTAGCCTGGCTGATGAAGGGTGATATCCTGAAACCAGTCCCAGGATGTTAGTTTCTGGTCCAGGGAAGACTTTGCTTTTCAGTTTGGACTGGACTGTTCTCAGGGTAACAGAGTCAACACTGATTTGCATATGGCTGGGTCTAAACTGGAATGGCATAGTGACCAAAAGAACGATGGATTAAACCCAGATCTGTGACTGGGGGTGAGTGTTTGAAAAGTTTCAGCACTCCGTCTGTCATCCTTTTGTGTTGCTAAAGTTGCCCTAAATGAGGAAAAGAGCATTAAGAAAAAGACTTATCAATAAAAGTAATTTTTTCAAATTTTTTTAAGGTGAGTGGATGCACGCCATCTAGTACTGAACCTTTCTATAATGAAGAGAGCTATGCACAAAATAATACATTAGTGCATGCATTTAACAGTACTGGTCATCGCTATGAAGTAAAAGACAATACTCCCATAAAAAAAGAAGAGATAGGTCCTAGGAATGTAGAACAAGTGATAGCTGAAGAAGTACAAGGGAGGTGTAAACAGGCTTCTGTGTACAAGTGGAAGTGTAGCAGTATTTGTACTGTCCAACAGGAATCAATTGAAGAATTGAACACTTCCCTAAGAGAATTTTCATGGAGAAGTCCTAAACAGAAAATTAAAATGCTTTAAGAATTAGATCCATGCAAAGTTAGAAAATACACTAACTTTCAAGGCAGTTCACTGGCATACCTAAAAAAAAAAGTGTAAAATTACTTTTCCTCACTTTAGAATATTTGTGGTGCACCATTCTAAATTGCAAAATTTAGTAAGGAGACTTTCTTATGTAAAAACTCCAGCTTTAAGTGAGTAGATTTGAGTAGAACTCCATTACATGGTACTGTGGCAGAGGTTGAGAAAGTTTGTGAAGACATTCAGTTCCATTTCTATGGCCCTGAAGAAGACAATAGGGAAAATGAGGAGGTAGTGACTGGAGGTGCAGAGGCACCGGACACAGAAATTAGTATTGCAAAATTTAAAAAAGAGACTGACAAGTTCAATGCACTATTTTCTGGGAACCCTGAATATGTTTGTGTTTGTTGTCCCCACACTCACTACAAAAACCAAACTCGTAATGTCCTTGTATTTTCTAAAACTGAGCAAGATAACAGAGATGAGTGGCAGGAATGTGGTGCATATCTATTTGCAGAAGGAAACTTTGATTTAGTCACAAAGCAAACAATATGTAAGTATTGCTATGATAAATTGGAGAATAATAAAATGGCAGCTAGAGCAGTTCATATCAGATTAGAATTCGTACTAATACCACAAGAACTTGAACAATTAAATGTGTAAGAATCAATTCTAGTACAAACTGTCCATCCATTTCAAGCAATAGTTCTAATGGATCGGAAGACAGGGAAACTGCCACCAACAGAACTGCAGAAGGGACTTAAATGAAGAGTTGCCTATTTACCTTTAAATTGTAAAAAAATTTGAAACTGTGGATTTTGAGAAAGATATAGCAAGATGTAGAAGAACCACTCATTCTTCTAGTAAATGGAGTTCCCACCAAAACTAAAATAACTGGCAACAGTTAGCGGATATGAATAAAGTGAAAAAAAAGACATTATAATTGAAAGAACAAATACATTTTCTTAAATAAATGTTGATATTATTGGAGATGTAAGCTGTATCGCTGATGAAGCACTACAACGAAGTGAACAAATAGAAAAAGTAGATAAACAGAAGTCAGAAGGAACATATGAGCACTACAGTATCTATCCACTTCATTCAAAAGATGTTGTTGGTGATGCCATTGATCCTTTTCAAATTAAACAAGCTAGAGGAGCTACAATGAGTGTGTGGGAAAGTTTAAAGACTTAGGTGGTCATTACAACATTGGCGGTAAAAGCCACTTGCCGCCGTGCAGAAGACCGCCAACACACCGCGGCGGAATTCCGCCACGGTCATTATGACCCAAAGGCCGGAATCCGCCAAAATCTAGACACCCACACAAGTCCGCCACACCAAAGGTCAGTGATAAACTGGCGATAAGAAATCCTCCACCGTCAAGCCAACAGGAATACGCCCACACTATCACGACCCACAAATCCACGCGGCGGTCTTTCACCCACGGTATTCCATTGCATTGACGGTACACACCGACGCGCTCAAAATACACACACTTTTACAAAACACATCCACATTGGACAATTTGAAATACACACACATGATACACATACACACACCACTCCCACACACCCAATGCAATATAAAACACACACCCACATCACCCACAAACCCCTATGGCAACAATTGCAACTGAAGGCCAGAGAGAGACACCACCATCTACAAACGAGCATCCACAGGTACTCAACACCATCACCCACATAACATCCAGCACCTCACACAACACACCACTAATTATCACCCCACACATCACAACACACACCACCCCACACATAACCCACACCACCCCATGGCACGGCAAAGACACCCCAGGTTCTCTGAGGAGGAGCTCAGGGTCATGGTGGAGGAAATCATCCGGGTAGAGCCACAGCTATTCGGATCACAGGTGCAGCACACCTCCATTGCTAGGAAGATGGAGCTATGGCGAAGAATGGTGGACAGGGTCAACGCAGTGGGACAGAACCCAAGAACTAGGGATGACATCAGGAAGAGGTGGAACGACCTACGGGGGAAGGTGCTTTCCGTGGTCTCAAGACACCACATCGCGGTACAGAGGACTGGCAGCAGACCCCCACCTCCTCCCCCACAACTAACAACATGGGAGGAGCAGGTGTTGGCTATTCTGCATCCTGAGGGCCTCGCAGGAGTAGCTGGAGGAATGTACTCTGGTAAGTCAAAGCTTTACTACTATATCCCCCACCCTACCTGCATGCCATCACATACCCCCACCCTCGCCCTCACCCCCATCACTCCTACTCCTCACACATGTCCCGGTATCACAAACCACCCATCCCAACACCAAGCCCTGCATGGAACAACAAAGCATGGACACCCATCACCAAAGCATGGCCACTGCACATACCTTACACACCCCTAACCCATCATCACACAAGGTCCCACACAGGAATGCAAGCACTGGGGTACAGGGTCACCCACCCATTGCACACCATGGCACACACAGATGCAATAACCATGCTTTTACACCCCTGCAGGACCCCTACCCAATGTCACCGGACGGGAGGGTCCAGACATGTCCACTCCACCCACAGAAGAGGCTCACAGTGATGACAGCAGCTCTGTCCAACTGGATCTAGACGACCAGCCCGGCCCATCTGGGACCTCGGGACAGTCGGTTCCCCTCACACTGGCACAAGCCACTACAGACCTTCCCCCCTCTGGAAACACCAGCACAGCATCCACCCAGCGGGCCCATACCTCTGTCCCCAGGACACGTCAAGCAGCAGTGTGTCCACCACTACAGGGAACCCAGGCTAACCCACCACCCCAACAACAACAGGGACCTGGGGGCAGTGGCAGTGGGCACACGGTTCAGGGGACAGAGGCCCAGGAACACAGGGGAACTGGGAGGGCTGCTGTGTGACAGGGGGAGGACAGGCCCAGGGACCCCACTCTCAACGAGGCCCTCTCCAACATCATGGGAGCCTACCACCATTACCAGGAGTCGAAGGCAACGGTACTGGCCAAGTTTCAGGAGACCCAGCGGCTGCAGGAGGAACAGTATTTGGGCTTCAGGGAGGAACTCAAATCCATCAATTCCATCCTGGGCACCATTGTAGGGGTGCTGAAGGAACTCGTCAACACCAGGAGGGACACTGTGGCACAACAAGGGGCCGCTGACACTAGCCTGGACGATGAACTGCCCACCACCTCCGCCGGCGCTAGTGGACAGGAGGCACCGCCACAGGACCACCACACCAGCACCCGACCCCCTGCAGAGGGAAAACCACCCTGCAAACAGTCCATGAGATCCAGGACAAAGACAGAGAACAATGCCAAGACCCCACCAAGAAAAGAGACCACCCTGATTGTCATCCTTTTGTCCCATCTTGTCACCCTGTCCATCCTTAAACTGCTCCAGCTCCACTTCATATGCCCCTTTGGACAATGCACCTGTGAGACTAATAGACTGGACTCTGCCATTGACATTCCTCCACCATCACCCCTCACCATTTTACAAACCCCTCCAATATTGAGCACTTAAATAAACACCCTAACAGCACAAAACAATCTGGAGTCTGTGATTTCGAAACAGTGTATTAGCTATTACAATGCCAAAATGCTCTTTCAAATGTAATGTCAACATACCTATGTCACACAGCTCTAGTCCATGAGGAAACAAAGCAGATGTCACACAGTGAGACCCATATCTGTGAAATTGTAAGGGAAAATGACAACTCAGTGACCATACACTGGGTGAAAATGACAGACAATAGAGAGGTATTACGTTTAAATTAGATGTAGCAGGCAGGTTTGTCTTCTCACCTGTGTCTCACTGGAAGTATTCCAGGATCACTGTGTTCCTGTTGTCGATGTCCTCTCCTTCTGCTTCCTCGTCTTCACTGTCCACAGGCTCCACAGCTGCCACAAGACCTCCATCTGGACCATCCTCCTGCAGAAAAGGCACCTGTTGTCGCAAAGCCAAGTTGTGGAGCATACAGCAGGCCAAGATGATCTGGCATGCCTTCTTTGGTGAGTAGAATAGGGAATCACCTGTCATATGGAGGCACCGGAACCTGGCCTTCAGTAGGCCGAAGGTCCGCTCTATAATCCTCCTAGTTCGCCCATGGGCCTCATTGTAGCATTCCTCTGCCCTTGTCCTGTGATTCCTCACTGGGGTCAGTAGCCATGACAGGTTGGGGTAACCAAAGTCACCTGCAAATGGCAAGGGACAACTGTTAGACACACACTAACTCATAGGGACATCCACAGACCCAGACAACTATTCCCACTGATTTGGGTCCATGTGCTCACCTAATAGCCACACACGGTGCCTCTGGAGTTGCCCCATCACATAAGGGATGCTGCTATTCCGCAGGATGTAATCGTCATGCACTGAGCCAGGGAATTTTGCATTAACATGGGAGATATACTGGTCTACCAAACTCACCATCTGCACATTCATGGAACGGTAACTCTTCCAGTTTCTGTACACCTGTTCACTCCTGCGTGGGGGGACAAAGGCCACATGTGTCCCATCAATGGCACCTATAATGTTGGGGATATGTCCCAGTGCATAGAAATCACCTTTCACTGTAGGCAAATCCTCCACCTGAGGAAAAACGATGTAGCTCCGCATGTGTTTCAGCAGGGCAGACAACACTCTGGACAACACGTTGGAAAACATAGGCTGGGACATCCCTGATGCTATGGCCACTGTTGTTTGAAAAGACCCACTTGCTAGGAAATGGAGTACTGACAGCACCTGCACTTGAGGGGGGATTCCTGTGGGATGGCGGATAGCTGACATCAGGTCTGGCTCCAACTGGGCACACAGTTCCTGGATTGTGGCACGATCAAGTCTGTAGGTGATGATCATGTCTTTCCTCCATTGTTGACAGGTCCACCAGCAGTCTGTACACCGGAGGATGCTGCCATCTCCTCACATGCCCCAGCGGAGTGTGCCTATGGAGGAGAACAGCAAGCACAGAGTCAACCAACTCTGAGGTACGTAAACACAGCTTACTCTGAAAATATTCATAAATCGAAATTTGCCTGTATGAGTGTTTAGGCAAGGCCTAGTTATGTGTGACACAGTCAAAAATAAGGCCATGTGGGCCCCTGAAATGGCAGCTGCCTGACCTGTAAGGTGGGACAAGGGGATATGAGGTAACTGCGCCGGCGTTGTACACCGTTGCGGTAGGCGGTCGAAGACCGCAGCGCAATTCTGCATTGGTTAATATTGGACCCTATGGGTCCCAGGAGCCAATGACAATGTACGCCGGCGGTGACGGTACGCACCGCCGCGGACGTGACCGCCATTTTCTATCTGTTCAATCACTCGATACCTGATCTTCGACAGGAGAGGACCTACACTGCAAGTGCTGCTGTGACCTCAGTCTGGAAGAGACCAGGGCTCGTGTGTCTGGGGAAAGGGCCCCTGCCTTCAGCACAGAGGAGTTGGAGAAACTCGTGGATGGGGTCCTCCCCCAGTACATGCTACTCTACGATCCTCCAGACAAACAGGTAGGTACACTGTGAGCATGCTGTGTGGGCAATGCCTGTGTGGAGTGGGGTGGATGAAAGATGGGGGGGGGTGAGAATGAGGCGTGCATGAAACGACGGTGAGTGCATGTGCATCATAGCAAGGGTAGGGATGCAGGCCAATGACTGTGATGGTGCAGTTGGTAATTACTTCTCTCTTTTCCCCTGTACAATTCCTGTAGGTCAGCGCCCACCAGAAGAAGGACATCTGGCATGCCACCGCCATGGACGTCCGGACCCTGGGGGTCTACCACAGACGGAGCACCCACTGCCGGAAAAGATGGGAGGACATTCGCCGCTGGAGCAAGAAGACGGCGGAGGCCCAGCTGGGGATGGCCTCCCAACGTGGGAGGGGTGCCCGTCGCACCATGACCCCCCTGATGTTCAGGATCCTAGCGGTGGTGTACCCAGAGTTGGATGGGCGCTTGAGGGCATCACAGCAGCCACAAGGGGGTGAGTACACTCTCATTCTGCTGATTCAGCGCGCATTGTAGGTGTCTGGGTGGGGGAGGTGGGCTGTGGGTTCCCTTAGGCCAGGGTGAGTTTGGTAGTTAAGTTCCCTTCTTCAGGCATGCACTGAACATGTCTTTCTTCTGTCTTCCCCCCCCTTTTTGTGGTCTCCCTGTTTTTGTTTGCATTAGCATCATCAGGCGGAGGAGCAGTGGCACCAGAGCAGGAGGGAGCTGCATCCCACATGGCCCTGGAGGGCGTGACTACGGACTCCGAATTCACCAGTGGGACGGAGGGCGAGGGGAGCTCCATGGCGGGGACAGGAGCTGACACCAGCGATACGGACTCCTCCTCTGATGGGAGCTCCCTTGCGGTGGCGGCACCATCTGTGCCCCCTGCATCTACAGGTACAGCCGCCACCCCCCTACCAGAACTGCCCTCCCAGCAGCCCCTCAGCGTTTTCCCCATGCCCGCTCACCCAAGAGGGTGGGAATCACCTTCACCCCAGGCACCTCAGGCCCTGCCCCAGTTACCCCTGCTGCCCTCAGTGAGGAGGCCATTGACCTCCTCAGGTCCCTCACTGTTGGGCAATCTACCATTTTGAGTGCCATCCAGGGTGTAGAGAGGCAGTTGCAACAAACCAATGCATACCTGGAGGGCATTCACTCTGGTCAGGCGGCCCTTCCGCGAGCTTTTCAGACTCTGGCCTCAGCACTGATGGCAGCCATTGTCCCTGTCTCTAGCCTCCCCCCTCCAACTTCCTCCACCCAGACCCACACCCCTGTACCCCAGCCTATCCCAAGCACACCATCAGACCAGCATGCACACACCTCAACACACAAGGGAACCTCTGGCAAACATAAGCACCACACATCCCACAGGCACTCACGCAAGCATCACACACATGCAGACACAACAACATCCACTGCCTCCACTGTGTCCCCCTCCCCCTCGTCTCCCTCCTCCCTCCCTGTCTCGTCTCCACTCACACCTGCATGCACTATGTTCATCACCAGCACACCCACCACCACACCCCGCTCACGTGCAGTCACCACCCCCACTACCAGGTCCCCACCTAGCACCTCAGCAACAACATCGGCAGGACCAGTGGTGCCAGTAGTCACCGGATTATGGAGTGCACCAGGGCAGCCAGTGTGGCAAGGAGCCACAGCACGGACAGTCCCCGACCTGTCAAGCATCAAAAGTTGGCAAGTGCCCGGCGAGAGAGGGGAAAGAAATCATCCACCAAAGTCACTCCCAAGGGTCCAATTGGGAGTGTGGAGACAGCTGCGACACCATTCAAGGTGGGGAAGGGGCACCGTAAAACCGGCAAGTCTGGGAAGATCAGCACGGCGGACAAGACCACCAGCAGCCCCACTGCCCAGGAGAAGACCGCCAGTAGCCCCGCTGCCGGGGACAAGACCGCCAGCAGTAGTCCCACTGCCCAGGAGACGACTGCCAGCAGCCCCGCTGCCAGAGACAGGACAGCCAGCAGCAGCCCCGCTGCCCAGGAGACGATCGCCAGCAGCCCTGCTGCCAAAGACAGGACTGCCAGCAGTAGCCCCGCTGCCCAAGAGACGACCGCGAGCAGCCCCGCTGCCAGAGACAGGACCGCCAGCAGCAGCCCCGCTACCCAGGAGATGACCGCCAGCAGCCCCGCTGCCAAAGACAGGACCGCCAGCAGCAGCTCCGCTGCCCAGAAGACAACCGCCAGCAGCCCCGCTGCCAAAGACAAGACCGCCAGCAGCTGAACCGCTGCCCAGGAGATGACCGCCAGCAGCCCCGCTGCCAAAGACAAGACCGCCAGCAGCAGCCCCACTGCCCAGGAGACGACCACCAGCAGCCTAGCTGCCAAAGACAGGACCGCCAGCAGCAGCCCTGCTGCCCAGGAGACGACCGCCAGCAGCCCCGCTGCCAAAGACAAGACCACCAGCAGCTCAACCGCTGCCCAGGAGATGACCGCCAGCAGCCCCGCTGCCAAAGACAAGACCTCCAGCAGCTCAACCGCTGCCCAGGACACCGCCACCAGCAGCACAGCAGACCAGAACAAGACCGCCAATAGCTGAACCGCTGCCCAGGACACCGCCGCCAGCAGCACCGCAGGCCAGTGAGCGCCAATTATTCCGACACTACTGAGTCCGCCACGGGCAGGATGAAGCACTCTGGGCACAAGGCCCCCTCCAGAACCAGTGGAGAGATACATCCACTACCTCAGTCCTTGGCAGGATGAAGCACTCTGGGCACAAGGCCCCCTCCAGAAACCAGTGGAGAATGTTATCCACTTGAGAGACTGCGGCTTTGCACTCCCCAGGATTGAACAGTGAGCAAATCACCCACTGTAGAGACCTGAGAGACTGTGGCTTTGCACTCCCCAGGATTGAACAGTGGGCAAACCACCCACTGTAGAGACTTGAGAGACTGTGGCTTTGCACTCCCCAGGATTGAACAGTGGGCATGGAGCCCCCTTGTGGATCTGGCGTCGTGCACTCAACCGGCTGAGGTGCCCCCCTTCCCTTCCCCCTGAGGTGCCTGTTTTATTTCTAACTGATGCCCCTGCAGTGTTCTCTCCGTCTTGTCCTGGTATTGAGTGTGGGCCTCGCCCATGCCTTTTGGGTCCAGTGATCCACGAACTATGATGGTGGAATCCCTTGGACTTGTGTTCTTGGTGTATATAATTGCATATAGTATAAATGTATATATTTGTAAATATTTTTGATGTATGTGATTGAATATATCACAATTATTCGACTCATTTCCTTTTGTCCTTGCATTCTTCCAGGGGGGGTCAGGGGGTGTAACTATTATGTATCAATATGTATTAATGTGTGTGTTGTAATGGGTGAGGGTGGGGGTGTTGCATGTTGCGTGTGTGTGTCACAGTTTTTTCCCTCCCCCCTCCCCTGTGTCGTAGGTGAGGAACTCACCATTGTCTTTGCCGCCGGCGTTCGTGTTCCTGGTAGAGGAGCAGGAAGATAAAGGCTGGCAGAATCTGGAGCTCGGGTTCCATGGCGTCCTGGTTCCTCATGGGGTGTGTAGAGGTGAGCGTTTTCTCTTCCAAGTCCTGTTTCGGCCGTGTTTTCGTTCGCGGTGAATCCGCCCTGGAAAAGGTGGCGGATTGGTGGGTTGTAATAGTGTGGGCGGTACATTGTCTTCCGCCTGTCTGTTGGTGGTTACCGCCGCGGTGTTTGTACCGCTGTGGCGGTCAGAGTGTTAAAGTGGCTGTCTATGTTGGCGGTTTCCGCCACGGTCGTGATTCCATTTTTTTTCCGCCTGCCTGTTGGTGGTTTTACCGCCGCTTTAACACCGACCGCCAGGGTTGTAATGACCCCCTAAATGCTTTCCACAGCTATTTCTTGCAGGCTTGTGCCATGAATGACCTTTACAAATACCAGCAGCAGAATACAGGTCAACAAAACTATATTTAGAGGACCCTAGGTTTCTCCAGTGTATTCCCTATATATTCCATCTGTTATTTGAGAGTGACTTGTAAGGACTCTATTATGCTTTTAACCATATTCTTAAAACCGGAGTTAATCCACAAAATCTTTCTGCAATGGAGTTTGTTGATACAATACAAGGTAAGGATGAAAATCTGGAGTACAATTTAATTAATTTGATGGCATGTCAGCGTAGTACTAATGAATACTGGTATTGTCATAATGGAGAATTTAAATATATTCTCTGAAACCTAGGTCCACCTACTTGGTTTGTGACACTCAGTGGCATTTTTATGAGTCCCTAGTGCCACCTTGTGAAACACTTGCATCATTTATTCCAATGCAAATGTGGCATTAAGGTGGCATTCACCACGCGCCAAATTTACTTTGTAAACCCTTGCGCCAGGCATATTGTATGTTAGGGGATGCTGAAAAAATGACGCATGCACCATTTTTTCAGCACTTTTAACGCCTGCTCAGAGCAACATTTTGGCGCTACTCCTGCAGAGTACATCAATAGTGTCACATAGAATGACACTATTGTCCCCTACCCTGCGCCATGGTGCACCATATTTTAGAGACGGTGCACACATGGTGGTGGTAGGGGGGCACTAAGGGGCGCAGGAAAAGTGGCGCTGCACTCACTTTACACAGAGTATGCATGGGATGATTTATTTCTAAGAGAAGCAAACACTAACATTAGGGATATTAACTTGAAGACAGCAGGAGAACTTTGCTCTTTGGATCCTGCTAATGTATGTATGTACTTTAATCACAACTTTCAAGTGATGCTGGGTTTTATATACAATAAAAACAAATACTACTCCTGGAGAAGTTACAGATTTTTTTGACGAAACGAATACCAAGCAAGAGGTGGTCCTCATATACACAGGCTCCTATGGATAAAGGATGCACCAAAAAATGGAACTCATAGAATAGTATATTACATGCACCGTCGCAGATTAGAAGAATAAAAAAACTCTAGGACAGCAAGTTATTTGCTTCCAAACACATAGATATGGCAAGTATTGCTGCTGAAGATACAGATGTAAAGGAAATTTTATACAAGGTGTCATTTTGGACTTCCAGGGCCTATCATTTCCAGAGGGAGAGTGAACAACTTTTTGTCTGCATCCAGACACACACTGACAAGAAAAGCACCAAAAATACATGTAATCTGAGATCAGAGGCATCCAAATATATTAATGATTATAATCCTGTCATTCAAGTGGGAGAGGACACAGGGGACACGTGCATGGTTGTTGTGGAGGTGTCTGCCAGTGAGGTGTGTGTTCTGCTTGGTGTGGTGATGCTGATAGTGGATGTAGATGTAGTGCATGCAGGTGTGAGTGTGGACGTGACTGGGATGGAGGTGGAGAAGCAGGAGGAGAAGGAGACAGTGGAGGCAGTGGATGTTGTTGTGCCTGCAGCTGTGTGGTGTTTGTGTGAGTGCCTGTGGGATGAAGTGTAGTGCTTGTGTTTGCCTGTGCAACTCTTGTGTGTTGCCTTGTATGCATGCTCGTTTCTATGTGTGCCTGGGATGGCTTTGGTTGAAGAGACTGGGACTAGGAAGCGGGAGCTGGAGGGGAAAGGTAGAAGCAGGGATAATTGCTGCCATCAGAGAAGAGGCCAGAGCCTGAATCGATCTCTGTTGGGCCGCCAATCCACTGTGAATGCTCTCCATGAATGCATTGCATTGCTGCATCTGGGATGCCAGCCCCTGGATGGCATGCACAATGGTTGATTGCCCTAGAAAGATAGATCACAGGAGGTCAATAGCCTCCTCACTCAGGGCAGCAGGTCTCACTGGGGTAGGGCCTGAGGTGCCTGGGGCGAAGGAGATGCCCACCCTCCTTGGTGAGCGGGCACAGGCAACTCGCTAAGGGGCAGCCTGGAGGGCGGTGCTGGTACAGGGGGTGGCGGCTATACCTGCAGCTGGGGTGGTTCCAGAGGTGTCCACCACCACCAGTGAGCTCCCATCAGAGGAGGTATCTGAGTATGTGTCATCTCCTCCTGTCTCCGCCACGATGTCCCCTCGCCCTCTGTCCCACTGGTTCCCTTGGCGTCAGTGGACTCTGCCTCCAGGGTCCTGTGGGATGCAGCTCTCTCTGTCACCGGTGCCCCTGCTTCTCTGCCAGATGATGCTAATGCACACAGGGACGGGATGACAGAACATAAAAGGGGGGGGGAGAGGAAAGGGAAACACCTGGTCAATTACTGCACCAACACCATTGTTGGCGTCACAGGCACCCTCACACACAGCAAACAGGCTTAAGCATTATGCATTGCACTACCAGTGATATGGCTAGTCAGCAAGGTATGATGAGTAGCACACACCGTCAACTGCAGCACACCTGGGACCCACAATGCCCGGCCTGAAAGTGACTACTAACAAGCCAGGTTACCTGTATTTGACATGCAACCATTACCCTTCAGTGGACCCACATTGTCTTGCTTGGCTTTAGGGGCACCCACTAACACACAACCACCACTCGGATACCACCCCACCAGCCAAAAGATGTAATGATACCCACTGTACTCACCCCCTTGTGGCTGCTGTGATTCCCTCAAGTGCCCATCCAGCTCAGGGTAGGCCACCGCCAGTATGCGGGCCATCAGGGGGGTCAGGGTCTGACGGGCACCCCTTCCTCGTTGGGAGACTATCCCCAGCTGGACCTCCGCGGTCTTCCGTGCCCAGCATCTCAGGTCCTCCCACCGTTTCCGACAGTGGATGCTCCGCCTGCCATAGACCCCTAGGGTCCGCACGTCCTTGGCGATGGCACACCATATACCCTTCTTTTGATGGGCGCTGACCTGCAGAGGCAAGAAAGACAGGAGAACACCATTAAACTAACAGTCCAGCCTGTCACAGACATGGCCCACCATACCTGTTTCCATCACCATTGGCACACTCATTGCCCAGCGCAAAACATGTACACCGCCAACAGACAATCCCCCACCCACCCTTACACAATGCCTTCACACACATTTCCATGCCACATGCATCACGCCCACAGTGTACTCACCTGTTGGTCTGGAGGCCCATACAGCAGTTGGTACTGGGGTAAGACCCCATCCACCAGTCGCTCCCAGTCCTCTGAAGTGAAGGCTGGGGCCCTTTCCCCAGTCACACGGGCCATGGTAGGTTTCAGACACAGGTCATAGCAGCGCATGCAGTGTAGGTCTTCTCCTGTTGAAGGTCAGGAAACAAGTGAGGAATGATTTAGAAAAAGGCGTTCATGTCCGTGGCGGTGTACACCATCACTGCCGGCGTACATCCCCATTGGCCACTATACTCCATAGGGCCCAATATTATCCAATGAGGAATTGCACAGCAGTTCACGACCGCCTACCGCCACGACGCCCAATGTCAGCGGAAGTACCTCACTTCCACCTGTCCCTCCACCCAGAACAGGAGGACGCCATTTCGGGGGGGGGGGGCAGCCCTATGGAATAATGCTGTGTCACAGGAGAACTGGGCACATACTGGACAAATCACACTGACCCATTACATGTTTACAGATTGCAAACTACTGTTGTGGCTCCATTGTTCAGTTTGTGACAGGCTCCTCACTCTTTTGTCCCTTAGATTACCACCACTGCAGATAAATAGGAGATGGAGACATACCCCTGTGTACAGACCCCTGGTGCACTTGGCTACCCTGGAGGACAGGCACATAATACTCATCTATAGACTGGACAGGGCCACAATCACAGAGCTGTGTGCCCAATGGGAGCGTGACCTGGTATCTGATATCCGTCACCCCACAGGGATCCCCCCTCTTGTGCAAGTTCTATCAGTGCTCCATTTCCCGGCAACTGGTTCTTTCCTAGTGACAGGGGGCTTGGCAGCAGGAATGTCACAGCCAATGTTTTCAATAGTGCTGACAAGAGTATTGTCTGCCCTGATAAAACACATGTGCAGCTACATTGCATTCCCCCAGGTTGAGGATTTGGCCACTTTGAAGGCCGAGTTTTATGCAATGGGACATATCCCCAATATAATTGGTGTGACTGATGGAACACATATTGCATTTGACCCCCTGCCAGAATGAAAAGGTGTTCAGGAATCGTATGAGTTTCCACTCCATGAATGTGCAGATGGTCGCCATTTCGGGGGAGAGGGGGTGAACAGGCCTATCGATTATTGCTGCATCACAGGATAAATAGGCACATACTTAGAAATTTACACTGTCCCTATACATAATTGCACCTTGTGGAATGCTGTTGTGGTTTAGTTGTTCAAATTGTGACAGCCTACTCACTCTTGTGTCCCTTAGAAACCTACCACTGCGGATGAATAGGAGGTGGAGACATACCCCCGTGTACAGACCCCTGGTGGACCTAGCTACACTGGAGGACAGGCACATTAAAATCACCTATAGACTGGACAGGGACACAATCACAGAGCTGTGTGCCCAGTTGGAGCCTGACCTGATATCAGCTATCCGTCATCCCATTGGGATCCCCCCTCTTGTACAAGTTCTATCAGTGCTGCATTTTTGTTGTCAACTGGTTCTTTCCAAGTGACAGTGGGCTTGGTAGCATAAATGTCACAGCCAATGTTCTCAATCGTGTTGGCAAGAGTGTTGTCTGCCCTGGTAAAACACATGTGCACCTACATAGCTTTCCCCCAGGTGGAAGATTTGGCCTCTGTGAAGGCAGGATTCTATGCAATTCGACATATCCCCAATATCATTGGTGCGATTTACAGAACACATTTTGCGTTTGTCCCCCCGCCAGAATGAACAGGGCGGTACAGGAATCATAAAAGTTTCCACTCCATGAATGTGCAGATGGTGTGCCTGGCGGACCAGTACATCTCCCACGTCAATGCTAAGTATCCTGGGTCGGTGCATGATGCCTTTGTCCTGAAGAATAGCAGCATCCCAAATGTGATGGCCCATCTACAGAGGCACAGGGCGTGGCTTATCAGTGAGCCTTGGTTCCCACCCGGTGCATGTTAGTGTATGCCTCTGATGTTAACCTAATAGGATAGTGTGTGGCTAAATGTTGTCCCTCAATACCTGCAGGTGACTCTGGTTACCCAAACCTATCGTGGCTGCTGACCCCTTTGAGGAATGCCCGGACAAGGGCTTAAGAACATTATAACGAGGCACATGGGTGAACCAGAAGGATCATTGAGAGGACTTTCGGCCTTCTGAAGTCCACGTTCAGGTGCCTCCATCTGACAGGTGGATCCCTGTGCTACTCACCCGAGAAGGTCTGCCAGATAGCAGTGGCATGCTGCATGTTGCTCAACCTGGCCCTCAGACGCCATGTACCTTTTCTGCAGGAGGAGGAGGCTGGAGATGCCCCTGTGGCAGCAGTGGACCCTGAGGACATTGAGGATGAGGAGGCAGAGGATGAGGATGTGGACAACAGAACATCAGTTATCCGTCAGTACTTCCAATGACATAAAGGTGAGACAGTGCAACTTCACATTTCTATAACTATTGGTGTATTCTGTGTGGCTGTTGAATGTTGGCATTACCCAATTTTTACCTCTACTTACTGTCAACTATGGATTATCATTTTACAGATGTTGGTGATATGACAACAATGTCCTGATGTGATCACTACAACCAGCTACAGGTCATTCTTCCTATGCTCTCACAATGTACAATTCATTTTCAATGGATGTAGCTGTTTCCATCAATACAAATTTCCAATACATGAAATACTAGTAGTCGAGTTTTGTCTAAGGGTGTTTATTGTAGTGCTAAGAAATTGAGAGGAAAGTGCAATGGAATGGGGTGATGATGGAGGAAAGTCCAGGGTATTGTTACAGTCTGTTTGTAGCACGGGTGCAGTGCACAAGGGGCCATAGGAAGGGTAGAAATGGCAGTTCAAGGTGGACAAGTTGACTGAGTGGGACACAAGGGGGGCAATCAGGAGAGCCTCATTTCCTGGCTGTGGTCTTGGCAAGTGTCTCTGGCTTCCATTTGGTTTGCAGGGAACATTTATGAGGTGGTCCACCTTCTGCAGGGGGAGGGGTGCTGGTGGCCTCTGGGTCCTGTGGCAGGGCCTCCTGGCCACTAGCGGCAGCAAAAGTGGAGGGCTGTTCAGTTGACTGGCTAGTGGCAGGGGCCCGCTGGTGTGTTGTTGCCTCCCTCATGATGTTGCCCATGTCTGTCAGCACCCCTGCGATGGAGATCAGGGTATTGTTAATGGCCTGCAAGTCCTCCCTGATACTCTGATACTGTCCCTCCTGCAGCCGCCTGTTCTCCTGCACATTGTCAAGGAACTGGCCCATGGTGTCCTGGGAATGTTGGTAGGCTCCCAGGATCTCGGAGAGTGCCTCCTGGAGAGTCAGTTCCCTGGGCCTGTCCTCCCCTTGGCTCACAGCAGTCCTCCCAGTGTCCCTGTTGGCCTGTGCCCCTGTCCCCTAAACAGTGTGCCCACTGCCACTGACCCCTGGTCCCTGATTGTCTTGGGGGCGAGGTGTGGCCTGGGGTCCCTGTACAGGTGGGCACACTGCTGATTGACGTGTCCTGGGGACAGAGGTTTGGGTACGCTGGGTGGGTGCTGTGGTGTTGGATCCTAATGGGGGAGGCTATGTGGTGGTCTGTGATTGTGTTTGGGTGACCAGCTGTCCAGTGGTCTCTGATGGGCCAGGTAGGTCCTCCAGATCCAGAAGTCCAAAGTTACTGTCATCACTGAGGGGCCTCTTCTTTTGGGGGAGTGGATAGTGGTGGCATCTCCTCTCTGCTAACATTGGCTGGGGTACCTGTGGGGATGTAAGTGATGTATTATGCTTTATGCGTGTGACATATTGTATATCCCTGGCTTTCCCTCTATCGTTGGTGTTGCCCTGCCAGCTTTTGCTTATGTATGGTGATGTTTTGTGGGATTGTTAGTTTCCTTATGCTGTGCATGCTTTAGTGATGGATCTACATGCAGGGCTGGGAGGGGTGTCCATGCTTTGGTATTGCATGCAGGGCTTGACATTGGGGTTAGTGAGATGTGTAGGTGCAGTGTGTGGGTTGGAGAGGACTGATGGGAGTGAGGGTGTGGGTGTGAGATGGCATGCAGATTTTGGGGGGGGTGATGATTAGTAAATGTTGACTTATCAGTGTCCAGTCCTCCGGCTACTCCAGCAAGTCCCTCAGGATGCAGTATTGCCAGTACATGCTCCTCCCATTCTGTGAGCTGGTGGGGTCCACCACCAGTTCTCTGTATGGCGAGCTGGTGCCTTGCTGCTATGGAACGTAACTTCCCCGTTGGTCATTCCACCTCGTCCTGATGTTGTCCCTTGTGCTTGGGTGCTGTCCCACGGCGTTCACCCTGTCCACGATTCTCCACCGTAGCCCCATCTTCCTTGCTGTACCTGTGCTCCAAACAGCTGTGGCTCTACCCTGACAATTTCCTCCACTATGACCCTTAACTCCTCCTCAGTGAAACAGGGGTGCCTTTGTAGTGCCAAGGGTGTTGTGTGATGTGTGTTGGTGAGAGTGTGTTGGGTAATGTGGTGGGGTGTGTGATGTGGAGTGCGTGAGTGGTGTATGGGTGTAAGTGGTGTGTGTCTAGTTGTCTCTGTGCTCTTCTTCTCAGTCTCCTGGTGGCAATTGGTGTTTGTAAGGGGTTATGGGTAATGTGGGTGTGTGTTTTATAGTGGTGTGGGTGTGGTGTGTGTATGGGTGTCAGGTGTGTGTATTTGATATTGGCCAATGTGGTGTTATTTTGTATGTGGGTGTCCGTTCTGAGTGCGGCGGTATGTACCGCCAATGGTTTACCACCATTTAATGTCCGCTGTGGTGATTCGTGGGTCGTTATGTGGTGGGTGTTGTTTTGTTGGCGTAACGGTATGGGTTTTCGGACCGCCACTTTATCACTGACCTTTGGTCCGTTGGATTTGTGTATGTAGCTGTATTCTGTTGGATTGGTGTGTGTGTGTCATAATATGGTGAACCGATATCCGCCACTGCAGCAGTATGTTGGCGGCCGTCAGCCTGGCGGTAAGCGAGATTTCCCACCAATGTCATAATGAGGGCCATAGTTAATTACACTAAAACAACAATACACACTAATGAAAGCACACCCTGGAATACACATATTCATACACTGACACACCGAAGGAAACACATGTACATACACTAGCACACCCCGGCACACATGCATACACTAACACACCCAGACACACACTGATGCAAACACTATCTCACCCAAATACACACTGATGCATACACTGACACACCTGGCACACATTGATGTATACACTGACACCCCCAGGCACACACCGATGTATACACTGACACACTCAGGCACACACTGATGTATACATTGACACACCTAGTTACACACTGATGCATACATTGACACACCTAGGCATACACTGATACATATACTAACACATGAACACACACACTGATACATACACTAACACAACCACACGCACACTGATACATACACTAACACACCAAACAACACACTGATGCATTCACTGAGATACTCAAACACTCACTAATACAGACACTGTCACATCCAGGGACACACTGACACACCAAAGCACACATGATGCATTCACTAAGTTACACAGATACTCACTCAAACATAGACTCAGACACCTCAGGACACCCTCATACATATACTAACACAGCCAAGCAAATACTCTGATGCATTCACTAATACACACACATACATTCACTCATACATACACTCACACACCCCATGAATCACTCATACATATACTGAGACACCCAAGCACACACTGATGCATTCATTGACTCACTCAGATACTCTCTTATACATGCCCTGGGGTACATTCATACACATACAGACACACCCACTGACACACCTATATGTTACCTGACACATTCAGACACTCACTGATATATACACTGATACACCCAAACACACAGCGATGCAGTCACTGACTCACTCAGACACGCTCTTATACATGTACTCAGACAGCCCAGGACTGACTCATATATACAATGACATGCCAAGCAAGTACACTGATATATTCACTGACTCACTCAGACACTCACTCATACATACGCTCACACACCCTGGGACACACTCATACGTATACTGACACCCCCACAGACACACTGATATGTTACCTGACAAATTCAGATACTCACTGATACATACCAGGCACACACCGATGCATTCACTGACTCACTCAGATACTCAGTTATACATAGACTGAGACACCCCAGGACACACTCATACATATACTGACACAGCCAAGGAAATACTCTGATGCATTCACTGACACACTCACATTCACTCATACTTACACACATACACCTCATGAGTCACTCATACATATACTGGGACACCCAAACACACACTGATGCATTTACTGACACACTCAAACACTCTCTTATACATGTATTCAGACACACCTTGACACACCCATACATATACTGACACGCCAAACAAGCATAGTGATGTATTCACTGACTTACTCAGACACTCACTCATACATACACTAACATACCCTGGGACACAAATACATATACAGACACACCTAAGGGCACACTGATATGTTATCTGGCACACTCAGACACTCACTGAAATATACACTAATATACCCATGCACACACCGATGCATTCACAGACTCACTCAGACACTTACTCATATATGGACTAAAACACCCCGGGACACACTCATAAATATACTGGCACAGCCAATCAAATACTCTGATGCATTCACTGACACACTCACACTTTCACTCATACATTAACTCACACACGTCATGAGTCACTCACACTGATGCATTCCCTGTACTCAGAACACACTTATTCATACAGGACACACTTATACATACAATGACAAGCCAAGCAAGTACACTGATATATTCACTGACACACTCAGACAATCACTCATACATACACTTATTCACCCTGGTACACATTCATAAATATACATACACACCAATGGACACACCATGTTACCTGACACATTCAGACACTCACTGATACATACACTGACACACCCAATCACAGACCAATGCATTCACTGACTCACTCAGACACTCACTCATACATAGACTGAGGCACCCCAGGACACACTCCTGAATATACTGACATAGCCAAGCAAATACTCTGATGCTTTCATTGATTCACTCACACATCTCATGAGTCATTCATACATATATGGAAACACACAAGGACATGCTGATGCATTCAGTGACTCACTCAGATATACATACACTCAGATACCCTGGGAATCACTCAGATGTATGCTGACACAGCCATGTACACCCAGATCCATTCACTGACTCACTCAGACACCCCAGTAAACACATACTGTAGGAAGTTGGCTCTGTATGTGCTATTTCAAAGTAAGGAATAGCATGCACAGAGTCCAAGGGTTCCCCTTAGAGGTAAAATAGTGGTAAAAAGAGATAATACTAATGCTCTATTTTGTGGTAGTGTGGTCGAGCAGTAGGCTTATCCAAGGAGTAGTGTTAAGCATTTGTTGTACATACACATAGACAATAAATGAGGTACACACACTCAGAGACAAATCCAGCCAATAGGTTTTGTTATAGAAAAATATCTTTTCTTAGTTTATTTTAAGAACCACAGGTTCAAATTTAACATGTAATATCTTGTTTGAAAGGTATTGCAGGTAAGTACATTAGGAACTTTGAATCATTTCAATTGCATGTATACTTTTCAAGTTATTCACAAATAGCTATTTTAAAAGTGGACACAGTGCAATTTTCACAGTTCCTGGGGGAGGTAAGTTGTTGTTAGTTTTACCAGGTAAGTAAGACACTTACAGGGTTCAGTTCTTGGTCCAAGGTAGCCCACCGTTGGGGGTTCAGAGCAACCCCAAAGTTACCATACCAGCAGCTCAGGGCCGGTCAGGTGCAGAGTTCAAAGTGGTGCCCAAAACGCAAAGGCTTCAATGGAGAGAAGGGGGTGCCCCGGTTCCAGTCTGCCAGCAGGTAAGTACCCGCGTCTTCGGAGGGCAGACCAGGGGGGTTTTGTAGGGCACCGGGGGGGACACAAGCCCACACAGAAATTTCACCCTCAGCGGCACGGGGGCGGCCGGGTGCAGTGTTAGAACAAGCGTCGGGTTCGCAATGGAAGTCAATGAGAGATCAAGGGATCTCTTCAGCGCTGCAGGCAGGCAAGGGGGGGCTTCCTCGGGGAAACCTCCACTTGGGAAAGGGAGAGGGACTCCTGGGGGTCACTTCTGCAGTGAAAGTCCGGTCCTTCAGGTCCTGGGGGCTGCGGGTGCAGGGTCTTTTCCAGGAGTCGGGACTTAGGTTTCAGAGAGTCGCGGTCAGGGGAAGCCTCGGGATTCCCTCTGCAGGCGGCGCTGTGGGGGCTCAGGGGGGGCAGGTTTTGGTACTCACAGTCGTAGAGTAGTCCGGGGGTCCTCCCTGAGGTGTTGGTTCTCCACCAGCCGAGTCGGGGTCGCCGGGTGCAGTGTTGCAAGTCTCACGCTTCTTGCGGGGAGATTGCAGGGTTCTTTAAAGCTGCTCCTTTGGATAAAGTTGCAGTCTTTTTGGAGCAGGTCCGCTGTCCTCGGGAGTTTCTTGTCGTCATCGAAGCAGGGCAGTCGTCAGAGGATTCAGAGGTCGCTGGTCCCTTTGGAAGGCGTCGCTGGAGCAGAGTTCTTTGGAAGGCAGGAGACAGGCCGGTGAGTTTCTGGAGCCAAGGCAGTTGTTGTCTTCTGGTCTTCCTCTGCAGGGGTTTTCAGCTAGGCAGTCCTTCTTCTTGTTGTTGCAGGAATCTAATTTCTAGGTTCAGGGAGAGCCCTTAAATACTAAATTTAAGGGCGTGTTTAGGTCTGGGGGGTTAGAGGCCAATGGCTACTAGCCCTGAGGGTGAGTACACCCTCTTTGTGCCTCCTCCCAAGGGGAGGGGGTCACATCCCTAATCCTATTGGGGGAATCCTCCATCTGCAAGATGGAGGATTTCTACAAGTTAGAGTCACCTCAGCTCAGGACACCTTAGGGGCTGTCCTGACTGGCCAGTGACTCCTCCTTGTTATTCTCATTATTTTCTCCGGCCTTGCCGCCAAAAGTGGGGGCCGGGGCCGGAGGGGGCGGGCAACTCCACTAGCTGGAGTGTCCTGCGGTGCTGTGACAAAGGGGTGAGCCTTTGAGGCTCACCGCCAGGTGTTACAGCTCCTGCCTGGGGGAGGTGTTAGCATCTCCACCCAGTGCAGGCTTTGTTACTGGCCTCAGAGTGACAAAGGCACTCTCCCCATGGGGCCAGCAACATGTCTCTAGTGTGGCAGGCTGCTGGAACCAGTCAGCCTACACAGATAGTCGGTTAAGTTTCAGGGGGCACCTCTAAGGTGCCCTCTGTGGTGTATTTTACAATAAAATGTACACTGGCATCAGTGTGCATTTATTGTGCTGAGAAGTTTGATACCAAACTTCCCAGTTTTCAGTGTAGCCATTATGGTGCTGTGGAGTTCGTGTAAAACAGACTCCCAGACCATATACTCTTATGGCTACCCTGCACTTACAATGTCTAAGGTTTTGCTTAGACACTGTAGGGGCACAGTGCTCATGCACTGGTACCCTCACCTATGGTATAGTGCACCCTGCCTTAGGGCTGTAAGGCCTGCTAGAGGGGTGTCTTACCTATACTGCATAGGCAGTGAGAGGCTGGCATGGCACCCTGAGGGGAGTGCCATGTCGACTTACTCAGTTTGTTCTCACTAGCACACACAAGCTGGTAAGCAGTGTATCTGTGCTGGGTGAGGGGTCTCTAGGGTGGCATAATACATGCTGCAGCCCTTAGAGACCTTCCCTGGCATCAGGGCCCTTGGTACCAGAGGTACCAGTTACAAGGGACTTATCTGGATGCCAGGGTGTGCCAATTGTGGAATCAAAAGTACAGGTTAGGGAAAGAACACTGGTGCCAGGGCCTGGTTAGCAGGCCTCAGCACACTTTCAATTCAAAACATAGCATCAGCAAAGGCAAAAAGTCAGGGGGTAACCATGCCAAGGAGGCATTTCCTTACACATACATATACCGACACAGCCAAGCAAATACTCTGATGCATTCACTGACACATTTTCACTCATGCATACTGTTAGAAATGGGGTTTCTGGTTGGCTAGGGTATGGACCGAAGCCAGTCAGAATCCCCCCCCCCCCACTCTAGTCAGGGCAAGGGAGTTGCACATCCAAGATAACCCCTGCTCACCCACTTGGTAGCTTGGCACGAGCAGTCAGGCCTAACCCGGAGGCAATGTGTATAGCGTTTGCACAACACACACAACACATGTGACGCAATATGTACACCACAAAGTATACACAACACTGACCTATGTAAAAAAAAACTGTATTGCACAAAACATAATTAGACCAAACATTACATGTCAGTAATACCCTGCTACCTTAGTAGTTGTCAGAACGTTACACAAGTTACTAATACTCTGCAAGAATAAGCAGTTGTCACATTAGAACATGTAATTACTCAGGATTCTGCAACATAAGCAGTAGTAGGGAATCACAGTAAAGAAATAAATGCCCTTGTCATAAACATATCATAAATGCCCATATCAGGAACATCAGAAACATATGGCAAGTCATAAAAACGAACATCAACATATATGGTACATCAAGAAACAAACAGGTTTCTTGGATATTAGGAACTTTTAAATATGTCCAAGCAAAAGTACTTGTTTTGTTATGATGAATGGCACTTTCTGTGCCACAAAGGTCACTATAGGGGCCTCCGGCGCTCCTAGGCGCGAAGCGGGGGCAACACGTTGATCCTGGGGAGAGGGGGGTATGCACTCCTTCCGGTGCTGAGTGTTGGGGCCCCTCTGGGGCCCGTGCCGGATTCCAGTGCGACACGTTTGGTGGGCCCCCCACAGGTCGCGACTGACCCTCTTGCGAGGGGCCACACAAACCACAGATGCCCAAAACAAGTTACTGGGGCGTTCTCGCCACTGAGGCAATGGCCGGGGGAAAGGAACTGCCATGCATCGTTGTATGCAGCCGCCCTTGTACTCGGTGCGGCTGCCTAAAATGAAGATTGGAGCAGGGGCCTCCGATGATGCTTCCCTCCTGCTCTAAAGCAGCCGCACCCAATGCGGTGCCAAGCCACTCTCCTGCCCTTCCCGGGCCGCTGCGGTGAGCAGGCACCAAGGAAGGTGCCTGCTGGTGCCCCAAGTGTACATCTGAAAGCACACTTCGCCCCAGGGGCACGGATGGAGCGTGCTCACTCCTTTCTTTCTTCTCTTGGTGCCCTGGGGGCACTAGGTGGAGCACGACGCGCCCGAACAACCAAAAACACTCGGGCTGCGGCGGTAAAGCCAGGCAGCAAATAGAGCACTTTTTCAAAGCACTCAAGGCACGTCTCGTATCCCGGGTGGCGCCAGTGACTTTTGAAGGTGGCAAAGCACTCACACTGCACACAGGGTGAGAAATCGCAACAGCAACGTGCTCTGGCAGCGCCGGAGGGATGCTGAAAAGCACTCTCCTGGTGCTACCTAGGCAGAAAAGGAGCACTCCTAGTACTGCTTGGGAAGTACAGGGGTCAGGGGCCACAGCACCCTGTCTCTGGAGACAAAAGGGAGGGTAGCACAGTGCTACCAGGCCTCAACAACAGGCCAGCACAAGGGATGCAGATGGTGGCAGATGCTCCTAGTGACCAGGCAGGTCACAGGTCAGCACAGCAGCAGCAGTCCAAGGTGGGTCCTGGTGAGTCCATTCAGCAGCGTGTTGTGTCCAGTTCCAAGTAAGTCTCTGGAGTCCCAAGAATGTCTAAATTGTGGGGAAAATTCCCCTGTACTTATACTCAGTTTTTTGTGTGTTTTACAATGAGGAGGAGAAGGGGTTTCAACCAGTTACAACTTGTTCCGGGAGTGCCCCTTCTCTCCTCCAGCACAGGCTCCAAACATCAGTGGGGGTAAACAACCCTATTGTGCGAGGCCAGGACACAGCCTTTACAAATGCAGGTGTGCCCTGCCTCTCCCTTCTCTCAACCCAGGAAGACCATACAATATGTAGATGCACCTCTGTGACACCTCCACCCTCCCTGTGTATAGGCTGTCTGAAAAGTGTGCACAAAGCCCAACTGTCAGTCTTCCCAGATGAGATGTGGATTGGAGTCAAGCTGCAAAACACAAGAATCATAAGAACACTTACACTTTCTACTACCTTAGGGGTGACTTACATGTAGTAAAAGGGGAGTTTAGATGCCAGGTCCCTGTGGCACAAAACTGTGCACACAGGTTCTGCGCTAGCAGGCCTGAGACAGGTTTGAAAGGCTACTTCAGTGGGTGGCGCAAGCAGCGCTGCAGGCCCACTAGTAGCATTTAATTTACAGGCCCTGGGTATAGGGATACCACTTTGCAAGGGACTTATAGGTACATTAAATACGCCAATTAGGTATAAGCCAATCATACCAATTTACAAGGGAGAGCACATGCACTTTAGCACTGATTAGCAGTGAAAAAGTGCCCATAGTTATAACGTCAGTCAACACAGGTCAGAAAAACAAGGAGGAAAAAGGCAAAAATTCTGGGAAATGAACCTGTAAAATGGCCAGGTCCAACACATACACTCACATACCCAGTGAGTCACTTATACATATATGGAGACACCCAAGCACACACTGATACATTCACTGACTCTCTCGCCCTCACTCATATACACACAGAAACCCTGGTACTCATTGATACGTATACTAACACACCCACTGACAGTTAGTCATAGACCTAACACCACACAGACAAAAATATAGAAGGAAAATAGCAACTCAGGCACAGCTCTTTCTTTATTTCAATGGTGGTTCTAACAAAAACATTTTTTTTTTAAACGTTTTTTTATCTTCAAAAACTATGAAATAAACTTTAGTAAAAACCAACATGTAGAAACTTTGCATTTTCAAATCACAACAGTGCAGTACTGCCGTCAAAAAATACAATGTGAAATGAACTAAAAATGGTGCTTCTTCACCTGTACAAAAAACATCAGTGACATACTTCACCATTGCAGCCACAAGCTTGTGGCAGATGGCACAGTAAGTAACCATCCCTCCTAATTTGCTACAGGTGGCTGGCATAGTGATGTTTTCAGGAGTGGCATTGGCAGATGATGATGACCCAGGTTCAGCATCCACCCTCTTCCTGTTCATCTGCAGATATGCATGTTCGTGGATTATGCACACATGCTTCCATGTACTTGGCGTAACTTGGCTTTATTTTTTGGAATTACCTCAAGACAATTCTTTTCCACATAGGTTGCATTTCACAAATTTTGCTGTAACTTTTTTTACCACTCTGTATAGTAAAAAACTGCCGTACATCACTCTCCTTAGGTGAAGATGAAGGGAGATCTTTGTGTTCTTCTCCATGTGGAATATCCAGAGATTCTGCAGGTGGTGGTGTAGCACTACCTTGAGCCATAGTGAAAACAAGTGTTTCAAGAGGATGTTCAAAAAGATGTTTCTCCCACAACAGCCAGAGGAATAATAACAGTTTTAGGGAGTCACTCTACTCAAAAGTAGGTATGGTCGAAAATTAAGCAATGAAGTGGCAGAATCTTCTTGTGAGCAAGCGGATCCGCAGATCAAAAGCCACAGATTTGTGGCTCTACACAAATCACAAAAACAACAAATTTATTAAAAAAGTAAATACACAGCAGGTATTTGGAGCTTCCAAATATGTCCAGTCTTATGTTACATTCACAGTGACTCCGATATACTTGAAATGTTTTTCAAAATTTGACAAAACCATGGATCGAAACCAAGGATTAGTTCCTATCATATGATCGGAACAATAACCATTGAGTTTTACCCGTCTATGTTTGCAGTACAGTGGAGGATCCGCAGAACTAAAAAAAATGCTTGAAAAAAAAGCTATTGCTCACCTCACTGCACAACTATTTCAGTCATGGAGACATAGGAGAATAAGTACCTCTCACATCTTCAAAAGCAAATGACCTGAGCAGCTTTACTCAAAAAGGGGTCCACAAATTGCAAGAGCAATGCCATTAGCCTAAAGCATTTTTAATGTTTACAATCAATGCACCTAACTAACTAGATGAGTAAGTAAAACTAAAGTACCAATGTTCATTTCCCCACTTTAGTCTAGTGGTAGTGACAATAATGTACAACTGAGAGTTAATACACCTACGGCAAATTACATATACCTTACATAATATGTGTATAGCTCTATAAGTAACTGTTCTAAAAAGATTGCAGTTTTGAGCACTGATACTTTTAACTCACCACAAAGTAACACAGCGACCTTATTAGGGCTCCACAAAAGAAAGTGTGCCTTCTTGTCACAAAACTGTAATTAATCTGGAAAACTCAGTAGATTACTGCTTTTGCCACTGAATAGTAGTTCACTGTCATTGCATTTCAACTGCTTTCCAAAACGTCTAGGATTTTCTAACAGTTTGTTAATACTTAGTTACATGTGATTTTCAATATGTACCTATTTCAATTGACTTCATATACTCACTCTCATACCCATTGACATATACATACATCACTGTCACACCAACTCACATACCCATACAGACACTCTGTGAACCACACACACACACACTTTCACACCCACACCTACTCCCATACAATCTCACAGTCACTCTTACATCCATACTGACAGTCTGACATCTATTGACATACTTATACACTCACTCTCACATCCACTCACATACATGTACAGACACTCTCACGCCCATTCACATAGCTATACAGGCATTTTCTCACCCAGTTATGTACCCATACAGAGTCTCTAACTACTATTCACACACCTATACAGACAGTCACACACCCAAACACACTTATGTAACCAGTCATACACCTATTCACAGTTCTATACAGCTACTCACACAAACTCATACACCCACATAAACATTCAGAAACTCACTCTCAGACTCCTAGCTTCACTCAGACAGAAAGTCAACAACCTACAAAACCACTAACACATCCACTTTCCAGCTTTTAAAGTTACTCTTAGGAAATAGAATTTAAAAAGACATAGACGTCTACTGAAAAAAAAGGTTACAGGGATGTTACAGTTAGAAAATAGAATTTTAAAAAACTTTGAAATTCACTGAAAACACAAAGGTTACAGGAACGTTATAGTTAGGTTCACATTTCACTTGCACAAAACTATTGAACTGTGGCAGTTATAGTTACCCAAGCTAACTATAACGTATGCCCCCACTATGCACTGCTTATGACCTTACATATTAGATGACTTATGCATTAAAAAACCCAAAGCCACTGAACTATGGCACTTACAGTTTAGTGAACTAACTATAACTTCTTTGTCCCCATACACTGCTTATGACCTCACATATGTGTGAGTGAAAATACACGCACACATGCCCACACACACATATATATTTATATATACACAAATATATATATATATATATATATATATATATATATATATATATATATATATATATATATATATTATCTAGTGGAAGTCGTCACTAGGTAGTTATAGTTTTTATAGAAAAAGCTTTTTTTGTTTTGCTAATAACTTTGGTGCAATTTGATGAATCTTCACGAAAAAACAGCAGATGTCACTTCAGTTGCTGTCTGGAACGTTTCGGGGTGAGCCATCAAGCAGGACAGAGAAAAAAAGGAGGGTCCCAAAACATGTGATCGCCATTCATTTTTCCATAGGGATTTTGAACATACTACAGCCCAAACCACTGGACGGAATTACACAAAAGTGGCCGAAAACTAGCTTTTGGTCCAGAAAGTGTGCTTTTTGTGATTTGATATAAATCTATTCAGTAGTTGTAGAGTTATTAAAGGAAAAAATATAAATATCTAGCGATGCTGAGGCTCCACGGATCTGTGGATCTTGTGCTGAGATCTGATTGGCTGCCAACACTTTAACCAGGAAATGTTGGCAGCAATTTTAGGATTCGGCTTCAGCTGAGTCTAAAAAAAAAGTAAAACAAAAAGAAAAGGGGGCAGGGTATGAATACCCTAAGCCCCTACAAAAAAGCATTTTTTTAAAGGAAGATCCGCAAATCCTCTGAAACTTTTTAAAAAAATCCAAGGATGTTCTCCTGCGCTGTTCTTAATTTAGCCCCTGGGTGGGCCAGGTCCCAGGGGCATGTGCAGTTAAAAAATAAAGAAGGGGCGTATGAGGCCCTCCTCCTGTAGGCTCTTTGAGCCCTGGGATCCACCACCTCCCTGAGGATTTTTTTCATAAAAAGGAGGGGGGACACAAGGGGCCACCTCTTGGGGCTTTGATATACCCCTGGGGCCACCACATCCCCGGGGCTAAATAAAAATTATGTAAGCCGTGCTGCACAGACCCGCCGGCCACGGGAACCATCACTTCAGCTGGTTGCTTTCGCTTGGCAAAGTGAGAGCAAATTAGCTCCATTCCCAGCAAGCGGGAGCTGTCAAACTGCTCCCGTATGCTGGGAGCAGAGTTTTCATCTGTTTCCCTGCCCACTGTCATGTGGCGGCAATGTTGATGAGCAGCGGGTGCAGTAGCACTCGTCGTGCATTTCACTGCCTGAAATTCGGGCAGTGAAATGCGCGATGGGGCTGTGCCTGGGGGCTCCTGCACTGCCCATGCCAAGTGCATGGGCAGTGCAGGGGCCCCCAGGGGCACCCGAGTCCCCCTTACTGCCAGCCTCTCCATAGCGGTGGTTACCGCCATGGACAGGCTGGCGGTCAGGGACTCCTAATCCCCAGGGCAGCGGTGCTTGCACCGCTCCCCTGGGGATTATGACCACCAGTTGGAGGGGTCGGCGGTATGGCCGTGGCTATTGCGCCACGGTCATAATAGCTGGTGGAACACCACCAGCCTGTTGGCGGTGTTACTGCCAGCTTATCGCCGGCCGCTAAGGTCATAATGAGGCCCTCAGTGTTTCTTTTGTGGTTATGTTTTTGTCCCGCAGGTTGGACTTGATTGATTGTTTTTTTTTTAATAAAGTTTAGGGGGGATGTAGTGTCCTGCTGGACACGTTCTAGTGTTTGCACCAGCCACTCTGCTGATGGCTGGCTTCTACAATCAGCCCACACCCTGCTAATAAAAAGGGCCGGGCGCACGTGCCCTGGGCCAGTTATGTGAATCAAATTACTGTGTCTGTGGAACCTCATTAATAGCATGAGGGCCCAGGGCCCCAACACTACAATTAGCAGGTTAAAAGCAAAAGGCTCCAGCAGGTGCATTAACCTACATAACTGTCTTTATGATGCCTCAAAGTAGATGAGCTCCTGAACTATGTAGACCTGTCGGATGAATGCACAACTCTACAGCAAGCACAGTGACCTACTCAATAGTGTCTCAGTGGATACACAATGAGCAAAAATAACATCTAAAACAGTGGCGTAATGTTCTTGCTGCACTAATCTTTGAGAAAACTGAAGGCCCTGGCAAAAGACAGGCTTCTTTCATTCTTATGCAGGCTCCTTTCATTCTTATGCAGTTTAAGAAAATTGGTTATGAAATATCTCCTACTTACAGTCAAATCTGTCAGACTGGTAACAAGGTGTTTGCAAAATTGTTATTTTTTTTGTCTTACTGTATTATGTGAAACTCTCTTGGGAGATGGTTTGAGTAAAATTGTAGGAAAGTATGGCTTTGCATACAGGAAACAAAAGAAATACTTTCTGAATGGAGCGTGCCCACAGTTTCTAAAGTCACATGGTGAACATTCCTAGTTTAGTGTCTCAACCATGGCACACATTCAAGCTTCATAGTTCCTTGAGCCAAAATTATGCAAACTGTATAATGAACAGAAATTACCAAGATTACGCTTGCCTGGCAGAAACATTGCACAGTCCTGCTGGGAATGAGCATCGTATTGAAAAACTACAAGTCTGCATGTATTCTCTGAGATTATTACCCCAAGGTAACTATAACTTGCGCCTTCACCATGCACAGCTAATTACTCCACATATTATATCATTGATCAGATCTTTTATGGCATTTGTTATACTACTGTAAAATTTGCAATAACATTATTGATAAGAAAACTGTGCATGGCAAGGGATGAAGTTATAGTTACCTTAGGGCGAGAGTTATAATTACTTGAAAGAACTTTTTCTAAAACTGCTGAATATCTATGGTTTTGTACGAGTAACTTCAGAGCCTAACTATAACGTCTCTGTAACCTTTGTTTTTTTCAGTGAATCTATCTATTTATCTATCTATCTATCTATCTATCTATCTATCTATCTATCTATCTATCTATCTATCTATCTATCTATCTATCTATCCATCTATCTATCTATCCTCTATATCTATATCTATAGATATAGAAATAGAAATAGATAGATGGATAGATAGATAGATAGATAGATAGATAGATAGATAGATAGATAGATAGATAGATAGATAGATAGATAGATAGATAGATAGATAGATACCCTAAAAAACGAAGATCAAAGGTTACAGGGACTTTATAATTTGGAAGTAGAATTTAAAAAACAGAGAAATTCACTTAACAGACCAAAGGTTACAGGAACATTTATGTTCTAAACTTACTCGCACAAAACCATAAAAATTCAGTATTTATAGTTATGGTTAGCTGAAGTAACTATAACCTAAGGTAACTATAACTGGAGCCATTGCCATGCACTGCTAAATACTCCACATATTACATTAGTTATAACATCTTTGGTGACATAATTCATAATATCAATATAACATTTGCAGCAAAATGAATGAGGACAAAACTTTGCATGGCAGGGGGGTGTGTTATAGTTACCTTAGGGCATGAGGTATAGTTACTTCTGCTAACCATAACTATAACTGCTGAATTTATATGGTTCTGTGCAAGTAAATTCTGAACCTCACTATAACATCCTGGTAACCTTTGTTTTTTTAAGTGAAAAAAATATATATATATATAGATATAGATATAGATACATACATAGTTAGTGGGACTCAGAAGGCAGAGGTAAGACTTCTTGATGAAAAGTTGTGCAGGGCAGGGTTATTTCTTTCACAATAAACATTTTTGAATACTCTTAATTTTTCAGCTGCTCTATCCAAGACAGAACTGAAGTTTTTGCGAATGGCAACAGTAAGCGTGCCCAATTTAGTTTTGAGACATTCCGATTCATAAAGTACGTAAACCAGAAACCTTGCACCATCTTCCTGCATTGCATCACCAGATTATGTCAACCTGAACAGTGCGCACAGTTCCTTCAGGTATGTTATAGCAACCCAATTGGACTTCTCTCATTGATAAATGTTAAGAATGATTGATATAAGTGGATTTATATACTTTAATGATTAATTTGGGTTAGATTTGATTTGCAACTTGGCATTCAGAAACATTTGCGAACTCATATTGATCCATCACTGTTCGTGACTTACAAATTAGTGTTGGAAAAACCAAGAAAATAATAGAAAAAGAGAATCCTAGCATTAAGAACCCTGAATTGTGGAAGATGGGGATATTCATGGAGATGCATAAGGCCAGTTGTACGAGCAGTTTTGGGTGGCTCAGCAAAAATCGGGTTACTTTTCCATTTCAGATAGGTAGTTCGTATTGACCGTACAGAATGAAGTATTTCTACTCAGGTAACAATGGACGTCAGATGTGCTTTAAAAAATAAATTAATTGAATGCTGACCTGCCCTTGCTGACCTTCGCTGTGGCTCATACTCAAAATATTTTGCATTGTGGTTGTGCCATTTTTTTGGCGCAGTCACAACACAAAATGCTATTAAAGATTCACAAAGCTGTGTAGGAGCCATTTTGCTTCAACTTACAAGGCATTCTAAAGGAAAAGTAAGGCAATGCAGCACCTACACCGCATCAGATAGGCATTAGCGTTGGCTTTCCTATGCATCACCACATGTATTTTGACGCAAACCCAGATTTACTAAAGGCAGTATGCCTGGATTTGTAGCAAATGGTCCGCATACCTCTGTCCATGTGTACCGCATTCTGAAGCAAACTTAAAAAGAAAAATAAGCTTCTGAGGATTGTTTTTGTGCAGGAATAAATCCCTTCCTGCACCCAAACAATCCTGATCACAATGCAGGCAAGCTTGTAATATGACACAAGGGTGCGTGCTTTGGCTCTATGCAGCCCCACATGTGCCAGTGCAGAGAGAAACTGAACAGCACCATATCTTTGTAAACATGGATCTGTTAAACTCTCTCCCTTTCATGCAATGCAGTGCAGCAACTTGCCTTGCTGTTTTGCATTGTATAAACTTTTAGAAAATCTATCCCCAAACGTACTTTTCCACAGACTATGCAAATCACTCACAACTCTGAGACTTCAAGAACATCCAAATCACCTTCAAATTCAACTGAAGAAATTCTAATGTTTTAACAAGGTCTACACAGAAACTCCAGGTGTAGGAAATGGCGCTTTTTGTATAGTCAGTTTAATTTTTTCTGAATTGATGCTGCTGGATGTTTGATTCTGCACATTGGAGCACTGACAACCAGGCTCCAGTGCATGTGCTCTGATTTCTAAAACATGTCAAAATTGGCTACCCTCTTAATTGGCATATTTAACTTTCCTATAAGTCCCGGTTATAGGGTACAAATGTGTATCCAAGGCCTGCAAGTTAAATGTAAATAGTGGACTGCTGCACATATTGTGTCACCACTAGAGTGGCAATGGAAACTTGTCTTCAGGCTTTGGAGCCTAGGTGTGCAGCTTTAAAATGGCTAATTTCAGCTGGCAAAATAAACTCTTACTCGTCCTAAACCTTGCTTTTTAATAGTGAAAGGTCACCCCATGTTACATGCCAGCGTGGCAGGGTGTATGATATTTAAAAAGTAGGACATGTGCACTTAAGTTTTACATATCCTGGCAGTGAAAAAAAGATGGCTCTCCATGAAAAGCACTGCGTTACATTATAACATCTTGTAATGCAGAACTTCAGTTTCGGAACTGCTAGAAATAATGACTCAAGGACTTATATTAATAGTAAATTAAAATGGTCAAATCGGATTTTATATTACTATTGTGAAAATGCCATTTTTAATGTGTTGCCCTTTCCCTGCCTAATTCAAATGTGCCTTTCTGCCAGTAGTCAGTGTCACCTAACTTTCAATGACTCTCCAGTGGTGAGATGTGTATTGCTCCAAGACAGTAGAGAAAGGATTTGGGTTGGGGGAGATATCTCCCCAACCCCCAACAGCTGCCATTGAGGTGTACCCAGGAACTTAGTTAACATGAAAGTGTGCCTCCCAGCCACAAGCAAATGCAGCTCACACTTGGATCTGCCTTCTTTATTGTTCTGCTAACCAGCCAGTGTCCACTCTCTGGAGGATAGGAGCTGACCCAGAACTGATTTTGAGTGAGATCAGTAGAAGGGTTGCTCATTTCCCTGGGTGGGCACATGGAGCTCGTCATGGGAGAAGAAAGGTTCTGTCATGTTGGCTTTATGAAGAGAGTGGCATTATAGGGTAGTTTACAGTAAAACACACAGGTAGTATTACACAAATAGGTAGGGCCTCCCCTGGGAACTTTGACCACATTGGTTAGGAAATGGCCAGGATTTTCCCCCACCCACAGGCTGGCACTAGGCATAACTGTGGCACCCCCAGGACCCTCTTGAGCACACCACTGCAATTGCTGTTGTGACCTGTATGGAAATCCCTACATGTTGAATCTGCTCCTACTTGTACACAGGACTGAGAGGTGGAATTCAGGATTGAGTTGGCTGACTCCTGTTAAGCTACAGGGACACAAAAGCTGCAAGAAGCCCACTTTTTTGAAGATCCCATCTGACCAGTTTCAACCGCACCTTCCCTGGACCCTGCTGGTAGCTTCTACTGGAGAGAGTCATGACCCCCAAACTGGTTTCCCTAGGGTTCCGAGGCCCTTAAATAATTATCAGAGCATATGTGTCCTGGCTAACCCTAAAAGCTGATGTTAGATCTGCCAGTCTCAGGGTGGTCTTCCCTTAAACTTTTTGCCTTCCTCCTCCCTTTTTGCTGATCTAGTTTTTGCTGGCCTTAGGACTCTCCATACTTTACCAATGCTGACCAATGCTAAAGTGCATGTGCTCACTCCTCAAATCATGGTAACACTGGCTTAACCCCAATTGGCAAATGTAATTTTCTGATAAGTCCCTAGTAAAGTGGCATTACATGTGCCAAGGGCCTGCAAATTAGATGCTGCTAGTGAGCTTGCAGCATCTATTGTGCCCACCTCTCAACTTAACTTTAAACATGTCTCAAGCCTGCCATCGCAGCCTTGTGTGAAGTTTTAAACTGCTGTTTTGACCTGCAAAATAAACCTTTTGCCAGACCCAAACATTCCTTCCTAATGCATATGTCACACCAAGGGTTGTCCCTGGACGGGGGCGTGGCCAAGCCACCTAACATGGCGGGCGCGAGCTAGAAGAGCTCTGCGCCGCAACCGGCGAAAACGAACATCTAAATGGGGGCCCGGGGGGAAGGCGACCCCCTGCGCTGATCGCCTGGTCTCGGGTGAGGTATCGGAGCTCCCTGGGCCGATCTCCCGGCAGACCAGACCCCTGGAAGCTCCCGTGGCCGTGCGGGCCACACCGTGGGCCGGAGCAGTGAGAAAGAGAGCGCGAACGAAGAGAAGCGACAGGTGCGGCGGGAACCGCATACGGAGACCGGACTACGGCTGGTCTCCCCGCCGTGCATGCCTCAACACAAACGGTGAGAGGAGCATCCTCCCCCCCCTTTCTAGCACAAAATAAAGGACGGCGGGCGCCCAGCCGAGGCGGTAACTTGACTGAGAGCGATACTCGAGGCCTCCCCTCTTCTCTACGTGATCTGTTGCGGCCGGCCCCTGGGGACACCAAAGGGGCCCTGAATGAAACGACGGACGGGTGGGGAGGAACGAAGGTCCCTACTACGGGGGTATGCAGAGGCTGGGAGGCCCCCCTGGACACCAACCTCATATAGGGGGGCGAACGGCGAGAGGAGGAGGGAGAAAAAAACAAAAGGAAAACAAACACAGGCCCATTAAGAAAGCTATTGCATACCACGCCAAGAGACACCCCTTTGCAGCCGGACTCAGAAAGTCGAACCTGGTAGCCACCCACTGAAAAGCCCAAACGTGTACATAGAGGTGGACCTGAGACGACGCGAGGTCCCCTCTGTGAAGGAAATTCAAGAGGAGGCGTTAACCAACAGGGCTGCACGTGCTGTCGTGGGGACACGGTCGCAACACCCCGACAAGCGGGCCCGTCCTCCCTTGAATCAAACACAAGACTCCAGCGAGGAAATTACAGCACTGAAGTCACGCAACCCACTACACTCGAAAGACAAACGAAACACTACTGAGACGTCTCCGCCAACAATAATTTCTCACAGGCCTACCTAAAAACGGGAATCCACGCCAAAGACCCAGAAAAGTCTAATAATACAGAAACCCGTCTCCAAACAGCCGAAAACTAATAACGCACAGCATAACCCCTCAACAACTTGCCAACGAACATTAGTCCGCAACATATAGTGTGCGCATCAGCGATCTGAGTGTGGGGGGATGGCCAGAAACTAAACTAATCCCCCAACAAACTAAGCCATGGCCGGAGCTGGACGACTCCGCTCTGGAGCTGGATCTGGAAAAATACAGGACCTCTCCACTCAAGATAATCAAAAATTAGATGCGGTACTGGCTGCGGTGGAGCGCATCGGAGACTCCCTGGAGCGCGCTCACACGTCCCTGGAAGCCAAGATAGACAGAGTAGCAAGTGATCTCACTCTCCTACACGTGGACCATCGCAAACTGTCAGACAGAACCAAGGAGATCGAAACCACAATACAGGAACTAACGCCTGCGACCACCCAGCTGAAAACAGGAATGGAAGATATACGAGCCAGAGTGACAGAACTGGAGCGGCGAGCAGAGGACGCGGAGGGCCGGTCCAGAAGGAACAATATCCGAGTGGTAAATCTATCAGAGGGTACGGAAGGGCGAGATCCGATGTCCTATTCGGAGACTTGGCTACGAGAGTTGGTGCCAGATGAAGCGCTCACTTCCTTTTTTCTGTAGAGCGCGCTCATCGGGTCCCGACCCGTGCCAGACCACCGGGGAGCGCTCCGCGCCCATTTATAATACGCCTCCTCCACTACGCGGACAGAGACATCATACTACGAACAGTAAGAGCAGCGCCGCCACCCAAAATAGACGGCGTGCAAATACTATTGTTCCCAGACTACACCCTAACAGTGCAGAGGGATCGGGCCTCTTATCTCCCTGTGAAACGTAAGCTGAGATCACTGGGCCTAAACTATTCACTACTATTTCCAGCCAAACTTTGTGTAGTAGCTAAGGACAAAACGCACTTTTTCTCCACCCCCAAAGCAACATGGGAATGGCTCGAAACGACAGGACTGTTAACAGGTGACACGCCGGAATGAATCAAACAAGCACCCCAGGCCAGGCGCGGCCGAAACAAACGGGACCGAAATAGAAATACAACCTGTAAGGAACCAACCAAATGAGCCCCAGACCTGGAACAACTAATCCGAGAAGGAAGAAAAGTGATACACACTGCGACAGCAATGGCCACATCCCCTCTGAACTCTGGCTCAGACACAGAGATTTCACAAACAGTCAGCGACCGTCCCCCCACACCGGACTGTTTATCGGAATCGGGCCCTATCGAGGGACCCTCTGTGACACCGGCCACTGTGGACAAAATCTTCTGAAAACTCTTGCTTAATGTAAAATCACACTATCTAATAAAAAACACTCAACCTGAGACACACGCACAGGGTGCTCCGATGGGCGTGCAAGCAGCCAACACAGCAAAGAGACGCCCATGTCAACCCAAGAGAAACTATAAACGTGCATATGATGACAGTAACAGGCTTTGGTCGTGGAACCACCCCCCTCCTTCCCCCTCCTCCTTTCCCTTTTTTTTCGCATTGTTATCGGTTCTTCTCCCTGATGTACATATATATTGGGGGTCCCTCCTGCGCCCCCACTGATCACCGATCATTTTAGTTATCCGTACTAGCCGGACTACAAAGCCAAAGACTACACTATCTCCCGGCATGCCTGGCCTACCTCTACACTCCTACCAGTGGAGTCCGGAAATGCATAGACATGCATCTGCACGTCCTTGTCTTTGTTGCAATGTTTGGGCGGTGACCCGTTGTTTAACGGCTCTGATAGTATTAACCGAGTTTTGTTTTTGCCGATGTTCACACATAACCTTTTTAAAATCCAACCGGGAATGGAAAGTTAACGAAATAGTACAGCGTAGGAAACGCAGGTGGGTGAGGAGAAAAAAAGATCTAACACTTTAAATTTGGCTACATACACAACAATTACCTGGAACGTAAGAGGTATACAAACCCCCAAACGGCGATATGCCATCTACTCCTACCTTAAAAGACACACAGTTCAAATAGCACTCCTACAAGAGACACATCTAACAGACCAGGAGGTTCCTCGACTACGCCAGCGCTGGAGAGGGCAATTATACGCGACAGGATACTCTGCTTATGCCAGGGGTACACTTATCTGAATAAGGGCAGGCATCCCCTTTGCGATGGAAGAACAAATCATAGACCCACAGGGTAGATATGTACTTGTCAGAGGGAAACTGGCAGGACGCACAATCATATTGGGCTCCATATACGCCCCAAATACAGAACAAACTACCTTTCTACACACCCTAACACGCCAACTGGCACACTGGAGCACACTCCTGTGGATACTTGGGGGAGACTTCAACAGCGTGCAAGACATAGAACTAGACCGCTCCTTCCCACCACTGCCAACCTCCCCAGTGGTAGCTGCCTCACAAGGCCTGGTAAACTGGACTCAACAATGGCAATTAATAGATGTATGGAGACAAAAGCACAAAAAGGATAGAACCTACTCCTTCTATTCCGCACCACATTCCTTACACGTACGATTAGACTACATATTCTGCACCGCGAACCTTGCCCCAGTGATAGAGAACCCGGTGTACATGGGGCGCACACACTCGGACCATAACCCCTTAACAGCGCGGCTGCGCTGGGGAACTTCTCGCCCACCTATCCCCACCTGGAAACTAAGGCCAGAACTCCTAGAAGATGCTGATTTCAGAGCATCATTAAGCACTGCAATTCTAGAATATTTTGAACAAAATGAAGGCATGGCCACCTCAGGGCTAATTGAATGGGATGTATTTAAAGTCTTTATCCGAGGGCACTGCCTAGGAACCCAATGCAACATGCGCAAAAGCATTGAACGCGATTTGGCCCAAATAGAGCAGGTTTTACCACAATCAGAAGATGAAACTACTAATAACCAAACTGAAAAGGAGAGACTAGCAGCGCTGCACACAGATCACCAGACACTACTAGAGCGTCTGAGATGCCTAAACTACACCGCACACTCCGCGAGAACCCATGCATCAGCGGATAAGGCAGGTAAATTGCTCGCCTGGCTGATACAACGGGACTGTGAGAGAAAGCCAATAATGGAAATCTGCTCGCACACAGAAGAAATAGTACACACACCTGCAGAGATACAAACCAAATTTACTAGACACTATACCACCCTCTACACCACAAGGATGACCCCTGGAGAAAACCCCAATGTGGAATTCCTTGCCAAAGTGAAACTCCCAAAACTAAAAAGCGACCAGATTGAAACACTTGAGGCACCTCTTGACTTAGAGGAAATCAAAGCCAGTATCAAGGATCTCAATCCAGGCAAGACACCAGGCCCAGATGGGCTACCAGCAGACTTTTATAAGGCATTTACCATACATCTGGCACCTAACTTACTTCGGGTATACGAAACAGCCGAGCAAAAGGGTTACCTATCGGATACACAAAGGGAGGCATTACTTGTCTCTCTTCCTAAACCTGGAAGAGATCCAATAGATATGGGCTCATACAGACCGCTAGCAATGCTAAACACTGACTATAAAATACTAGCCAAGATATTAGCAACAAGACTGGCACCAAGCGTCCCAGAACTGATACATCCTGACCAGAATGGATTTGTGCCAGCCAGAGACACTTCCCAAAATATCAGAAGATTGTTCCGGGTAATGGAATATGCCAGGCAGACCTGGCAGACCTGGCCGCGGGCGGGCTGCCTGGTCCTCGACCTAGAGAAAGCCTTTGATTCTCTGGAATGGCCTTATCTGTTCAAAGTGCTACAAAATACGACATGGGACCATACTTTACCTGCCTAACTAAACTACTATACACCGGACCAACGATAAGGGTGGGTCTGGGCCCTGAGATATCAGAACCAATCCGGGTAGGCAGAGTCACGAGACAGGGCTGCCCCCTTTCACCGTTACTATTCTCACTCGCAATGGAGCCTCTAGCGGCCACCCTACGCAAAGAGGGATCCAACTGGGGAATACCTCTGGGAGACGGCTTACACATAGTGTCGCTATATGCTGATGACCTCCTGCTATACTTTAGAGACATCACGCATATCCCGCAGAGGATTGGCACACTCTTGAGGCAATTTGTGCAGTTATCAGGACTTAGGGTCAATTGGTCTAAGTCGAGCCTCTTTCCATTCGACCCAGGCCTATCAAACCCAAGACTCACCCTAGCCGAAAGCCCAGTTCTCTGGCAGCCAAACACCTTTAGATACTTGGGAATTAGGATCTACCATAGCGAAGAAGATATTTGAGGATAATCTAGTAAAAGCAACATCCTCAGTCAGATCCCAAATGACCTTCTGGAGAACACTGCCACTATCAGTGGCGGGTAGGATGGCACTCCTAAAAATGGTGGTGCTCCCGCGACTCTTATAATTCTTTTCTAACCTACCACATTATGTCTCCCCCGCCTTCTTCAAGACACTGGAAACAGGACTGAAAGAATTTATATGGAATAATGGTCGCTGTAGAGTAGCCCTTAAAAAATTGTACCTACCGACTGACAAGGGTGGGCTTGCGGTCCCCAACCTGGAACACTATTACCTAGCAGCTCAACTTCAATGGATATCCAGATGGCTGGCTGGTAAACAACTGACCGATACAGCAACAGAGGCAGGACCATACTCGCTCCAACAAATACAGCACTTATTCCACCCGATCACACACCCGCGAACCCCTCGACAAATGTTCCTTAAAACAGCACATAAATGCTATCACAGATCACTTCGTCTTACGAAGCTGTTGGTCCCATTCGCACCAGCACTAGCACTGGTGGGCACACCAAGGGGCACTAGGGTCACATCAGACACAGAACTGCGCACATGGCATGAGCTAGAATTACACACACTGGGCGACATATACGAAGACAACCAACTATTATCGTTTGCCAAGCTCCAAGAAATGGGGCTTCCGCCCAGCCAATTCCTCCTATACTGCTCACTGGTGGGATCTTTGAGTTCCAAGTGGGGGGACATCACAACACTTCCACCCACCCACCTGCTGATTCAATACCTGCAGGTGGTGGGCTGCAGCCAACATCAGGTCAGCTGGTTAGCGGACGCCTTTAGAATCCAAACTACCACTGAAAGCGACACACTACGTATGGCATGGGAAACAGACTCGAAGGCAAATCCATTGCGATAACAAAATGGAGAACTGCCATCTCAGGCCACCTTAACATACCACGCAACTCGCGATTTAAACTAATCCAGTATTATATAGTAAACAGAGCCTACCTCACGCCTGCACGCGTAAACAAATATTTTAACCGCCAAGACGCAGCCTGCCCTAGATGCCGTGAAATCGGAGTAGATATGCTACACATGATATGGTCCTGCCCTAACCTAGGCACCTACTGGAAAGAGGTGACTGACAACCTAGCCACATGCATTACACAACTAATACCCTTCACGTGGGAGGCATGCATCCTGGGACTATTCCCAAGAGGCAGGCAGCACAGAGCAGAAACACGCTTCGTAGATCTGGGACTAATAGTCGCGAAACGACTGGTGACCCAAAGATGGAAGTCCCCAGACCCCCCACCGATACAGGCCTGGAGACGCTCACTCAGGGTATGGGCAGGAGCAGAACACCTAGTACTCAAACGCGAAGAAACCCTAGGGCTACGTCAGTACCTGATATCTGTCGACTGGGAAGCCCTCCTAACCCAACTACATAACACCGAATCACACCCGCTAACTTAAAAATCACAAGCGAGAAGACCATACCACGTAAGAGAATAAAACACATAGCGTAACTGAACAAACTGGGACACTAAGAACCGAGAAGAGTATAAGAAACGAATCCCACGAAACACCACAACCTCCTCACCTACAAACTGAATCATCACTAGAAATTCCCAACCTGACACGAAAACAGTGAAATTTAAACCAATCACATAGATATGGACATCGGCTAAAGTTAAAGTTATTGTTTTGTAAGTTTTTTTGTTCTTTCATTTTAACTCACTTTAAAGTAAATCCATACGAAAAGCACAATGACTGCCCTACATACTTTTCTCAATTAAATGCTGCAATGAGACATCCCGAACTAAATACTATCACCTATACAAGAATTGCAGATGTGATTAACAACAAAACTACTGCAAAGATACAACATAACAAACGTCGCACAAATAAGAAACTGTGATAACAAAAATATGCAACGAATACGTATAATAAAAATGCATTATACTGTACTGTATTAAACACTAACTGAGATAAGATGGGAAATGTAAACTAACCAAAAATTACAATAAACAGATTTATGGAAAAAAAGGGTTGTCCCTGGACTCCCCAGAGGGCAGGGTGTAGTGAATGTATACAGTAGTCCTTGTCATTTTAGTCTTAAACGTCCTGGTAGTGAAAATCTCTTAAATTTATTTTTCACTACTGCAAGGCCTACCTATCCCATAGGATAACATTGGAGTTACTTTATTACATTTAATAAACTTCCAAATGTAACCAAGTAACCAGTTCATGTTTGGTGTCCTTCGAATTGTAATGAAAAATCCTTTGTCATATTAAATTTGGTTTTAAGTTACAATTTTGAAAATGGCACTTTTAGATAGTTGGCATTTTCGTGCCTTCACCATTTAATGCCTGTAACCTGTCCCTGGGTCACATGACTGGGTGTAGATGGCAGTTGGGCTTTGTGTATTTCCCCCAGACAGCCACACACAATATAGGGCTTAGGTGTGCCTGGATGGGCAGGATAGAAGGACAGTCAGGGCACAGCCTTACTGACAGTTGAATAGGCTGTGTCCTGCCTCCACACAAAGAACTGTGTAATCCCTATAGTTAGCCTGGAGCCAGGAGAGGGAAGGCAGGACCCAGCCTCTAGTAGTCTAGTAGCTTCTTCCACCTTCAAGAGGAAGGGCACCCGGTATAAATATTCGACCTCAGGCACCACCTCTTCAGTACATTTCTGGACCTGTGGGTACTTTGCCAGGATAAAAGACTGCTTTGCTGCTGAAAGGACTACCAATCTGCTGGGCTGCTGTTCTGAAAGACTGCTGCCCTGCTATGGTAACTTGCTGCCCGCTGTCCTCTTGCTTGGGTGTGGATTTTTTGTCATTTTGGTCTCATTTTGTGCAATAAAAATATTCTCTATTTTATAAATTGGAGTAGGAATTTTATTGTGTTGTGTTTTTGACTTCTTACCTGTTCTGGTGCTTTTAAATGTTTTACTCATTCTCTTAAATTAAGCATGTGTGCTCTGTGACATAGCTATATAACAACTCTGTGCATACGAATGCCTCTGGACACACTAATAGACGTTGGTTTTACTTACTTCAAATTCTAAATTACGTCCGCCTATCCATCATTTTGCTTTGGCAAAGACCGGTCCACTGATTTCTGTTCCATATTGTATTAGTGCGTGGTCTTGTGGACAGCTATCTACCCCATCACCTTGATGATATCGATGTTTTAGAGTCATGAAGATGGAATAACCCAAAGATACATACCAAGGGAGATACCGTGTAAGCCAGAAAACAATGACCCAGCCAGGGAAATCTTTGCAGCTTTTGTTGATAAAAACACACAAACATTACCCCACATTGTTGCTACGAGATAACAAACATGTATAAATGATACATTGTAATAGAATGGCTAAGAGACCTTATCAAATGAGTAGCAAAATCTCTCACGCTTAGCACAAAACGTGTCAGTGTAGTAGATAGGCATATGCCAATAAAATAAAATATTCTCGAAAAGGAGGCACGCAGCTGGTACTTAAAATTTGATTTCCTTGATAGGAATTCCATAATGAGCAAAGGCAAGACAGATTGCTTCACATTCACCCTGCTCATCACCCACAAAATACCTCAGAGCCAACAGAACCAGCCCTTTCACAATTCTAGATTCCATTGATGTATTTCAGGTTCATGCACAATTATCACTATTCCATTTCATTTTTCGGACTACCAAACTTCATCGTTAGTAGCACGTATTTGCACTCCTTATTGAGCTGTTCAGCTTCTCCTTCCATCCAAGGTAATTAATAGGCTCTCCTGAATCCCTTCCACATTATATTTCTTCCTACCTTGGAATAGCTCATAGGTGATATTTATGCTACATTTTTGCAATGGAACAGTTGTTCTACCTCTCATATTCCTCTCAAAAGCACTATACTCATCTTGTGTTTTATTGTCCTAAAACTACTCGGACCTTTACCTGTGAATGACTGACCCCTATAGTGAACTCACACATCTGTTTTAGCACCTCATTGGTTGTATACCAAAATATCGACCACTTGAAAATCTCGGTTTGCACAATATTGTCAAGGTAATCACGAATAGGAAACTGTAGATTTACGTTTCTAACTCTACATCTACCTACATTGATAATATTTTGTAAGTCGATATTTTGAAGTCAGTCTAGTTGCAGGACAATATATTAAAGTCAATACTTCAGTACCTTATCATCCACTTCCCCACCCACAACCCTAGGTTACAGTTCCTTGTTGTGGAATTGTCAAAATGCTGCTGTCACCCAGCAACCAAGCATTCAGCCTTCATAATCTCCGTAATCTTTTTCTATGCAGTTGTGCGATAAAAAAAAATATGCCAAAAAATGTGACTACCTGGCTACATAATTAGGCTTCATAGGAAGTCTGTATTCACAAGGCCATCGTGTTTTGCGTGGTGTTGGGGGTGTCAAATGAACCCACAATGTTAAAAAGGTGAGGTAAAGTATTTTTGAGCATTGCAAATTTGCCCAGGAACAACCCTACAAATGTGCCCTGAAATATTCTCCCCAAAAAATGAAAGCCTCTCCTAGCTCCCTAAATGTGATGGAAATGAAAATTACACCAGATAACAAGGTACTGGTTAAGATAATGGTCCTGCACCTTCTGTTGAAAGAGTCCAATGCCATTTATTCGCTCATATTCTTTCACAGCCTCTTATATACGTGCAGCACTGGTCATCAGATTTATAATTTCTTTGCCACATTTGTGCATCACTGAGGTACTGTTTGGGATTCCGATTAAAACTCAGAGCAATACCCTTCAGTGACAGGTTGAACAAAAGGTGGTCTTTATCCTGTGGTGTAAGTATATCAAACAATGGTGCCATCTTGAAATATTGTAGGCCACAAACAGCTGTCATACTTGACCTGGCATTACATTTAATCTTTAATGGTCAAACCACTCTCTCCCAGTTTGCCAAAAAATGTAAGCAGTCTAGCATCAGCTTCTTTGCCCATTGAATCACCCACCAAAATGTACCCTGAAAGTAGATCACTCTTGCCTCTTAAAGTCTTATGAATAACACTTTGACTAAAAGCCACTACTTAGACTTACCCAAGTTCAAGTAGCATACACATAAGTGGGACTACTCAGACAAACTGAGGCTGAGCCCTACTGGTTAAGGCTAGAAGGAAATCAAGCTTCATAAGCTGCTGCATCCTTTTCTCAATAGCCAACATTTCATTTAAATTGGCAATGAATGCAACCATCCAGATTTTGCTGTTCACATCACCCAAACATGTTCACATATTTAAGGACAATATATGGCTTGTATCAACCAGTATGCTACGGGTTTCAGCCATTCAGGTGCTTAGCTCTGCTTCAACATTTTATTAGTCTGCAACTTACCTTTCAAACATCAAACCCCTCAATGTTTATAATGTGATAACATGACAGCAACCCACCAAGTGTCCGGTTTGCCTGAAAATTAATACTTTCTAAATGTTTAATACAACAAGAAATTCAATGTTACTTGATCGAAAGCCTTTCAAGAGAGTTACAATAATAAAGTAGTCTTTTTTTTAAATAAAACAATGCAGCTTAAATTATAACCACAAATATTCCTTTAAAAAGTGGCTCGTCATTATGAATGATAGTTTGTACATGCTTTAGCATGAATCATGATGGGAGTAAAATAGAAAAGATTGTGGGTAGTATAGTTTAATGATAGTAGTGCAACAATGAGGTTGTAAGGAGATAGTGGTGGGTAGCATTTCCATGCTTTGTGGTGGTAGTTTGTGGTTGTGAAGCAGAGTGGTGGAAATGCAATGCTGTTGTGAAGATAACAGTTTTTGTGTAGTATACATGGGCATATTGTGGCAAAGCAGGTGGGGGTTAGTATGGTGGTTGTTGGACCTGGCCCTTTTACAGGGTCATTTCTTAGACTTTTTGCCTTTTGCCTCCTTATTTTTCTGACCTTTGTTGGCTGACGTTATGGCTGTGTGCACTTTTTCACTGCTAACCAGTGCTAAAGTGCATGGGCTCTCCCTTGTAAAATTGGTATGATTGGGTTATACCTAATTGGCATATTTAATTTACCTATACGTCCCTTGTAAAGTGGTATCCCTATACCCAGGGCCTGTAAATTAAATGCTACTAGTGGGCCTGCAGCACTGCTTGGGCCACCCACTGAAATAGCCTTTCAAACCTATCTCAGGCCTGCTAGCGCAGGGCCTGTGGGCACAGTTTTCTGCCACAGGGACCTGGCATCTAAATTTACTTGCCAGGCCCATAACTCCCCTTTTACTACATGTAAGTCACCCCTAAGGTACGCCCTAGCTAGCCGCATGGGCAGGGTGCCATGTATGTAGAAGGCAGGACATGTGCCAGGTTGCGTGGCCTGTCCTGGTAGTGACAAACAGCCTAACTTGGTGTCTCACTGCTGTGAGTGCTGCCTCTCATAGGATTGCATTAGAAATGTCCTGCCTTATGTGTAAGGGGTATTGTCTGATTTATGAGGGGTAGCGTAGGCATGTTTGGTATGGTTGTGATAGTGATAATAAATACTGCTTACAGAAGTAGGTGTATTTTTTATTACTATTACAGAAATGGCACTTCTAGAATGTGCACATTTATCTGTGCTTATGACTCTGGGGTGTTTTTGCAGCTTAACTCCAATCCACGTCTGGGCAGACTTATAGTTGGGGCTTTGTGCATACTTTTCAGACACCCTGTACACAGGGAGGGTGGAGGTGTCACAGAGGTGCATCTACATATTGTATAGTTTTCCTGGGCTGAGAGAAGGGGGAGGTGGGGCACATCTGCATTCGTAAAGGCTGTGCCTAGCCTCGCACAATAGGGTCGTTTACCCCCCACTGATGTTTGGAGCCTGTGCTGGAGGAGAGAAGGGGCACTTCCAGAACCAGTTGTAACTGGCTGGAGCCCCCTCTCCTCCTCATTGACAAAGACACTGTAAACTGAGTAGAAGTACAGGGGAATTTTCCCCTCAATTGAGACATTCTTTGAACATTCTTGGAACTGCACCGAAGGCTGCTGAGAGGACTCACCAGGAACCGCCATGGACTGCTGCTGTTGTGCTGACCTGTGATCCACAGGAGGAACTGCCACTGCTTGCATCCACTTCTTGTGCTGGCCTGTAGCCTGGTTCACCAGCCCTGGCTCCTTCTTCATTTTTGTCTCCAGAGGAAGGGTGTTGTGGCCCCTGACCCCTTTAAACCTACCCGAGCACGAGGAGTGCTGTTCAATGGCTTAGCGCTTGGAGAGTGCTCCTGTGTGATCCTTTTGCGCTTCTAAGCGCCTTATCCTGCAGGAAATCACTGCCACAACCCGGGCTGATAATATTGTCCTATGTGCTTTGAAAAGCGCTTCCTGGCTGCCAAAATCACTGCCGCAACCTGGGCTGATAATATTGTCCTACGCGCTTTGAAAAGTGCTTCCTGGCTGCCAAAATCACCTCCGCAACCCAGGCTGATAAAATTGTCCTATGAGCTTTGAAAAGCGCTTCATGGCTCCCAAAATCACCGACGCAGACTGGGTGCCGAGGAATCACCGCCGCAGCCCGAGTGCGCGTTTTGTTTGGGAGCATGCTGTGCTCTATCCGGTGCTCCCAGGGCACCAACATGAGAAGAAGAGGAGCTAGCGTGCTCCAGCTGTGCCTCCGGACCAACGCGCGCTTGCCAACGTGCCCGAGGACACGGGCGGCTGTTTATATCCCGTAGGGCACGAGGAGCGGAAAGGGAGTTCCTTTCCCCCCAGCTACTGCCTTAGGGGTATGATCGCCCTGTTACTTCATTTGTTCTGTAATTTTTGGTGGCCCCCTCCTTGTGGTAGGGCCAGTGGAGGCCCAGGGCCCCCCCACCCCCCAGAGATTGCAGGTCCCAGGAGGGGCACATCAGGTGAAATAGAGAGGGTGCAGACCGCCCCTCTCCCTCCAGAGTTGATTGTGGCACCCGTTTTGCACACAAGGGCGCCGGGGGCCCTACCTTCCTCTTACAGGCACTAGGAGTGCCTCTTTCACCAAAAGCAGGTACTCTTTTTGTGCTCTTTTTGCACTGTGGATATTGGGTACATGTTCCTCTTATGGGCATTACAGAATACTAATAACTTGTATAACAGGCATGATATGCTGATGTGAACTTTATGACTTGCCATATGTTCTCTAGTGTTCCTATTACGGATATTTATGATGGGTTCATGACAAGTACATATAATTATTTATTGTGATTCCTGATTACTGCTTATGTTGCAGAATCCTGAGTACTTGCGTGTTCTAATGTGACAACTGCTTTTTCGTGCAGAGTATTAGTAACTTGTGTAATGATCGTACAACTGCTAAGAAAGCAGGATATTACTGACATGTAATGTTTGGTCTAATTATGTTTTGTGCAATACAGTTTCTTTTTTACATAGCTCAGTGTTGTGTTTACTTTGTGGTGTACATATTGTGTCAAGTGTGTTGTGTGTGTTGTGAAAACGCTTTACACATTGCCTCCAGGTTAGGCCTGACTGCTCGTGCCAAGCTACTAAGGGGGGTGAGCAGGGGTTATCTTGGACATGTAACTCCCTTGCCCTGATTAGAGTGGGTGGGTTCTGCCTGGCTTAGGTGCATACCCTAGCCAACCAGAAAACCCATTTCTAACAGTGGTATTGTGATGGCAGTGTGGTACAGGAGAAGACATCTAGAGCCTCATTAGGAGTTCAGCAGATGGTTTTCACCATCTGCCCAACTTCCGACAGGGAGGTTGTCACCACACTGACTACCTCCCTGCCAGACCCATTAAGAGTTTCCAGCTAGGCTGGGAGGTGGAAACCTACGTTTCTGCCCGCTAGCCTAGCGGGAAACAGGCTACAGCATTGTCTCTGGCTTGTAATCGAGCCGGCAGCAATGGTGTAGCCAGCAGGATGCACCAGCACCCTTGCAATGTTCACTGTCTCCAAAGCACTCAGTGAACATTGTGATGGTGCTGGGCAGGGGGTGGGCCTGCACTGCCCATGCCAAGTGAATGGGCTGTGCAGGGCCCCCCCTGCGGCCCCCTGTTCTCTGCCAGATTTTTCATGACAGTGTTACCTCCATGGAAAGGCTGGCAGAGAACGAGGTTGTAATCTGCAGGGTATCACAGGCGGATTAGGATCTCCACCACCTCCAGACCACCGGGATCCAAGATCCTGGCTGAGCTGAAGGTCGGACTGCCAGAGTTGTCATGTGGCGGTAGGACCGCTGCATAGGCAGCTGTCCAGACCGCCACACTCGTAATGAGGCCCATAGTGATCAAGGCTGCTATATGGTGCTGTGAATGGAAGTGAAGTGATGGGGTGTTAGAGATCTGATATAATAGCGTACTGCAGTTTAGAGGATTATTGCAGTTGTGATTAATTGTGAAATGCTGGTGTAGGTATTATTGTAGTTGTGCTGATTATTGTGAGTTGGTAGATGGTAGTGAGTATGCTTGTGCAGAAGGGATGCTAGATCGGCAATGGTTTGGACATTATATTGTGCTTTATGGTAAAGACTGGATATGGTGGAAAATGTGCAAAATATGTATCAAACTGCAGTGCAGGTTAGAGGAAAGATGGTTCTTCAGGCCTGTAGTGAGCTGGAGCGCAGATAGTGTGGAGGTTAGTAGTTTAGTTATGCAGATTACAATGCATTACAAGTACACAAAAGGAGAGCACTGGAAGTGTTGCTAACCCACACCGCCTCCCAAAAGAAATCTATATAATCACTAAAGGTGTGGGGTAGTAGGAACTGAGGGTAGGACTAGGTCAGTCTTCATTCAGTGCCCGGTATTAGTTAGGTCACTTTAAATCCTAAGGCGGGGAAATCATGGTTGGAAAATGTCCAAGCAAGGGGGTGCTGTGTTGTCCTACAGGGGGAGGGGGGATTTCCCTTACGGACTAGGTGGTCTCACACACATAATAGTGTCTTGCTTCATCATATGACCACCTAGCCCCACCCAAGTAAGATGGTACTACTTGGGTGGACTCAACCTCTTGGTTAAAAGAATCAGAGGGAGTGCTGAAATTAAACTGACTGGATAGTTACATAGATCCAGAAGGGGTGAATAATAAAATTACCAAACATGTCACCAGTAGCTACTGCTAGTTTTAATAATGGTGCATGCTGGTAAGACTAAAAACAAGGGGGGAAGGCTCGTTGGAGAATAATGTCTCTTGGAGTTTAAAAAGAGAAACGTATGACCAACATGTTTCTGCCCTCACTAGGTGCTGGTAGGTCAGGGGCATTCGTCAGGGTCGGAGCACACGCAGTAAGTGGGGTGCTCAAAGTGAATAATGTATGGCCTACCTGAACAAGTAGTTCACGGTGGGGTAGGTCTGTGATAGGTAATAAATAAACCACAATTTAATCAGAATATATTCAGAGTGAAAACAAAGTGGCAAACCACTGCACAGCACACAGCAAAAGGTGAAAAATGTAAAATGCACTCACACACGCATGCAAATGTGACTTACCCCGGGGTAGGGGGCGATTTGCCTCTAGTCTGGCTAGTGCCGGGGTGGGGTTTTCCCTTGTAGTCACACTCTGAGGAGATTAAGGGTTTAGCAAGGAAGAAGGAAAGAGACAGAAATAGAATAAGGGCGCACAGAGCCTTAAGGAAAGTAGGAGACCAAGGGAGGGAAGTAAAGAAAGACAAGGGGACCAAGCTTGAGACCAAAGGAAGAAAAAAAGGGAAAAAAAGGGAAAAAAAGATGAAAAAAGGAAAAAAGTAGAAGCCAGGCCAAAGGGAAACTCAAGGCTACCAAAGTGAGGGAAAACAGAGATTGAAGGAACCAAAGGGCCAAGGAGGCCCACACTTACCACTCCAAAGGGAATACCATGGGGGGTACCTACATGCCGGAGCCAGGCCGCTCTGGTACTGACTGGAGGGCTGGTCAGATATTTATGTAGACCAATAGCCAATCGGTATGAGGCTGGGGAGGCTGGGGGCGGAATCCAATGAAAAGACTATCAGGTGTGTCGAGCGTATTGTTATGGAAACGTCCCGACTCGTGGAGGGTATTACTGCCACGCCCAAAAACCGTCCGCACCCACTCGGGGGCTGCGCCGGTACGGAAGCCTAGAGGGCTGCAAGGCCCTGGTGGAGCGCGATAGCCCGTGGTAATCCCGTGGGACCTCTGAGGGATAGAGTCCCGCGGGGTGGAACGCGCTTGAAAAACGAGCGTGGGGAGCGTCCTGCAATGACGTGTCGCGGGTAGTGCGGCGCGTCATACAAGCCCACGGGACTCTGGGAGATTGAGTCCCGTGGAAAGAGCATAGTCGTCCGGGTGGGACGACCAGGTGAAGGTGAAGAGGGGGGGGGGGAAACAGAATGGGAAGGTGGAGCGAAAACGAGGGCAAGCAGAAAAAGAAGGGAAAAAGAAAGCAGAAAACGAAGACAGGCCAACAAAGGGAGAAGGAAGACAAGACACTAGGAATAAGTAGAGAGGGGGGGAGGGGAGGGAAACAAAAGAGAGCTAAAAAGAAGGGGCAAGACGGGGGAGCAAGGAACAGGGAAAAGCAAGAAGGAGAAAAGAAAAGAAGGGGGAGGAGGCGGGACAAAAGCAAGAGAAAGGAAACAGCAGAACGGGGATAAGGCCAAACCAACATAGGGAAAAAGGGGGACATAAGAAAAGAGCAAAGGGGGGGGGAAGGGGTTTGTGAGGGGGGGAAAGAAAAAAGGGGGGAGGAGACTGAAGAGATATGTGCGGATGAGGGAAAAGAAAAGGTGTGAGAAGGGGGGAGCGACAATAGCTTAGATAGCAGGGGTCGGGGAAAATACTCTGGTTGGTAGGATTGCTACCCAGGTCAAAAACAACAAGGATGGTAGGTGGTGAATCCCACAGTGGGGCATTACAGGGCCCATGGAATGCGGGATCATCAGCGAAGTTATCTCCTACAATTAATGTGCTTGGAGGGGATCTCATATGGGGAAGGAACCATATTGGTATCTGGTCACCAGCCTAAAGCTGACCACTGGATATTGTCATTCAATCCTATAGTGTCCGTTTGCAGCCTCCATATCCACCTCTGTTCATATAGTAAGAGTTTGTGTTTGGCATTGGTTGTTGTGGATTTTAATTGGTCCAACACCACCCATTGCATGTGATCAGGATGGTGATTACTGGAGATATAGTGCTCGGTGAGTCTTGTGGCATCTCTTTTGCAACGGGTGGTGCTCCTATGTTCGCAGATGCGTGTGCCCACTCTTCTTGTCGTCATCCCGATGTATCTCTTGTCACAGGGGCATGTGATCATATACACCACATTTTTGCTGTTGCAGTTTGTTAATTGTCTAAGTTCCCAGAGTGTTTGTAGTCCCAAGTCAAGTGTGAGGGTTTTCTTGGTGAATGCGCAAACACTGCAGCTGCTGCATGGAAAGTGTCCTTTGGGGGGAGGAAGGTCCCAGAGGGTCTTTTGTCTACTTGTGGTGGGGTTTACCCGTGGGCGGGTATGTACGATCATATCCCGGATACTTCTTACCTTTCTGTAGGCATTCATTGGGATCTGGAAGGGAAGACCCCCAGAAGTGAGGATTTTCCAGTCTTCATTTATTATCTTTTTGATCATATTGGACGCTGAGTTGAACGTGGTCACACAGATCAATGGGTCTCCCTTACTGGTTCTGCTGCTAGGATGCAGTAGAGTCTCCCTAGGGCTCACACGGGCACGTTTGTCGGCTCTCCTCAGTAGGTGATCCGGGTATCCTCTTGCTCGAAGTTTGTTAGTGAGTTGTTGAGCATGCTTTTTGTAGTCCGTTAGTTCGGTACAATTCTGCCAAAGACGGAGATACTGACCCACTGGGAGGTTTTCCCTGAGGGAGCGTGGATGGAAGCTCTGAAACTGAAGGAGAGTGTTTCGATCAGTAGGTTTGTAATATACTTCTGTTACAAGGGAGCCATTTCTTTCAGTTATTAATAGGTCAAGAAAGGAGACCGCCGGGTCACCCAGCGTGGCTGTAAATCTTAGAAAGGGATTCAAGGTGTTTAGCCAAGTGATGAAGATGGTTGCTTCTTCCCTTGTGCCTCTCCAGATAATCAGGATGTCATCGATGTATCTTTTCCATAGCCTGATATGGTTGACATATGGGTTCTCTTCAGTGAGGACCATTTCTTTCTCGAAGTGATCCACGTATAGGCATGCCAGACTCGGTGCAAAAGTACTCCCCATCGAGGTACCCTGGATCTGTAAAAAGAAGTTCTTATCGAACTCAAAGAAATTTCTGGTAAGAGCCAGATAGGCTAGGTCCAGGATAAATTCTGGGGGGGTGATGTAGTTCCAGACACCCCTATTTAGTAGGTCACTAACCACTTCTAGAGTTGCCACCTGTGGAATATTGGTATATAATGACTCCACATCCAGTGTCATGAGATGTTCTTTGTCTTTGTCAAATTCTAGGGTGTTTATAAGGGAGAGCACATCTGTTGTGTCTTTGAGGTATGTGGGAATTTGTTTCACGAATGGTTGGAGGAACCAGTCGCAGAATTGGGACAATGGTTCCAGCATAGAACCGATCCCGGAGACTATTGGTCTTCCTGGGGGTGGATGCTTATTTTTGTGGATTTTGGGCAAAATATAAAAGTACGGAGTTTTTGGGTCGGGTTGGGTGAGGAAGGCGGCCTCATGTTTAGTGATCCAACCGTTATTCATACCCTTATCAATCAGGAAAGTAATCTCTTCCCTGACCTCTTCTTTCGGGTCCCTTGATAGTCTCTTATAGTGATGGTCATTGTTTAGTAGGCGTAGGCATTCAGTATTGTACATCACTGTGGGCATTATCACTATGGCCCCGCCTTTATCGGCTGGTTTGATAGTGATGGAAAAGTAATTGCTAAGATTGTGGAGGGCTGTGAGTTCTTCGGTGCTGATATTGTGGAAGATCTCCCTTTGTGTGTTCTGTAGGTCGTCGATCCTCCTGCTCACTGATTTTTCAAATGCCAAGACTTCGGGTGGCATCAGGTGAGAGGAGGGAGTGAACTTGGATTTGGGACGTAGCCCAGTGTTCTTTTCTCGTTCTGTGTTGGGTTCGGGGTTCAGGAGAAAGAAGGTTCTTAGCCTAATCTTACGAAAGAACTCTGCTAGTTCTATCCTTAGTTTAAAGATGTCAAGTTTTGGGGTGGGGACAAAACCCAGACCTTTCTCTAGGGCTTGGAGCTCGTTATTATTTAATACTCTTGGGCTTAAATTAACAACGGTGGTGGACCCCTTATTTATATTCTGCTTGTACTGGGGGATTCGTCGTCTGTTGGTCCTTCCTTTAGGTTCCAACTGACTCCCTTTTTCCTGCCCCTTCCCCGTCCGGGGCCTCTCCCAAAAAAAGGAACATTGGGATAAGACCAGGTCATTTGTGGCTGGGGATACAGCGGGGCTTGGAATTGGTTTGGTGGCCCATAGGGGGAGGGCCAAGCCCAGGGAGGCATGTTAAGCAGCGGGGCGGAGGGCCTGTGAATGGTGTGGGCCAATTATTCCGAGTATTCCCCCTCCTGCCCCGCCTTGGCCGTGTTGGTTGTGTGCGGCTGGCGTTGGAGTCTGAGCTAGAGTAGCCCCCGGAAGATGTATCGGAGGGCAATACACCATATCTATGCAGTGGAAGGGATAGTGTGGGTTTATAGTGTTGTGCATTGCTATGCCATTATAATATAGTGGTCTGGAGATGGGTGTGAAAAGATAGATGATTTTCCCTTAGCACGGTAAAGGGGTGGTGTGATGATTATAGGCAGTGGCAGGTAGTGCAATAATGATCAGAGTTCAGAAAGTTCTATTGGGCAGTGGTGTAGTGTTATAATGTAGTAGGATAATAGTGAAAGTAAAAGTGTGATTATGGGAAGTGGTAGTTAGGTTTAGTGGGGTGTTAGCATGGTGGTGATATGTGGTGCTGCTGGATTATAGGTTGACATTATGAGGAACAGAATTATGCTTGCAGTGGTTTATCAGGACTAGGGGAAAAAATATAGTAAGACAGCAGCAGGATATTGGAGTGAAAATCTGTGTTGTAGTAATGTAGGAAGTGGGTGGCATTGCAGAGTTACTGGTTGGTAATGTACCATTGGTGCTGGTTGGGCAGTGCTCTAAGGTAACAGTAGAGCAATGGTGTTACAGTCTTATAAGATGAGGAAGATTTCAGTATTGAGTTTGAGTTCAACATTTTAGGTGGTAGTGTATAGCTAGGAGGGGAAGTACAATTGTGTAGGTGGTATTGAGTTGTGTGGCAGTAAAATAGTGCAGGGGTATTTGGGTCAGTGATGGGAGGCAACAGTGTGATGGTGGTAGATGGTAGTGCATTGCTGCCGGGAGGCCTGTATTCATGATGATAATGTAATTATGCTAATGCTACAGTACTAGTAGCGAATGATAAAGCACTTCTGGTGGGAGTAATGACAGGAAAACGCACAAAGGACAGGGGGAATAGTCAGCCCCAGCTTGTATCACCCCTAAGGTGTTGCATCCGAGATGACCCGTCCATTTCATTTTCCTCCATCTTGCATGGAAGGAAAATAGCCAATCAGGGGTAGGGAAGTGACCTCTTCCCAGGAAGTGGTCACTTAGTGGGTATAGCCACTCATAGGTAGATGGCCCATTGGTCACTACTAGGTGCTCCCCTAAACACCCATTAAATACAGAATTTAGTGGGCACCCCTAGACCAGAGATTCAGATTCCAAGGACAAAAAGAAGACCAGCGACAAAGAAGACCCAAGGCTTGAGACCTGAAGTCCTTCTGCAACAAGAAGAAGGTACCAAACCCTGCCTGCTGCACCCAGGACTCGACAGTCACCACTGAGGGATTGCTTGGATGTTGTACAGACTATACAAACCCCCAGAGGACCTCCACACTTCTGAAAATCACCAAAGATCTTCCTTCAGAGTGAAAGCATCACTATCCTGCAACAAAGACGAGAAGACCAGTGAAGTCCACTTCACTGGCTTGCTGCTGATCAGGGATCAGGATGATAAAGCTGGACCAAACTCCATGCAATGGAACGGGAGACAAACTCTGCAAGTGTCCCAAGTTTAGTGGCACTGCGACCTCCAATGGCTAAACCATGCAATAGTCCCAGGTACTGGTCACCCAGAAGGGCAGTCCACCTCGGACTAAAAAAGGGCCAGGTGGAAGCCTCAGTTGAGTGACTTCATGAAACACCAGGACCTCCCACCAGAGTGGCCCTGCTGACCTACAAGGGACCCTAAATGTGACCTAACTCCTGCTTACAAGGGCACCTTTGCCCACCGCTCCTGGCTCACCAATTTGCTCTGCACCCACCTACCCTGTGCCCTGCACTGAAGATGCAGCTGTGTCCTAAGGGTCCCCCCACCCTTCGGACCTTGACACTCCAAAGGGACCCACCAGACTCACCTTGAAGGCCACCTGTGTAGTGCTTTTCCAAGTGCCCCCACGCAGTGGCCCCGCACCAGCTCCAAAAACTTTCTGTAGTTGCTCAAGCCAAAACCGGAAACCGCCCGCACTTCTCTGGCTGGTCCACAGGTCCCACCGATGACCTCAACATACCTGCAAAAGTAGACATTGGTAAACACATTGACTGATTTTATTATACATTATTAAAGTCTTTCTCTACTGATTCCTATGGTGTGTAATTACCACAGAACTGAGACATTTTCTAAACTTTTAAAATTCATAACTTAAAAAGTACTTACCTAATTTAGATGATCTTGGTCTTAAAAGTTATATAAAAATCTGAAGTAATTCTGTAAATTGGTCTTGGGTTATTCCTTTGAGTGTGTGTCTTACTTTATTGATACTGTGAGTACAAAAAATGCTTTGCACTTCTCCAAGATAAGCCTAACTCCTCGACCAAGCTACCACAAACATTTAGAGCATTTGGTGTACTAGTTTTTACCTCTGTAAACCAACAAGTGGTTGCCCGGACTCTCTGCACAGTGTGCCTAGCTTTGCACACTACATAAAGAGTCAGCCTCCTAAAAAGTGCTGAAGGAGGTAGTGCATTGGTTTTGAGGTTGTAGCTTTGTGAATTACATGTTCCAAAGTGGGGCTTGGGGTGGAGGTGTAGTGCTGGGGTGGAAACTTGGAGATATGGGTAACTGTGGTGCTGTGGTAATTGTGTAGTATTGTGTGTAGCTAGTTATGTTAGTGCTGTGAAGTGGGTGTCTGCTGGTCAGAGGTGTCAGTGCAGTGGATGATAATGTTGCAAGGGTGTTTGTTGCATGGAAGTGTAATGGGTAGTTTTCTGAAAGTTACTAGTGTGTGGGAGGTAGATACTCATGAAGTGCTGCAAGGTTGCTGTTCTGCTTTCCTGCTCTTATCTCATAACTGTGCTTACAGAACCTCTCTGGAATGCACTTCTGAGTTTAAAGAAGACATTTATTGTTATTATTATTTCACCACGAGGTTCCTGAGAGACTAAATTAGTAGATTAGAAGCACACGTTCAAAAGTAGTCGCAGCAATGAAAGCAAAATATATCAAAGTACTTCTCAGTTGCAATGTACACAGCAAATACATGTGATTATATTATAGCATAACTTCAAAGCAAAGTATAAAAGTCCAAATTCATCACCATAGGGCAAGGCTGTAGGGCCTATATTCAGCTTCATCTCTCTGGGGCTTCAAGTTGATTACTTCGTTCAACTGCAAGAAAGAGATTTTCTACCCAAACGGGAGACAGGCAACTGACGTCTAGTTCCTGTCTGAAGTCAAAGCAGATTCCATCTAACTAACTCTGCCGTTGTCCAGAGCCATCGTTCCAAAAACGTGCCCCCTCCTCTCAGACCCCGGAAAACTAAGCAAGCCTTTGGAGACTGGCCAGATCTCCTAGACCACTCCTCTTCCCAAGGCTGAGCAGAAAGGAAAACACTAAGGGGGTCATTCCGACACCGGCGGGCAGCGGGCGCCGCCCGCCGGGCGGAAACCACCAAAAGACCGCACTGCGGGGGTCATTACAACTTTCTCGCTGGGCCGGCGGGCGATCTCCAAAAGATCACCCGCCGGCCCAGTGGGAAAGCCCCTGCAAAGAGGAAGCCGGCTCCGAAAGCAGACACTGAATATCTTCATGGGGCCCTGTTAGGGGGCCCCCAGGGGCCCCACAACACCCATTCCCGCCAGCCTCTTCCTGGCGGTGTAAACCAGCAGGAACAGGGTGGCGGGAAGGGGGTCGGAATCCCCATAGCGGCGCTGCAAGCAGCGCCGCCATGGAGGATTCCCTGGGCCAGGGGAAAACCGGCAGGAAACCGCCAGTTCCCCTTTTCTGACCGCGGCTTTACCGCCGCGGTCAGAATGGCCCGGGAAGCACCGCCAACCTGTTGGCGGTGCTTCCTCTGCCCTCCACCCTGGCGGTTTGAAACCGCCAGGGTCGGAATGAGGGCCCAAATGTACTCTCTCTTGTCAGCTACAGTCTGGTGTGAAAGACACAGCTTGGTCTATCGTGGAAAAACACAGCTTAGAAAAACACAGCTCATCTGCAATGTCTCAACTGCAATGTCTAACCCCACGTTAAAGCCAATAGGCAGCTGACCTAAATATCAAATGTCATGTCTCATGTCATGTCAAAGCCAATAAGCAGCTAAACTGAATACAGAATGTGATGTCTAATGCCATGTCAAAGCCAATAGGCAGCTAAACTGAATACAGATGTAATGTCTAATGCCATGTCAAAGACAATAGGCAGCTAAACTGAATACAGAATGTAATGTCTAATGCCATGTCAAAGCCAATAGGCAACTGACCTGAATACAGAATGTAATGGCTAACTCCATGTTAAAGCCAATAGGCAGCTAAACTGAATACAACATGTAATGTGCTACTGGTGAACATTGAGCAACTAATATGCACAATGGTGAAACACAAAGTCATTGGTCAAACACAATTAATAGCATCACAGTTGCACACATGTTGCAGGGTATGAGTACAATCATTGTGTGTTGGTGCAGTGGTGTGCCAGACTGTGTTTTGGTAGGAAGATCATGCAGTTCTGTGGGGTAAAGGCAGTACTTCAATAGCAGTATGGTCATGTGGGATGGTAGCATAGAACATCAACATGAGTTGACAATGTGAGTTTAAAGAGTGGAGTTACTAGGTGTTGGTTTGAAATTGTGGGTGAGTAGAGCTGTGTTGTGGTTGGGAGTGTGGTACTGGAAAGGTATAGTGTTGTAATGATAGCAGTGTGGGTGTTATGTGGTAGTGTGAAGTGGGTAGTGTATTGTTGTGGGTGGCACATTGGTTTTGGGATTATGCTGTTTTGTAGTGCATTTTTTAGTACAGCAGTTCGTTAGTCATATGTGTTACCTTGCTGCTGTTAAGTTGTAGTAATGAGCCAGGGTGGTGTTGTGGTGATGAAATTATGTCTTTTGTGGTATGGAGTAGTACTGAATTGATGTGGGACATGCTGACTGCCGCTGGGGTAATATTGCTGTGTTTGGGGCAATAGAGTGGTTAGTCTATCAAGTTCCTTAGGAATTTAAGGATTGAAGATAATAAAAAGAAAAAAAGAACTGAAGGATGGTGCACACAACTTTGTTTAGGGTTTGATACATTGAGAGGAACTCAGCATAACGCATTCCTCCTTCTCTACCAAACCTCCCTTTTTCCCACTTTATTTATAGTCAGGAAAACTGCTGACTTACTGTTGTTGGAGACTTCAGTGGCTCTGCCGGCAGTTACACCTGACCCATTAGCCCATCTGTCACAGGGCCACTGGCTCACAGTGACAATCATCCCATATTATTGAGGGCTGGACCACTGCCAATGATTTTCCCTGCCCTTATCCACCATGCATGGGATGGCGGGATCGGAGGAAGGAAAAAGTTCTGTTTGTGTCAGGCTATTTACTTTTTGTTCAGAAAATACAAACTCCTGCTTTGCTGAGTGGGATCTTTAAACATGTCCCCCGCTCTGCAAACTTCATTGCTATGAAGGAAGCAGCTACGATGGTGACTCCCTTCACAGCAGAGAGACACCCGGCTGGCAGGCAAAGATCTATGAATATGGCGGCAACCCTCTCCTGGGGTTGTGAATGTCTTGACTTCCTCCCCCTGGCAGGATGGCAAGCCACATACCAAGGCCTAAAATAGACTATTAGTTTTTCATCAGCCTGAATTTATTAATGTTCTTTAGGTGTACTTATCTAATATCGTTATTAGTATATTTTATTAAGGTGCTACAAACCTATCTAATACTATTTATTTATCTATTTTTAAATCATTTTTCATATTTTTCTATAGTACAACTCTATCCAAAGGCATCAGCGAGCTTTACAGGGGATCAAAACTTTGAGCACAAGACTCACATTACAGTAAACAAAGAAAAAAATTGCAGTAACAAGTCATAACTTTGAAAGGGGAGGAAAGGGACAACAGGAAGGAGAGAGGTCAGATAAGAAGCAGAGACATAAAGGGGGCAAAATGCAGGAGGAAGTGGTGAGGGTAGGTGCGATGGTGAGGGAGGGGGAAAAGTGGAGGATGCTAGGTGAAAGAGGCAAGGGGATAAAGTGGAGGGACGTCAGATGTGTAGGTTAGGTCCTTACAACACAACAGTAGGGCTGGTAGGGAGGGGAAACTAGGAAATAGGGTAGCTTCAAGTTGAAGGCAGAGGTCCTGGAGGAGGTTTATGTATGAGAGGCAGGGGAAAGTGGTTGGGAGAAGGTTAGGTTGAGCTAGACATGAAAAGAAGTTGCAGATTAAGAGGCTAGGAGAAAGGAGGAAGGGGAAGATGAGAAGGTTGAGTAGAAGTAAGAGGGAGCAGGGGTATAAGTTGAGGCTGATAGAAATAGGGTGAGTAGAGCAGGGGGTTTAGAGGGATATATTCGCCAGTTGGAGTTCATCTAGGGACTTGAGTTCATCATAAATTGAAAGTTCAATGTAAAAGAAGAGTCTGTTGCTGCAAATTAGTTAAAAACATATAAAGAGTAAGGTTTTGCCTTGCATGTGGAATAACAGAAGGTCATCATGAAAGAGCAGATTAGCCAGACATTTGAGAGTTTACAGAATGAAGGTTAGCACAAATGTGTGTGAGAATATTATTAAAGTCCACATCACTTAATGGGTTTGTAATTTTTCTAAAATGAAAATAGAGTATAAAAATTACAACAATAGTGTAGCTGCCTTAAACAAACACTTTTGTGACGCAGCCCGATACAAAATGCATTACGAGTTACTTAGCCGTGCACAGCCCTATTTGTGTGACTGTGCATGGCTTAGTTAAAAAAAAGTAACTCAACGCAGCACTTAGTGCTGCCCTGCAGTACCTTACATAGGGGACTCTTCCATGTGTGGAGCATAGGCGTTCCCATGCATCCACTTATATATTTTCATGTAAAACAAGATTTACTAAAGTCTGTAAACCCAGGTTTGTGCCAAAATGGTGTGCCTACCCAAGGCTGGTGTAGCGCGGATAAATATCTTAATTTGTTCTTGTTATTTTCCTCTTTGCATGTGTGCTGCGTTCTGCAGCGCACATATCAAGTGGACTAAGCCTCTACGTACAGATTTGTGCTTGCCACAGGTGCCCCAGCGCAAGGGGAGAGAGGGTGTGTGCCATATCTTTGTAAGTATGGCGCATTTCTGCTCTCCTCCTTTCATGCAGCGCAGCAAGTTACCTTGTTGTATTGCATGACCGTTTTATAAATCTGGGCCTAAGTCAGTTCGTGAAGTCAAATGCAAAAAATGCACATGAACGATAGCAAGTACGTGCAAGGGGCAGCCTGTTTAGAGCGTGTGGTGAACAAAACTGATGTCACTTAAAACAAATAGGTCAGAATAAGATCTGACCTTCCATTGGTGATAAAAAGGAAACACTGTCTCCGTCTGCTCTACAATAGGGATATTGAATCCAGCTATATTATTTGTGTTGTTTGCCTAGCCTAATACTTTTGTGATTAAAGTATGGATAAATAAACCACTTCCAGGCAAATTAGATTGCAACACAACATTTAAATTACAAAAAAACTGCTTGGCAAATATATCCTGGGATCAAACCTCTTTCGTCTTTATCCACAGCAATAAGGGAAAGAAGATGATGAAGTATTTCTATATCCAATTTGTATAACAGCTAAGTAGGTAATTTTGAAGAGCTATATAACATCTAAACATTCAAAATAGATTGCTGCATCTATAAGAATGACTTATTTAAGTTTAATTGTTGCGATTAAATGAGCAACATTGTATACTTGTTAGTCCTATGCTAAAAAGATCAATAGATGATTTGAAAGCAACTGATCTATTGGGAATGTAGATTCCGGGTGATGCTTTGAAGATGAAGTTTTGTTTAGCGTATTGTTTTTGCTGTCTATGTTTCTCAAAAACTGTTATAAATATCTAATTAATTTGCGTTCATATTTGATTAATCACATGGATGAAGTTTCTTGTATTGAATGGTGCTATTCAATTAATAAGAAAACATCTTTTAGCATTTTGGACCAGTTGGTGTGTGGTGTATGTGGAGACAAATATTATAACAAAAGGAACATGGAAGGATAACTTTCCCCAAACGTTTTCAGACGTGACAATATCATTTCAAATGAAATTGAGAGTAAAATGCAGAAAGTGAACACATAGGTGTTGTTAGATTCTTAGTGTACCTCATATATGTCGGTCCATATAAAGTAAGTTTGGTACAATATTCCATACAACAGACGAGAAATAAGAATTAGTCTTCTAAATATTGGGTATTTCTTGCTGAAATCTAGAATATCTACTCGGAGTTTCTACTTGCTGGGATAAAGATTGAATCAAAATGATAGACTGGCACACCAAATATATAGCGTCTCAGCTATTAAATATTCTGTTTTAAAGATGAGCAGTGCCCCTGAACACAGCCACAACGAGGTTTGCTGGGTAGGGGTGAAAATATGCAACTACAATGCCCATTTGTAGCACTGCTTCGAATGAAAATGAGGGCGTCGAAAACAGCATTATCAGAGTTTAGTTGGGTAAGATACTGTAAGACTGCAATTAGGTGGTGTTTTGGTTGAACCATGCATTGCACAACCCAAATCTTCTCATTATTGTAATGGCATTTCAAATTTCTGTTTAAGAAACATTATTTCTTAATGTGTTCTTTGATTGGCGGATTTAGTCATATTAGATGAATCCGGGCTCAATCGTGAGAATCAAATATCAAATTAGGTTTTATTTTTTCTTAACTTCTAAACAGGGATGCAGCCAAGGGACCAACGTAACAGGATCTGCTAGAAGGAAAAGAGCATCAGCTAAAGCCAGCACTGCCCCATTAGAGGGCACATCGTCTTCAGTGACTGTTTCTTCCGGACCAATATACACAGTCGATGAAGGTAAATCACAACTAAGTTTTGTCTGTTACGACATTTTCCTTATTCCATGAATATTTAAAGTGGACTGAGATGACTCCAAAGCCCATGTGTGTAGAGGCAAGTGAAATCGCTACCACTCCTTTCCACTTTCTTTTTAAACAAGTATTTTTATTGAGTTTAACAACATATGGCAATAAACATTTTGATTAAGCACAGTATATAGTGCATCAGTAAAGGATGTCCATAATGCATGACTCACACCAAACGTAAAAAAAGGGAATCAATCAGGGAGTGGGGAAGAGTCAAAAACCAGGGCAGTGCTGGAGATAAGATCACCAGGATGTTAAGTATATGGGGGGCCAATGGAGCTGGAGCCCTCGAATGGGGATGGGGAGGGCAATGCCATGGACCCCAATGGAGGGAGGGGATAAGCACTGCCAGAGCCCAGCTAGGGAGGAGGGAGTTGCAGAGTGGGGGCCACAGTGCATGGCTGATGGATGCACTGTATCGTCTTTAGTGAGGGTGAGGAAATGTTTGAGAAGGACATCCCACGCCAGGAAGATGGGGTGCCTATGAATGTGTAGAGTCTCCTCTGGGTGTACCGCCTCACCCTCAGCTCACCCCCACCGGCGTTAAGGGAAACTTTGTATGAGAATTTAAGGGCTCTAACTCATTCAGAGTCATGCAGCGCCTGACCAATATCTGTATCCCATTTGTCTCGGAGAAAAGTAAGCAGGGGTCCCGTGTGATCCCATATAGCTCTGTAGAGCCATGTAATAAGGCGGCACCCCTCCTGTGGTGAACAGAGTCTGAACAACCGTATGTGTGGGAAGCTCAGTGTCCAATAAGGACCATTGACTGTGGAAGACATGCATATCCAATGATACTGTAAAAATTGGCCTCCAGGGAGGGTGAGGTCATCGATTAGGCCGTCACTGGGGAGAAGCTGGCCCTCAAGGAAGAGATCGCCCACTGTCGTGAGAGAACTATCCTTCCAGGGCAGAAGACCTCTGGCTGAGCGAGAGCCAGAAAAAGAGTGGAAGACCACTGAGGGGGAAGGCAGGAGTGTAAAGGACTATGGCCCTCATTACAACCCTGGCAGTTGGCGTAGAAGTGGCGGTAATACCGCAAACAGGCCGGCGGTAAGAAACATGACATTACAAGCATGGCGGTTACCGCCATGCCAAACCGCCACTTCTACACTCCGACCTCCAGGGTGGTAACGACTGCTGGGCTGGAGACTTCAGTCTCCAGTCCGGCGGCTGTTACTAGACCACCGGCGGAATCACGACCCCGCATACAGCCATGGATTTCGTGGGGTTCTGTACCGCCACGCAATCCATGGCGGTAGGCAATATCAGTGCCAGGGAATTCGTTCCCTGGCAATGATAGGGGTCTCCCCGTCACCAGAACACCGCCACACCAAATTCTGGGACGTGATTCGGTGGGCGGTGTTCTGATGACGTGGCGGTGGAGGTGGAGCAGCCTCCACTTCATCGCCGACCTCCAGTATGGCTGCTGGCAGCTCTCTGTCCGAAAAAGGGCAGAGGGCTGCCAGCAGTCATGATTCACTGGGCAGAAAACCACCTGCACTGGCGGTCTTCAGCATGGCGGTATCTCCAAGGTCCAAATGAGGGCCTATGCGTTGGATAAGGACCAGTATCCATCGAACACATTTCTGCGCAACGTTCAATAGGTGCATCAAATGCCAACAAAGCGGGCCTATCTTGGGCTGCAAAAAGCTCTGGAGTTCAGGGAGGGTGAGGGAGCCCATGTAGGACTAGAGTCCCAGAAGGTTGCGCTGAGCCAGTCACCAGGTGACCCATTGAAACTGGGCACCTACATAGTACATCGCAAACAGAGCTGCACTCAGACCACCCCCACCTCCATGGGTACAATTTTGGCAAGGCTATCTGGTGATGTCTATTATTCCAGAAAAGCTCTCTCAGTAAAGTATCTAAATCATGAAAGAAACCGTGGGTGAGGGGTTGGAACCAGAGGATTAGTAAAGTGGTAAAGGAAATGAGGAGCATGATTAATTTGGATAAGGCAATCTTGCCCGTGGGGGCCAGCTGCAGCAACTTTCAAAATTGGACCTGAGAGTTGAGGGTTTTCTAGGCCCTGCAAAGGTAGGTTATCTTCAAAAAGCCCATGGGAGAGTGGTGGAAGTAGACTCCTAGATAGCATAACGCATCACCTTTCCACTCCAGCCGGTGGCCCTCCCTTCTGAACTTCAACACGGGGCTGTGAATTACCCAAAGGTATGCAAGATTTCACACAGTTCACCTGCAATCCAAAAACATGTGCAAAGGTGCACAGCTTGGTATAAATAAAGAGGAGGTCCATGCAGACATATCAAACGTAAAATAGTAGATCGTCCGCATAGGGAGAGAGACACCACGTAGGGAATGCCCCACGCCTCTTCCTCTGAGTGGAGTCGGGAAGCCATAGGTTCTACTGAGAGTGCGAACAGCTGTACGGAGAGGGGAAAGCCCTGTCTGGTGCCCCTCTCCACAGACAATTTGATGAAGACCAGTTAGCCAAGGCAAACTCTAAAGCAGTGAACAGTGCAAAGTAATTTGGTATAGGACTGAATGCGCTCACCCACATTGTAGGAAAGTACCATCTTTCTTGGCATGTTACCCCCATTTTTACCTGTATGTCAGTATGATTTTCCCTGTCTCACTGGGATCCTGCTGGTCAGGACCCCAGTGCTCATAGTTTATGGCCTAATATGTGTGTTGTGAATAGTGCTTAACTGTGTCACTGAGGCTCGGCTAATCAGAACTTCAGTGCTTATGCTCTCTCTGCTTTTAAGTTTGTCACTATGGGCTAGTGACTTCATTTACCAATTTCAATTGGCACACTGGACCCCCCCTTATAAGTCCCTAGCATATGGTACTTAGGTAGCCAGGGCATTTGGGGTTAATTTATTTTGCCACCCATAAGGAGCTTCGACAAACCCTTTCATATGCCTGCCATTGCAGCCTGCGTGAAATAGTGCACACATTATTTCACAGCCATTTTCACTGCACTTAAGTAACTTATAAGTCACCTATATGTCTAACCTTCATTTACTGAAGGCTAGGTCAAAGTTACTAAGTGTGAGCGCACCCTTGCACTAGCAAATGTGCCCCCACACAGTCCAGGGCCAATTCCCCGGACTTTGTGAGAGCAGGGACGCCATTACATGCGTGCATTACATATAGGTCAAAACCTACATGTAGCTTCACAATGGTAACCCCGCATATGGCCATGTAAGGTGTCTAAGATCATGGAATTGTCCCCCCATTCCAAATCTGGTATTGGGAAGCCAATTCCATGCATCCTGGGGGCTCCACCCTGGACCCCCAGTACTGCCAATCCAGCTCTCTAAGGCTTGCACTGCAGCTACAGCTGCTGCCACCTCATAGACAGGGTTCTGCCCTCCTGGAGTCTGAGCAGCTCAGTCCCAGGAAGGCAGAACAAACCATTTCCTTAGCAGGGTTTTACACCCTCTCCCTTTGGAAATAGGTGTTACAGGCTGGGGAGGGGTAGCCTCCCCCAGCCTCTGGAGATGCTTTGAAGGGCACATATGGTGCCCTCCTTGCATAAGCCAGTCTACACCCATTCAGGGACCCTCAGTCCCTGCTCTGGCGTGAAACTGGACAAAGGAAAGGGGAGTGGCCACTCCCCTTTCCATCACCACACCAGGGCTGGTGCCCAGAGCTCCTCCAGTGTGTCCCAGACTTCAACCATCTTGTTTTCCAAGGTGTTGTGGCACTCTGGAGGTCTGAGTGACCAGTGCGGGCAGGTGACTTCAAAGACCACTCCTGATAGGTCCATACCTGATAAGGTAGCCAATCTTGCTCTCAGGGCTATTTAGGGCCTCTCCTGTGTGTTTGTCTTTAGATTCTGCTTCTGCGACTATTACTTCATCCTCTGACCTCAGATCGACTGCAGACCGCTCCAGGAACCATTGTAACAGCAAAAAAGTATCCAGAAGGGCTACCTTTCCTCTACAACTTCAGCTCCAGCCAGCAACTGCAACAGTTTCAATGGTGTGCACACTCTAGGGACTCCCTGCCTTCACCCTGCACCAGAAGAACTGAAGAAATCTCATGCGGAGTGACTGAGTCACTTCCCTGCTCTTGCAGGCACCTTCTAAGTCGACAACCAGTTCTCTTGGACTCCTCTCCTGGCGATAAGCGTGTCCTTGGAACACAGGTGGTGGACCCCTTCGACACAGACTGTCCTAAGGTCCTGCTGTCCAAATTTGGAGGAGGTAAGAGCTTGCCTTCCCCGTTAGTGACAGTACCCCTGTGCACCGCGTCATCTTCACCTCTTGTGGTCTCTGTGCACTATTTGCAAGAATCCTTAGTTCACAGCCTGGCCCAGGTCCCCAGCACTCTATGCTGTGATGCTCAACTCATTGAGTTGTCCTCCGGCGGCGTGGGACCTTCTTTTGTAGTGCTGCAGTAACCACAGTTTGCATCTTCTTTGTCTCCGTGTTCTGGGATATCCTTGGGTGCTGCCTGGTCATCTGTGGGTTCCCTCCAGTGTTGGGAGCCCTCTCTACCTCCTCAGTCCATGTTGAGGCCCCCTGTTCCCTCCTGGGTCCAGGCAGCTCCACTTTGACGCAAAACACAACTTTGCTTGAACTAAGGCTTGTTGGATTAATCTAGTGCCAAAACTCACCTGCATCCAACATCTCTTCATGGGACATCCATTGCATCATGCAGGAACCTGCAGCCATCTTCCTTTGGTGCATTTCTGCAGTCTTCATCCATCCGGGGACTCTTCTTTTGCACCCTCTTCTAGGTTGGCAGGGGCTCCTGTTCTTCCTGGAACTTCTTCCGACTTCTGTACTTGGTCTCCTCTCTTTGCAGATCTTCGGGTCCAGGAATCCACCAGTTGTTGTTTGCAGTCTTGCTTGGATCTTGCAATAACTCTAATCACGACATGTAGTGTATCCTAAGGAAACTTGCAGCACTTTACTCCTACTTTCCTGAGCTCTGGGGTGGGGTATTTTACTCACCTTGGTTGTATTCTTACTCTCCCAGCGATTCTCTACACACTGCACTTGTCTAGGGGGGAATTCATGATTCGCATTCCACTTTCTTAATATATGTTTTTTGTTGCCCCTAGACCTTTTTTCTCCCATTGCATTCTTTAGCATTTTCTATTGTTTGCACTATCCTATGTCTAATTACTTACCTTAAAAAAAAACTTATTTTGGTGTCTAGTGTATATATTGTGTATAATACTTACCTCCAGAAGGAGTATTGCCTCTAAGTTATTTTTGGCCTTGTGTCCCCCAAATAAACTACCTTTATTTTTGGTAACACTTAGTATTGTCTTTACTTGTGTATAAGTACTGTGTAACTATAAGTGGTATTGCAGGAGATTTGCATGTCTCCTAGTTCAGCCTAAGCTGCTCTGCTATACCTACCTCTATCAGCCTAAGCTGCTAGAACACTACTACATTTCACTAATAAGGGATAACTGGACATGGTATAAGGTGTAAGTACCCAAGGTACCCACTACAAACTAGGCCAGCCTCCTACACACATTGAGTGTGGACAGGACTTGAAAGAAGAAATTCCATTCTAGGGTATCAAATGCCTTCTTCAAATCAAGAATAAGACAGACAGCATAGGGGAAGTGACAAGTGGAATAGGTACCAAATGTTAAGAGAGGTGTTCCACCCGGAACAAAGCTGTTTTGATCTGGGTGGACAAGATAGGGCAGAACGGTTGGCTAGGATCTTTCTCAGAAATGTATAATATCTGCCCAGAAAGCAAAGAAATTTGGTGATAGGATGCAAGAAGGGATGGGTCATGATCAGGCTTCGGGAGTGATGTCAGGATGGATTCACACAGGGAAAGGTGCTGTCTCCCCTTACATAGGACTTCCTCATAGACCTCAACCAGGCGAGTGGTGCATAGGGAGCAGAAAGTTCTATAACATTCAACTGGAAAGCCACCAAGGGCTGAAGTCTTATTCCTGGCTAATGAGCAAATGGCCTGTCTGACCTCCTGGATGGCTAAGGTTTCATTGAGTTCCTGGCTACGGAGTGGAATGAGTGTTGGGACGGAGCACTTGAAAAGAAATGAGGTGATTTCCATTCCCAAGGGGCATGGGGTCTCAGCATAGACTGAAGAATAGTAGGTGAAAAGGACTTCCAAGATAGTCTGCTTGGTGCTGAGGGTGACTCTTGCAGGCAAGGCAACCTCGAGGATGGGCCAGGAACGGGGGCCCTGGTTGGCCAGCGAGGCAAGGATCCTACCTGAATTATCACCTTCCCGATGCATCTTAGCATCATAAGCTTTAAAGTTAAAGCAGCACAGCTGATTACGGAGAGTGGTGTAATGACTCTTAGCATTCAAAAGTTCAGGTTGTTTGGAAGTGTCAATTATCACTGCCTTATCCAGGTCAGAAATCAGATGTGTGGATTTGGTAGTTTCCAGGTACAGCGTTTTGCAGTCTCTGGAGATTTCCTAAATGCACTGCCCATGTGTGACCACCATTCAACAGCACATGAAGTTTCCGAACTGCTGTTAAAAGAAAAACATTGAGTGATGTGCTGGGCATGGGAGGCCTGAAAGGAGGGATCCTCCAAAGTCTCCCTGTGTAGATGCCATGTAGGGACTGGAGTCACTGAGGCACCCCAGGAGAGGTCCACCATGTGTGCATCTTGATCAGAGATTACACAGCCCCAATAATCAGTGTTGCTTACAGCATCAATGAGAGTGGCCGACAGGAAGTCTCAATTAAGGCTCACATAGAGTTCATGTAATTCTCACATCAAATGAGAGGGTGAATAGTGAGTAATAGGCGCTTCCTACTCTAATTCTGTAATATTATACTTCACTATATCACACGGTGCAAATGACTGGGGTCAAACCTTCTACATCCCCCAAAAAGACAACATCATGTTATCTAAATTTAAAATAGATACAATTGCACACGTGATAGTAACAAAAAAACAATTCTAGTTTCAATGAATTATTCAGATTCTATTGTATATATAGTATAGACAAAAACAAAAATCAAAGTAGTACAGTTCAATCTTAAATCAAACTCTTCCTCAAGTATAGGTTCCACAAAAATCAGTCCAAAGTGTATTTATATCTTCTCCACAGTCCAAAAACAGTATCCACCAGTCCAAATTGTATATCCTATGTGGTTAGTTCCAGAGTTACCAGTTCAGTCCAGCAACTTCCTCCTTTGTCCCTTTGTCTGTCAACACGTGTTTCATCCGGGGAGTGACCCTGGATTTCATCAGGACTTCCTTCAAAGTATGCTTGATTGTTACATATGCTCCATAGTATCCTTTATAGCTGTTCAGTTTATTTCTTATGTCCTAGTGCGTCTATATCTCCCTTGTAGCTCCAATTGTTGTTACAGTATTCTATATATCCCGATTGGTTATATTCACGTGAGCGAGTACGCTACGAGTTTAGTCGTCTTCTTCGGCTCCGATATTTCATGTAATTCTCAATAGAAGGAGTACAAGTGCTTGTTGGGATGGATCGATAACCAACCATCAACTAACACCCACCAGTCAGTCCAATCCCGCAGGTGTGCTGCTTTTGTATAGGGAGGTGCACGAGGTAGAGTGGCGGGCAGGAAAAGTCTAAGGAGACATCGTGGAAATTTAAATCACCTGCCAAAATACATGGGGCCCTCATGCTGTGTGCCAGAGTGTGCAAGAGTGTGGCCTAAAAAGTGTTTTGCTCTGTGTTGGGGACATAAATGCTGCCAAGGAGGACACCGGAGCCAACCTGCTGGCACTCAACACCCCACCCTGTCTACTATGGTGTGGAGTTCCTGGAAGGGGACACCTGGGCAGATCCATAGAGGGGCACCCTGCACATATAGTGAAAAAGTGTTAGCTAAAAAGAGGCCACTTCAGTGCTTACCCAGTCGATGTACCTCAAGCAGTGTGATGTGGGTCTCCTGGACGCAGATGGTCTGGGCATTTTGAAGCTTAGCATAGGAATAGACAGCTTAGCGTTTTCCTAGGCAAGTGCATCCTCTTGACATTTAAGGTAAGGAGCCAGAGATTAGTCCGGGGAGCCAGAGTGGGAAGAAGGAAATCGTCCCGGAGGGACTCCAGCAGGGGTCTACTAGCATGTGAGTCAGCCTCACCAGCGTGCAGCGCAATGCAAAGTCAAGGAGCATAACTGCCCTAGTAAATTCACTGTGGAAAGGGGAGAGAGCTAAGGGAAGGTATAACCTGAGAAAAATCAGAAAGTGCTGCAAAGGTGGCAGATCAAGATCATGTTAGAGAATGGAATACCACCACAAAAGTTGGGGTTCTTGTTGAACAGGGTAAGAAAACACAAATTCAGAATGTTGAGCAGCCACCCCATTTGAGCATGCAAATGAAGGCCCTGGCCTTGCGCAGTGGGATATCAGGGAGTGGGAAAGTGAGAGAAGATGGGGAGTGCACAGGGGTCATAAGGAGTGCAATCAGGGCAAACTATGGTGACCACTGTCTGCGGCATAGCCCGTGATGGAGTCTGGAAGCTAAGGTGAGGACCATGTTCATTGAGCGATTCATCATCTGTTGAGAAAATGTGACACCTGTGTTCCTCTTCCGATGACCCAGCACTGTCCTGAAGTGATGCAGCAGCCTGTATCGCATACTAGGGGTCTTCAATGAGTTGTTCCAGTGGAAGAGGATGCATGGGTTGGGAAGGTTATGGTGTCCCTCTCCTTTCACTGCATTGTCAGTGGTGCCTCATCCCAAATTGCATGGGTGGGTGCATCGATGATGGGTCAGCTTCGTGCTGGTCAATCCAGTCCCCCACATCTGTAGAATCTATGAAAAAGAAGGACTTGCCATCAGAGAGGACCTTAAGACTCCTCAGGAACAGCAGGAAGTATTGTAGTCTAAGATCGTGGAGTCTTTACTTGGCACTAAGGAAAGAGAACCGTTGTCATTGTGCTAAAGGCGTGTAGTCAGGAAAAGCACAGGTGTACGGTTGTCTACGGTCAAGGGGCCTGCTGTGTGTGCGGCTCATAGAATAGTGTCTCAATCCCAGTAGTGAATTAACATAGCCAGCATGGGGCGCAGAGGGGCATCTGGAATTGGTGGTCTCGCTGGCTCCCTCTGAGCTCTTTCCAAACAGAAGTAAGATCCGTGGTGGGGACAAAGGGGTAAACCAGGTGTCTAGGAGCATTAAAGGTTCACGGCCCTCCAAGCCCCCCTGGATGCCTACAATGCCAATATTGCTTCTCCAGAAGCGCCCTTCTGCGACTACCACCTGCTCCTCTAGGAACTTCAAACAGGACGTCTGATAACAATGGTTGTGCATCAGTCATCCGAGGATGCAGTGCTGCAATCTCCTTTTTGCCCTCAGCCTCATGGTCAGATAGCTTCTGAAGGTCATCTTGGCAGAATCCTAGTTCCGTCATCAACGTATCCACCGTGGACTCTATGGACAGGTGAGAACTTTCAATGACCACAAGGGCCTTGTCAAGTTTATCATCTGGTGTCAGCAGATTAGTTTGTGCAAAATTCGGACTACGGGTTTCCAGTACAATAGTTTTTTGCTTTGCCAAATAATAGGGTGGTGGGGGCGGTGTTGAACCATCATTTGCACCTGGGGAGAGGAAGCAAGGAGGGCACCCTCAACCAAAAGGTGCATTGGATGTGGCATTTGGGAAAAGCCAGAATGTCCAGGATATGGGCTGTCACGGCTGCAAGTGAGGCAAGACAGTGGTTCCAGGAAGGGAAGAGTAGAGGAGCAGCAAGTCTTGGCATTTTGTCATGCGGGCCAGAGAAGGCACCCCTAGAGAGGCCAGAGCCGGTCCATGAGGTGGCAGTGACAGATGGAATTGGTAGTGCTCCAGGCGTGGAATGAAGTGGGGGGTCAGGGTAAGAGGATAGCCAGAGAGTGCCAGGGGAGTCAATGAGAGACTCCCCTTACTTCACTCCAGCAGGGGGTCCTCACCCATGTACCCTGGTAATACCCTAGTGAGGGTGGCAGATCACTCCTACAGGAGCATAGCTCTGTGGTACAGCTGCCTAGAAATGAAGGAAGGGAGCTGTAGTCTGGGGCACAGAAGAGGGGTGTCCTCCTACCCCACCTGCCAGGCACTGTAGAGTGTCTTGGCCAGTTCCTTCGGGATAGTGTTGTCTGCACCTGTACTGACGAGGGTGCCGGAGAGTTGCACAGGGGGTAGGTGGCAGGCAGCCCAGGGGCCACCAACAACTTGGGTAAGTAGCTCTTCCAAAGTGCCTCATGGAGTGGCAGATCGGTCAGACCCATAGAGGTAGTGAAGCCGATGTAGATTAGGATGCAGCTTTTTGAGGTAAGGTGAATGTGTAAGTACACAAGAGGACCCAGCGAGGAGTATGAATGTCCAGATGAACCGTAGAACATGCACTTTCCAGGTGACAGTCAGGTCGCTGAGCAGGGAGGCAGTTGCACGGAATGGCTCACCAGGGAGAACGCAATATCTTGTTAGTCGGGTGCTGGGTGTTGACTGTTCCAGTGTGGAACCTGCTTGAAGGCTGGTGCTGACCTCTCCGCCCGCCCAGCTGGTAGGCCCCGGAGAGAAAAGGTGCCTTGCCAAATTCTGCCATATAGGGGGCCCAAGGTGTGGCTGACAACAGTGATAACGTACACACGCCCAGGCTGCGTATGGCAGTCACCTCCCAAGCTGCAGGGCCGACATGAATCACTGTGGTCAGCAGGCTGTAAAGATCAGGTGTATTCAGGTGGCTGGCAAGTTGCAGACTGCCCATACCAGGGAGTGGGCGGCAGGTGATGTCCTGCCTAGGACAACGTCAGGTCCACACAACTCAGGTGTCAGGTGTCAGCTGGGCCTGGCACAGGAAGGCCATCACCAATCTCCTCACCCACTTGGCAAGTAGGGAACTGGGTCCCTCAGTCTAGGTGTCCACAGCAGGGTGGGCCACACAGATCGCGTGTGGGCCCCAAGGCCATACAGGGTGGTCATCCCCCAGGCGGTGGGCTGGGTGCAGGCCGCAGAGGCCAGGAAGGCCACTGCAAGTCATGCAGCATGACCAGGTAATCAGAAATGGCAAAAGCAGTCGTTGTTGGCCCCAATTGACTCCCCCACACTGCAGCAAGGAGTTGAACCACAGGATGGCATGATTAGGTGGCCCCTGGGGTGAGATTAGACAGGATCTGGGCATGTAGATCATGGAGCTCTAAGAAAGAATTTCTGTCACGATGGCCGGTAAAGCCACGCCCCCCTTCTTTATGCTTTTAACAGGGATAGGCTTAATTACATAGATGTTTGTCTTTTGAGTGTGAAAAGTCAGTAGAGCGTTAGAAATTAATTTGATTAACATGATTTAGACACAATCGAATATTCCATTCACTTTCCGGACAGTTCAGAACTTTTTTCATAAAGTACATCTTTGGTAGCATTCCTGAAAAAGCACAATTACATGCAATAAACAGTAACTTTTAAGAGTCATCATCAATATATGTTTAAATCTAATATGGCATTATTTATATCTGATCATATTTGAATTCCATCTGAGGGCGGCGCCTTGGATGCTTATTTCATGAAGTCTGGTAATGAGCGTGTGATGGGAGACGGTGTTAAGGCTGCTGAGAGATCTAGGAGGTTAAGGGCAACTCTTTCTTCTTTGTCACAGAGGGCCCGGATGTCATCTATGGCTGCATTCAGGGCTGTCTCAGTGCTTTCGTTACTGCAGGATCTGTATTGGGAGTCATCCAGGAGGTGATTATGTTCCAGGTAGATGGTGAGTTGTGGGTTGATGGCTGTTTCAATGAAGTTGGCCGGAAAAGGGGGAAAAGAGATAGGTCTGTAGTTGCTGAGTTTATTAGGGTTCGCTGAAGGTTTCTTCAGCAAAGGGTTGATTTCTGCATGCTTCCAGTCTTCTGGAAATGTGGCAAAATCCAGTGAAGTGTTAAGTAGGGACGGAGTTTGAGACCAATCCTGGATGCTCCTAGGTTGAAGATGTGGTGGGGGCATGGGTTGGATGGGGCCCCTGAGTGGATGGATTTCATGATGGTAATGGTGTCCTGAGAGGTGAGGTGGCTCCAGGTGGTTAGCCTTTGGATAGTTGTGTGTGTGTGGGGGTGGCCAAAGAAAAAGTCTTAAGGCTTTTGTTGGGGGTTGAAGTTTATGTAGATTTTGGCATTTTGTCATTGAAGAAATCAGCGAGGCTGTCACATAGGTCCTGAGAGGGAGAGATGTTGCTTGTTGCCATTGCAGGGTTGGTGAATTTGTTGCCTATGCAGAAGAGCTCCTTGCTGTTGTTGGGGTTAGCTTTGATGCATGATGCCTGTTTTTTTTTCCACATAGTTGTTGGTGGTTTATGTTGGGTGCTAATTTGTAGGTGGTTCTAGCAGCCGGGTTTTTGTTGGTGTGCTTCCTTCTCTTGAGATGCTTGCAGTGGTGCATGGCTGTCCAGAGGTCCTCTGTGTACCAGCTGGCTTGCTTCGTGAATCTCCTACCTCACAGCCAAAGCTTGGAATGAAATCCCCCTGCACCTCAGAACCACCCCAACTCTACAGCAGTTCCCTAGAATGCTGAAAACCTGGCTCTTTTACTGAAACTTTGGACCCTACCAGTGCCTCTATACCCTCACAGGTGAAAATTGCCCTCTGCAAGTCGACTCATTAAGTCTACATACTGAAAATCCCCTAATTTTAAAAGATTGCTTATTTTCAAACTTTGGTCTTTTAAGGGCATGTCAAAAACACTGCTGGATCATTATTTCCCACACTGTATTTTCTCACATTTTGATCTTTGAGCACATTTTAGTTTGGATTTTAATATGTCTTTAATACAGATAGTGGTATCTTATTTTCAGAAGATTATAGCAATTTGTTACAGTATTGCAAGGTCTGTGGCACCTGTAGATCTTGTCAAGCAACTCTGGTTTAATTCTAACCTGATAGCTTGGGCCATTGCTGTTTTAGGATGATGAAGTAACCATTTTAAGCAGCAGTTCCCCACCGACTCTCACAAGGTGTACCATTTTTACTAACTGGCTCAGTACCATATAAAACTTGGGGTAGTACTTTAGCTTTATATGCTTTCATAATTGGAGCAGATGAGATGCCACCGTAGTCTTTATTGAATAATGTAATCCTACAATTTATGCCAATATTCAGACCTCACATTGTAATTGATGATCTAACCATGTTAATTTTAATTTTAAAAAAAACAAGTATTTAAATACTACCACCTACTCAATTTGATCTTTCTTCATTTTGAACCAAACACCAATGTTTTGATTTTATCTAGGTTAATTGTTGAATTTTTTTTGCCCATACTTATTAAATACATTTAGTTTTCTTTGAAGACCTATTTGTGTGCCATCTGTGATCACCAGGTCCTCGGCATATAACAGGCAAGGGGCATGAATGTCCTCCACCTTTGGTGAAAATTAGATGGTTTGGATAACTCGAAAGGGAGATCAGCCAGAAACAGGGAAAAAGCAGAGGGGGCAATACACATCCCTGCCATAGAGAATTGTGATTTTTCTGAGCAGAAACTCTCTTGATCAATTTCAACCATTGCTCAATTCCCTGTATGTATGTTTTTCTCATTGCCAGTATGCCACAGGAAATATTTATTTGAGTCAGTTTTTCCTTGATATCACAGAATACTGAGTCAAATAAAGCTCTACAACCAACACAAGAGCAAACAAATTTCCCCCTCTCGATAATTGATTTTTCTGTCATTATTCAGGGGCTAAAGCAGTGAGGAGTGGTCAAGGGACATTCCCTGGGGACACCCTGTTCTATGGGGTTTGTTTTTTGTCCTTAACCCATTATTTAAAGGCTAACATGATTATCTTTGAATAGGCCTTTGCTCCTACAGACATTAAGCTGAACAAGTGGTAATTATTTGGCAGAGTTGGATTATCCTTCTCATATAGTGGCTTTATCACAGCCCTTGGACTACCAGTCAATACTTGATTTAATAAAAATTGGTGGGCCAGTCGCTCTTGTTAAATTTAGAGAAATGATAGTATGCTTTACTGTGTCAAACATGAGTAAGTCAATCATTGAATTATCACATTGACAATACAAAAATGCCCCAAATATACACTAGCAATCTAGAAATAAAAAATAGCTCAATGTACTTTTATTCAGGCTGTACAATCTTTCTTTGAGAATGTAACTTTCACTAAGAACTCCTTTAGAGAGACAATTGCCATTTCCATATTTTCCTCCTTTATTTGTCATTAGAATGAAAACAAAACAAAGAGATATATTATAAAATAGCGATTTTTTTCATTTATAGAACGAACATTTACAAAGTTTGTTCTTACTAAAGGTTTCCAGAGGTTCATACTTTACTCATAAGCCACGCGTCTAACCATAAGCCATTTGTATAAGTAATGAGAGAGTTCTGATGACTGTCATTCTTTATCTAATTCAAAACAGATTTGTAAGTATCCAGTGGATCAGATAGTTGTAAGTTTTATTTAGTGATATGGTATTGTCTATGTGTTTGCAATTGACTGTGACATAAATAGCTCTGATGAATATTTCAAATATATCGTTCCGCTTCTACCACTCCCTTCAATTTAGGTATTACTCAAAATTGATTTCTTTCTCGTGTAAATTCCTTACTATTTCTTTTTTCCTACTTCTGTTTCATCTCATTGAACTAAACCTCTGGGGTGAAATGTATTCCAGGATTAGATTGCCCTTATTGCTAATCAAAAGTAGGGACTACTTTAACGTATAAAATCAACTGGTATTTAGATCGTACTAGCATATGTTCTGTGCAAATGACATTGATAAATATCTGGATCTATCTTCAATTCTATACTTTCTGAGCTATAGTCTTAATATATTTACGACATATTCCTGTTTTGTGACACAACGTTTTGATTGATAGGTAAAATGAAATTATTTCTAAAATATTTCCAAAGCATGCTGAGAAATCTGAATGTAATGTATTTAAGTCTAAATGTTCCTCTTTCTCTTCTGTAAATATTTTGCAGATACATGTTTACATTTAACTTTAAAATTTGGGCTAAACTTAGTTCCATCACCATTGCTCAAAGCTTATCTTTGTTCTTGTTGGCTTTCTTAATGTGGAAAACATGTCATTTGTGGCTCATCCTGAATGCAGACTTGGTGATGGCCAAGTAGTGGTGTAAAATATCAGTTGTATAATTATATAGGAACAAATTAAATAGTGGATGAGTATAGGGAATTCATAACTCAATGTGTTCTAATGGCACTGAACACTTTCCTTACTATGTCTTAGCCTCTGCTCAATAAAATAATCAGCAACACAATTTTGCTGTTTTGACAGTCACCTCACCTTATTACCTGTGCCAGAACCAGAATTGAAGTTAAAACCAGACAGACATTGGTAAATAAAATCACACACTAAATACGCCTATATATATATATATATATATATATATATATATATATATATATGCACCGCAAGAACAGGTGATGGATGGAATGCTGAACAATGTCAAACATTCACACCCAGTCAGAGATCTGGGTCTAAATCCATTGTCTTTTTGCACGCCACACCATTCCAGTTTGAACCCAGCCAAATGCAAATCAGTCTTAATCCTCCTCCCCAAGGGAACAATCCAGCCTGAACTTCCAGGCCATGGAGCATCCTGGAACCGATTTTGGGGTATCACCCCTCATCAGCCAGCCTAGCTTGAATCCAGTGGTACAATGCGCTCAAGACCCACATCTGGGCATACCTGGCACACACTAGGGTGGCAAATTTGAAAACAACAAAGTCCAGATAGATAGATAGATAGATAGATAGATAGATAGATAGATAGATAGATAGATAGATAGATAGATAGATAGATAGATAGATAGATAGATAGATAGATAGATAGATAGAACCTAGTTTCCATGGATGGAGCATTTTTTCTTTGGATTATAACTTTGGTGCTGCTTGACGAATCTTTACAGAATTTTCAAAAACGTATAGTTTGGTCAGTTTAACAGCTGTCTTGAAAGTTTTGCAGCTATCCATCAAGCAGGGCCAAGAAAAAAGGGGGGTCCCAAAACAAGTTTTCCCTATTTATTTTTCTGTAGGACCTTTAGACACGCCTACAACCCAAATCATTGAGCGGAAATTGCACCAAATTTGGCAGGAAGCTAAATCCTGTTGCGCAGATCACGCTTTTTGTGGGGTGGTGTGAATCTGTGCAGTACTTTTGAAGTAATTTAAGGCCAAAAATATAGATATATAGGAGCGCAGATCTGGGTCCGGATTCGCAAATCCAGTGGAAAGGCATGGCCCTGATTGGCTGGCTGCAACCTGACAGAAAGGTTGTGACTGCCATTTTCTTTTGTCACATCGTCTCGGGGAGGGGGGGGGGAACTAGCAGTGAAAAAACACATTGGGGTCAGAATAAAGGTATCCTGTACCCATAGGACACATAGAAGGGTCCCATCAGTACCCCTCATGGGTAAAAAATTGGCCTTTTTTTGTATGATCTGTGGATTCACGGATCCACTCATGGATCCACGATTGCACAGGTGGATCCGCCAATCCCGAAAATAAATTGAAAAAAACCCCACCAACTGCATCCATGTTGCCATGGCCAAAGGCGGTACACAGGTTGGGTTTTGGTGCATGCCGGAAAGTTATTTCAAGTAACTATAACTCGTTCCCTAAGGGAAATATAACTTGCGCCCTCGCTATGCACTCCTAATTACCCTACAAATTACAGCACTGATGGCATCTTTGATAACATAATTGATAATGTCACTGTAACATCTGCAGTAAAATTATTGATTACATAACTCTGCATGGCGGGGGCGCAGTTCTACTTACCTTATGGCATGAATTCTAGTTACTTTAAATAACTATAACAGGTGAATTTCTATGGTTTTGGACGTTTAAAAACTGAGCCTAACTATAACACCCTTGTAACCTTTGATTTTTAATTGACTTTCTATGTTTTTTTAAATTCTATTACCTAACTACAACGTCCCTGTAACCTTTGTTTTTTCCGTGAATATATATATATTATTCATTTGTGATCATAAAATTTTTTGGTGAAATCTGTACATTTTGCAAATGATGCAGCAAATGTAATAAATTCATATTTATGCAGTAAATGCTGCAGACACAGAATCACTTAAATCCATTGACCCTCACCATTGCCACTTGAGTTGTTAATAATTTATTCAAAAAGGTGAACATAATTAAGATATTCTACTTCTAATCACTGCCTATTCTTAGCTTCATTTTTAAGAAAACAACTTGTTCATGATAATTGCCCCACAATAAACATGTAATATATGAAACACATAACAGGTACCGTATATAATCCGGTCCAATGTTGCCATCTCAAGTGACATTTATAAATAGGGCATATTTATAAATAGGGCTCGCAGTTTTATGGTATTTTATTTTTTAGGATTTCCATCTGTATTTATCGATAATTATTTTTTTGCCATCGTATTGGTATTTATTCATATTTATTTTGTGTTTTGAGAATAAATGGATAACTGATAAAAATGCACTTATACTTTAATGCCTGTCACGTTTTAGGAAATTAAGTAGCCAAAAATAGCAAAACATTTCACCCACAGGTAAATATTAGCATAGTATACAAATATATCCTAATATTTACCTGTATTTAAGGAAATCCCAACCTGTGTTCTTTAACTCCCCATGCTGTCTATCTGCTCAGCCATTGGCCTGGAATTCATGAAGCACAGCATGGAAAGTCACTCACAAGAAGCAAAATGTTCCTGTATTTTTCCACTTATAGAAATAAATACAGGTAGGAAACAAATTATTTTCTGTCTGTATTTTTCTGTAAAAATCAGTAAAAATGGAAAAACCGGGAGACTTATTTATAAACAACTCAGCCTTCAGCATTTGTGATGTCAGCTGAACCCTTCCATAGAAATATGAGCCTGATAGGCAGTTACACATTATGGCCCTCATTATGACAATGGTGATAAAAAAACGCCTACTGCCGCGACGATGGGTGCCAAAAGTACATCGCCGTGGCTATGAGCCATCTGCCGTATCATGACCATAGCCGGATTTCCACCAGAAGACTGGCAGAAATCCGTCTGTGGTCATTCCGGTGGATGGCGGTAAGGTGACCCATAATACGGACTGGCGGTGTTCTGCTGGCGGGTGCTGCTGATGACACCAGCGCCCCGTCCCGTCTTCTGCCGGAGGACCCCCTGAACACAGGTAAGTCGGGTCTCTGACAGGGGAGGGTGTGGGGGTGTTGTGTGTGTGGGGGTGTGTGAATGTTTGTATGTGCGTGGATGCGGGTGTGTGTTGTGTGTTGAAGGTGTGTGTGCATGTATGGAGGTGTGAGTGCATGTATGTTGTGTTATGTGAATGCGTGTCTGCGTGTAAGTACGAAAGTGTTTGTGATGTCTGTGTGAATGGATGTAGGCCTGTGGTAATGGGTGTGACTATGCTTGTGTGTGCGAAGGGCGGGCGTGAATGTAGGAGGGGTGAGGGGGTTTGGAGAGGTAGGGAGGTGGAGGGGCTAACTGGAGGGAAGGTGGGGTAGACCCCTATCAGTGACAGGGAAAGAATTCCCTGTCACTGATAGTGCCTATCGCCATGGTTTTCGTGACGTTAAGAAAGCCACGAAAACAATGGCAGTAGGCGGGGTCATAATCCTGCCAACTGAACAGTGACAGCTGCCGGGCTGGAGATGGATATCTCCATCCCGGCGGCTGTTACTGCTGTGGCGGTGGGTGTGGTACATCCGCGGTTTGGCTTCAGCGAATCCACCAATGCCATAATAGGGCGGTAAGTACTGCCAGCCTATTGGCAGTACTTACCGCCATATTATCTCGTACCGCCGGGGTCGTAATGACTCCTTATGTATTCTTCCCTCTATGTATATAATGGTGTGGCAAGGAAAAGTGATGCTTAGTTTTTCAGCTTTGATCATAAATGAAACTGATATAGATTATTTTCAGCCCGTACGATATTTTGCATGTCTTTTTGCTTTGCTACTTCTGCTTTATTTCACTTACGATCTTGCAGACGTTTGAAGCCCAGCTTTCTTTCCCCTTACAGCATCCACTGGAATAGGACCATCTTCTGGATCTCTGTTTGGACTATTGATTGGCCTTATAATTGCTGTTATTCTGAGCACCGGGCTCATCGTTGCCAGCATCACTACCTACAAACTATACCACCTACGGGCTACCCAGGCAGCACTGAAATATGCTGTAAACTCGGGTTCCAATGGACAAGGAATATACATGATACCTACAATGCAACCACAGCCTCTGTGAAATAAACTTTTATCTAATACAGTAGTACTATATTGAAGCTCTCATACGTCCTCACAAACCACACTCAAATTAATGTACATTCACATGACTATTATATGTGATTGGTGTGCAGATAAGTTGAGTTTTCAAGAACCAAAAAAACTGAATCTTGGATAGTATGAGCCATTACTTCAATTAGAATGCTGTAAATCAAAATCATATTATGTCATCCTCTAGTAGTGAGAGAGTAGGTCACTCTGAAAATGCAATCTATGCATGATTTCCAAGCAGCCAACCTGGTTCTTCAAACGTGCCTGTGACCACAAAATGCATAAGTCAACCTGTCTGCCTATTCAAGATTACATTGATTGCATGTCAGAAGAAAATAGTTTATGCATTCAAAGTTTCCTAGGGATGGTTACAACTTGTGTGACTGTGAATTAACTTCTGGTGTGAACAAATGGTTTACTTAATGGAACAGCCTGTCCTTGCATGTTATATCTGGAATCAATTTCCAAAACTATGGGCCTTAATTAGAGCTTGGCTGCTAGGATACTCCAACAAAACGTGGCATGTATACCGTCTGTGTATTTCACCAACCACAGGCTACATGTTGTTGCAATAGAGCAATTTGTGATTGAGCAACCCTTCTGCCAATATCTAATTAAGGGCGTGTGCTTTCATATTATATTCACACCTGGTTTGCTAAAACATATTAGAATGTCGAATGCTTAGGATACGTTTTTATTTTTGGGATCAAAGGGTTCTATATTTTAGAGGAAATGTTGATCTATTGGCGTGTAGCTGAAATGTGAATGTTTATTTACGAAGAGAAGAGGTGTATTTGATTCTATGCCAAATATACCATGATGTGAATCTGCCTTGCTGGGTCACTGCCCAGTGTCTCTTCACTGAGATCATCAGTGCACACTTTACAAAACAAACACAAACCCAAGTGTGTCCGGGTGGAAAATCCAACTATCCCATTACAAATGGTTTCTGCTGGAACCAGTTGACATTTAATGTACAGTTGAGAAGACAAATATTGTTGATTGCAGTTTCGTATTGGTGATTGCTATTAGTGTCAAAAGGTGACTTTCAGTTCATATTTTTAAACCAGAAGAAGGTCTCTTCTTGTTTCTTCTGGTTACCTAGACACACATACTAAGTTGTGCTGAGTAGTAATTTTACATGTTATTCTTGGAATTACCACCCTGAGCACTTACAGGTTTTTGAAGGTGTGGGTTTGTACCTGGTAAAACCAAATATTGTTTGGTCGCAATTTCAATCTACTAAAAGCAGTTGGAATAAGTGAGCAGGAAATCTGGAAAAAACACTACATTAACACAACTTGAATGTTGGGTCCTGCTTGTTGTTCCAGTTCTGGGCCTCAGACTCATAATGGCCCTTACACGATTAAAAAAAGGGTCAGCTGACTTGAAGCACCTTGAGGAGATGAGAAGCAAAGGGGTGGGGTGGTCTGTCTGCAAGCCGGAAATCAAGACGTCAAGATAACGTAAAGTTTTACTGGGCAAGGACACAATAGACTTCTGTCCTTCCTTAGACAAAAGAAACGTTTAAAAGTTCTCTCTGAACGTTTCAGAAGTAAACTAGCACAAGAATGACACAGAAGATTGACAATTCAGTGAATTCTAGGGAAGCGGTAAAATAAACTTTGATTCGTTCTTCTAAAAGTAAATGACATGTATTTTCCCTGTTATACTTTCCTTGTATAAGTAAATAAGATTGCATATTCTTTGGGTCCTCTGTGCTATTATTACACCTGCATAATTTAGGCTTCATTATCTGCTTTTTCTGAAGGGCTAATAAAGCCCAGGATCACATTCGCCTACAACTTCACTTTCAAACAAATTGAAATCATTAAAGAATTGGGCTTGAACTAAATATAACTGTACAATCATTTTTATTAGTGTTTTAACAAAGCACATTTGCAGCTGGGAGGCGAGGTTAAATCTTTTTATTCACCCTCTTTATAAATATCTATTAAACAGCGGCCCAGGAGCTGTAGTGGCAAAACGAACATTTATACTTTGCTCATAATGCTTGCTCTCTAATAATTTATAACGCATTGTTTATAGAGATTGGCATTGTTTGTCCTAAACTGCTGGTGCCTTCAGTGCAACCCTAAACATCCACGTACCTTACCTTCCTTGTGCTTTCTGTACATACTCAAACCAGACTAAGCGTTTCACCTCCTCAAAGTAGGATGTTTGATTGACAGCTGACAGCATCATGGTGAGGCACCAACACTGTAACTGTCTGATCAAAGTGGGAGAAGCAGCGAAGATGCTTCCTCAATGGTAGTGTGTAAGGAGAGACGGACGTGATAAGCGGTCATAACCGAAACTGATTTGCTTCAAAGTGTTGCTGTAAAGTCAGGCTCTTTTGCTGTGGAAATCTGGGACTGAATGGGAATTATGGTGCGAGAGCCTCTGCAATTACACAACAGCCTACAGTTAATCCATTGCCAAAATTCAGCTTGAATCCTGTAGAAACCATTTGAAATTGAACTGTATCCTCAACTCAAGTTATTGCATATAATTTTTCAACATGCATAGGTCTGAGGGAGAGTGGGTAAAATTCACACTTCTGCATCCACAACACAGGAAGTTTGGACTGGTAATAAAAAAAGAGACAAACCCCCTAGTGCAATGTTTGCAACTTGTGTAATACGCAAAAGGGGTTGGGGACGAATCAAACAGATATTATTGTCTTTTGATGTTTTTAGATTTTAGGAAATTAAGAAGATACATTTTCTCTACTTTGCGAATATTGAATACAGGTCCAAACTTCGATGAAATATGTAGTTCAATTTATTTATGATAAAAATATATTGTGGAAAATCAGTTTGTGATAAGTGTTCTGAATAAAGTAATTGATATATATATCAAGGAATTTATGGAAAACAAAAATTTGGAATAAACACCAGCCCACAAGGGAGGCAACCTAGTGATTATGGAAAAGCAACAATATATGGAAGAAGCATACCGACAATTGAATGAAAAAAAGCACTATTTAAAATTGAAAAAGAATCCTATAAATGAGCTAAACTTGGAGCTGAACCAATATTTGGACAGATGGCATAAGGAGGGCCTGCTAAATGATGGCGAAAGAGCGTTTCTGAAAAATGAGAGTCCTATTGTACCCACCATATACCTTCTTCTGAAGATACATACAAATCTGGATAAGCCGCCAGGACGTCCGATAATCTCCAGTTGTGGATCTCTGTATGAAAATGTTTCAATTTATGTGGATTATATCTTGGCACCCTTGGTACAGAGCTTAAGCTCCTATATAAAGGATACAGGCGATTTTTTTAGGAACATTGCTGGCACTGGATGGGATGAGGGGTACAAGTTAGTCACAATTGATGTGGTATCCCTATACACATCCATTAGTCATGAAATAGGGCTTAAAGCGGTACATTACCTCTTGCAACAACATTATATGAACAAGTTGAAACATTCACAAATGCTATTGAAAATGATTGATCTATGCCTGAGTAACAACATATTTTTGTTCATCACCAAATGTATGCTCAGATCCGTGGGACAGCGATGGGTGTGTCCTTTTCACCCAGCTATGCAAACCTCACCATGAGTTGGTGGGAAAAGCATTTAGCATGGGGAGAAGATAATGAAGAATGTGCGGAAAAAGCTGTAATTTGGTTAAAATATATAGACAATCTCTTTATTATTTGGAATGGAACAGAGAATGAATTCATGCAATATTTCGAAAAACCTAACCAAAATGACATGGGTCTACAATTTACGTATAATATGAGTGATAACTGAGTCCAATTTTAGGACGTGAAGGTATACATAGTGAACAAACAAATTGAGATGACCCTATTTCGGAAGGCAACTTCTACAAACAGTATATTGCATGGAGATAGTTTTCACCCAGCATCGCTCAAAAAGAGCATACCATATGGGAAATTTATTAGGAGGAAACAGAACTGCTCCACCGAACAAGAAATGGAACAAATGTTTATTGAGACCAGGCAGAGATTCATTCAGAGAAAGTATAAAAATAAAGATATAAAATCTGGAGAACTAAAAGCGAGATCTCGGACAAGAGAGGAATTATTGAATAAACCAATGAAAAGCACACCACAGGATGACTCGAATATAAGACTAGTAATGACATACAGCAAGGAGAGTCATTTAATTTTGAGCATCCTTAATAGATATTGGGTTGTGATAAGAAAGGATCCAGATGTTGGTAAAATGGTGGGTGACAAACCAATGGTAACTTATAAAAAGGTACCGTCTTTACAAGACTTATTGGTCAACAATCATTTTCAGATGAAAAAACAGCCAAATTGGCTTACAACTCAAGCAACTGGTTTTGTATGTTGTGATAAGTGCACAGCATGTCGCTTAGGGATAAATATGATAGAGTTTTTGGATTATCGTGGCAACAAGGTAAAGATTAACAAAAGGATCACTTGCAATATAAGTTATGTGGTCTATATAATTGAATGTACCTGTGGCTTATGCTACATGGGCAGTACAATCTGCCCCCTCAAAAAAACTTATTTTAGAACATATCAGAGCTGTGCAAAATAAGGATCTGACTTATGCCATGGCCAAACACATGATGACACATGATGAAGCCAGGTGGACTGATATGAATTTTTTTGGAATTGCGAGTGTTGACAGTAATGAGAGAGGAGGAGACCGAGAGTTGAAACTAAGACGGTTGGAATCACGATTTATAATACAGTTAAGAACCAAGAGCCCGAGGGGGTCTCAATGGGGATGAGGAACTTAATTTTCACTTTTAATCGAAGATGCAACAATATGTATATCAATTGATGCCATACAGACACATAATCTGTTCATTATGGAATAGTAATATATATACCTGGTAACAACTAGAACATTTATAAATATGTGTTATTGGTAATATAGTATATTGGAAATTAGATTAACGTTTTTAGAAAGTGAAAGAAGCTCAATTTTGATGATTAGCAACTGCAGTGAGATGAATGAATCCCCTAGAGTAGGATTACTGTCCAAGATAATTAATATAATTTCATAGCATAGGTTCTCCTGTTTGGGTGCTACTCAAGGACGTACAAAAGAGGATTAATATACTTTCCGTAGTTTTTTGCATAGATGTGGGTTATATTTCATTTTTGTAAAATAATTTGAGTGGTGGAATCCTTTGATTTCAAGTATTCGTTTTTAAAGACCTGCATGTCCAATAATGCCCTAGAGTGGGTAGTAGGGTATAGACTATAAATAATAGACACCGAAAAAAGACTAAGACACTGTGAACAAGACCAGTAGGTCAAAACACCTTGGTGGTGATGGTTGGTGATTCTTATGACTGCAAATAAATATCAAATGAACAATAATTCTCCTGGAGTGCAGCGTTACAGTTGTTTTTAACTGTTTGTTTTGAAAATATATATATATATACAGATACATATGTATAATATTTTATGTTTAGAACCACCAGTTATTAACTGCCTTTTTGCTATTAATGTCATGGCCTGGTTTTGAGAAACATTTGTTTGTTGCAGTCCATTAATACATAAACAGCAGAACACTAAGGGGCTCATTTAGAAGGAATGACAGCATGAAACTGCGGGCCAGCTTGCTGAGCTGTGCTGCTTCCTTATGAAAGTGCAGGGATGCATTGTATTTACAGAAAAATGATGCATTCCCGTACTGTATACTGCGCTGGCGCACAAACTTCTGCCTTGCGCCAATGAGGCACCCTTGCGCCATGGTGCAAGGGTGTCTGCCTTTCAGGGATGATTGTTTATGTGCAGGAAGGAACGCCTTCCTGCACATAAACAATCATTAATGGTGTTTCCTCTTTCAATGAGTGTTTCAGAATGCAGCATTCAAAGAAAGAGGAAACAAACGAAGAGAAATAATGTTATTTTTCCCCATTGCGCAACTTTAATGCCACTACTGAGGTGGCATAGGAATCTGACGCATTAAATATGGCAATGCATAAGATTCCATGGGTGTTGCATGGGAACACCCAGGGAATGCCCCTTTCACGCAGAGTTATGCATGAAAGAAGACCATATTTATAAGGCCATGAAAAGCCACACAAGGTGGCTTTGCATAGCCACGTAAATATGAGCGGGCACACTGTGCCACTGGAGTGTCAAAATAAATTATGCCCCGGTGGCACAATGTGCCGCTAGGGGCTTGTAAATGGGGTTCTAAGTGTATATGTCCTGTTTTTATTCCAGTGCAAAGTTTCTAATAAAGCCCCTGGTAGCATAAACTCCAAAAAGCATATACTAAGTATGTTGAATGTTTATACCACATTTCCCAGCTTATCCTACTGGGCAAAGTTCTGAACTAACGTTTTGCATGAAAAAACACACGTATGCCACTTAAGACTGTCTGGTTTCCCTTTTTAAGATGGTTTGCAAAGACGTTAGTGAAATGTAGCACTACAAAACTGAACGCACGAAATTGAATCTCATTTGCCTTTTACGGTCAATAGTTATTTAAAATGAATTACAAACTTTTCCAGTGTGTACAATATGTTGTTTTTGCTTTGTTTTAAATCAATAAATGTAGCTTACTTAGCAACTAGTGCACGCTCCAGTCAGCATTTGTGTCTTCATATCAAACTGAATGCTGGCAGTGCAACTCATCTGCCAGAGAAGTACTTAAAGCAAACAAAGAACATATAACAATATGATGCCCTGTTCTTCAGTCACATCGTAGAGGCCTTAGTCCTCTGGTCCTGCACAATTGTAGACTACGCGCCACTGTATGCACTGTGAAACAGCCGCCTGGGGTTGCTCTTGTTAATACACTTGTATACTTCTAACCTCTCTTGCACTGTTAACCAGCCTCCTGGAATGTGCAGATGGCATCGCTTTTGTAAAGTCCTCTCCACTGTCTGTACAGTTCACTAGCCACCTGCAGTGTGCACAGGACACACATGGCGCAGACTCCTTTCCTCCGTCTAAGCTACTAGAATCACCTACCATGTATCGGTGGACGTGGCTAGTTTGGACTCAGACCTCTGTACTGTTTAATAACTCCCTAAAATGAGCTAGTAACATCACTGGCCAGAAAAGAGGACTCCATCATTTTGATACCGTAAACATATCAGATGTGCTAAACGGTGGACGTGTAGGGAGTACAATTGTGATGAATTTATAATAAACAGAATACAGTTAAACATGACTACATATGATATTTTATAATGTCTAGCATGTCGTTGTTATTTGTAGCTTTTCTCTGTTACCCGTTTTCTCAACAAACATACGTTTTTGGTATTTAGCAAGCAGTTCCTATCCCATCTTTATTTTGGGCCATGCAGAATGATCTAACCATTTGCATTATAGTGGCAGGTTTTCCATTGCACTATTGATGTCAGCACAAAGTCCTCAGGCCTCTTCATCTCACTGCACTGCTGTTTCTGAAGTCCATCTTCTATGTTCACAGCACAGGATGCTTCAAACTGGAACCGAAACCAGAATGCATAAAACGGGACATATAATCCCCCACGATTAGAAATAGGTCCAGAGAGTGCCAATTATGACACACTCTGAAATATATTGTCTTGAATCTTTCAGTGCAGGAGTCTGTCAGTCTGTTCAGCTCCTAGCTTGCTGCTTTGAATATTGCCCACGTGGCTGAATGGCGGGTCCTGGTTGTAAGATTTGCCCAAAATACAGTTCAGTATAACTGGAGTGAGCTTCTGAAGATAACATAAAGTGATCTTGGGTGTCCCCGGCTTCAATAAAATTCAAGGTATTACTCTCAGTCCGGTAATATGTGTGCCCTAGCATTGATACTAGAGAAACAATATGACAGTTCACATAGTAATAACAGTGCTAAGGAGCATGGGAATTTCCAGTGCCTTCATGATTGTATCGGAAAAGAAATGAGCCAATTTTATCCTCTCTTGATTGTCCCAGGTTCATCTCAATTCGTAAATGTACATTTAGGAAGCTGGATTGATTACCAGGGGCAAGAAGACATACTTCTGATGCAATCTACGACTGATTTACCACAAAGTTAACAATAAAGGATTAAAAGCAAAATCACATGTCAGTGAGGAATCACGGGCTAACTTGGCATAAGCGGACAGGCCTCCCTCACAACCAGTGCTTATAGTGTAAGAAAAGAAGTACCAAAACTACATTAAACAAACACACAGGGTAACAAATCTGAAACCAATGTAGGAAGAAAACACGGTAATAATTCAAATGGCACAAGACGGAAATAAATATAATGAAGGGGTGAGGAAATATTAAAAAGGCATTCGGATGCTTTTTGCATTTGAGACAATTTCTGAAGCACGAATTTAAGTACAAGAGTGGCTTTTTGGTCTTTTCGAATAACAGTCACTAAAAGGCCTCAGTATATTACTTCTTAGCACTGAAATCTGGCAATTCCCACAGAAAGAAAGAATAGTTCTTGGAAACATGCATTTTAACCCTCTCACACTATGCATGCAATAAAATCAGTGCTTACCTGCAATTCTGATGCTCCAAATTTCCCTGAATCTTCAGGGACCGCTTCCTTGGGTGCCATGCCATAATGGCAGTGAGCGACGGTCTTATCACTCACTCACTTCAATACCACAACCATAAATTCCACACAGCCTTCACCATAAATGAACAGCACCAATTGCACTATATAATAGGACCTATTCACTTTACACTTCTGTTGTGCAAGGGCCTTGCTCTTCTGGCCATGAAACTAGCTCCTAGAAGCACAGATTCAAGAGACAGCTTAAGTCGGTCACTCTATAGTCCTCTTCTAGGTTGATGAAGCATTATTCCATGCAAACTTCTTCTTTTCTTTTCCGTTTCAACCGTATTTTCGTTTTCTAGACTTTTGATGGGACTTACCCACTAGTAGCAGGTGAGTTTATGAGCTTTTCCTAATAAAATTCCTACGTAAACCTCATGTGATATTTGCCAGCAGCAGCCGCTGCAAAACTAAAGGGGATGGTTGGCAGCATGCAGGGGTTGGGGGGGGGGGAGGTGAAAATAAAAAAAATAATAAAAAAAAACTTACATCAGTGCTTCTGCTCCTGCTGCCTCGCTCTTCGCCCCTCTTGCAGTGTCCCAGCATTCACTGGTGGGACACAACGTCAGGCTCCCCATTCAATCCTAGCGCTGCTTTCACGCTAAACTTAGCATGAAAGCAGCACCAGGATTGGTCTGAGCAGATCAGACTGCCGCTCAGACACAACCCTGGGGTCTGTGCAGTTTCTCCATTCTGTTTGGCCAGCATGAGACAGCTGGCCAAATACACATGCGCACTTAGGCCCATATTTATACTTTTTAATGCAAACCTACGCTAGCGCAGGTTTGAGTCAAAAATGTTAACGCCGACTCCCACCATTCCAACGCGCCAGCCAGGCTTCCTATATTTAAGGAATGACGGTAGCCGGCGCTGCGGCCTGGTTAGCATCAAACTAAATGACTCTAACCGGGCAGCGAGGCGTAGGGAAGACTGGGTGTTGTGTGTCAAAGAATGGTGCAAGTCAGGTTAGAGTCAAAAATATTGGCTCTAACCTGACTAGCGCCATTTTTTTGACGCACAACCCCCATGGAAATTATTCCTGTTTTATCAAAGACAGGAGTCATGACCCCCTGCCCAAGGGCCATGCCCAGCGGACTTCTGTACCTTGGACATGGCCATTGGGCACAGTGGCATGTAAGGGGGCCCAAGTTAGGCCCCCATGCCACTTAAAATTAAAATAAAAATCATACTTAGCTGCAATCACCATGGATGGGTCCCCCTATCCATGGGTGTCCTCCAGGGGTGGGCTAGGGTAGCAGGGGGTGTCCCCGGGTGCAGGGAAGGGCACCTTTGGATGGTTTCCATGGTCTCCCACCATGAAAAAGAGCCCACAGGTCCCATAAAGCCTGCCCTGACCAAAGCGTTAATTTTTTACACAAATCAGAATTTACCTCATTTTCTGGCTCCGCCTCCCAGCCATGTGCCATTTTTGCCCGGTTGGATAAATATGGCGCACAGGTGTTTAAGTCAGTTTTTGGACTTGAACACCTACCTTGCATGTCATTAACCCAAGGCGGTTTCACGCATCCAGAAAATGACACGAACTGCAATATTTTGCCGTTAGCGGGATCGGGCATCAAAGTATAAATATGGTGTTAGTTCTGCGCTGAATTTGCGTAAAATAAATGATGCAAATCCAGCACAAGTAGAGTATAAATATGCCCCCAAGTGCACACCCCTCCTCCTCCCCCTCCCACCTCCTGTATCCCAGGCCCAGCCCCTCCTCTCCCTCCCCGCACTGCACGCTGAGCCAGCAGCAGAAAAATAAAATGACTGTTATTTTCTTTTTCTACTGCCAGCTCAGCCAGGGTTGCAATGCTCCTTCGTTATATCCAAGGAGCCGCCCCTGATATTTGCAGGACTTCCTTTGTTTTATGACATTAGATATTCCACAAGCACTACTCTTTAGATTTCAAACAGGTTGGCAGTCAGGTCTTCCTTTTTCATCTCCTTAGAGCCACCTTCAGGACTGCTCATATTTATCAGAGGCGGCTAACTACCCATCAGAGTTAAACCTTGAAGTGTGGTGCTAGGGTGTATATGAAACAACCCTCTTCAAAAGTGACCCCAGCAGTGTACTTCCTTCGACATGTATTTGGGATGGGACATGGCCAGTCCTGTGTTTATGTGGCTAAATTATGCAGCTTAAAATCCCTTCCATTCATAAATTCCTTAAAGACGTTAACCTGTGTTTCTGACAGCCTATGCACAGTGTGGCCAGAAAACGTTTTTTTCACTCTCTGAGTGAACACTAAACAGAAGATTACACTCAATCTTTCACTCTAGATTTGCATATCAGCTCATTAACATGCCACTGCAACAACAACCACTTTGTGCAGACTGGTTTTAAATTCAGTTTGAAGGAAGCCAAAAGTTAATACAATTTCGAAAATTCATTATGTGACTTTGTTTAAAATCTAAGTTTTTTCTGAAAAGTTAGTTGTTTACTAAGTAGTACAAAGGTGTTCCTATTTGTCTTCTAGCCAGAGGTGTCAAATTGACGTTTTAAACACTGTGGAGTTTTCTACAATAAACTGCCAGAGCTTCCATGTTAATAGAATTTCTGGAACATGAGCTTGCCCATCGTCCATGGTCTACATCTGAATGTTACATAACTTGGTGCTCTTTTTTCAGAGTACACCTACAATTGACTCCGTAGGGCCTGATTACGAGTACAGCAGTCCGAAGACGACAGTACTGACTTTGGCAGTGCGACTGCCGCGTCCTGTGATGGTCTGACCACCCGATTTGGATGGTGGTGGTCAGACCCCCACAGGACCAATACCACCTCCTGACCCACCTCGGATGTCGGGAGAGCAGTGGAATATGGAGGCGGTGCCAGCAGTGGCGCCACTGTCCATATTACGATCAGCCTTTCTGCTGGGCTTTTCATGGCAGGGACACCACAATGAAAAGGTCAGAGGAAAATGCAGAAATGGGGCCACAGGGGAGTCCTGCACTGATGTTGCCTATATCGTGGGCAGAGTACTGGCCCCCTGCCGGCACAGTCGGTATGCGCACTGTCTGCCATAGCAACACCTCGCATACCGACTGTGCTGGAGGAGCAATCAGTGTAGATGGCATTGGCCTCGGCTCTTCCTTAGAGCCAATGCCACCGCAGTTACTGCGCTACCAGTCCCGCAGGAACATCATAATGCTTGGCGGCACCCTCGTTACCACTGCATTGGTGGTATGGCGGTCTGACCACCAGGGTCGTAATTAGGCCCTTAGTGCTAAAATTAAGCTTCAAAGTTTAAAAAGTGTTTAGTTTGACATAGAACTGAAACGTTGCCTGGAGTAAACACAGCTGCCTGTCATCCCATTATGCCATGTTTTAGAAGTCACATGTGTGTGGCATAATGTCCCGCTACATTCTATAGTGCATACTTGTCTTTTGCCACTTACACAGTCTTTGCACATTTTGCAAATTAAATAAAAAACAAACATGCCAAGTCGCACTTCTCATTCCACTGCCGTAATACAGGGAAAGCACACATGCTGGCAGAGTTTGGCTAGCACACGTACATTTCCTACAGGCCAAAATGGCACGAAACAAGGTGTATACAAATTCTGCAGAGAAAGGCAAACAAAAATAGTTCTGCAGTGCTCAATGTGTATTGAACGGTGGGAATCGATGCTCTTTGTCAACTTCACTCTTAGCGTGAACAGCCATGTGCTTCATGTTCCCCTTTGCGCTGCAGAAGGTGTTCTGACTCTTTCAGAGAAGGTTTAAGAGCACTGAGCCTTGCATCATGAAGTATAAATGATTTTGGGCCTCAGGGACTTCTCCACACATGAGTTGTCCATCGAGGACCAACCCTGTAACTTAGGGTATGGCGATAAGAAAAAAAAACAAAAAAAAAACAACGACATATAAATGAAGAAATTATATGTAGAGAAAGATAATTTCTATTTTTGATCTTGTATAAGGTTGAAGACTACATAATTGGGCACAAATCTTAAAACGTTCTTAGTTACAGCACTGTGCTATCGGGGATGGGGCAGTAGCAATGAAAATAGTGAAGCTAAATAAAGGAAAAGGAAAAGGGCAAGAAAGCCATATTCTAGCACACGCTGCAAACTATATGCAGAAAAGGGTGAATTTCAAGGGTAACTTTTTATGGAATAGGACCTACTTTAAAATGATTTAGGCTATAGGAAGCAGTGTGAACCCATTCTCCAAGGATAAGCCTAGATTGATACACATATTGATAGATCGGTAGCAGCTTCAGCGGGTGTGAATGCTGATAGAGCGTTACGGACCTAATAAATTACCTGTATCTGAACGCTCTTGGGTCGATGAATCTTTTGACCTAGTGGGGCTCTCCTCACCCGTGAGTAATCAATTTAATCAAATCAATAACGAACATAAGCAATGCCCTGATCAACATAACACTTCACAATTAATCCAGAATACATTTCGACGAAACCATGACCTTTCGGTCATGAATAACCACACCAGTTTATTGCAAAGTTAGTGAATTTATTTCCCTATATTAACAAAGCTAGCACAATATAAACATGTCTCAACACCAAATGATATATGTAAATGAACATTAATAGCTGTCCATAACGACGAAACAGATGCAATCTATGCAGCATTTGAATAACAATACCTTCGATAATAGCAATGCAAACCACTAAAACTATAATCTGTAATGAGCTAATAGCATACATTGGTCAGCATAACAAGGTCTCAAATTGCATCGTGCGACAGATGAATCCTCATCTAACCTCAAATTAGCATCGGCATGTGGGACTTCATGCAAAAACAATTTAGCAACATTAATTTGGAAAACTCCTAACTAAGGCTCTTATCAAAAATCAGCAGTTGGTTACCTAAAAAGAACACAATGCAATTGTACAATTTCCTTTCATATTTACCAAATCCAATCAGCATTCAAGGAAGTCTTCGTCTCACAGGTACCAGTTTCGATCAGCATGGGACGGGGCAAAGGGGCAGGGTGGACGGGGCAATTGCCTCTCAGCGGCAAAAGGACAAAACTATTACTTCATGCAAAGGGACGAATCAAAGTTAAAGTCTCTAGGGCGAGAATTAATTAAAGTCTCTTTCTCTCGATTAGAGAAAGCATCAAAGTCTCTTTCAAAATGGCGTCTGCAATGGGCAATGTCCAAATGTCCGATGGGTAGTGGCCGTTTTCCTCTCGTGCACCTGGTTTAAATAGACAACAGTTCAAATCCAGTAGGGTCTTCCATTGGAGGGTTCATAGGTTGGCTTCAAATTGTCCAATCAAAAACTACAGTTCACAAGCTTCTACCTAGGCATACATTATCCTTGGAGTCGGGAACGTAAGTTGCAACATATTTTACCAATTAACTCACTTTCAGAGCGTCCATTGTCTGCACCTGCAGATTGACCTTGGAGCAAAGAAGAAGATGCCAGGCTGGCACGAAACCTTAAAGATAAGCATGTGAACGATCTCACTGGAAAAGTACAGCTTCAAGCAAGAATACACTTTTATTAGCACGTTGGAAAAATACGAGCATCTAAACCGTGAGACAGGCAACTAGGCCGAAGCCTCCACTAAAGTTATGCTAAGCTAAAACATTTCTAACAAGCAAATCATGGCACACGTTTACGATTATGTCAAATTCGTACAATTCTAATACATCACGTTATATAAAGCACGCTTATAAATGTTGGCAAACTACTCTGAGGGCACATTTGTCCCCGTACAATCTTTATTAGTTCGGTTAAAGTCACACTTGATTATTGCAGTACTACGTTTATGCGCTAATAAATGTAAAACCTTCATTTCTGCGTCATCAATCCCTCCTCTGATGACTACTTGTCATCACACAAAACCATTCCCACAAATTTTATTCCATTAAAATTCTGTCAGTTCTCTCTGCCTTTTAGTTCCCCTTGTTCTTGCTTTGTATTCTTCTGCCATTCTTTTCATCATTTTCTCTTCCTTCCTTCTTTTAATTCTTGCCATGATCATTATTATTCCCCTTTTTATTCCCCAAATTCCAAAGATACAAATCAGTACTATTAATATTCCCTGTATTATTTTTTATAATATTCCATTCCAAATGCCACCAAGCCAATTTCCCACTGACGCAATTCCCTTTCCAACCTTCTCCCAAACTCCTGGTTCTTTCAATTCCTTCAAGTCTGCACTCTCTTTTGTTAGATTTGCAAGCATTGTTTTAATTTTCACACTGTTGTCTGGAATATACGTACAACAGTGACGCGCACCAAGCATTTTGCAAACGCCGCCATCCTTTGCTAAAAGAATGTATAGGGCAAGCCTGTTTTGAAGAGTCATAGCTCTTTCTGCTGCAAGTTCAGCATCTATCAGGATTATAGCACCTGAAAACTTTGTCAACATGTTATCCACTATAGTAGACAACTTTCTTATTTTGATGGAATTCAACACAACTCCCAATGAAGGAATCATGGCTCCAAATATATCTCCTACCACAGCAGCTGCGGTCTCTCTTTTCTGGATACGATGAGATCCAGACGTCTTTGGAATCACCGATAGGTCATCCAGTTGATAAACCTTTGGGAACACTATACCCAAATAACATCTCCCCCACCATCCCTTTGGAAGACGATAATAGGCATTATGCCCACAAATGTAATATACACCCGGTATGACAGGGTCAAGTCCGTTCAGCATGAATGTCCATTTGGCCTTAAAGATAAACGTATGTTTGCATTCACTCGCTCCTACAAAAATGTTGTCATAATAAGATTCACCTCGATATATACAAAATTTCCCTACATGCCAAGCATCTAAAGCTATTCTCCCTTGTGTTTTTATTGCGGCAAAATCATAATGATCTACTGAAGTCCTCTTACTTAGCTCTTTTTCTAATTTCGCATTCATTTGTGCCCTCCTATCATTTGTGCGATCTAAAAAGCTTATTTCTACTGCAGTGAGCGAGCAGGTAAGGTTTTCCCTATGAGCGTAAGCTGTTTCAAAAGGTTGCATTGGCTCGAAAAATTCCCTCATTATTTTAGCATCCCAATCTTTAGCAATCTGGCTTAGCTGCGTGATTATAGGAACATAAGCAAAAGTAACATCATAATTTGAGTAAAAATACTGTATGTTGGTTTGACCATAAAATCTAGAAGTTACTATACTACATGTAATCCCATATGTAAGAGGCATGTGGTGATAAGTCACTCCTTCCTTTACCGATGTCGGTATCTGTGTACACACATAACAATCTTTCGCATCCATAGTCTCAACATATTCTGTTAGCAAGCGATAGAAAACATTATACGAAAGCTCCTTCTTATCATGCAAGTGTCTCTCATCTAATTCTAGTCTTTTCAGTGCTGTTAGTTCAGTGACAGCAATAGGAGCAAAAGTAGAAGCATCAATTTTCTCATTTTCACCCTTACCACGCATTCCAAGCTCTATTGCCATTATTATTAGTACACATGCAGTTATCAAGCCTATACACACATATTTACAATACTTCATTCTACTGTTTTGCGCCATGATCTGTATAGAATCAGAGAGCTAGAAGCACCTATAAAAACTATTTAGCGATTCAGTTACAAAGCTGAACGAGCGCAATGTTCACACAGTTTTCTTCAGGAGGCCAGTCACTTATCGGTTAGCAGCATTTAGTCTCAATTCGGCAATAACTCAGTCTCTCTTTTTTTTTTTTCAAAGTTCAGTAACTCACTCTCTCTCTTTTTTTTTTTTTTTTTCAGTTAGCAACGTCGTCTCAAATCGGGTTTAAGAGTCAATCAGGATATCAAAGTCTTATCAAGTTAGCAAATGTCTCATCCGGTTTAGCAATGTCTCAGCTGGTTGTATCACATTATATTATAGCAAGCAATGTCATTTACCATCTTTTCAATCAACAGTGTCCATAAAACTTTTCTTTTCTATTGGTATCTCTTCTTCCTCGTTCTCGAGGCTAAGAGATACAAATTCGTCAGTCCAATCATCATTGACTACATATGCCCATTCTGGACCGGAATATCTCCTGTTTGGTATCCTTTTCAATTTTGCCTCTCACTTTGATTCTGCCTCACTGGTACTTTCCTCTTTGGCGAAGTCTTTTTCTTCACTTGATGTCGGTAACACCACAGACACTTCCTTCTTTTCTCTTTCACTTTTGGCCCTTCACTGTCGTTCAACGTTTCTCTCGTTCTCACTTTTACTGGTGATATACTCGGTCTTTTCTTTGCACTGTGTCCACTTGATGGACCTGCGATCTCTTCTGAAGAAGTTTGAACAATTTCGTTCTGTTTTGCCTCGTCCCCTCCTCCTGGGGAGTCAATCACGTTTTCCTTTTCTTTTTCTGTACCGTCTGCTTCTGGGAAAGCCCTCCTCTGATCAGGCTCTCCTGCTTCTTCACTTCTTTCGAGCCCTCTGTCACCGTTACTTTCGTCAGGCTCTTTGTCACTTTCAGCTGCTTCAGGCTCTTGGTTACCTTCGGCTGCTTTAGGCTCTTGGTTACCTTCAGCTTCTTCGTTGCTGTCTGAGGTTTCTCCTTGGTCTTCCCCAAGTGAATCGGCTGTTTCGTCCTCAGAGAATATTTCTCTCTCCTCTATTTCTGCCTGTTCACTTCTCGTTCTGTTTTGCTCTGTCTCAGCGCTTGGCTCTTTGTTATCAGGTACTGGCAGTTTCAGCGCTTCAACTTCCTCATCTGTGGGACACAACACTTTCTTTGTATGACTGGCGTGAATCCAGTTGGGAACTCCCGCACACTTCACAGCGGTAGTTGTCGTCAGGATCACTTGGAAAGGGCCTTTCCAACGGGGTTCCAGACACGACTTCCTCACGTGCTTCTTTACCACGACCCAGTCACCTGCTTTCAGTGTGTGTCCTGGACCTTGGATCGGTGGCAAGGTGGTTGCTTCCACCTGGTGAGAGAAAGAGCGAACCACGTCAGCCAGACCTTTGCAGTAGTCTAACACCATATCATCTGTAATATTCAAAAGCGCGTTTGCGGGAACTGCAGGAAGTCTCATGGCCCTGCCCATGAGAATTTCGTGCGGGGACAATCCAGTCTTTCTGTCAGGGGTGTTTCTCATTGACATTAACACCAAAGGCTCTTTGTCACTTTCAGCTGCTTCAGGCTCTTGGTTACCTTCGGCTGCTTCAGGCTCTTGGTTACCTTCAGCTTCTTCGTCGCTGTCTGAGGTTTCTCCTTGGTCTTCCCCAAGTGAATCGGCTGTTTCGTCCTCAGGGAATATTTCTCTCTCCTCTATTTCTGCCTGTTCACTTCTCGTTCTGTTTTGCTCTGTCTCAGCGCTTGGCTCTTTGTTATCAGGTACTGGCAGTTTCAGCGCTTCAACTTCCTCATCTGTGGGACACAACACTTTCTTTGTATGACTGGCGTGAATCCAGTTGGGAACTCCCGCACACTTCACAGCGGTAGTTGTCGTCAGGATCACTTGGAAAGGGCCTTTCCAACGGGGTTCCAGACACGACTTCCTCACGTGCTTCTTTACCACGACCCAGTCACCTGCTTTCAGTGTGTGTCCTGGACCTTGGATCGGTGGCAAGGTGGTTGCTTCCACCTGGTGAGAGAAAGAGCGAACCACGTCAGCCAGACCTTTGCAGTAGTCTAACACCATATCATCTGTAATATTCAAAAGCGCGTTTGCGGGAACTGCAGGAAGTCTCATGGCCCTGCCCATGAGAATTTCGTGCGGGGACAATCCAGTCTTTCTGTCAGGGGTGTTTCTCATTGACATTAACACCAAAGGCAATGCGTCAGGCCATTTCAAATTTGTCGATGCACATATTTTTGCCATTCTCGATTTCAGTGTACCATTCATCTGCTCCACCAGTCCTGATGCTTCTGGGCGATAGCTACAATGCAGTTTTTGCTCAATGTTCAGCGCTGCGCAAAGTAACTTTATCACCTCGTTATTGAAGTGACTTCCCCTATCTGATTCTAAAGAGATCGGGAATCCGAAACGTGGTATTAACTCCCTCAACAATAGTTTTGCAACTGTAAGGCTGCCATTTCTACGTGTGGGGTATGCTTCAATCCAGTGACTAAAAATGCACACAATCACCAACACATACTTCAGACCTCCATGCACAGGCATCTCAATAAAGTCCATCTGCATTCGGCTGAACGGGCCTCCGGCCCTGCCAATGTGGCTCACGTTCCCTTCCCCGGGTTCATCTGCTGACAAATGACACATCGGTGGCAGACTGCTTCTGCAACTTGACGGAATCTGGGGTTAAACCAATCAGTTTTGAACAATCTTATCATGGCATCTCTCCCTAGGTGAGCCTGCCCATGATAGAACCGCGCAAGCTGCGATAAGAGACAATTTGGTAAGACAAATTTTCCCTCATTTGAAACCCATATCTCATCTGGTCTCTTTGTACATTGTGCCTTAATCCAGGAAACTTTTTCATCCTCCCTGACGCTATTCTGTAATGCTTTTAGTTCATCCATTGTATCCACAACCTTCAAGGCAAATGCTTCAGCTGGTTCGAGCTCTGGCTCATTTATCGAATTCCATTCATCCCTGAGCAATATACAGTTCAAGGCACGAAATCTTGCGACTTGATCCGCATATGCATTTCCCAGGGAAACATAGTCCTGTCCTTTTGTATGAGCACTACACTTTACCACTGCAATTTTGGCTGGCATTTGAATGGCATGTAACAATTCCCTTATTCTCTCCCCGTTTTTCACTGGGGATCCTGAAGAAGTCAGGAAACCTCTCTGTGATCATAGTTGCCCAAAGTCGTGCACAATTCCAAACCCGTACTGACTATCAGTGTAAATGGTAACCTTCATCAATGCAGACAGTTGACATGCTCTTGTAAGGGCTACAAGCTCTGCTACTTGTGCGGAATATACTCCTTGAAGCCAGGACGCTTCCAAGACACCTGTGACAGTACATACAGCATATCCTGCTTTCAATATTCCCAATGCATCTCTTAAACATGACCCATCAACAAAAACAATTTGGTCATTTTCATCAAGCTTAGTATCCTTGATGTCAGGTCGGGGTTTTGTGCAAAATTCAGTCACCTGAAGGCAGTCATGCTCGACGTCTTCAGCGTTCTCAATTTCAGCATTTTCACCAGGAAGCAAGGTTGCTGGATTCAACGTAGAGCACCTTTTCAGCTGCACATTCGGTGAGCCCAGAATTATCGTTTCATACCTTGTGAGTCTTGCTCCAGTCATGTGTTGCGTTCGGGAGCGGGTCAAAAGTATCTCAACTGAGTGAGGGACCATGACTGTTAATGGATGTCCCATCACTATTCCTTCACTCTGAGTGAGGCTGATACCAACTGCTGCTACGGCGCGCAAACACCCAGGAAGTGCTGCTGCGACCGGATCCAAGGTAGCTGAAAAATACGCTACTGGTCTGTTTACGCCACCATGGGCTTGGGTCAAGACAGACAAAGAACATGCATCACGTTCATGACAAAACAATGTGAAAGGCTTTGTGTAATCAGGCATACCTAAAGCTGGAGCCCTGCACATGCATTCTTTCAACTCAATGAAAGCATCCATTTCATCTCCTTTCAGCTCAATTTCATCCAATGCATCCTTCTGGGTCAGTTTCAGTAAAGGATTTGCTAGAGTTGAGAAGTTGGGAATCCACTGGCGACAGTAGCTCACCATCCCCAAAAACTTCCTCACCTCCCTCCTCGTCTTTGGTGGACTCATTTGAAGTACACTTGTTATTCTTTCCTTCATTATTCTCCGTGACCCTTTCTCTATCTGGTGACCCAAGTATTTCACCTTCTTCTGACAGAACTGCAACTTTGAAGGAGACACCTTGTGTCCATTCCTTCCCAAATGGTTCAGTAGAGCAATGGTATCGGCTGTGTAGCCATTTTCTGTCTTAGATGCAATCAGTAAGTCATCAATGTACTGTACTAGAGTAGACTCGAATGGCAATTCTAACGCTTCCAAGTCTTTCTTTAGAATCTGATTGAAAATTGACGGTGACTCAGAAAACCCTTGAGGAATTCGACACCAACTGTAAACTCTGTCTAGGAATTTGAAACAAAAGAGAAATTGGCTGTCCTCATGAAGAGGCACCGAAAAGAATGCTTGTGACAAGTCGATGACTGAGAACCACTCGGCATCGCAAGGGACTTGAAACATTATCACAGCTGGATTCGGTACTACAGGGCAACATTTGACTATGATGTCATTTATTTTCCTCAAGTCCTGCACAATTCGGACCTTTCCACTCGGCTTTATTAGTCCCATGATTGGTGAATTACATGAACTGCTTAACACTTCTTTCAGTACTCCCTGTTTTACAAACTCGTCAATCAGTTGGGCGACTTTCATGAGGGTGTCTTGTGCCATGTGGTATTGTTGGGTCTGGGGAAAAGTTACATTGGGTTTTACAGTCACTTTCACTGGTTCCACTCCTTTCACCAATCCCACCTCTTTTCCTGTCATATCCCACACTTCTTTTCCGACTGTTTCCCGTAATTCAGCTGGAATATCTTCTTCAGTTATCATCGGAAGAAGGTTAATCAGAGGATATTTTTCATCGACAATTTCCATCTCATCCCCCTCTACACTGTCCTCTTCTTCCCCATCACTGCTCGTCTGAATTCTGATTCCATCGTACGAACACATAATCGAACATCCCAATTTGCACAATAGGTCTCTCCCTAACAGTGCTATCGGGCTTGAGTCACATACCACAAAATTATGTAACCCTTGATAGTTACCAATCCTGACTGGTACTGGATCTGTGATTGGGTTTGTCAGGTACCTGTTTGCTACTCCCACTACCTGAACTGTTCTCCCTGAGAGGGGCAAATTTGGTACTTCAATGCTCCTAACAGTCGAACGTGTGGCTCCTGTGTCAACCAAGAATGAAACTCGATGACCCATAACTCTTCCCTCCACATACGGACCCTTTTGATCAACTTCCAAGGATGCTGCAAGCACACAATTTCCCTCCTCATCTGAACTTTCACTCTCCCATACATCGTTTATTCCATTCTCACTGTGTAATGGGAACTGTTGCACTGTGCCATTTGTACTCATCACCTGATTCGAGACCTGTGGAGGAAGCATCACTTGCTGCTGACTCACTGGTGCCAAAGGTATTTGCATTTGCTGATTAGGTACCATTGGTAACTGCTGTTGCATTGGCTGCATTTGCGTCATCTGCATACGGGGCATCTGCATCTGCTGCGGCTCCATAGGCTGTAATCCCTGCAGCTGATTTATGGTCTGAAAATTTGGGTTTGGACCTCTCATTTTCGGTCCCCTCATTGTCTGGAATGCATTGACATCATTGTTTTGCTGACCAACACCTGCACCTTCCTGCACCACCATCGGGCACTCGCGTTTCCAATGTCCGACGATCCCGCACACGTGACACGCCATCACCTTTTTCATTGCCTGCACACCATTCGGAATCACAACAGTGTTCAAATCCGGGCCATTACTCCCAAAACCTCCTCTGCCTCTGCCTCTCGCCTGTGGCTGAAACACCATATTTCCCTGCGGTTGCAGCTGCGGCTGCGGTACCTGCTGTTGGAACCCTTGCAACCCTTGCAAACCTTGCAGACCTGTCTGAGCTGCTTTAAGTTGCATCACCATCACTTTCTCTTTCAACCTTTTCTGTTTCACCTCAATTTCGTCACTACAGTATTTCGCATAATTCAACACCTCATCAATCGGTTTCGACTGCCAACAAATCAAATGCGTCTTTATCATCTGACTTATCTCTGGTCTCAGCCCTTCCACAAATCTGAACACAAAATGAAGCATGTCCTTCGCCTCTATTGTTTCCGTGCCACTATAGTTCTTGAACGCCTTCAACAACCTCTCGTAGTAACCATGAATTGACTCTTTAGCCTCTTGGGCAGTCCGGTCAATCTTCTGCCAATCCACATTTTTCGCGGCAACCTTCGTCTTCAAATGCTCAATCACCTTATAGTACAAGCTCATTACCATAGGTGATGGTGCACCCGTATCCCTGTCTCTCTCTGGTTCACTTGTCGGCCAACCTACAGCCCTTTTGCAATCTTCCCACAAATCTGCCGGAACCACAATCTCAAAGAGGGTGTTCAGGTCTTCCCAAAGACATTTTGCAAGCTTCACAAACCTATCAGTCTGTTGATACCATTCAATCGGCTTCTCTCTCAGTTTGGGAAAATCATCCGTGAAAGACTGAATGTCGCTTCTGTGCCACGGTACATGTATTAATTTTCCCCCTGCTGTCTCCCTCATTGGTAACATGGTTATTGCATCACTACTCTGCGGTCTTTTCTCGTTATTCTCTGGGACACTGTCTTTCTTCTTTTCCTTTTTCTTTGTCCACCTGCTTTCCCATTTGTCTAAGCACCTCCACACTTGTGCACTCTGCAGCAATTCTCTAAGGTGCGTTTTCATGCCTGCTGACCTCATGTGTTCAAAGTCTGTGGACCTGAAATCCAATCTATAGCTCCTGCTCAAGTGTTTTGTCTTGTCTATCTCAATCCCGTTTTTGTCAGCTATTTCTTGCAAGCTTCTATGTACCTTGTTCACTTCTCTCGTAATCCTGGGACATAGATACCTCAGCTCTTCTTCCGAGTAGGACTCTAACCTATTCACACCCATAGTCCCTTCCACCAATTCTTCTGCTTCCATGTTCAACCTGACCCTATTCAGATAGTCCTCTTCTCCCTTCCCACTGGCTGAGCTTTGTGTGGAATTTAGACTGTTGAACCACTGTGTCAGCTGTTGCGCATTCAACCCCATCAGTGTAGCATTCACATCGACTGCCATTGATGGTTGCGGCAACTTTTCAGTGTTCGATGATAGCGGTATCATCAGTGGGGGACTCGACCTCACCACTGTTGACTGAGCACATATGGGACTAAACTCCATCAAGGACCCAGATCCAGTTGGCTGAGCCACTATCGGAGTTATTTCTGGAGTGTTTTCTATGCACCTCCTTTCTGTCCCATTCTGCACCATCGATCCTTGACCGCTCATACCTGAGTTAGGCTGAACGTACAAAGGTACCGGTGGACCTACAGTAATGGGTAGGGATATCGCATCTGGGTTCTGTCCATTCCCCATGTTCTGAGGCATGTTCATTCCTACACTATGGGTCATCATTGCCGGCATGCCCGTCTGACTCCCTGTCATCTGAGCATGTGCGGTTCCCCCCTGCATCTGCTTTTGAGGCATCAAAAACTGGGTTGATTCAGCTTGTGCCAATGTTGGGTTGCGACCATTCTGTACTCCCATCACGTTTGGATCTAGAATCATTCCCGTACCATTGTCACTGCTGTAGTACCTTGGGACCTGCGGCTGATCATTTTCTGCTGTTTTCAATGTAGGCACATCTGGATATATTCTCCTAACCTGCGGTATCTGCGGGGTGAACAGTAAACTCGGGTCCTTAGATCCCGATGGCGTTTCTGAACTCTGAGTTTCATTATTCTGTACCGGTGCCGGAGGGGCAGAACTGGTACTTGGACCTTGTCCATTCTCTGCATAAGGTGGTGGACGGTCGTTCAGCAATTGCATGATGAACTCCTCATCATCGGATTCGTCTTCTCTATCTTTGGAACACCTCCTGTTTGTCTTGCAGGTAGCTTTCTTGCCTTTCGCCTCTTCTTCCTTAGTAATTGCGGGAAACAATTTTATCCCCTGCAATATATCTGACCTCCACACCTTCTGTGCATTATCCCACCTAGCGTCCGCTAGAGTTCTTTCTGCCTTTCTTATCCTGGTCTCGAACTTCTTTTACTGCTGCTGTCTAGCCATTAGTTCCCAAATCGCTAGAGCCTCAAACTGTGCTGGCCTTGGAGGTACCTTCATGTCGTACATCGCGAATCTCAAATTCTCTAGGATCCTTATATTGAATGTCCCATGGATCGGGAACGCTACGCTCCCATGTTTCTCTGTCAGCTTGTGCCATTGCTTTAACCAAAGGCACGGAGCTACCCCCCTTTCTTCCATTACAATGTAAGCTGGTGTACCTTCGGGTGGCGTCTCCTCTCCTACGCTCGCTTTAATGTAAGACTCCCCCTTCATCGCACTCTTTAATGCTTTAAAGAATTTCATTTTCTCGTCTTTTATTTCACAAATTTGTAATCAATAGGTGACTTTAATTCCCGGAATACTCTTCGCTTGCCTTTCCCCTTCCAATCGAGCCCCACGGACTGCGTCCAATCCGTGCGCGACCCTTCTCTGCAACCAACCTATCCCAGCGCGGCTCCTAGTGACGTCACACTCACACACACTGCGGCTGACAAAGCCTCGCGGCTAGTCCTCCTTCACTCAGCTCCTCTCGTAACAACTTCTAGTATATATCGCGAGCAACCAAATAATAATAAAACAGATCTGTCGGTTTACTACAGGAAGGGTAACACAATCGCTTCAGGACCTTAGGGATTTTTCACTAGCCTCGGCAGTTATTCCATCTTTCTCGGTCCCCACTTTCGCAAGCAAATCTGACCCGCAGACCTACTCTCAACTTGTCAATGATCTATTCTAGTGCACTTAGAATTTGTCAAAGCCCGAAGTCGAAGTTTCTTTCACTCCCTTAACACACGTACCGACTCGTTGACCACGCCCGGTCAACCTATTAAACCGACCAGACCACAACATAAAACAAGTGTCTCATACACTTTTCAACATACTCCGGAGTCTCTTGACCTCGCAGGGCCCGTCTCAACAACAACCACGTGGACCTTTTTCTGCACAAAGCGCCACATGCACATGAAGTTCGACGACTTCCCTACTCTCACACTCTGAGTCGCACCTCCGCTATTTTCTATGAAGTTCGACGACTTCTCTACTCCTACACCCGGAGTCGCACCTCCGCTATTCTCTAAAATCCTCGCAACCTTTTCACACAATCTGCGGCAATAAGTTGTGCAAGCGCAAAATCCTAACTTCACTCATACCGTCACTAGTACCGCCAACGCCGATTCCACACCTCCATTCTCTCCATTCGCAAGCTCCGAGATCCCGGGAAAAGTTGCGGGGGACTTAGCCCATCATCATTCTCTCAATCTGTTTTACCCAAAAAAAAATCTAATTCAAACTTTTCGAGTGGGGTCCCAAAGGGCGAAACCGTTAATTCAACACCATATACTTTAAGAGTGAGGGGTCCCAAAGGGCGTAACCGTTAATTCAACACCATATACTTTAAGAGTGAGGGGTCCCAAAGGGCGTAACCGTTAATTCAACACCATATACTTTAAGAGTGAGGGGTCCCAAAGGGCGTAACCGTTAATTCAACACCATATACTTTAAGAGTGAGGGGTCCCAAAGGGCGTAACCTTCCTCTGCTACCATCTACTGATAGAGCGTTACGGACCTAATAAATTACCTGTATCTGAACGCTCTTGGGTCGATGAATCTTTTGACCTAGTGGGGCTCTCCTCACCCGTGAGTAATCAATTTAATCAAATCAATAATCAATAACGAACATAAGCAATGCCCTGATCAACATAACACTTCACAATTAATCCAGAATACATTTCGACGAAACCATGACCTTTCGGTCATGAATAACCACACCAGTTTATTGCAAAGTTAGTGAATTTATTTCCCTATATTAACAAAGCTAGCACAATATAAACATGTCTCAACACCAAATGATATATGTAAATGAACATTAATAGCTGTCCATAACGACGAAACAGATGCAATCTATGCAGCATTTGAATAACAATACCTTCGATAATAGCAATGCAAACCACTAAAACTATAATCTGTAATGAGCTAATAGCATACATTGGTCAGCATAACAAGGTCTCAAATTGCATCGTGCGACAGATGAATCCTCATCTAACCTCAAATTAGCATCGGCATGTGGGACTTCATGCAAAAACAATTTAGCAACATTAATTTGGAAAACTCCTAACTAAGGCTCTTATCAAAAATCAGCAGTTGGTTACCTAAAAAGAACACAATGCAATTGTACAATTTCCTTTCATATTTACCAAATCCAATCAGCATTCAAGGAAGTCTTCGTCTCACAGGTACCAGTTTCGATCAGCATGGGACGGGGCAAAGGGGCAGGGTGGACGGGGCAATTGCCTCTCAGCGGCAAAAGGACAAAACTATTACTTCATGCAAAGGGACGAATCAAAGTTAAAGTCTCTAGGGCGAGAATTAATTAAAGTCTCTTTCTCTCGATTAGAGAAAGCATCAAAGTCTCTTTCAAAATGGCGTCTGCAATGGGCAATGTCCAAATGTCCGATGGGTAGTGGCCGTTTTCCTCTCGTGCACCTGGTTTAAATAGACAACAGTTCAAATCCAGTAGGGCCTTCCATTGGAGGGTTCATAGGTTGGCTTCAAATTGTCCAATCAAAAACTACAGTTCACAAGCTTCTACCTAGGCATACATTATCCTTGGAGTCGGGAACGTAAGTTGCAACATATTTTACCAATTAACTCACTTTCAGAGCGTCCATTGTCTGCACCTGCAGATTGACCTTGGAGCAAAGAAGAAGATGCCAGGCTGGCACGAAACCTTAAAGATAAGCATGTGAACGATCTCACTGGAAAAGTACAGCTTCAAGCAAGAATACACTTTTATTAGCACGTTGGAAAAATACGAGCATCTAAACCGTGAGACAGGCAACTAGGCCGAAGCCTCCACTAAAGTTATGCTAAGCTAAAACATTTCTAACAAGCAAATCATGGCACACGTTTACGATTATGTCAAATTCGTACAATTCTAATGCATCACGTTATATAAAGCACGCTTATAAATGTTGGCAAACTACTCTGAGGGCACATTTGTCCCCGTACAATCTTTATTAGTTCGGTTAAAGTCACACTTGATTATTGCAGTACTACGTTTATGCGCTAATAAATGTAAAACCTTCATTTCTGCGTCATCAGTGCTCTTGGTGCAGAGAATAAACAAAGGAGAACGAAGAAAAACAACCTGAAGGTTCGAAGGATGTCTTCGTTCAATACCATAATGCCTGCTTTAGAAAAGTCGGTAACACTTCTATCTTGCTTCATTTAGTTCCGATCGCTCTCTGTTCTTCCCTTCCATGACATCTGCTGCCTTTCCTATTCTCACTATATTTTATCACAGTCTTTAATCACGTGCTTCCTGGGAACACTCCCATTGCAACACCTCTCTCCCTTTCCTTCTTTCCATACATACTACATGACCACTCTTCCCAGTCTCACCCAGACCACTACAATTATCGCAAATAAAAGTCCCAGGACTCTTTAACATCAGGCAACTTGCAAAGAAAAGTAAACACTTCTGATGTTAGTCCTCATTCACAGAAGACGCATGCATGCATTCATTTTCATTCTCTCTCTCTCTCTCGTTGCTGTTAGGTTGAATAGGGCATCATTTGCTTAAAGCATCTATATAGTATAGCCAAACTCAAATATAGTGGTATGGTGGTTTAGTGAAACTGAAATGTACAGACCCTTCAAATACACTGATGCAGAACATGACACACATGGCTTTTGCAATTCATATTTTCACCAGCAGTAGATGCTGTTGTTTCAGAAATGCAGTAATATACCTGCTGTAACACCAAACACGGCAGATGAAAATTTCGATTGTGCTTACATACATGAAGTTGACACCATAGAAATTAAGACATACCCAAGACTAGTGACACATTTTACTTTGTACAAAGAGCACAGACATCCAATGCCTAAGAAAGAGGAACAGGATTGTAATACACGCAAAGGTTAGTCTAAAAATTTACATTGTCACCCTGCTTTGCTTCACTGTCATTTAAAGGCATCCTGTGGAACATGTCGTTCCTTCCAAAGTGAGAATTCAGTCACCGACTGCCTTTACCATTGTGGGGGAATCCCCTTGTGTCTATGGATTGGAGGGACTATTAGCAACCAAAATTAAATTCACTCTTAATTTCAGTAGCAAACACGATTAGACATCAGTGTTTGGCAGGAAAGACAAGCATGGCTCATTTAACCAAATTCGAAAAAGTCTGTAAATATCACACCTTTACAATTTTGCCCAAGTCATGTTTTAAATTCCCTATTTATTCTATTTTACTAAAGCTTTCGTATGTTTGGGCATTTCCATCTTATTCTGATGTTCTTTATACATCATCAGTCAATTAAATTTCTGTTATCACAATATTTAAGAGTAAACGAAGAGGTTTTGGGATATATTTTAGATGCACGTGTTGGTATGTTTCTGGTATGAATTAATATGAAGCTGGAGAGTGTGTACGGGTGTTTGATATTATTAGTGAGACCAGTTGCATGCTAGACATCTGACTAATCGGTCACTTTTACATATTGAGGCTTCACAATGTAGGTGATGCTGGTGATGTATGTGGAGTAATAGAAAACGAAAATTGAGAAACCACATTGGAGCAAACCAAATCATAGAAAGAAACTTTTAAGGAAATGCAAAGAAACAATTGTAGGAAAGATAATTGAGGAAAAATCAAAAATTACATTAAAATCAGGTGGAGTGTAAGTGCAATGGGTTCTTTTGAGTTCATTGATGGACAATGTTTATGGACAAAGAGGGGTTTTGGTGCTTAGGATGGGTGAGTTCTGGTGTATAAAAGGTTACAGATAAGGAATGGGTCGAATTTAGGATGGTGAGGGATTTTTAGGGTTCACAGATGGGCAGAGTGTAGGGCTGTGCTTTTTTTTTCCCTAAAGGTTGGATGATAGGTAGAGTTTAGGGGTGGTAAAGGGTTCAGGACTTGGTAGAGTTTAGGGGTGCTAAGGCATTTTAGGGGTCACAGGTGGATAAAGTTTATGGCCAGAAAGTTTTAGTGTTTTTGAATGAGAGGAGTTTAGGGGTTTCAAGGGATCACAGCTGGGGGAGTTTAGTTGAAGTTTTTTTATTTTTTATTTTAAGGGCTCAGGGATGGGTGGAGTTTAGAAGTGATGAGGATTGTTAGGGGTCTGGAATGGGTGGCATTTAGGGATGATGAATGTGTAGAACCAGAGAATGTTGAAGTTTCGATTGAAAAAAGCACATGAAAGCACGAAGCATCAAACATGGTTATCTGGTCCTACTGGACAAGGACAAAGTTCCGGCGCGCTGCAATTGAGCATAGGCAGTGTACAGGGCCCAGGTTAGTCCCACTGAGTTGTACTGTATATACTGGATGCAAGGCTTTGCATTGCTTAGAGTTGGTTCTGATCAGGTCCTGCAATGCCTGGTCCTGCACTGGGTTGGGTCGCACTTAGTCGGTTCCAATGAGGCCACCGATCAGACGCTACACAAGGCTGCAATGCAAGGTCCTGCACTGTGGTGCGTTGCACCAGATTTGATGGAACCCAGAGTTTGGAAGGAATACACTCCAATGACAGCCAAAGTTCCAGGACCTGTGGGGCTCCTCTTGGATATCGGGACTCACTTGAGTCAGAGGCCAGCAGTAGGCCTCATGCGGATCCAGTGCAGCAGGCCAGCTGAAGGAGGGCCTCTTCATCTTGTTGTGTCCCTAAAGCTCACACAGGCGGTCAGCAAACTGACCCTTGGAGTTAGGCTGGGATGAATGTAAGCAGGTCCAGTCTTCATTCACAGATAGCAAGGTAGTCCTTCTGTAACTTCTACACATCCATGAGTGCTCTCAATAGTGGTTCTGGTGGAGTAAGAGTGTGCAAGTGTGTGTCTTAGTCCTGCCCCCCACATGTGGTTCTGGAAAGTTCTTCCCCTGTCAAGGCTCCAAACTGTCTGGGGTACCAAAGGTAGAGCAGGCATGGTGTCAGATTCCTTTGTGTGAGCAAGAAGGAAAGCCTTTTGGCATGTAAGTGGGGATGTGTACAGCCTATGACTCATCCTGTCCACATCTAAGCCCCCTTTGTGTTATTATCTGGAAGCAATACACACACTAATGGCAGAGCCATTCACAGTCATGTGACCCAGGAATGTGGCAGAAGGTACAAAGGTTTGGGACAAGAAAAGGCCAACTTTCTAGAAGTAGTATTTTGATAATTGTGACTTAGAATCAGACCTTACCCATGGAGAGGGTTTTAAATTACAATCCTTTTGAGTGTAAACAGAATATCCCTATCTGCTCTCAATACACAGTTAACACTTATAAAAATGCAGTAGGGTAATCCATGTTAGTCAACAGGAGAGACAGGTCTTACTAAATGCCAGAACATGTACAACTAAAGTGCACATGTTTTATTTTTTAAATATAATGCACCCTGCCCCATAAGCATTTAGAGCCTACCTTAGAGATGACTTCTATGTATTAAAAAAGAAGGTTTAGGCCTGAAAAAAGGTTTATTTGGCCAGGTTGAAATGAGAGATTAAAACTGCACTATAGGCTGCAGTGGCAGGCCTGATACCGGTTTTTAAATGCTACTTTAGTGGGTGGCACAATGAGTGCTGCATGTCCATTAACATCATTTAATTTAGAGGCCCTGGGTACATGCAGTACCACTTTACTAGGGACTAACAGGTATATTAAATGTGCCAATTGGGATTAAGCCAAGTCTACCATCTTAAAAGGAGACAGCACAAGCACTTTAGCACTGGTTACCAGTGGTAAAGTGTGCAGCCCTAAAAGCCAATAAAAACGGGTTCAGAAAACAGGCGTGTGAAAGCAAGAGGTTTGGGGATTACCCTGCAAAAAGGGCAAAGTCCAACAGGCATCGAACAATACATAGATCCATCCAGAAACCCATCTGAAACTAAATGATTGACACAAAATAGATAATAGTACAAAATGTAACTTATCCGATAAATGAAAAACCTCTGCTTATTAGCCTACATGCTTATTAACACTCTCCAAATGTTGGAACTGTTGTAGATTTGGCCTTTTAAAACTATTTTCCATCCTTTGGTAATTGCTTTTCTGATCCATAGTACAGTCTCATGCAGGACTTTAGCACTGCCACTCAGTCATATGAACAAATCAGCAACTGGTCTTTTTGTAAATTGACCTGCAATCCTAAAAGTTGCTACTGTAATCCAGTCTCTTACCTCTGCTGTAGATGGGCACATGAACTGCACATTGTCAGATGTAGGCCACCAACATCAATCATTACTTAATGAGGTTTATGCATTATAGTTGATGACCAATAAGCTTGCTGTTCAGAAAATCATTTGGTTCATAAAATTATTCACAATATTCAAAATCAGAGTTCCCTATCCCCAAAAAGTAGTTGAAGTTGCCACAAAGGACATCCTCTACATCCATCAAACTTCGCATACATTCAGCAATTACTTTACTGCAGAACACCTAGGTTTATCAAATATTTACCTACTTTGACTATTTACACAGAACAATTAATTTATATTAAAGTTTCTTACTGTAAAGGAATTCAAATTTTAAATAAATTAGACTTTAACTGTTAAATGTACTATTGCATGAACCATAAATGCTAATCTCATAACATTTCCAAGAAGTAACCCATCTCCTTTCATCCTAGGTCATTCTTAGGTATATTGTTTTAAATGATGGGGTCTATGAACACAAATTAATGTTTTTTCTTTTCTCTCCTTGCTTATTGAACTACTTTTTGTGCTGTATTTATTCTATTCAAACCCCATTTAGCATTACTCCTTTTGATAGAGGTAATTAACAGTTTAGGACCATATGCCTGTGAAATTCTTCTCTCCACTGTAGCCCATCTCCATTGCTCAGAAGATGCTGTGTTACAAGTTTTACAAAGACAAGCTAAGTTTCCCTACTGTTTGGTTGACAAAGCAGAAAACTTAGCTTCTTACAGTACAGCACCATTGATCAGACTCTCAGCAAGATTTCTCCTGACAATGACACAAAAACTCCTGTTAAGGATAAATAGTTTCACAGGTTACGTAGTGAGGTAAGTAGGATCCTGTGAAAGACATTAAAAGCTCCAAACAATGTTATCTGAAGAATAGCATAAGTAACATGAACTTTTCTCAAGGAAAACAGCCTCAGAGGACTTTAGGTATACAAAGATTCTGGGGATCCCTCTTTAATTGCTGTATTTAGTGTTTTGATGAGCGCAAATCCATTAGTCTAGCCTTTTCCTGAACTATTTGGAAAGGCAGATAGGTTTGGCCTAGCCTGTTACGGTTCAATCTAACTGCAGAATTTTTTTCCCAAGAATGTGGACAGGTTCACATGACCAGGATACTGACTTGGGCCAATAACATTCTAGATGACAATTTGGACAGAGATGTGCAGGCATCATTAAGCAAAGCCTAAATCTTACTTTTGATTGATACGGCCAGAATTAAATTGATAGTCTCAATCAGTTTAGGATTCATGAATGTATCAGTTGTGACAAGAAAAGTTACTGTCAGGCTTTTAAAATAATAAGGACATAGGCTTCTTGAGGCCTTTAAAAAGCATCCCTGCCACTTTAAGAAATATCAACCAAACATGGATTGCAGTGATCATTTCACTATACTTAGACTAGAGCAGCATTGCTTCATGGGCTTAGTTTCCATTTTAAAGTAATGGTCTGGAGGAATATTTTATCATTATAATTGAGATTCACTAAGAGTAGGCTTTCACACAATACTTATTCTCCATCCAGAAGATGCTGTACTCCCATGCTTAGACAGCCTACTGCCTTCAAAACCATATTGTCTTTTAAAGTTTTATCAACCATCTACATCCCCAGTTGATGGTGCTATACTCAAATAATACAAAATCTTAATATAAAAATGAGAGAAAGTTAAATCGAAAAACACATCCAACATTAAAAAGTGTTTCATAAACCTAAGTTGCAGTTTATCATTTCGTACAAAAAACATAGAAGATAATAAAATGTATCTATCAAATGTCTTAAACATAAGACCATTTCAAATAGAAGGAAACAGATTTGAGAGGACTTATATTGCCCCTGCTACATCTGTCTATGCAAAGCACTTTTACATTCACTAAACAAAACAGATGACAACTCAATTCAAATCTTTATTTCGGTCACAAATGTGTCCATAAAAGCATACATAAAAACACATGACAGGTAGGTTTAGAATACACAATAAACAAACACCAGCAGTATGCGACAATCTTATGCTTCATCAGGAAATACTGCCAAGTGATATACTTAAAATACACACAATATAAGCCAAAAAGAAATTAGAAATTCATAAAGTGCAAAAGGTAGTGCAAAAATCAAAGATTTATAAAAAGATAAAAACCTCAGTTAAAATATTAAGCATTTTCTTCTAAAAGTTGCACATTTTTATATATTGGCAGACGGGGAATCCTTTTGTTGCAAGTACACAAGGGTTGACCTAGAGGTTCTAAATCCCCACTGGCATAAAAGCAAAAATAGGAACTTTTGTGAGGTCGATAAAAACATTTAAGGAAAAAGTGAAATGCATGGACTTTACAGGGAAGATTCATTGCGAGGTCATAAACCTTTGAGAGTTTGAATTGGCCATGGGGGAAAGCCAAGATGCCACCTTACAAAGCCCAGTCTCAATTTAATGAGCAGGAGCCTGCCCCAAGAGCTATCAATCCACTCAAAGTAGGGTTCAAGTGGTAGGGAAGTATAAGTCTTCACATACTCTTTAGTAGACCGTTTATTGAGTTATTGGTCCTCCTCAAGCCCCCTCATCTTAAAAGCAGATTTTACACACAATATATCCGATCTACGGATAGAGGAAGGATTGGAAGAAGAAAAAATTGGGCCTGTCCAGTTTCACAAATTCAATATTGATGTAGTTGAGCCAGGGAGTTTTCAAACCTCTTGCACATGAGGCAATCATTAATGATCTCTCTGTTCAGCGAGGCAATTGGGTTAGATGAAATGGAACACCACAGGAGCAAGGGGGCCAACTTGATGATATCCTTAACATACTCCATCCTTAACTCCAACTAAACAATGTAGGTAGAACAAGGAGATGGGACCCCCAAAAGTCACCTTAGCACCCTACTTTGTTCAACTTAAAGAGGAATGATATTACTAACTCTCCAAATTCCTGTGCCAGAGATTAGAACCGGAGACATTTCTTCTTCTAGATCTCCAGGAAAGGGTCTATGGGCATTCTCCCAATGCATTTACCCAAATTCAAGATGTGGTCCACTGAGCCTAGGAATTTCTGCTGCTGATTGGCAACACAAGGGCTCCAATTTTTCCTAGCATCCATAACCACTGCCAAGTATAACAATTCCGCAGTATTGGCGACAGGAGAACAATGCAGATAGATGCCCCTCATCTTATGATTTCTAGGCTCACAGACCCTAATACGTCCAACTAATTTCCAGACAAGCCCAATGAACCCATAAAAGAAAATCTTGGAATAAAATATTGAGGCCACTTGAGAATTTGAGATATCAAAACTGCATTGTCTGCTTAAACGAGGACAAGGGCCTTTTCCCTACCAATTACATGGGAGTACGATATAGTGCCCGAGAGGGCTGCACTGAGACCTTTAACATAAAGGAGAAACAAAACAGATGCCAGGACACAGCCCTGCCGTACCCTCTCTTCCCAACTTCAAGTTATCAGTCCATCCCCACAGACAGGCCATACCTCCCTGTTGCAAAAAGATCATAGTGCAAGGCTCTCAAAAACTACATCAGATCATCCTCTAGCCAAAGGTCCAATTAGATCACCCATAACTTCGATCTGACCATGCTGTCAGAGGCACAGGAAAGGTCCATAAAGGCCAGGCAGACAGTACCCTGCATGGCAACAGTAGGCCTAGTGACTAGCAGATGTAAGTTAATGCATTGTGCCAAGTCCCTTGCAGAACCCATACTGCACCTCCAACAGCACATCTGTCGCTTTGTCCCAGGGGAGAAGGGGATCCAAAACAGCTTTCCCCACCAACTTCACAGCTAAGTTCATCAGGAAAATTGGCCAATAGCACCCCACATAATTGAGACTTACCCCATCTTAAAAATTGGGACTATCCTGGTGGTCCCCCAGGTCTATGGAAGGCCCACTTTGTAAACTGCATTAACAATACAGAAACCCACTATACAAGAAAAGGACTATAGGTGGTACACCCTTCTCCTGTTCAAGCAGCCAAACTATGGAATTCATTACCCCCAATTATAAGACCCACGGATAACTATCTTGTCTTCAGAAGACTACTCAAGAGTTTGGTCTTTCCTTCATAACCACCATATCAACAGCAATGACCTGCATATGCCCGTGATGATAAATATTTGTATTCTGATTATGTATATATGTTAGATATGTATAGTTCTTTAGGAAATATGTATCGCTACTATGTTATAACAATAAATTACACATACTCTCTAAACCTGTTTAACAAATGTATATTTACTCACAGTTCAATATATATATATGTGTGTGTGTGTATAGACACCCATGTGCATGTTATTCTATGCTTAACATGTTCATAGGTCATTGCAGAGCTCCTAGGTAAGTTGTTGTTAGAAATGGGGTTTCTGGTTGGCTAGGGTATGCACCTCAGCCTGGCAGAACCTACCCACTCTAGTCAGGGCTTGGGAGTTACAAGTCCAAGATAACCCCTGCTTACCCCCTTGGTAGCTTGGCACGAGCAGTCAGGCTTAGCCTGGAGGCAATGTGTAAAGCGTTTGCACAACACACGTGACGCAAAATGTACACCACAAAGTAAACACAACACTGAGCTATGTAAAAATAATCTGTATTGCACAAAACATAATTAGACCAACATTACACGTAAGTAATACCCTGCTACCTTAGAAGTTGTCAGACTGTTACACAAGTTACTAATACTCTGCAGGAATATGCAGTTGTCACATTAGAACACGTAAGTACTCAGGATTCTGCAACATAAGCAGTAGTCCGGAATTATAGTAAAAGGTATATGCACTTGTCATGAACAATTCCTAAACACCCATGAAAGGAACATTAGAGAATATACCACAAGTCACATACATACATATCAGCTAGACATGTCTACAAAAGGAACATTAGCACATATATGTATCACCAGTAAACAGGTAGGAGATAGCAAACATCTGTAAGTTTGTATTAGGCTCCTAGAGCCTAGATTTTCTAAAGAGTACCTGCTTGATGGTGGAAAAGGCACTTCCAGTGCCTAGAGATGTACACGGGGGCCCCCGGCGCTCCTGGCTGCACCACTGGGGCCACGCGATGTCTGTGGGTGAGGGCGTTCAGCCCCCTCGCTCCTTTGATGGTAGAATGGGCCCCTCCAGGGACCCGTGAGCCTTGTGGGGCCTGCCTCGGCCCCCTCACACCCTGTCCGTGGGGTGGGGGCCTGGCGTGGCCCAGTGACCAAAAAGACAGGCGGGAAGAGACCTTCGTGCAGGTCTCCCTTCCTGATTGTATCGGGAAAACAAATTGCCCGAAGTTAGGAGCGTCCTACTCCTGGCGCAGTGACTGGGGAAGGGGGGCGCCTTCCCAGAGTCCTGCCTCACGGCGGAAGGGAGCTCGGACCCTCAGGGGGCCAGAGGGAAAAACTCGCCTGCACCCGATGTGGTGCGCGAGTCAGGGGAAGCCGCTCCCAAGCCGTCGGGAGGCTTCCCTGTAGGGACGAAGGCGGCTGGTGCCCCGGTGGCGCTCCTAGGAGCGGACCGTGCCCCGGGGGCACCGCTAGGAGCGCGCCGGCTCCAAGTGAAGTGTCTTCATGCCCCGGGGGCACTGGGTGTAGCACGGATCTCGGGCTGATTAGAGCCCAGCAACCGGGGCTGCGACGGTGACTTCGGGGGGGATAAATAAAGCGCTTCCCAAGCGCTGAAAGGAGATTTGAGCCCCGGGCTGCGGCGGTGTCCTGGGGCAAAGTCAAAGGCAAAGCGATTTTAGAGCGCTCAGGGCAAAGTTAAAGCCCGGGCTGCAGGCGGTGAGATTTCCTAGCTATTTCAAGGGAAAATCGCTTTTCCCAAAGCGCTAAGAAAATGCTGAAGAGATCGGTGCAGGGGTCAGGGGCACAGCACCCTGCCCCTGGGAGCAGTCAGGAGCCCAGGGAGCACAGGGCTGGGGGGCCCAACTACAGACCAGCACAAGGGGTGCAGATAGTGGCAGTTTCTCCTAGTGACCAGGCAGGTCACAGGTCAGCACCATAGCAGCAGTCCAAGGTGGTTTCCTGGCGAGTCCATTCATCAGCGTTCTGTGTCCAGTTTCCGGTTCCAAGAATGTTCAAATTGTGGGGAAAATTCCCCTGTACTTAGTCAGTTCTTACAGTGTTTTTCCAATGTTAGGGAGTGGAGGTACCAGCCAGTTACAACTGGTTCTGGGAGTGTCCCCTCTCTCCTTCCAGCACAGGGTCCAAACATCAGTGGAGGGTTAACGACCCTATTGTGTGAGGCCAGGGCACAGTCTTTACAAATGCAGGTGTGCCCCGCCTCTCCCTTCTCTCAGCCCAGGAAGGCTTTACAATATGTAGATGCACCTCTGTGTCACCTCCACCCTCCCTGTGTTCAGGCTGTCTGAGAAGTATGCACAAAGTCCCAACTGTCAGTCTGCCTAGACGTTGATATATGCCACGTGTCTATCAAACTATCCTCCATCCCCACTTTGACTCTCCCATACAACCCTACTAAATTCCCCCTCATTTATCGTAACCTTTGACTAGTCCAAAACCCCTCCTGATACCATGATCTCTCGAACCCTTTCCACAGACTCTTCCCTCCTCCATCTCTCCTTTACTCATACCAAGTATCATTCTATCACTATAAACTCCCAATTACTGCTTCTGGATTCTTCCCTCCTCTATCCGCTCCATTAGTCTAGTCAGACCAACTAACTCACTCACATATCCTCTGCTCAAATTAACTCATAATAATACTATAACTGTACTCATATTTCCCTATTCTAATCCACCACTAATTCCCCTTGGGTTCCGGAGTAGCGTACTACTTGCCGAATCGCGATTGGACGCCTCATCAGTGGTAGTAAGCGCTACATAAATACCGTTACAATTGCATAGGAAGGGTGCCCAGAGATCAGGAGCCAATTTGTATAGACGCCATCCAAGCACAGAGCTTTGTTGAAGGGGCTCTTACGGATTGCCTCCAAATTATCCTCAAGTAGGAATTCTATAACAAATAGAAAAACAACCCACTCCTCAACATAGCAGTCAGTTTTCTCACAATACACCTCCTTAAAGTGGGGTACCCAAGCTTCTGGGCTGACTGAGGTAACCGAATCGGGTTTAGCGCTGCACGCACACACACACATACACACACACACACACACACACACTCAACCTTATTTGCCTCCAGCCAAAAAGCTCTGGAGTGCCTGAGCCTGCATGCACTAATCAGTTTACCCCAAAGATTAGTTTTGCAGTTCCTTTTTTCTGGACCTCAGAACTTTTTTTTAACTCCGCTCTATAACTTTGTATCTTGTGAGGGTCCCTGTGTGATTCTTTCAAAGCCTCATGGAGCTAAGTTGAAGTCTTCCTTTAGAACTGATCCAACTACCTGGCCTTGAGCGCCCAGGGACTACTGGGCCTTAAAAGCAATCGATTCACAGTCAGATTCAGCTGTAAGGATGAACTGGCTCTCTCACTATAGGCCACTGAACCAGTAAGGCACCTGATCACCAGGAGCAAGTATCTGTGCACAATTTAACCAAACAGGTATTCATATCCGTGCTCCACCAAACCAACCACAGACCCTTTGTCAGAAACCACACTTATCTCCCCCCCTCCCCCCCCAACCTTCTAAACTGGTTGAGGTGAGGGGATTGTGATCCCTATAACCACTAAGAATAACTTTGTGCTCCTGCTACTCTATTTAACAGACCCTGTGTAACAAAGATATAATCAATCACAGATGAATACCCCTCCTCTCAAAGGTTGGTTTAACTTGGCATTTGGGGGTCACAGACTACTTTAATCAAATCAAAAAAGCAATAATTTTAAAGAGTGCTAAGCTTCTCCAATCCCTTAGAGAGGGGTTCTGCATAGAATCAGTCACCCCTAGCAAGGTTATTCAGGGTCTTAGACAATCCCAATTTAGCATTAAAATCCCAACCCAAAACAGTGTCAAAATCCTTGTTCAAATAGGTTTGACTTCTAGTTCAGCAATAAAGTTGGATAGCTTGTTAAAATTATTTGCGTGATCACACTCCAGAAAACCATTATAAAATTTGTAAAAAGACAGGTATTAATGTCATTATGCCACATAAAAAGAGTGCTTGACATAGGGCACTGACTGGGGGGGAAAACAAGCTGATTTTACAATCCAGGGTGACTCTGGCCCAAATGGTTATCCCTGTCCTTGCTCTGCCAGAGTATGACAGAACCACTGTGACTATGTAAGGACAAAACACATCCATACAGTTTTGATGTCCTGAAAAAAATAAGTCAGATTTGTTTTTAAAAAAAAGATAAAGGGACCTCCTCTCAGCCCATTTTGTTAATTAACCCTGCTATAGTCCAAAAGAGCACCTTAATCATGTGAGTTTGGACACAGACAAGCGTGGCAGGCAACACAAAGCTCCCCCTAGGGCCTGTCACAGATGCATGTGGGGAATTGTTCACTGGCTGACCACACACAGGCTCAAATGGTGTGCTGGTTGTAAGAACTGAGGAGTTACCTTACAACTAATTTCACTCAGAGGCCCCTTCCCAGTCTCAAGACTGGGACTCAGTTAATTGTTGTCCAACAGATCACCTCAAAGGGGCAAAGAGATTTGGGCATGGCATATTCGGGCAAGAAAGCTGCACAGGCTTAATTGTGGGGGCACCACCCTGTTTTTAGGTCTCTTGTAGATATCTATTAAAATAAATAACCTAAAGGAAGAATCTTGACCTTTCTGGGGTTAACAGTCCCAAATATAGAGGCCCAGATGAGATAAATGACAACCCTAAGGTTTTTAAAAGTGACAACAGTCCCCATCATATTTTCTCATCTTCCCCAGCCAACCCACTCTCCTTGCCATCAGAACCTCCAGGTAGATATTGCAGCCAAGCCAGAGGTTCCCAAGGACCCAATGCAGAGTGTTAATTGGTTCAACCACAGTCACATTGGATTCAGGGTGCAACACTAGAATGTCAACCAAGACAATTACATATAGACTGGCTGTTGGATGTAGATCACAACGGGAGGCATTATTGTGGGCAAAAGCCTTCTTGCAGAGAGATTGCAGTGAGAAACTCTGGGAATTGAAGACCCCCACATGTACCACCTTGCAAGTACAAGTGCCAATATTTCATGAACCGTCCCAGCAAGCAGGGCAGAGATTCCAGATGCAGTACTGCTGCCTGGAGCCCCAACCTCTTCAGAATCAGTTGAAAGTGCCCCAGCAAAAAGGTGAGCATCCGGTGGAGGTGTCAGGCAATTTAGTTTAGACTATGACCCCAGCCACTCACAACTTGGTTCAAAATTACAATAATGCCCTTGAAGTAACATAACAGCATAATACTTCCTATGTAGAGTGGCCTCATCAATTGATAGATCAGGGGATTCGGCGATAGACTGTCAAACATGCAACATCTTTGGCTTGGAATTGGCAGGCACCCTCTCCCTTTGCCAGACTGGCACCTTATAATAGTGCCACTATATTCAGTGTTGGGTGCACCCCTGGGGGCTGGCAGTAATGCAGAGAGACCTGTAGTAACCAGCTCTGTGGCCTCAGGGATTGGTTCCACATCAGAGTTGGAAAGTGAGCCAGGCACTGGAGCTAATGATAGCCAACAAAACAGGAGCAGGGCTTGGGACAGCAATAGGAGAGTGACAAGCAGCACTCTGATAGCTCAATCTCCTTCAAAATAACCCCAATCACCTTCTTTAGGAAGCCACTCTGAGTAGTTCCTGTAGATAGAGGATGTCAACACAGGCTTACACTTGCCTATGCTAATCCAAGATTGCCCCAAAGAACAGAGGCTAGTGGTAAGGTGGTGGCACCACCTATGAAGGCGCAAATTAGGGGCGGCCCAGCCACAGACGGGCTTTGCCCAGGCACGTCCTGCGGGAGATTGACGTACTTCATGTGTATAGAGAGATAGCGGTCCCAGCACCAGTACACTCCTCAAGAGTCTGTCCATGACCCAGTAAAAGTGACACAAAATATTGTTAAAAGTGGGGTCTTTGGTTGGCAATCAGGTTACCCCCTGTACAAGCAAAGACCCTCACTCTTGTCAGGGTAAAGGAGAATCACCCTCCGTTCACCCCCGTGGTAGCTTGGCACGAGCAAGCAGGCTTAACTTCAGAAGCAAGGCGTAAAGTATTGGTACCAACACACAGCAACCCAGTGAACCCACCACAAAAGGACACAGGTTTAGATAAATAGGTAATATTTATCTAGGCAAAACAAGACAAACGATAAAAACCCAAGTCAAGTTATGAATTTTGAAAATAAAGTCTTAATCCTTATAGAACAGTGAGAACACTTATTGCACAAAAGTACCTGGGTTGCATCAAAATAAGCCGCAAGGGCAAGTGTGCATCAGAAAAGGCTAGCGATGAGTCAATTTCTGACTCACAAGTGAGTGTGCATAGTTCCTCCTCCAGACGGCTCAGTGTTAGTGGTTTCTTCTCTCCTGCAAGAGAAGAATGAGTCAATCCCAAATGGGCACCTCGGGTCTGGGCAGGCTTTGCGTTGGTTTTCCATGCCCAGCAATGTTGCGCTGAAATCCAGTTGCACGGTGTCAAGAAACCGCGATGCATGGGGGGCTTGTTTTAACGGCAGCTGCTGCAGGCGTTGCACTTCATTTCTCAAGCCACGATGCAGCTGGAGCATCAATTTTTAGACACGAGGCAGGCAACATGTCCTTTATCAGCCATGAGGCTGATGGTGCATCAAAGATGTCCCAACGTGGAAGTCGGAGTGGATTTATGTCCTTTTCCACCAGCTGCACCTTTCAAAGGCCCAGAGACAGGTTAGGGTTCCACTTGGCATGCCAGACTCTCAGCAGAAAGCCTAGGTGCTGGCAGAGAGAAGTCTTTGTGCCGGAGACTTCAACAGCAGACCAGCTCAGTTCAAGCCCTTGGAGATTCTTCACCAGTGGGATGTCACACAAGTCAGCCTTTGTCCTCTCAGGTAGAAGCAGCTACTGCAGGCCAACCCAACAAAGTAGAGTCACAGGCAAAGGGGCAGTACTCCTCCCCCAGTTCTCACTGAGAGGTTCCTTTTTGTTCCAGAAGTAATCTGATTTTCAGGGTTTTTGGGTGCTCTCATACCCTTTTCGGCCTTTGAAGTGGTCTGTTCAAGCTCCTGCCTTGCCCAGGCCAGGCCCCAAACACACCAGGGGGTTGCAGACGGCATTGTGTGAGGGCAGCCACAGCCCTTTCAGGTGTAAGTGACCTCCCCTCAGCCCAGATGGCCCATCAGGATATGCAGGCTACACCAGAGTTCCCTTTGTGTCACTGTCTAGAGAAGAGGTGGAAAACAGCCCAACTGTCAAACAAGCAGAGTCACAGAATGGTTTAATCAAGAAAATGCCTACTTTCTAACAATCTAAAAACCAACTTCACTCAAGGATGTAGTTTTAAATTGTGAGTACAGAGACCCCCAAACTCCACATGTCTATCTGCTCCCAAAGCGAATCCGCACTTTACTATTTAAAGCCAGCCCCCATGTTAACCTATGGGAGAGATGGGCCTTGCAACTGTGAAAACAGAATTTAGCAGTATTTCATTGTCAGGACAAGTAACACATTAGTACATGTCCCACCTTTAACCTACACTGTACCCTGCCCGTGGGGCTACCTAGGGCCTATCTTAGGTGTGCCCTACATGTATGAAAAGGGAAGGTTTAGGCCTGGCAAGTGGGTATACTTGCCAAGTCAAATTGGCAGTTTAAAACTGCCGCCAGAGACACTGCAGTGGCAGGTCTGAGCCATGTTTACAGGGTCACTAATGTGGGTGGTACAACCAGTGCTGCAGGCCCACTAGTAGCATTTGATTTACAGGCCCTGGGCAGCTCCAGTGCATTTTACTAGTAAATCAAATATGCCAATCATGGATAAGTCAATGTACACATATATTTTATACAGACAACAGTTACACTTTAGAACTGGTCAGCAGTGGTAAATTGTCCAGAGCAAACAAAAACAGCAAGAACAGTCCAGCACACAGACGCAACCTGGGAAGTAGAGGCAAAAAGTTAAGGGAGACCATGCCAATGTAGCAAGTCTAACAAATATGAACACACTACACACCATGGTGGTCTACTCCACAAGCAATTTACTAAAAGTTAGTGAATACCTAACAATTGAATTCATGAATATACACAGCTTAACACTTTTCACTACTCTTGAAAAATGTATGCATTTGCCCAAAAACTGGGATGGACAAGCACGCTTACATTTGTGTGCTGCAATGTTAATCAGGCAACATGTAAAAAAAAAAAATTTACAAAAAAAAAAAAACTATAGTCAAAGATTATATTCCATTACAAATGTAATTGGTGCTCAAGCCTTACAGCAGTTGGAAGCTCTTGAGTAATGTTTACTGGCAAGATCTAGTTTTGGTAATAGGAAAGTGTGGTTAAGTGATGAATTCTTAACAGAAAGGATTTAATTTGTTTTTTGCAAGTTTCAGGAAACCCTTATTTTTTTATTGCCAATTCAAAATAAAAACTAGTATTTAGGCCATGACACCCTGCCCGTGTCATCTCATGACTACAGGATATTCATTTATCAGTGTCTGGCAAGTTCAACAGCAACATTTATGCTTTGAAAATAGTGATCAGTATGCTCTACCTGGAATGTGATATTTTGGATGTTCTCTCTCAGTTATTGGCTAAAGTGTGTTATGCTTTTAGTTTAATAGTTTACTTAGAAAGTTATAGTTTATGTAAAAAAACAAATCTAAAAATGTGGCCTCAATTGATAAATTCAATTAAGATACTAGTTCAATTGGACTTCCATTGCTGGAACAGCCAAATCCACCAGTTTTAGGGAGACTCATTTGAAAAGTGGTTTGTTCCAAATCAAATAAATGGTCCACACAAGAGTAAAGAATAAGTAGGTGGATTTTATTGAAAACGTAGCATTAAGATACAAATGAATAGTAGTAATCTTATCCCTCACACTCCATCCCACCAATCCAGTCATATCCTTCTTGGTCAGTCCACGTAGTTAAGGTAATTTAATTTCCCAAGCCATGAAGTTTGAATCCCTAAACAATCAAGTTAATAAAACATGTCTTCAGCCCAATAATTCTCTAGCTACATAGACTGTGTTCAATGTTATAACCTTAAAATTACTACATTTCATTAAGTTGAACGATTCTGAGCATTGGTCTATTTGTTGCTGGTTATCATAAGAAACTGGTCATCTGCAAAAGAGTTAATTTGTACTTTTGAACTAGAGCTAATCCATGGTATGTCTTAACTCCTTCACCGCCATATTTAAATAGATTTGTGAAGAGTGGCAACCACATGGTTCCTTTCTCCGGAATAGATGTTCTGTTAGCTTTACCATCATAAGTGCTCTAGCCATAGGCTCTCCCTACAGTACCACTGCAAATTGGCCATACTCCCAACTACAAACACTTCCACGCTGTCAAAAGCCTCCCTGGCATTTAGAATATCACCAGGGACTCGTCACTGAAGTTGTGACTCAATCCTGTACAAAGTCTACTAATACCTTGGCGTTTTCTCTTTCAACAACTCTGGAATGAGCCTTACTTAGGCAGAAAGGCTGCTACCCATCTGACAAATTTATTAAGTATCATTGGGTCTAAAAATTGAGGGGGTGGGGGAAAGAACCCAATGAGTAGAGCACTGTGCATGGATTCCATTCGGAATATGGAGAACCATAATTTATTTTTTTACCACATTCCTAAACTGTTTAGATAGCATGTACTTCGTACATGCTAACAATTGGTTGCCACTATGGAAAGCCATGCAGACCAGGAGCCTTTCCTTTATTAGCACATGTTGCATTAAAGCCCCCCATTCTGTTAATTTTTTTGTAGGTCTGAGACATGTGGGCATATAGTTTGGCCAAAAGCCCTTCGTCCTCGCACTAAAATCTAAATAAGTATATAGCAAGGAATACAAGTTGTAAAATTTGCACCAGTGTACCATAAGAAATCCAACAATGGGAATATTATCTTATTTGTTGTGTTTAATGTAAGAGCGAAAAGTCAGTTTATCATGAGACATACTTTAAAGCTAAAATGTGCCATACCATTTTATTTTTTCAAGCAGTAAATTGTCCCATTTGAATTTTCAGCACCTGTCATCCGATTTGCTTATTCCATTTTCTCCTAACAAAGATACACCCATACATCCTAATAATTCAGTTGCTCTGTTTTATTCCAAGTACTTATTCCCCCCTCCGCCCCTCCTCACCCATGGAGAATCTTGACCTACATCAATTGGGGGGGGGGAGAAGGGTAGGACAAGGGTACATACAATATACCTGTACTCCAAGAACTTATTTCCTACTTAACATTGTAACGTGAATTCACCAAGACAAACGGTTCTGTTGCACTGTGGCAACATGGTGTTTTATCTTTCCACTGTTGTAATATTTCTTAGAATGCGAGCCAATTAGTACACTCATTCTATTTATTGTGTTAGGCCACAAACTGACTAGCTTGGCAGAAAGACACAGGAAGACCCTTGAAGAAAGATTAGTTCAATAAAATTTAATTATAAAATCACTATAGGAAACCAGATAATGAACCAAATGAAGATAAAAATATGCAATTTATTTTTTTTTCATCGTCAACCACACAAGTTGGTTAATACAAACACATAAACGTTAATAAGTATTATAATCTAGGTTTTAAATATTTAAGTGAACGTTGATATGAAAAGTGCTATTTTTTTATAGATTAAAAACATTTTAAAATATTTATTTTGTGCGTCCTCAGCGTTTAGTGTTCACCCAGTGATAGCGGTCCACCCGGGGACCAGCAAATGCAGCAGAGGGGCGGTATGGTTTGAAGCCTTTGGCAGGAGGATAGAAGCCCAGTTTGTGAGGGTGGTAGGCATCATTAGGATGGACCTTCTTGCGAGAAAACTGGGACCACCCAGGACTAGTGTGGTGGCTGTAATCACAGGACTGAAAGGAAAAAGATTAAAAAAAAAAAAAAAAAAAAAAAACAATTAGTAAAGTAAGTCAAATTAATACATCCAACAGGAGGTCCGTTACACACTAAAGAAAGCTTCACTGACAGACTCAAGTGCATAAGTAGTCTTATTTCAAAGTTACTTCAACTTTGCTAAAATGAAACTCCATATCAAAGGCAAAACTTCGCCAGATCTGCCCTGGTCATCCTGCTGCCCTAAACAGCAGCATTCCATGACATGTCATTCCAAAAAGGGTTAAAGATAACACCTGTTCAAGAGATACATTGGTGGAGGCTTCCCCAGAATTGAAAACTCCCCAAAGGCAAACACTACAAAATAAATACTTCCCAACTACTGCCACACTTCATAGTTGTCGAGTTTGCTATCAATGAAATTCTGTTTGACATTTGAATCTCCACAGCAGGTCTGTCCTGCCCTTCGTGGTTTCAAGCTTGCTGAACTACCAACCCTCAAACAGTAGGTTACTCCCCCAGTTTTATTTCTGAAAACATCTTGCATATGTTCTTAATAAGAATTATGTAAAGCACTTAAAAACCAGAATTAATAAGTTTCAGAAGCCAAAGTTACTTTACGCTACCAAGTAAACATGGCTTTTGGATTCAAACTACTAGTGACCTAGGTGGAGCCAGGGTCTGGAGAAGGGATGTCTGGTGACGACAAAAATCACCCAAACTTGCATCAAAAACTTTGAAAGGGAACCACACACAAGAGTAATAGTTATGCTATGATGCTGATCTATTCCTGTATTAAGTGCAAGGCCAATTAACTCTGCTCACCACTAAAAGAATTTAAAAATAAAAGGTTGGCTGAGTTCCATTTGAAAGGAGGAAAAACAGATGCTGATATATATATATATATATATATATATATATACACACACACACACACACACACACACACACACACACACATTTGTTCTCTGAACAGGAATCCAGAAAACCACATTCACTTTCATCATTACCATGAATGAAGTGCCCAGCAGGAGGACCGCCCTTTCTGCAATATGTAGCTATTAAAGTCAACGTTGCTGTGGGACCTACCACAGCAATTTATCCTATGGACCTTTTGTTCTTCTCGTAATGTACAACTTAAGCCCCAATTAAACCTACATCCAATCTACCATTTAGTGGCTAATTAAGCAACGCTGGCTCACTTCTTAATCTCCAGTTATTGCATTTAATATTAGTGCCCCAAAATAACCTATAAAGCTAGGCTTTAGAAGCATAAACTAAATTGAATATTATTGCAGCCAGCTTGCCAAATGAAGGCTTTTACACCTGTTGCTAGTTCAAAGCAAACTTTACTTTTGACGTCCTGCTGTGCCACATCTGGTAGTGGCAGACTTCTGGTTGAGGGTCATTGTGCACTCCTTACCCAGTTCTCCCACAAAGTAAGATAAAGGCTTCCATATTGTGGAAGGGAAGCACACTTCTAAAAAGGTTGAAGTAAGAGGGCTCACTGATAAATATTTACTGGAGAATCTCACATCAAGTTTACAGCACAGAAAAGATAGGCAATATGTTTACACGTCACTGAATTCATAGAATTGTATACACCTCATTGAGATTTGATCTTGCAGGTAGTTTTATAGATCACCATTGCAACAATTCACCTCAATGAACGTTACTAGTTTTCGGATTTGTTTTGACAGTTTACCCTTTTCCAGACCTTGTATGATCAACAGAAAAAAGAAAGCTTCAAGAAGCACTTATGAAGAGGGGCTTGGGTTCCACTTAAATGTCCATCTTCTGCTCGATTGGATTAATCAGAAATTACGTGCTTCAACTGAAAGTGTCTATATTGCACAGATTATCCTCAATGCAGAATGCCTGGGTTGGCTATGGTCGCAAGCCAAAGATCGAAGCTGTAGGCTAGATTTATTAAAGCTATACCTGAAGTTTTTTTAAATTTATTTTTTAAATGGACACAGGCCAGAGGTATTCATTGCAAAAAGCATGTCAAGCCAAAAGACCTTAGATGATGGATGGTTATTAACCTTTTACAGTCTATTGAAAAAACTGTCTCCAATTGATTTATTTTTTTAAGCTGGCATGGTAGGCATGGGATTTGGTTACATCTTTTGACAACCCCCCCCGGCCCCTTCCCCAACAGTTTCATTGTTTAGCTGTGCTGTCAAGCCAGGCCTGTGAGAATTTACCAGGAGGCACAGCAGCACCACCCACATGTTGGTCTGAACCAAAGGCATTGTACTGAAAATTAGCAGTGTTAATCTGCCTGTACTGTAGTCCATTGTTTATAATGGACAGGGACTCCTGTAACAGGCAGTATCAACAGCCCACAGTGAATATGTGACAGAACAACTAGGTCCTAAACAACTACTGCTAAACAACTAAAGTCTCTACAACCAAGTACTGAATAACTACTGTCTAAACAATTGTGCCTGAACAACTAATTTTAAGGTAAGGTTTTCTTTTTGGTGTTTATGGTCTATTAGTTTAGAATATATTATATACACACACACACACACACACACACACACACACACACACACACACACACACACACACGTGCCTGAAAAATTGCCTGAACTAATTTTACTAATACATGGTTTACTTCTACAAGACCTCCTTAAGCAGATCTCCACGTTAGATGCTGCTACATAGGTCTCAACTCCATTGTGTACGTTTGTAATTTTGGGCTTAGTATTCCGTGGGGTGTGCATTCAAGTTCAGGCAAAAACAGGACACTAAGAATTGTTCATTGTCGTGCTCCAACCTTAATTTTTCTTATGGCTATTTTTTTTTTTTTTTTTTTTTTAAACTATGCTGCACATAATCAATTCCTGATTAGGGAAGGGGGGACACAGGTCAGCACAGAAAGTACACCCTCAGCAGCACGGGGGCGGCCGGGTGCAGTGTGCAAACACGCGTCGGGTTTTCAATGGGAGACCAAGGGGTCTCTTCAGCGATGCAGGCAGGCAAGGGAGGGGGGCTCCTCGGGGTAGCCACCACCTAGGCAAGGGAGAGGGCCTCCAGGGGGTCACTCTTGCACTGGAGTTCCGATCCTTCAGGTCCTGGGGGCTGCAGGTGCAGGGTCTTTTCAGGCATCGGGATTTTAGAGTCAGGCAGTCGGGGTCAGGGGGAGCCTCGGGATTCCCTCTGCAGGCATCGCTGTGGGGGCTCAGGGTCGACAACTTTGGTTACTCACAGTCTCTGAGTCGCCGGGGGGGGGGGGGGTGGGTCCTCCCTGTAGCGTTGTTTCTCCACCAGTTGAGTCGGGGTTGCCGGGTGCAGTGTTGCAAGTCTCACGCTTCTGGCGGGGATTGCAGGATCTTTAAAGCTGCTCCTCTGGAAACAAAGTTGCAGTCTTTGTTGAACAGGGCCGCTGTTCTCAGGAGTTTCTTGGTCCTTTTAGAGCAGGGCAGTCCTCTGAGGATTCAGAGGTCGCTGGTCCTGGGGAAAGCGTCGCTGGAGCAGTTTTCTTCCGAAGGGGGGGGGGAGACAGGCCGGTAGGGCTGGGGCCAAAGCAGTTGGTGTCTCCGTCTTCTCTGCAGGGTTTTTCAGCTCAGCAGTCTTCTTCTTAGGTTGCAGGAATCTGATTTCCTAGGTTCTGGGGAGCCCCTAAATACAGAATTTAGGGGTGTGTTTAGGTCAGGGAGGGCAGTAGCCAATGGCTACTAGCCCTGAGGGTGGCTACACCCTCTTTGTGCCTCCTCCCAAGGGGAGGGGGGGTCACATTCCTATCCCTATTGGGGGGAATCCTCCATCTGCAAGATGGAGGATTCCTAAAAGTCAGAGTCACTTCAGCTCAGGTTGCCTTAGGGGCTGTCCTGACTGGTCAGTGACTCCTCCTTGTTTTTCTCATTATCTCCTCCGACCTTGCCGCCAAAAGTGGGGCCGTGGCCGGAGGGGGCGGGTAACTCCACTAGCTGGAATGCCCTGTGGTGCTGGAACTAAGGGGGTGAGCCTTTGAGGCTCACCGCCAGGTGTTACAGCTCCTGCCTGGGGGAGGTGATAGCATCTCCACCCAGTGCAGGCTTTGTTACTAGCCACAGAGTGACAAAGGCACTCTCCCCATGTGGCCAGCAACATGTTTCGAGTGTGGCAGGCTGCTAGAACCAGTCAGCCTACACGGGTAGTTGGTTAAAGTTTCAGGGTGCACCTCTAAGGTGCCCTCTGGGGTGTATTTTACAATAAAATGTACACTGGCATCAGTGTGCATTTATTGTGCTGAGAAGTTTGATACCAAACTTCCCAGTTTTCAGTGTAGCCATTATGGGGCTGTGGAGTTCGTGTTTGACAGACTCCCAGACCATATACTCTTATGGCTACCCTGCACTTACAATGTCTAAGGTTTTGTTTAGACACTGTAGGGGCACAGTGCTCATGCACTGGTGCCCTCACCCATGGTATAGTGCACCCTGCCTTAGGGCTGTAAGGCCTGCTAGAGGGAGACTTATCTATACTGCATAAGCAGTGTGAGGTTGGCATGGCACCCTGAGGGGAGTGCCATGTCGACTTACTCGTTTTGTCCTCACCAGCACACACAAGCTGGTAAGCAGTGTGTCTGTGCTGAGTGAGGGGTCCCCAGGGTGGCATAAGATATGCTGCAGCCCTTAGAGACCTTCCCTGGCATCAGGGCCCTTGGTACCAGTTATAAGGGACTTACCTGGATGCCAGGGTGTGCCAATTGTGTGAACAAAAGTACAGGTTAGGGAAAGAACACTGGTACTGGGGCCTGGTTAGCAGGCCTCAGCACACTTTCAATTCAAAACATAGCATCAGCAAAGGCAAAAAGTCAGGGGGTAACCATGCCAAGGAGGCATTTCCTTACAACTACCAATCTGTTAAAGTCTGGCAATGTCTTACTTCAGTTGCATGCTAACCTTTTAAATGTAATTTTATATTATACTCCTTCAGCATCTTTCTGAAATTAGTAGTATTGGCAAGGCTTGGTCTCCGGTCAAGTTCCTTCTAGCAGACAGGAGACTAGTGTCAATCTGGTAGTCCACTTCAGGAGAGGAAACAAAAACAGTGTTCTGCAGGGCTCATTGCTCAGTCATTCTCTACTGAAGCTCAATATAAGGCTCTGTTGGCACCTGACTCCTGTGGCATTTCGACCACTCCTTATGTGGATGATACCCAAATTTTAGCCCTGGACAAAAATTCTTATGGTTCAGAAGAAAACTTCAAGATTTGTTTTACCATTATTTTCCACTACATGCAAAGTAATCATCTGAAATGTGATGCAGATAAACAAATATTTCTACTTTGGAAAAATAGGTTTACCCCAAAAGAAGCCCGAAACTGTCTCCTCCACCTCTGGTAGAAGTGGTCATAAATTTAGGAGTACAACCGGATAATGCTTTGCCCTTTTGGCCTCAAGGTCTAACAGTAGTGGGTACTCGCTTCTCCAGGATCAAATAACTCAGTCTTTGGCTTTCTTTCTGTGGCTGCAAGGAAACCTGTAGCTTTAAAACTAAAAACCTCTACATGAGGCTAATGCACTTGCCTCCATTTAGGCAAGTCTAAGCAGCTTCTAAAAAGGCTTGCAGTGGTTGAAAGGCTTCAAGTGGTAAACAATTAAATAAATAAATAAAAAAGATACACCACAATTCTGCTGCAAGACTTGTTCAAACTTCCACTGAAATGCCCTGCCTCTCATGGGTGGGGAGAACTGCACTGGTTACCTTTTCACAAAGGGGTAATTTTTAAATCCTTGGTTCCTGTTTCCAGGTCTTCCATGCTGCAGGCCCCAAACATCTATCACGGTTTCTTGCATTACAGAATCCAAAGGGCTCTTAGAACTTCTAAAAAGAATATATTACAAACTTCCACTCTTAGGATGCAATTCACAGGAGGTAAAACATTTTGCATTGGGATCCAAGGCCAACTTACCAGTTCTCTCAGATTCATGGTTAAGGCAGCTTTTAAGCAAAGGTCTGAAAATTGGGCTCTTTTTTGCCATGTCACCCAGGTTAACTTGTTTTCACTAAGTTTTTTTTTTGTTTCTTATGCTAGATGTTTTGGTTGTCATTTGTAGCTGGTGAGTGAGGTTCAGTGTTGAGCTAGCACTTGGGTGCTCTGTTTGAGAGACTGCTTTACGAGTACCTGAGTGAAGTTGGTTCTAAAGGAATTATTGGAACAGAACTCCGTTTTGCAGCAACTTGCTTCTCCCACTCCTTGCTCTTGCTACTAGGACCAAAAATGTTTATGTCACTAAACTCTGGAACTATCACAATGGGCTTTTTTGGAGGCAGAACGCTTATGTGTTGGTCTGGCATAAAGTGACTTCATTTAACCAAATTGTTAGGTGTTAGCCCAACTTGGAAACTGGGAGCAAGGTTCGCTGCGTTCTGTTTGAGGTGTGTGGTCTGAAAATAAAGTACTACGCTATAGAAATAGTGGGTTAAATTTAAACTGCAGCTGCATAAAACATCCACCCAGCCCTGCACCAGTAAGCGTGGTCATGACACTGCCCTGGATTTTCCCCCTTCTGTCCCATGTCAACAAAAATCGTTGTTACTTTTGAAGAGGTGAAGGAAAACTATTTGCTCGCCCAGAGTGAAGGGAGAAGACTGGTGAGCCAGGAAGCCATCTCATCCAGGGTGGATTAGAGTATTGCAGCTGCCACATCTGTTAATTTACCTCATAACACATTGTCAGTTATAATTCATCCACAGGTTCCACTGAATAACTAGATCTGGTTTAAGACACTTCCTGATGCATAAGGCGCTTATCCTTAACATCTATTGGATTGTGCCACATTCCCATCACACCAGCGCAAGCAGATGCTTTGTCTTTTCCCACTCCCAGTACACCAGAGGTAAGAATTGTGTTCCCCTGAGTGGTATGCCTTTCAGAGTGCAACATATTTAAGCTAGACCTGTTCCCATTACCTTACCCTCATAATTGTGCCCATTTCTAAATTATTAGCTGCTCGAGTATGCAGCTTTTGAAGTAATACAAGAATGCCCCACAATAGAGAAGCCCTTGATCATTGACAATCATGACTAAATCTCTAGATCATATTGAATTTTGATATACTGAAGATGCAGAGGGAAGGGGGGAGAAAAAAAAAAAAAAAAAAAAAAAAAACACACCACACAACGCTTTTCCTGATGCATACCATACCTGGTAGATGCTATTTGGGTTGCTGACCGTTGGGATGGTTTTTGGCTCCTTGATGGAGGTTTCTTCATCCGAGGAGATTGCAGAATAATCAAAGGTGGATTTGTCAACAGCAACACTGATGCACCTGGAAATCTCAAACTTTGAGAATTCATTGCTTACACTCCCATCAAAATGCGCAACTGTGAAAGGCCGACTTTTCTCACCATACCTACAATACACAACACAAACTGGTTATATAACCAAGGGAGTTATGCAACAATACACTCCTAGGTTAAACTGCCTTCTTTCGGCAGAAGGCATGTTATGTTCAGGAACTGGAGAGACATACATGGGTTATGAAGATAGTCTTGTGCAAGTAAAGGGCATAGGCTACATAATGAACGTGGGTGTAATAATTATGGCGTGGTAGGGTTAATACATGGGTGCTCAGGGAACAGCCAAAGGACTAAGCCATGGAATCTACGGAATGTAGTCAGTGTGTAAATAAAACGGACCATTATAGCAGCAACTTCAAGAGGAGCACACGTTCATTAACTGCTGACAACATCCCCTTACCGGTGAGGCACATTCATTATTGGAGATGTTATCAGTGAAGAATGCAACAGAGTAGTGTTCTAGTGCTTACAGGAATGCATAGTACACCTACCAACAAGATATTTTACAGGCCACATACAGCTATTCTCAGCTCTAGAATGTTTCAAGTTACTGATACAGCATTTCTATGCACCAGATTGAATAGTTCATGAATGCATGCTGCAAAAGGACGCAGATGTCTGCAACAGAGGAAGTCCGTTGATCAACCCATGCCTGCAACCACCAAACAGGTGGGCACAATACATCTTGGTGCACTTTTGAAAACAGTTTGTCAGGAGATTCTACGTAGGACCAGAAAACTCCACACAACGTTGAAGGATCTCCATAATGCATTTTGTACACAAAGGGCAGCCTTCCAATTCAACAATATATAATAGAGTAACTAATTTACTTCTAAACAAGTCAAGACATCGGTCAAAGTTTCATCCATTTAGGTGACCATTACAGACCACATTAATTCTCCCTTCGACAGACCTCTAGCCACCAAAACCCCTTGAGCATACAATCTTTAAATGAAAAGCAGAGATACAGAGAAGGTTGGACTGCCTCCCATCTTTCCACCAGCAAAGCCAAGTCCATCAACAATTAAAGCAACCCTGCATGGAGAGCACCACAAGTTAAGAACAGTGCAAGCAGTAGAGCACAGGCAAAATATGGACCGCAGACCACTTCGGTCCTTATCTGTAGCCTAATTCAGGGTCTCTAAAAGTTGTAATCTCCAACATGATACCATATGACATAATGAGACTCAGATACCCTCCCCACCCCCCCCCCCCCCATCTCTCCAAGAGTGGAGTCACATTGAAATCTGGTCTTTCCGCAAGAAAGTGTCAGAATGCACAGCATATTCTTACCACAAACAGGCAAAAAGGACTGACATTTTTTCCAATTAAGTCTTAAAGCCATCTACTTCTTGTTAGAAAAGCCATGCAGTATTGGCCCTAAGAACATGCTTTCTATGCCAACGCAGACAGGCAAACATGATCAACTCAATTAGAACCCACCTGCAGGACACCTCAAACGGATCAACCCATATGGTCATCTCTGCTGGCAAGCCCAAGTCACTGAATTTAACACTGCACTCAGAACACGCCCTCTCCAACATCAAATCAGACGACTGCTGCTTGTTAATCCGGATGCACCTATTGGAACGAAAAAAAAAAAAAAGGTTCAAACACATTCCAAAAAGTTTTGCAGTGGCTATTAATGACATACATAGCATAAACGTATGCCTTACATTAAGTACAGGTTACTAGATTGGCATTTAAGGGGAAAAATAAAATGTTTATTCACGAATCTAGCTTACTCTAAATAGTGGCAATTGGAGTTTTCAAACGTGAACGAGGAGGAGAATACCACAAAATAGGTAGGATAGCAAAGTAGACTTTTGCTAGGTCAGGTGGAGTGGTTGAAAACACTGAATGTGTCCACAGGCACCATCCCACCCAGTATTAGGTCTGGATGCATTATATAGTACATAGTTCAATGCACAGTCCACGTGAAATTGTACCAGGGAATCCCATACCCTCCATCAGAGGGGATGTAGCAGGGTCCTCCGCCCACACATTATCCCATCTGCCCCTGACCTCCTATAACAGAGTGCATGCCTGCACGAGGCAGGAGCCATACAACCACTGCAATATATACATTAATCCCAGTACAGAAAGACTGCATCCATGCTATTTTTTCAGACAACTACATTCAATACATTTAATCTAAAAGTCAATGTTAGGCCTGAAAACTTAGCATGGATCCACATTGGACATCCAGGGCTGGCCTTGAGCATGGACGTAGGCCCAAGCTGCCAATATTCCAACGGGTGCAGCATAGAGCTGCCTGACAATATCATGCAAAGAGAAGTGTGTCCATCCCACAGGGTCTCAATCGGGTCCTGTTAATGACTTTATAATAAGCCCATTAATGTATATCTGGATAATGTTATAATACCATCAACCCCCTGCCCTCCTCCCATATTCCTTAAACCTCCTGCGGTCACTGCAATAACCACCCAATTTTCTTTCTGGCCAGGGCAGTCCAGCCATGTACAGAGCTCCTGTCATGCTCCATGGCTAAGTCATCGGAGGGCAGCAGTGGCGAGAGGAATGGCAACGCTGAGGCTCAGAGAGGCACGATCTGAACCTGAAGAGTGTCTGTCAGGGTGACCTTTGCTCAGCCTGACAGACACTTCATAAGGGGCAAAGGGGGGGAGGTGGCCTCTCCACCCTAATTGATGGGTTGCAACTGATGCTGCTCCTGCTTAGAGAGCAGGACCTCCGTGGTGAGTGTCTGCAGCGCAGAACGAGCTTCGTCTATTACTATTTTTCTTAGTGTTGCTCAGATGGATTCACCAAGGGCATTACTTGGACATGAAGCACAGCTTGCTAACCACTGCCTTGGCAGCAGTTACCTGCTTGGAGCAAACGTTTCTTATATTACACGTTTTATCCCAGGGGCATGAGCTGTAAGAGACCCAGATTACTCTTACGTGTAGTGCCCCTTGCCATGGGAGATTAAAGTGTGAATTATTTCAAGTGACTAATGGGCGGGCAATTGACGAGACAACCTTCGGCCTGCGGAACAAGACTTGTGAATAATGCATAAATTATCTCAGGCATAAGGGATCCCTGGCGCTGCGGAGGCAGCCCGTATAGGCACGGGTTCGGGAGAAACTACACGTGTTTAGCGCCTGGCATGATAAGAGCACCTGTCCCTGGGACTCTTCAGCTAAGCTGAAAGCAAATGCCAGTGGAAAGGATGGACTACCAGTGGAAATCTACAAGGTTTTTTCACAAAACTTGCTTCATTTTTGGTTCTGCTTTTCAATCAAATCTTGCAGGTGAGCCCCGAACCTAGCTAGTTTACGGAGTCAGTGGTTGTCCGCGTCCTTTAAAAATAAATATACACACACCAACTGGCGGACGATCTGAATTCATATCATCCCCTAAGTCTCTTAAATAGCTACTACAAGCTTTTTGCAAAGCTTGTGTCAATAAGGATTTCCTCAGCAGCGATACATGGGCAACAGAATGGGTCCCTTCCTGGGAGAAAAGTAACAAACTTTTAATTCAAGCGATTTTTTCCTTAAGCGTTCATTACAGACATAACTCCCTTTAGGTGGCACTGCCAATGATTTAATGAAGAATGACTGATGCTTCACAGATAAACAAATTACAAAGACCTGCTTCACCTCTGAAGCACTGTTATGGGACTGTCAAAATACCATTCAGTAGATGTCACAAACTAAGGGAAAGATATATTTAATAATACGTTCTATTTCATAGAGTTTAATGTACCAGAATTGAGGATGTAGCTCAAAATTGTCATTCATCTTTTTTCTGCATGTGTTTAAGCATCTTTTACTTTGTGGCAAGCCTAGCGCCAATTACCTCAACTGGGAGCAAAACTGGTAACTTTCTTGTAAAGTGTATTGTCTTGGAACGTCAGGGCATTAGAAGGGCATATTTATTGATCTAGTGGTTAAGAATAGATGAGATGCGGACAAATGCCATCTTGGTATAGCTGGGATCAGTGTTTTAAGTGGGATGCACTGCATCCTCCAACTACTTCCCAATGCACCTACTTTCCAACTTTCACTATTCCATGAATCTAAACCTTTGTGTTTCCCTCTGAAAATTCTCTGGTCACCTCTACATCCTTCTTTGTAGATTTCTCATTCTTCCTACTTTGCGCACCTCTCTACTCTCCTCTGTATTTGTTTTTTCCCCTCTTACATTCTGTCTTTTTCTATTCCCCTCTTCACTTACTACTTTACATTATTTCCTTCAATACGCCCCTACTTGCTCTCCCCTCTGTTTCTTTGCCACGCCTTTCCAGTCTTCTTCGTATGTTTCTAGTCTCTTTTCCTCAGTCCCTCTATCTTCCAGCCATTTCATTTGATATCCATGTAGTTTTCCATTCTTCCGTGCATCTCTATGATCTCTGCTCAGTTTCCCTTTATCTCAGATTTTATTCCCTTTCTTGCCACTCCCTTTCATTCGCTATCATTCTACACTGTAGTGTTGCTCACTTTGAAGGGAGTCTGCTGCCTGAGCTGTCTCAGTGAGCTCCAAGCGCTGTAACAAGGAAATGTCCAGGTACTGCAGCCTCCTCATCCACGCACACAAGTCCCTCCACAACACAGGCCCAGCCTACCTCAACGACACTCCCCTTCCACACCCCCAATCTTTGCTCCGCCAGCCTTGCCCTCGCCTCCATCCCCCCCTCCCCCATCACCGCAGGAAGATCCTTCTCTCACCTAGCCACCAAGACCTGGAACTCCCTATCGCTCCACCTTCGCAGGACCCAAGGCCTCATGACATTCAGGAAACACCTCAAGACATGGCTCTACGACCAGTAGCTCCCCCTCCCCCCAGCGCCTTGAGACCCTAACGGGTGATTAGTGCGCTCTATAAATCCTTGATTGATTAAAGTATTAAAATGATATAACCTGCACTGCTTAGCCTTTGCTCCCCTTTCCTCCTGCTTCATTTTAATACTTTGTGCGATAGCGCAGCAGCTTCACATTGCTACCAGACTGCTCACTTCCCACTTATTACTCCTTGCACTCCTCCCCACACACACCAACTGCCCCACTTATCTTTATTTCACTGCCACTACTACCTCTCATCTTGCAATACCACTGCTCCCTCTCATCCTCCCTTACATTACCTATCTCCTCTCTATACTGCCTAACATAGGCTACCCAACTGTACCTCATCATGCAGCACTGCTCCACCTCTCCCATCCCCCTTCCCTCCATGTGCCCCTTCCACTTCTCCCTCTTTCCTGTCTCTCCCTCATTCACTATCCCACCTCACTAATATTCCACTACAGCACAATTCCACGACACCACATACATCTGCTACACTACAAAACAAATTGTTTTACCTATCATTTACAATGCCAATTGTAGTAATTCACAAATGCAAGACCCATTGCATTGCAAATGCTTGTTCTTCTTTGCTAACGTCATGAAGATTCAGGGAAAAAAAAAAAAAAAAAAAAAAAAAAAAAAAAAAAAAACACACACACCCACATAAACCACACACACACACACACACCCCCCAAATCAAGAACCAAGTCTTTGAATTTACAGTTGGCTCAGAAGAGGGAAGGCTATGCCGGTTGTGTTTTAAGAACTGCTTTGATGTGGTTCTTTCAAGTTGAATAACGCTCTCTGATAATTATGCCTGGCAAAAGTAATTTTTACTTTTAAAAAAAAAATGCTGAAAACAGCCGGAGTCGATACAGTTTCATCGAGAGAGATCCCTAGACTCCCAAAGAGGACTAGAATAAGTCACCTCAAATGATAGCTGCATATTTTAATAATATTTGGCATTGGTTTATAGTGCCCTATTTTCACCCAAGCGTAAAGCACAAGCTATGGTCTGCACTTGAGCTGGGCCATATATAGTATTTTTTTTTTTTTGTTACATCACATATGTGAGGGTCATTCGGCTGAAATTTAGGACTTAGCTCAAAAGAAAGCTTTTTTTTTTTTTAAATATATCTCGGTTATCAGGCATCGGAAATTGGTACAGAGTTTTGGCTACCGACTTAGAGGGGAAAGATTCTCTCTATTCACCTGAGAGAGTTAAGATTACTGGTAGGGTGGTATTAAGAGCAAAATGGAAGCCATATAACCAGATTACAGGGAATGCCATTCGAGCTGGAAACTTTAAACGCATGGCTTTTTTTTGTAAATGGAAGCTATATTATACACCAGCAAAAATCAAGCGCATATTCCAAAATGCTAGTGGGAGTTGTTTAAGTTGCGGATCTGAATCTGGCAAATGGCCCCATATGATTTTCTATGTCTGGAACTGCATAGGTTCTGGATCAACGTGTTTAAAGAAATAGAGACCTGGTCACGCCTGGTAATTGACCCCTATTCGCTGGGGGGCCAAATTCGGCTGTATTCTTTTTACAGCAGAAAAGCTCCGGACTGCACTCGTTCAGCGTTGCTTTACAGCCACCTTGGTAGCAAAGTCTTTAATTATAGAGAATTGGTAATCAAGTGTGGTTCATTCTATTGTTCAGGAGCATCGTAAAATGGAGGCTTACGGGGACACGAAAGTGTATGTAATGGGGATTGGGCTGGTAAACATTTTCATAAGAAATGAGCCAACTGGAAGGATGGGGCAATCTAATATTCAGAATGTGTTCAGGTTACTTGCTAACAACCCCAATTTAGGCATACGTTGTTTAGGATCTTCAAGTGGATGGTATATGCTCCATGATGTGTTCATCTGTATTAGGATTACAAGTCACGATATGTCCAATTTAATTTGGATCGGGTCAAATGGGAAGGTTGAGAGATCATGCTGGAGGACATCTCCGCTATGCCATTCACTGGTTACATTTTTAGTTTCTAATACTGAAAAAGTTATGATGCCGAGATAGGGTCTGTCTACTACCTTATGATAAATAAGGGTTTAAATAAAATAAAGTTAAACTGTCCAGGAAGAGGTGTGCGGAGGCATTCTGGATGCTTTGCAGCCTCTTCTTGAGTTTGGCCATTTTTCCTGCGTAGAGGGCATTGCTGTAGTCCAGTTTGCTGCTAATGAGGGCTTGGGTGACTGTTCTGGTTTCGTGGGTATCCATTTGTAGATCTTTCGGAGTATGGGGAGGGTGTTGAAGCAGGAGGAGATGGCGTTGACTTGCTGGGTCATGGATAATGAGCAGTCCAAGATGAATCCTAGGTTGTGTGCATGGTCGGTGAGAGTCGGGGCAGCTCCGAGAGTGGCAGGCCACCAGGAGTCATCCCATGCGGAGAGGTGGAGCCGAAGATGAGAACTTTCATCTTGTCGGAACTGAGTGAGGCAGCTGCTCTTCATCCATTCGGCAATGGCCTTCATGGAGGTTGGTCTTGGCGGAGTCCTTGGTGAGTGAGGATCAGCTGGGTGTCTTCAACGTATGAGATGTTTTGGGATTCAGCGAAGTTAGCGAGTGGGGCCATGTAGACGTTGAAGAGGGTCGGGCTAAGGGATGTACCCTGGGCTAGGCCACAGAGGATTTTGGTGGCCTCCAAGCGGAATGGGGGAGGTGGACTCTGTTCTGCCAGTGAGAAAGGAGGTGACCCAGACCAGGGCTCTGTCACAAATTCCTGAATTGCTGAGGCGTGAGAGTAGGATGTGGTGGCAGACTGTCTAACGTGGCAGAGATGTCCAGGAGGATGAGAGCCACGGTTTTGCCGTTGTCCAGTATGGTTCTGATGTCGGGGCAGCAAAGAAGGTGGTTTCGGTACTATGGTTGCTGCGGAATCCTGATGATTGGGAAGGGTCCATGGTGCAGTTCTCCTCGAGGAAGTGGGATAGTGGTCTATTGACAGCCTTGGATGACTTGCCAGGAAGGGGCACGTTAACCTATGCGCATTGGATGCGTCAATTAAAAAATAAGTAAAAAAAAAGTCAAATCCAAAGAGCAGCAGAGTGCCGAACACAACAAATAAAAATACTTGAACAAAGGCAAATCTCAAGGGGGGGGGGGAAACGACAATCACTTAAAATACATACAGATTAATCAGGATCAACGTTGGACATAACAGAACCAAAACAAACCGTTTTCTGCCCGTGTTCTGGCAGAAGCCATGATGAAATGTACAAGTAGTTTAAATATATTACAAATAGTTGCATCAAGTACTACACTGTGCACACTCCTATACAAGGAGCTTATTACATACTAACAGCAAATGATACGTCGGGCCTGACCAATCCAAACATGCAGGGAGAAACGCATATTCAGCCTATTTTTTTTTCTGCGTTTCGCAATTTAGAAAGCAATAAATAGCGAGCGTGTGGATGCTGGATATGCCGATAGTACATATAGATCCGATTCCATTGAGGAATACATGGCACATCCTGGTCCTATTGTTGATTCGCTCTATAAAGCCATAAGACCCTCACAACTGAAGTTATGAGTTATAGATATAACTATAGACATTATTCGAAGCCCAAGCTTCACACCAAATTGAACCTCATAAGGAATACATACGTCAAAAGAATCGCCGTGTTACACCTTTTGCTCACCTGAAAGCTTGCCCTTTGGAGGGGTTCTCCAGATACCAGTGGTTTCTGTACTTTGCGAACAGGATGCTCGTCAGCTTGGCTGCAAACTGCTCGATTTTCTGCTTGCTCATCTTCTCGTGCTTTTTGGCCAGTCTTGTGACAAAAACGACTGTGGCAGCAATTTCGTCCTTCATTTTTTGTTCTTTTTTTCTCCCCTCTTCAACTCTTCCCCCAATAAAAAGGACACACCAGCTCAAACACTAAAAACCTTTAAATAAAAAAAAAAAAAAAAAAAAAAAACACACTGTTAGACAAAAGTGAAGCAACAGGCAGGTCTGCTAATTTTCACTTTGCCTGCCGGGATTAAAACGGGTTTAGACAAAGCCGAAACGTGAGACATTTTCCAACAGCGCTATAAAGCGAATCACACGGGACAGGACTCAGAGCTATAGTTGAAAAGTAGCCCCCCATGCAATTCAGCACAATCACTGGAGTGCAGTGGGTAACGAAACTTCGGTCCCCCCTGCAAACAGGGCTTTACATGGGCCGGTAAAGAGTACCGGCCCTTTTTATTTTAGGAGTGTACCTGCACTTCAAGAAAAACGTAATACTTTAAATTAGAGAGTACTGGCACTCCTCAGAAATAAGCAGGTACTCTGGTAAGAGTACCTGCACTTCTATTTTCAAGTTCTGCCTGCAAAGAACACGAAGGGGCACCCTGAAGGGGGTGGGGAAGAGAGCTGGAGCTCGGCGGCTTCCCGCACCGCAGGGGCCTTTGTTACGCCACTGACGATTGGAAGGATATACCCAATATTATGTGGGAGATTTACGCGCCACTTGATTGAGTCAGGACTCGATTGACAATACCTGAATCCATTGGCTGAAAGAGGCCGCTCGTAAAAAGCCATAGGGGGGCGGGGGGGCTGACTCCAGTAAGAATATTGTTAGCAAAAGGTATGTTTGACAACCGTACTGTCAAACCCACACCTAAAGTTTGACTGCCTTGCAGCACAAGCGTTCCTTGGACCCCACAGATAGGAATAGGTGGAACGAGAAATATTTGTGCAATCTAGCACAGTTAAGGAGCTTGTGATATAAATAACATTAACGATAAGTGCATTAAAGTTAATTCCACTGGCCCCAGTCAGTGCTGAAAAGCAAGTTTTCCATCATGGGAGCCTATCCCCCTTCGCCCCCACCCCCCCACAAAAAAAACACACACACACAGCCGTGCTTAGATGGGCGATTAGTGCTCGACATGCCATTAGGTACCAAACATCAACATCCAAAGTGTTTTGGGTGACGTAGTCGACCGTTGCTCCTGTAGAACTAACGCCCAATAACAAGGATTTAAAAGAGAAAGCCAAGCACAGAAAATAAGACGATGCGTCTAGAGTTTGTGGTAACAAAAATATTCAAGTCTCCGCATACATACATCACGGAACGTATATTTGAAACAAACACACCTAAACAAGTATATGGGAGTTGCAGGGACACATGGTTGAATTGAGGTGCTGGAGGATTGGGTAGGGCACCATCTGGTAACACCGATAGCGTTTTTGGAAGCACTAAATAAAACGCAACAACCATTTCCATCTCGCAATATTTAGGCCTCTTTACCACACCCGCACATTACAAGTACTGACCATTTCTGTTACGGACAAAGAGAAGGGATCCAAGGAAATGAACCAGCTCATTTCGGAGAGCAAGCCAAAGAAATTCCTGACCCGCCCTCTAAAAAGTAGAATTAATCGATCGCCCATTGCATTAAAAATACACAGGACTTTAGTATAAAGAAACCATATAAAACAGCCCCTTAACAGTTACAACCAAGGTTTGATTTCAGAAGCACCGCTGTGACAAGCCCCCCTGTTAAACTCACCCCCTGAACTTCAAATCCCAGTTCTTCCTTCCTACTATCACTGCGAGCACCGATTCACGTTTTTATACAAGCTGAGGGAGCCTTGTTTGGGGCTAACAGCTCCACAGGTGTGCTGCCGGGTAGTGATTAGACTGACCACACCGTGAGATGAAGAGCTGACCCCTCTCTCGTATTAGAAAATGGTAATTAAGCTTTTATCTGCATCGGCACTGCATATTTCACTGTTTGATACCTCTTTGACAAAAAACATGATATATTGTGAGGTAAACTTGAACACCAGGCAACAATCAAAGATCCCAAGTCGTCACATGGCAGTTTTAGTTTTGCTCCTCTCGTTGTAAATTACGCACTACAAGCACCAGATTCCAAGAAAAATAGAACTGGATTGAGCGGGTAACACCTGCCATGTTGCGACTCGCAGTGCGTAGCAAAGGCCCCCGCAGACCACGCGGTGCGGAGTGCCCCCCTCAGCACAGTACACAGTGCACGCTGGACAGGTCCCTGAGTAGGTCCAATGGCTGTGGGATTATGGTGCGTTGCGGGGGAGGGGGTGACATTACGTTTAGTTACGCCACTGGCGACTCAAGATCTTTGCCTGCTTCTTAGCAGCGATTCATTATCACGTAGTCCCATGTCGTTTCATGTGTGACATCTTCAACTCTTTAACTAATCCTTTCTAGCCAAACGTGTTGTATTCTGCGGCTTGTAGTGTCACACATGACACTGAGTCCCCTGGCAGCTCAGCGGAATTTGGGGTTTCCCAATAGTTCCATGCCTCTGGGCACATCAGGATTCCAAGGCTGGACTTACAGTTTACAAATCACAGCCAAAGGACAGAATGCATTAGGTTGTTAAATGAAATCTCGGGACCGGAGATGTGATGACATTTTGTAATTTGAGACCTCTATCATGCAAATATCCTACAGCCCTTCTCGTAGAAGATATGGTTGCAGTTTACATGGTTTATTCTCTCAAGGTTAGTGCCAGCAAGTTTATTTTTTAACGACATGGAGGATTGCTAGACCACTCTTTGTCAGCAGGATGCAACAGTTCACTTGCTTGTACAGTGTTTAAAGGACGACTACAACTCCCAGAATGCACTGATTTGTGACAGGAAAGCCCAGGACTGGAGACTTGGTGGCCCGTTTACTATGTTTTCACATAACAAGGTACAGCAAGGGAACTTGCGTGAAAGGGAAAAACAGCAAAGCTCCATATTCACAAAGATATGGAGTATTTCTACTCTCTCATTGTGCTGACGCTCTGTGTGCTGTCTAGCACCAATGCATGTACCCTTTCAGGAAAGTGTCCCTTGCACAATGGGACACCTTTCTACACAAAAAACATCCTTGGAGGCATATTCCTCTTTCCATGTGTGCTGCATTCTGCAGCACACCTGGAAAGAGGAAAATAACCAGGAGAAATCAAGATATTGTTCCCCAAATACATGGGTGGATGTATGGAAATGCCCATGATCACCTACATAATGCCTACCTGATGCAAAGTGACTAAATGACCCTTGCATTACTTTGTAATTACTAAAACACATAAAGTGGCTTTGCATGGCTTAGTAAATGCCAAAAATGAATTCACGCTGGGGCTGTGCCATCAAAGTGACATAACTCAACGCAAAATCATAATACACCTGGGCCTTGGTGTCCTGGGGTGTGAATACATCTGGCAACCCTCAATATCTGCTGCAAGAGTCTGAACGCAATAGACAGTTTCAGACAACTTTGCCTAGATATATTTGTGTAAGTCACCTCCTCCCAGCACATGGTATGGCCTGAGTCATTACCAATAATCTCATACATCTGATAATTTTCTTCATCCCAGAAGTATGCCACTCAGTTGCACCCAAAGAGCTTTCTAGTTTCCCAGGTTCATGTGATTTTATCCCTATCATACATTCTCTGCCTTGAAGTCCTGTTGAACCGAAATTGCGGAGCTCTGAGTACCCTTATCCAGACATCACAGTACAACAATAAAAATAAAGTCTTCAAAATGTCCAACATGGTCTGCCCATCTTGTTTACATGGTCAGACTGACTTTGGATGGAATCAGGCAGTGCCTTGGAGGCTGGTTTAATAGACAAGTGTGAGGGCTGGTTTTATGGTCTGGTGGGTTGGCATTTACTTCTGATTTCCCAGATATTAAAATAAACAATGTTGCAGCAAGCCCAAATCTACACAGTCCCACATAACTTGCAAAAGACTTCTTCAGCATGTCTTTAAAGTTCAAAACTACCCTAATTTGAAAACATGGGCCACTTTTTTAGCTATCTGATTCGCTAACGAGGGCCACTTTTATTTTGGGGCCCAGGCCTATTTTATGTCCCAGTCCGACCCTGCTTGTCTATGTAAAGCCATACCTCCACAGACAATTCTTGTACCACTAAGTACAAGGTAGAAGTGGTAAAAGAATCCAGAGAAGATCAGCAGTAAGTGCCTGGACAAGCAAAGGAATTAAAATATGAGATTATCAGTGAATTATCAGGCCATTACCGCAACAGCTTTTCCTTGTCCCTCAACTTGCTCTCTAAGGATGTAACCAAGCTAAGGACCAGCTTTGATACCAGTATCACACAATAGTCACCAAAGAACTGAAGGAATACTGTACCCTTTGTTAGTTACTGTTAGAAATTGGATCTCTAGTTGCGGAGATACACACCCTGCCCAGATAGGGACCACAATCCTAGTCAGGGTAAATCAGGTACACACCCAAAATTAACCTGTGCTAACCCTCTGGTAGCTTGGCACCGAACAGTCAGGCTTAATGTAAGAGGCATTGTGTACAGTGTTTTTGCAGCACTTAAAATAAAGTAACATGGTGAGAACGCCACAAAAGGACTCCACACATGTTAAAAGAAATAGAGTATATCTATCTGAGTAAAAGAAGATCAAAACAACAAAAATCCGATAAGTAGATCTCAAGAGATGAATTTTCAAAAATTAAACTGCAATGTAGTACTTAGATGCCAATAGCGCTAAAAGGTTACTCAAGGTTGCATTAGACTGGGATAAATCCAAAGTTTAGGCCAACCCCGATAGAAGGCAGGCTGGCTACAGGACCAACCGTGATGGAGGGCAGGACAGCTACAGGACTCATGCAGATCCCACTGAAAAAGTGCCTTGGATGGAGTAAGAGTTGGCATCAAATGCATTGGTTTCGATCCATGCAGTTGGGTAGATGTTCTGTGGTCAAGCCGCCTGGTCAGGTCCTGTGTCGGCTTCAAACTCAATTGAGAAGTATGCGATGCGTAGAAGTGGCATTTTCAAACTAATACTTTACAGTCCGACTTCACCATAAGTTGTGATTTTATATTGTGAATCCAGAGACCTTTTGCAATGGGAAGTTACACTTAAAGGCTGCTTCGAGGTAGCCTCCATGTTAATCTATAGGAGATAGGCGTTGCAGTAGTGAAAAATGAATGGAATAGTTTTCACCTCAAAGACATGTTAGACTTAAAAGAACATGTCCAACTTTTTAAATACACTGCACCCTGCCCTTGGGGCTAACTAGGGCCTACCTAAGGGGTGATATATATGTAATAAAAAAAGAAGGTTTGGGCCTGGTAAGTGGGCGCACTTGCCAGGTCGACATACCAGTTTAAAACTGCACACACAGGTTCTGCAGTGGCAGTCCTGAGACAAGTTTAAAGGACTACTGTAGTGGGTGGCACAATCAGCGCTGCAAACTCACCAGTAGCATTTCATCCACAGGCCCTGGGCACAATAAGTGCATTTTATTGGGATTTTCAAGTACATTAAATATGGCAATTTTGGATAAGTCAATATCACCATGTTTTAGAGTACAGAGCACCTGCACTTTAGCATTGGCCAGAAGTGGTAAAGTGCACAGAATCCTAAATCCAGCAAAAATTAAGTCAGAAAAACAGGTGGTCAGAAGTCAAAAAGTCAGGGAAACCACGCCAAGGATGCAGGGTCTAACAATTACCCACACCCCAGCATGTGATATGGTAGACAAAACTCTGTTCATAAATATCTCTTTCCCTGGGGTCCCCTGCATCTGGCTTGCAAGAAATTGCAAAGGTGTGAACAGCCTGCACAATGGCTCCAAAGAAGCACCTGAACCTTATCTGACAAGGCAGACATCCTTCTTGTACAGCAATCCTACACTCCATGCACCCTTGGGACTTCTCTACCCACCAATAAATATGACTTTGCAGCAGCAGAACAACCCCCCTCCTCAGAGTAGTCAGTGCCCTGTCACCTCAGTCCAAAAAATACAAAGAGACTATCTAACAAAAGAAAGATCAGATTTAGGGGCTTGACCAGGGGCCAGACCTGAGAACATGCATCCGAGCTGAGCTCTGCGGTATCAGCTTTTACTGTAACAGTTAGCATGGGAATAAGTGAAGTGGGTACATGGCACCTGAATGACAGGGCTTCTGGGAGTCAGGTGTCCACTTCTCCTTCCTAAGTACATGCGGAATCAAAATATCTAAGGCCTGAAAACTTGCTGATGTCATGGTTGTAAGTCCAAAATGGCATTCACATTCTGGGCTGCCCTGGCCACTGACCTCCAGTCCTGGCTTCAGCAATACTGACGGGAAGGAGGACTCCAACTAGGGTGCAACTCACACAATATCAGCAACATGATCAGATGGAGGTAGTATAGGGTTTCTTCTGCCACAGAGGTTGCACTGAACAAGCATGTAGGGGGCGAGCAAGCTGGGATTGCTAGAAAGCATCAGAGTTCATGCGGCAAAGCTGGAATTAGGAAGAGGGGTGTGAGGATTGCCAGGACTGCCACCCTGAACTCCCAGTTGCTGGACTCTCCATTACCTATCATCTAAGACCAATAAGGCCATCTAGCCCATCACATACACCTATCCCCTACAACACTGCCTGTGGCCAAAAGATAGCACATGCTCTGCCTAATACTTAACAGTGGAAGTGCTCTCACAGTTCGAGTGGCTGAGCTGAGAGGCCTCGTGTTGGTTATGGCACCTGTCTCCCTAGGACCACCTGCAATTCATGGTCTGCATTAGGACATATTCCTTTGCCTACACTATAGCAGCAGCTATAATGAAAGCCTCCTAAACATCATCAATTTGCAACAAGCTATAAGCCCAAAATACAGAGAAAGGCAAGGAGAACCCCAAAACGGCATATTCAACTAGTTAATCAGAAACCTCTGATATTAATCTACATGCTTTTGCCATCAAAAGCGATATTCAGATACTCCAGCCAAAGACCTTTCAGCATTGGGTCAAGACCCTAGGAGAGCTATCTCAGATCTACTAAACCTCTAGACCAGGTCCCATTGGGCCTGTGAAATAAGCACATGATCCTGGTTAATTATCAGAAACCATCAAATAAAGGTAATGGAGAATACTCACTCCACATACATAAAATGAGGTGCACCCGACAAAGATGCCCATTGTCCTAGCTAATATTTTCCTTAACAATGGAGCCCTTCATCCATAGGGTGCAAAATGATCTCTCGATTAAGGGATTTCAGGTAAACAGGCAAGAATTTAAACTTGAATATATTCAATGTTGTTTTCTACCTGACTGAACCAGAGAACCCACTTCCAGCACTGAAAAAGGATGTGCCACACTTCACAGAGGCCTCAGAATTTCTTGACAATTCTACAAAGTCTTGTGAAATGGGGATAGCAGCAAATACAAAAAACAAGTGTAACCCTTGAACAAAATAGCTTTACATGGGCACATGATTCAATCAGATGCCTGGGCTTTAATCGTTTTAGTGCCACACTGAATTTGCATCAGTGAAAGTTTTCTTTTTGCATAGGCTCCTTTATCTAGTGCAAACTCTTCCTCTCTGCTTCCCCAAATCCACCACACACCACATTAAGAAGAAACTTCTTGTCTTTGTGTAGAAGGACCACACACCTACAGTCCCTAAAGAAACACTATAAAGAACCATAGGTGAGGGAGACTTAGGCTTCCCGAATATTAAATCCTACATTTTGACTGCACAGATTTGCCCAACCCTAAAATGGAATCACACCCAATGGGAAGAGGTTGGGTTTGTGTTTGTAATGTTTGTAAGAAAGTGCCTGTTTTTTTTATAGTGGCCTTCAATTTTTGGACTGATGCTGCTAGTTGTTCAACTCAAGTATTCTGTGCCCTGCTGACCACACCTTGGTACATGAGCTCTGACCCCTCAAAGTGGATGTGGAATTGGCTGATCCCTGATTGGCATACTTAACTTGCCTATAAGTCCCCAATATATGGTACAAAGTGTACACAGGGCTACTAAGTTCAATGTCACTAGATGACTGCTGCTGCACTCATTGTGCTACAAGTGATGTGACAAAGGAAAGAAACTGAAAATGAAACCGATTTGCCAGGTCTGAACCTGCCTTTGTAATATTTATACCTCACCCCTTAATTATGCCCTAGTAGACCATAAGGCAGGGTGCCAAATATTAAAAAGAATATGAGTCTTCTCTGCTTTACATGTCCCAAAAGTGAAAACTTGCTATTGTTATTTTCATTGTAGCCAAGCTGGTAGTCCATTGTCTATCATGGGTTACACTAGACCAGCCGCTAGGTGCTAACTTCCATCTGGGGCCACTAGACAAAGCACTGTAAGGTATCAAATTAATTGTTACTTTAAACCCAACCTATTGCTGAAGTCAGAGCTAAAGTAATGTTTAATATAAAGTTGGTCTTAGAGAGAGTCATTGCTTCGATGCACAAAGCTCTATTAGCAGTTTATGCTCTGCTACAGCAGCTGTCACTCAAGACAGCCTGCCACTCCCCTGCTGGGAGGCATAAAGCACTCCCAGGAATGTGGAGAAAGAGACTAAAGGAGGAAGAGGTGTGACCTCCTCCGCAGGAAATCCTGAGGGAGGCAGCCACAGACAGCCCAGATTCAAAGGGAGTACTGCCTCTGAAAAGTAAATGAAAGTCACACCTTAGCCTGCCTGCCCCTTTGTGTAGGTAGGCAGGCTAACATCTCCACCAGAGGAGAAAGCCCCTGGAACAACTGTTTTTCTAGAATGGGTACACTGAACACACCTCAGGTGTGTGCCCTTTGCTCAGACCTGGGAAGAAGTGTCCCAACGTTTTGAATTTGGGCAGAGTGATGCTGTGTGGGACTGTTTAGTGCCAACCACACAGGAAAAATTGGCATAACAGTGTCATCCCTGGTCTCCACCCTCAGTGCACTGATTGTCTCAGAAAGAACAGGACTTCTACTGCTGAACCTGTGGACCTCAGAAAGAAAGGCTGCACCTGAGAAGATTTCACCTGTTGCACCTACAGAGCCTGGATGGGATTTCAGAAAGAGAAGGGCTTTTCCAGCTGCTGAAGCTGTGAAGAGAGACCCCAAGGGCTGGACCTGCTCCCACTTGAGCCCAAGACCAGTGTTTGAACTCCAAGAGCTGGTTAACTAGAATGCTGTTACGCTTCAGGGACACAAAAGCTAAAGAAGCCCTGTACCTGCAAACTGACCCACTGACCAGTTCACATTGGAGTCCCCCTAGATTCCACTAGTGTAGCCCAAGAGATCAAGGTCTATCCCCCAAAAGGTCCCTCTCAGCTCCTGGGCCCTTGGCTAGTGCGAGAGAGGACTCTTTCTAACCACTAGACTGCAACTTGCCAACTTAAAGTAAAAAATAACAGCTCCTGAGTCCGAGGCTCATAGATTACCACAACTTGTCAGTTTTTAGGTAGCCTCGAGTGTAGAAAAGAACCAAGGCTTTCATCAGACCTCTGGACTTCTCCAATCCATTGACACTGAAACCAAGGCTTTAATCAAGCTTCAAAGGACTCTGCCAGCTTTGACGTCAAAGAGAAAAAGAACCAGAAATGTTTCTAGTGTGAAGGTACAATCTTGACCGGGATGAACCTGATTCCTACATCCAACCATGACTTTCATTACGATCAGCCTGAAGCTTTTACTATGTTCTAGTCCCTTGAGGTTGAGGCTCATAGACTACTGCTAAGAGTTAAAAGCAATGATGTACACACTTTTTAAACTTTTTCAAACTCTTTGAAGTGAAAATCAGTGATTTATGAAAACCTTACAAAAATCATAACTCTGGTTTCCTTCATTTAATTTTTGTTGTTTTGTGTCTATTTGAAGATGAAAATATACTATATATGTTTATAAACTTTATTTATTTATTTATGTGCCTTGTCCATTACTTAATGACTGTTTTGGTACTGATAAATGCTTTACACTCTGTTCTACGGCTACCCAGGAACTAGCTAAAAGTATAATTTAAAGAAACCTAATTGGACCTGATACAGATTAGTACTATTATTACCTGGTGAGTTCTCATAATCATCCCAACTAATAATCCACTTTTCTCACAATTGTGATGGGCTTTTATAATTTGATTGTGAAGGAACACATATGGAGTAATTGTTTTACAGAGTTGCACCAGCATCTACTTGATTCAAAGCTCACTTTACCCAGAGAGGTTCGAACGGAGGATGACATCTGGATCAGTACCAGAGTGTTCAAATTGGTACCTGGGACTGACACGAAAAAGAGTGGTTCCAGTCCCCCTAAGCAGAAGGACGAGGAGGCCCAGGATAATACAGCAACGTTCTCCAAAGGGTTCCAAAAGAGATTGCAGTAAAATAATTCCCATAGTCCTTCTGAGCACAAGGGGGAAGATTCTGATTGGCAGAAGCTCAGGATGACATTTTTCCCGCCCGGGTATTATGACTGTCATCAGTAAGGGCATAGAAAGGGGGACTCTAGCAGTCCCAGAAAACCACTCACAGTTGGGCACTCCACATAGGTTGGCAATGTGGCCTTCTGGGAGAAGGTAGAGCATGCCCTAGTATCCCTTAGTTGGGAGGTGAACACAGAAGGTAATCTGGTAATCCCTGAAGATGGGAGTCATCACTTTCACCAGTTTACAACAAATGAATCCCTGTAATTGCCATGAGAGATACCTCTGCTAGCTAGACCTTGGTGGGTGAGAAGCTGGTTTCTCCAGAGCAGTATCTGCCAGGATAGGTATATAGGGTAACCCAGTTCCATGGGCAGGGTTTTATCTGCCCTATGGCTCTTGCATCAGTGGAATGGGTGGGGGAAGTATCTTAAAAGAGGGTCATTGTCAGTCCCCGGATATTGATTGACTGCATACTTGGCAATTAATTTCCACAGGTGACAGGAGAGCTGGGTGGGGTGGTTGCCAAAGGCACCCTCAGAAATACCTATTTCTGGGGGTACAGCTCCCAAAAGAAGAGTATGGAGGCTCAGATGAAGTGTAAGGGGTAGGAGGTAGGAGAACCTGTAGGTCAGGGTTTTTCTGCTACAGGAGAAGAGAAACCTAAGACTGACCATGGTGGAGAGGGTGTGGCTAGCCAATAATGATGGTGGCTTCAACTTAAACCCGCTCTCTTGGGCGTGTATTGATTAGTAGTAGTGAGATCAAACCTGCCAAGGCCACCCGGTGGGAGGAGGATGACCCTACTTGGTGATCCCCTTGGGAGCCCTGTGAACTTTCCTGAGGACTTGCACCCAAAGTAGGAGCTGATGACCTCACCTTTGGGAGCCTGGTCAGGTAGGCCAGCGATGCGCTTCCAACTGAGCAACCCTTGATGTTGCATCTGACACAGGCGGTTGGTGTGCCTGGCAACCAGAGGAGCCACTGGAGGCCATACCGCACCCCCAGAACAGGCAGTTAGTTATCATAGGGGCCTGCCAGGGGCCTTTCTCAAGAGCCAGCGGGGCGGGACCGACAGCCCCTCCACAACTAACTGTGTTTTCTGAATGCAGGATGGAGGGAGCTAACTAAGGTACCCCACTGATTCATAATAAATAATGGGGCCTCGAAGATCACTGCATCGGCGGCCAGCTGTTGGGACTAGACACAGTGACTGCGCCCCAAGAATAGATCTGAGAGGGGAGTTGTAATACTATGTGTATTTAAACACTAATTCCATCTTGACCACTGACTCCATTTTGTGCTGAGATTAGCTTCAAATGCTGTCACGTCAGTGGTGCAGGGATTTTTCCATGCACAGCTTGTTAACATGTTTTTGCTTTTCTCACCAGGGAAGGGAACACAACATGGGGGATGCAATTTTGATAAGAGTGTACAAGGATGGGAAAGTTTATGGCAGAGAAGAGTACAGCCAAGTCTCGGAAACACACCTTGGGATCTGGCCAGTCTCTTGCGTGTTTTTTCAACACTAACCCAGCACAGCCAGCGCTTGAATTTCACAACTTACTCAAAGGGAGGGGGTTTCTAGAACCTTCCTCTCAAGTGTGTTTAAAGTATATAAGGTGAGGAAGCTTAACATTGGGGTAGAAGCAACTAATTTCTGAGAGTGGACACATTGCTCAGAATAATCCAGTTGGGGAAGTTTCTCCTGTCTCAGCTGTCAAGGGTTCCAAAGCTTGACGTTGGCAGACAAGGATGATGTTGGATTCAATCCCCATGGTGATGCATTTTTAATTCTTAATATCTAGCTTTGCTGTGTGCATGCATAAATATACGTATTTGCTACATATATATTCCTTGTTGATATTTTTCATTTTCTCTGATTATTATTGTTCAACTACTGTGATTATGTTAGTTGCTACACGTGTTGCTGCATTCACATTAAGTGCTCACGTTATTATTTTCATATATTTGTATTTGAGACCTGGGAAATGCCTTAATAAATTAATTACTCAGACTAAGAGTGTTGCGTTATTCGCATTCTTTAGCTTTATTCCCTCTCCGTCTGAAGTAAAGCAGAACAGGAGTGATGCACTACCTACCCGAGGCACTTGTCTCCCACCAGACAAGTTGTGCTACCAGAGGAACATCAGGGGACCCCATCACACTCTCAGGACATAGTAGAAGGGGTCCTTGGAGATAACCCTGAGAGCCTTACAGTGGCCACAGAAGACACTGGAACCAGTGGCCACACTCGGGTGTAGTGGACGATGGGATCTGCTGACTCCCCATGCCCAGCCGCACATCCCAAAATGGGTATGGGTTGACTCCCTCTGGCATTTGTCAAACAAAAGGGTAATGGAAAACACTACACAAGACCAGCAGCAATCACTTAGGGCTACAGGTTCATAACAGCCTCCTCATATGCAAAAGAACACTGAGTAATGGAATCTACCTAGCCCCCCCTTTGGATACTTTGGAGCAGTGGAAACAGAGAGCCCGTTGACTCTCATACCGACTGGGCATACCCCCAAACATGCAGCAAGACAGCTGAGATTTGGAGGCCTCCCCCATCCAGAATAGACAACGCTGTTCAGCAGCAAATTACGATGACAACAGACAACATATCCACCAGTGGAGTGACCATGCGAAAGAGGAGAGTCGTAGGACGGAAGGGCAACAAGCACCCACAATATTCTGACCCTCAAACCTACCCAGGGCTCAGACCCTTCTCCTTCCATATTCTGCATCAATGGGAAACCACAAGTGACAACGACCACCCAGCAGATCAAAATAGTCCAGTACGCCACCTCCACAACAAAGGCACCAGGGAATGCCTCCCCCCAATGGAAACCACCTCCTCACAGGTCACCCCTGAGCAAATCCTGCAAGCTATTTGTGAGATGCACTCCACCATGGAAATACAGATGGGACTGGGGGGGGGTGGACTAAAATTTGGATTCCTCCACCAAGACCTACATAAACTCTGGGATAGATTTACAGAAGTTGAGCAGTATATCTCCATGGCAGAGCATACGTTTCATGCATTATCCAAAGATGTCACCTGCTAGAAAGAAAAAGTAAGCTACCTTGAACACAAGATGGAAGACACAGACAGAAGCTCGTGAAGAAATAACCTATGCCTTGTCAGCATACCAGAGGGTACGGAGGGCACCCATCCAGAAGTGTACCTTGCTGCCTGGCTTAAGACATGGCGGTCCACAGATGGACTTTCACCATGCTTTTTTGTTGAGAGGGCACACAGATCCCTGGTGGCACAACCGCCTCCATGAGCTCCCACTTATGGCAAATGAATGACAGATTTTTGAGCTATGCTGACCAAGACACTATTCTGAGACATGGCAGAATCGAGGCCCCTCACATTAAACTCAGCAACAGTTAGCATATACATGAGCACTACAGCTGCAGAATTAACAAAAAACTTTCTCTGAAGTTAAACGTAAGCTGAAAGAAATGCAGCTGACATATATGCTATTGTTTCCAGCTAAGTTAAAAATCAGACATTAAGGAAAGGCTCACTTCTTTGAGTTCCCACAAGCTATATGGGATGAGCTAGATATTTGGTCAATGAGCCACGGAACCCGGGGATCTGCCATTGGAGAACTTGTCTGCAACAACTGCTCCCCACACTGAGCAACAAACTAGACAGGGAGAACCAAGAAAGCATCTGCAATGTAAAAGGAGGGACAGAGCTGCCCATTGCAATCGACCCTGCAACACAGATGAAGATGACAGCAAGTCAAGAGACTGCCTGATGATCTCTGGAGCCCGGGGGAATACTGACCGAAACCTCCATGCAGACAGCTACCAATTGAACTTTCTATGTCCTTTTAAAAATGACTCCGCTACACACCTGGGTCATGGGTGGTAGGCTGCTGGGATGGGGTGTGGACGAGCTGCACTGGGTGACAATGACATGCATCAGACACAAAGGCCAGGGTGTCCGTTCCATGATCCAAATGGTCAATTACCATAGATGAGAATGAAGCCATATTCCCCATGACAAATGTTCCTATGGTTGGAAAAGGGCAACAGCTACTTCACATTGAAAAGTTTAGAGAGGAAGGGAGTTGGGATGTACTCTATTTACTTTGTTCAGGTTTATTACGTTCAAATTCACCACAAGTGCATAACCGAGTGAGCATCATCTAAACACTACACACAAGAAACCTGACATGACCATTACGCACAACACTTTCCAAGTTCTTTCCTGGAATATCAATGGCCTAAATATTAAGATCAAGAGAGGCACTGTATTCCAGTACCTTAAGAAGCACCCGCCACCAGTTGTACTACTCCAAGAAAAGCATATACTAGGAAGCAACTGCCCCATGCCCTCTCGAGGTAGATACACTAGAGTGTATCTCACTGGCTACACTACCTCATCCAGAGGGACCTTGTCCTCCTGCATAAGCACTTTCCCACTACATGTGGCAAACACATATCACAATGGCCTTGGCAGATTCACCATGACATATTACCTTTCTGAATTCTTAGAAGCAAACACTGCTTTGCATCTAACCTAGGCGGTCTTTCAACCAAACCATAGCACCAAAACCGCCCTTCTGGTGGTAGTGGAGAAATCAAAAATGCTGCTAGATTAAGGAGGTATTTCAGCCATCATACTCCTTGACCTAAGCATAGCATTCGACACTGTAAATCATGAACTCCGCATAGAAAGAATCGACAGTGCAGGAGTCACAGGACTTGCCCTGAAATGGCTGGTCTCTTTTCTGAAAGACAGGACATTTTAGGTGTTCGATAAAACCTTTCCCTTAGATATATTCCCTCTGAAGTGGGGAGTACCGCAGGGCTGTACATTAATCCCCACAAGTTTTAATCTATATCTGCGCCCTCTTGCAGAAATTGTGTTGTGATGTGGGGTATCAATAGCATCATATGCTGATGACACTCAATTGGGGCTCTCCCTTAGCACTGAACATGATCCCCAATCTCCCATTTTGGGGCCCTGTTTGGAGAAGGTAGAAGCCTCCCACCCTCAAGACAGTTATAAAAAGTCTGGGGGTATAGTTAGACAAACCCTTGTCAATGAAGGTCCAGGCTACAAAACGTTTAGGCAGCTGCTATGGTATACTTAGAAAGCTGCGTACAATTCTACACTTGCTTTCACCTCTTTCCCAAAGGTTTGTAGTCCAGACATTAATTCTCTCCCACCTGGACTACAGGGACTCACTTTATTTGGGCGTGCCTAAAGCTGTAACCAAGAATCTTTAAGTTGTGCAGAATGTGGAAGCCCGGTGTCTACTCAAAGCTCCCAGACGCAATTCAGCCTGGCAGCCCTTGATCACTCTCCTTTGGCTCCAGGTAGATCGAGGAATGAAATTCATAGCCCTATGCATAGCACACAGGGCACTTATAACTAAAGGCCCCCTATACTTCGACCTCTGATCTCACCCTATAGTGCAACCCTCTTGATCCTGAAAGGCTTGATTGGCCAAAGTCCCCTTTATTCAGAGAGAAAGAAATGGAGGCCACTTCTTAGCTATAATGTGATAAAATTGTAGAATGCTCTCCCTCATACAATATAGCTCATTGGTAACGACTTGACCTTTTGAAAACGATCTAAATATCTGGGTGTTTGATAACTAACCCCACTTGAGCATGTGGCGTACTCTATTTTGCATTGCTAGTGCTGGAATGTCCTAAGGTAGCCATGCTCACTACAAATGTGGATAGACTAGAATAGAATAGAATAGAATAGAATAGAATAGAATAAAATAGAAGAACACATAGGAAATATTTGCTCGGCCATTGCCTCGGTCTATACCCCCAACACTAATAGACAACAACCTCCGCACACTAACAAATATCCTGTTACAAAACACATCTGGCCGTACAATCATGGGGGTTGACTTTAAATGTTAATGTCCCCAGAGGCCAACACTAACTGTACCCCTGACCCGTAAATCGACAATACTAAATACATTGGCCAATTCAATGGGACTCCCTGATACCTGGCGCCTGATACATCCCCAAGCAGCTGAGTGCACTTTCTACTCCTACCCATAAATCCTCCTCCAGAATAGAGTACTCATTTATGCCCTCAGCCGAAACCCTCACACTAGCCTTTGCACACATACTCCCCGGAACACTGTCTGATCACACTCCAATAACAATAACACTCAAATGACTTCACTGAGGGCAATTAAGACTAGAGGCTAAAAGCTCGGTGGTTGTGGGATGCTCCATTTGCAGATTTTCCTCAACATCACTTTGAGGATTACGTACACCTCAATAAAGACTCAGCTAAGAGAAGGGGTGGGGGGAACTCGTTGAGTTTCACTCTGTGGAATGCCAGACGGGTTACAGAAAAAGTCTGTAAAATTCTGTTAAATTCTATCAATGGGTGGAAAATATGCAGCTTGCGCTGCAATTTAGCATTGGTAGTGTGAGCAGCACTGAAAATTAGCATGAACAGCATCATCAGTTGCGCAAGAGCTGCCATTTGAGTTGATTTTGCTGCCTTTCGAGTAAAAATCTACTTGAGCAGATGCAAATCTACTTAAACGCCAGGGACCATCCACATTAGAAAATTGCGCTACGAGCTGCCAAATCTCTCTCATGTTTTCTGGAGCCTCACAGGAGAAAAGTTCCACCACGTGGTGATTGGTGGAATTTGGGTAGAACTCCTTATTAAAGAGTAGTGTTGAGTGCCCAAACTTCCACTTATTCTGCTGGCAGAGCAGAATATTTTGCTCACCCCTGGTTAAGAAGTGAGCCACCCTCTGTAAAGCACTGAAAACAGTCCTGAGATGGCAGGCAATATCCTATCAGATGGCAGCTATGCATAAAAGGCATAGCAAAGTGGGAGGCTCAAAAAAGACATAGTGGAGGCTGAAGAGAAGCTAGAGGAAACACCAGGCGACCATGCTCGGCACAAAATAGAAAAGATGAGGCTGACGCTCTGCCTCATCTTGTTAGACACTGGGCCCATGCAGCGACTCAATATAAAATCCATGAAGTCGACAACAATGAAGGGAAAAATACTGAATTGGTTAGCCAACATGGAACTTGCCCTGTGCTTAGTCCCTAACATCACACTACCTACACATCATACTATCATTGATCACAAACTTATAGCACAGGAATTTGCAAACTACAAGCACCAATAAGCAGAGCAACACAGGCGGGCAGAAGAGTGAACACACATGATCAGAGAGGACTTCATCCTACCACACCTCAATAAAATGGAAAAACTCGTCAGCCATTCAATTACTCCTCAGAGAGAACACATCTGGCCTCAATTATTATCCATTGGGATTTTTCAAGAAGTTTGCCTCACCACACTGTTGCTAGGCATGTACACTGAAACTCTGTGGGGAGCCACAATTTCTATTATCCTAAAACCTCCAAAACCTCCAATCATGCATTTGGCCCAGTTCCTTACTCAATATAGAAACAAAGATCCTTGCAAAGGTGCTGGTGACGTAGTTGGTTGGGGTGATCACAATGTTGGTCCACAAAGCCAGGACAGATTTATTGAAGTCTGTAGCACACAACACTGCCTGAGACGTCTGAATACTGCATTTGCATTGACTGGAGAAGCCACAGAATGCTGATATTGATAGACTTTGAGAAGGTGTATGATTTGAGCAGAGGGAATTTCATATTCTGCTTTAATGGAGCACACAAACCTAGGACAAAGCTTCCATAGATATGTTTTGGTACTATACTCCAAACCACGGGCACAATTTAGAGCCAACTGAGAACTCTCCCCAGGCTTCCTGATTGAACAAGGGACAAGACAAGGATGCCCCTGTCACGTCTCCTCTCTGGCCTGACTATTGTACCCCTGGCGGAGTGGATCAGATGCAATGCACAAGTCAGAGACTTTAATTGGTTGAACTATCTCGAAGACAAGGAATCGCTACATGCTGAGGAAATTCTGGTCTATGTTAGTGCTAACCAGAGACTTCAATCTCTAGACTGATGCATATGCTGCAAGTGTATGCAGACACTTCTGGACTCACAGTTAACTGGGAAAAATCCACCTACATCACCTTGACCAGGACCCATGACATTTTACAGCCTAACACCCAGTTACATGGGCAGACTGTCATTCCAAATACGTAGGCATGTAGTCTGGGAAAATCAACAGGCCTGTGATCTAAACATTGCCCTGTTACTTGCCAGGACCAAATGTGACTAACGAGGATGCTCTATGCGCTAAAGAACTATCCCCATGACATACCACCCCACTTTTTTCAAGACTTGAAATTGGCTTTGGTAAGATTCCTCTGTGCTGGAACCCAACCATGTATCTCCTTTCACAAATGTGTATTCAACCCCTCTGACCCGGGAAGAGGAATTGCAGACATAAAGCTCTACTATTGGGCCAGCCAGATAGTACCCATAAATGAATGGCTCCACATGGACCACCATCACTCAGCAGTAGCCATGGAGATGTCTGTGCTGGAACCACACAAAACCCTACACCTACATTAGGGTCCTGGGGCAGGCATTCAGCCCCCCTTTGCAACTCACGCATCCCTATCCTGCTGACGCCATGCACTGCAATGGATAAAATGGCATGGTGTGCCAACAGCAGAAACCCTGTTTTGTACCATGAGATGGCTACCCCATACAGACAGGTTAGAAGGATTCTGGGCCTGGGACACCATAGGTACCTCTAATTTGGGAGACCTATGTGAGGAGAAAACTATAAGCTCAAGTCCACACCTAAGAGTTATTTAGGAGATGCACAACACCCAATACTATGTCTATCTGCAACTCCAGCATGCGCCTGAAGCATCACTAACCCCGGCACAGACCCTTCCACAAACAACTTATTGGAAGCACAGGTCACCCAAACTAAAAGGCATAATATGAAAAGACATCACACACATCTACCACACACTGGTAAGCAATACAATTGATCCCATGAAGTCACTGAAGGGACAGAGGGAACAGGAGGTAGGCACACTAGAGGAGGAAGACTGAAAAGAGGCAAAAATGGCACAGAGTATATAAGCACTTTCTATGCAATTAAGACCTATGCAACTAAAATACCTCCACAAAGTCTATCACCGCCCTACACAATTATATAAGGTCATTCAGAGTCTCAATCCTCATTGCCTACAGTGCAAAACGGCTAAAGGCATATTCTTTTACAATATCTTGGAATGTACTATAATATAAAATTACTGGCGCAACATAAATACTATCTTGACACTGGTAGTGAGAACGACGATTGCACCAGAGCCTAAACTGATTGATGGACGAGTAGGGAGGCAGAAGGAGTACCAGGCTTCTGGTCGCCATGGAAATTTTGATCACCAAAAGGGACATTGCATGACAGTAGAGATAAGAGAGTGCCCCACAACAAAGGAATGATGAAGGGACATGGACTATTGTGCGATAGGAGAGAAATGTGTATATAAATTCGAGGGAATACCCTGTGAAACATAAGAAAGTATGGGGCCCATAGCTGGAGTACTCAGAGTGGTAAAAGGGAGAAAACACTGCTATATAATGGTATAAGTGAGGCCACTTCTTATCTGAAGGAACTGCCAGTGGTGCCACAGAGACCAGGAGACATGCCCCAGGCCTACCCCTGCAAAACACAGTGTGTGTCACCCTTGAATGAGGTTGTGGTTCCTCCCTGGAAGTCCAGGACTGCCAGGTACTGGTTCAGTCTCAAGGCACACACCGTGAACTGACAGGCCACTCTCAGGATACCACTTCTGAGATGGAGGGAATGTGAGTGAAAAGAGGGCATCTACCACCAGAGGGTGTAGCCCCCTACTCTGAAAAACCTAAGATGCCAGAGTACCCTCAGGAGCAAGGAAATAGCACCTTGCCAGCCCAATGGCTGGATGTCAGTTCTGCCCGAGGCCCTAGTTTTAAGCATTCACCTGCAGTGGATAGCCAGAGGCCTGGCTCTTGATACTGACAGCTTTCAGTGGACTTTGTTGATTGTAATCCTTATGGGCAGAGTTTTCCCTAGGTTCGGGACAGACCCATGAGGAAGAATGGGCCACATCACCTTGTTCGCCACATTAGTACTATTTGAATAATGGGATGCACCTGTCATCAAGCTAAGGTTAGGAGTCTCACAGATGGAGTTTGCAGATGAGGAGAAGGATTCCCAATGGGCAGTCCAGTGGTCCAGGAGAATGGTGATTGAGGTGTACAGATAGGTTCAGAGGGCCACAGTACAGATAAGTGCAACTCTGAAGAGGCATATTATGCATGCAAAAATTTGCTCTTTCTGCAGGGTCACCCCAACTTGTATGACCTTTTGCTGAACCATATTTTTGCTGGCTATATATCTCTGTGCACATTACCCTGCTAACCATTGGTAAAGTGCTTGTGCTCCATTTATCAAAATGATACAATTGGTTTGCTCCTGTTTTGGATATTTAACACACCTATAAGTCCTGAGTTTATTGTACAATAATGTACTCAGGCCTGTAAGTTAAAAGCCACAAGTGGATCGCAGCATTCACTGTACCATCCACTGTAGTGACAGCGTAAACATGACTGAAGGTCTGCCACCAGTTACCTGTTTGTGCAGGTTTAAACTGCAATTTGGACTTGCTAGAATTAGTCCTTTTGAGAGATCTAAATCCTCCTTTTAAGCCTTTCTGATGCATGCCCAAAATACAGTGTGAATGGTAATTTAAAGTAGGACATGTAAAGGGTTCATGTTAAACATGTCTTTACAGTGAAAAGACCGTCAGAGCTAATTTCACCTTAGCAGGGGTAACTGCTCTATAGGAAAGGAAAGGAATGCAATATTACATTTAACATTTTTCATTACTTAGGAAGCACTTATAAAGTTCATATTTGCACTTTAAAAAAATGTATTAAAAGCTCAATTAAGTGGTAAAGTTGTAATTGTAATGAATAGTTTAGAAAAAGTACTTTTAGAAAAGCTCCGCCTAATGCCTCCAGAAGCCCATTTGCATGAGCTTTCAATATTCACCCAGGAGAAGTACCCCCCCATAATGTGGTGTACACTTGTTCCTAGAACCAAGACTATGGACTTGCTTTGGCAGGCTGATCTGGGCCGTGACCAGGAACCTTCAATTACCTTCAAATAGGCCTATCTTTCACAGAGAGATGTAGCTAGCACCTAGGCCTGCCCCCTTCCTTTGTCCCTCTAGCCCATCAGGCACCAGGCCTAGTGTGGGAGGAGCTGCACCCAGAACCAGTTTTGAGTGGCTACAGAGGAGTGGTTGCTTATTTCTCTGGCCACATGTCTAGGGTGGGCACTGATGGTTTACACAGAGGACGAAAGGTTCTGCCATGTTGTTTGGGCAGGGTCCCCTCTGCAAAGTCCTCCCCATGGGTTAGAGCGTGGCGAGGAGATTTCCCCAACCACAGGCTGACAGTAGCTATGAAGATGACACCCAAAGTACCCTCCTCAGATCACTTCTAGACCTGTGGAAGAACAGAAAATGACTGGACCTGCTGTCTGTGACCTGAGAAGAGCCCTGAAACGTGGTCTCCCTGTTGTACCCAGAACAAAGTAGTGGACTTCAAGGGTAATAAGGCTGACCTTTTGTTTGGGTTACAGAAACACACCAGCTTCAAGAGGCCTTTACTGCAATCCTAGCTGACCAGTTACAGTGGGACCTGCCCTGGACCTTGCTGCTCATCTCTGCTGGGGTGAGTCTTGACCCTTAAGTGCTGTCCCCAAGTTCCTGGACCTTTGCTACAGTACTCTTCCTAAAGTTTCCTGAAAACGTTTTGCCAGCATTTTAGCCTGAGAACCGGTGTGGGACTGAAACCAACCTGCCAAGCACTTAAGCCGCAGGTGCATTGCCACTGGGATTGAGCTCATGTCACCTTCTGCTACGTTCTTCTCCACAGTAGCAAATCCAATTCAGCTGGACCACCTTTGAATAGCATCCAACAACATTGAGCCCTCTGTGGCCACAGCCTGCAGCCTTGCCCCTCTGAAGAAATCCAAGCTCCAGAAAAGTTGCTAAATCTGAACGTAGAAAGCTTTACTAAACTAAGCTGCCACCTGTATCCGATCAACATTGGGAGTTGTTTGGACAAGAATCCTGGACTTTTCCCACTCACTGCTTTCCCGCCTTTGTTGATGATTTCACCAAAACCTTGAACTTGGCTCCCCATCATCATTTAGTCCAGCTTTGGCCACAACCTGATGTCTTGCCCCACTGAAGAGTTCATAAAAGATTCTAAGCATGAAGGTAACTTTTTAACTAGGGTGACCCTGGTGCCTGTATGCAACTCACGCTCCATTGCATGCAGCCTTAAACCTTACACTTGTCCAGATCAAGTATAACAAGATGACTGTGTATAGCAGTTAGTACTTTTTGGAAATGCTTTGAATACTAATCTTTAAAAACTCATAACATTGGTTCTACTTATTGAATTTGTATATGTTGTTTTGGTATCATTTTACTTAATACAATTTACTTGTGTTGTGCTTTGACTTTATTACCTTTTGAGTACTGCATAAATGCTCTATACTTTGCCTCTATGTTAAGCTTTTCTGCTCTGTGCGGTAGCTACCAAATGGTTGAGGCCAAGTTAATTTAGTGACTTTTAACGGTTCACTCTCACAAAGATTGTGGTGTGGTTATTATGTAAGATGGGTACTCATTCCCTATATATATATATATATATATATATATATATATATATATATATATATATATACATATCCACAAATTCTATCGCCTTCGAAAGGAAAAGCCGGCACTCCAGACTTTTTGTACACCAATCACTTTATTATTTAACCGAAGGCTGTACAAAGGCAATATTAATCTGGGGCTAACATGTTTCAACTGTATCGGTCTTAGTCATAGCCCATGATTCCATAGCATGAAAATCAGGCCCTACTGCCACTAGAAACTATATCTTGTCTCATAATAAACATAAACAAAATACTAACGATTTTATCCTATACTCACAATTTAAGTTTGAAATTTTAAACATAATCTACTCATCCTTTATCCTGCCAAATCATCTTAATTCTTAATTACTAGCCCAATAAGGCATCCTCAATCTCAAATATCAATTTTCATAAATTAAAGTCATATTAATTCAATTCTTTATATGCATGCCCAGTGGCATTTCATCTCCTAAAGGTATGATCTCTTATTTCATTAATTTGCTCTAAATAAATACAATTTCTTCATTCCATTCAATCTTTTCAATTCTTATAATCTTGATATATTTTTATACAACACCTGAGTGGTATGGGCCAAATACTTGAGTGTCTGATCCCATTTTCTAATAATCATATTATCCATTATCCATATTATGACCACAAAAGTATTTCATCAATCTCATCCCACATGTACATAAAGCTCTTCATCCTGATTCAGTCCCCACGGAGATCTGCTGATTATATATAATGATTCCATCTTTCTAAGAATATGTTCCCTGTCTCCTCCTCTTGGTAACAGCAACACCCTGTCAATTCCAAAGAAAGACATACCATAAATGTTTCCAACATGCTCCTGTCTACAATGTTGCGCTATTGGATAATTCCCATCGTTATTTTTGATAGCACGCCAATGCTCCAAAGTACATTTTTTTAACCAGAAAGATTGTGTTGCCTACATACCATAGTTTACACTAACACATAATGACATATATCGTAAAGTCTGAATTACAATTGATAAATTTATCAATCTTAATTTCTTCCCCTGTGGGTAGTTTATACATCTTATGATTCATGCTGCATTTGCAGACCTTACAATTAGCACATCTATAAAAACCTTTCTGTTTGGTAAAACACAAATGCTCTTTCTTACTCATATAGTTGTGTACCAAAATATCACGTAGAGAACTACTTTTTCTATATGTAATTCTAGGATAAGGGCTCATCAAAGGTCCTATCACTTCATCTGCTTTTATTAAATGCTAATATTGTTTCATAATCCTCCTTACTTCATCTGAATCTGAATTGAAAGTAGTAATACATCTCACCATATTGTCTTCACTTTCACGTTTTTTTTAGGGATCAGGAGGCTATCTCGTTTTATCCTAGCTACTTTACTACAAGCTTCCCTTATAACCTTCACAGGATAACCTCTAGATCTAAATCTTGTCACTATATTTCTCTGTTCTTTTTCAAAAATATGAGTTGTGCTACAATTCCTTTTTGCTCTAAGTAGCTCACCATACAGGATACTCAATTTCAAACTTGGCGGATGATGACTTTTCGCATGTAATATGCTATTACCTGCCGTACTTTTCCTGAACAAATTCGTATAAACAGGTTCTCCTTCTACTGTCACCAAGACATCTAAAAATTCCATAACCCGTTTATCGGATTTATGTGTGAAATTCAAATTGAAATCTTTTCTCGGTAACCATTCTAAAAAATCAGAAACTATGTTCTCAGAACCATCCCAAATTATAAATAAATCATCAATATATCTTGTCCAAACCATACACTCTTCATATTCTTCCGACATCACATGCTGGGTTTCCCATCAGCCCATAAACAGACATGCAAAACTTGGAGCGAAGCAACTTCCCATCACTGTCCCGGTAGTCTGTCTCAACCATTTCTTCTCATATAAGAAATAATTATTTTCTAAACAAAATCTTAGCATTTTTAGAAGCATTTTAGAATGTTCATATACACTTAATGGTTTGTCTCTAAAGAAATATTCACAGGCCTTAATGCCTAATTCATGTTTTGTACTTGTATATAGAGACACTACATCAATGGTTACCATGATATAACTTGATTTCCAGGGGATGTCCTGAATTTTTTAGATGAAATCCATACTATCTCTGCAATATGAGGCTAGACTCAATACATAGGGACACAGAAAATAATCCAAATAAATAGAGTTATTCTCTAGGAGACTGCCTCTTGCTGACTCTATCGGCCTGCCGGGTGGATTGCTACTATCCTTGTGGATCTTCGGCAACATATATGTCCCGCGCCCGAAGCTGAGAACCAACTTCGATGGCGGTAGTAGTCGGTTTCAGCAGAACATATATCTATATATATATATATCTATAAATATATATTTATATATAGAATGTAATATATGTTAAACATATATATATATATATATATATATATATATATATATATATATATATATATATATATATATATATATATATATATTTGTTTTACATATATTACATTATTATATTATAATTAGGACCTAGTTTCCATACCAAAAGCATTTCTATTTTGCTAATAACTTTGACTCAATTTGACGAATCTTCACAAACTTTTCAAAACTAGCTGTCCACTCACTTCAGCTGTTGTCTCGAAAGATTTGGTGTGATTTGTCAGTCAAGGGCTGACATAAAGGGAGGTCGCAAAACAAAACAAATCGAATTTTGCCCATGCAATTTCCCATATGGATTTTAAACACAACTACAGCCCCAACAGCTGAACGGAATTACACCTCAATGCATATTTTTCTAACATTAATCACCGCACGTCATTAACCACAACTCGCCCTTTCTCCATGCCCTTACATATTATATAAATTATAGCATGTAAAATCATAGCAGTGATAATAAGACTTATGCCATCTAAAATTTACATAATTTCTCCGAACACAGGGCATAGTAGAGTGGCAAGCTATAGTTAATGTAATGTAGCTGTTGATGCAAGAAGAATGTGTGTATGTATATATGTGTGTGTGTGTGTGTGTGTGTTTTATATATATATATATATATATATATATATATATATATATATATATATATATATATATATATATATATATATATATATAGAGAGAGAGAGAGAGAGAGAGAGAGACATACACATATATTGCTGATTTTACATTATTAAAAACCTGCACTCCAGGCAAGTAGATGGCATGTATTTATTTACCATAAATTCCCCAATGCGTTTCTGCCTCCTTAGGCACCTTGGTCACATGAAACAACACTAACTTTCATCATGCCTAAAACAATAGTGTCTTACATCATTGCTGTCTCCCCCGGTTTCATGGAGTCATAGTTCATAACAGGTTACTTCATGAACTAATTCTCCATTCCCTAAAAAGTAGCTAAATGAGTTTACACTCATTTCAATTGGTGCAATACCCCAAAGTGCAAACATGCTACAACTGAGTTCAGTGGTAAAGTGCAAGTATAATTCCTTATTAGTGAATTAAAGTCACTTATTGTGTTCACATTTCATTGATCCCTGTGATACACCTCTTAATCAAATGAAGGAGCATTATGTCGTGACAAGCTGGGCAAATCATACTTTTCAGATATTGTGGTTTGTCTATACACATGTGCGATTTATAATTCATACTATGATTCCAATTTTTTATATATCAATAACCACTAATTGGGTCAATTCTGATCCATGTGGAAAATAATTCTTCTGATTAAATCACCATCGCCCTCTGGTGGGCATGTACATTTATCTCAAAAGTGCTATCATTAGCACATTTGGGGCCATATGTACGAAAGCTTTTTCCCATAGACACAGAATGGGTAAAATCCTTTCGTACATCTGGCCCTTGGTACCTTAACTGCATTGATGATGATTGCACATCCATTATTGTTTCCTGTAATCCTCTGTTGTTCATTTGAACTCTTATTGGTGGATCGTCATTTCAAATAATTAGATTAATGTTCAACAAGTGAAGGCAGCATTTTGTTAAATTAACTTGACTTTTTTGATATGTCAGTTCATTTTCTCCCCTAATTAGCAGCCATGAACACTGGTTGTGAAAGCATCTTTACTTCTTTGTGTTAGTCCTATAAGCCTTCATTAGAGCGTGACAAGATGTATGTTCTTTACTGGTTTTTATTTTTTATGATCTTTTTCAAACCATTTGGATTTTGCGATGTCTTTATTACTAAGTACACATAGGGGGTCATTACGACCTCGGCGGTCTTTTTACAAGACCGCCGAGGGACCGCTGTGCGGAAGACCGCCTGTGCAGGCGGTTTGCCGCTCGGGTATTATGACTGTTGGCTGCTCTCCGTCGTTATTCCGACGGAGAGCCGCCAACAGCCATACTTGCGGCCGGCAGGGAAGTGGAGGTTGCTCCACCTCCACCGCCACGCCAACAGAACACCGCCCAGCGAATCACGTCCTGTGATTCGCCATGGCGGTGTTCTGTTGGCGGTGTGGTGTTGGCGGAGCTGCCCCCATGGCTCCTGTCCCCTCCCTGACGATCGACGGACCAGGTAAGTCGATCGTCCGTTAGGGGAGGGGGGTGGGGGAGTGTTGTGTGTTGTGTGTGTGCATGGGGGTGTGCGTGTGTGTATGTAGAGGGGGGGGTGTGAGTGCGTGTATGCTTGCGGGGGTGTTGTGTGTATGGGAATGAGTGCGTCTATGGCTGTGGGTATGTCTGTATGGATGTGTGCGTGTATGTTTGAATGTGGGTGTGCGTGTGTGTGTGGATGTAGGCATGTATGTCGGGGTGTGTGCGTGTGTGTGTTGGTGGTGCCTGCATGGGTGTCGGGTGTGTGTGTGTAATGTGATGTTGGGGGTCGGGGTGGGGAGGGGGGCCCTGCAACCTTTGGGGGGTGGCAGGGATGGTGGGGGGTGTAGGGGAGGGAGTCGGTGGGGGTGAGGGATGGGGGAGACCCCTATCAGTGCCAGGGAAGGAATTCCCTGGCATTGATGGTGCTTACCGCCATGGATTTCATGGCGGTTCAAACTGCTGGAAATCCACGGCGGTAAGCCGGGTCCAAATACCGCCGGCGGTATACTGGTGGCCGCAGGGCTGGAGACCCAGGTCTCCAGCCCTGCGGTCGTCTCCGCCCTGGCGGGCGGGACGGAGAACCGGCGGATGACCATGGCTGTAACCGCCATGGTCTTAATACACCAAGGTAAGACCGCCAGCCTGTTGGCGGTCTTACCGCCGGTTCTCCGCCATCCGCAAGGGTTGTAATGACCCCCATAGTTGTTTATCCTGATTCAAGCTGGAGGGATGTTTGGTTGTCATCAAGACTATGGCCCTCATTATGAACATGGCGGGATAGCCTGCCACCGACTATGCTGACAGTAAACGGAAGACCGTCAGGGGCGGCGGCAGGCATCCCACCATCTTCTGACGCCTGGAGCTTCACTACCATTTATGGCGGTGAGGGCCGCCATGTGCCATACCGGCGGTCGGTAGCGGGGATGGATGCTACTCCACCCTCACCGCCATGTCAGTCCAGACATCACCACGCCTATAATGATGCAGTTATAGGCGTGGCGGTGGATGGAGGTGCGGCGATGCCGGCGGAGCAGCATCCTAGGAGCCTGTTCCCTGCCAGAGGAGCGCCAAGGAACAGGTAAGTGCTGCCCCAGAGGGAAGGGGGTAGCGGGGATGTGGGTGTGTGTGTTGAGTGAGTGACTGCGTGCATGGGGTTGTGAGTGTGTGTTTGTGAAGGGGGATGTGTGTCTGCGTGTCTGAATGCCTGTGTGTATGTCAGAATATGGGTGCATGTGTATGTGAGGGGTTGGGATTTGGGGGGACCTGTATGGAGGTGGATGGGTGGAGGGTAGAGAGTGGGGTTTAGGGAGGGCCTACAGCGGGATTGGAGGGAGGAGCGATGGGAGGTCGATTTTTAGGTTTTGGGGGGGTGGGGGTTTAGGGGCCGGCGCTAGGAGCTTGAGGGGGAGGGTGGGGGTTGTTGCAAGGGGGGGGCCTGGCGTGTCTTATAAAGGTGACATGAATGAGAATTCCTGTCACCGTATGCTTTCTGCAAGGGATTAACTGGCATGGTATCCCGCCAGGAAATCCCTGGTGGAAATGGGAACATTATCCCACCGCCAGTCTGGCCTCCACCGCCGGGTTGAAAGTGCCTTCCGTCTGCCCGGAGGTCGAATTTGGCCTGTCTGTGGGTAGTAAAGCAGCCAGTTCATTACTGTTTTCATTATATGGCGGTCTGAACCGCCATGCCATCTGTGGTAATTACCACCACCGCCGGTGGCGCAGTCAGCACTGCCATGTACATAATGAGGGCCTATGCATCTGTATTCTAATTGCCTTGGTTTTCTCATTCTGTCTCCACCTCTCCCTCTCTGATTTATGTACATGTTCAATCGCAAAATATCTGAGATCTTCCCATTTGCTGTCAGGATATGTTTTCAAATGATTGGCTACAAAGTAACTCCTATCTTTGTGTACAACTGTTCTTATATACTCTAAGATGCTTTTTTAACCTGGCAAGTTGTACTGCCAAACTATTGTAGCCACAAGGACACACCAAAACACACAGTACAAATTGCTGATACCTGGTATTTATTGTCTAATTGATTTTGTTTGACCTTTGCCTGCCATATAATCTTTCAAGTTAATCTCAATTTTGCAAGTGTTACACTTAGTACAAAACAAGAAGCTCTTCTTATTCACCCATTCTTCCTTTTTATTATTTATGAAATGACTATGTATTAGACAATCTTTTATACTCTTGGTTTTCCTATATGTGGCGGTGGTTTGTCCAACCAATTTATCTGTAATTGATCTGTCACTTAATAGAATATTCAGATGTTTTGTAGTAACAAAAACATTTTCCCTGGCACTACCTAAACAGTTCAAAACAAAGTAAAATGAATAGTAGATTGTACTGAAGTATTGTCACATGGACAATGGGACAAAACCTTCCATAGTCCCTTCTCATGAAAAGTGACTAGTGCATAAACTAATTTAACATTAAAACAAAAACGTGTTAAAATACTTCTATGATTTGCATCAGTTGTGTTAGACCTGTTAGTCATAGAGTGGCTGTCCCCCAAACGTTTGCCATCACCCCTCCTATTTTTCTGATTTCGTTTTTGATGGCCTTAGAACTCTATGTGCTTTACCATTGGTAACCAGTGCTAAAGTGCTTGTGGTCACTCCTTGTAAATGAAATGGTACTTTTGGGCCTCAGCACCTAGTGTGCCACCCACTTAATTACCTTCAGGCCTACCATTGCTGCTTGCCATCAGTTTTAAACTGCCAATTTGACTTGGAAAAATAACCCTTTTGAAAAGCCTAAAACTCTCTTTTTAATATCTAGGTCGCTCCCAAGGTAGACCCGAAACAGCTCATAGCGCAGGGCGCATTGTAATTAAAAAGTTGGACACATACTTTTAAGTTTTACATGTCCTGGTAGTGAACAACTCATACATTCGTTTTTCACTTCTGTGAGGACTACCTCTCCCATAGGATAACTTTGGGTTACCTTATTACGTTTAAGAAGTGCTAAAGTTTGATTGGGAGCACGTAGGAAAGTCATGTTTGGTGTTTAATGAATTATAATTTAAACTCCTTTTTAACGGTAAAGTTGAATTTCAGGTCACATTTTTAAAAATGCCACTTCTAGAAAGTTGGCATTTTTGTGCCCTACCCATTTGGAGCATTCAGCCTGTTCCTGGGTCACATAACTAGGTGTGAGTGGCAGTAGACATTTCTATATCCCTCCCAGACAGTCACACAATAGAGGGATAAAGGGTCCCTTGATGGACAATATCAGGCAGCAGGGAGGGCGGAGCTGGGCACATCCTCATTTGCACTTCAATCGGCTAGGTCCTGCTTTCACACAAAGGATCCAGGGCAGGCTGGATCTAGGGCAGGAAGACAGAAAATTCCAGATGTTTCTGGTGGGGGGAAGCCGCTAGAAGTTTCTCCATCTTCAAAGAAGGCACTAAGTATAAACAGGGGACCCTCAGATCCACTCTTCTGGACCTGTGAAAGCACTATCAGAGTACTGCTTGCTTCTGTATCCTGCTGTGCACTTCAAAAGACTGCTGTCCTGCACCAAAAAGGACTGCTTTGCTGCTTGAAGGCTTCCTTGAACCCTAGAGGTCTGCCAAGCTGCTTGAGCCCTGCACTTCATATTGACCCCAGTACGTCCAGAATGACTCCAGGGCTATATTAGCTGGCCTCCTGATCAGAGCCTCAGAGACAGAAAAGGCTCCAAGCATCTTCAGCCTACAAATGAAACTTGCCTGAGTGAGTCCTGACCCTCCACTTGGTGCCTCTTCAGTCCTGGACCCTTGGAAGTGGTGCTAAAGGTGTTCAGATAGCCCAAATCGAAAACATGTGAGAATTTTCTATTAAAGGAGAATGGGACCTACCTGCTTGTCTATCCGCCCAAGGTGCATTGCTTGTCAGTCTGGCTTCACAGCAGCTCCCTCTGTGTTTTTTCTCCGCAGCACCAAGTCCTGTTCAGTGACACCTTGAAGAAGAGGTATTTGGCCTCATGGAGCCCTACTTGGCTATAGCCTGCAGCTTCATCTTGACGGTGATTTCCAACTTCCAAAACTCTGAGTGAAGAATTCTTCACTGTGGCTTTGCCCAGCGGCTCCCTGCTGTCGACATCTCCTCCTCTAACACCACCAGCTGCCTTGCCCCGCTGAACTTGACCTTTTCGGACAATTTTTCTTTTAATTTCTTCCGAGGGTAAGCGGAGACCAGAACCAATCCACTTTATGTATCCAAACCACACTCCATCATGGTCGGCCATTTTTGTCAACTTTGCCTCGGTCTCAAGTGTTTAGATGTGTGAGGTTGGCGCTTTGATCTTTTAGGTGCTGGTTTTCCATTTAAACTTTAAAAATTCTAACTCCGGTCCTACTGATTGGATTTTTGCTGTTTTTGGGTCAGATAATTTATTAGAATTTACTTTATTTCTCTAAATTGCTTTGGTATTTTCTTGTGTTTTTTCACATTATTAATGTTTTTCTGCTGCATAAATACTTTGCACATTGCATCTAAGTTCAGCCTGACTGCTCTTGTGCCAAGTTACCAGAGAGGTAAGCACAGGTTAATTTAGTGACAATTTGTGGTTCACCCTGATGGGGATTGCTGCTGTAACTTGAGCAGAGTTTCACCCCGCTAAAGTAGCAACGCAATTTCTCACAGCTAGTGAATGCAAGATATGATTCAATTCCATTTGAGGCGGAAATATTAGCCTTATCGATCATAATACTTTTAGATGACTCGAGAAGTCCGTAGCATCATTATACTTCCCATAAAATAGCCTTTTCAAATTGCCTTTTGTTCAAAGATTGGCTGTAATTAGCATTTTAAAAACTTCAGGTTTACCTATCCATTCGAATCCCTCTTTCACAAATACTGAAACGTTTTGACATTGTGTATGCATGTAGAGTCGATATAGTTAGGTTTGCTTTTAGGAGACTTAAAGCCTCATGCCATGACAAAGGATTTTATTAAATTCGTGTTTTGGTTCAAATACTTCATATAGGTAGCAGGTGGCCTTACGGGCCATTAGGACTGCATCATACCGAAGAAGTGGGAGTGGAAGGGGTCTTACCTGGGGTATATCATGTCCCCTAAGTCTTTGAAGACTCACAAGCTCATTTATATACAGAGTAAAATGAAAAGGGGCCAGGACACACCTCTGATGGTCCCTCTTCTCAATCCTAAAAAAGTTTGTGGTTTCACATGATACTGCTGAACAAACACATGCCATGGTATCAGAATGAAGGTGTGCGAAAAAATAAACAGTAGCTAACATTGTAACTCCTGGCCTGCTAAGCCTTTTCCCCCTAGAATGCTAAGACGATTTTTGGCTCCTTGGGGTAGTTCACTCCTAGGCCTTCATAACTTTTTTCCACATAAGGTATCCATGCCAGATTTACAATCTTTTTGTCCAACATCCTGAGGATACCAAAGATAACCAGGGTTTGTGGGTCCCCTGGTAGGGACTGGGTAAATAGCCAAAATAAAGCAAAATGTTGAGTTTTTGGGGTAAAATAGGAAAAAAGAGCGCCAGGATAAAGCTTCAGTTTTTTCCTAAAAATGACATCAACAAGAGGATTACTGTGCTAAAGTTGTCATTTCCACAGCTTACAAGAACATGTAGAGCTGAATCAAAAAACAATTTTTTTTACCAGAGTGCTGGCGTTTTTCAAAGAGGTAGCCCGTTATTCCTAAAATATGCTTTTAACCTACTTCCATTTTGTGTTGGAAACCAGGGTGAAACCCATGGGTGATCAGGGAAAGCCATATATTTTTGAAAAAGAGACACAATTCTAAATTCGAAAAGGGGCCATTTGTTCAGATCCCTCAAGGTTTTCCCAAAGAAATTAACTAATGAATTAAAGAATATTAAAAATGAGTTGGAAGAAATGGCCCTTTGTGACAACTTTGCCATTTGTAACTTCTTGTCTCGATGGTTAATTTACAAAAGCAATATACCATTACGTCTGCTAGACCTTTCTGGTTGTGGGGATATATTTGGTTTGTATGTTATCCAAGACGCTGAGGTGCCTGGAACCAACAACTGAACTGCAGCTTGTAATGGTGTTTCATTTTGTACTGGGTATAGAGCAATTCATATGCTAAAGTATGAAGAGTGAAAAATGTATTTCTGAAATAGACACAGACACAGAGTTTATGAGCATTGGTTATTTGTACATGTCTGAACTTGTGGGTACCCACACTACCATGTGATTCAAAGGGCATTTATCAAAATGTCTTCTTTCTTACACACTGCCTTACATCTGGAAGGTACAAGTGCAAACAAATAAAATTGATAATAACAAATGTTCCACTATTCTGTGTTTCCACAGGCCTCCCAATAAAAATGGTACCTTGCTTGTGTAGGTAGATCTAGTGCTTGCAACAGGAAAGGGTCCTAAACACAACATGTACATATAATATTTTTTCCACTGAAAACTGACCCTTTCTTCATTGTGGCTAGCTGTGGTATTTTGGCCCAGCTCAGCAAGTACCTAGGGAAATGTTAGAAATTGGCTTTCTGGTTGGCAACGGTATGCACCCTGTCCAAGAAGGAACCACAATACTAGTCAGGATAAGTCACAAACACACCCTAAATTAACCTGTGCTCACCCTCTGGTAGCCTGTCAAGAACCAGACAAGCTTAACTTAAGAGGCAATGTGTTAAGTAAAACAGTGAAAACATCACACAAAAGATACCATGCCTGGTTAGAACAATAGCACTTAATTTAATGAATAAAACAAGACCAAAACAACAAAAATCGAATTAGTAGAGCTTGAGATATGAATAGTGCTTAGAAAAAAGAAATGCCAGTATCTGGTCATGCCAGACTGGGACAAATTGAAAGGTTCAAGCTGCAGTGATGGAGCATGGGCCAGCTACAGGGACCCTGTTGGGCCTGCTGAACAAAAGTACCTTAATCATTGTTGCGTAGATGTCGAAGACGCAGGGATCAAGCTGAAGCATGGCATCAGTGTTGATCTGAGCAGTGGAGACAATGAGCGAATCCTTCTTATGCTGTAGCAGTGATGCATCAGACCTGAGATGCGGAGGCTTCAAAGGCGATACACCAAGGTCATTCCACTCTGGATAGGCGATACGTCGACTCCAATCCACACAATGGAGGCTGATGTGCCAGTTCCCATCTGCGCAGCGGCAGAGTTGTGTTGATTTGACTCGAGCAAGACTTTATACCCACTTCCAAGGGCCCAAGACTGGATTGGCATCACTGGGCCGGGCAAGACACTAGGTTGGCAGAGTCCAGGTGTTGTAGCAGTGAGTTTCTTTTGTGTCCCTGAGACTTCAGAAAACAGGACGCAAGCCATAATCCCATGGAGCCACTTTGGTTCTGGATTGGAAAGATGCAGGTCCAGTCCATCTCACGCAAAAGAAATGTTGGCATTAGGCAGCAGGCCAGCAGAGCAGGGGTCCAGCAGAGTAGAAGACAGTAAAGTGGCAGTCCTTTCAGCATAGCAGTACTTCTTCTCCTGGCAGAGTATCCAGAGGTCCAGAAGTGTACTGAGTTGATGGTGTCTGAGGTGCAGTACTTACATCCAGTTGCTCCTTTGAAGTGAATGAGACTTCAAAGAGATGCCTTTGAAGTGCACAGAGTCCCTGTCCTTCCAGCCCTGACTCCAGACTCATTACATGGGGGGGTGCAGTCCTTTATGTGGGGATAGGACACAGCCTGTTCAGGAGTAAGTGTAAGCTCCTCCCTCCGATCCTGCCTAGGATGGCCCATCAGTCACACCGAAGCGCCCTTTGTGTGTGACAGTCTAGAGGGAATGCACAAAGCCCAGCTGTCACCAATCCCAGATGTGTATTCAGGGTCATGCAGAAGGCACCAAATGGCTAAAATATGAAAATGCCAACTTTCTAAACGTGGTATCTTCAGAATTACAATTTAAAAATCCGACTAAACCAAAAGTTGTGATTTTAAATTGTGATTCTAAAAACAGCAAACTTGCGGGTCCAATCTCTTCCCAATTGGAAATTACACTTAAAAAAATTTAATAAGCTAATCCAGATGTTATACTATGGGAGAGATAGGCCTGCAGTAGTAAAAAATTAATTTAAGAGATTTTCACTACTAGGACATGTAAAACTTAAAAGCACATGTCCTATGTTTTGAAGACACTGTATTCTACACTTGGGCTGTCCAGGGCCAGCCTTAGGGGTGACTTAAAAGGAAGGTTTGGGCCTGGCAAGAGGGTTAACTTGCCTGGTCGACATCATAGTTTAAAACTGCACACACAGGCTCTGCAGTGGCAGGCCTGAGATATTTTTGAAGTACTACTAAAGTAGGAGGCAGAATCAGGGATGCTGATTCAGCAGGCCATGTCTGAAGCTTGTGATGAGCCAGTCCCTTGAGCTTCCATCCAAGGTGCACGATTAGTGACTCACCCAATATTCCCCGACCACCAAGAAAACTCACAAAGCTTGGTTTACATCTATGGTTCATTATCTCAAGAGGCCACATCCAATCATGCACTAACGTCCTAAAACAAAGTTGTTTTCTAGATATTTGGACATCTTTCCTGTATAAAGTGAGTCGGTTTGTACATTCATAAGCCTTGCCCGATTGATAACAAACAGGGTCTTTCTCTATAGACACATAAGTGCTACAGCCCAGAATATGGTCTTTTGGATTTCCTCAGTGTAAGACCAAAACACAAACACACAGACCATCTCACTTTAGGATCATTTTTTCATCAAACAAGGGTTATCAACATACAACCAAAGGCACTCCTGAGTTCTAATTAGCAAGTGGACTTTAGGTATATTGACATAAGTCTACAGAGAATTAAAAGTACAACAGGCATTACATTTTCATTATGCTCATTGCTCTATGACTGCAGAACCCCTTTTATATGACATTTTCCAAATATACATTTGTTCTTGCATATACACCTGTGTATGAGATTTACTCAAGATTATTAGAAATGGCCCCTTCTGTAGGGTCATCCCCAGACTTTTTCCCTTGATGTGATTTGATTTGATATTGATTTAATAAAGCGCCCAGCTACCGAATTAGGGTCTCCCAAAGGTAACTCAAAGAGACAATGGAAGATCGATCCCAGGTAAAAGAGCCATGTATTCAAGTTCTTTGGAAGACAGAGAGTGCGGAACAATTTCTAAGAGAAGTTGTAAGAGAGTTTCAGAGTTTTTGACCCAAAACTGAAAAAAAACAGCCACACATTTGGATCAAGCAAAACCTGAGAACTGTACAAAATGCCAGGTGCTGAGATCTCAACGAGTGGGCAGACTGGTGAGGCAGTATCAACTTATGAATATAGCGCGGATCAACTCACATTTCAGCTTTAAAGGCGTAGCACAATGCCTTGAATTGAATGTGCTTCAAGATTGTAAGCCAATAAAGCTCTTGCAAGAGATGACTTGTTGAGGCAAATTTTGAAAGGCAAAAGCCACTGCATTCTGAACTGTCCGGAGGCGAAAAATAGAAGTTTGGTCTATGTTACCATAATCCAGTCCTGACAAGATTAGGGTTAGGACTACAGTCTTGTGGACAAAAAGAGGGAGAATTCAAATAAATGCCTTCAGCCATTTCAATATAGCAAAGCAGGAGGACATTACTTTCACCACCTGAGGACTCAATGAGAGATTTTAATCGAGTAGAAAACCCAGGTTCTTCACCTTGGGAGATGGAGTGGGAAAGGGCACCAGTGAGGAAGACCAAAGTTGTGGGCCCCAGAGTTGGGGATTCTTGTCCAAGACATCACCTCTGTCTTATCACTGTTCATCTTGAGCAAGTTGTTCCTCATCCAAGTGTCAATTAACCTCATGCTACGGTGAAGATCAGAAGCACCCTGATCTTGTAAAACGTTAATGTATAGATTTGTGTATCATCTGTGTACAGGAAAAGGTTCAGACCACAACTCTCCACTAATTCTGCAAGCGGCTGGACATAGATGTTAAACAACAGCAAGCTAATCACTGAACCCTGAGGGATGTCAGATGTTAAGCACTGCCTACCAGGCACTGCACTGGCTGAGAACACCTGAAAAGTCAGATCATGAAGGAATGAGGTTAGCCAAGCCAGTGCGGTACCTTCAAGTCCCAGAGATGACAGTCTCTCAATCAGGATGGAGTTGGCCACTGTATCAAACACAGCACTCAAATCAAGTAGAACAAGAGCTGCAGTTCCACCCTCATCCCAGAGCTTTCTGAGATGGTCCGTAACTCCAAGGAGGGCAGATTCCATTCCGTGTCCTGCTCTAAAACCTGATTGTGAAGGATTAAGTATATTTAGCTTCTCCACGTAATATGTTAATGAGACATTTACATGTTTCTCCAAGACCCTGGAAATGCAAGGTAGCAAGGAGATGGGCCAGAAGTTTGACCAGGTATAAGGGTTAGGATTTGGCTTCTTCAAAAGTGGTAGCACCATAACGTGTTTCCAAGAGTCAATCAATCAATCAGTAATTTGTTAAGCGCGCTACTCACCCGGAAGGGTCTCAAGGCATGGGGGGGGTTTGGGGGAGGGGTACTGCTGTCTTGAAGCACTTCCTGAAGGTCATGAGATCCTGGATCAGACGTAGGTTAATGAGTCTGGAACATAACCCTCCTGTAAGGAGGAGTTAAGAAGTGTCACCGCTACCTGAAGGAGATCTGGGTGCTTCGAGCCAAGCTTAGTGGGTGGTAAAGGATCCAGTGTTGAGCCAGATTTAGTATCTTGAAGAAAACCCAAAAAAGAGGTAACATTCAGCAAAGACCATGAGCTCAATTAACAATGACAAGGTTCCTCCAAAGGCAATGCGCAGTTAGGAATAATGGGAGTTAAACTACCAGGGTGCAATGTCATTTGGGGGCCACTTAAGTCCTTAGTCAATTGCAAATGGATGTTGGCTACCTTTTTTTTGTAGGACTCATGGAGGTGGGGTAGGCCACAACATTTAAACTACCAGAGTACAATGTCAAGTCAAGTCAAGTCAAAGAAACTTTATTTCGGCTACAAGAGCCATAAAAGCGCATAGCAGCAATAAATATAAATAAATACACAAGGTAATAAATATAACAATACATGTAATGATAAAAAAATGGAATAAAGATAAAATACACTCACACAGTGCGATGGGACAGTCTTGTTGGAATCATTAGACAGATAAGAATTTCCTTCTGACAAACCAGCTAGCTCCGAGGAACTTGGCAACGGCGATCACTAGCGTTGGCCTAGTGTCTGATATGAGGATTCGCAGGGCGATTTCAGAGCTTCGGACGCCCAGCAGTCTGCATGCCGAGGCCAGCCATTTCCTACGTGAGGCGGTGTATGCGGGGCAGGCAAAAAGGACATGAGGGAGATTCTCAACAGGGGCTTTGCAGGCTGGACAGGCGGTTGATTCTTTGTGTGACCAGCGGCTGGTGAAAAGTCTTAATGGTAGCGTTCCAATGCGGAGCTGAAAGTACAGTTTCCTTTCCATTGGGACCGTGATTATGTCCCAAAAAGCCTCATACTTGCATGTCTCTTTTAGGTTAACAAAATCACAAGATAATGTAGTGAGAAGTGCGGCCCCTATATCTTCGTGATCTGCCATTTGCCAATATAGTTTCTTTAGTTCGCTTTTTGAGGGAAATACAGAGGTGGTTGGTGAATTCCAGAGTTCACTGAGCACGAGTGAGTAAAGTGACCCCTTGATGTATCGTAGGCAGGGGATTCTGTGAAGATGATCAGCTTTTAAAATAACCTGCAGGGCTTCAGTAAAGGTTTCAAGCTCTGGGGTAGTCCAGAGACGCCGCCAATACAGCAGAGGGCGTAGGTGGGCTTTATGACCTAATGTGTTTTATGCCAAGATCCTTAAAAAGGGGGAACAGTGGAGTGCTTGGCAGAAGGGACACAAGGTTTCTCAGGAAGTTGTTCTCAGCGATGGTTATGTCTTGGACTTTGGCATAACCCCATAGTTCAGTCCCGTAAAAGTGCTGAGGTCACAGCCTGGGCTTCGTATATCTGTATTGCTGGGCAAATTGGTTTTGTGTATGAGAGGTGGAAGTTTTTTGATGGTGCACCTGTTGTTTGCTTTAGTTTTAAGGCTTGCTTTCCTATGTGTGATTTCCAAGACATGTTGTCAGTCAATGTTATACCCAGGTAGCTAAAAATGCCCACCTTCTCAAGTGTGGTGCCCCCTAGTGTAAACTTCCCTCTAAAGGATCTATGGGGATTAAGGGTCATTAGTTTTGTTTTAGAGGCATTGATTTCAAGTCCCCGCGTTGAGCAGAATTTCTCAAAGCACGTGAGGGGTTTCCTTAGTCCACTATGGGTCTTGGATATCAGGAAAGTATCATCTGCAAAGAGCAAGACAGGGATTTTTTGTGTGCCAACTGATGGTGCGTCAGCCTCCACTTTAAGCAGGGAAGGAACAATTTCATTGATATACAGAGAGAAGAGGGTCGGTTCAAGGACACACCCTTGCCGCACACCCCTTGATACATGGATTTTATCAGTTATTTGCCCCTTGTTGTCCCACCTAACTCGTGCATAGTTGTCCTCGTGGAGCCGTATCAATATTGCTAGGCTATGCTCCGGGATTCCCATTCGGGACAGAGTGTCCCATAGTTTGTTGCGAGGTTCTAGGTCAAAAGCAGACTTTAGATCCACAAAAGCAACATAAAGGCTCCCTTTACCAATGAGCACTGTTTTCCAGTATAAAAATAGGAACCTGAGGGCTTGATCAGTGGTAGATATTTTCTTCGAGAAACCGGCTTGGAGGGGACTAAGGATATCATGTTCAGTCATCCAGTCTTCGATCTTTTCCAAGAGGCAGTGGCAGAAGACTTTTTGCACACAGTCAATTAGATTAATTGGTCTGTAGTTGCAGGGTAGTGATCTGTCGCCTTTTCTAAAGACTGGGATAACAATAACCCCTTTCCAGGACTCAGGGATAGGCGCCCCAGATGCTATTGCGTTCGCTATGATGGTGAGGTATCTTGACCAGGATGCTATGTCGGTTGAGAACAGTTCTGCTGGGACACCATCCGATCCAGGGGCCCTGCCGCGCTTTATGGTGCCTAGGGAATAAGTTATGTCACTTTGAGAGAACAGCTGGGGTACTTCAGTTGTGGGTGCTAAAGAAGTGTTTAGGCAGGGGCCCATGCAGACAGGAGTGGGGCTATCATGGTCATGGGTGTCACGGTTTTCAATGGGCTTACCGTTGAAGTTGAGAAGCGTAGGGGAACGGCCCCGGTTCCGGCAGGTTCTGCTCTGGCCGAGGTAGGGGCGACCCCTTCCAGTAGCCACGGTGCTGTATGGTAAGAGCAAACCACTACAGTCCGTGCCCTCCAGAAGGAGTCCCAGAGGAAAAACCCCTGTAGGGTAAAAAACCTCCACAGGAACTCCCTGAAACGAAAGGAGGACACCAAGACGTTAGGACTGAAGATCAGGAAAACTGGAGAACAAAGACAGGTCAGGAAACACTGGATTCGTAGGAAGAAATCGATCAGAGCGTGACTACCACCAAGGAGTGTTGCAACGCAATGAACAAGCAGCTGGATTCCCCTTATATACCTCTAGGCAGGAAGTAGGAAACAGGAAGTAGAAACACCACCATCTTGGATTGGGGAAAAGAGTATAATAGTGAATCAGGTACATGCGTCCAAACAAAGAAAAACAATGCATGCTGGGAAGAGAGGAAGTGAGCAGCATGCTGGGAAAGGAAAAGGCAGGCATAAAAACACCACCATGTGCAAGGGTTCGGCTTTTGCCTGGAGACATTGGTAAGTGCCCAAAGTACATGCTGTAAGAAATGTAAAGCGCATTAATGCGCTGTGCGTGACAGGATCAAGACCTAACTCGAGGTCTTTCTCCCGCCGCGTTTGTCTTTCCAATGTAGACAAAAGAAGGGGGCGCGGCGAGTGCCGCGACCCCTGAACAAACTCGCGGCTTTCCCCGCGGTCTGTACGCAAGCTGCGGCTTCCCCCGAGGCTTGCACACAGACCGCGGCATGAAGGGAATGCCGCGCTGCAGTGACTCGAGCCCGCGGCCGCGGCTGCCGTAGAAACCGCGGCGGCCGCAGCGTGACAGTATGCCCCCCCCGAGGCCCCAGGTTTGTGAGGGAAGAGTCGAAAAAAGCGACGGACCAAAAGAGGGGCATGAACTGAAGGGGCATACTCCCAGGAACACTCACTCATAGGGTAACCTTTCCAATGAATAAGATACTGGAGGCGCCCATGGAAAAGCCGAGAGTCACAGATTTCCTTGACCTCGTACTCGGGCACATTATCAACCAACAGAGGAGGGGGACAGGAAAATTGTCTGTGAAAAGGACCAGGAAGGTAAGGTTTAAGTTGAGAGACATGGAATACAGGGTGAATCTTCCACGTCCGAGGCAGGCGAAGACGCACAGACACTGGGTTAATCTTTTTGAGAATTAGGAAGGGACCATAAAAGCGGGGTTTGAATTTGTTCTGAGTGAGTCGGAGAGGTAGGAATCTAGAGGAGAGCCAGACTTTATCCTGGACCTGGTATTGAGGAGCCGCACAGCGTCTCCTATCCGCTATCCTTTTCATGCGGGACTTAGTGGCCACAAGGTTGGACTGGATAACACGTTGGACGCCTCGCAGCTGTCGGGCATAGGAGGAGATGGCAGGAAGATTGGAATTCTCTCTCAGGGGAGATGGAAAGGCCTTGGGATGGAAACCGTAGGAGCCATAGAAGGGAGAGACCTTCGAGGCGCTGTGTATGGAGTTGTTATAGGAGAATTCTGCAAGCGGTAAATAGGTAGCCCAATTACTCCGTGTAGCATTGCAGAAGCTACGTAAATACTGTTCGAGACCTTGATTGAGTCGTTCCGTCTGTCCGTTGGTTTGAGGGTGGAACCCGGATGACAAGGCCACCTTGATTCCCAAGGTCTTACAAAATTGATTCCAGAATCGGGAGATATATTGAGGACCCCTATCCGATATAATGACCTGAGGTAACCCATGAAGCCGAAAGATTTCTTGAGTAAAGATTTGACCCAATTCTTTTGCCGTTGGCAACTTTCTTAAGGCCGTGAAGTGAGCCATCTTGGTGAAGGAGTCCACGGTTACCATTATTACGTGGTTTCCCATTGAGGAAGGTAATGCGCACATAAAATCTGTGGAGATAGTGTGCCATGGGCCTGGGGGAACTGGTAATGGGCGGAGTAATCCTACTGGTCTGGTACGGGGTGTCTTGGCTTGAGCACATATAGGACAAGATGATACATATGCCTCCGTATCCGTCTTGAGAGTTGGCCACCAGAAGGAGCGAAGCAAAAGTTCTTGGGTAGCTTTCATTCCTCGATGACCTGCGATAGGGGAATCATGGCACATATGTAAAAGTACTACTTTAGTGGGTAAAAACAGGGCCTTGTCATGATAATAATAGCCATGATCTGTATGCAGTTGTGGACGCAACTTATTCAGCTCTGTTTCGTCTAGACGGGCATATTCGGACTTGACTTGGTCTAAAAAAGTCTGTGCTACCCCAATGATCTTGTCGGGACAAGGCATCCGCCAGGATGTTCTGAGAACCAGGGATGTAAGTGATATAGAAGTCATATTGGCTGAAAAAGAAAGCCCATCGAGTCTGCCGGCTATTTTGACACTGAAAGTTTCTTAAGCACTGTAGATTTCTGTGGTCTGTCCGGGCTTCAAAAGGTTCCTTTGATCCCATCAAAAAGTGTCTCCATTCTGTGCACGCGGTTTTTAAGGCGAGTAATTCACGTTCTAACACGGAATAGTTCCGCTCAGAATCAGATAAAATGTGTGATAGGTAAAATACAGGGTGTTCTAAATCATCATCGTCTTGTCTTTGCAATAAGGCAGCTTCAATGGCCCTTTCTGAGGCGTCTGCTACAACAATGAATTGTTTGCTGGTGTCTGGGTGTCGTAGGATAGGGGCTTGAATAAAGGCTTTCTTTAATTCCTGAAAGGCTAACTCTGCGTCTTGTGTCCAACAAAAACCCTTCTTTAGATGTTCTTTTTTAAGGGTTTGAGTAATATAGCTGGTTCTCTGGGCAAAGTCTGCTATGAACTGTCGATAGAAGTTGGCTAATCCCAAAAAACACTGAGTCTCCTTGATGGAAGAAGGAGATGGCCAATTCAATATAGCCTGCACCTTGTCTGAATCCATGGCGACTCCGGTTTGGTTTATGCAATATCCCAAGTATTTTACTTCCGTCTGATCAAATTCGCATTTTTCAGGTTTGCAGTATAAATGGTGTTGTCGGAGTCTCTCTAAGACTTGGTGAACATGCTTGGAATGTTCCTCTGGATGAACAGAAAAGATTAAATTATCGTCAAGATACACCACCAATGTTTGTTGCAAAAGATCAGAAAAGATAGAATCCATGAACCTTTGAAAAATGGAAGGGGCATTAGTGAGCCCGAATGGCATTACTCTATATTCGTAGTGACCAAAAGGTGTTCTAAAGGCGGTCTTCCACTCATCACCTTCTCTTATTCTTAGAAGATGGTAGGCTCCTCGGAGATCCAGCTTGGTGAACCTCTTTGCTCCTCTGACTGCCTCTAAGATTTCCTTTATGAGGGGTAACGGATACCGATCTTTAATAGTGATCTTGTTTAACCCTCTGAAATCGATACAAGGACGCAAGTCTTTAGTTTTCTTTGGTACAAAGAAGAGAGGAGCCCCGGCGGGTGAAGAAGAGGGAGTAATCAACCCGCTTTGTAGGTTCTCATCAAGGTACTCCTTCAGAATCTGTTTCTCCGGTTCTGTGAGAGAGTACATCCGCCCAAAGGGAACCACTGTATCTGGCTCTAAAGGAATGGCACAGTCGTATTCTCTGTGGGGTGGCAGTTCAGGTTTTTCTGGCTTCTGGAATACATCGGCATATTCCTGATAATGTCTGGGAACTCCCTGTAGAACGTTAATGGAGCATCCCACCTTAGGAGGTGCTGCTGAGAGACCTTTTGGGGACCAATAATCCCCGGCGTGATAGCAGTGGTGTTGGCAAAAGTGAGAGGACAAGGAAATGGTTTTTGTTTCCCAGTTGATGTAAGGATTGTGCCGTGTGAGCCATGGAATTCCCAGGATCATGACGTGGTGTGGTGATGAAATTAAATCAAACGAAAGATTTTCTTGGTGTTTTCCAAACTGTAGACAGAAGGTAGGGGTGGTATATTGTACAGGTCCAAAGGCCAAGAGTGACCCATCCACGGTGTGTACCTGTTCTGGTACTTCCTTAGGTATTTGTGCTATCTTTCGTTCTTTGGCCCAGGCTTCATCTAAATAGATGCCACTGGCTCCGCAGTCCAATAAGGCCAAGGTTCTTTCTTCCCGGCCATCAGTTAGATGGAGGATAACTGGTAAGAGAAAAAGAGCAGTTCCTTCCTCCCTGGAAGAGCAAATAGAAGGTATGTCACGATATCCCGTCCTCACCCTTCTTACTGAGGACGGGAGTTGGCGTTTCCCAAGGGCTTGGTTGGACGAATGGGGCAAGTGCGAATTAGGTGACCAGCTGCACCACAATATAGACAAAGCCCCTTCCTTCGTCTATGTTTTCTTTCACTGGCTGATAGAGGTCCTCGAGCCGTGTCAATCTGCATTGGTTCTTCCTCGGTACTCCCCTTAGGTTCAGGACGGACTTCCTCGGTACGAGGAGAGAAGGAGCGAGTCGGTACTGAGTGAGATGGCAAACGACTCTTCTTTTTCTCCATTCTTCGTTCATTCAACCGATATTCTATCGGCAGAGCCTGGCCCATCAATCCTTTAAGGTTCTCTATTCTAGCAGAGTGCACCAGTTCATCTTTAATGTCCTCTCTGAGACCTCTACGGAACAGTGTCACCAAGGTACGTTCCACCCAGGTTGTTTCTGCTGCTAATTGTCTGAAACGGGTGATGTATTGTAATACATCTTGATTCCCTTGTTGGACTTCGCAAAGAGCTTCTTCTGCTGACGCCTCGAGTCCAGGGCGTTCAAACATCTGTTTAAAAGTAGTGATAAAGGTGGAATAATTAGATAGGCAGGGATCGTTTCTGGTTACTAGAGGAGTGGCCCAAGACAAGGCTGACCCCGATAAGGCACTAATCAAATACCCCACCTTGGTCTTGTCTTGTACAAATTGCGAGGGGCGAAAGGCAAAGTACACTGTCAAGGCATCCAGGAATTCTTTTAATTTGTTAGGATCCCCGGAAAAACGAGGTGTAGTGGCAGCTACTGAGGGGACATCTGTGGTCCTGGATGCAAAGGCCTGTCGATAGACGGTATGTCACGGTTTTCAATGGGCTTACCGTTGAAGTTGAGAAGCGTAGGGGAACGGCCCCGGTTCCGGCAGGTTCTGCTCTGGCCGAGGTAGGGGCGACCCCTTCCAGTAGCCACGGTGCTGTATGGTAAGAGCAAACCACTACAGTCCGTGCCCTCCAGAAGGAGTCCCAGAGGAAAAACCCCTGTAGGGTAAAAAACCTCCACAGGAACTCCCTGAAACGAAAGGAGGACACCAAGACGTTAGGACTGAAGATCAGGAAAACTGGAGAACAAAGACAGGTCAGGAAACACTGGATTCGTAGGAAGAAATCGATCAGAGCGTGACTACCACCAAGGAGTGTTGCAACGCAATGAACAAGCAGCTGGATTCCCCTTATATACCTCTAGGCAGGAAGTAGGAAACAGGAAGTAGAAACACCACCATCTTGGATTGGGGAAAAGAGTATAATAGTGAATCAGGTACATGCGTCCAAACAAAGAAAAACAATGCATGCTGGGAAGAGAGGAAGTGAGCAGCATGCTGGGAAAGGAAAAGGCATACATAAAAACACCACCATGTGCAAGGGTTCGGCTTTTGCCTGGAGACATTGGTAAGTGCCCAAAGTACATGCTGTAAGAAATGTAAAGCACATTAATGCGCTGTGCGTGACAGGATCAAGACCTAACTCGAGGTCTTTCTCCTGCCGCGTTTGTCTTTCCAATGTAGACAAAAGAAGGGGGCGCGGCGAGTGCCGCGACCCCTGAACGCACTCGCGGCTTTCCCTGCGGTCTGTACGCAAGCCGCGGCTTCCCCCGAGGCTTGCACACAGACCGCGGCATGAAGGGAATGCCGCGCTGCAGTGACTCGAGCCCGCGGCCGCGGCTGCCGTAGAAGCCGCGGCGGCCGCGGCGTGACAATGGGAGTACAGTCTGCTAAAATGATCTACCCAGTCTTTGGGGCGATGTTGGTTGTGATGTCCAATCCACTGCTTTCTGGGCCGCGCGCTGCCAGGGACCAGAACAGACTACAGTTCCTCTTGCGCACAGCGTCACTAAGTGCTGTCCACCACTTATCGTCTTGGTCACGCTTGGCTTTGCGTATTTCTGACTTTCTAGCTAGGCGGATGGCGGTGGCATCCTTAGATTTAATAGCTTAGATTAAGCGCTTATTTAGGGACCAACACATTTTATTGAACCAGCGGTGCCTACCTATGGGTCTCTTGCCATCATGGGCTGTGGATACTGAGAAGTGGGCTGCGATATCCCTGAAGCATGAGGTGTGGATTAAGCTTATTTCCTTATAGGGGATTGCGGGACCCACCTCTAGGTTCATTAATGTAGTCTTTAGGGTGTTATTGGCTGCGTTGATGAGTGCGGGCCGAGCCGCAACCTTGTCCCACTTTAAGTGTCGTTTGTCGTTAACCAGGCTAATACCCTCTGGTGCTGCTACTGAGGAGTTAATCGTGGGCGAGAGGTTTCCCAAGGCTAACGTGTGAACAGAGAGAGGATTATGATCACTTTCAGTTCTTTCAACGATCGTCATATCGATGACTAGGGGCCATAATCTTATGTCAAATAGATAGTATTCGATTCTGCTGGTGTGGTTGGTTTTGTTGAATGTGTGATGGCCTTTGGCGTCTGATTTGGTTCTGCCATTTAACGCCCTGAGCCCGAATTCCATGGTCAGTGACTTAACTTGGACTGCGACCTGCGTCCATCTTCTAATGGGTGGAATGGACAGGGTGGGGGATAGACCAAGCTCGATCCTCCTCGTCTGTGGACCTGAGATCAACCCAGTCTAGAGGTTCGAACGTGACATTGAGGTCACCTGCCGCAATGGTTTTATGATGGCGGGGACAGTTTTGCAAAAGGGCTGCCAGGACAAAAAGGGTTTTGGAGACTTGACCCCCCCCCTGACCCTTCGGGTGTAGATAGTGAAAATGTTCACAACAGTGTCAGGCCCGAATGATTATGAGAATAGATTTCAAACCTGCCACATTCCATGAGACAAGTCGTACCCCAGTGAGTGGTTAAACTATCCTGTCTAGTTGCCTGGTATTTACATGATTAGCTGCCAGAGATTGATTTGGCAGGTATGCTTGAGTGGGAAGAAGTAGATCAATGCCAATGTTGGTCATTGAGACCTGGGGTGAGTGGTGATGTTCCTCTAGTGGAGCTGACCTGGCCCTGGTGAGGGAAGTGCTTGCAGGCTTGGCTATCGGTTCTTGATTTGGTGGGCAATATTCCTGCAAGATGAAAGGTGCAGTATTGTCATATTTGCACAGTAAACTGTCAAAGGTCTTGGGGAATATGTCATGAATAGGAGAGAGAATACTTGCACAGGCAGTGTTAGGGATTGCAGCAGGCCTGGGGGTGATTGATATTAGTTGGTTGCGTGGTTTATCAGAGTAGATTTTAGATGAAGCTTTAAGTCAATCGTTCTCGCCAAGGGTAGATACATTTTTTGCTGGGCAGTAGGTCGGGCAATCCCCATAGTGCGTAGGTGGCCTAGGGTATTTGAACTGGATGCACGAATGTGCTGGTGGGCTTGTTCTAGCATCTAGGGCCACCAAATTGTCCACCATGGTCCCGTCCTTGGGTGTCAGTTTTAAAATGTCAAAGTGTGTTCCCGGGTCTGGCCATCTTGCTACATTGATTATGTCCTCGCGTATTACAGAGCGACAGCCTCTTACATGGCGAATCCAATGGATTGCCTTGTTTTTAATAGAGTCTGCCCCTTCCTTATGTGTCGATGTGTTTAACTTGGGAACGTTGACCATTAGAACTACATTACCTGATTGAGACCAATCAATGGCAGGCTGTGCAGAGTATCTTGGGGCAGTATTGCTCATGAGTTTGGGGATTTTGTGATGGTCATCTAGTGTTTTCCCTGCACCTAAACTGTTGTGCGAAGGAGGGTGGAGTAAGTTCTTGGTCTTAGCACCGACTGGGAGGAGGCCATCACAGCTGGGTGCTGAAAGAATGGGCAGATTCGTCATGGTGCCTGGTAGGGTTGGGCTTTGGGTAAGGTTCATGGTGGCCATGCCATCTGCAAGAGTTAACTGTTTTACTATTGCAATTAAGGAGTTAACCATGAGCTTAAGTTCTAGTACTTCCTTCTTTAAATCTTGTGTGCATTGAGTGTGCTGTGGGTTTATGTGGGTTGAGTGTGTGCTTGCGGCTGCTAGCCCATCCACCCCGATACCTGAGTCGATGTCATCATGTGATTCTAGGGTGTTAATTAACGGATTGAAGCGGTTGCTGCACTGGATGAAATCGTTAGAGCCCAGTGGTAGCTCCTGCACCAGAGATGGAGCAGTGTGGGTGATAACATTCCTGCCCTCTCCCTGCCCTGTAGTGGCTGTGTCTTGTTGCCCACATTTCACAAAAATCTCAGAGCACAATGTCATTTGGGGGCTGCTCATGCCCTTAGTCAAATGCAAAAGGTTATCGGCTACCTTGTTTGTAAAAAGCAGGACCAGTTCATCACACTGAGATTGTGACAGCAGAAGCGCTGGAGACCTGTAGCTAGGATCAGAAAGCTCCTTAGCTACCTTGAAAAGTGCCTTCTGGCATTTTTGAGTCTACTGATTTTGTTAGATTAGAAAGAAGCCTGTGCCTTCTTGAAAGCCTAATGGCATTCTTATATGAGGCTTTCGCAGATATATCATAGGATCTGTTCTAAGGCCTTAGAATTTTATTTCTCCAAGCGCAAGGTGTTATTGAACTAAGGGGCAGGTTAGTTCTGGGTGAGAGCCTGGAACCAACAGACAGAATTTCATCCAGTGTGTTCCGTATCCAATTATCCACTAAACCCTTGTCTGCACACGCTGAGCCTTCATGACTTGGTTTTGTAAAAAAAAAATCCTTTTCCTGACACTGATTTTATTGGCTTTAGGACTCTGTGCACTTTACCACTGCTATCAAGCGCTTACGTGCATGTGCTCTGTGTCTAAAACATGGTAGCATTCGCTTCTCCATGATTGGCATATTTGATTGACTAGTAAGTCAATAGTAAAGTGCACTGTGTGTGCCCACGGTCTGTAAATTAAATGTTACTAGTGGGCCTGCAGCACAGGTTGTGCCACCCACTATGGTAGCCTTTCAAACATGCCTCATGCCTGCCATTTCACAGTCTGTGTGTGCAGTTTAAACTGCCATTTCATCCTGGCAAGTGTACCCGCTTACCAGACCCAAGCCTTCCTTTTTATTACATGTAAGGCACCCTGAGGTAGGCCCTGGTTAGCCCCAAAGGCAGGGTGTAGTGTATTTGAAAAGTGGAACAAGTTTAACATGTCAAGGTAGTGAAGAACTCCTAAATTAATTTTTTAACTCTCTCTCCCATAAGCTAGTATGGGGATTGCCTTAAAACATCTTTTAAGTGTAATTTCCGATTGGGAAAAGATAGAAAAATTGAGTTTGGTGTCTCTGAACATCTTGTGGTAAAGGTGTTTTTTAAATTGCAGGTCTGAAAATGCCACTTTTAAAAAGTTGTCATTTTCTTACTTTAACCATGCTGTGCCTTAGCCTGCCTCCAATCCACGTCTGGTCTGTGTAAGGTTAGGTGAGAGCTATCTTTGGGCATTCCATCCAGACAGCCATTCCATCTGCATTCAATCTGCATTCCATCTGCATACTGATGGGTCTTCCTGGCAGGAAGGGTGGAGGGGCTCACTTCAAAGGGTAGTGTCCTGACCACACACAAGGGACTGATAACCCCCAACAGACCTCCTGGCAGACAGGACTGGGCTGAAATTGAACTGGGGCACTTCAAAACCACTCTTTGAAGTCTTCACAACTTCAAAGGCACATTTGGGTAAGAGTACTGGGCCTCTGGAACCATATACTCAGTCAGTCGGATAACTTTATTCGGCAATTGCCATAAAAGTGCAAAACAGAACACATATTACGGATCTATAAATAGTATAAAACACAATTAAAACTATAAAACAATTTCTAAGAACATCATATAAGCATCTAATCTAAAACCCCTTGACATATAGCAGATAAATATACTAAAACATAATTAGAAATCACAAAAGCACCGAAAATACAGATGTTATCTCAAAATAGTAGACTTTCACAAACATATAGAGATTTAAAATAGAGTAGACCTTTTTCTAATACTTAAAGAAGCTGTAACAAAATCTAGCACGTGATGACAAGTTTGGATATCTGGCAGTCTCTGGAAATATAATAGAGCTTCCTTGTAGTGGATAGGTCTAAGATGACATAAAATGGGTAGAATAAAAGACTTTCTGGGAGCAGCATATAGAGGGCAAAAAAGAAGAAAATGAGAGGTACTCTGATTTGATTTGGAATCACAGGGGCAGGGTGGTAGATCCTTTTTCCAAAAACATGGTTCGGGAAAGGCTACCTTAAAATGAATTAGATTAAATCTGAAAAGTGTTAAAAGAGAAGTTATTCTAGAACTTGAAAACCAGATCAAGTAGGGTTCAAGGCATGGAGCAGTCACAATCCGAGTGTAGGGATCGAAGGATTTCAGTTTCAGGGAGCTATACAATCTCAGCTCTGAAACGTGCTCAGAATAAGTTAACTTCAAAACAGACCTAGAATTTGTAGTTAACAAATGGGGTTCGTCAAACATGTACCTAAGCTCTAGCTTCTCAAAGGAGTTTTGCAGAAACACAAGCCAGGGAATCCTATTTGAATTGTCTAATTGTAGGCAATCAGAAATGCAGTCTTGAACAAGTTTTGCCGCAGGGTTCAGCCAGCATCTAATCCAGAGCAGTAGAGGAGCAATGGAGACCCTGTCCTCCAAAGAACGCTGGCCGATTTCCTCATGGCTGATGATGTTTGCTATACATTTTGGAACCATCAGTAATCTACGCAGGAATTTATTTTCGGTGCTCTGTAGAGAGGGTATTTTGTTGTAGCCCCAAACTCCTGCCCCGTATAGGACTGCTGCAACACACTTGGAGTTATAGAGTGTTTTCATCTGTGCAGGGGGTCTGTGGCCTAATTTACTAGTAAAGCGAAAAATCGCTTCGTTATTCCTTGTCAACTGTTGGAGCTTGAAGTTAATGTGTGTCTTCCAGGACAGAGAAGAACTCATATACATGCCTAGATAACAAAAATTATTCACCTTGTTTAAACTATGTCCTCCCGTAATAAATTGTTTAGACTTTGTATTACGTGGGACACATGTCATAACAAAAGTCTTGGGGTAGTTTACTTTCAGATCAAGGTTCAACATAAAATTGTAAAATAGGTCCAAAAGTCCATGTAAACCATTTGCGGTACGAGCAATTAAGACTGCATCATCAGCATATAATAAAACTGGAAGCGGTCTCTAGCCCATCTTTGGTACATCCTTTGCATGTTTTACCAGCGAATCGTAGAGCCCATTTATATATATCAAGAAAAGAAAGGGCGCTAAGATACATCCCTGTCTTACGCCCCTTGTTGACGGAATGGGAGAAGTTCTCTGGCCATATAAATCAGTCTGAACTGAAACCGTTAAATCTGTGTGTAGGCGTTTAATAAGCTCCAAAAGGGGCGTATCACAGCCTAAATCTCCCAAAATTTGCCATAGCTTCGACCTATTAACCATATCAAAGGCACTAGTTAGAACGATAAATGCCATATGGATGGACTCTTTTTTGACTGTCACATATTTACTAAGTATCAGATGCCGATTTAAAGCTTGCTCAACTGTGCCTCCACCGGGTCTAAAACCAAATTGAATAGGGGATAAAATCTGTGCCTCGGTCACCCAATCTTTTAACCGGGATAAGATCACACTTCCTAAAATCTTTGCCGTCAAATCGATAAGAGAAATTGGTCTGTAACAGGAAGGATCTTGTCTGTTTCCTCTTTTGAAGATGGGAATAATAATAGCCGATTTCCATGAAATGGGTACGTTGCTATTTACCGCGCTATTCAACACATTTGTAACTAACGGACCCCAAAGGTCGATTTCAGATTTGAAAAGATAAGCGGGAACCCCGTCAGGGCCAGGAGCCTTTCCCTGCCTTGATCGATTGATGGCGCTTAGGACCTCATGGAGATCAAAGGTAATATCTAAGGGCTTAATATTAGGGTCTATAGTAGAATATGCAGTAGGATTATCTTCTATATGCAGGTTCTCGTTGTTTCCTGGACAAAAAAACTTTCCTAAAATGAGTTACCCAGACGTCCTCTGCAATAAGACAGTCATCGGCCTTAGTATTATTATCTGAGAAGTAAGAGTGATTTATCACCTTCCAAAATTTAGAAGTATCCTTCAGCTCAGAGGCCTTGTAATTGGCTCTGGCTAGTTTAACTAGTTTGCGGGAAAGGGGAACTGCTTTAAGAGCATCTTTAAGTTTTTTATGGGCAGATGAGCACACAAAGTCAAACCATCTGTGGGCCACTGGCCCCTTCAAGGGCCTGTCCACCACCAAGGCTCGCGAGATATCAGTACTTAAAGATTCAAATTCACAAACTATGCATTCAGGATCTAGCTGCTGGGACAAACACATATGAATAGAGTCAGACCTATTTCTTACAATTTCATGGTTAAAAATTTTAGGATTTATTTTGTCCCATTTTAAGCGTAAACCACAATTTGGATTATAAACAGTAGTAGCTCTCAGACTTTTATTCTTAGGAACCTGGTTAATTTTTAAATCCAAATTAATGCTAAGGGGATTATGGTCACTGGCACAGTGAGGCGTGATCTTAAATTATTGAATTAAATGATAATCAGAGGAGCCAATAAGTATGTAATCAATAATGCTCCCCTTCAGATTACCTGTAAAGGTTGGTATATTACAGGCATCAGCAGCCAATTTCTCTGTAACGTGTACCAGATCAAACTTACAAATAAAAAAGTTTAGGGCATCTCCTTCAGTAGTATGATTGAAATGGATTAATGACTCTCTGCCCTCAGCAGGGAAGGCACACAGTTCCATGTGTTCCTTGCTACACAGAGGAGTGTTAAAATCGCCCACCCATAGGGTAATTAGGTCACTATTTTGCAAGACATTTGATGAATCTATGAGGTCTGTTACCTCCTCCAAGTGACCCATAAGGAGGCCCCGAGGGATATTATTATAAAAATTTAAACTCAAGATATCTTTTTGTCCACTAATAGAAACTAAAACAACCATAAAATAAGGGGAAGACCAGATTAAGGACATGTTTAAAAGAGGGAGATGTTAGGAAACAAGAACTAGAAGGCTGCCACATGCTCTCCCCATTTGGGAGGTTAGTGCCGGCTGACAAAGAGAAGTAAATCCATTCAGAAGGAACGTATCCTTAGACCAGGTCTCCTGTAGACAAATTATGTCATAAGAAGAAATAAAGCTCCTCCAATCTGAATTGTCAATTTTGGACCGCAGCCCTGCTATATTCCAGCTAAGCAGTGTTAGTGGTCTAGACCCAGGACATTGAGTTAAAACTCTAGTATTTATAGGAGTTGACAAGTCCAATACAGGCTTTCCTGTGTCCCAAGTGCATTCATTATAGACATTCCCAGCTATTGATCTCTCCATGTTAGAGGAACAGGGGTAGACCAAAGCCGTCATTCAGTCATTCTCGTCAAGATAATTAAGAGCAGAAAACCGATTGCTAGTAGGTACATTTACCTGTAATTGGGACCTTTCTGGGTCAGGTCTGTGGGTTCTTAAATTAGTAACGATACGTTGTGGTAGGAGCGCGGGGTCATAAAATTGACACAGTGGATGTATTTGGATCCTATTACATGACCTGTTACATTGTTCTGAGTTGGTCAACAGATAGTCCACTGAACGAGGATTTGCAAAATTTAAAACAACATAATCTTCCTCCTCCATTTTCTTTGAATATCCAACCCTCCTCACTCTGCGGGCCATAAGAATCTTGTCATTATGATAAAAATTAGATTTAATGTTGTATTTCAACCAGTGACCAGCTTTCCTAATTAGGGATTGGGTATCTTCTGGTTTAGAACTCTCCAAAAGGGGAACATTTGAGAGAACCAAAACATACGGATTACAATCAGGGGGTAGATGTAAAGAATCTGCATGACTTGTAAATTTATTTGGACCCGTATCTTGCAACCTAGAGGAATAAACTTCCCTTGTCAGCCCTTGTGCAGGGTCGTTAGTTAAAATTCCTTGGCCAGAAACGGCCTGTAGATCAAGCGAAGGGTTACTTGCTCCTTGAGGTACCAAGGTAGAAGGAGGGTTAGTTTGGGAAGCCGGTTCTATGGATGTGAGATATTCCCGTACTTACTAATCCTGGCTTGAAAAAATTAGATAGAGTACTGGTCACGCCATTACAAAAACAATCAAGCTTCCTAGTAATCAAAGTGATAAGTTTCATCTCTATGGTTGCACAAAAAGATTTGAGTGACAAGTCTATAATACTTGAAAAATCTTCAGGGGCATCCTTTCTCAGAAAACATTCAGGGGTAGAAACCAAGGAAACTGGGACTTTGTCACTTAAAACCGGGGGGGGGGGCTATTCTCTTTTTAGGGCCCAATGCCTTTTTTCTGTTTTTAGGCTTTTTTCCCGGCTCTCCTCTTCTTCAAAGGAGGAGAATCGGCCTGAGAACTAGAGCTTTCCAGGGGTGGAATAACTAATAGGGCAGAAGAATTGTTCAAATCTGTGGGAGGGAGTATGTCGTCGCCCGACTGCATAGTACTCGAAGGCAGGATCGGTAGTAAAGGTACGGTTCTTGGAATAGAGTTTATGTGAACAATAGGTTCCAAAGGGGGCTGCTGTACAGTGCTTTGGACAGCCCCAATCCTTTCCTCTACTTGTTCTAGTTCGGATTCAATAGCCCCATCACAGAAGATAAATAGCTAGTAATCAAGGACTGGAGAGAGCTGGGCCCGCCTTCCCCCTTTTGCACATTGATCTTTCTTTTCCCCATTATGGATAATGGTCTAACACAGAACCTTTCACAGCTTCCGGAAGAAATTACCGCAAGGTGGGAGGAAGAGACGTTAGAGGGGGGGCCCAGCCCAGCCTCTTCCGGTCGATGACGGGCGAAGGACGGGCCTGCCCTTGGCCCGCGCGCTTCCCGCGAGGCGGGAGCGCTGTGAGTGATTTAAAGGGCTCCTGCCCTCTGGTGATCTTGCCGCCTCCCCCTGCTCCCGAAAGGCGCTGGCAGCGCGTGTCCCACGAGGCGGGAGCGCTGTGAGTGATTTAAAGGGCTCCTGCCCTCTGGAGATCTTGCCGCCTCCTCCTGCTCCCCAAAGGCGCTCGCAGCGTGTGTCCCACGAGGTGGGAGCGCTGTGAGTGATTTAAAGGGCTCCTGCCCTCTGGAGATCTTGCCGCCTCCGCCTGCTCCCCAAAGGCGCTGGCAGCAGCGCATCCCGCGAGGCGGGAGCGCTGTGAGTGATTTAAAGGGCTCCTGCCCTCTGGAGATCTTGCCGCCTCCTCCTGCTCCCCAAAGGCGCTGGCAGCGCGCGTCCCGCGAGGCAAGAGCGCTGTGAGTGATTTAAAGGGCTCCTGCCCTCTGGAGATCTTGCCGCCTCCTCCTGCTCCCCAAAGGCGCTGGCAGTGCGCGTCCCACGAGGCGGGAGCGCTGTGAGTGATTTAAAGGGCTCCTGCCCTTTGGTGATCTTGCCGCCTCCTCCTGCTATCCAAAGGCGCTGGCAGCGCGCGTCCCCATATACTCATAACACTTCTGGAATGAGAACATTGTACCAGGAAGAAGGACCCTGGGGCTGTCAGGAGGAACTCCCACTTTGCTGTTTGCTCTGCTGTGTTGGCATGCTACCTTCTACTTCTTACCTGGGAGTGAGAGGACTGGATCTAACTCTCTACATCCTGCAATCTAAAGTTTCTCCAAGGGCCTGGCTGAATTTGTCTCCTGTTTCTGAAGTCTCAAGGATATCAAATACTTCACCTGCATCCTTCTACCAGCACCTTGGCTCCTCTGCTCTGGGTCCTGCTCTGCCAAGTGGTGGCAAATCCAGTACTGGGTCACCTGGAATTGACGCATCCTGCTGCAGAAACACTGCTTTTTCCGCTACCTGCACTGAAGCAGTGGACCCCACTCTCTGACTGTGCAACACTATGACCCCAACTCACAATGCATCCCTGGCTTGGCAGATGCAGCACCGACGCATCGGTACCAGTACTCATCACTTCTGGCCCAATCAGGAAACCAAACATCGCCTGCAAGCATGACACATACCCTCATTGGATCAACACAACATCTCTGAGCCTCGACGCAACCAAGGTACTATCAGTAGGTATGTGGGACTCCTCTACTCTATCGTGGTCAGACTAAACGTTTGGATTTGCCCCAGCCCAGCACAACCAAATAGCCCTCGGTGAGAGCTATTGTCTTCTAAGCACTACATTTCAATTTAATTTTTCAAAATTCATAACTTGACTTGTGTATGTTGGATTTTTGTTGTTTTGGTCTTGTTTGAATTAGATAAATATTGGATATTTTCTAAATTGAAGTGGAGTCCTTTTGTGATGTTTTCACTGTGTTACTGTGAGTGTGGACAAATACTTTACACATTTCCTCTTTAGATTAGCCTGACTGCTCTGTGCCAAGCTACCTGAAGGTGAGAACAGGTAAACATTTAGGCGGTCATTCCAAGTCTGGCGGGCGGCGGTAGCCGCCCGCCAGGCGGGAACCGCCATTTGCCCGCTACACGGCCAAAAGACCGCTGCCGGCATTACAACCTTCCCGCTGGGCCGGCGGGCGCTAACCATGTTAGTGCCCACCGGCCCAGCGGGAAGGAGGCCTGCACCACAGAAGCCGGCTCCGAATGGAGCCGGCGGTGTTGCGGGCGTGCGACGGGTGCATTTGAACCCGTCGCGCTTTTTACTGTCTGCTAGGCAGACAGTGAAAAGCTGGCTGGGGCACTGTTAGGGGGCCCCTGCACTGCCCATGCCAGTGGCATGGGCAGTGCAGGGGCCCCCAGGGGCCCCAAGACACCCGTTACCACCAGCCTCTTCCTGGCAGTGACAACCGCCAGAAACAGGCTGGCGGTAAGGGGGTCAGAATCCCCATAGCGCTGCCATGGCGGATTCGCCCAGCCGGGGCAAAAATGGCGGGAAACCGCCGGCCCCGGTTTTCTGACCGCGGCTTTACCGCCGCGGTCAGAATGGGCTTGGAAGCACCGCCAGCCTCTTGGCGGTGCTTCTCAGAATGACCCCCTTAGTGTTTATCTAACTTGCCCTGACTAGGATTGTGGTCTCTACTTGGACAGAATGCAAACCTCTGCCAACTGAAGACCCAATTTCCAACAGAGATTATGTACAAATCATGAGTTGTTTATATAATTTATGGGTCAATGTAATTGAGATGTTAAGAATGAACATCATCAATCCAAGAGATGTTTTTCCAAATTAACTGCATCTAAATGAATCTCCTGATGGCACTGTGGTTGTTTATTGAAGGCCCACAAGTAGCCTTTAATTTACAGGCCATAGGCACGGGTAGTGCACATTACTACTGACTTATAAGTAAATTAAATAGACCAATTGAGGATAAGCCAATGTTACCATGCTTAAAGCAGAGAGAACATGCACTTTAGCACTGGTTAACATTGCTACACTGCTCAGAGTCCTAAAACCAGCACAAACAAGGTTAGCAAAAAGGTCTGAAGGCAAAACGTTAAGGGAAACCACATCAAGGATAAAAGTTCTAACACATGTTCCCCCACCTGACAGTGGAGAGGGCTACCCAACCCCTTGGGAGTTTTCTTCAGTAAGACAAAAGAATCTGGAGAGACCATCGGCATTGGTATGGTATGTTCCAAGATTGTGCTCCAGCATATAAGGAAATAGACCACCTCAACAGTTTTGGATTTTCACCCCTCATCTGCATTAACCATCTAAGGGGCCTGTGGTCTGTCTGAACCCGGAAGTGAGTACTTTACAGGTATGGCCTCAACATCTTCAGTACCCAGACTACAGCAAAGGTTTCCCTTTCTATTTGCTCTACCTCTGTTCCCTGGAAAGTAGTCTCCTACTGACAAAAGCTTCAGGCTGATCCAGGTCCTCTTGACTTAGCTGTGAGAGCACGGCCCCTACACCACGCTCTGAGGCATCTGTCTGTACAATTAATTCTTGGGAGACGTCAGGGGCCTTGAGGATGGGTGCTGTGCTCAGGGCCTCCTTCAGGGTATCAAAAACAGTCTGCCATGCCTCTGTCCAGATCCCTTGATGTGGTTGCTTCCTGGAAGTCTGTCAAGAGGGCAACAATGATCCCATACCCCTTGACATATCCCCTGTAGTAACTAGTGAGACATAACAAGGCTGTCACTTCTGTTTGGGTCTTGGGGATTCCCAAGCCAGAATGATTTCAATTTTGGCCTGGAGGGGCTGCACCGGCCACTGGACCCTGCCATATCTGGCACTTTCTGGCCTTGATAGTCAGGCCTGCACTCTGCAGAGCCTGAAGCACTTCCTGGAGGTGGCATAGGTAGTCCTACCAGCTAGAATTGAGGACCGCAATGTTATCTAGGTGCGTGGCAGTGAAGTTCTCCAACGCCGTTAGGGCCTTGTTGACTTACCTGTAAAAGGTGTCAGGGGTGTTTTTCAATCCAAAGGGCATTGCCCAGAACTGGAAGTGCCCTTCTGGGATCGAGAACTCAGATCTCTCTTTGGCCCCCTCAGTCAAGGCAATCTGCCAGTACCCGGACATCAAGTCAAACGTGCTGAGGAACTTCGCAGCTCCAAGCTGATCTATGAGCTCAGTCTTAGTTACTGTGCCCACGGTAGCCTCCACTGAGCCTAAGCTCAGGTGTGACACATGGAAGAGCAGCCGTGGGGAGCAATACCACTGGGCAGGACGAAGAGCTGTTTGAGGGCTCAAAAACCCCTAATGCCTGCATCTTGAAGACCTCCATCTTAATGCTGGCCCTCACCTTGTCAGACAAAATGTACATTTTGTTTTTCACAAGAGTGCTGCCTCCTGTATCAATATCATGGGTACATCATGTAGTGAGTACTAGATTAAGTGAGAACAAAGAGGCAAACTTTCCCAGCAACTCAACTGGGGGTAGTCTCTCTGTTGATCTAGGGTCAGTGTAGGGGAGAGGCTGCCACCCTCAATTGACCCATCAAGCTCCTTGGAAGACAGGAGGTCAGGGTGAGGCTCACTTTCCTCTTCCACTCCATCATCAGTAGCCAGGAGCCTAGTAAGCTCAGACCTCTCATAGTGGGGCTTGAGGCTATTGACATGAAAGATTCTTAAATGGTTCCTGGGAGTCCTGAGGTCCACCAAGTAGGCGACTTCACTCATGTGCTCTTTAAAAACATAAGGCCCAGGCCAGCTACTTGCAGGGCCCTAGACTCTACGGGCTCCATCATCCACACTTTTCTCTTCTTGGCAGGCACCTGGGTGCTTCTTCCAGGCTTCAGTTCCTCTTGAATACCATCTTGGGTACCATCAACCATGTGGTCAGGCACACCCACTCAGGCAACCCTAATATCTCCAAGTGAGACCTAAGATCCACCTCCTTCCTGGTGGTATGCTCCAGGTCATTGCCACACAGACAGGCATGGACAGACTCTCTCCTAACCTCAAGGGACCTAAGACCCCCACATTCAAAGGGAACCAGAGCCACTGGGTAGTGGTTCTCACAGTTGTCAGCTGTAACAACTTGGTGGAACACATTAGGGACTACCTTTTCTGAGGACACCAGAAGGCACCTGATAGTTATCATGCTAACTCCAGTGTCTCTCATAGCCTCCACGCTCTGCCCATTATTAGGGATCCACTGCCTGTACTGCCTAATATTACTAGGCATGTGGGTTTGCTGCATCATTTCTCCATCACAGAGGGACATTAGAGTAATCTCTAACCTGTCCCCCACACTCTCCTCCTGGGACAATCTCCTCCACAAGCACAACCCTAGCAAACCCAGGTGACTGCCCATCGATGGGGGCTGTGCCCGCTTGCAATGCTTGGCATCTCCCTTGAAGTGCCATTCCTCTTGGCACTCAAAGCACTTAGGGGATGCCTTCCCAGCAGACCTACTGTCAGGGAACTATCTTTTCATCTTCTCAGTAGGGAAATGGGAGTCCTGACCCGAAGAATGATTCTCAGGCCCTTTAGAGAACTCCTTGCTTTTGTTTTTGCCCTCCTTTCTTCAGGTGAGGACCCTGCCCACCCTTGTGGGGATCTCCCTAGATACCTTCCTGTGGATAATGGTGCTGACCCAGAGGTCCACCTTCTTAACAAGGTCAGAGAGCTTCCTGTCAATCAAATGTTGGCATAGATCTGGAAAACAAAGACTTAACATGTGCTCGTTTGCAATCAAGGTATGCAGCCACTGATAAGCCTTAACATCACTCCACTTCCACCCAACCATCAAGAGCCTTACAAAAAAAATTCAACACAATCAAACCAGGTATATTGGGATACCTTCTGACTGTCCCTGAACTTCTGCCTATACTTCTCTCGGATCAAACCATACTTTCTGATCAGGGATTATTTAATGTGGGATAGCTCATCCTGTCACCAGCATCTAGGGCCAGTAGGGTGTCCCTCCCCTCACTAGGGTTATACCTCCACAGATAAGCCCCCCAATCCCTCCCAGGGATCTTTTGCCAATCTCATAAGCATCAAACCATCTATCTGTGTCGTCTCCCACCATAAAGCCAGGCACTCTGGGAACAGGCCTCTGGAAGGAACACTGCTTCCTACCCTGGGAGGGATATCCAATCCTGTGAGTATGTTACCCCCCCTCAACAGGCCACAGTCTAGAACCCTCCTGCGGGCCTTTGTCCAGTTCCTCATCATCATCATCCAGCTCCTCCTCATCATCCTATTCTTCCTCCTCATCTGCTTGGCAGGCCGATGCCCATGCTCTCAAGGCTTTTTGGAGCTCTGCTTGTCTAGTGCTCCTCTTAGCTAGGCAGCCCCTTGTCCTGAAAAAACTCATTAAGTTGGGCTATGGTGTTGCTCTCCAAGTTGGCCATCTCGAACTCCATCTTTGCAGGTAGAGGCCAGGTAGAGAAAAAAATGATTCCAATCAGGGGAAATTGACTCAAATTGGTCTTAGTGGGGAATGATAGTGTACACCAAGTCACTGTAAGGCACTACACAAGTCCTCACTGCTGATCACCAGTGTTAAGAATTGGGTTTCTGGTTGGCAGAAGTATGCACTCTGTTCAAACAAGGACCACAATCCCAGTCAGTTAGTCACAGACACATCCTAAATTAACCTGTGCTTACCCTCTGGCAGCTTTGAACAGATCAGTCAGGATTAACTTAAGAGGCACTGTGTAAAGTATTTGCGCAACACTTTCAATAGTAAAACAGTGAAAACCCCACACAAAAAGATTCCACACCTTGCTAGAAAAATAGAGCTTAATTTAATAAATAAAACAAGACCAAAGGAACAAAACTCCGATATGTAGACATTGAGGGGGTCATTCCGACCCCGGCGGGCGGCGGGCACCGCCCACCGGACGGAAACCGCCCAAACACCGCCCGCGGTCAAATGACCGTGGGGAGCATTTTGACTTTCCCGCTGGGCCGGCGGGCGATATTCAAAAGATCGCCCGCCAGCCCAGCGGGAAAGCCCCAGCAAAGATGAAGCCGGCTCCGAATGGAGCCGGCGGATTTGCTGGGGTGCGACGGGTGCAGTTGCACCCGTCGCTATTTTCAGTGTCTGCTATGCAGACACTGAAAATCTTGTTGGGCCCCCAGGGGCCCCACGACACCCGTTCCCGCCAGCCTGGTTCTGGCGGTGAAAACCGCCAGAACCAGGCTGGCGGGAAGGGGGTCGGAATCCCCATGGCGGCGCTGCATGCAGCGCCGCCATGGAGGATTCCCTGGGGCAGGGGAAAACCGGCAGGAAACCGCCGGTTCCCCTTTTCTGACCGCGGCTTTACCGCCGCGGTCAGAATGCCCCGGAAGCACCGCCAGCCTGTTGGCGGTGCTTCCTCTGCCCTCTGCCCTGGCGGTGAGACACCGCCAGGGTCAGAATGAGGGCCTGAGATATGAATTTTTATTAAATAAACTGTGAAATAGTGCTTAGAAACAAGAAGCGCCAACTGAGGATATCAGGTTGCACCGGACAGGAACAGAGCCAAAATTTCAGGTCGACCACAATGGAGCGTGGGTCACCTACAGAGACCCTGATGGGCCCGCTGAACAAAAGTACCTTAATCCTGGTTGTGTGGAAGATGTGGGAGCAGGCTGAAGCAAGGAGTCATTGATGATCCCCACAGTGGAGGTGATGTGCAACCCTTCACATCGGTCGATTTGGTAGTTTAACACTACACAGTCTTTGCAATAGCAGGCCTGAAACATGTTTGAAGTGCTACAGAAGTGGGTGGCACAATCAGTGCTGCATGCCCCCTAGTAGCATTTAATTGACAGACCCCAGGCACAGGGAGTACACTTTACTAGGGGCTTAAAAGTAAATTAAATATGCCAGCTGTGGATAAGCCAACATTACCTCATTTTAAACAGAAGGCACATGCACTTTGGTACTGGTTAGTATTGGTAAAGTACCCAGAATCCTAAAGCCAGCAAAATCGAGGTTAGTAAAATAGGAGATCTAAAGGCAAAAAGTCAGGGGAAACCACGCCGAGGATGGCAGGTCTAACAGGACACCTAGCGAGCCTGTACTTTTCTGAAAACTAGACACATAGAGGAATCCAGCATGGTGCCACTTGTGTAGCTCCCACAAGGTTCTCTTACCTACAAACATTGACTAACAAAACACACATTTTCCTCACATTTCTTTGAGGAAAACTTGTGGAATATCTGAGGAGCCACACATTTACTACTACCCAGCATTCCCTCAAGCCTCCTGATGAAACTGAACTTCACTTGTGTAGGTAGGGCTAGTGCCAGCTGCTGGAAAGACCCCAAAATGCAGCATGGACATATTACACATTTCAACAGAAAAATGACCCTTTTTTTGCAATGTGGCTAGCTGTGGATTTTGGATTTGGATTTTCAGCAACCACCTAGGGAAACCTAGCAAAGCTGCACATTTTTTAAAACTAGACAGGAGGAATCCAGGATAGGGTGACTTGTGTGCCTCTCACCAGGTTTTCTTACCCAGCAACCCTTGCAAACCTTAAACTTAAACTAAAATAACACATTTCCGCCACATTTCTGTGATGGAAAGTTCTGGGATCTGCAAGGAGCCACACATTTTCTACCACCTACCATTCCCCCAAGTCTCTTGATAAAAATGCCCCCTCACTTGAGTACGTAGGCCTAGTGCACACAACAGGAAAGGACTCAAAATACAAGGTGGAGAAATCAACATTTCCTCTTACAAAAATGATCTGTTTTGGCAAAGAGGGTAGCAGTGTTTTTCTGACCATGGAATGACGGTCACCCATAAAAACCTACCAAAACTAGACACCAAGGGGAGTCCAGGGTGGTATACCCGTGGTGGATTCCACAATGTTTTTTACCCACATGCCCTATAAACCCCAAACTTTGCCTGAAATTGCACATTTTCCTTGCATTTCTGTGATGTAAGCTTCCAGAATCAGCAGGAATCCACAAACTTCCTACCCCCCTGCGTTCTCCTGCTTGTCTGGATACAAATGCTACTTCACCTGTGTGGCTGGGCCTAGTGCCTGTGGCAGGCACACATCAAACCAAGGTCAATGGAAGTCTTGCTGAGCATGGGTCCAAGCACTGCAGCTACGTCTATTGGTGATTTCTCCACATTGCATTTTGGGGGCTTTTGCAACATGGACGCTACGCCCAGCCACACAAGTGGGGTAACATTTTTATCAAGGAAAGTGAGGGAAGGCAGGATAGTAGAAATTTGTGGCTCCCTGAGGATTCTGTAGATTTACATCACAGGAATGGAAGGAAAATGTGCAATTTTAGTCAACATTTGAGCTCTGCAGGGCAATGTGTAAGAAAATGTGATAGGATCCACACTAGGCACACCATCTTGGACTGCCCCAGGTGTTTAGTTTTCAAAAATGTCTGGCTTTGGTATGTTTCCCCATGTGGCAGCTGACACAAACTTAAAAAGTGCAGCTTTTCAGCTTAGAAGTAGGACTTCGCCCAACTCTGCTACCCATATGAAAAAAACACCCAAAATCAAAATGACCCTACTTGCCTTAAAGATGGGGATGCTTTTGTCCCCGGGGGTGCAGAAAGACTGTTGGGGTCATATTGGGGATGAAGGCTAGGCCCAATGTGTAAAGGGGCGGGCTGGCCACCCCCACACCTTGAAGCAATAAAAAAAGACCTGTTGTGTCTAGTGGGCTTTCAACCCTCCGCTGGGGACAGATAGGAGTAAAGCAGCTCCTGTCTGTCCCCACTAGGGGGCAGAAATACTGCTCAGTGAGTGCTAGATCTAATGCCTAGGAGGGCCGCCCCCACCCACAGTGGCTCCAAAACAAGAATCCATGGTCCAAAGTTGGCTTTCCGCCCCCCCCACTCTCCTTCTTGGGTCACACTGGAGGTAACAATCTCCAATCTGCCCCCTGGGGGTGGGAGGGCAGAAATACTTTTTGGCCAGAGGGGAAGGGAAAGCATCAACCCATTGCCAGGGGGGCTGCTCAACGCTCCAAATACATTTCTTGGTGGCCCACAAGGGGGCAGATTGCGTTTGGGTAAGTGTCAAAATATTGTATATGTGTGTAACACAACATGGGCGGTCATTACAACATTGGCGGTAAAAGCCGCTTACCGCCATGCAGAAGACCGCCAACACACCGCCGCGGCCGCAGAAAACCCGCCACAGCTATTATGACCACATTTCGGAATCCGCCAAAAGTCAGACACCCACACAAGCCCGCCACACCAAAGGTCAGTGATAAACTGGCGAAAACAAAACCTCCACCGTCACGCCAACAGAAATACTCCTACACTATCACGACACACAAATCCACGCGGCGGTCAAAATACACACACTCTTACAAAACACATTGGACAATTCCAAATACACACACCTGATAAACATACACACACCACTCCCACACACCCAATACAATATAAAACACACATCCACATCACCCACAAACCCCCACGACAAAAATGTTTGAAAGAAGGCCAGAGAGAGAGACCACCAGCAAGAACAACAGCATCCACAGGCACACAACAACATCACCCACACAACTTCCACGCACCTCACACAACACACCACTACATATCACCACACTTATCACCACACACTCCCCCCCACACATCACCTACACCACCCCATGGCACGGCAAAGACACCCCAGGTTCTCGGAGGAGGAGCTCAGGGTCATGGTGGAGGAAATCGTCCGGGTAGAGCCACAGCAATTCGGATCACAGGTGCAGCACACCTCAATTGCAAGGAAGATGGAGCTATGGCGAAGAATTGACAGGGTCAACACAGTGGGACAGCACCCAAGAAATCGGGAGGACATCAGGAAGAGGTGGAACGACCTATGGAGGAAGGTGCGTTCCGTGGTCTCAAGACACCACCTGGCGGTTCAGCGGACTGGCGGCGGACCCCCACCTCCTCCCCCACAACTAACAACATGGGAGGAGCAGGTCTTGGCGATTCTGCATCCTGAGGGCCTCGCAGGAGTAGGTGGAGGAATGAACTCTGGTAAGTCAAAGCTTTACTATTACATCCCCCACCCTACCTGCATGCTATCACATACCCCCACCCTCACCCCCAGCACCCCAACTCCTCACATATGTCCCAACATCCCAAACCACACATCCCAACCCCAAGCCCTGCATGCAACAACAAAGCATAGACCCCCGTCACCAAAGCATGCCCACTGCACATACCCATACACCCCCCTAAACCATCATCACACAAGCTCCCACACAGGAATGCTAGCACTGGGGTACACGGTCACCCACCCATTGCACACCATTACACACACAGATTTAATAAACATCCTTTTATACCCCGGCAGGACCCCTACCCAACGTCACCGGACAGGAGGGTCTACACATGTCCACACCACCAACAGAAGAGGCCCACAGTGATGACAGCAACTCTGTCCAACTGGATCTAGATGACCAGCCCAGACCATTGGGGACCTCTGGACAGTCGGTTCCCCTCATACAAGCACAGGCCACCACAGACCTTCCCCCCTCTGGAAACACCAGCACAGCACCCACCCAGTGGACCCATACCTCCGTCCCCAGGACACGTCAATCAGCAGTGTATCCACCACTACAGGGAACCCAGGATAACCCACCACCCCAACAACAGGGACCTGGGGGCAGTGGTAGTGGGCACACGGTCCGGGGGATGGAGGCCCAGGAACACAGGGGATTTGGGAGGGCTGCTGTGCGACAGGGGGCGGACAGGCCAAGGGAAACCACTCTCCACGAGGCCCTCTCCTCCATCATGGGAGCCTACCACCACTCCCAGGAGACAATGTCAACGGTACCGGCCAAGTTTCAGGAGACCCAGCACATGCAGGAGGAACAGTATATGGGCTTCAGGGAGGAACTCAGAACCATCAGCTCCACCCTGGGCACCATCGTAGGGGTGCTGAAGGAACTACTCAACACCAGGAGGGACACTGTGGCACTACAAGGGGCCCCTGACACTAGCATGGACGATGAACTGCCCACCACCTCCGCTAGCACTATTGGACAGGACGCCCCGCCACAGGACAACCACAGCAGCACCCCACCCCCTGCAGAGGGAGAACCACCCCGCAAACGGTCCCTGAGATCCAGGACAAAGACAGAGCACGATGCCAAGACCCCGCCAAGAAATTAGACCACTCTGATTGTCATCCTTTTGTCCCACTTTGTCACCCTGTCCATAATTTAACTGCCCCAGCTCCACTTCCTATGCCCATATGGGCAATGCACCTGTGAGACTAATAAACTGGACTCTGCCATGGACACTCCTCCGCCATCACCCCTCACCATTTCACTACCCCCTCCAATATTGAGCATTAAAATAAACACACCTAAAGCACAAAACGAACTGGAGTCTGTCTGTGATTTTGAAATAGTCTATTAGCAATTACAGTGCTACAATGTTTTTAAAATAGTAATGCCAACATACCTATGTCACACAGCTCTAGTCCATGAGGAATCCAAACAGATGTCACACAGTGGGACCCACATCTGTGAAATCGTAAGGGAAAGTGACAACTCAGTTACCATACACTGGGTGAAAAAGACAGACAGGAGAGAGGTAGTAGTGTTAAAGTACATGTAGTAGGCAGGTTTGTATTCCTACCTGTGTCTCACAGGAAATATTGCAGGATCACTGAGTCCCTGTTGTGCATGTCTTCTTCCTCTGCTTCCTCCTCATCACTGTCCACAAGCTCCACAGCTGCCACAACACCGCCATCTGGACCATCCTCCTGCAGAAAAGGCACCTGTCATCGCAAAACCAAGTTGTGAAGCATACAGCAGGCCACGATGATCTGGCACACTTTCTTTGGTGAGTAAAATAGGGATCCACCTGTCATATGGAGGCACCTGAACCTGGCCTTCAGGAGGCCGAAGGTCCGCTCGATCACCCTCCTAGTTCGCCCATGGGCCTCATTGTAGAGTTCCTATGTCCTTGTCCTGGGATTCCTCACTGGGGTCAGTAGCCATGACAGATTGGGGTAACCAGAGTCACCTGCAAATGGCGAGGGACAACTGTTAGACACACACTAACCTGTAGGGATAACCCCAGACCCAGACAACCATTCCCAACACTTGCTTCCAGGTGCTCAGCTAATAGCCACACACGGTGCCTCTGGAGTTGACCCATCACATGAGGGATGCTGCTATTCCGCAGGATGTAGGCGTCATGCACTGAGCCAGGGAACATGGCATTTACATGGGAGATGTACTGGTCTGCCAAACATACCATCTGTACATTCATCAAATGATAACTCTTCCGGTTTCTGTACCCCTGTTCACTCCTGTGGGGGGGACCAAAGCCACATGGGTCCCATCAATGGCACCTATGATGTTGGGGATATGTCCCAGGGCATAGAAATCACCTTTCACTGTAGGCAAATCCTCCACCTGAGGGAAAACGATGTAGCTCCGCATGTGTTTCAGAAGGGCAGACAACAGTCTGGACAATACGTTGGAAAACATAGGCTGGGACATCCCTGATGCCATGGCCACAGTTGTTTGAAATGAGCTACTTGCAAGGAAATGGAGCGCTGACAGCACCTGCACTTGAGGGGGGATTCCTGTGGGGGTATTCCTGTGGGATGGCGGATTGCTGACATCAGGTCTGGCTCCAACTGGGTACTGGGTCAACCAACTCAGAGGTACGTACCCACAGTTTACACAGAACACCATCCATACACAAAAGGTGGCCTGTATGTGTGTTGAGTCTAGGCCTAGGTCTGTGTGTTGCAGTTGAAAATGAAGCCATCTGGGCCCCTGAAATGGCGGCTGCCTGACCTCTAAAGTGGGACAATGGGATGTGAGGTAACTGCGCTGGCGTTGTACACCGTCGTGGTAGGTGGTCGAAGACAGCGGCGCAATGCTGCATTGGTTAACATTGGACCCTATGGGTCCCAGGAGCCAATGACGATGTACGCCGGCGGTGACGGTACGCACCGCCGCGGACATGACCGCCATTTTCTATCTGTTCAATCACGCGATACCTGATCTTCGACAGGAGAGGACCTGCACTGCAAGTGCTGCTGTGACCTCGGTCTGGAAGAGACAATGGCACGTGCGTCTGGGGAAAGGGCCCCTGCCTTCACATCGGAGGAGTTGGAGAAACTCGTGGACGGGGTCCTCCCCCAGTACAAGCTACTCTACGGTCCTCCAGACAAACAGGTAAGTACACAGGGAGCATGTTGTATGGGCTATGCCTGTGTGGAGAGGACTGGATGTAAGAAGGAAGGGGGCAGAGTGCTGCGTGCATGAAAGACGGTGAATGCATGTGCCACATGGCAAGGGTAGGGATGTGGGCCAATCACTTTGACGGTGCAGTTGGTAATGACTTCTCTTTTTCCCCTGTACATTTCATGTAGGTCAGCACCCACCAGAAGAAAGATATTTGGCGTGCCATCGCCATGGACGTCCGGACCCTGGGGGTCTACCACAGACAGAGCACCCACTGCTGGAAAAAGATGGGAGGACATTCGCCGCTGGAGCAAGAAGACGGCGGAGGCTCAGCTGGGGATGGCCTCCCAACGTGAGAGGGGTGCCCGCCGAATCATGACCCCCCTGATGTTCAGGATCCTGGCGGTGGCCTACCAGGAGTTGGATGGGCGCTTGAGGGCATCACAGCAGACACAAGGGGGTGAGTACACTCTCATTCTGCTGACTTGCGCACAGTGGAGGTGTCTTCTGGGTGGGGGAGGAGGGCTGTGGGTTTCCCTAGGCCAGGGCGAGTTCCGTAGGCAAGGCCCCTCCATAAGGCAGGCCATGTGGCACCCCACCCCACCTCTGTAGAGTGCCAAGTACAGCTATTCATGCCCCTCTGTCATCTATGTGTGCAGATGTCGTCCATAGCCTTGTAGGCCATTTCCCAGGAATTGAACAGTGGGGACCAAGAGCACGGCGTAGTGCAGGGGCCTTCTGTGTCTGTCGTGTCCGCCAACGGTAGCGGTAATCCATGCACTCAACATGTCTTTCTTCTGTTTCCCCCCCCCCTTTTTGTGGTCTCCCTGTTCTTGTGTGCATTAGCATCATCAGGTGGAGGAGCAGTGGCACCGGAGCACGAGGGAGCTGCATCCAACATGGCCATGGAGGGCGACACTACGGAGTCTGAAGTCACCAGTGGGATGGAGGGCGAGTGGAGCTCCACTGCGGGGACAGGAGCTGAGACCAGCGACATGGACTCATCCTCTGATGGGAGCTCCCTTGTGGTGGTGGCAACATCTGTGCCCCCCGCATCTACAGGTACAGCCGCCACCCCCTACCAGCACCGCCCTCCCAGCAGCCCCTCAGCCTTTGCCCCGTGCCCGCTCACCCAGGAGGGTGGGCATCACCTTCACCCCAGGCACCTCAGGCCCTGCCCCAGTCACCCCGGCTGCCCTCATTGAGGAGGCCATTGACCTCCTCAGGTCCCTCACTGTTGGGCAGTCTACCATTTTGATTGCCATCCAGGGTGTAAAAAGGCAGTTGCAACAAACAAATGCATTCCTGGAGAGCAATCATTCTGGTCAGGCGGCCCTTCAGCGAGCTTTTCAGACTCTGGCCTCAGCACTGATGGCAGCCATTGTCCCCGTCTTTAGCCTCCCCGCTCCAACTTCCTCCACCCCGACCCAATCCCCTGTACCTCTGCCTATCCCAAGCACACCATCAGACCAGCCTGCACAAACCTCAACACACAAGGGAAGCTCAGGCAAACATAAGCACCACACATCCCACAGGCACACACGCAAGCAACACACACATGCAGACACACCAACATCCACTGCCTTCACTGTGTCCCTCCTCCCTCCCAGTCTGGTCTATACTCACACCTGAATGCACTACCTCCACAGTCACTACGTCCCTCACCAGCACACCCACCAGCACACCCCGCTCACGTTCATTCACCACCCCCCTACCATTCATACGTCCCCTGTGTCCTCTCCCAGTGTGTCTGTGACGCCCCCTCCCAAGATACACAAACGCAGTCACACACCCACCCAACTGCCATCCACATCACAACAGCCTCCAGCGCATTCACCTTCACCCAAAGTCACCAAACGTACACCTCCTACTACCACCACCTCTTCCTCCACTCCCAAACCCCCTCCAGCTACCCATCCCAGTGTGTCCCAAAAACCTTTCCTGTCCACCCTTGACCTTTTTTCCACACCTCCCCCACCCCGTCCATCTCATAGGTCCTGAAGTAGCACCTCAGCCACAACATCTCCGGGACCAGTGGTGCCTGTAGTCACCGGTATGTGGAGTGCACCGGCCACCAGGACAGCCAGTGTGGCACAGAGCCACAGCACAGACAGTCCCCCACCTGTGAAGCATCAGAAGTTGGCCAGTGCCCGGCGGGAGAGGGGGAAGACTCCAGCCACCAAAGCCGCTCCCAGGGGTCCCGTTGGGAGTGTGGAGTCAGCTGTGACACCTTCCAAGGTAGGGAAGGGCCACAAGAAACCCAGCAAGTCTGGGAAGAGCAGCATGGCGGAGAAGACCGCCATCATCCCCGCTGCCCAGGAGGCCACCACCAGCCCCAGCCCAGATGCCCAGGAGGCCATCGCCAGCCCCAGCCCAGCTGCCCAGGAGGCCACCGCCAGCCCCAGCCCAGCTGCCCAGGACGCCACTGCCAGCCCCAGCCCAGCTGCCCAGGAGGCCACTGCCAGCCCCAGCCCAGCTGCCCAGGAGGCCACCGCCAGCCCCAGCCCAGCTGCCCAGGAGGCCACCGCCAGCCCCAGCCCAGCTGCCCAGGATGTCACCGCCAGCCCCAGCCCAGCTGCCCAGGAGCCCACTGCCAGCCCCAGCCCAGCTGCCCAGGAGGCCACTGCCAGCACCAGCCCCGCTGGGCAATGAAGGACCGCCAGCACAAGCCCCACTGGGCCATGAAGGACTGCCAGCAAAAGGCCTGCTGGGCCATGAAGGACCACCAGCACAAGCCCCGCTGGGCCATGAAGGACCGCCAGCACAAGCCCCGCTGGGCCTTGAAGGACCGCCAGCACAAGCCCCCCTGGGCCATGAAGGACCGCCAGCACAAGCCCCGCTGGGCCATGAAGGACCGCCAGCACAAGCCCCGCTGGGCCATGAAGCACCGCCAGCAGCTGAGACCCTGCAAAGTTGACATCCATCTGAAGCACCGCTGAACAGGGCACCGCAATCTCAAGCACCGCTGCACAGGGCACCGCCATCTCAAGCACCGCTAGCCCATGAGCGGCAGGGGCACTGACGCAACTGGGTCCTTCACGGGGTGAGTAATTACTCTGGGCACCAGTCCCCCTCCAGAACCAGTTGAGAGATCCATCCACTACCTTTGTCCTTAACAGGATGAAGCACTCTGGGCACCACTCCCCCTCCAGAACCAGTGGAGAGATCCATCCACCACCTCTGTCCTTAACAGGATGAAGCACTCTGGGCACCAGTCCCCCTCCAAAACCAGTGGAGAGATCCATCCACTACTTCTGTCCTTCACAGGATGAAGCACTCTGGGCACCAGTCCCCCTCCAGAACCCGTGGAGACTGTCATCCACTACCTCTGTCCTTAACAGGATGAAGAACTCTGGGCACCTGTCCCCCTCCAGAACCAGTGGAGACTGTCATCCACTTGAGAGACTGTGGCTTTGTACTCCCCAGGATTGAACAGTGGGCAAGCCACCCACTGTAGAGACTTGAGAGACTGTGGCTTTGCACTCCCCAGGATATGGCAGTTGGCAAGCCACCCACTGTAGAGACTTGAGAGACTGTGGCTTTGCACTCCCCAGGATATGGCAGTGGGCAAGCCACCAACTGTAGAGACTTGAGAGACTGTGGCTTTGCACTCCCCATGATTGAACAGTGGGCAAGCCACCCACTGTAGAGACTTGAGAGACTGTGGCTTTGCACTCCCCAGGATTGAACAGTGGGCATGTGGCCCCCTCGTGGATTTGGCGTCGTGCACTCAAGCGGCTGAGGTGCCCCCCCCCCCTTTCCATCCCCCTGAGGTGCCTGTTTTCTTGCTCTCTGATGCCCCTGCAGTGTTCTCTCCGTCGTGGTCGGAGATCTTGTGTGGGCCTCGCCCATACCGTGTGGTCCCAGTGTTCCACGGACTTTCTTTGTGCAGTATCTGGACTACTATGCCTGGTATTTATTTTGTACATTGTGTATATATATATTTCTGCCTACTTGTTTTTAATATATTCCGATGGTTACACTCATTTTCTTTGGTCTTTGCATTCTTCTGGGGGGGTTTGGGAGGTGTAACTGTGATGTATTGATATGCATTAGTGTTTGTGTTGTGGTGGGTGAGGGTGGGGGTGTTGCGTGTGTGTGTCCCTGTTTTTCCCTCCCTCCTCCCCTGTGTCGTAGGTGCTGTACTCACCGTGGTCTTCGCTGCCGGCGTTCGTGCTCCTGGTAGAGGAGCAGGAAGACTATCGCAGGGAGAATTTGGAGTTCCGGTTCCATGGTGTCCTTGTTCCTCGTGGAGTGTGTAGAGGTGAGCGTTTTCCCTTCGAAATTCCTGTTTCCGCCGTGTTTTTATCCGCGGTGAATCCGCCCCTGAAAAGGTGGCGGATTGGCCTGTCATAATAGTGTGGGCGGTACATTGTCTACCGCCTGTCTGTTGGCGGTGACTGCCGCGCTATTTGTTTGTACCCCCGTGGCGGTCTGAGTGTTAAAGTGGCTGTCTTTGTTGGCGGTTTCCGCCATGGTCGTAATTGCAATTTTTTTACCGCCGCTTTAACACCGTCCGCCAGGGTTGTAATGACCACCATGATGTTTATTCCTGGTTGTTGTTCGCTAATCAGGCAGGCAGTCAGGTTAGGTCATATCGTTGCTGGCTGCTCTTCGATTGCCTATAAATTAACCCATTACCTTGATTAACAAATGATCAACATAATTTTCTTTCAACTCAGACTTGATGTGGTCTCATTCTTCCTTTGAATAATTAAATGTATGTATCAACTTCTTGACTTTACCTTGGGATAGCAAAGCTATTTAGGATGCAAAGAAGCTGCTTTTAATATATTAATATATTGTGATGAACAAGTAGCTGTTCTAATGGCTTCTCTCAAAGAGATTAAAAAGAGGTACTACTTACACTTTATCTTTGCGTGCTGTTGAATCTTTTTGAGACCGTACAAGATGTGTGGCCTCATTACAGACATCCCTTTAATGTTTTTAGTACCTTAAATGTCAGGTGGAGTACCACGGAGAAATGAGGAATAACCAAGGGAATCGGGACACAATTATTGATTCCTTGGTAATTCCTCAGTTTTTAGTGTTTACTGGGGCGTACACGTTATAATACCGGGAACCTCACCTCTCTCCCACCCCCTGGAGACACTTATGCTTCCAACATTGAGAACTCAGGGCGCAACTCAGGCTACACTCAAATGAGGCCTTTGTTGTTGTATAAAAGCACTATTTTGAAACATTACTTCATTGGAATATACAGGTACACTGAGTAAATACACGTGGCCTCGAAATTCAATAAATGTAAAAAAAAAAAGCATTATTTAGATAGTATTGAGAAATTGAACCGCAAAACAATATTCAGAATTAGGGAATTTATGGGAAAATGTACCACCTGTTATACAGTATAAGTACATTACAAGTCATCGAGGAGTTTCATAACCTTAAAGAGAACATGGCTGCACTCGGAGATGACTTACAATATGCTTGGGATGTCCATAGGGGGTAGTGCAATGCTAAACTATCAAAAAAGCTGTTAGAGATATATTGCAAAACCATATTAGCATCAGTTTGGTACAGGTGCAATAGAAACATGCAGAAAGGTTCTAACTTTTCTAGAATTACATAAGAAGCACAAGAAAATAAATATATATTTTCTGCTGCTACAGCAAGAAAAACCCAGGAGAAAAAAGAAAAGTTTCATTTTCCGACTTTAGAGAGCTGTTTTAATTATGCTTCTTGACCTGACCTATCTTCTCCCTCAGCTGATGCTCTGACAGCAGGCATTGTGATGTCAGAACTCACCTGTAATAAGTTATTACAGTTTAACAATAACGTCATATCTTTATAATAGGCGGTTGGGTGCGTCACAAGTCATCTTTTATAAAGAAATTCGAGACAGGGTTTTATACAGGGATCCTTTTTTAAGAAATACTTGGATTCTGGGCAAATTGAGCAATGATACGACTTCTTAAAAGATTTATATGGACAAAGAATTGACGCAGGGATATGTACTGGCACACCGTTATTTAGACTCTATCCTCCTGACCTTCATTCTTATTAAAGTTCCTCAGCCACACATCTATCTTAGCTGATCAATAGATTGATTCCATTTCTCAAGTAGGCAAGTGACACTGTTTTTTTTTACCATACCCGTTTTGGGTTTCAAAGCTCTTTAGAAGCTTTTTCTAGATTTAACACAAATAATAAACTGGAAGTGAATGTTAAGCAGCATAATAACAGCACAGTAGATTGCGTATGAAATTTTAATTGTCTTGGCATCTGGGTATAATACAGAGGAAGGACATGAATTATCATTTGGACTATGCTGAATTTTCACTGTTAGTAAGTGATTCATCTCCAAGTATACATAAAATAACACAGGATACATTTGTTCCTGCCCTCCTATATGTCCACAAGATGCTCCACTGTAGATCTGTAAAGTGTTAGACCTAGCTCATTGCTCAACCTTTAGTCTGAATATTTACTTCCACTTTCCACGAAATGTCAGATTAGGCAGGAGTGAGGATTAAGAGGGCAATCTGTAGCTGCTATGGAAAATGCTGATACATTTTGTTCTATAAACTTAATGGCTCCAGTAACTTGATTAAATGAATGAACTGGTGCTGCATTAATTATTTGTGTATTCAAAAGGTCTCCAATCCCTGTTCCAAATACTTTTTCGAATCACTGAATATGTTAAATTTGTCCAAAATGTGGATTAATTCCCAATCATTTAAGCAAATGGTGAAGTAGAATCTCTGTTTGTCTTCCAATAATCTGCAGGTTACTCAGTTTCTGATATCCACATGCTACCATTATGTAGTTGAAAGGTGTGACAGACTTAAGCCTTTGGTTACCTAACATTTCCCACGAATATGAATCTGCAACACAAGTTGAACCAGATTAGATGTTTCTCCTAACATAAGAGTTTAGACATGGTTGGCTCAGTTGTAAAGTTTGGTCAGGGAAGTGTTGCATATGTGACAGCCATAAACACTTGCATGCTTTATATCGGTGTTCTAAATTATCAAGTGAGCTATTTATGCTTTTGAAACCAAGTGTTTTAGATCTAGGAATCTACATATGTAAATATCAAGCTAATTTCAAGATTAGATAACTATTTTGAACATGTTATCTGCAGCAGCGGCCATCGCTTAACACATGGAGGGGGGGGTGGGGGCAGGGACGGAGTTGAGGTGAAAATAAAAAAATGAATAAAATGCAATTACCTTGCTTTCGTCCATGCCACCTCGCTCATCATTCCTCTTGTGGTGACACCAGCACAGGCTCCCCAGCAATCCTGGCACTGCTTTCATGCTAAACTTAGCATGAAAGCAGTGCTTTTATGTTAAACCTAGCATGATAGCAGTGCCAGGATTGGTCTGAGTAGCTCGGACTGCCACATAGACACAGCCCTGGGGACTGTGCAGTTTCTCCAGCCTGGCTGTTAAACACATCTGGGATGGAGAAAACTAAGTTTGCATGTGTGTTTGGCCGGCCTCAGACAGCTGGCCAAACACACAAGCACCTTTAGGTGCACTCTCCACTCTTCACCCCCCCACCCCACCTCCATCTCCTGTGGCCTAGCCCCGCCCCTCCCTGCTGTCTGTGCCAGAAGCAGAAAAATAAAACGATAGCAAACTATCATTGAATTTCCTGCTTCTGGCTCAGCCAGTGGGACAACGCTCCTTCGCCATAGCCAAGGAGCCACCCCTGGTTATCTGGTTACTGTATGGCCGCGAATAACTGGCACTGCCACTGAAAGATATTTCATCTGTACAATATTGTTCTGCATGGATTTGTTGTCTTAAGAAAGCCAATGATAATGGTCTTTGCAGGGACATCTTAAGAATTTTGGGGGCCCTGGGTGAACCATGTTTTGGGAGGCCCTGTTCCAAAAGGTTTGTGTTTATGATCCAATTTCACCTTTTCATATTCTTTTTGGCTAGGTCACTGACAGTCCACGGGCACACTTGTTAAAATTCTAATATCCAGGGATAATTACCTGTTTTCAGTATTGAAACAGAGCACCAGCTCACTAATAGTAATGAAAATAATCTGTCTGACACCCTACCATTTCCCATATGTGAGTTCTTATTTTGATCTAAAATAAACTTTTTAATGGATGTTGCATGAAACATAAACACATAATTTCTCTGCAAAATGTCTGCAATAGACCGTCACACATCACCCACATTAATAAATAAATTAAAGGAAATGGCATTGAAAGAAAACAATATTTTTAAGAATTATTCAAGGTCATCAGGACCAGTCTCTCTGCAGAACAGAACTAGCTCTATCAGGTTCTATCCTGAAAGGCAGAGGTCCTGGTCCAGAACCTACTTTGCCTATGCCTAAAATGTATCTGGATCTTGAATCTCTTAAACTTAAACTTTCAGCGTGATTTATCATACAGTGAACGTGTTTTAATTCACTGAATATTTAACAAATACTAGGCAAAATATGTTATTCGTGCTATATTGATTGTATATATTCATGTTGGAATCATTTTTATCATGGCGAATTCACCCGTTAGTTGTTTCTGTGATATGTAAGGACATGGCTGTTTAAGAAGTTGTGCTTCTTTTCTCGCATTTAAATGATTCGAAGTAACCATCAGTACATATTGACTTGAAGTGTACAAAACATAAAATGAGCCCGCCAGAAGGCCAGGTTAGAAAACATGAAAAAAGCTGATATTTTCCATGAGACTCGCTTTATTTTGTTTTGTTCATTAGGTCAATGCATTCTAACTCTTTTATACTGCTGTTTGCCCCAAAGAGAAGATATCAAACAGACACCCAACGAAAGTCAATAATAAATATATTTGAAACATGCTTTAAACAGCGCTTAATTGCATGACAATAAAGATTTTATTACCTGTGAACGAGATTCATTTTTTAAATGTTTCTCATGCCATTCTCTCATGCCCCTAACTTTCATCCTGTCCAATATATGACATCTTTTCTAAGCACACATATGCAGATATATTCTTGATCGGTGAAAGCTTATTTAATTAGAAGTAGGCAAAAGGCCAATCCAACCGAAAGTCACATGTGAGTGACCTTTTGTGTGGTTACATGCCCAAGTCCCCGCCCTTTTCGCTTTCTGCTCTAGGGCAAGGGGTTCCAGGCTGCATCATTTTCAGCTTCTCCCGATTTTTCAAAAGTTGCTCGATTGTAATAAAACGATACTGGAGCTCCCACAGGAGTGAGTCCTTCTGCTCCAGAGCATCACTTAATTCTTTGAAAACACCTGCGGAAAGTCATAAAAAGGCTGTGAATCTGCTTACGGTTTGTTGACTCTCATAGCAAGTGTAAATCTACATGTTGGTAGCATATATGATTGATAAACCCACTCTATTTACGGTTAAGCATTCTGTATTGTAATACGTGTAGTTACCAACTCGTTTCTCTCATTTTTCCATTTCTTACAAGTGTTTTATATTTTGTTCACCTAAGCACCGATACTACTTGCATGGCGTATAGTACTACGTAAACATTACATAAACATTTCATAACACATAACATTTGTGTGGGGAAAAAGGTTGGAAAATGCATGGTGCCCCATTTTAGCATGGGCGGCTTTGGTGGCAATATCAGCACCAGAATTCAACACACCTTGACTAAGGGCCTGATTTGGAGTTTGGCGGAGGGATTACTCCACCACAAACGTGACAGATGTCCCGTCCACCATATTACGATCTCCATAGGATATTATGGGATCGTAATACAGCAGACGATATATCTGTCATGGTTGTGACAGAGTAACCCCCTCCGCCAAACTAAATCAAGCCCTAAGTCAACTGTTGTACTAAGTGCTTTCTTTTTTTCCTTTGTGGGCTAGTTGTGATAAGTTTGTGCCCTTGAGTTCTTGTGTGTTTAGTAGAATTTTGAGTAGGGGAAGAATGATAGCCATAGATTAGAAAAGGAAAAGTACTGGTCGTGTGCGCTTGTTAGTATGGTAAATTGGAGGGGGACGAATGAGAAGGATGTTTGGGAGCTCATAGTAGTCAGAAATGTTTGGAATGATTCAGAGAGGAGGGATGGGCCATGAGGATGAAGGGAGTACTTAAAAAAAAAAAAAAATTGACACACATATATATATAATCAAGACTGTGCTGGGAGAAACGCATTATCTGGTGGATTAAAAGTATCTGTTTGTGATACGGCTGACTTGTGTGGCTCATCGTTTCACCAGGTCCCAGGGTCATGCCCATATATATCAAAATAAAGGAAGAGGGCGCACAGGAACCCCCTCCTGAGACTCCAGCAACCCCTCAACTCCCCACCCCCCAGGGCTTAAATATGCCCTGGGGACCACCACCTCCCTAGGGGTAGCTAAATTTAGATGCAGGGGGTGAGCGGGTGCTCTAGTTTTAACTGTAACCTCTGGGTGTGCCAGGTCCCGGGCCATTGTTTAGAAAAAGAAGGGGTGCACAGGGCCCCCTCCTGAGGCTATTGGAGCCCGGGGATGATCACCTCCCCGGGGCTTTATTTATAAAAAAGAAGGGAGCGCAAGGGGCCCCACACCTGAGGTTCTAAAAGTCCAGGGGACCACCCCTTCCCCAGTAATGGGGGGACGTGTGGACCCCCAAGGACCACCATCATCCTAGGGCTAAGTTAAATATGGATCAGGGTGGCCACGCAGAACTCACCAAACCCAAAACCTGCACCATCGACCCCCCACACTCCCAAGACCTCTGCAACTCCCTCTCCAACTATTCCACCGCAAAATTGCAGACATGCACGAGAGCTTCACATCATCAGAACCCACCATCACCACCACCGATACAACCAACACCACAACACCCTGCCGCACCAACCTACTGAACACGATGGACCCCAACCAACAATGAAGAAATCGGCAAAACCATGAGCTCCATCCACTCAGGCTCCCCAACAGACCATTGCCCCCACCACACCTTCAACAAGGCCAGCCAAATCATGGCTCCCCAGCTCCGGGCCGTCATCAACAGTTCCTTCAACACCACAACCTTCCCAGATATTTGGAAGCACGCTGAAGTCAACGCTCTTCTCAAAAAACCCAAAGCAGACCCTGAAGAACTCACAAACTACCAACCCATCTCTCTTCTTCCCTTTCCCGCAAAGGTCATGGAGAAGATAGTAACCGTAAAACTGTCTCATTTCCTAGAATACAACAACATACTTGACGTCTCCCAGTCTGGATTCCGCAAGAACCACAGCACTTAGACCGCCCTCATCGCCTGCACAGACAACATCAGGACCAGATTGGACAAGGGCGAGACCGTCGCCCTCATCCTCCTAGACCTCTCTGCAGCTTTTGACACTGTATGCCACCAAACCCTCCGCACACGCCTTTTCGACGCCGGAATTTGCCACAAAGCCCTGGACTGGCTCACCTCCTTCCTCTCTAAAAGAACCCGAAGAGTTTGCCTCCCTCCTTTCCGGTCTACAGCCGGGTCCCCCCATGATCCTCCCTCAGCCCCGCCCTCTTCAACATCTACATGGCTCCACTCGCCAACATCCTCCGCCCACACGGCATCACCATCATTTCATGCGCTGATGACACCCAGCTCATCATCTCCCTCACTAGGAACCCAGCCACCACCAAGATTAATCTGCATGCCGGACTCCTCGACATCGCCAGCTGGATGTCAGCAAGCCACCTCAAATTGAACTCAGACAAAACAGAGATCATCATCTTCGGCCCCAACAAGGCAGCATGGAATGACTCTTGGTGGCCCACCACCCTCGGACCACCCCCAAGACTGACCACCCACGCACGCAACCTTGGCATCATACTGGTCTCGTCTCATCCCATGACCCAGCAAATCAATGCCATATCATCCTCCTGCTTCAACACCCTTTGCATGCTACGCAAGATTTTCAAATGGATCCCTTTAGAAACAAGAAGAACGGTCACCCACACCCTCATAAGCAGTAGACTGGGCTACGGCAACGCCCTCTATGCAGGGACCACAGCCAAGCTTCAAAGAAAACTCCAGCGAATTCAGAACGCAGCCGCACGTCTCATCCTCAACCTTCCTCGCCACAAACACATCTCCACCCACCTCAGATCCCTACACTGGCTGCCCATCAACAAAAGGATCATTTTCAAAATCCTGGTCCACTCTCGTAAAGCCCTCCACGACATTGGACCTGCCTACCTCAACGAACGAGTCAACTTCCACATACCAACTCGACAGCTCCAGTCCTTAGGCCTCGCCCTTGCTACAGTCCCCCGCATCAAACACACCATCTCCGGCAGCAGATCTTTCTCCCACCTCACCCCCAAGACCTGGAACTCCCTCCCCACCAACCTACGCAAGACCCAGGACCTCCTAACTTTCACAAAGCACCTAAAAACATGGCTTTTTGAGCAGTAACCCCCCCCCCCAGCGCCTTGAGAACCTACCGGGTGAGTAGTGCGCTTAAGAAATTATTTGATTGATTGATTGATTGATTCCCATCTTTTGCCAGGATGATGCCCCCCCAGTGTGTTTCCCACTGACTTTGGTGGCACGTTCTTAAGTCTGAAGAATATGAGGAAATCTCCACAAAACAAAGAAGCACTTAGGTCATAGAGTTAACAGGAAGGACCCTAGTTTGGTAGAGATTTAAATCTTTATAGTCTTCTTGGCCTCTCTATATGAGGACTCATGTTATCACACAATTCTCAATAAAGATGCACCAGGAACAATCATATTGCCAAAATGCATACAAGGTCACTGGTGACATTTCCTTGTGCTCCATTACGCAGCTGTAGATGTAGAATATGTACTGGACATTTATCCAAGGAGGTAGAAACAAGTCCACTTGGGTAGATATTTTGGCAAAACTGTGGACTATTTTTTCATAAAAAGGCAGGTGAGGTTCCTTTGTGACAAAATCACTCACACAGCTACTGTCACACCCACACAGGTACTCACACACCCACTCACAGATGCACTCAGGCACACACTCACATACCACCTCAGACATTCACTCATGCACTCAGAGACCCACTTAGACTCTCATGCACCCACTCACAGACCCACTCAGAGACTCACGCACTCACTCACAGACCCACATAGACACTCATGCACCCATTCACAGACCCACTCGGACAATCACGTACCTACTCACAGACCCACTCAGACAGTCATGCAACCACTCAGAGACCTACTCAAAGAGTCATGCATCCACTCACACATCCACTCAGAGACTCATGTATCCACTGACAAACTCACTCAGAGAACTGAGACCCATGCACCCACTGACAAACCTACTGAGGTACTCATGCACACACTCAGAGACTTATGCATGGAGGTTTGGGTGATTATAGGCGGTTGGCCAGGGCTTGTGGCCAACACACACCGCACATGGCCAAAGGCTGTGCTAGTGTTGGTTGGATTAACATATAGTAATTAAAATTGTTAGGATCTGAATTTACTTAATAACACAAAGCCATGCTAATTACCCCACATATTACATCACTCATGACATCTTTGATAACATCATTGATAATTTCAATGTTACATTTGCAGTAAAATTATTTAGAAGAAAATGGCTGGAGCGCAAGTTATAGTTACCTTAGGACACAAGTTATAGTTACTTGAGCTAACTATAACTGCTGAATTTCTATGGTTTTGTCCGAGTAAATTCAGATCCTAACTATAACGTACCTATAACCTTTAGTTCTTTAAGTGGCAATAGGTTTTATATATATATATATATATATATATATATATATATACATAATTACCTAGTGGCAGTCGCACTCACTCTCACACTCAGAGAGACACTCTCACACCTATCCTTGCATCCAAAATTTTATTTTTTTTCTTCTATGAGATCCTCTGAGCCATTTGTAGCTGAACGGCATTTGAAAAAAAAAATAACTATATAAATATTCACTGAAAAAAACAAAGGTTACAGGGATGTTATAGTTAGGTAGTAGAATTTTTTTTTTAAAACTTAGAAATTCACTGAAAAAAACAAAGGTTACAGGGACGTTATAGTTAGGAAATAGAATTTAAAAAAACCTTAGAAATTCACTGAAAAAAACAAAGGTTACAGGGACGTTATAGTTTGGTTCTGAATTTACTCATACAAAACCGTAGAAATTCAGCAGTTATAGTTACCTGAGCTAGCTATAACTTGTGCTCCAGTATTACACTGCTCATGACCTCACATATTACATCACTCATGACATGATCAGTTTTGGATTACACAATGCAATCTTGCTGGCCTTAACTAAATATCTCATCTGTCATCTTCATATTGAACAAAGTTAACTTCAGCATGCTTCTGTTAAATCTCAGTTGGAATTCTTCTATAGGTTACCAATAAGTAAATGGATCTTTTTAACACGTGTTATTGAGCTTGAGGCACTTGCTGACACTTGTCCTAGTAACTCTGATGTAGTCTTCAGCTGTCTGTGTCACCTCACAAGTTCCATTCTTCTTCTCATGCACTCTTGGTTGGGCCCATGTTCCACGCTCTACAGCAAGTAGTCCTTTTTTCTTGGTTCTCACTCTAATTTTCAATATATCAGAGGCAAAAGGCTCTACACATTTGAGTGAAGGATGAGTGGTGTGTGCCTGTAAGAGTGTAGGGTGCTACACTTTAAAGCCAGAACTATTGGCATCATCAATACATGTTCTCCACCTGGAAACCATTACTCTACATGCACCTGTCCATGATCATGTTCATGTTATTCCTTTTAGGGGTGGGTAGACCTTGCAGAGTTACATAAAACTCTGCGAGATTCTGCAGAGTTCCGCCAACGGGGAGAAAATATGTAGCTCATGCTGCCATTTAGCACCAGTAGCGCGAGCAGCGCTGACTAATCAGCGCAAATGACACTTTGCATTGCACAAGAGCAAGCAGCCATTTGAGTTTATTTTGCTGCCACTCAAGTAGAAACTCTACTTGCGTGGCAGCAAATATGATTCAGCGGAAGCCCTCTGACCGTGACCATTCATGACCGCCCACCGTAGAAAATCGCTCTTGAGGATTCCAAATCTCACTCGCGCTTGACAGCTCACATTTTCTGGAGCCTCATGCGAGAAACAAATCTGCCATGAAGTGCCTGGCAGAATTTTTGGCTAGAACTCTGTGATAAAGAGTAAGGCAGAATGACCAAAATCCAGCCAATTCTGCAGGCGTAATGAAACATTCCGCATGACCCTAATTCCTTTAACCAATGTTGCTGTATTTGATGAGGAGCTCACTCTGTATTTTAAAATATTACCTCTCATAAAAGCATTACCTATTTCCACTGTAGACTTTCCCTCTGTGAATGTAGTTACCACAATTTGCTCAGCAGATTTCTGTGTGGATACCCTCATCCTGTGGACAAATAGTGTGTCACTAGACCATGGATAAGAAAGTAGGTCCAAGTAGACTACATTTTGAGGATTACTACTGAATATGTAAATGTTTTTCTTTTAGTTACATTGTTTGTAAATGTATCTTATGTGGATATCATCAACATTTGATATGTGTCTGCCTTCCCATCGAAGACTCCGACATTTGTCCATCAAATTTGCCTGTTTCCTCAAGGTAAGGTCAAAAATCCAAACACTCAATATTCCTACAAAGAATACAAAGATTTGACCATGAACCCACAGAAGAAGGAAGAACATTCAAACCCATGGGCCAAGAAGCATTTGTGCCCCTCAGGCTGTCTGAACAAAACATGCAGGTGAAATTATCACCAGAATGAGTAAGATTGATTTTATTGACGTCAGAAAGATAAAATGTTTATCTGGCCCTTACAGAATACAAAACGTGACAAATGCATGCAACAAGCGCTCAATTCACTGTGTATTTTTGTATGGTGTATAACATTCATAATTTTAAAACTACATTTAGTAACATTTAGACAGTACCTCGCACCCTGCACAGTATTTTCCGATTAATTAATTGTAGCGCATCCATTGACTTCTCTTGCACTGTAAAAGAACACAGAGGAAAACACAATCAACGAAGGAAATTGATGTAAAATGATTTTTTTTTAAACTCTGAGAGTATTCGATAATAGATTCCAGCCGCACATGTGCCAACCTTTTCCCCAAAATCCTCCATAAATTTCTGAGGAGGTTGAGAGGTGAAGATTCCCATTTGCTTTCTCTATGGAGGGAATATTTGTATCTGAATTTTATTTTGTGAATCTGTAACTCTCACAGAACATCACTATTCAGTGAAAAACAATCTGTATTGTTTTTATTCAAAGCTACATGTCTTATCACCGATTAATTTAACATTTTCAACTGGAAATTCAATTGTGTGCATCTCAGTTGCTAGCTCATGAACAAATCAGAAGCTGTAAAATTGGGCAGCAATCATCTCCTGAGTCTCCATGTGCTCTGCCAATGTGCTTTTTTCTGTTTGGCAGAGCAGGGACAATAGCTGAGCAAATTTCATTCTCCCCTTCCCCACTCCTTCTGAGGCTCTTGTGACACTGAGAGCAATGGGAAGGGGGAAGGTATGCTTCGTGCTCTCTTGGGCAGCCCCTGGCTCTCTCATTTTCTTGCAGAATCCACATAGCCTGCGGAGCGGCAGGTGAGAGGGAGAGTCAAAGGGCGTGGATTGGGACATTGGAAAGTTGGCAGCAGCTGGCTTATACCAGTGTTTATAGCCCTCTGTTGCCCCTTTGTCTTCAACGGTGCTGTCAACATTTCAGTATTCTTATACCTTGGGTTGGTGATGCTTTATTTTTTGTTTTGCATTAAATCGATATCAGCACAAAATGTTATTAATTATGTTCCTATACTTTTAAATAAACCATAGCTAATGTAGGCCTGTATTTTAAAATTGCTCCCTTTGGTTGCCATCTTCCTTTGTGATAACTATTTCTACGTGAAGGTGGAGTCCTATTTAACTAATTTGATGTCCTTTTGCCTTCTTTCCCATGTGAAGAAATGTTTTCTTTTCTTTGTGGTAATCATGGAATACTTTAATGAATAGCGCATTCAGAAGATACCTGCAGGGTATAGGCTGGTTCCTGTATCTCATCTGTTACAGAAACTTTAAGTTTGAAGAACCCTGGGAGAAGCCATATTGTGAAGAGTCCCGAGATATAATGAGCATATGATTGTATCATCTTGGGTTTAACAGGATTGTACCATCTCATTAGAACAGTTTGTAGGTGGGGTAGTGTTAGAGTTATGTTTTTAATAGTGCGCAGATTTGAATTAAGTAGTCGGAGCTTGGTTTAAGCATAGAATGGAGCAGAATAGCAGATTTTAGAGTGCTCTCCCAAGAGAGAGAACTAACTTCTCTTTGCCTTCCATGCTGTTTCGTCCTCTCATTTATATGACTTCAATTTGATTTGAACTTCATATTATGTTATGCTTTCATATTTTGATCATAAGCAGTACTAATCTGAGTTTTGCTCTCTGTAAACCTGAAATTTAATATACCTTTAAGGTTTAAAAATTGCAATCATCGTCTACCATTCTGGTGCAACCTAAAGTGCTTCATATTTCTTAAATGCATTGTTTTGTTGGCCAAGTTCAGTTTTGAACTTTGATCCATCTGATAGAGCGTTATGGTCTTCGAAATTTGCACAAGGAAAGCACTAACATAATTCATAGCCAAATCATTTTGCTGATTTACATTGATTTAAATGCTGGGTTGTATTTCATGACAGTGAATTGATACCATGTGAATGACAGTAACCGAGGTGGACTGCCTCACAGGGAATCTCCGAATTTTCCAATGCAATGTATTCGCTTGCTACGGACATCCGTTACAACTGACCTGATTTGAAGAGCCCTGTGAAAATACTTGAAATCTAGTCCTTGTCTGTGACTCTTGTGTGGCCAGAAGTTTACAAAGAATTCCATAAGTACTTTAGTTCTGCGTTTACTGGAGTAGCCTAAAGTTCAAAATTTGCATGACCCTCTTTTTCCAAGGCGAAAAAAAGCATATAACTGTAATTGAGTAGACAGTGTTTATTTGCACATGTAACTTGTTTTTAAACTCACATGGTGTCCCTACAGAGAAACGTTTTTCCATACACCCCCCCCCCCCTTCAATTGTGATGGGATTTCTGACTTTTTCCACTCTGGAAGAGCATCTAAAGGAGCCTTTGGCAGGAGTACCTTTTTACATGATTGCAGGAGGGAAACCTACCTTAAAATTATGAAGAATACATACAATTTACCATTCGTAGGTGTTCACTACATTTTTTGCAGCGCCACCTCCTGAGCCCACAATCTTCCCTGCAAATGTCAACTTGGCAAGGGCACAGTTCTACCATCTGAGGGAGTTTCCTAATTTTTTAACGCACTCACGGATGACATTTTGAAATTTGTGAATAGTCAATTCTGTGTGAGGTAGGTGTGCAAAAACAGTTGTGAATCAGGCCTAATATCTACGCCGAGACGCTATTCCTCGATATCTCACTTGTAACCCCTCCTCTTCCCTTTGGAAAACATGTACTCAGCACTCGCGGGTGGCAAAGGAGGGTTTCAGTTGTTGCACATACTTTGTTCTCTGCTGAGTGTCATTTCTCTCTCCACTTTTGTAGTAGGTGTGGTGTCTGTTTCCATATTTGAGTTGTTGCTCAGCGCAGTCTTCCCACTAGCTCGTTGGTGAGCAGAAATCGCCTCGATATGTTTTTCAGAACCTGAAATAAATCAAAGTTTGCATTAGTGAAGGATGCGCTTTGAGATAGGTTTCGTGACCCTGCACATCATGAGCTAGGTGGCTGAGTGAGTAGGCAATTGAGTACTGTGATTGGCTGAAATGGTAAGTGTGTTAGGAAGGCGACTGAGAGACACGGACGAGAGAATTAGTGCGTAGGCGAGTAAGAACGATGACAATGTGTAGGTAAATTGAGTGGAAGGGAGAGAGACAATAAGGAGACTTGTGCAGAACTCTCTCTAGTTGCTGAACGTAGTGCTCAGACCCTTTCTCCTGCTCCAGGATGTCCAATGGATGTGACATTGAGGAGCAGAATATTGTGACACCCAGTAGTTCTCCCATGATCATGAGGCAAGAGGTGCTGAAGAGGTTCATAAAGGATGTTGGGATGCAGAGTGAGAAGTCTTGATCGAATGGGCAGGTAGGTGGCGACCTATAAGGGTGTGGTAAAGAGCTCAGTGCAGGGGACAGGGCAGCTGATAGACACCTCCATTCACCCACTCCTACTGCTCGGAAGTTAATCATGAAAGCTGTTCACTGCAGTTTTCAAATTTTTTAAAACAGGCAACGTTTCAGAAACATTTTGAAGTTGCAAGTTGGAGTGTTTTAAAACTACACAGACTATTTATTAATCATAAAAGTGAGTTTGAGGATTTGTGAAAAGGAATGATATTATCAAACCTCTTTTTGCACAATAATAACTGAAGTAACAAGATGGCAATATGTTTGCTCGATAAAAAAAAATTAAATATTTAAAAGTAATGCTATGTCAGCTTAACTAATGAGGTTTCCTTTCAGCCTTTGTATCAGTCTCCTGCCAGGCATGGGGAATAGTTGGGGGTCAGTTGTTCAGTGGTTGTGGTCCACCCTTTGCTAAACATTTTTTCTCTACCACACAGGGCACATATACGGTTGCGGCTCACTGCGCACTGAAGTGGCGGGCGGCAACCGGGGAAGGGAGAATAAACATTAAATTAAAACAAACACGTACCTGCCTTGCCATAACGCCGCCGCTTCTTCTTGCTGGTCATTGGAGGCAGGCACATACTCAAAGCCTGCCCTGTGGCTAATCCGGACGCTGCTCGGAGCAGCATTTGGATTGGCTGGGAGCCCCCAGCCAGGGCGATCCCAGGCAGACTGGGAGGCTGTGTCTGCTCTCTCCAGCCTGGCAACACAGTGGAGAAACCCCAAGATGGCCGGCAAACATACATGTGCACTCCCCCTCTGTGCTTGTCAAAGCCTGTGGCCCCGTCCCTTTACAAGAAAACGATAATCAACACAGTTTATTATCCTTTTCTTGTAAAGGTTTGCAGCTGCTAATGCTGCTGCTGCTGTCGGGGTGGCAATGCTCCTCCGCCATAGCAGAGGAGCCGCTGCTGCACATACACAAGCCCCTAGTTTTGTCAACATCTGGTTACAGACAGCTTTAGCTGTCTGTTGTTGCATAATGACGTCAATGATTATTCATACAGTGCACGTGGCATACCGCAGGTGGTTACAAGTTTAGAGTCTAGGGGCCATATGTATCAAAGTGTTTTGCGATCGCAAACTGCCCAAAGGGATTTTGGTATGTAACAAATCCAATTTGCGACTACATACCGATTCGGTATTAGGAGCGGGTGTGTCAAGGGTGTCCCTTCCTAATACCGAATCACAGAGGTATGTATGATTGTTTTGTGACCCTGAAGGCGGTAACCCATTTGCAAAAGGGAAGGATTCCCCAAGAGACCACTTCCCTTTTGTGAATGCATGCAAAAACATTTTTGAAGAGCAGGCCTACTCTTAAAAAATGAAAAGAAAACTTTTCATTTTTCATTTTTAAACGCATCCTGTTTTCCTTTAAGGAAAACTGTTAGCATCTAAAAAAAAAAAAGACTGCTTTATTGAAAAGCAATCACAGACATGGTGGTCTGCTGAGCCCCGCAGGCCACCATCCCTGTGATTGTAGCCATTCGTAATGGCTCGCAAATTGTGACCTACTTCATGAATAATAATGAGGTAGGTCCATTTGCGAGCCCTTGCGAATTGCAGTATAAAACCCCTGGAGTTTCAGACATTCCAATAGCGATTACTTAATTGTGATTCGCAAAAAAATCGTAATTAGGTAATTGCTATTGGATAAATTGATACATCTGGCCCTATGCGATTGAATTCACTTTGTGGCTTTGTCACGTGGAATAGTGAATATAACTCAAAGTCCTGAAAGTCCTGACAGAAGGCAAATACTGATCCTTCAAAACAACAAATGAGGCATGGAAATGGCTGGAAGGATGGTGGCCGGGAGCTGCTGGTCAGAAAGGAGGCTCAAGGACACCGCAGAGGGCGTAGGACTGATGGGATGCACCACAAATAGATGTTGAGGCTCAGGTAATGGGCAGAGAAACACATGCCACCTGAGGCCTATCATGACCCCAAAGGACCATTTGTTGGGACTCCAAAATCATGCAAAGATCATCAAAAACAGTATACCTGGAGCGATCGGAGGCAGGAGCCACCCTTCAGTGATGCATCAGTTGGACAGTAACTGATTCCTGTTAGCACAGCTTGAGTGTTAAGAAGCTGAGGCAGGAATCTAACAATGTTTGTTGTTACGAGGAGGCAGGCATCAGGTGCATTGGGGTGGCGGGTAGCTTCAAACTCGCACCTCTGGGAAGTAGGAAGGGGCTTTATTTAGGGGTGTGTGGAAGTTGTCCAATACAGCAGCCAGCAGACACAGAGGAGGAGGAAGGAGCGGGTCCAACACTTTAGGATATCCACTAAAATAGGATGCAGAAAAGACTGGCATTGAATACAACATCTCTTTCAGTCCTTTTATGAAATGTGAAAGAGTTAGACAGTATGGTGAATAGGGTGAAAAGAAGGATGGTATCCCAGTTCTTGTACAGGCACAACCCAGACCTCATTCTGTTCCAAGAGATGCACCTGGTGGTGAACCGGTGTAGATTCCTAAGGTAAGGACATTACCGAACCGTGTTTCACCACAGACTTCTGGGTGGGTCTGCACTGCAGCCTAGCATGCAAACCAGTCCCCCTTATGGTCACAGACAGATGGACAGAACTAAGTGGCTGCTTCACAGTGCTGCCAGGAGATTGGAATGGGGACAGACTTACAGTGGCCTCATGGTACTTGCCACCCAGACTGGAGACCGAGGGATTGGGGCAGTTGGGAGATTGGTTGACAAGGATGCAAGACTCATTAACTCTCGCAGTAGGTGAGTTTAACCTTACCATGAATGGGGACCTGAACTAAATAACCTGGGGCTCTTACGCTGGGGAAGGGGACAACAGAATGTGGTCCTTCGTTTCACCCTTGGGCCTGGGACCTAAGGCGAGATGAGCATCTAGGCACCTGCAAATACTCATACATGGCAAGAACCACTCTCCAATATGCACACACATCATCTCTGCAATGCCGTTTCAGCGTTCAGAATGAAGATATAACCTAAGGGAGTTTACAGACTGGAACACCAAAAACTTAATTACAGAGGGCACAAAGCAGTGCTTTTCAGACAATCAGTCGGTCATCTAAAAAATAGTAGTCTACAAAACAGTATTGAGGGAGCAGTCGATCTCACATACCACACGAAAAAGGAGGGCCAAAATTAAGAAGGGAAGACTCTCAAGGGCAGACTGTTGGACAGGAGGCTCAATATGTACAGACCCCAACGCCACTACTCCTACACCAGGTCCACATAGCCAGAAATGAATTCTAGTGATTAGTGGAGGAAATGACAAAGACATGCTACAGAGCATGCCAACACAGACTGTACAAAGTTGTAAACAAGGTGGAGAAACTGCGAGCAAGGCTATCGAGATGTGACAAGGGATCAATGTGGATCAGAATGTTAGAAACTGCCGGGCGTATGAAAGTCAGCAAATCAGTGGAGCTAGTCCGGATATTTGTGTTGCCCTTAGACAAGTTGTATTGGGCCCTGTGTGTGGAGAACCCAGCAGATAAAGAGAGATTCATAGTGGATATTCCCACACCAGTCATCGAGGAGGACGACAGAGCAATGCTTAATCGGGACCTGGTGGAGATGGAGTTAGGAGAAGCAATAAGACAACTTAAGAGGGGGAGACCCCATGCCTGTATGGGTTTGATCCAGAGTATTTTAAAGTTGTGGTGGAGAAACTGACAGGGCCACAATAGGACATGTTTTACAAGGCTGAAGAAAGGGAATGACTCCCACACGATCTATGATCTGCAACCGTAGTCCTTATAAACAAACAGGTTGCACCAGCAGAGCAGTGCTACTCTTACAGACCATCTATGCAGCTCTAAACAGAGGTTAAGATTCTGGTGAGAGTCTTTGCGTGCTGTCTTCTACATGTCATAGCTATATTGGTAGCCATTAATCAGTCTGGCTTTATGCTTTTATATTTGACATGCCGCAACCTTCAGCAATTATTTGGATGCCTCACTAAGAGCTACTTAATACATGAACCTGCGATCATCCTGTCTTAAAATGCTGAGAAGGCTTTTCACTCAGTAGAGTGGTCCTATCTGTTCTCCACCTTGCAGAAGAAGGGGACAGTCTTGAGTTTCTTGTCATATGTACACATACAGTAGATCGACCTGGTGGCCTATGTGAGGGCTAATAGTGCATTTTCAGACATGTCAGGTTGGAAAGTGGGACCAGACGGGCATGCCCTCTGCCCCCGCTGTTCACCCTGGCATTGGGGCCTGAATCATGCTGGACGAGAATAGATGCTAAGATCAGGGGACCCTGATTGGGAAGATGTGATTTCCTTATATGCAGAGGACATGATGTTCTATCCAACCAGTCCACAACAATGAATACATTGTGCCTTGGAAGAGATATTTGGCACATACTAAGGGATCCGGATCTATTGGCATAAATCAGTGAAGTTTCCGATCACCCAGTGGAGGCCGCTAACAGAGGGAGGAGTTCCTCTGGTTTGTGCAAAAACAGGGTTCAGGTACTCAAGGAACCATGTAATACCCAACTCAACTGAGTTCTACAGGCAGTATCTCGGGTGGATCCTAGAGGAGTACCGTAGAGATGTGGACATTGGAGAGGCATCCCTCTTTTACTACTGGGCAAGGCCACCCATTACAAAATGGTGACATTGCCCATGTTTATTTACGGGCTGCAGAACACAATGTTTGAAGTCCCTAATACCTTCTTTCGTAGGTAGACACAGTGATACGCACACTGCACTGGTATGGATGGGTCCCCAGAGTGGCACTGGTGACCCTAGAAAGGGGTAAACATGACGGAGGACTCCCGCTCCCAAAACTGCAGCTCTATTACAGATCGGTCCAATTGCAGGTGGTTAATAAATAGGCAGGAGCTGGCAGCACTAGCAAATAGGCAAACTATGGACCCAGAAGGATACGTCCATAGGTTATACAGTACATAACAACTGGTCAGATCTCTCTCCCCGTAAGATGTGGGACCTGATTTAGAATTTGGCGGATGGGGTTACTGCATCACAAACATGACGGATATCCAGTCTGCCGTACTATGATTCTATTATGTCCAATGGACAATGTAATATGACAAACAGGATATCTGTCAAGTTTGTGATGGAGTAACCTGTTTACCAAACTCGAAATCTTCCCTTAGTAATCTCAATATGGAGGGCAGCAACATGTTGGATGGGATGGGGTAGGTGGTGCTGGAAACCCCCATTGTAGGGCTACGACAAGCTGAAAGAGCTCCGATCTCTGTAGGAATGGAAACAATGTGATATAGTGCCCACTGCAAAGGTGGTGGGACGTGCGAAGCCCCCAAGGGAAGCTCACCTTCCAGGAGTTCTGGGGACAAAACAAGCTTACAAGCAACAATTCTGCTACATACATCTATGCCATGCACTCATGAGATGCAGTGCTAAAATGCAAGACATAGCGGAGGAGACACCTCTATGTAGACTGCTCGCAGCCCCACTGAGGGCACATGCAGTCTCACGGATATACAAGACATTTATAGCACACACTAACCCACCATTGGTGGTATTAAAGGAGAGATGGGAAATGGATCTGGAGATCTTAGAGCAGGGGGATGGGGTGAAGCATGCCAATACCCCCAAGAGGTGGCTATCAGGGTCGGGTTTTGCCTAGTCCAGTTCAAGATTTTCCACAGGGCATGCTTCACCAGAACTAGGTAATGACACATGGAGAAAATAGACAATAGCAGGTGTCTGAGAGGCTGTGCTCAGGCAGATACACTGCTTCGCACAATATTGGACTGTTCAAAGATATGCTCCTACTAGGTACAAGTGGAGGAATAGACCACTAAGGTGATGGGAGAAAGGGTGGCTCTGACACTAGCACTGGTCTCCCTGGGAATATTGGGTGAAACAACCTTATTGAGAAATACACTGCTATTTTGAGCATAAAGATACAAAATTACGTTATGGGACAGCTCAACAGTGCTGAGATGGGAGAACTGGATACAGAATTTGGACGGGTGCATGAGGACAGAAGAGACAGTCTACGCAGCCGATCAATGTCCACAAAAAGAGCAGAAAGTTTAGGGATCCTGGAGGGCACTCCGAGATATGGAATAATCTTCGGTAGCGGGTGAGGGTGGTTGTAGTGAGGCTGCTTCCATTGGCACATCAAATGATCCCAATGGACATCGCAGGGGCTTCGGGGGTCTTTTTTACGCCACTGGATCCAGGTTTCCATACATAACGTAATGAAGCCCCAAAATTAATCTATGCCACTTAATGTGTCTGTTTACTTCCTTTCAGACTTGGAATTCACAGAGCATTACAATTCTGATGCAGCTGACCATGTTATCTCTCAAATCTCTATGACCTCCGTACAAAACATTGGCGCATACTGTTTATGGTGGAGTGCATTGTGCTCTAATATCGGTGCAAGCTAACCACCCAAGACTGCCATGAAAAACGAATTTTAACTGGAAACACAAAAACAAGAACAGCAAAGTGAATCATTGGCATTTGACTCATATTTGCCCTACTACAAGGCAGTTGTGTATTAATATCTGTGTTTGGAAACTGGGAGCCTTATTTACGAGGTTTGGGTGCAGGGCAGCACCAAAATGATTCTTACTGTGCTGCCCTGCATCAAAAGAAAGGTGCAGGAACGCGCCGTATGTCAGAGATACGCCACATTCCTGTCCATTCTCCTCTGTGCTGGTGCACAATGGGCTGCCATGCACCAATGCGGACACCCTTGCATTATGGTGCAAGGTTGTCTGAGTTGCAGGGATGCTTGTTTTTGTGCAGCAAGGGAACCCTTCCTGCACAAAAACAATCATGATAGGAGGAAAAATTAGGAGAAATAAAGATATTTCTCCTCGTTGTATCTCCCTTACACATTCCCTGGGAAGGCATAGGCTTCTGACACATTCCCAGGTTTACAAAATCTTGTAAACCTGGGAATGTGTCAAAATCCGTGGGTGTTGCATGGGAACACCGACCGCAACACCCGTGGAACACCTCTTTGACACAAAGTAAGGCAACACAGTGACTTGAGCTGCATTGCCTTACCTCATATCTAGAAGGCCATGAAAAGACATGCAAAGTGGCTTTGTCTGGCTTTGTAAATATGGGCCTGCAGACTGTGCTGCCGGTGCATCAAAAAAAGCGATGCCCCAGCGGCACAAGCCGCTTATCAATGAGGCCCTGTTTTTCTAATTTAAACGGTGCAGGACAAAGCACTGCTTTGACTGCTGCCTTCTCCGAAAGCCGGCATGAGCACTAGTAAAAAGAAAAAAGCAGCCACCAAATGAAAAAAAGGATCAACTCTGATTTTTAGGAGATATGTAAAACAGGCAGTGAAGCAGGGTTACAGATCAGTGAAGTTAGAAATCCCAATGGGTGTTACGGTCATCGCACCAGATCAATTTCAACTTCATGGCAAGGAGCTGGGGTGGGGGAGGGCATCCCTGCTAGACATTTGTAGGGCTAAAATTTGGTCAAAACGCTTCACTTTGTGTCAAACATTAGAGACTCGACTTGAGTCATTACGCTGGATCACACTCCTCCTCGTCCCGGTCCCAGTAACCTCCCTCCCCTCCCTGGATTTGCACCTCCAAATATTGATTTACTTGATATTACAAGGAGGATGGAAGTGGAAGGGATCATGGGTATTGAAATGGGACTAAAGGAATATGGTTCCTTACAAGAACTATTTGATATACTAGTGGTTCAATAGGGAAGGGGAATAACTCAACATGAAGGAACTGGGATGAGCAGGACTCTGATTTGGGAATAACAAACAGCCCAACGAATAATACTTGTCTCTGTACTAGTGGGATCAAATACACGTTATGGGGGTCATTATGACCCTGGCAGTCACTGGTGGTCTGACCGCCACATTATGACCGTGGCAGAGCCGCCACGGTCCAACCGCAACACCACCAGGCTGCCGCCAGCCTGCAGCCTGCCAGTCCCGGTGGTTGTAATCCACCACGGCAGTGCTGCAAGCAGTGCTGCCATGGGGATTACGAGTCCCCATCCGCCTGCCTCTCCATGGTCGCATTTGAAAGGCTGGCAGGATGGGGGACTCAGGGGCCCATGGGGGCCCATGCACTCCCCATGCACTTGGCATGGGCAGTGCAGGGGCCCCCAGACACAGCCCCATCACGCATTCCACTGCCCGAATTACAGGCAGTGAAATGCGCGAAGGGTGCTGCTGCACCCACTGCACCTCCACATTGCAGCCAGCTCCATTTGGAGCTGTTTGCAAAGTTAAGGCCCTGTTCAAACCATAATAGGGCCGGCGGGATTCAGGCTGCACAGGCCACCTGATGGAGATATGGCATGTGCGGGTGGCTTCCACCGCCCGCCAATGTCTTTTAAGGGATCAAAACTTTGGAAACCTTCTACCCTTGGCACACTAAAAGAAACAAATGTGGTGTGAGTTTAATCTGTGAGAAACCTCTATTTCTCTTGATTCATCACTCCAATTCATCTAAATAACAGCAACAAGAGCAAAGATAAAAACATATAGGAACCCGTGATCTCTTTAGTGTCTTGCATGGTTTGAACTGAATATTTGTGGCTCCCTGAGGACTTTGTAACAGTGTGTGATGTATTCACTAGCATAGAATGTATGAGAGTTTGCTTTAGAATGTTGGGAGTTCACAGATGCATACGGAGGAATAAAGAGATCTGATTTACACCTCAGTGTGTGGCCTAGTCATTCAGCGTGTACAAGGCTGGTGAGGATGCTACAACTGGTGATGAGATAGGGGATAAGAAACCAGAAGAAGAAAGTTCTGACCTGGAGAGTTTACCGTGCTCCAAGCAAACTGCTTGTGCATGCTCCATGTGCCTTCGTCAAAGGTCCAAGTCGACGGTTGCCATAGGTGGAGTCAAAGCACAACTCCACCGGATGTGAAGCGTGTGAATGTAAAGAGAGCTTCACAGAAAAGTTCTCGCATTGTTGGTCAAGAAACTATAACCAAGATCCTACAAAAAGGTACAGCACTGCCACACAAAATAAAGTTATACAATATACAGAGTGGTAATGCTAAAGGAGGATTCAACCAAGGTTACAAAGCACAGTTAAAGACAATTATCAAATACCAAATAGTGCCAAAGGTGGATCAACCAGGTGTGAAGCAATACAAATTGAAGTATACAAAGAATAAAGGAAAGGACTTACTGAGCCTGAAAAAGATAGTTGCTGCATTACGGCCGAAGCGGGGACAAAGAAGAAGCACATGGGTTTTGCTAAAGGAATAGTCCATATCTCCATCGGCCAGAGCTTCGACAGAGGGCTGTTCTGCCGATGAAGCACATCAAGGATGACCTTGAGTCTGGGCCCTCAAAGGGCCAGAGCTGGGACCCAAATAGAACAGATCCTGACTTCCAGTCAAAAAGGCAAGGGAAAGCAATACTCTCAACGTCAGTAGGTTCCACGTCAGTTTACAATGCTGCCGCCTTTCTTAAACCACTACCACCATTTAACACTGCCAAAAAGCTAAATATTGGTAATAGATGGGCTGCCTGGGGAGACTTTTGATGATTTTATTGATGCACTTGAAGCGACTGATAACAGAAATATTATAAATATCTCAGAAATCTTGCTGGTGATGGTGTGAAAGAAGTCATAGAGAAAATGCCGGGAACTGACAAAGAAGTCACATATGGTCAGATTAAGAATGTGTTGAATATCAAGTTTAATCCAGTACCAAACTTTGAATATGAATGCTATGTTGTAGGAAAGTACCATCTTGCCTGGCATGTTACCCCCATTTTCACTGTATGTATGTTTGTTTTTGTGCATGTGTCACTGGGATCCTGCTATGCAGGACCCCAGTGCTCATAATGTATGCCCTGTATGTATTCCCTGTGTGGTGCCTAACTGTATCACTGAGGCTCTGCTAACCAGATCGTCAGTGTTTATGCTCTCTCTGCTTTCTAAAATTGTCACTGCAGGCTAGTGACTAATTTTACCAATTCTCATTGGCACACTGGAACACCCATATAATTCCCTTTTATATGGTACCTAGGTACCCAGGGTATTGGGGTTCCAGGAGATCCCTATGGGCTGCAGCATTTCTTTTGCCACCCATAGGGAGCTCAGACAATTCTTACACAGGACTGCCACTGCAGCCTGAGGGAAATAACGTCCACGTTATTTCACAGCCATTTTTCACTGCACATAAGTAACTTATAAGTCACCTATATGTCTAACCCTCACTTGGTGAAGGTTAGGTGCCAAGTTACTTAGTGTGTGGGCACCCTGGCACTAGCCAAGGTGCCTCCACATTGTTCAGGGCAAATTCCCCAAACTTTGTGAGTGCGGGGACTCCATAACACGCGTGCACTACACATAGGTCACTACCTATGTGTAGCGTCACAATGGTAACTCCGAACACGGCCATATAACATGTCTAAGATCATGGAATTGTCACCCCAATACCATTCTGGACCCGGGGGACAATTCCATGATCCCCCGGGTTTCGAGCACAGAACCCAGGTACTGCCAAACTGCCTTTCCGGGGTTTCCACTGCAGCTGCTGCTGCTGCCAACCCCTCAGACAGGTTTCTGCCCGCCTGGGGTCTGGGCAGCCCAGTCCCAGGAAGGCAGAACAAAGGATTTCCTATGAGAGAGGGTATTACACTCTCTACCTTTGGAAATAGGTGTGAAGGGCTGGGGAGGAGTAGCCTCCCCCAGCCTCTGGAAATGCTTTGATGTGCACAGATGGTGCCCATCTCTGCATAAGCCAGTCTAAACCAGATCAGGGATCTCCCAGCTCTGCTCTGGCGTGAAACTGGACAAAGGAAAGGGGAGTGACCACTCCCCCGACCAGTACCTCCCAGGGGAGGTGCCAAGAGCTCCTCCAGTGTGTCCCAGACCTCTGCCATCTTGGATTCAGAGGTTTTGGGGCACAATGCTCTGAGTGGCCAGTGCCAGCAGGTGACGTCAGAGACCCCTCCTGATAGGTGCTTACCTCTTTCAGTAGCCAAGCCTCCTTCCGTAGTAGCCAAACCTCCTTTTCTGGCTATTTAGGGTCTCTCCTTTGGGCTATTCCTCAGATAACGGATGCAAGAGCTCACCAGAGTTCCTCTGCACTTCCCTCTTCGACTTCTGCCAAGGATCGACCGCTGACTGCTCCAGGACGCCTGCAAAACCGCAACAAAGTAGTAAGATGACTACCAGCAACATTGTAGCGCCTCATCCTGACAGCTTTCTCTACTGTTTCCTGGTGGTGCATGTTCTGAGGGCTGTCTGCCTTCACCCTGCACTGGAAGCCAAGAAGAAATCTCCTGTGGGTCGACGGAATCTTCCCCCTGCCAATACAGGCACCAAATTACTGCATCACCGGTCTTCTGGGTCCCCTCTCATCCTGACGAGCGTGGTCCCTGGAACACAGGAGCTGGGTCCAAGTGTCTCCCACAGTCTAGTGGCCCTTCTGTCCAAATTTGGTGGAGGTAAGTCCTTGCCTCTCCACGCCAGACAGCAAACCTGTATACTGCGTGATTTGCAGCTGCTCCGGCTTCTGTGCACTTTTCCAGGACTTCCTTTGTGCACATCTTAGCCTGGGTCCCCAGCACTCCGTCCTGCATTGCCCAACTCGCTGATATGAAATCTAACGTTGTGTGACCCTCCTTTGTGACTCTGAGTTGACTGCTGTCCTCAGATCTTCTAAGTGCCTGCTTTGGTACTTCTGTGGGTGCTGCCTGCTTCTGCGGGGGCTCTATGAGTTGCTGAACGCCCCTTCTGTCTCCTCCTCTAAGGGGCGACATCCTGGTCCTTCCTGGTCCCCAGCAGCACCCACAATCCTCAACTGCAACTCTTGCAGCTAGCAAGGCTTGTTTGCAGTATTTCTGCCTGGAAATATTTCTGCAACCTTCAGCACACCATGGGACATCTTCCATCCAAAGGAGAAGTTCCTAGCCCTTTTTGTTGTTGCAGAATCTTTGGCTTCTTCCACCCAGAGGCAGCCCTTTTGCACCTTCATCCGGGGTTTAGTGGGCTCCTGCCCCCCCGGGACACTTTCGTGACTCTTGGACTTGGTCCCCTTCCTTTACAGGTCCTGAGGTCCAGGAATCCATCTTCAGTGTTTTGCTGGTGCTTGTGGTTCTTGCAGAATCCCCTATCACGACTATTGTGTCTTTCTGGGGTAGTAGGGTAACTTTACTCCTACTTTTCACAGTCTTGGGTTGGGGTATTGTGGACACCCTTAGGCCCATATTTATACTTTTTGACGCACAACTGCGCCAGCGCAGTTGTGCGTCAAAAATGTTACCGCCGGCTAACGCCATTCCAACGCGCCATGCGGGCGCCTTATTTATGGAATGACGTTAGCCGGCGCTGCGGACTGGTGTGCGTCAAAAAAAATGACCCACACCAGGCAGCGCCGGCGTATTGGAAAATGGGGGTTGTGTGTCAAAAAATGGGGAAAATCAGGTCTGAGGCAAAATTCAGGCCTCAAACCGGATTTGCAACATTTTTTTGACGCCCAACCTCCATTGACATGACTCCTGTCTTAGCAAAGACAGGAGTCATGCCCCCTTGCCCAATGGCCATGCCCAGGGGACTTATGTCCCCTGGGCATGGTCATTGGGCATAGTGGCATGTAGGGGGGCCCAAATCAGGCCCCCATATGCCACACAAAAAAACTGAAAAAAATACTTACCCGAACTTACCTTTCCTTCCCTGGAATGGGTCCCTCCATCCTTGGGTGTCCTCCTGGGGTGGGCAAGGGTGGCAGGGGGTGTCCCTGGGGGCAGGGGAGGGCACCTCTGGGCTCCTTCTGAGCCCACAGGTCCCTTAATGCCTGGCGTGACCCAGGTGTTAAAAAACGGCGCACATCAGGCTGTGCGCCGTTTTTTAAGGCCCACCCCCTCCTGTGCGTCAAAATGACATCAGAGTATAAATATGGGGCACAGGCCTTAAAGTCATTTTTTGGAAGGGAACGCCTACCTTGCATATAATTAACGCAAGGCTGGTTCCCCCTTCCAGAAAATGACGCACATGGTGGAATTTTGAGGCCCGCGGGGTCGGACGTCAAAGTATAAATATGGGGCAGGGTTTGCGCCGATTGTGCGTCAAAATTTGTGACGCACATTTGGCGCAAACCGAGTATAAATATGCCCCTTACTGTTTTCTTACAGTCCCAGCGACCCTCTACAACCTCCCATAGGCCTGGGGTCCATTTGTGACTCTCATTCCACTTTTGGAGTATATGGTTTGTGTTGCCCCTAGGCCTATGTCTACCTATTGCATCAAATTGTGATTCTACATTATTTGCACTACTTCTCTTACTGTTACATACCTGTTTTTGGTTTGTGTACATATAATTTGTATATATTACTTACCTCCTAAGTGAGGGTATCCTCTGAGATACTTTTGGCATGTTGTCACTAAAATAAAGTACCTTTATTTTTAGTAACTCTGAGTATTGTGTTTTCTTATGATATTGTGCTATATGATATAAGTGGTATAGTAGGAGCTTTGCATGTCTCCTAGTTCAGCCTAAGCTGCTTTGCCATAGCTACCTTCTATCAGCCGAAGCTGCTAGAAACACCTCTATTCTACTAATAAGGGAAAACTGGACCTGGCACAGGGTGTAAGTACCACAAGGTACCCACTATAAGCCAGGCCAGCTTCCTACATATGTTTTCAGTTGGGAACATCAAAGAACTGGCAAAACAATCGATAAACTCATGGAAAGGCTTGACATACTCATCAAGCACTGTAAATTCAATTAATTTAATCATGAAGAAGGCATGAGGCTTAGAGTGATAGATGGTTGCTTGTCTGATTTATTCATACAACAAATACCTGAGAAACTCTTAGGATCGTAGAGTTTGGCGGATGGGGTTACTCCATAATAATCGTGACGGATATACTGCCTGCAGTATTGTGATCCCAATATAGCCTATAGAGATCGTAATTTGGCGGATGGGATATCCATCACATTTGTGACAGAGTAACCAGTTCCCCAAATTCTAAATCAGGCCCTTAGTCTGGAGCAAGGGTTGATAGCTGTCAGAGCTGAGAAACGTGCTGAGAGAAAAGCAGCTGACATGGAGCCTGGAGGTGCCCAGAATGAGTCAGTCATGAGTGTGAAAAAAAGTCATTAGAAACAAAAGACTGAACAACACAAAGTGATGTCTACACACAAAAAGAAGTTGTGTTTTAGATGTGGATGTGCGTTTGCACATGAATCAAAGTGTCCTGCCATTGGTCAAGTATGCAAAGGCTGTGGTAAAGAGAACCATTTTGTGATGATAAAAAGAGCGGAGGAAAAAGCATCATGGCACGAAGACAAAATGGCCACCAGATTGTTCCAGAAACAAGGCTCGAAATACATGCCCACAACACCAAGCGGCTACATCAATTGAGGCAAATATATAATAAATGAAGTTGAGCATGATCTAAATCTTCACCAAACAGTTCTTCAGCCTCAATAATTAGTGAAAGTGAAAAGAGTGATTTGGCCATCAAAGAAAAGTCGACATGTCAAAATAAAAAAATCATACAAACACTGTCCAAAGATTATACTGAAAATAAACGGATGTTGAATACCCTTGATCATCAATAGTGGTGCTTCGATACATAATGCCTAAAGAAGAATACAGTGAACTGGCTCCAGCACCGTGGGTCTTCATCAAGGACCAAAGTATTGACTTGGGCTGCATTGACACCCATGAAGAGTAAAGGTTCTCTTATAGCGCCAATGAAGCAGTTTGCTCAGTTTTCAATACAACTGCTGACATGGGACTGATTTCAGTAAATTACTACATTGAATGCTCATCATAAGATAGTAAATCGATTCTCTTCATTGTTTCATGGTTTGGGAAAGTTAAAGACTATGAAAGTAAAACTGCACATTCATGAGGATGAAGACATAGACAAGCTGCTGTTCATTTACAAGAAGCTGTTTGTTGCTAAAAGACAAAATCATTGAATGTTCCACCAGTCAGTGCCATGGGTTTCTCCCATAGTAGTGCCTAAAAAAGACCAGGAAGGATCTGTGTGCATATGCTTTGACATGCACCAAGCAAACAAAGCAATTGAACGACAGAGACATCTACAGCTGCACATTGCAAACATCATTATGCAATTAAATGGTGCCAAGGTATTTTCTCAACTTGATTTGAATAAAGGTTATCATCAGTTAGAACTAGAAAAAAACTGCCTATATATTACAACTTTTGCTACACATGTTGGTTTGTTTAGATAGAAGAGACTTAGTTTTGGTGTGTCATTGGATGCAGAACTTTTGCAAGACGGCATACAATGCATAGTTGTGAATGCATTTAACTATAGTGATGACATATTGGTTTTTGGAGCTACAAAGAAGGAGCATGATAGAGCCCTCACACAAGTATGTCAATTACTCAGTGGTGCAGGTTTGAAGTGCAGACAAGTGTTAGTAAAATAAACCAAAATTGACATTCTTTAGCCACATTTTTCTGATAGGAGCATGACACCTGATCCTTCAAAAGTACAAACTTTAACAAATGTTGAATCCCCACAGAATGTTTCAATGGTACTCTCATTTCTTGGAACGCTCAGGTATTGTTCACAATACATAAAGGACTTTGTCACTGTCAGTGGCCCACTACCAGAGTTAACCAAGAAAAATGTTTTGTTTGAATGTTCAAAAGAATATGAAAAGAGAAAATGCTACAGAAATGGCATACGTCAATCCAAAGCTCCATAATGAGATAGTAGTTGATGCTAGCCCTGTCGGGTTAGGTGCTATACTTGCACATCATGTGGACGCCCAAATGCAGGAAGACATATTTTGATCTATGCTAGTTGAAGTCTATCTCAAACAGAACATGCTTACTTACAGCCAGAAAAGGAAAGCTTGGCTATGGTATGGGCTTGTGAACATTTCTATGTATTTCTATATGGAAAACCTTTTACGCTGGTTACTGATCATCAAGCCTTGCTGACTATCTTTGGCAATCCAAAGGCAAAGATGCATTCTCGAATTGAAAGATGCGGACTGCGATTGCAGGAGTACAATTATACAATTATGCATTGACCTTGAAAGGGTCAAAATCCTGCTGACTACTTTTCAAGAGTGCCTATTCAAGGTCAAGGCAGTCCTTCCTAATTGGCTGAATCTTACATCAATTTCATTGTTAAGTCAAAAACACCAGCTTTTGGATCACTGGCCCATATTGTCACTGCTACAAATGATGATAGTGGCATGTTAAGGTTAAAAGACATTATCAGACTTCAGCGTGGAAGAAACATGATCGATCACTAAGGGGCTCATTATGAACACGGCAGTAAACACCGCCGTGTTCATGCTGGCAGTCTTTCCATAGCCTGCCGGCCCCCTTGAGACTCCGCCGGCCGCAATATGAACACTATGCTGGGCCGGCGAGCGAAAACATTGTTTCCGCCCACCGGCCCAGCAGAATTCAGGGCCGGGACATTGCCGACGGCTCCACATGGAACCGTCATCAATGCCTCAGTGCGGCGGGTGCAGCAGCACCCGTTGCGCAGATCACTGCCCGTAAATCGAGCAGTGACCTGCGCAATGGGGCATGCCAATGGCATGGGCAGTGCAAGGGCCCCCAGAGGGGCCCCAGAGCACCCCTTCTGCCATCCTTTCCCTGGCCGGGGAACCCGTCAGGTAAAGGCTGGGGGAAACAGGGTACATTATCCGGAGGGCAGCGCTGCTTGCAGTGCTGCCCTCTGGATAATGTATTCCGCCATCATCAGGCTGCCTGGCGGTGGCGGAGGGCCGCCACAGCCGGCCCTCCATGTGTATATTATATGGCGGTTCAGACCGCCATGCCAGTGGCGGTCTTTTCCGCCGCCGCTGGCATGGCGGCCTAAACCGCCGGGGTTCATAATGAGCCCCTAAGTGTTGATGGCGAATTTCAAAAGCACAAGTATGTCAAGGATGAATTATCCATAACTCAGGAAAGAATTATTCTGAGAGGATTGAGCATTCTGATTCCAGGGAGTTTACAAAAAAGTGATAGAAAGGGCTCACTAAGGACATTGTGGTATTGTTGCTACAAAAAGTGGTTCAGTTTGGTTTCCATACCTAGATGAAAGAGTTGAAAGGGAGCTCAAAGCCTGTCACATATGCAATTGCCTGTCACCCAAAGTCACTCAACATAAGTTAAATATGTTCGAACTCTCCAAATAGGCCTGGGAGAAAGAATACATTGATTTCGTTGGTCCACTTGATAATGGACATCATTTAATGGTGATAATAGGTGAATATTCACAGTTTCCACTGATTGAAGATCTTTTGTTGTGTAGCCATTTTAGCTATAGCTCCATGCACGCTAGTTTAATACACTAGGGCGCTGTGCACTTTGACCTAGATATATTTTATTCAGCTTCGCATTGTTATTTTTACAATAACCAGTTTTACGGTCTTGTTTTAGTTTCTTCTATCTAACTGTTTTGCTTAGCCCAGCACTGTGTTCTCAAACAGGACATTCTTGATCACTTTGTGCTTCAGTCAAGGCTACAGTTTGGTACATTGCCGGTGAACGTGGTAGAAGTTTAGTCTCCAACATTCGTACAAAATACACATCCTTACGTAGGCACATTTTCTTAGAGCATTAGCTGTGTTATTATAAAAACACTTCCTAGTTCCATTACACATTAAGAGGGAGATTCCAGCCAGGGAACCACGACTGTATGCTGATTACTGAATGCTTCACTGCAGATGCTAACGCAGACTACAGGCCTTTGCTTAGGTATGAGGGTCGATGTCCTCCCGGGGGAACGTGAAAGGCAGGATTAGAGTTTAGCATGTTGTGCTCAAACTATGATTCAGATAGAAAATAGTCCATCCATTCTAGGGGCTGTATGATAGCGTTATTCTTATGCTTCACTCTTATCGTCACCATTTTAATATTGTCATGTTGTGTTGTTCTGGTTATTGCAGCTCACTCTTTGCTATCTAAAGTGCAGTCGTTTTAATAAACTAGTCTTTAAAATGTATACTGTTTTCATTGTCATTTATATATGAGGCCGAATTGTGAATGAGAGAACCAGATGCGACCTGAGTGACCACGACTTCCCTGAGAAGTATGATATGTCATGCGCTCGGCTGCCCAATCATCTCTACCTTTCGGGAGGGACGAGGCACTACTAGTTAGCCGGAGCAAAACCTGGATTTAGAGCGACAGGTGTCACACACTGTGGGTCAGACTCAGTCTCCCATACTGTGGACGATCTTGCTGCTCAAATCCAGTAGTCTCATTAGATTAATGAGAGCCTACGCAACACTTTCATCCACAACACATGAAAGGCTGATCAAGACATTTGATGGCATATTTGCAACAGGTGGTTTGCCATCCGTTGTAAAGTTGGACAATGGTCCACCCTTTAACAACATAGAATTCAAGGAATTTTTGGAGCATCTGAATGTGAAACATCAAAAGATCACATCCTTGTGGCCACAGGCCAATGGACATGTTGAGCATTTTAAGAGTGCACTTAAAAAAAACAGTGCAGCATGCAGTTCTTAAGAAGCTCAATTTAAGAACAGTGCTGAACTTTACTCTGAGAGCTTATCTTCAACACCCCACTTGACTACTGGTGAAAGTCCTGCGACTCTGATGTTTGGGAGAACAATGGCAACAAAGAGAACCCATTGGACCACCAAGCGAGATACTAATGAAAACTTGATTCCTAAGAGGGACTTGATTCAAAAACAGAAGATGAAAATGTATGCAGGCAAGAGGTGACATGCCAAAGACCTCTCATTCCAAAAGGGAGATTTGGTAATTGCTCCACAGCTACATAAAAGAATATCTGATGCTCCTTACGATGCTGAACCATTCCAAGTAGTGTCTACCAAAGAACACATGGTGGCTGTCCACCGATCTGGGAAGTTGGAAAGTCCCTTACCGGAGACTCTTCTCACTTTAGGCCTGTGTTTCAACAATGGCCGACTTGAAATGCTGAAAGAAAGACTGATTGTGAAAATTCAGTGATTGTTGCTGATTCATTAACATCTTTGGCAATTTCTGATGGTGAAGACGACCATCCACAGCTTTCAGTAACCAGAACGGGTAGACAGATCAAAGCGCCTAGAGGATTATTTGAAGAAATATAGTTGTACATGTTTCTGTGTGTATATATATATATATATATATATATATATATATATATATATGTGTGTGTATGTCTAGTGATTTATTTTAAAAATGAAACTTTTCCTTTAACAGGAGGGGAGATGTAGTGTCTTGCATGGTCTGAACGGAACCTTTATGATTCCTTGAGGACTCTGTATCAGTGTGTGCCCTAATCTCTAGAATAGAATGTATGAAAGATTGCTTTAGAATGTTGGGAGTTCACAGATGCATGCAGATGAATGAAGATGTGTGATATGTAGCTCCGTGTGAGGCCTAGTCATTCAGCAGGTACCAGACTAGAGAGGACGCTCACTGCAATCTATATTACTAATATCCACAACAGCTATAATATTAGAAATATTGACACACGTGGTCTCATAATATAAAAACAACAAGAGCAATAATGATACTACAAGTGACAATAACATGGTATTTATATTGTTCTAAAATCCTCAGGCTTGTCATTTGTAAGCTCTGTAAGTAGCTGGTGTTATTACCCTTAGCCCCAAGGTTCTCATTGTATTGTCCTTGAAACGATGAAAGGATGAGTGAGTACCTCTGTGTTTTTATTCTGTGACTATATTTTCTGTGTTGGGATGGAGGGGTGTGATAAAAGATGTTGTTCTTTTGTTCAAACCTTTCACAGATTTGCCACAGATTCAAGGACATTAAGAACAAGCATTAGCAGACCTAATATGACTGGAATTGGTAAGCTGGTGCAATAAAAATGTGTTCTTTGGAACCAAAAAACAGAAAGCATGTGTGCATCTAAATGTGGAGGCCCTAAACAAATCTAAAATAAAAGCAAGTGAACAATTGCACACATTTGTATTAGAACAGTTCAAGAGCTTGCTAGTAGGTGGGTGTACTTAAGAGAGATACAGAAACACTTTTTAAATTATGGAATGCCATCACAAGATAATATGATTCTTATTGAAGAAAAGAAAATGACTATTGAGTCGAAGTAATGTAAACTGAAATACAGTTTTAAACATGAGGATGACTAAAAAGAATAAAGGATGGAAAGAATAAAAGCAAAGTAAAATATTGGTGCACCTCACAAATGTGATTAGGAAACATACAACGGAGTCAATGGACGGAGTGTGTTGTTGTTATCCAGGAACCAGGGAGGTGGAAAGCCTAAAACATGTATACATTCTATCCTCCATTTGTAATGTATTTATTGTACTCTTACTAAATAGACACCCTAGTCTGGTACTATTATTCAAACCAGCATTTTTGTCAAGATGCTCCTGTCCTGGAGATGCTGCCAAAAAGGATAAATGCCATTGCACATACTTTGAGTCATGCTTAATCACTGGGCACCTTCTGTGCACAAGTCAAAGCGGGCCTAAATTCCGGCTCTTTTGTGTTGTGATTCGCAAAGCATACCTGTGCTAAACTCAAGAAGGCCAAAAAAAACTAACATTTTGTTGTGCCCACTATCCACAACTTTAAACAACAAGGAAAGAGATATCATCCTACTTCTCATTTCCTACTTTGTAGGTATTTTTCACTCTGTTCTGTCTCTCTGGTCAATAACCTTTTTCCCGGACATGTGGCCCTCCATTCTAGCTGCCCCCTCCTATTGGTGTATCGTGACTGTGGGTTGGGAAGGGAAAAAAGCAAACCACCGGATACCAGGTAACTGCTAGGTGTTGCAAGTCCAACTGGTACTACTCCTACGGGGAAAAACAGGCAACTCAGATCGAAAGTTATTAAAATCAGCCCTCCCTTTTCATCGTGGGCGTCTTAGTACTAACTGTAGCCCTTATTCAGGCTGTTCTTGCGAGCACACATATGAATGCTTACATTTCTTTCACATGTTAACAAACGTTTTCGTAATTACAACTGAGCCCCACCACATTACATGTAAGGCATGTATTGCAGCACGCCCTGACCTTGGCAAAGTTTCAGAAAGATATTGTAACCAAAAGGCCTTTTGAACTCTACTCTTTCCACAACATTACCTGTATGTAAAAATGCAGTCAAAGGTCAATTGTAATGAAGCAAGGTCCTGGAGCCTCCTGGGTCACCGTAAGGATTTGGGAGGCCTAGTCAAAACATAATTTGCGGCCCCCTAAACGGAACAATTCTCACTTTCATTACCCATTTCAAACTCAAATGATGCCAACAAATCATAAGTTACACTTTAACAAAGCCATACATAGTTGAAATATGTCTTGCCCAGGATCCCCATAATTCTTAAGATGACAGTGGTTTTGAGAGGATTTAGGGTAATAGTAGGCAGAGAAAGAGAGGTAAGCTGGTAGGCAGTGACAGAGAGAGAGAGAGAATAGACCAGTTGTGTCTCGCTGGGGTTACAGGGGGTAGTGCGGTGCGGGGGGAAAAGTGGGTGGGGAGTATTAATAAACGTTAAAAAAACAATTTAAAAAAACGTACTGCTGCGCCGCACCGCCACTCCTCCGTCTCCGCAGCAGGCAGGCACAGGCTCCCAGCCTGCCCTGTAGCCAATCCCAACACTCCTCAGAGGAAGAGTGCTCCCAAGCAGACTGGGACCCTGTGCCTGCTCTCTCCAGCCCGGCAACACACTGCCAGGCTAGAGAGAGCACAGTGCTCATGTTTGTTTGGCCAGCCCAAGACGACTGGCCAAACATACATGTACACTGAGGGGAGTGCTCTGTGCACTCCCCTCCATGGCTGTCATTTCCAATGCCCCACCCTTTTTACTACAAAACAATAATAAACACAGTTTATTATCATTTTGTAGTAAAAGGTTTGGAGCTGCTGCTGCTGGTGGGGGGCTATATGCTCCTCCGCCATAGCACAGGAGCCGCCACTGGAATGGACGGAGGTTAATTGAGAGAAAGTTCAGCTTCCCTGGGAGCAGTGGTTTAGACGTTGGGGGCCAGGGCCAATTGTCCACTTTGGCTATACCTTTAAACGTCTCTGGTATCCTCTTAAAGGCACTGCACATTAAATTACTTAGAATAATTTTATGTTCAGCTGGCTGCAAAGTGATAGCAATTTAAATGTATTTACTTACCTGGTGCCCTACAAAAGGTGAAAGAAAGAGGTATGTGAAAGGTGTCCTAAGATGTAAGAAGCAATTTCCTGATTCCTTTCTAAACCGTACACATATTACGAACTAAGCCCAGTAAACGTCTTGCTGTTTGAATGTAATGAGAAGAAAGTTTTGCATATGACTGATACAACAAATCACCACACATTCTTTTTACATTGATTATTGCTGGCAATGTTAAAATCTCTTGTTTAATATTGCAAAATTATATAAAAAAACAATCTTTGGAACTAAAACTGACCCAATTGCAACTCCAGAAAGCAATGTATGTTGAGACATTATAGATAATTCTAATACATTACTGGCGTACAATGTTTGTGACCACCACTATTGTGTCTTATTGTACTCTTTCACCTTGTAGATTCAATACACCTTGGAAGTCCCTGATATGCTGGTTTGGATTTGTTGGGTTGTGTAACATACATGATGCAGATCGATTTATGGTGGTCGCTTTGTCCTCGTGTTGAGGTATTTTGTTATGAAGACAGTAGGGAAATAAAACCATTGAGCAACAATTAATTAGTTGTCCCGCAGCCCTTGTTAGGAGTCCATTCCTAGTCCTCCCATTTTAACTGTGTCTAACTTTAACAATATAGAACACCCTAGCTAAAATATCTTTATGTTGAAGACCTGGGGTTATATAACTTCAGTGTCAGAGAAATTGTACACAATTCACAAAAATGTAGTAAATCTTCACTATCAAAGTATTACTATGAATGGATGCAGATTTACTAGTTTTCAAGTTCACCAAAATTTCCAGTAGTGCGCCTTGAAAGAGTACAGAATTCTAGGCACACTACTGAGGACCTCATATTACCTATATCCAGGCTCTCATTTCCCAAAGGCGTAATTGTACGTTCATCCTACAACCAGCTCTTGGTTGGAGTGAATTTCTGACCATTTCTAGGATAAGAAAGTGTTGGAATTCAGTTTTTAAATGCCCGCAAATGTAAATGTTTGTGAATTTTCAAATAGTAACAAGCTAACAATGTCTTGTTCCTCCCACTTGTAACCCTTCAGTGACATTTACTACTGTGGATTTCTGAGCACTCCTGGCAGAGCAGACCACAGTTGTGAAGTCTTCCAGGATTCCTTTCGTGAATTCCTGGCAGGTGTAAACAAAGAGGGCACCCTAGACATCGGCGTATGTTTGCAGCCAAAAATAACGAATCATGCCAATAGAGCTTACTCAATTCAACACACATTTAAGAGTTTGAAAAAATAAAAATCAGTACCTCTTCTCTGATAGTTATTTTGACAACATTAGAGACAATTTTGAAAAACATACTCTAAACAAGAAACTTGGTCACACAACAGGGCCATAAGTTACACATTTTCTTACAACTAGTTATTGAGATTTCAAGAATAGGTACATCACATAAAACTTGGTAAACACATGAAAATACATTTCCAGACTTCGGCAGCAGTGACAATCCCCCGAGATCTCACTACCCTGGGCAGGCACGGGAGGCCAGAGATGCGGGTCGGCTGGAGGCTGGGGCAGTGTGGCCCCCGGAAGCGATGTGATGAGGGGTCAGAATGCACAAGCAAGGTGGCCCTTAATGCCTGACACCAGAGCTGGGGGCAGGGGGAAGAGAGTGGCAGCCTCCTGGAGCGGGGCGACAAGAAGGCTGTGCCTGTGACGCAGGTTCAGGCAGGCGGTCTGACCCCGCTTGGACAGAGACAACCTGAGGAAGCAGCCCCAGGGAACCAGGGCCAGATGTGGCCTGGGCACAGGAGAGTGGATCCTCCCCCAAGCTGCGATGAGAGTTAGTGCAAGTCCACGGGGAAATTGCTTCCCCGGTGGGCCAGCTGGGAGGACTGTGTGGCCTGCAGCAACCTGAGGAAGCAGCAGAAAAAGACTTGGATTCTCACAGACAGGAGTGGCTCCTCCACTATGGCGGAGGAGCGTGCTCACTCCGCCGCGAGCAGCAGCAGCTGCAAAACTTTATAGTAAAAACATAATAAACTCTGTTTATTATGTTTTTACTATAAAAGGTGTGGGGCCACGGGCGTGACAGGGACAGAGTGGGAGTGCACAGCACTCCCCTTCAGTGCGCATGTATGTTTGGACGGCCATCTTGGGCTGGCCAAACACACATGCGCATTGTGCTCTCTCCAACCCCGTACTATGTTGCCGGGCTGAGAGAGAGCAGGCACAAGCTCCCAGTCTGCCAGGGAGCTCCCGGGCTGGGCGCTCCATCCAATCCTAATGCTGCTTTCATGCAGCATCAGGATTGGCCGCAGGGCAAGTGGGGAGCCTGTGCCTGCAATGCAAGATGGAGCGGTGCGGCACGGAAAAAGGTACGTTTTTTTTTATTTTTAAATATTTTTGTGGGTTCTCCCAACCCTCCCCAGCTAGGTGCCACCCTGCCTCTTTTCCCTCCCTCGAGCCTACTCGCCCGAAAGATCCTGGAGGCGATTCACAATACCAAAGGCACCCTTGAATACAAGATTGAGGCAGTGGCCTGCTCCATATGGACCATAAAAAATAGGCAGACAGAGTGGCAGAAACGGAGTCAACTGTGGCACAGCTTGGACCCACAGTCACCAACCAGGACGGCAGACTTCAACAGCTGATAAACTTCCTCACAACCAAGTTAGATATTGCAGGGTGCCGGAGAAAGTGAAAAGGCCCACCGCAGAACTCTTTGTGGAAAAGTGGCTAGCGAGGACAGTACCAGGAAGCAAGGTATCAACCTTCTTCACAGTGGAATGGGCACTCAGGGTGCTGGGCTGGCAGTGGTGCCACCCAGGCCCATACAGGTGAGACGACTCAATTTCCGAGACAGGGACAGCATCCTGCAAATTGCAAAGGTCCACAGACCCTGGCAAATCAAGGAAAGCCCAGTGAGTCCCTATCCGGACTGTACCACTGCAGTGCAACATCAATGCAAAATATCCCTGAAGGTCAAAAAACATTTGCAACATCTTAATATTAAGTATACCTTGTTGTTACCAGCCCATTTGTGCATTTCAATGTGCTCTAAGACACACTTTTTTGCTACTGCCAGGGAGGCATGTGAGTGGCTGGAATGGCAGGACCACGGCACCCCACTGAAGTTGGACAGAGAGCATCCCACCAAATTGTAGGCATGGTGATTGAGGCGGTGTCTCCACATAGGGGCAAGGGCGACCCCAACGAGGGATGTAAGAGGAACAGGCAAGTTGCAGAACTACATCAAACCCTTGGTCAGAAACTTGGGGCACTTGTCAAGGGTGTCCTTTGTCCCCACTGAACTTTGCGGTAGCGATGGAACTACTGGCAAATTGGTTGACACAGGAAGCGTTCCTCAGAGGACTCATATCGAATGGAGATTGGGAGGATGTGATCTCGCTCTATGCTGATGACTTCCTGCGGATCTAGACCATTCTCTCCCAAGGGCCCTGGAAATCCTATTGATTTTTGGGCTCTGCTCTGGTATCAAGATCAACTAGGGAAAATCCATTGCCTATCCTTTGGTGCAGTGGATACTGCAGAGATGGGACCCGTCCCATGATTTGCCGGCTCTACATACCTATGTATCAAGGCAGCCACAGATTGTGATCAGTTCTACGTAAAGAACATGGGATGTATCTTAGCTAGCTTCTGTTGAGAGGTGGCACATTGGAGGAGACTCCTGCTTTTTCTGCTGAGAGCAGCCCTGTACAAAATTATTTACCTCCCCAAGTTCTTCTATTCCCTGTAGAATTCAATGTATGAGGTCCCAGATCAATTCTTCCAGCTGCTAGAGGTGGTGGTTAGGACTCTTTTGTGGAAATGCCACAGGTAGTCCTAGGTACGCTGACCAGAAGAACAACAGACAGAGGCATAGTCTTGTCCGACCTGCGTCTGTATTATTGGGTGATCCAGCTGTTGGTAGTTAATGACTGCAATGGACTACACTGTTGCACACAGTCTGGGAGTTTCCAATGGAAAAGGTTTCTGTAAGGGTGTGCAACAGAGGCTCTAGGAGGTGGTGGTGCTCACTCCCGGGATAATACTTTGTATGTTTCTGCGGAGAGGTGACCCTTGACAGGTACATATTCCTTCTGTGCAAGTGGCCCGGTGGCTTGAATGGTTATCAGAGGAGGCTGAGGGAGCCTGATGGTCCCAACAGTAAATGGTTGGTTGTCCAGTGTTCAGTGATGCAGACAGGCAGAGGAGCCAATATACCAGGCTAGGGGAAGCCCTTAGAAATTCACTAAGGTGTGGGCCCGATGGACAAAAGGTTGAGATGCGTGAACGAGGGGGTGGGGGGTGATTACCCACCGGTATCTGGACCTTGAGGTTGCACCCAATTGCAGGGGGGCATAAACTAGAGGAGCGAACACCAGATAAAGAGCGATGGTTGGGGACTGGTGTGGGGAAATTCTACCCCACTCCATATTTACAATTGTTATCTAATTGGGCTTGTATGGCTGTACGTTGCAGCACCTGTGTGGTTTGGTTGAGAATGTTTTTCCACTATGTTCTCATGGTTGTGATATATAAACAATAAAAAGATTTCAACAAAAATGCATTTCCACAAATCACATGTATTTATTTGTATTTGGTTACTGAAAGAGATGACCACTTTCTAAGAGTTTCGTTCAGAATTGTAAGAGTGGAGGGAATTGTCCTGGCTTTTTTGCCCCTTTCATCCACATCTGGGATCTTTCCTATCTGAAAGGACTGAAATTGTTCTCAAGTAAACTGGGCTAGATGCCTGTTTGTGTGCTGTTTGCGTTGGTAAAGTACAGACTTTAGTTCAGATTTTATTCCAATGACAACTGTCCCATCGCTCGTCTGTAAATTCACCACATTTGAATTAACCATCTGCGGCTTGAGATAAAAACAACCCCTTTGCCTGCGTAGGGAACTAATCTGTGAAGGTGCTTCCCATGTAAAGCTTTGTGTTTGAGAGCTTGAGATGTTACAAATCCTTGTTCAGGTGGCAGCAGTCTCTCGCTGCCAAAAGTGTCGGAGCAGTTCACATCTTCATGCCCTGCTCTGACCTCTGGGCACATATTTGCGTTACCAGAAGTGGGACTTGCAGTGTCTTTGGGCACTATGAAAAGCAGAGCTCTAACTAAGCTTTATTATCGGGAAAAGGCTCAAGTGTTGGTATTATCAGGACTAGAGCCCTGAGTGTGTTTCATTTTCATAGAAGTTCGATTTACTGAAATGTTTAAATTAGAAGGGGCAAAGTTGTGAGAGGGTCTTGACAAGAGCAGAGCTCTGAGTCTTGGTATTGCTAAAGCAGAGCTCTAGGGGAGTACGGGTATTGCCAGGAACATGGCCGTGGGTAAGGTTCTGAACTATAGGGAGCAAAGCCGTATGAGTATGTGCAATGCCATGAACAGATTGTATGGTGTGTTTGTATATTACCAAGAGCAAAGTGTGAGTGACTTTAGGAATTCATAACCAAATAATTCTGAGCTGCGACAAGTATCATCACATGTACATCTCCAGGTTATTTTATGTTATTAAGAGCATAATTCTGAGTAACTCTGTATTTCTGGATCTGAGAGTTAGAAAGGCAGGAGTTCTAAATTAAGCTGGCTATTATCAAACGCATTGTTATGGGCGAGTTTTGGTATTACCAGAGTTTCGGCTTCAGTTGGTCTAGGCATTTTCTGAAGTGCAAGGTTAAGATAAATTTAACAGCAAAGATTTGTGTGGGTATGGTATAAACAGGAGAAGAATTTCGAAGTACATTGTGTATCTTTAGGAAAACTTTGAACGAGTCTCAGTATTATCTGGAGCATGGCTCTGAATGGATATAGGCAACTCTGGAACCAGCTCTCAACCCCAACACACAAACACACACTTCTGCTTAAGGTACTTTGAACATTCTTTTAATTCACTCTTTTAGTAAAATCAGGTTCCTATAAATTCTATTGAGCTGATGCAACTGACCAGCACCACACACTGAAAAGTTTTCCAACACCACAGCCTAACACTTTTTCCTCAAATCAGTCCATGAAGGGCTTCTATACTAGATTACCCAATTGGCGCTATATTCTTATTTTTCAGGGAAATAAGGACCAAGTCGAGTAGGTACTCAAAATGCAAGTACTACATTCACTGTTAATATAGGAAAACCGATTTTGCGATTAACTTATTTGCCTACAAAAATGTACCCGGTTGCCTACTTCTATCCCTCTGATTGTTTGCCGTCCTGGACAATACTGTTTCCCTGAGCTATGAATCAATGTCGGTAGAGGAGCGATTTTTAAGGACGCAAGCTGTCCCCAAGCTGATCCATTGCCTCACACTGTATAAGCTGTGGTATGTGGAGGAAAAATATGAATGACAGTTGAACAGACCAATAGATGAAAAGAGCTCATCCAGACACCCCTCCATGCATCTAAACGTGGATGTATTTAATTATGTTTTTTTTTTTTTTATTGCATGAGGCTTGAGAAGTGATTTAAATTCGCCTTTTACCAGCAAAGATTTTCTGCGCTTTCCAAGATAATTTTCACCTCACTGCAAGATAATTTTAATTCTAATTAAAATAAAACTTACTACAGATTGAATGTGGGCGTTTTTTAACAGGTGTATCTGTAGCAGACTTTTCTCTGCACAATGGTAAATGTATTCAGAATGTCTCTCTGCACGTTTACTTTTGAGACACAAAGGGCGTCATTACGAGTCTGGCAGTCCTTGACCACCAGCCTTGCGGTGACGGTTGGATCGCCACAACTGTCAACCCTGTCAGGCGGACCCACCAGGAGTCCGCCGTTCCCACTGGGAACATTGTTCCCGACGGGGTGACGGTGGTCTAAGTTGTATTCAGCCAGGGCGGCGTTGAACTCAGTGCCACCTGGCTGCTAACAACTCACTTTACCACCAGCCTGTTCATGGTGGTCACCCCACCACGGAAAGGCTGGCGGTAACTATGTGTTGGGGGCCACAGGTGGGCCCCTGCACTGCCCATTCCCATAGCATGGGCAGAGCATGGACACTCCTGCCCAGCACCCTCGGAATGCGCACTGTTTGCTTTGCTGACAGTGCGCATTCCGAGGGTGCTGGAGTGCTACGATGTTGGCCTTCGCTCACTTAAGTGTGCTGAGACCAATATCGTAGCACTGTTCCCGCAGAATGCATATTACAATGTTCCCGCTGGTCAGCCAGGAGGGAACATTGTAATGCGCTCGGGGGGAGACGGCACCACCATAATTAGGCTTAAAGTATCCAAAACGTTATGTATTTCATGCAAATTGGGAGAAAGCGGAAATCTTTGCAATCGCGAATAATTGCAAAGTTTTCGATGGGACTTGCAAAAGTAGCAAGAAAAAGCTGCGCACAATCTTTTAAACTCGTTCTAGGTAACTCTCTACTGAACCTTCCAAGGTGGATTACGTTTTTTATGCAACATTGTATCTGCTTGCACACACAAATGCAACTGGGGTCTTCTGTCCTCAAAAGCTGGATGGAAAGTAGGCTGGCTGGGTCGGGAACCTGCTGCAATGACTTATCGGTCGGAATCTACTTATTCAGACAACTAAGTGTGTGAAGCGTGCTTTGCATCATAAAAATGTGTGGTAAGCAAAAACATGCGACCAGTCCTTTGCAGGGAAAACTCGACCTCTGTCCATCTGTAAGAAATGCACGCTGCTGCTGCAAAATATGTTTCTGAACAGATAGATTTCACGTCATTAAGTCTGCTTTACATTCTTCTACCGACCGGAATAGTAGAACGTAATAAAAAACATACAGAATTATCTCTAGGCTCTTCTATGTTGAACAAAAAGGTCCCGTTTTTAAATGTACTGTTTATGCCAATATTCATTTAGTTTATTAGCGCTGTCAGCTTAGGCCAGATGGGCACAAAAGAGGAAACTGAGGCACAGCGAGATAAAGTGACTTGCTTGACCAATTTCATGCAACTAGGTCGAGTGCCGAAGCCGAGATTAGATCACATACCATCTGTTTCCAATGCGGGTAATTCAACTACTAGTAGAACCCTCTAATAAATCAAGTATTTACCTCGAGAGATGTTTTTCCATATAGAGAGGGCAGGCTCCTTCTTTGCCAGGCTGTCTGATGTCTAACGCCTGCTCTCTTCGCCCGTTGTTTTAAATGTAACGGGGTCTCCTCCTCCCATTGTTTCTTTTAATCGTTATCTGAGCAGGTCCCTCGGCTGAGGTACTCCCTGTCCAGACTTCACACAAGGTTCCTTCAGCCACACCCACACTGAGTGGCTCATTTAATCCCATTATCCCAAATGAGGGACGCAAGGGTGGAAGAGCGACTGTTCAAAGGCTGCAGAGGCACTACACATAAAAAGACAAACAGCCCTTTTTCCTAGCAGAAGAGCTATCTGTGGTTATATTTAGGACTGACTTTGTACAAAAAATGGTGGGCCTGATTCACAAAGGAAAATTTACACTTTTGTGTAAGTTTATGATTTTTTGCAATTCACAAAGTAATTTCCTGGGTAGTATCTTTACGACTGCCTATCTTTAGGTGCGAAGTCTCGACCACGAGTGCGGAAATTCTACAGTTATAAAGATACTATTCCTAAAATTGTTCTGTGAATTGCCAAAAACCGTAAACTTACACAAAAGTGTAGGTTTACCTTTGTGAATCAGGCCTGGTGCGTATAATATACCTAACTATAGGGGCTTACAAATAACCCTCTTCACCCATCTATCTGTTTTTGTTTCATTCGCCCTTTTCTTCTGCCCGCAACAGCAGGTCATACCATGATTCAACACATGGCTTTCCTACGCATGCGTTTACCATGGAGCCTTTACCATGCATTGTATTTCCACATGTGCCTCTACCATGCAGATGCCTTTACCAACCCACCTCCAAGCTTTAAAATGACCCTCACCGCCCTTTGCCACTATCCACCCCTAAACTCTAAAATTACCCCTACCACCCTTTACCACTACCGACCCCGTAATCCTACATTTATCCTTACCACCCCTAAACCCTAAAATTACCCTGACCACCCTTTACCACTATCCCCAAGCCCAAAAATTACCCTTACAACCGCTGCACCCTAAAATTACCCTTAACATCTTTAACCACTACATACTAAACCTTAAACACATCACTTGCCACACTACATTAAGTATGCACTGTATTTTCAGAAATTATGTCACTGAGATGTAATAAGTGACTGCTATGATTTCACATAGTATAAGCCAGTGGTTCCCAAACTTTTGATTTCTGTCGGCCCCCACTTTATCATTACTGGATCTCGGGGACCCCCACTAAATTATTATTGAAATCCAGGGATCCCCCACTGAGTCCATACTGAAAGCTGGTGACCTAATTTTTTAATCTTATTTAATTTTCTAAGCAGTCGTGGACCCCCTGAGGAGGCTTCATGGACCCCGGACCACAGGTTGGGAACCACTGGTATAAGCTATATATTATGCAATGGTATAACTAGTACATGGAGAGGGGGTGAGTTATAGTTAATGTAGTGTGGAGAGTGATGCGACAAGACTGTGTACAGAGGTGAGAGAAGTATAGGAAATTGAGGGCAGTGCATAAATGATAAATGTAAGGTATACATGGCAATGCATAAATTAGAAATTTGAGTTATACTATATACTATACTATACTATAAACTCTAGCCTTAGAATTTCTATGGTTTGTATAGTCCAAGTTGGGTTTCTATAGAAAGAATAAATAAAGTTTTCCTAACTATAACTTAGCTTTAACCATTGTTTTTTTCATTAAATTTAAATGTTTTTTATTTTTTGATAAAAATGTGTTCCAGTCGTACTGTTGAGTGTTATTCAGTTGAGTGTTGTTAAGTGGAGCGTGGTAGAGTATAGTGAAGGGCATTGTCATAGAGTGTAGTGTGGTAAAGTCTAGTCTTGTATAGTGGAATAGAGTGTAGTGTAGTACAATGGAGAGGAGAGGAGCATGGAATAATGCAGTGGCGTACAGTTGAATACCATGGAGAGGAGTGGCATATGGAGGAGTGAAGTAGAGTGGAACAAAATACAGTATAGTAGTTTATGGACCTGGCTTTTTGACAGGGTCATCCCCGAACTTTTTGCCTCCTTTCTCCTATTTTTTCTGACCTGTTGCTGTTGGCTTTGACCTCTGGGCACATTACCACTGCTAACCAGTGCTAAAGTGCATATGCTCTCTGTGTAAGTTGTACTATTGATTGGTTTATCCATGATTGGCTATTTAATTTACCTATAAGTCCCTAGTAGAGTGCACTATATGTGCCTAGGGCCTGTAGAATAAATGCTACTAGTGGGCCTGCAGCACTGGTTGTGCCACCCACTTCAGTAGCCCCTTAACCTTGTCTCAGGCCTGCCATTGCAAGGCCTGTGTGTGCAGTTTCACTGCCACTTCGACTTGGCATTTAAAAGTACTTGCCAAGCCTAGAACTCCCCTTTTTCTACATATAAGTCACCCCTAATGTGTGCCCTAGGTAACCCCTCGAGCAGGGTGCTGTGTGGGTAAAAGGCAGGACATGTACCTGTGTAGTTATATGTCCTGGTAGTGTAAAACTCCTAAATTCGTTTTTACACTACTGTGAGGACTGCTCCCTTCATAGGCTAACATTGGGGCTGCCCTCATACACTGTTGAAGTGGCAACTGCTGATCTGAAAGGAGCAGGAAGGTCAGATTTAGTATGGCCAGAATGGTAATATAAAGTCCTGCTGACTGGTGAAGTCGGATTTAATATTACTATTCTAGAAATGCCACTTTTAGAAAGTGAGCATTTCTTTGCACTAAAATCTTGTTGTGTCCTTCAATCCACGTCTGGCTAGGTTTAGTTGACAGCTCCTTGTGCATTCACTCAGACACACCCCAAACACAGGGTACTCAGCCTCACTTGCATACATCTGCATTTTGAATGGGTCTTCCTGGGCTGGGAGGGTGGAGGGCCTGCCCTCACACAAAGGACTGCCACACCCCCTACTGGGACTCTGGCAGACAGGATTGAACTGAAAGGGGGCTTGGTGCATTTCTTAGACACTCTTTGAAGTCACCCCACTTCAAAGGCACAACTTAGTATAAAACAGGGCCTCTGCCCTACCTCATCAGACACTTGCTGGAGAAGAAACCTGAACCAGGAACTACATCCTACCAAGAAGAACTGCCTGGCTGCTCAAAGGACTCACCTGTCTGCTTTTCTACAAAGGACTGCTGCCTTGCTGTTGGCCTGCTGCCTTGCTGAACTGCCTGGCTGCTCAAAGGACTCACCTGTCTGCTTTTCTACAAAGGACTGCTGCCTTGCTGTTGGCCTGGTGCCTTGCTGAACTCTTGTCTGGCTGTAAAAGTGCTCTCCAAGGGCTTGGATAGAGCTTGCCTCCTGTTCCCTGAAGTCTCAGGACCAAAAAGACCTATTTTTTTCACTTGGGACGCTGAAATTTTCGACGCACAGCTTGTTCCGTGGCGAGAAAAACGCTGCACACCGACGCTGATCGACGCAACGCATTCGGGACGACCGAAACTTTGACGCACGGCCTCGCAAGGACAACGCCACCCAACTTCCAAGGAGAAATCGACGCGCCACCTGCCGTGAGAGTGAAATTTCGACGTACAGCCATGCGGAACGACGCGCAGCCGGAAAACAAGCAAGAGAATCCACGCACAGATCCGGGACATCTGGTAATCCCCGCAATCCACAGAAAGAGACTGTCCGCGCGCCGGAAAACGACGCACGACTTCGCCGCGTGAAAAATAACGACGCAAGTCCGTGTGTGCTGGGGAGAAATCGACGCACACACCATTTTTCCACGTATCTCTTCTTCTGCGGCCCTTTGCGGAGATTTTCCACCAGAAACCAGGTACTTTGTGCTTGAAAGAGACTTTGTTTGCTTTTTAAAGACTTAAGACACTTAGGCCCTCATTCTGACCCTGGCGGTCGGTGATAAAGCGGCGGCCAAGCCGCCAACAGGCCGGCGGTCTAAAATATGCAATTCTGACCCTGGCGGGAACCGCCAACACAGCCCGCCAACTTAACACTCCGCCCGCCACAGCGGTACAAACAAACAGCGCGGCGGTTCCCGCAAACAGCCCGGCGGCAGACAAAGTACCGCCCACCCTATTACGACCCACCAATCTGCCACCTTTTCCGGGGCGGGAGCACCGCCGATAAGAACACGGCGGAAACAGACTACGAACGGGAAAACGCTCACCTCTACGCACTCCACGCGAGATTCCGGCAGTATGGAGCCAGAGTTGCAGGTCATCCCCGCACTCCTATTCCTCCTCATATACCAGGAGCACGCCCGGCGGCGCGGAAGACATCGGTGAGTACGGCACCTACGACACAGGGGAGGGAAAAGATTACCGGCACACACCCACCCACCCACACCCACTACAACACACACATCAATGCATTCCCACAGATCACTGTCACAACCCACAAACCACCCCCCTCCGAAATAATGCAAAGACCAAAAGAAGAGATCATAAACGGGCAGATATATTGAAATATGTACACCATTAGTCCCAATAAATAAATAAACTATGTACAAAATATATACAGCTACTAAATGTAGTCCAACCACTGTCCGTGGATCACAGGGGTCCTGTGCAAAGGGGCAAGGCCCAGTCCCACGACAAGAACTCCACGGAGAGAACACTGCAGGGGCATCAGAAAGAAAATAGGACAGGCACCTCAGGGGGAAGGGAAGGGGGGGCACCTCAGCCACTTGAGTACACGACGCCAGATCCACGAGGGGACTCCATGACCACTGGGCCATCCTGGGGAGAGCAAAGCCACAGTCCATACAGTCCATACAGTGGGTGGCCTGCCCAATGGGCCATCCTGGGGAGAGCAAAGCCACAGTCCATACAGTCCATACAGTGGGTGGCCTGCCCACTGGGCCATCCTGGGGAGAGCAAAGCCACAGTCCATACAGTCCATACAGTGGGTGGCCTGCCCACTGGGCCATCCTGGGGAGAGCAAAGCCACAGTCCATACAGTCCATACAGTGGGTGGCCTGCCCACTGGGCCATCCTGGGGAGAGCAAAGCCACAGTCCATACAGTCCATACAGTGGGTGGCCTGCCCACTGGGCCATCCTGGGGAGAGCAAAGCCACAGTCCATACAGTCCATACAGTGGGTGGCCTGCCCACTGGGCCATACTGGGGAGAGCAAAGCCACAGTCCAAACAGTCCATACAGTGGGTGGCCTGCCCACTGGGCCATCCTGGGGAGAGCAAAGCCACAGTCCAAACAGTCCATACAGTGGGTGGCCTGCCCACTGGGCCATCCTGGGGAGAGCAAAGCCACAGTCCATACAGTCCATACAGTGGGTGGCCTGCCCACTGGGCCATCCTGGGGAGAGCAAAGCCACAGTCCATACAGTCCATAACAGACCCCACTGCCACTGGAGGAGGCAAGTTGGCCAGAGGACATCCTGCAGCCCTGCCCGAGATAGATCCTGCCCTGCCACGTCTGCCAAAGGGCCAGCGGTTCTTGCCCTGAAGGGCCCAGTTCAGCGGTTCTTGAGACGGCGGGGCCCAGTTCAGCGGTTCTTGAGACGGCGGGGCCCAGTTCAGCGGTTCTTGAGACGGCGGGGCCCAGTTCAGCGGTTCTTGAGACGGCGGGGCCCAGTTCAGCGGTTCTTGAGACGGCGGGGCCCAGTTCAGCGGTTCTTGCCTTGAAGGGCCCAGTTCAGCGGTTCTTGAGACGGCGGGGCCCAGTTCAGCGGTTCTTGCCTTGAAGGGCCCAGTTCAGCGGTTCTTGAGACGGCGGGGCCCAGTTCAGCGGTTCTTGCCTTGAAGGGCCCAGTTCAGCGGTTCTTGAGACGGCGGGGCCCAGTTCAGCGGTTCTTGAGACGGCGGGGCCCAGTTCATCGGTTCTTGAGACGGCGGGGCCCAGTTCAGCGGTTCTTGAGACGGCGGGGCCCAGTTCAGCGGTTCTTGAGACGGCGGGGCCCAGTTCAGCGGTTCTTGAGACGGCGGGGCCCAGTTCAGCGGTTCTTGCCTTGAAGGGCCCAGTTCAGCGGTTCTTGAGACGGCGGGGCCCAGTTCAGCGGTTCTTGCCTTGAAGGGCCCAGTTCAGCGGTTATTGAGACGGCGGGGCCCAGTTCAGCGGTTCTTGAGACGGCGGGGCCCAGTTCAGCGGTTCTTGAGACGGCGGGGCCCAGTTCAGCGGTTCTTGCCTTGAAGGGCCCAGTTCAGCGGTTCTTGAGACGGCGGGGCCCAGTTCAGCGGTTCTTGCCTTGAAGGGCCCAGTTCAGCGGTTCTTGAGACGGCAGGGCCCAGTTCAGCGGTTCTTGAGACGGCGGGGCCCAGTTCAGCGGTTCTTGAGACGGCGGGGCCCAGTTCAGCGGTTCTTGAGACGGCGGGGCCCAGTTCAGCGGTTCTTGCCTTGAAGGGCCCAGTTCAGCGGTTCTTGAGACGGCGGGGCCCAGTTCAGCGGTTCTTGCCTTGAAGGGCCCAGTTCAGCGGTTATTGAGACGGCGGGGCCCAGTTCAGCGGTTCTTGAGACGGCGGGGCCCAGTTCAGCGGTTCTTGAGACGGCGGGGCCCAGTTCAGCGGTTCTTGCCTTGAAGGGCCCAGTTCAGCGGTTCTTGAGACGGCGGGGCCCAGTTCAGCGGTTCTTGAGACGGCGGGGCCCAGTTCAGCGGTTCTTGAGACGGCGGGGCCCAGTTCAGCGGTTCTTGAGACGGCGGGGCCCAGTTCAGCGGTTCTTGCCTTGAAGGGCCCAGTTCAGCGGTTCTTGAGACGGCGGGGCCCAGTTCAGCGGTTCTTGAGACGGCGGACGGTCTATGGCCAACTGCTAATTGCCTGGTGGTGCCCTCCTGGGCAGCGGGGATGGTGCTCCTTCACTGCCCACCTGGGCTGTGGGTGGTGGGGCCCTCCTGGCCAGCTGGGCTGGGTCCTCCCTGGGCAGCGGCTATGGGGGTGGTGGGCTCTCCCGGGGCACCTGTGCCGGTTCCTCCCGGGGCAGCGGCTATGGGGGTTGTGGGCTCCTCCTGGGCAGCAGGCCTGCTGCCTGACCTCTCCAACTTGCTGCCCTTGCCCTCCTTAGTCGTCGGCCTGTGGCCCTTTCCTCCCTTTGGAGCTGTGGCTGGTGACTGTCTCTGGGTGGTGTCCGGGGGGGATGTAGAAGGCGGGCTCCTGCGGCGCCCCTTCCGCCTTCTGCTCCTCTTCCCAGGGGGTGGGCTGGCTGTCCCCTTGCTGCTGGGCGAAGATCCAGACATGCGGGCTGGCGGGCTCCAATACCCCTGCACCCTTGTCAAGGGGGCTGCAGGGCTGGTGGTGGCTGAGGTGCTCTTCTTACCCCGACGAGAAGGAGGGGGGGGCTCAGGGTCAGGAAAGAAGTTAGTAGTGGCGAGGAAGAGCTTCTTGGGACAATGGAGAGTGGTAGGTACAGTGGGAATGGGAGTGGAGGGAGAGGATGTGGTTGTAGGTGAGTCACGTTTGCTGTCTTTGGGTGCAGGTGCAGGAGGGATAGGCTGTCGTGAGGTGGATGGCTGTTGGGTGGGTGGGTGGCTGCGTTTGTGTGGTGTGGAAGAGGGGGTGACAGACACAGTGGGAGAGGACACAGGGGACGTGTAAATGGCAGTGGGGGTGGTGACTGCACGTGTGCGGACTGGAGTGGAGGGTGTGCTGGTGATGGAAACACTGGCTGATGGTGAGGTGAATGGAGGTGTGAGTGTAGACGTCACAGGGAGGGAGGAGGGAGACGAGGAGGTGGGGGTCACAGAGGTGGTAGTGACTGTTGGCATGTCTGCATCGGAATGTTGCGTGTGTGAATGTCTGCGTGATCTGTGGTGCTTATGTTTGGATGAGCTTCTCTTGGGTGTTGAGGTGTGTGCAGGCTGGTCTGATGGTGTGGGTGGGACAGGCAGAGGAACAGGAGACTGGGAGGAGGGAGTTAGTAGAGGCAGGCAGGAGACAGGGACAATGGCTGCCGTCAGTGCTGAGGCCAGAGCCTGGAACGATCGCTGATGGGCAGCCTGACCCGAATGAATGCCCTCCAGGTACGCATTGCTGCGATGAACCTCCCTCTCCACCCCCTGGATGGCATTCAAAAGGGTAGTCTGCCCAACAATGAGCGTTCGGAGGAGGTCAATGACCTCCTCACTGAGGGCAGCGGGGGTAACAGGGGCAGGGCCTGAGGTGCCTGGGGCGAAGGAGATGCCCGGCTTCCTGGCAGAGCGGGCACGGGGCGAACGCTGAGGGGCTGCTGGGAGGGCGGAGATGGTGCGCTGGGTGGCGGCTGTACCTGTAATGGCGGGGGGCACGGATGGTGCCACCCCCGCAAGGGAGCCCCCTTCCGAGGACGTGTCCGTGTCGCTGCAGGCTCCAGTCGTCCCCGTCGTGGAGCTCCCCTCGCCCTCCGTCTCACTGGTCCAGTCTGACTCTGTGGCATGGCCCTCCTGGGCCATGTGAGATGCAGCTCCCTCCTGCCCCGATGCCACTTCTCCTCCGCCTGATGATGCTGATGCACACAAGCACAGAAAGACAAACAAAAAGGGGGGGGAGAGAGAAATAAAGGGATATTGATTACATGGATCTCCGGTACAGTTAGCGGACATGACAGACACAGATGCCCCCTGCACTAAGTTGCGCACTTGGGGTCCGCTACGCATTCCGTGGAACATGCCCTACACGCCTAGAGTTGACAACTGCACCCATGGATGACACGGCCCAGGGATGGCTGTACTGACAAACTACTGAGGGTGGTGGCTGGGGACACAGGGGCTTACGGGGGTGCCCAGCCTACAGATATCGCCCTGGCCTAGGGGGACCCCCAGCCCTCCTCCCCCACCCAGACACCTCCACTGCGCGACAACAGAGTAGATAATGCTTGTACTCACCCCCTTGTGTCTGCTGTGCTGCCCTCACGCGCCCATCCAATTCAGGGTAGGCCACCGCCAGGATCCGGAACATCAGGGGGCTCAGTTGACGGCAGGCACCCCGCCTACGTTGGGAGGCCATCCCCAGCAGAGACTCGGCGGTCTTCTTGGTCCCGCGGCGGATGTCCTCCCACCTCTTGCGGCAGTGGGTGCCCCGTCGATGGTGGACCCCCAGTGCCCGGACTTCCTTGGCGATGGCACGCCAAATCCCGATCTTCTCATGGGCGCGGACCTATGTGACACGTACAGGGAGGGAGAAATACCACGTTCAAGTTTCTCAGCATTTTCCTTTCCAGTGGCCCAACGCCCCCCATCCCCGCCAGGCCCCCCGCCATGCCCAACATGCCCCCCATCCCCGCCAGGCCCCCCGCCATGCCCAACATGCCCCCCATCCCCGCCATGCCCCCCGCCATGCCCAACATGCCCCCCATCCCCGCCAGGCCCCCCGCCATGCCCCCCGCCATGCCCAACATGCCCCCCATCCCCGCCAGGCCCCCCGCCATGCCCAACATGCCCCCCATCCCCGCCAGGCCCCCCGCCATGCCCCCCGCCATGCCCAACATGCCCCCCATCCCCGCCAGGCCCCCCGCCATGCCCCCCGCCATGCCCAACATGCCCCCCATCCCCGCCATGCCCCCCGCCATGCCCAACATGCCCCCCATCCCCGCCAGGCCCCCCGCCAGGCCCCCCGCCAGCCCCAACATGCCCCCCATCCCCGCCAGGCCCCCAAGCCAGCCAGTGGCCCCAAATCCATATTGAATTAAACTCACTTGTTGGTCTGGAGGACCGTAGAGTAGCGCATACTGGGGGAGGACCCCATCCACAAGTTTCTCCAACTCCTCTCCAGTGAAGGCAGGGGCCCTTTCCCCAGTCGCAGCAGCCATTGTCCCTTCCAGACCGAGGTCACAGCAACACTTGCAGTATAGGTCCTCTCCTGTGAAAGTTCAAGTCGCAAGTGGATAAGTAGATAGAAAATGGCGGTCACGTCCGCGGCGGTGCGTACCGCGGCGGTGCGTCCCGCCACCGCCGGCGCCCTTCGCCATTGGCTCCTGAAACCCATAGGCTTCAATGTTAACCAATGCGGCTTCGCGCCGCGGTCTTCGCCCGCCGCCCGCCGCGGTGTGCCACGCCAGCGCATTGACCTCACATCCCATTGTCACACTTCACAGGTCAGGCAGCCGCCATTTCCAGGGCCCACATGGCTCAATTTCAACTGCGTCACACAGGCCTAGGCCTTGCATAGCCACTCAGACACGCCATTCACTGCATAGAGAATCGTATACTGTGCTAGCTGTGAGTACGTACCTGTGGGTTGCCTGACTGTGTGCTCCATGTTGTCCTTCCTAGGCACCGTCCGCTGGGTTGGGCGAGGAGACGGATGAATCCTCCCGTGTACCGACCGCTGGTGGACCTGTCGACAATGGAAGAACGCCACATTATCCTGACCTACCGTCTTAACCGTGCCACTATCCATGAACTGTGTGCCCAGCTGGAGCCCGACCTGATGTCCACCATCCGCCAACCCACAGGGATTCCCCCTCTGGTGCAGGTCATGTCAGTACTACATTTCTTGGCAAGTGGGTCATTTCAGACAACCGTGGGAATTGCTTCCGGGATGTCTCAGCCCATGTTTTCGAAGGTGTTATCCAGAGTGTTGTCTGCCCTGATGAAATCCGTGAGGAACTACATCATTTTCCCTGAGGTGGGCGAATTGGCTACAGTGAAGGGTGATTTCTACGCCCTTGGACATATTCCCAATGTAATTGGTGCCATTGATGGGACCCATGTGGCTTTGGTTCCCCCAAGAGACAGGGAGCAGGTGTACAGGAACAGAAAAAGTTACCATTCAATAAACATCCAGGTGGTGTGTTTGGCTGACCAGTACATCTCGCATGTAAATGCCAAATTCCCAGGGTCAGTGCATGACGCCTACATCCTCAGGAATAGCAGCATCCCTTACGTGATGGAACAGCTACAGAGACACCGTGTATGGCTAGTGGGGGACTCTGGGTACCCCAACCTGTCGTGGCTACTGACCCCAGTAAGGAATCCCCGGACCAGGGCAGAGGAACGGTACAATGAGGCCCATGGGCGTACTAGGAGGGTGATCGAACGCACCTTTGGCCTCCTAAAGGCCAGGTTTAGGTGCCTGCATATGACCGGTGGATCCCTAATGTATTCACCTAAGAAGGTGTGTCACATCATCGTGGCCTGCTGCATGCTTCACAACCTGGCTTTGCGCCGCCAGGTGCCTTTCCTGCAGGAGGTTGGTCGAGACGGTGGTGTTGTGGCAGCGGTGGAACCTGAGGAGAGTGACGAGGAGGAAGACGACGGGGCTGAAACAGACAACAGGGACAGAATCATTGAACAGTACTTCCAATAGGACACAGGTAACATTTCAAAGATAATTTAGTAAATGTTAACTACTCTGCAGCATCTCTGCTGCCTGTCTATTTGCCCCAGTGTATGATGACTGAGTTTTGGCTTTTCCCTCCCTATTTCAGATCTGGGGTCCCCACTACGAGTCCTGTGCTTCGTTTCCCCATGGACTACAGCTTTGTGGCAGCTGTTTGTTGACTTCACCATGTACAAGGACATATTTGCACTGTCATGTCAATTACAATCTATTGAAATCACAGCCAGACTCCTGATATTTTGGTGCAAAATAGGTGTTTATTGAAGTGCTCAAAATGGGATGGGTGGTATCAAGTGGGTGGGGGCTATGGTGAAGGAATGTCCATGGCAGAGTCCAGAGTAACAGTCACACAGGTGCATTGTCCAGAGGCCTGTGGAGAGATGGAGCATGGGCAGTTCAAGGATGGACAGGGTGACAATGTGGGACAGTGGGATGACATCAGGTGGTATCCTTTGCTGGCGGGGGTCTTGACATCCTACTCTGTCTTCTTGCGAGATCTCAGGGCCCTCTTGCGGGGTGGTTCTTCTCCTGCAGGAGGTGGGGGTCTGGTGGGCTGCTGCTGTGCGGGGGCCTCCTGTCCACTAGCGCCGGCGGAGGTGGATGGCTGTTCTTGGTCCAGGCTAGTGGCAGGGGCCCTTGGGTGTTGTTCAGTGTCCGCCCTGCTGTTTACGAGGTCCTGCAGCAGCCCTACCATGGTAACCAGGGTGGTGTTGATGGCTCTGATGTCCTCCCTGTACCCCCGATAGTGTTCCTCCTGCAGCACCTGGATCTCCTGGAACCGGGCCAGTACCGTCGCCATCGTCTCCTGGGAGCGGTTGTATGCTCCCATGATGGTGGTGAGGACCTCGTGGAGAGTGGGTTCCCTGGGCCTCTCCTCCCCCCCCTGTCGCACAGCTGCCCGCCGAGTTGCCCTGTTTCCCTGGGCCTCTGCCCCCTGGCCGGTGTGCCCACTACCACTGCCCCCAGGTCCCTGTTGTTGTTGGGGTGGTGGGTTATCCTGGGTGCCCTGTAGTGGTAGACACACCGCAGATTGACGCGCCCTGGAGACAGAGGCATGGGCCCGCTGGGTGGGAGCTGTGCTGGTGTTCCCAGAGGGGTTAGGGTCTGTAGTGGCCTGTGCCTGTGTGAGGGGAACCGACTGTCCAGAGGTCCCCGATGGTCCGGGCTGGTCATCGGTGTCCAGATCGACAGAGCTGCTGTCATCGCTGACGGCCTCTTGGGTGGGGGGTGTGGATAATTCTGGCCCCTCCGCCGCGGTGTGTTGACGGTCGGGTCCTGCAGGGGTATAGAGGTATGGTTATAGTTTCAATGTGTGGCATATGGGTGTATCTGTGGGTTCCCGTGTCCCCAAGTGCTGGCATTCGTGTGTGGGGGCTTTGGTGAGGGTGGCTTGTGGGGGGGATGTGTATATGCATTGGGCATGCTTTGGTGATGGGTGTCCATGCTTAGTGGACGCATGCAGGCCTAGGTTTTGGGATGTGTGGGTTGTGATGGTGAGACATTGGCGGGGAATAGGTGTGCTGGGGGTGGGGGTGAGGATGGTGGTGGGGGTGAGGATGGTGGTGGGGGTGAGGATGGTGGTGGGGGTGAGGGTGGGGGTGAGGATGGGGGTGGGGGTGAGGGTGGGGTTCGAGGATGGGGGTGAGGGTTGGGGTCTGATTTGGCATGCAGGTGGGGGGGAAGCAGTATTGAAGCTTCAACTTACCAGTATCCATTCCTCCGCCGACTCCTGCGAGGCCGTCAGGATGCAGGATGTTCAAGACTTCCTCCTCCCATGATGTGAATTGTGGGGGTTGAGGTGGGGGTCCTCCGCCAGTCTTCTGCACGGCGATGTTGTGCCTGGATACCATGGAACGCACCTTCCCCCGTAGGTCGTTCCATCGCTTCCTGATGTCTTCCCGATTTCTGGGGTGCTGTCCCACTGCGTTCACCCTGTCGACAATCCTCTGCCATAGCTCCGTCCTCCGGGCAATGCTGGTGTATTGTATCTGTGTGCCGAACAGCTGGGGCTCTACCCGAACGATTTCCTCCACCATGACCCTGAGTTCTTCATCTGTGAAGCGGGGTTGTCTTTGGGGTGCCATGGGGTGGTGTGTATGATGTGTGGGGTGGAGTATGTGTATTTAAGTGAGTTGAGTGTGGTGGTGTGTGTTGTTTTGTGTGTGGATAGTGTGTGGGTGATGGTGTTGAGTGGCTGTGGCTGTTATGTTTTGGATGCTGGTGTCTCGCTCTTGTCTTCTTTACGAATTTTTAAGCGTAGGGGTTTGTGGGTGATGTGGGTGTGTGTTTTATATTGTATTGTGTGTGTGGGAGTGGTGTGTGTATGTGTATCAGGTGTGTGGGATTCAAATCGTCCAATGTGGCTGAGTTTTGTTCGTTTGTGTGTATTCTGACCGCGCCGGTGTGTCCCGCCAATGGAATACCGCGTTTGAATGACCGCCGCGTGGATTCGTTGGTCGTAATGGCATGGGCGTATTTCTGTTGGCGTGACGGTGGAGGTTTGGTCACCTCCACCTTTCCGCCGACCGCTGGTCTGGCGGTCTGTTGTGGCGGTCGGATTTTCGGAGGTTTGCCTTCTGCGGGTCAGAATGACCGTGGCGGGTTTCCGCGACCGCGGCGGGATTATGGAGGATTTCTGACCGGCGGTAGGCGCCTTTTACCGCCGAGGTCAGAATGACCACCTTAGGGGGTTATTCCAACTTTGGAGGAGGTGGTAATCCGTCCCAAATGTGACGGATTTACCACCAGCCGTATTACGAGTTCCATAGGATATAATGGACTCGTAATACGGCTGGTGGTATATCCGTCACTTTTGGGACGGATTACCACTTCCTCCAAAGTTGGAATAACCCCCTTTATATCACTTTTCAGTGATATCTTTACAAATTCATATTGCATCTTTAATCGTTTTGACCTGCAAATACCCAGATAAATATTATATATTTTTCTAAACACTGTGTGGTGTATTTTTGTGGTGTTATATTATGGTATTGTATGATTTATTGCACAAATGCTTTACACATTGCCTTCTAAGTTAAGCCTGACTGCTCGTGCCAAGCTACCAGAGGGTGGGCACAGGCTAATTTTGGATTGTGTGTGACTTACCCTGACTAGAGTGAGGGTTCTTGCTTGGACAGAGGGTAACCTGACTGCCAACAAAAAAAAACATTTCTAACAGTAGTGTACAGTGGATTAGCACAGGGCATAGTGCGGTAAAGTGTAGTGATGTACAGTAGTATAATGTAGAATGTAGTGGCATACACTGCAGTGGTTCAGTGGAACAGGATACACTGGAGTGGTGTACAGTGCAGTGGTATAGACTGGAGTTATGTACAGCGGAATAGTGTACATTGGGGTAGTGTAGATTGTAGTGGTGTACAGTGGAGCATAGACTGCAGTGGTGTAAAACAGAGTGGCGAATATAGGAATAGTGTAGAGTCTACTGCCGTAGAGTGGAGCTGTGTAGAGTGGAGTGGCGTCAAGTGGCATAGGCTGGAGTGGCATACAGTGGAGTGGTGAAGACTGGAGTTTTGCACAGTGGAATAATGTACATTGGAGTAGTGTAGATTGTAGTGACATACATTGGAGTAGCGTAAACTGCAGTGGCATAGAACAGAGTGGCATGGAGTGGAATAGCTTAGAGTCTAATAGTGTAGAATGGAGTGACATAGAGTAGAGTGGCATATAGTGGAGCGGCGTAGAATGGAATCGGCTACTGTAGAGAGGCATATAGTGGAGTGGGATAGACTGCCGTGGCATAAAGTAGAATAGGTTAAGAGTGGAATGACGTTCAGTAGAGCTGCATATGGTGGAATAGCGTAGAGGGGAGTGTTACATATTAGAGTGGCTTAGACTGGAGTGGTGATGAGTGAAGTGGCATAGAGTGCATTGGTGTAGAGGGGAATAGCCTAGAGTGGTGTGTTGTAGAGTTGAGTGGGTTACAGTGGAGTGAGATAGAATATAGTTGCATACAGTTTAATAGTGTGGAGAGGCAAGGGTCAGATGTACAAAGCCCTTTTGCATTTCTTAATGGTGAGAATTGGTATTTCACGCTGTTAATAAAAAGCAAAACAGCCTTTTCTTATGCACAAAGGCCATTAAGAAATCACAAATTGCAATTTCTACCCCGTGGAAATCGCAATTTGCGATTCCGAGAATAGGAAATCGCAAATAAGGATTACCTATTTGCGATTCCTATTCTGATGTACAAAGCATCTCCTAAATGTGACTTCGGCATTTAGGAGATGCAATTACCACCGACTTGAAGTTGGTGGTAACCAGGTGCAATTGTTTTTAAAAAGCACCACACTGTGCTTTTTTAAATTGCAATAGAGCACACACATGCCCCTTAGGCATAAGTGTGCTCTACAGGCGCACCCCTATTTTTGGGGTGCACCATGGGGGGCCTTTTGCCCTTTGTCAACCCTGGCTTTGCATTTCCTAAATAGCTATTTCTTAACAAGAACAGATTTACACCAAACCGACCAAAGGCAATTCCTTGAGTAAAATTCTACCTTCATACCACATCATACACATCACATTTTTAAAACTCCTCCTTTGTCCACTGCTTGACCGATCGGCACAATACTTGCTATGATGATGATCCAAGAGTGGATGAATATTTAGTTTCTGAGTTTTATACCGATTCAGCAAACAGCTGAAAATGTAAAAGAAAACAAACAATCCTATTTTCAAAGGAGACTGACATAATCATAACTATACACTGGCTATTAGCGTGATATTGCTTTCCTTTCCTTCAGGTCCTTCTCCCTCAAATGTGGAAGATCTTTTTTTTCTTGTGCTTTGCTCTAAATGAAGTGACTCAATCAAGTTGTTGTCTCCAAAGGGGTTATCTGTTCTGTATTAGGGTCTTGGATCAATGTTTGACCTTCCCTGGGGTCCACAGTCCTGGTTCTGGCTCCGCAGACTCTGCTGAAGGTCAAACATGAGTCCACAGATCAACAAAGGTTTGTAAACCTTATGACAGGATTTGCAAACCTGTAACAATTTATTTTTTGAAGCAGGGACTGGCCAATAGTCTAAAGACTGTGAACAATAGGGGTTGGCTGTCTGCAATGAATTGAGCATGGCAAAATGACCAGCTGCACAGAGCTGAAGACTGTTTGCATTGAAGGTTAGCCTCCTGCAGTGTTTGGTTGCAGCTACAAGCAAAAGATAAGTTAACTCACAATGTGCTCAATAAAGGTTCTCAAGCAGAAAGGGTTATCTAATATCTGAGAGCCTCATGGGCATTTGTAAAAGGGGTGCAGGGTGCTGCAGTGCCCCGAAATAACCATGCTGGAGTTCGGAAGGTGAATGAGCAATAAAGATGCCTTTACATGTTGTTTTTAGGGTCGAGCTTGCATCGCATGCGCTTGCGCATGCGTTTCGCTTGCAAGACGCTTTAGGAGTCAGAAAAGGGCTCGGACCCCGATCACGTCACGTCAGTTGTCTTTCATTGGTTCATGGGCTTGGCTGTTAAAATCTGCTTGCTTTCATTAGTGGATACGTCATGCCTTTTCCGGTGGTTAGCCCTCCTCGAGCGCAACGACCAAGTACTGAAAACAGTACTGAAAACATGCGAGGCTCGCTGTTACCCGTCCAGTTTGTGGACCACTTTTTATCTTTTGTTCGCAGTGCGATCTCGCTTGGCAGAAGACGAGCGCTTTGCATAACATCGACGATGTTACATAGTTAATTGCACTTTTGCCACTTATGTAGATAATTGCACTTTTGCCAATAGGTTTCATTACGAGTGAACTGTAGCAGCGCGATCACGCTGTTTTTTTATTTCAATGTGGAAAGAAAAATCCGGTTGTTTTCTGTGTTCGGCCAGTGAGAGGTGAGCACTTCCCACTTAGTGTGGCACCCGATTCACGGCTGCCACGCTTCAATGTAGAGGTGCATTAAACATGGGGGCTCTCTCTGGAACCATGTAATATCTCTGAGCACCCCTAACGTCTAGTGAGCAAGGAGCCTTTAAATATCCACTGTATTGGAGCTCTTGCATTTACGTCATCTGGGGGACACGGGCTTGAAAAACAGCGTGGCGCATGAAGCCTTTCATTCTTATTAGGTCAGCAGCAATCATGTACGCCTGTCACAGTTAACACTTTGGCCATCTTGAAATGGTCACTTCTCACTGCATATGTAGGCGCTACCTCCCAGCTGGCCATGGCTCGCGCCCATGCGCACTGCATGCTGAATGGAGCTGTGTCTGAAATGAGAGACATGTTCCTTTTTATTGCTTTCTGTAGCGCATTAGGCAACATTTCACTCCTTCAAAGCACTGTACATTCTGTGCAAACAGCGAGTGGCCCTGACCAGAACACGTTAAGCATTGTCTGATGTGGGCAGGGTGTATTCTTCACAATGCTCCCTACCCCATGCCTGCCTGTCCCGAAGCAAGTCTCCCGGTTTGTGCATCTGTTCGGTTTCCCAGGGTTGATAACAGGGGTTGAAAGATTTGAGTGCCTGAACAAGAAATTTACACATACCGTAGTTGACTCACACATCGTACTGTACACGCATCTATTTCTGAATACTGTCTGGCATGTTTTATGTTGTAATCTAAGGGCAAAATGTCTTTGTAATGAGTCATGAGTTCTGGTTCTAAGTCTACAAAGTCCTGGATACTTAATAAGACTGCAAACAAAATAGTCTTCATTCATTTCTAATATTACTTTCCTGTTGTTTATTTTAATTATTAGGCATGGATCATTAACGCAGGTCTAGAGCACATTTAAAACTGCTTTCTGTTTATGTGTGCTGTTTGAAGTATGTATAGATACGGGCTAAACATACCACCTTTAGTTGATTTTGCTTATTTTTGTACCAGTTAAGACATCCAAATACCAGTAGAAAACCGATCTGGTTGCATATCTGGATGTGAGGTATTCTTTCTCTGGAGCCATGTAATACCCTTGAGCACCTCTAACGCAATTTCGACGCAAAACTAACTCCATATTTATACTTTGGCGTTAGACGCGTCTAGCGCCAAAGTCCATGGAGTTAGCGTCATTTTTTAGCGTGGACACCTACTTTGCGTTAATTATATGCAAGGTAGGCGTTCCTGTCTAAAAAATCGACTCCGAGGCATGTGCGTCAGATTTATACTCCCGGGCAAAAATCACGCCCGGGAGTGGGCAGGTCAAAAAAAAGGACGTACGGCCGCTTTTGCGCCGTTTTTTAGCGCTTGCAAAAGGCAGGCGTTAAGGGACCTGTGGGCTCTGAAGGAGCCCAGAGGTGCCCCCCCATGCCCCCAGGGACACCCCCTGTCACCCATGCCCACCCCAGGAGGACACCCAAGGCTGGAGGGACCCATCCCAGGGACATTAAGGTAAGTTCAGGTAAGTGTTTTCTTTTTAGAAAAATTGTGGCATATGGGGGCCTGATTTGTGCCCCCCTACATGCCACTATGCCCAATGACCATGCCCAGGGGACAGAAGTCCCCTGGGCATGGCCATTGGGCAAGGGGGCATGACTCCTGTCTTTGCTAAGACAGGAGTCATTTCTATGGGGGTTGGGAGTGAAAAAAAATGGCGCAAATCGGGTTGAGACAAAAAAATTGCCTCAACCTGACTTGCCCCATTTCTTGACGCCCAAGCTCAATATCCCCCTACGCCGGCGCTGCCTGGTGTACGTCGTTTTTTTTAACGCACACCAGACGGCGCCGGCGGCTAACGCCGGCTAACGTCATTCAATAAATACGCCGCCCGCATGGCGCTTCAGAATGGCGTTAGCCGGCGCTAATTTTTTTGACGCAAAACTGCGTTGCCGCAGTTTTGCGTCAAAAAGTATAAATATGGGCCCCAGTGTATTGGAGTGCTTGCCTTCACGTCATTTGCGGGACACAGGCTTGAAAACCAGCGGTGCTCAAGCAGCCTTTCATTCTTATTAGGTCGGTAAAATGAATACCAATGAGTTGTGAAACACGAACGCCTGCTAATTCAAGAGCTACAAAAGGGCAACATCTTTCTATGCCATTTCTAACTATATATCCCGTGTTCTGCATTTTTTTCCGATTTAAGGGCCACAGAATTCTTGGTTTCACAGCCAATACTAGGAATAAAAAATGTATATACAACTTGAGGACACGATTGTTGACCAAGTGCTTATGTTTAGGGGTGGCTCATCCCAATGGGGAAGAAGTACATGTCTATCTGACTAAAAAGGCTCCAGTAACATCCAGGTCTGTTTATTTTCCACACAGCGTGATCGTGCTGGGGTTTACATAGCGCGATCGCTCTAGTTTTTTCAATTTTCAATTTCAGTACGATTGCGCTGCATTTTTTCCATTTTCAATTTCAGCACGAACGTGCTGCATTTTGCATAGTGCGATCGTGCTGCGTTATTTTCCTTTTAAATTGTGTGGCAAGAAAAGTCCAGTTAGGAGCTTACAATGTTAATAGCTCTAACTCGAGCAAATGCGAGACCCGTTGCATTGAAAATGCTTGTTATTTTGTTACATTTGCTGTGTATTCAAAGACAGAAGTCAAATATCAGACTAATTCTGCCAAATTGCTGCTTTTTGTTGTACATGGAGATTGGTGTTTACTTTTCTTTCTCTGACTGCAAAATTAGTGGCTTTTGTATAGTGAACTATCTGACAATCTTGCTGAGGTACAGGACGTGTGAAAGGAAAGATTTTAGGAAGTTGTTTTTTTCTAAGACACAACAACATTCAATACCACTAATTTAACTGTACTTATATTTCAAAATATATCAGCCTTAAGGAAAGCATATATGAATCACTTTTTTGTTTTAATTCTGAAGTGTGACAGAAACAAACTTTTTTAGAGGATCGAAACAAATGAAGGCTTTTTACTTGGTGGTGTGCAAACGGTAAATATTTACAGAAGCTCAATTTCCACTTGTTATAGTTATTGCACTATATAGTTTTATCAGTAAAACTGCATGTCAGTGAGAATTTTGTGTCTATTTCAATGGAAAATGTGCTGTCTGTAAATGGCGATGCCCTACCACACTATGCTTTAGTTAAATACTTGCGAGAGAGTGTGTTCCAAAATGCATCACTGTCTCCAAACCACACCTATACAGTGCGCCTGCTGAATGGGCGAGACTCACTTGCTAAGATTTTTCTTTGTGTGACGCTTCAAATTTCTTCACAATCCCTTTGAATTCAGTGATGTAACATTGATGGCAGCAGCCCACTTTGAAATCTGTTCCAGCACCATTGGAGACACTGACCGAGAAATTAGGAGACTAGTGCCTTAATAATGAGTTACCCCAGGGCCATCTCGGACACATTACTTATCCCTATGAGACTTATTTACATTATTTACATTACCTGCCAAATTTCAAGCACTCACTGATAGGCTGGACTCCTGCATTAAGCACCAATTAAAAACATGCTTACTTTATTCAGCATGGAAATGCATAGAAGTAATTCGGTAATTTTTGTGCTATACAGTCACCTCTCTTTATTGAAATAGCTCAATCAAGTCCTCATTAATTCCAGAAATGGATAAAAATGCTACTATTAAACTTCTCATGTCACGATAAATTTATATTTTTGTCAATTCAAACTGAACAGGGCTATCGAAAATTGGTCCTGGAAGGCAGGGTTCATGTAAGATTTGCAATAAAGGACTTAGCACACGAAGACAGCTCTCATGGGCTGTTCCATCTACCACAACGACCCAAAGATATTTTGGGGTCCTCCGATCTTACCTGGCGCACACCAATACTTACTGGCTCCTTTTGGAATGAGTACGCATTCAGTCATCCCTTCAGCCTATAATCTTGCGCCAGGCTGTCCTCGTGACCTTTGATCTTCTTATTTTATCTTTTGTTGTAGTAGGGCCCTTTATTCTGGATGCACACATTTGCACACTGTGATTTCAGTCATGGATAGGTTGAATGCTTTATATATGTTTAGGTAGTTTGTGGTTTTCGTTGATAATTGTGTCTCTTGAACCAAAGAACTGTTCAGAAAGTTAGCTATAACTTTTTGAACTGGAATTCTGTTAAACCCGAGTGACATCTAGATGAGGGGCTTTCTTTGAACACAAAGAAATCTTTTTTCATTACCCGTCATTAGAAATGACATTATCATTGACCCCTCAACAAAGGGACTCTGTAGTCAGATTGCCTACATGCTCCCGTTCAGAAAAACAACGACGTTTATGAATGAAGATGCGCTCGGGAAACAAGAGATTTTAAGACAGGTTTGATGAAGGGATGTGCAAAGCACAAAAGAATGTTGTAATACAGTTTTTAACGACTGATGTGCAAAGTCCAAATAATGTTTTTCACGGATCTCTCATCAAAACTCACAATACTAGCTAATATTCCCTACATGAGAGAATTCAGTTCCATTACTGCAATAACCGTGTGGCAATAATGACTACATACTATTAATAGCATCCTACAGGCAACTGTGGTGGAAATAACTTCAGGGAATGTGTACAAATACGTTTGTATGCTGTGCAGTGCTCTCATGGTGCACGTTTCAGGTGCTACTGTGTATGTGGTTTGGCAAGGGTAAGCAGTGCTTAATTTGTAAAAAATTAAAATTAGTGTTAGTGACCAAAGCACTGCTCAGAAGCCCCCCTCGGCAATCCCAGTAACAAGGTTGGTAGTCTTGAATCCACCTTCTGCCTCTAAAATCCAATAACAGACACTCCCTGCCTCTTTATCTCACTTTTTCAGATTCCTGCTTTCTGGATCCTGAATGATGTTTATTCTGTCTTTCTTTTTCCCCGCCTTGTTTTTTTCTCTTTTGCTCCCTGTAAATATCTGAGGCAGAAAAATAAATGTCGGTCCCCAGAAATGAGTGCTGGTGGCCTCCACCGGCAACCACCAGCTCAAATTAAGCACTTCAGGGCTCTGAATACCATGGTGGGAAAACAAGGTGCGTACAGAGAGTTGCCATCATCCTGCCTCATCAATATTTATGTGGTGGATTGCAACCATGCAAGCTGTGTTTGACTTCATATTAAAGGATGAAAGCCTGCATTGGATATCTGCCCTTCTTCCCTCGTTTACACTGCACCGTAGCTACAAAAACGATTGTTTTACATCAAAAGGACAATTGACAGTGACAGCACTGTACCTTTTATCATTAAACAGACAAGGCACTTCCACTCTCTGAGTGCCATGCATCAATGCAGGGTACATGCCAAGTATAGGTCACGGTCACATTACAGACAATGCTTGGGGCGTAAATAGTGGATGACCCCGGTTTCTCCTCCCCTGGGTTACTGTTGTATTATAAGAGTGGCAGGTGACTGTGTGAACCCTTCTATAATACTGATAGTTCTGACACAAATTTGGTGCCGGTGCTATTTTAAGGGGACATTCCCTCATTTAGGGTGAGATTTTTCCTCTGTACCTGCATGTAAGAAACATTTACATATAACGATCTAATTAGAACTCATTTACATAGGCCCTAATGCGAGCAAGAAAAGTGGGCCTGCAACTCCCTGCTAGGTATGGAAACAAGGCTTATTTGGGACCAACATTGTCCAGCACAAACCTGGACGACGGTATCACTAAACTCGCTGCAGTTATGATTGCTTTGCCTGCTATTCTGGGCAGCAGTGCAGTGCCAAATTGTTGTCAGCTTAGAACGCTTGCCCTTTTTTTGCCAGTAACACAGATTTTGTGGAAATAGCTGCTGCTGACACCTGTCTAGAAACTGCAAGTGAGGGGTTAAAATTCTACCATGTGTGCAATATGTGTTCTGTACAGTGTTTCAAAGACATAGGGCCCCATTAGGAGTGTGGCAGCCCTAAAACAGCCACACTCATGATGACGGTTGGACTGCCGCACTCCAAGCGGTCTGACTGCCACATTATAGTCTTGGTGAGCGGACCTGCCAAGGGACCACTGTCCCCACCTGGAACATCATTCCCAATGGGCTGACAGCAGTCTGAGTTGTACTCAGCCACAGTGGCACTGAACTCAGCGCCACGGTGCTGATTACAACTCAGCTTTTTGACAGCCTTTCGATGGTGGTCACCCTGCAATTGAAAGGTTGGCAGTAAGCCAGTGTCAGGGCCCCCCTGCCCAGCACCATTGGAATGCGCACTGTCTGTTTGCTTTGCTTTGCAGACAGTGTGCACTCCGATGATGCTGGTCTGCTACGGTATTGGCCTCGGCTCCCTTAAGCGAGCCGAGATCGATGTTGTAGCATCAGCCCAGCGGAAATTTTTTAAATCTCTTCGGGGGATGCCACCGGTATGACGGTGGCCCTTCCTGTGAGTTTGGCGGTCAGCTCGTCCGACCACCAAACCCCTAATGAGGCCCTTGTGTGATGTGAGATGTACATACATCTTCTCTATTTTTAATTAAGAGCATTCAATTTGCTGAATATTGTTTTTATAATATTACATGAAAATCTGCATGGAATGCTAATATTAGTTCAGCTACTATGGGCTTGGAATACTGCTTATTATTGTTTGCAGCATTCTAAGCTCAATGAGAGCTAGAAGCAGGGACATGAAGGTGACAATGACAGCAGACAAGTGTGTTAGAGTGAGTGGAGTAAGATTAGATGGGCATATTGTTAGAAATTGGGTTTTTGGTTGGCAGTCAGGTTGCCCTCTGTCCAAGCAAGAACCCTCACTCTAGTCAGGGTAAGTCACACACAATCTAAAATCAGCCTGTGCCCACCCTCTGGTAGCTTGGCACGAGCAGTCAGGCTTAACTTAGAAGGCAATGTGTAAAGCATTTGTGCAATAAATCATACCACACCATAATATAACACCACAAAAATACACCACACAGTGTTTGGAAAAATATATAATATTTATCTGGATATCTTCAGGTCAAAACGATCAAAGTTGCAATATGAATTTGTAAAGATATCACTGAAAAGTGATATAAAGTGTCTTAAGTCTTTAACAAGTAAACAAAGTCTCTTTCAAGCACAAAGTACCTGGTTTCTGGTGGAAAATCTCCTCAGAGGGCCACAGAAGAAGAGATGCGTGGAAAAAGGGTGTATGCGTCGATTTCTTTCCAGCACACACGGACTTGCATCGTTATTTTTCACGCAGGAAGTCGTGCATCGCTTTCCTGCGCGCGGACAGTCTCTTTCTGTGGATCGCGGGGATTACCAGATGTCTCGGGTCTGTGTGTGGATTTTCCTTCTTGTTTTCCGGCTGCGCGTCGTTCTGCGGGGCTGCGCGTCGAAGTTTCGATCTCACGGCAGGTGTCGTGTCGATTTCTCCTTGGAAGTCGGGCGGCGTTGCCCTTGCGAGGCCGTGCGTCAAAGTTTTGATCTCACAGCAGGCGTCGCGTCGATTTCTCCTTGGAAGTCGGGCGGCGTTGTCCTTGCGAGGCCGTGCGTCAAAGTTTCGGTCGTCCCGAAGGCGTCATGCCGATCAGCGTCGGTGTGCGGCGTTTTTCTTGCCGCGGAACAAGCTGTGCGTCGAAAATTTCGGCGCACGGAGCGTCCAAGTGAAAAAGAGAAGTCTTTTTGGTCCTGAGACTTCAGGGAACAGGAGGCAAGTTCTATCCAAGCCCTTGGAGAGCACTTTCACAGCCAGACAAGAGTTCAGCAAGGCAGCAGGCCAACAGCAAGGCAGCAGTCCTTTGTAGAAAAGCAGACAGGTGAGTCCTTTGAGCAGCCAGGCAGTTCTTCTTGGCAGGATGTAGTTTCTGGTTCAGGTTTCTTCTCCAGCAAGTGTCTGATGAGGTAGGGCAGAGGCCCTGTTTTATACTAAGTTGTGCCTTTGAAGTGGGGGTGACTTCAAAGAGTGTCTAAGAAATGCACCAAGCCCCCTTTCAGTTCAATCCTGTCTGCCAGGGTCCCAGTAGGGGGTGTGGCAATCCTTTGTGTGAGGGCAGGCCCTCCACCCTCCCAGCCCAGGAAGACCCATTCAAAATGCAGATGTATGCAAGTGAGGCTGAGTACCCTGTGTTTGGGGTGTGTCTGAGTGAATGCACAAGGAGCTGTCAACTAAACCTAGCCAGACGTGGATTGAAGGGCACAACAAGATTTTAGTGCAAAGAAATGCTCACTTTCTAAAAGTGGCATTTCTAGAATAGTAATATTAAATCCGACTTCACCAGTCAGCAGGACTTTATATTACCATTCTGGCCATACTAAATATGACCTTCCTGCTCCTTTCAGATCAGCAGCTGCCACTTCAACAGTGTATGAGGGCAGCCCCAATGTTAGCCTATGAAGGGAGCAGGCCTCACAGTAGTGTAAAAACGAATTTAGGAGTTTTACACTACCAGGACATATAACTCCACAGGTACATGTCCTGCCTTTTACCTACACAGCACCCTGCTCTAGGGGTTACCTAGGGCACACATTAGGGATGACTTATATGTAGAAAAAGGGGGGTTCTAGGCTTGGCAAGTACTTTTAAATGCCAAGTCGAGGTGGCAGTGAAACCGCACACACAGGCCTTGCAATGGCAGGCCTGAGACAAGGTTAAGAGGCTACTGAAGTGGGTGGCACAACCAGTGCTGCAGGCCCACTAGCAGCATTTAATCTACAGGCCCTAGGCACATATAGTGCACTCTACTAGGGACTTATAAGTAAATTAAATAGCCAATCATGGATAAGCCAATCAATAGTACCATTTACACTTTAGCACTGGTTAGCAGTGGTAAAGTGCCCAGAGGTCAAAAGCCAACAACAACAGGTCAGAAAAAATAGGAGGAAGGAGGCAAAAAGTTTGGGGATGACCCTGTCAAAAAGCCAGGTCCAACACATATGTAGTTTTATTACCCATATCTACCAGACTTCAATAGCTGTTAATTGTACTTTCCCTTCATATTATTCTTGCTACATTATTTGTATTATTGTTATTATTATTGTTGTTATCATTATTATTATTATTCACCCTTACGCCCTTCCTGCAATAGTAATACAACTAGGCAATTACCAGTAGCTAATGCCAATGACAGGGAAACACCATTTTATAACCCCTGTTATAGCCTGCCACGAGATGGCCACAATAACAACGGACCACACTTTTACGGTGAGCTCATTTACTCATTTATTTCATGGTGGGCTCCAACTCTTGGCATCGAGATTCTTCAAGAAGAAATGCTCCAGAACTGAAGACATCAATAGGGCGGTTTGCACAGAGTGGTTGAGGCTTTTCCTAGAGCGTATGCCAAGAGGAAGGCGATGACTAAAGTAGTTCTTTCTGGGTAGTCAAGAATGTCTGGAATCGGAGAATGGAGATTGGCCTGAAGTCTCCTTCCCACACCATGCTCTACGAAATGGAGACATAACAAGAACAAAGAGATTAACAGAGCAGCCATGTCAAACTCGATCTGTTCTAGTTGTTGTATCTATTTCTTTGTTATCTGTTTGCCTCTTGTGTTCGCTTGCAGTTTCACTATTAGGCAGCTGAGTGCAGTGGTCTTAATGTAGTCTGAAGTTTTGTATTTCCAATCAATAACAGATTATTAATGTTAGGAAAGCACTTCTTTGATGTGGGGTAAGTTTTTCTATTTATGTAGCATGACTGCTGTGTTTAATCTGTTTATTCCCATCTGCCTAGAAGTGAGAGAAGTACTGTCTCTTAGAATGTTGCACCACATAGTAGACAGGTGTGGTACTGCCAAAGAAGCTGTTCTATACACCTGCATACAGTCAACTACTACATTTCATGGCTAGGGTCCTCACCAAATTCAAGAGAAGAACTCACATTTTCGCTATCTTATAATGTCACAGGATGATTACATATCACCAGGGTTACAATTTCCCAGTCCTGGGCTTTCCTGTAACAACTGGTTCCATTCTGGTAGTTGTATTTCTAAATTAACCCAACTGCACCAATTAATCTAACTCATATTGCAGTGTAGCCATTTTTAATATAGCTTCATGCACGTTAGTTTAACATACTAGGCCGCTGTGCACTTTGCCCTAGATACATTTTATTCAGCCTCGCACTGTTATTTTACAATAACCAATTTTACGGTCTTGTTTTAATTTCCTTCTATCACACTGTTTAGCTTAGTTCAGCACTGTGTTCTCAAACAATGCATTCTTGATCGCCCTGTGCTTCAGTCAAGGCTACAGTCTGGTACATTGCCGGTAAACGTGGTAGAAGTTTAGTCTCCAGTATTCGTAGAAAATACACATCCTTACGTAGGGACATTTTCTTAGAACATCTGGGTGTTAGTTATAAAAACACTTCCTACTCCTAGTACACGCCAAAAGGGCGCCCGCCGGCCCAGCGGGAAAGCCCCTGCAACATAGAAGCCGGCTCCGAATGGAGCCGGCGGTGTTGCAGGGGTGCGACGGGTGCAGTAGCACCCGTTGCGATTTTCACTGTCTGCAAAGCAGACAGTGAAAATCTTCATGGGGCCCTGTTAGGGGGCCCCTGCACTGCCCATGCCAGTGGCATGGGCAGTGCAGGGGCCCCACGACACCCGTTCCCGCCATCCTGGTTCTGGCGGTGTAAACCGCCAGAAACAGGCTGGCGGGAAGGGGGTCGGAATCCCATGGAGGATTCCCTGGGCCAGGGGAAAACCGGCGGGAAACCGCCGGTTCCCCTTTTCTGACCACGGCTTTACCACCGCGGTCAGAATGGCCCTGGAAGCACCGCCAGCCTGTTGGTGGTGCTTCCATGGTCCCATGCCCTGGCGGTCATGGACCGCCAGGGTCGGAATTACCCCCATTATCTCAGAAATAGAGAGAATATAAAAACGCCAGATAGATATCAATATACTGATACACGCCAATCTCGTTCATTTCAGGACTCATCGGAAAAGAGAAATGAGAGAGGTGGGTGATCAGAGCGGAGAACAGAGTACGTGAAACCGAGACAGGAATCACAACGCTCTTCGGAGGTTTCTGTTAAGAAGGAAGAGAAACCGGTACAACAAAAACAACAGTTTAAAAAGAAAAAAGTGGCAGCGGTCTCAATTAGACATGCCACTCAGGAATTGGGTTCTCTTGAAGAACAAGAACTGGGCTCTAGCATTGCTAGACAGCGCGGCAGAGGTCACAATAGTTCGCCAGAATCTTCTAGAGCATCTGGAGGTGAAAGCAACTGATGACTTCATACAAGTAGAAACAGCAGACATGCGTGTCTCCGAACTTGATAGTGTGTATAGAGTAACTCTACAATTGGAAGGAGACATTGAACGCACCATACACGCAATCTTTTGGGATCGTGTAGTTAAAATATATGACATTTTGTTGGCCAAACAAGATTGGCCGCCTGATTTTGTCCGCACCTGCCCAGCTGCGGAGGAGGTTATTAAACCCTCCTTCCCGCCCCTTGTTTCAGAGGAACTCGCTGAGTCCTATTCTATAGAATGGGCTCTTGCACAGGCACCTGCGTTCTATAGAAATCACGTAGGGTGGGACAGCGATTCTCCATACCATGTAATTCCCATTAAAGGTGAACCTCAGCCACAACCACAGTATCCCATAAAACATGAAGCAAGGGTACCGGTGAGAGAAATACTTACACAATTAGAATACCAGGGGGTGATTGAACACTGTGTCTCACTGATGAATAATCCCTTATTCCCTGTAGCTAAACCAGACCATTCATATAGAATAGTTTTAGACTACAGACATTTGAACGGACATACACGTACATATGCTATGCAAAATTCGCATAGCACTGCACTAATGAGCAACACTGTGCGGAAAAAATATAAAACGACTTTGGAAATCTCGAATGGATTCTTCTGCCAGAATATAGCACCTGAAAGCAAAGATTTAACAAGCTTTAGTGCACTAGGCTCCCAGAACAAATTCTGTTGTTTGCCTCATGGGTATAAGAACAGCCCAGGACTGTTTGCAGCTCGTATGACTGCTATCTTACACGAGATAGACCCTGAAGCGTTGTCATATGTGGATGATATATATCTCACGGATGACGATTTGCTACAACTTTTAAGACGGGTAGCCCGCATTGTTGTAGGGTTTGCAGAACTCGGCTACAAATTTAACTTCAAAAAATCAAAAATTGCCTTCCTCAGTGTCCTGTTCCTGGGATATGAGCTGTCGAATGAAGGGAAGAGCCTAGCGCCACAATTTTTTGAAAAGTGTGCACAATTGCAACCACCAAATACGATTAAAAAACTACAATCATTGTTGGGCTTTCTAAATTTTGGCAGAACATACATTTCCTGATTATGCTACGTGCCTAAAACCTTTATATGAATTAATAAGTCCTGATCTTTCAAGCAAATTCTGGACAATTGAACATACACATACTCTTCGAGAGTTACAGGCAGATATGCTAGCAGCAAAACATTTACACACATGGGACAATAAGACGCATTTGGTCATCAGGGTTATAGCTGGGGCCATTGGGTTTACTTATGTCACATTTAATGAAGGTGAGACAGTCCCGATTGCATACAAGTCACACTTGTACTCCGGTGCTGAACAACGCTTTGCTCCCACAGAGAAAATTCTCACTGCTGTACAGATGGCTGTTATTAAAGAGAGACCTCTTGCCCAAGGAAAATGCATTATCGTTGTTTCTCCTATTACGGCCCTTGAGGCTGTTACAAAAGCTAGCGTCCCGAACGCAAAAACACTTCATCCACGATGGATACAATGGGCTATGTCTTTAACAGCCACTGATGTAGACTACATTTTTGACCCAAAGTTATAAACTATGGAGTTTCTACAATATGAAGTTGAATATCCAGTTCCCACTGACACATTGCCTATTGATCAATATCAAGTAGTCATGTACAACGATGGCTCTGCGCAACCAGCGATTGGAACAAAACATCAATATTCTGCTGCATGTGCGGTTGTGAGTGGCTATATGGAGGGGGAGAAATTCTGTCCCCAACATACCTATACACAGACCTTAGGGGATTGTACAGCACAATTGGCTGAGCTAAAAGCTCTACTAATGGCACTAGAACATACAGATCCGACACAGTTCACACTGATTGTTTGTGATTCTTATTATTGCATCCAGTCTTTTAATGAATACCTGCATTACTGGCGCTTGAATGGGTTCAGAGATTCGAAAGGCAACACCATAAAACACAGACTACTGTGGGGGAAGGTAGCAGACCTGAAAGAGACGCTACCCAAAGTCCATGTAGTGCACACACTTGGACACCAGTGCATTGGGATACACTTTGCTGGAAACACTTTGGCTGATGAAGCCGCAAAGTCGGCAGTTGCCACTGTAGCTGCAGTGACTCGTTCGAGTTCCAAACCAGACACAGACATTATGGCTGCCATAAAAGCTACGGTTGATGGCACGCCTTATCCTAAAGGATTTCCTAATAAATATCAATACTTGATGGGAAGTATGCTGAACGCTGAAGTTAAAATTCCAGGCGTACGCGACATCCCCAATAAAGATGTAAGACCACAATTGATTAAAGCAGCGCATGAGGGAGTGGCATCTGCACATGCTGGCATGGCAGCTACAATTTCCCTCTTACAGGCCCGTTATTGGTGGCCTGGTCTCTATAAAGAGACTAATCAGTATGTCCTTTGTTGTGACATCTGTCAACAAATTAAAGTTTCCACAGCTAAACGCCCGCCGCAGACACCCCTCTTAATCTCAAACAGACCATTACAATGTGTGTACCTGGATCATTGCGGTCCATTAACACCGGATAGTGCATACAAATATATACTAGTCGCTGTTGATTCTTGCTCCAGATTTGTGTGGGTGTGGCTACAACGCTCGGCTGATACTCGAACTGTTATTAAAGATTTGCAAGTTTTTGTCTGTACATCTGCAGTTGCGGCATTCCATTCGGACCAGGGCCCTGCTTTTGCCTCAATGGCATTCAGGGACACCATAGCTTTGTTGGGGGTCCAGCTCCAGTACTCGTCTCCATTTCATCCCGAGGGAAATTCTGTCGTGGAGCGATTAAACCACGATTTAAAGCAATCCTTAACAGCCAGAGACTTAGGTATGGGTCGTAGTTGGCGAACCCACCTGTATGGAGTTCAAAGAGCACTAAATAACCTGCCTAGAAGGTCCCTGGGGGGTCGTACTTCATATGAGTGCCTGTTCGGAACACGAATGTCTGTTCCGGACCTTGATGGTCCTGGTGTGGAGGCGGCGGCAACACCTTTTGACATAAACGATCATGTCACTGTTTTAAGGAATTACAGCAGTTCCGTGAAGATAACTCTTCTAAAAGTGCTGCCTCCACAGGAATTAAGGATGTGCCAGTAACACCTACCGGCTGGATTCCCAGGGTTGGGGATCTTGTGCGTGAAAAGGTCGCAGAGAAAAAAGAATTTGGCCCTTCTTATCGTGCACCAGTCCCTGTGTTGGGGATACACGGAACCAGAACTGTTATTCTACCCCCGTTGCCTGGTGCCAAAGAAAATCGCTTTGTTTCTATTGACAATGTCAAGTTACAACATGTGGCCGATTCTACACAGCCGACCAAGAGGAACGTCCAGTAGTTCCCAAATCCCTCTCACTACTGGAGAAGAAGTTCCGCTTCAAGTTGTCTATACCAACACTGTTGACTCTCCGAGCTTGGGGAGGGTGGATGATGATCTTGCATTATTTCCATTGACAACGAGCAACTTAGAAACATTTGATCAAGTCACCATGACTACAAATGTGACGGATGGTGCTGTCTACAGTGTGCCACCACAGGAAACACCGACTCCTCCATTGACTACGGCAACGCCTTTTGCACGAACTGCCTCTGGTTACTTTGCCGACAACAACAATGGTCTATCGGACTCGTTTGCCTCTTCGACTGCTGACCTGTCAGGTCTACGTAAGCTGATACATTGGCTTAAAGATACATATTTTATTTTTCCTTGGAACTATCTGTGGCTTTTATTGACTGTCCTAGCATTTTTTCTTTGGATTGGGTTTGTCATTATATTTTTCTGTTAATACATGGTCATTTTCTTCCCGAGAGATCAGCGGTTGAACAGGTGGAGGAGGTGTTGAAACCACATTTATCATCACATAAGGTTCGAAGAGACTTGTCCTTTGTGAAAATTTCTGCAGTGCCAATTCCAGATGGGATTGTGTGGGATAAAGTAATGTTTGATATGTACGGTCCCACTGAAATAATTCAAATACCGTATGTGCTAACATTATCCATGAATGATATAGTCATACCAGGTATTGTATCTGATGATTGGGACGTGAAAACAGTTGACTCAATGATGACAGAATTGCAATATTATACTGTCCATGAAAATGAAGATGTTTACCAGTTTAAAGACAATTATGGTGACATGTTTTGCTATAATTATTATGGGCAACACTTCATACATAAAGCGATCAGTCCAAAAATGATATTTGATTATACGCAATGACAACATTGTCCAACTCCCCCGCAAGGGAGTTCAAAAACTTATTTTGAAAAATGTACGTATTTTTCTGGGCATCATCAAAAGAATGCTGAGTCATATTATTTTAAGATAACTCTGACTAGGGATAAACAAATGTTGTTGACTAACACAAAATGTATTTATTCGGACTCCTTTATTTCCCGGTTATCAATTGAAGGTTATGAATATTGGTAAAAAAATGTTGATTTGAAAAGTGTTTGGGGAACAAAAAATTGGCAAACCAAGGGTAGAGAAACATTGTTTAGATCATGTCTCATCCCCGTTCAAATGATTTTTTTAAAAGAAACAGTACAACAGACCAGTTGCTTAGGCTTAGCTACAATCAGAGAATTAAACATGCCCAGCATACATGCCCCTGCAAAATTTGTTAACTGGCAAAAGTGCACAAATGCGACTTTTAGTGAGCTTAATAAATGGGTCTAGAATGGTACATTTAACAATTCACTGACACGTCCAGGCGGGTGGTTATTGTGGCCAATAGATACCAACGGCTGTCATCAACGTTTTGTCACCTCCTCAGGGGGTTTCCGAACGAGTAGGTCAAACCCTCGCTATATATCACCAGAACATGTTGAAATAATTACAACATATAGGGGGTGATTCTGATTCTGGCGGGCGGCGGAGGCCGCCCGCCAGAATTCCGCCCCCATTATACCGCTCCGCGGTCAGAAGACCGCAGAGGGTATTATGAGTTTTTCCCTGGGCTGGCGGGCGGTCTCCAAAAGACCGCCCGCCAGCCCAGGGAAAAACTCCCTTCCCACGAGGATGCCGGCTCGTAATCGAGCCGGCGGAGTGGGAAGGTGCGACGGGTGCAGTGGCACCCGTCGCGTATTTCAGTGTCTGCAAGGCAGACACTGAAATACTTTGCGGGGCCCTCTTACGGGGGCCCCTGCCGTGCCCATGCCATTGGCATGGGCACGGCAGGGGCCCCCAGGGGCCCCGCGACCCCCCCTACCGCCATCCTGTTAATGGCGGCTTTCCCGCCATGAACAGGATGGCGGTAGGGGAAGTCAGAATCCTCATGGCGGCGGAGCGCGCTCCGCCGCCATGAAGGATTCCCCCGAGCAGCGGTAAGTCGGCGGGAGCCCGCCGACTTGCCGCTTCTGACCGCGGCTGAACCGCCGCGGTCAGAATGCTCGTGGGAGCACCGCCAGCCTGTTGGCGGTGCTCCTGTGGTCGGTGGCCCTGGCGGCCACCGGCCGCCAGGGTCAGAATGACCCCCATAGTGTGGGAAAATTGTGCCAGCAATGGCTAAAATCATCCTCGCTAGATGCAGTTAAGACACATCTCACTCTCCTGTCTAATAACACTGACTTACAAGATTTTTTGTCAGGCCCAAAGATACCACGTAGGAAGTGTTTCTTGTATGAGGTATACAATGAAATATGGAAACTTTCCCAACAAGAGGCTGCAGCCCGGTTAAGGTAGATAGATCAGGAAAATCTGAAAAAAGCATTAGCTGTTGTGGAGAATGGAATTCACACCTTGTCCGACCGGATATATACAATTAACAACATTGTTTCTTCTGCTATAGACATTATACGATCTGATATGTCTTCTTTATATCATGGACAGAGTCAGACCAGGTCCATTATGCAGTTGGGTTGGTCGCTTAAGACATTGATGGTGGGTCGCGTTCTGTGGAAGCACATCAGTGCCAGGGAAATGTTTTTTCCTTTCATTTGATGCGACAACAACAACTAATGGCTAAGCAGGAGGCGACTTCTGTCATGCTCAACATTGAAAAGTTAGAAAGATTGCCTTTTACCGTGGCCGAGATTCCCTCAGCAAAGTGGTTGATACACAGGGTTATTAATCTGCCTATTTCTACATTACAATTCACTTCTTGTTTGAAACATGTTCCGGTAGGCAGATATGAAAAGTTGGGAGATAGTTACATCCATGAGGTGTGGGAGCTTCCCTTCTCGTACAAATGCCTCAATGGCATGAAAGAGGTCTTTCTAAGCGGCAGTGAATGTGAGACTTCAGTCAGCCATGCAATGATTTGTAAGCAGCTGTCCTTGCATGGGGCGTATAATGCCTCAGTTGCGAACTTGGCTTGCTATCTGAAGGGAGTTCCAGTCCCCTTGATTAAACGACGTTCCAGGTGCTTTCAAACGGCAGCTACGTCCTCCTCAATAGTGAAGACTGCTGTGGCATGTGGGCCGGAACAGTTTACGTTGTTTCGGTCACTAAGGTCGTTACATGCCGCGGGAACGTGTTGTTTCTCCCCACCAAAATTAGGGAGGTAGCGGATATTTGGCCTCACATTGCTAATTCCAAGGTGAATTTTGACAAGTTAAGTAGACTGAAGGCTTTATTGTTTCAGAAGCATATGGCCCTTACATCTGCACGCGAGACCTACGCACTTCAGGTGGCAAAGTCATCGGCGGAAATACACTTCCTGTTAAATTCAAACTTTCCGAGACACTTTGGTGAACTCGTGGGACGTATAGTTAATGCGTCCAGCACGGCTGGATTAGCAAATTTTTTCAAAGCTGTTGGTATTGGTTTCGTTCACACCTTTTCTTCCATGTTCGGTTTAATATCTTTGGCTATTCATTCGATTTTCGAAAGCATTTTTGGGAGATTTCCGATAACTTTGGATTTATTAGCCAGCATTTTGCTGTTGCTGTTGTTTTTCCGCAATGGCTGTCCCGCCGCAAAAAGGACTAATGTGGGCGCTCCCATCAGCGCAGCTGTGTCGTGAACGCATGATGCAGCACTTTGGCGCAACACTCCTGGAACATTTGGATTGTGACTGGTCTCTGTCATTCAGATCGGTTTTGGATTGTGTGCAGCCCGTGTTTCGGTGCCGTTGGTGCTCTTTTGAACATACACTGGACGTTTGTCTCTCACAGCAACGCCCCCCAGTGATTGATGCTGATCTGTTGATGTTCTGGATGAGGGTTCATTACCAGACATGCACGCTTTGGCGGTTTTTGCTTAGAGAAGCTGATTTTGAGATATCCTACCTGGAGGAAGTTGATATTAACTTGTTCGTAGGCACTGCACGAGATGCCACCTTGGTTGACACTGGTGCTCTGGAACACACCTGTTTCTTGATAGTTTTTGGCGTGGATTTACCGGTTTTGTCATCTGCCGAGGTGGAGAATCTCTTGCTTTCCATGGCTGATGCTTGATTTGGACTTATCCTAAATTTACATTTTCCTTTGAATTTGGCATTTGGCCGCATGCTCATTTTTAAATTGCAAATTGGTATGCTTGTGTGTCCTCTTAACTTGTTAAAATTGAATAGGGGTTTAAATATATTTTTTAGCTTAGGGCATTTTAGCTTCGGCTTAAACCGCTTTCTACCGACAAAGGGAGGGTGTAGCGTAGCCATTTTTAATATATCTTCATGCACGTTAGTTTAACATACTAGGCCGCTGTGCTGTTTGCCCTAGATACATTTTATTCAGCCTTGCACTGTTATTTTACAATAACCAGTTTTACGGTCTTGTTTTAATTTCCTTCTATCACACTGTTTAGCTTAGTTCAGCACTGTGTTCTCAAACAATGCATTCTTGATCGCCCTGTGCTTCAGTCAAGGCTACAGTCTGGTACATTGCCGGTAAACGTGGTAGAAGTTTAGTCTCCAGTATTCGTAGAAAATACACATCCTTAAGTAGGGACATTTTCTTAGAACATCTGGGTGATAGTTATAAAAACACTTCCTAGTCTTACTACACGTCAGAGGGAGATTCCGACCAGGAACCTACAACTAGATGCTGACTGCCCCGTTGCAGATGCTGATGCAGATTGCAGGCCTTTGCTCAGGTATGAGGGTTGATGTCCTCCCGGGGGAACCTGAACGGCAGGCTTAGAGCTTCACATGCTGTGCTCAGAATATAACTTAGAGAGAACATAATCTAGTTGCACTATGATAGCCTTATTCTTGTGCTTCTCTCTCATCATTACTATTTCAATCCTACTGTGTTGTGTAGTTCTGGTTATTGCAGCTCACGCTTTGCTATCTAAATTCAGTTGTTTTGTTAATCCAATCTTTAAAACTTAAACTGCCTTTGTCATTTCTATATGAGACTGTACTGTGTATGAGAGAACCGGTTGTAACCTGAGTGACCACGACTTCCCTGGGAAGTGCTAAGATGTCATGGGCTCGGCTGCCCAACTGTCTCTTCCCTTTGGGAGAGATGAGGCACTGCTAGTTAGCCGGAGCAAAACCCGGATTTAGAGTGGCAAGGGTCCTTCACCGTGGGTCAGACTTAGTCCCCCACACTGTGAACGATCTTGCCGCTCAAAATCCAGTAGTCTCATTAGGATAACAAGAGCCTATGCGACAATTTGAAAACTACACTGTGTGCTGATAACATAGAGCAGTAATTCTTAAGCTGTGGTTCGGTGGCCTCTGGGGGTTTGCGAAGCCTACTCAGAAGGTCCGCAAAAACTTAGAAAATTATATCTTATTCGCCTATATATATAAAGAGGCAAACTTTACAATGAAAATTTAAAAACATTCTTTAAACGTGAAGGAATTTGAAATTGGAGGCTAAAAGTTAAGTAAATGTCCTCCAACTGATCTGTGGTAGTAGTCCAAGTGCATTAAAATGAATATACTTTGGACAATGTGTGGCATCAAATGAATTTAGAAAAGCTCTAACATTTCAATTAAAATAAAATGTTGATTTTTTTTTATATTTGTGCATTAAATCAAATATTGTATCATTTGTATATTTGTTTAATGAAGGCTTGTTTATGTATGTTTTTTTGCAAATCAAATGAACAAAAACAGCTCAGGCTGGGGTCCCTGGCTTCCAGCAATTATTCTTTGGGACCTGAGGATTCCAATAATGATTTGTTGAGGTTCCGTGAGTTCCAGTAGTGATTAAGTGGGGGCCACAGAAGTCAAAAGGCTAAGAACCATTGATAGAAAGTTAGCAGATTACCTTAGTATAATAAGATGCTGGGAGTGTCTTATTTACGCCAATGGTCGAAAGTGCTGGGCACTGGCAGACATTTTTGGAGACCGACAACTTCATTCCCATCATCATACTCAACACAAGAATTCAAAAGTCAGAACATGAAGAAAGTAATAAGAAGAAGAAGATATGAAAACTGTGACAGGGAGGAAGAAAGAATCAAACAAGCATTGGCTAAGCCAACAGGTTTCACCTTTGTTTTTACCTTTTCATCTAACTGGATTATACAATTTTAGAAAAATGTTATAATAATGTTTGATTTAAATTTGATAAAACATTAGTAGTTGTTTATGTTGTTTATTAATTCCAACAGATGTCACAATATAAACAACTATTAACGGTTTACCAGATTTAAAACAGACATTATTATAAAAAAATTCTAATATTTATAATCCACTTAGACAGAAAGAAGAAGAAAGAAGACAGAGAAGATGACAGCGATGAAAGAAGAAAGAAGAAGGACAGTGAAGAAAGAAGATAGAGAAGACAACATGCGGCAAAGAAGAAAGAAGACAGCAGCGAAGAAATAAGACAGAGAAGATAGCATGCAGCCAAGAAGAATGAAGATGGCCAAGAAGAAAGAAGACAGAGAAGACAGCATATGGCTAAGAAGAAAGGCAGCAAAGAAAGAAGACAGGGAAGATGGCATGCAGTCAAGAAGAAAGAAGATGGCAGAGAAGAAAGAAGACAGAGAAGACACGAAGCGGCAAAGGAGAAAAAAGATGGCAATGAAGAAAGAAGACAAAGAACATGGCAGCGAAGAAAGAAGAAAGAAGGGCAGTGAAGAAAGAAGACATGGAAAACGGCATACAGTGAAGAAGAAAGAAGACGGAGGGGAAGAAAGAAGACACAGAACACGGCATGTGGTGAAGAAGAAAGAAGACAGCAGCAAAGAAAGAAGACAGAGAAGACAGTATGTGGCGAAGAAGAAAGAAGAAGGGCATGCAGAAATAAGTCAGAGAAGACAGCACGCAGCGAAGTAGAAAGAAGAAGGGCAATGAAGAAAGAAGATGGCATGCGGCAAAGAAGAAAGAAGAAGGGCAGCGAGGAAAGAAAACAGAGAAAAAGGCATGCGGCAAAGAAGGAAGAAGGGCAGCAAAGAAAGAAGACAGCAGTGAGGAAAGAAGACTGCATTCAGAAAGAAAAAAGAAGTACCTTCAGTGTCGTAGCCAGAGGAAGGACACTCTTCAGTGTCCAATAGTAAGTGACCGGAAAGAGTACTTGGTCCAGAGACAACACAACAGCATGAACAGCAAAGCGGACAGCGGGAAGTGAAGCGGGCATGCAGATGACGCACTGGCCAATCAGAAGCACGTAAATTAGAGCAAGGTTGAACCAAGCCAATGGTAAATTCAGGTAAGTAAGGGGAGGTTTCTAAGCCCCTTTTTAAGTTTATTTTATCAACAAAAGATTTTGCAAGCACAGCACGCAAACCAGCGTGCAGGCAAAACGTAAAAACCCACATGAGTAGAATGACAAGATAGCAAGAACAAAATGGTGGAAGAGGCATTAGGCAGATTGAAGAGTAAATCTTTTGGTATGCCATATATCCAGGGCCACTGGAATTATGAGATTGTGTGGTCGTGGAGATTTCCACCTAATTATAGATTTGCGGCATTTGGCACATAATCCATCATCTGCCACATAAACTGCAGAACTGAACAAAAACAAAAGTTTTGTTTCTAGCTCAAACGGTTCAAAAGCTACTAAAAATGCAACAACGTGTTGCCATGCAGTGGAAGGCTCTTTGCAAAGCTGGAGTGGTCACCTTTCAGCTGCTTATTGCTAAATTTAGATTTTAAACTGGCACTAATAAGGTGCAATAAATGCCCAGAGTGTTACCAAGTTTACAAAGATGAAATAATGAAGTAATACTATTACAAAGTGTGCAGCATTATGCCACATAATTTGCCTTTTCTTGCTGCACAGTTTACTCAACCCTGCTGCATACTTTAGCCCTCACCTGCCACTTAATTCCATTGGGCCTGCGTACATCTTACACTTGGTATTTTGCTTTTTGGTACATATTACAAATTAAACATTGGATTATGGCACTGGTTCCCAAGGAATCAAGATCAGGCATTAATCATGTTCATTTGGTTGCTCATCCCCCACAAAGCAATTGGTTGAGAGAGCCAGCAACGGAATTATCATATTATGAAAAAAAGAAAAAATATTTTAAGTAAAAAAATACAAAAACACAAGAAAAATTCAAGAAAATAGAAAAATATTGTCCCCACTGTTGTTAATATAAGGCATCTCAGCTAGAATCTCACACAGAGAAGGAAATAAGATAATGTTTGAAACTTAGGCGCAATGTCCATGTTTCCGAAATGTAACATGCCTGTAAAGCAATGAAAAAAGAACATCTCTAAAAAATACTATACCTTCAAATTTGGAAGCTGCTGGTTTCTTTTAATAGCCATATTTTTAGGTCTGGTCTAGAGAGACCATTAGCTATCCAACCAACAGTATATTTTCTAAAAAGGAAATAAATAAATTAATTAATTAATTAACAACACAGCATTCTTTGTGCATTGGTTTGCTCATTTGTCATTGATATTTTGCTTCGGCCCACCACAGTGTACAGAATACGGCAAGTGGGTCAGTGCACTTCTGGAACTGGCTGTCTCGCACTGAGTGAAGACAAGTGTGCAGATGCTTGAAAAAGAATGCACTTAGGGGCATATTTACGAGAAAGTGTTACATCACAGATGATGCCCCATTTCTCTTGCACCCCCTTACCAGTACCTAACGACACCATGGCTGTTATTAGCACAATAGCGTCAAAAAAAATTACGCTAATGTGGCTCTTTGCTACACTAGAGTCAAAAATTATGACACCTGTGCAGCAAAGCACAGGAAGGCTCTGTGAATATGATGTGCGCATCATCTTAATATCTGCTCTGATCAGGCATTAAAAATGACGGAAAAAATAACGCATACAAATGTTATAAATAGCACTGCGCCATTTTTTTGGGCCTCCCTGCTCCAGACCGCCCCCTTGCTTACATTATGCCTGACGCAGTGATAATGTGGTGCAAGGGGTTGCAAAGTGGGGCAATGCATGCGCAGCAGAAAAGCCACCTTAGCATTAAAAAAATTATGTTACGGCGACGCTAAGGTGGCGCAAGGGGCTTGTAAATATGCCCCTTAGTGCCATGGCTGGTGGACCTCGGCCTTCCCTTTTTTATGGTCAGAAGAGAGCTGGAACATTGTACCTAAACACAGAGCAAACTAAAACAGCTAAAAAATAAACATTTGCTCCATCAAAAAGTGCACCGAGATGATCTTGGCCACCTATCGACAGGCAACCCTTCAGAAATCGATTAAAACGCACCTTTTCCACGAAGGCTCACATCTAAAAAGTAGATATTCGATTGCCCAATTGGGATTTTAGCACTAATTAAATATGGATAATATATCCTCTACTCTATTTTTAGTCCATTCCAGTGTGTACATGGAAGGCATTCCCTTCTGAGGTCGTTCCTTTATATTTACTCCACTTTTCATCAATAACAGCACCTGGACGCCCATTTTGAGCGTATGGCTTTGCAAATAAAGTCATAGTGACAAGCTTTTATAATAAAAAAGGCAAGGAATCCGGTTTGGGGACACTTTGCCATGAACAACAAGCGTTTTCATATTGTTCCTAAACAGCATGTGTGGTTCAGTCCATCCCTTAACCTGCGATGGGTCACTTCATATACACTTCAGTGGAAAGGAAAAGGTATTTAAGGGTGCATGCTGTGCACCCTCTGAACTACAGGGCATGATCTTTAGACTCTGAGAGTGGATATGTTGCCAACACCGAGAAAAGTACTGTCAGCTGAGCCGAACATTGTGGGAGAGTCGTAGGGCTTTCTGGGCCCTCAGTAAGGCCTTTAACTTTTTTCTTTGACATGGACAATCCTCTTCGGTGTGCAACACAGTAGTGCAGTGCACCAACCTCAGCGTACTCCTGGACTGTAGTGTACTATGCTGGGTATGATGGTAGAAGTGCGTATGACAATACCTGCTCGAATCTGGACCCGGTGCGACAGGAGTTAGAATCCTTTTCAGCCTTCATTACTAATTCAACACAAAAACATAGGGAAAAGTAAGCAGAACATTGCAAGAAAAAGACGTACAAAGGGCTCTCCGACCACTAACTATCTATCTCACCATGAGTACATAACAGAACCATTCTACAGATAAGACTCAACCTTATTGGCAATTAAAGAAACTAGAAATGCCCTGTTGGTGAAGATTGATACTGTGGATTGGATTTTGATCTTGGCATCACTAAGATTGACTCCCAACTGACTTAATTGACCCCTGACTAGAAGATTGGAGGGCCACATTGAGGTCTTAAAGGAGCACATCAGATATTTAGAATTTTAGGCAGAATATACCTAGAGGCAATCTTGCAGCAACAATATGAGTGCAGTGGACTTGCCTAAAATGAGAGAAAGCTCCAGCCTGGAGGTATTTCTTGAGAAGTGATTCAGTATCATTACTGCCTCAGTAGGCCTAATAAGTGTTTTCACAGCAGAATGGATGCTAAGGGTTCCCATGGCATGAAAATGTCTTGCAGTGCTATCGGGACTAGAACACACCCACCAGAGTGGGGTCATTCTGGACAGGAGCACCTCCCCAAATATATGCCTGTTCTGCATTCTTGACAAAATCCCTGGAACATTTATACATTCATTGGTGGCCTTTATTGAATGGAGGAAGCCTTTGATTCTGTTCGCTGGGACTCTTTCATGTTCTGATGAAATAGGATTTGGTGAAAAATTATTCGCATGTGTTGGGCTCCAGTGGATGGGGTCTAAACCAAAGGTGTAATCTCAAACTCCAACCTGGTAAAATGTGGAACATGGCAGAGGTGACCTTTGATGCCATTCTACTGTATGTGCCCTAACCATGTAACACGTTTATGAAATACCAGATGAATTAAAGAAACACATGGAGACGCTGTTAATGGGGAAATCTCCTTATCTTGTTATGCACAGATGACGATCTGCAATTCATGCAAAATGTTCAGTCAGGCCTGGACCGGAACACTGTTGGTGCTTCGTCCAACCACATTGTTAGCAAAGGAAAGACTTCGTAGTTTCCTCAGATTTGAAAAAGGAAGTTTGAGATGTTTTTCACTTAGTCACTGAGAATGAAGTAGAAAATTGATATATTTTGATACTTGGGGATACAGATGAACATGAAGAATGAAGCTGTCGATTTTGGAAATCTGAAGACGGCACTTACAACAGCCAGGCAGTCAATTGCTTTTTTGAAATGTCTCTCATATCCACACTAGGCCGTTTTGCTCTAACCAAAATGGTGCTTTAAAAAAAATATATATATTGGTGTCAACAACTTAAATAACATTTGCATGTGACAGCTTACAGCGAGCGGCGGTAACGCCAAATAGGAAATACAGCTTGATCGTGCCTGAGTGTTTAGCAAACAACATCAACATCGGGCACATAAAGGTACAGATGATGGTAATGTCCTTGTTATGCACTGGACTTAAATAGCTCTGTATCGTCACAATGATGTAACTATTGGACTTAAACAGCTGTGCATGGCCACAATGATGTAATTGGGGACGAACAAAGAGGCTGTGGCAAGGCGAGCAGGCTTGGTGATAGTGGCAAAGAGTAAAAAGCAAGGCAGGCATGGTGGCATGGGAGCTATGATAACTGCTTGAGGGTGGTTAAGGTAGGTCTGTGGGTGAGTGCTGCTGCTGGAGCTCCCAACTGGGGTAGAGGTAGTGGGATATGTAGGGATTGCGTGGTGTGTTCATAGGGGGTAGATCGTCATTTCCCACCTCCTGCTGGAAATGTGTGAGTGGGGTGGCCCACTGGGGGAGGATAGGTTGTTAGCCCAGTCGGTGGACCTCCTCATAGCGGAGGGCGTCTTCTCCTGCTGTGCCCCAGTTGCGTACCACTCCATGCCATGCAGTCACTCAGGGGGTTGTTTGGGGAGCGCCAGTTAAATGTGAGTGTGTTTGGCAAGAAGGAGTGAATCTGACTCATCGGAACAAGAATGAAGCTTTGTTTATATAATTGTTTTTATTGAAGAATTGACAAGACTATATTAATAAATACAAAAGTAATTTAATTCAATTTTGCTAATTCTTGATCATTAAACAAACAGCAGCGGAAGAACCCCGGGAGGTTTGAAGTAAAGTGCTTCTGGGTGTTGGCAAGAGGTCTCCACTGCCAGCACATACGTTCATGTTTTAAAAAGAGTGACACCAGAGGAGAAGGTGGATAGGTAATATTAATGGAAATCTACTAGGGAATCTACAACAGGAATTGAGATGCTATACTGATCAAACCTGCTTTCGATACAGATGAAAGACCACCTTCGGGGTACTGGCATAGTGCCCTAGTTCAGGCTGAATGTGCCCTCAAAGTTGTATCATTGAATACATAAAGCGATTGCAGGCATGATGCCCTGTTTTCATTGCTAGATAGCTATACCTTGTGATGGAAAAATTGCATGACCATTCGTTCAACCGATAATAAATCGAGTGAGTTACACAGTTTTCTTTAAATTAGGAGCATTTTTCTTTTTGTTTTGTCACTTCATATCAAACATCAATAAAAATAAATTTGAAAAAGAAAAAGACTCTATCATGCACAGATGGAGAAAAGCTTTTCCGTAGTGTTGAAGACCCAGGCTTTCAAAGCTCTTTTAAAGAGGAGATGATAATCAATGACCAAATGGGAGCAGGGATATTGAGGGTCTCATGAGTAGATTTTGTAGTTGGAGGACATTTTCTTCATGCAAGAGTCTGGGACGACTCTGGTTGGAGGTAAGTTTTTAATTTCATGTTAGGCCCTTAGGTCCCAGCAACAGCCTGTTAGCTCCTTTTACGGTTCCAAACTCCCTACAACCTTCCTTATCACCTAGTTTCCACTCCACACCACACACCAACATTCGATTACATCATTCACTCTTAGTATTCCAGTCACCAGGTCAGACATAAAGTCAATGGGGACAGACAGGATGCTGCAGTGGGATGTTGTTATAATCCAGTGCACTATGTAGTAGAGTCTTATTTACTAAGTACATAGATCTCGAAAGATTGTGCTCAGGCTGGGAGGGCTGGTGCAAAGAATAAGCCTTTCTCTGAGCACTGTAGCCTACTATGACCATCCAGACACTAAGGCAAGTTATTGGGTCTATGAGAGTTCAATCAATCCATGCCACCCACAAGGACAGTCTCTGGGCCAAGAACAGTCATCACAGACCTTTGCACAGCCTATGGATGTACATACTATGGACACGTTAGGTCTCATATGTTTCATGATTAATTTGTGACTGGCTATCACACATGGCAATGTCAGGCTCTCTTTATTTATCTAAAACAATTTTTCACTTAGAAGTTACATTAGCAAATGACCGGTGTTCACATTTTAACTCTAAGAATACTTGTTAGAAATTGAGTTATTGGTTGGGGTATGTGAAAGCCCCACTCAAGCAACTGACACAACCCTTGTAAGAGTGAACTACAACAGTCACTAAGTTAACCTATGCTTAACCATCTAGTAGCTTGGCACAAAGCAGGCACGCATGTTTAGTGGTAATGTGTTAAGTATTTATTCTGCACATAAACAGTAATACAGTGAAACCACACCAAAAGAAAAATCCCAAACCAATTTTAAAAAATAGAGAACATTTGAATAAATAAAATTATACCAGAACACCAAAAATCCAATCAGTAGGAACTGAGGTATTGAATTTCAAAGTTTTAGGTAAATATAGCACCTTAAAACACCTGGTTGTGCTACATAGGGGGGAAGTGACAAGTTCAGGCCGACTGCAAAGGAGCGCGGGCCTGGTAATGAAACAGGTTAGTCCCACTGAAAAAGCTACCATCTCAAAATCTGCTGTGAAGAGTTCTGTAGAGGCCATGAGGAAAAGGGAAAGCATTGCTGCTAGGTAACACAAAGAGCTGGGCGGGTGATGGGGGCTGTCATCATTGCAGCATGAACACCCAGTCGGGTGTTGCCGATGGTCATTGCTGGAGCTTTGCTTTTAAGGTCTACACACGCTGTTGTTACTATGGTGCACAGGGCAGATCTCGCTTGGCCGGTCGTCCCTGGCAGTTGCTGTAGCGTGCACAGTTGGGGTCATCTGAGCTTCGGGTTAATGGTTATCGTGGGTGGCAGAGTCTCAGCACAAACGGGTCCATCACGGTGAACCCCAGAACGTCATGATTTCTCTTTTTGATGAAGAGTGCACTCTGATTGATACCTCCAAAGGTTCAAACAGGTCCGTTACAGCAGGTCAGCTGGAAAGTTGCAGGGAGGTTTCTGGAGCTTGATGGATCCCTGTTGCTCAGAACAGGAGGTCAGCCAACTGACCCTTGGAGTCACTCAGGTAGCCTGTGATGAAGGAAGCAGGTCCAGTCTTCATTCTCAGATATCAGCTCAGGCATCAAGCTTCAAGACAGTCCTCAGGGGTACCAGGTAGACTGGGGAACAAGGCAGGTCTCAAGTAGCACTGTAGTCCTCTAGGGAACAATGATGGCCTCAAGCAGCAGGGCAGACCCCTGAGGAACAAGGCAGGCCTCGGGCAGCAGGGCAATCCTTCCTTCCGTAATGCCTGCAGGCCCAAGAGTGTACTGAAGAAGTGTTCTGAGAGTCTAATATGTATTCCTAGTGCCAGTCTTTGAAGAGGGGGAATCCACTCGGCTTCCCTCCCATCTGGTTCTTGAAAGTTCTTTCCTTCCCTGTCAAGGCTCCAAGAAGTCTAGCGTGACAAAACATTGGTGTCATATTCCTATTTGTGTGTGCTGGAGGCAGCCCTTTGAAATGAAAGTGGGGAAAGGAACTGCTCTGCCACCTTCAACCCAGGCAAGATGGCCTATCCTGCCTACTCACAGTCCCATGTTTCACTATCTGGCAGAAATAAACAAACCCCAACAGCACAGCTATTCACAGTCATCTGAATCAGGACACTGGCCAATGCACAAAAATGTTTAGGGCAAGAAAATGTCAACTTTCGAAGGTTGACATTTTCAGAATAGTGACTTAAAATCTGACCTCACCATTACACGGGATTTTAAATTGCAATTCCTTTAAGTCTAAACAATACATTTCAACCTGTTACCAATCAAAATTTAGCACTTATCAAATGTAATAAGGTAACCTAATATCCTATGGGAGAGGTAGGCCTTAATAAAGTAAAAAACAAAGTTAGGGGGCTTTCATCACCAGGATATATAAAACTTAAAAACACATCCCACTTTTTAAATACAATCCATCGTGCCCTATGGGCTTTTTAGGGCCTACCTTCTACCTTTGGGGTGACTTTTATGTATTAAAAAAGGAGGTTTAGGTTTGGCAAAAGGTTTATTTTGCCAGGTCGAAACGGCTCTATAAAACTGCACAACAGGCTGCAATGGCAGGCCTGAGACATATTTTAAAGTGCTGCTTTAGTAGGTGGCACAATGAGTGCTAAAGGCCCACTAACTAGAATTTAATTTTAGATTGTTACAAGGGGAGAGTACAAGCATGTTAACACTGGTTAGCAGTGCTAAACTGCACAGAGTCCTAAAGCCAACAAAAACAAAATTATGAAAACAGGAGGGGTGAAGCCAAAACGTTTCGGGGGTGACCCTGTAGAGCAGGCTAAGTCAGACTACACTCATTTGAAAAACAAATGTATTGACTTATTCTGTAGTGTTGTTCATAACATTTCCTTTACTTTGTACAACCATTTTTTGTACTAGATATAATGCCCAGGTGTTATTTTCTCTCTAATTTATTATATCTTCAGAGTGCTACCCACCAGTCATGTACCTGCTCTCTCAGAATGATCTTTAACCAGGGGCGGCTCCTCCATTAGAGCGGAGGAGCTTTGTTCTCCCTCCAGCAGCGGCAGCTGCAAACCTTTTACCAAAAAATGATAATAAACTGTGTTTATTATCGTTTTTTGGTAAAAGGGGTGGGGCCACAGGCTGTGACGAGCACAGCACTCTCCCTCAGTGCACATGTATGTTTGGCCGGCTGTCTCAGGTCGGCCAAACACACATGCGCAGTAGGCTCTCTCCAGCCCAGCAACATAGTTGCCGGGCTGGAGGAAGCCTGCACAGGCTCCCAGTCTGCCGGGGAGCGCCCTGGATGGGCACTCTCAGCCACTCTTAGCAGCATCAGGATTGGCCACAGGGCAGGCTGAGAGCCTGTGCCTGCATGCAGCAGAGGAGACAGAGGAGCGAAGCGGCACAGCAGCATGCAGGTACGTTTAAAAAAAAAAATCAATTGTACCCCTTCACAACCTCACGCTTTGCACCCGCCCCACTTGAGCACAGCAAGCCACGACTATCTGTAACTACAATATTAATCACACTTGTCCACTTGGGAATATAACGGGTGGTAATCCCTACTCCTAAACTTCTCCATAAATGCCTGTATTCATCATATTAGTTCCCCATCCTCAAATCCAGAACACTTTGGCCCATATTTATACTTTTTTTTACACGCATTTGTGGCATTTTTTGGTGCAAAACCAGCGCAAACTTACAAATTACAATTATATTTTGTAAATTTGTGCCGCTTTTGCGTCAAAAAATGACGCAAATGTGGCGCAAAAAAAGCTTAAATATAGGCCTTTGTACCCACAGGCCTGTCCACCCCTTAGAAGATGTTACCAATGCTAACCTGACACAAGTTACGTCACAGAACCATATCAAGCATTAGATTGCTCAACTGTTTTTAATCATAGCTTGAAAGTAAGGAAGTATAAAATGTAGGACAACCTTTGGTTTGGAGGGTAGTGCAAGTAAATCTATGAAAATAGTTGATTTCTCGCAAGTTAAAATGCATGTGTTTGTGCCAAATAATGATGAATGTTTTGAGTGTGTTCTCGTTTTCTTCATTGCAATAATGGAAAATGGCAACAAAAATATTTAGGAAAGAAAATGATTTGAAGATACTTTAATTTTCTTACTTTGCTCTTGCCTTTTAGCGCTTCCATTTTCTCCCAGCAGCATGGCCTCACCCTGTTGTTGAGTGCCTGGGTTGGTTGTCAGAGCAGCTAGCTCTCTTGTCAGATTTTCGACAGCTTCCCAATCCATCTGTGCAGACATGAAATAAGCATTCCTAGATGAAAGTGCAGCTCTTCTGATAACACTTTTACACTTCAGAGGGTGTCAGAGACCAAAGGGATGGAGTAAAACGCAGTCACACTCGCAGGGGAGGCTTTGGAATATGAAAGTAGGTGACTAGAACCCTTTCTTTAAAATGTAAGACATTTATGAAATATCTCCTACTTGCATAAATCTACATGTGTAGCTCACCATGTGAAGGTTCTCAACTCACCTCATGTATGTATGGCAATCGAACAACGTAAGAAACTTAGGCCCATATTTATACTTTTTTTTGCGCTGCATTTGTGCTGCTTTTTAACGCAAAAGCAGCGCAAACTTACAAAAGACAATTGTATTTTGTAAGTTTGCGCCACTTTTGCGTAAAGAAATGACGCAAATGCAGTGCTAAAAAAGTTTACATATGGGCCTTAGACATTGTCAGGTGGACCGTGAGCACCCACACAGGCATACTAGCACCATAGTGCAAGGGTGTCTGCGTTGAAGGGAATGATTGCTTATATGCAGGAAGGTGTCCCTTCCGGCACATAAACAATCTACAATGCAGAAGACATAGAAGTAGCAAACAATCATTCATGGCCGTTTGCTCTTTCTATGTGTGCTGCAGAATGGAGCACACATGGAAAAAGCAAAAACAAGGAGGAAAAAAAGTATTCCTCCTTCTTGTGCCATGCTAACACCACCCCTGCAGTGGCATTAGCTTTTCGCGCTGACACAGATTTGCGGCTTCTTGTAAATCTGGGGCAGCATCAAAAGCAATGGGTGTTGTGGTGGAATGCCCACAGTAGCACCCATTGCACACCCCTCGAAGGGGCCCATATTTACAAGCTGGTGCTAAGCCACAAAAAGTGTCTTAATGCCACCCTGTCAATGTGGCGCACTGCACAGGGCCACAGGAGCGTCACAAAAAGTAATGCTCCGGTGGCTCATGGGCCTTGTAAATCTGGCCCTTTGTTTTTTCTTGCCTATTATTTTTTATCAGCCCTGCCTCATAAATAGGTCCTCCCCTGTTGCAAAATTCCAGTGGCCCTGCTCCTTAAGCATGTAAAGGCAACAACCCCGTTGTGGATTGGCCTCTGCCTTCAATTGCTTACTGGTGATGAATCAGCAGTTCCCTGTTTTGAATGTGGGAGAGGGCAGCAAATTTGTCTTTACCAAGATTCACCAACTTACAGCGAGGTGAGGAACACTTTGACATGGACAAGAGAGAATGTTAAAATTTTTGTCTGGTTGGGTGTAACTGGAATTAAAAAAATGTATCAGGTGTAAAAAAGAAAATGCCACAAGGAGAAAGGTTTTCAAACATGAAGAATATGTGCCACTAAGTTTTCCAAAACTTTTGCCACAAAAGCACGCTCCAAGCATGCAAAAGAGAAGTATTTACCAGACCAACTATGCAAATTTTGTGAAATTCCAAAAGTCATCTTTCTTTAACACCCTTTATAAATGTAGGCTCTGGGGATACAATTTTCGGTACAGTTTTGGCCTCCCCTCACAGCTCATGCCGAACGACAGACATTAATTCGCTCCTGTGTGAATCTTGCTATAGTGGTATGGTTCCATTTGCGTGAGTCAATATCAGCAAGGAGGAATGTAGCTTTTTTTGCATTCTCCCAGGTCTGTCGATTTGTGAAGTGTTCAGGCCCATGTCATGAGAGTCATATTCATCCAGTGCGGGTGTATTAAAAAACACTACCTATGCCAATAATTACAACATTAAATAAATCACTGCAAGTGCAAGAATACAAAGCCCAGTTGGCAATCTAGGACTGACTGAAGGTATCTCACTTATGACATGGGACAACTTGGTAGCTATGTATAACAAGCATTTGCAATGCAATAGGTCCTGCTTTAGCAAGAGTTAGAGCTGTTTGCATTGTAAATAATAATGACTTTGGGACCTTATAGATATTTAGCCATGCAGCACATTAAACTGTTATCAGAAATAAACTGTCTTTGTGCATTCCTTCATATATTTGCCATTAGAGTGTAATGGTCTGAACAGCCCTTACAGAGCACCACAGTAAAAATAGCATTTGGAAGAAACATGGTCATGTAACCGTATAGTCAGCCCATAGGGGTCATAATCACATAAAAAAGAATGACAAAGAACACTGCAGTGTAAACATATAATCAGCCCCCTGAGGGCATAGTGTATTACACATTTTCAGGCCTAGCAGGTCTTTTAAATATCATTTAACTGTAGAGTCAGCGGCACAAGGGTGCAGTACCGCAGGTTTTCCCTAGATGCCCCTGTAGAGCAGTGGTCTTCAAACTTTTTAATGCCGTGCCCACCCAGTTGAAAAATAAAAATCATTGGGCCCCCCTCAGAATTTTTCACACTTATTTTTAGAAAGATGGCAAAGTTTAAATATGTCTAAACCTATTTAAACATTGCAGTTAGGTACTGTTACCTTTTTTAAACTGCAATAACATGCTTCTGCTTAAAACAAAGGCATGTTATCTGTATAATATTTCTTTTGGGCAGAGTTTGGCGCCCCCCCCCCCGGATCACTTGAGGCCCCCCCTAGGGGGGCCTGTCCCCCAGTCTGAAGACCTCTGCTGTAGAGTCAAAAACAAAAGGTGCAGTACCACTGGTCATGGCTAGATGTCCCTGTAGAGTCAACAGCAGACGGTGTAGTACCACTGGTGGTGGCAGCTAGATGTCCCTGTGGAGCCAAAATCACTCAGAATATAGTCATAGAGTAGCTTCAGCAAGAGTTAGTTGTGCCTTGGGAGAGCTATCAGCCTTTAACCCTTGTACAGCACAGTGCATTACACATTTGCAGACCTAACAGGGCCATAACAAAAACTACTCTCAGCTGTAAATAAAAGAAATACAGCTATAAGAAAGTGTAAATATACATTGAATCTTGGAAGATGTTATGGTTTTGGGACCCCCGCTCACCTTGTGTGACACAGAAGATTGCAAGGACAGAAAGAGCAAATTGTTCTGGCTGTTTTGGTAGTGGTTCCATTGTCCTAGGACCACTACAGGCTGAGTTATAGTCAAAAATGTGTCGGAAAAGGAATGCCTGCAAAGCATTATGGGGTGAGTTTCCCCGAGTGCAGTGAATATTAAAGTATCGGATCTCTCGCTCTGCAGGGAGAGCTGCTGTTGAGGATTTAATACCTGGGTCGGTTTCATGCTATATAAGGCCCCAAAAAATGTACAAAAAAGAAACAACTACATGTATTTACTGATTAAGGACCAAGTGAAGGGCAAACCTAAAAAACTAACCGCCCTTGTGAACATGAGTGCTTACTGACAAACACGAGAGGAAGGAACAATAAAAAATATACAGTCCGTCCAAACAACAGAAATACTATCAAGGCATAATTAAACTGTACTTGGCTGTTGCTCCTCAGCCAAGAACAGGAAAAGACGTATGGGCTGGCAAACCAGTTAAGAGGCAGCAAACCAAGAGCGACACTGCCTGCAACCTATGGTAAGCGGCAGGCAGCGGCAGGCGGGAGCAAAGACCTTTAGTCATTCCAACAGGCCTTGCAGACAGAGCACGTGTTGTGTCTAGGCTCACCCTAAAAAAGAAGTCTGCTTGCAGTCAAACGTATAGGCAATCGTGCAATTATACATGTAACATGGTCGGTGTCCAATGCGGTAACCGAAACGCCCCAAGGAGTGGCAAACGTAAAGCATTTACCAATGATAACAAAGGATTTTTGAAGGGCAAACCCATGAACAAGTGATAGTGATGGGAATGTGTTGGGCATGGTTAAAAGCCCACAAATAGATTACAACAGGTCAAAGCACTTGTGCGCTCGACCTAATAAATAAGTTCGACACGTCCAGTGCTAGCCTCATCATATTGTTTCTTTTCCGAAAGCTCTCACCTATGCGAGACATATTGGCTTTGTCAATCATTTTTGCCATGTTGTACAGCTGCGTTGCTGCTGTGCAGCATGGTTCAAAATAAAATTAAAAAGCGATATGATGGAGCAAGCGTTGACCGCACCATAGCACTTCTTTTTTTAACTTCCACCCACGTTGCATAGCAGTCACACTGCTGTACATGGTTAAGAAATAGCATAGACAAAGTCAATAGCTCTTGCATAAGTACGACCTATTGGCTTTGCTATTGTTTGTGTTTTTTAGGCAAGGGTTGATTAAGAGATTTTCCCAGGATTGCAGGAGGTTAATTGTGCAGGATTCAAACTTTATTCACCAGTTTCAAAGTCCAAAGTCGGCAGTTAGACCATGACATGACATAATATACATGTACATTTATATATATATATATATATATATATATATATATATATATATATATATATATATAAATAAGTCACAGAGGAGATTTGAATAAACTCTCAATAATCAAATAATCAATGAGAAAGGAGAAGCAAGAGCCCGTCCAGAAGCAAAACCCAGATTGGATACAGTTACGTGTTTTATTTACCAATTGATCATTCCTTGCCTGTTGTTATACATCGTTGCTTCCCACATGGTAGTGAATCCTTTCAGGTGATATGGAGTTTTTGTGCAGCATGTGTCCTCCTTTTATGTCATGTAACAGTGCTATCGGTTTACCACGTCACAGTAAGAATCACTCCCCAAAGCATTGACAGAAAACAAAAGAATGTTGTTGGCTTTGAGAAGCCAGCAAATACTCAATCTGTCTGCTATATTGTTACATTTTAGTCTACTAAATAAGGGTAACCCTGCACTGGGCAGAACTTTCAAAAACTGAGACCTGTTGAATCACTCTGTTATGGTCACTGAATGTGTGTCATGTTCACACTTTTTCTCTTCACATCTCGACCATCTGCACATCTTGAACCTCCTCTCTTTCTTCTCCAGCATCCTCTTTTCACTCGCTCCTGAATGCCCTTCCTCGTATCTTCAGCACTTCTCCACCTCCAAAATACACAATGCATCCACTCACCTGTAAGCACTGCGTTTTATTTTCTCTCTCAATGTTTTGACAACGGTGTACCTCTTTTACATACACTTACACAGAATCACATTTGCAACTGGAATACCTGACCACTGCTGGTGTGCACTTCAGAGAGGCCTAGGAATGTATGCCCAGGAACTCTGAACACCTCTCTAGCCCACTGACAAGCATTGTGGGAAACTCGTACTGACTTCAGTCTTCAACTCCAGAGCTCTCAATCGAGGCCCATTATAAATACATGGAGGTTACTCAATTGAAAGCAATAGAAGCGTAATATTATACACGAAAAACAAATAGAAACAAAGCACCCTGAAATAGCGAACACTCTTAAGGAATGCACGAATAAGCAAAGCATGACATATAAATAGAAAATAAATTGCGCAGGTGGATTACCTTGGCGTTTTTAAGATGCAGGGTTCAGAAATTGATCAGTGTTTGCTCCATTGAAGTTAAGAACATAAACATACGGTACGAAAGTGACACGTCTATACGGCCCGACAGGACCCTGTCGAAATGAAAGCCCTGGTCAAGCTAGTAACATTATTCAGTGACATTTTGGAACATGCGCTCTTCTTTTTTGCCTTAACTTTCTGTCATATTTCCCTTAAAGGTAGATGGAATTTACAATTTCTTAAACACCTAATCGCTATCACCCTCCTTGAAAAGTGCTATTTCTGAAACACTTATTAAACGCTTGCATCATGTAATACTATCCAGCAGTTCAAATGTACATGTAAATATACTTTGCGGTGTACATCCTACATCAGTGAAGGGTATATTCGTGGTTTGGCCTAAAAAACCATCAACATCAGACATTATTGCCTATTCTTGAAGGGGTAATTCTCTAAAGAGCCTATTTACAAACGGCACACAAAACACAGCGACGGAATTATGTACATTCATACATAATTATACATTTACCTGCATTTTTTGTTATCAAGGATGTGTCCGGATGTTCACAGCTTGCACAATTTTCTGTACCTTATAGGTTGGCTTTTCACTTTAAATTTGTTGCAAGCCATGATGTGATGCTCCATGATGTCACAAGGGGGCAGCCAAGAGTAACTCTGAAGCTGTTGCTGCCTGACCGTCAATCACCCCTGAATCCAACATGGTCGCACTACTCAAAAAGCAGGCCAACGGGAATTATGCGGTAATAAAGGCCCGAATAATGAGCAGGTCACAGGATGGTTGACTACATTATGCAGAAATAAAAAATACACATTCTACGAGATAATGCTATTTGATAGAAAGGGAGATGAGCTGTAGATATAAAGGAGGAATAATGGAGAGATAGGTGAGGTTGGGAAAGAGTGGTGATCTTGATACAGAGTAGGAGGGTGGGGTAGAGAATGAGTGCTGAGGTAGGGGTAAAGGTGACGTATAGAAATGTATATATAGAAAGGGGCGCCAATGAAACGAGAGGATGAGTTGAAATAAAGGACCTAGAGATGTGTCTGAGAGAGGCAATAACAGATATAAAAAATAAGGAGAGAAAGCAGGGTAAATGAAAGGAGTAAATAGAAGGGTGAGGCAGAGGTACAGAGAAAGTGGAGGAAGAGAAAGCGAGCAAGGAGAAAAGAGCACGGCAGTAAGACGTGGCAGATGCAAAAGAGGAAGAATGGGTGGGAAGTGAAGGGAGGAGGCAACAAAGAAAAGCTGAGGTGAATTGAGAGGGTAGACAGTGAAAGGGGTGTGGTAGAGAGAAATGAGGTAGTTATCGAGAAGTTTGATAGAGAGATTAGAAAGAGAGGTGAGGAAGAGTGGTGATGCTGAGGGCGCTGTCAGAGAAAGGTAGAGTTTGAGGTAGAGAGATGGAGAGAAAAAGATGAGGTACAGAGAGATGAGATCAATAGGGACATGAGGTAGAAGTAGGAAAATTACAGGAATGTGAGAGGAAAACAGCATTGCAGTGTGAAGCAAATAATGGAACAAGGTGGAGACAAGTGGAAGAGACAGCATGGAGAAATGGGGATAGTGATTTGAGGTAAGGTCATGAGAGAGAGGGAGACAAGTGAAGTAGAGGTGCTTTTGAAGGCAGTTGCACAATACGGTTGGATACGAAAATGAGAGAATATCGTAACAACCGCTGTTGCCAGACACATCCTCTCTTGTCCAAGCCTTATAGAGCTCTACCTCTTATGGCTTAGAAGTGTCACCCTAGCTTCCTGGTCCTGTAGTGGTTGGGACAGAATGCTGTTAGCAAAGCCCTGGAAGTGCGAGTCCTGCATAAGAATAGTTTTCACTGCCCTGTTTGCCATCTTGTCCATGTACAAACGTAGGGTCTTTTCTGCTGAGCTATTCTTGGAGATCTGAGAGTTCTCAAGTAATTATATTTCTATCTCAAAATCAGTTGGGTCCCACTCCAGAGATAACATCTATTTAATTTCTCCAATCTGTTGGAGCTCATTTAAGTGGGTATGATGCCGGTTCTGAATGAGGAGGTAACCCAGTGATGAAGCATGTACTATTCATGGGTGAGGGTTCCACCTCCTAAATAAGGTCTATTAAGGGGCCGGGTAATTGATTGGTATAGTTCCTTTCATTAAACAGGTTCCCATTTTTAGTTGTTGGAAAGAGGGCTACCATGTCAAAGGAAATTGTACTATTTAACTGTTTGTGAAAGTGTATTAAAGGTTTGTGGTGAAGTGAAGTTGAGAAAAAGGGCATATACCCTGTCGAGAAGTTTGAAAAATGTGTTGCTAAAGTGTGTAAGAGAATATTGTGTTGCAAGATATGCACTATAGTGTTGTAAATGTAGGGAAGCAGCATACCCTGTTGCGACAGGAAGGTTATAGAAATGCAGTACCCATGTAAGTCACACATTTTGCTTATGTGCTCTGGTCCCAGTAGTCTTTGTGCATGAATAGGTAATTTTGACAGGTTTGTGGTACTGGAGGCATAGTTCATTGGTGTGAGGTACCTTGTGCAGTTTGTTTAATCTATATTTACTCTGGGACGACTCATAATTTTTTACAAATGCAAGGATTTGACGTGTGTGGAACAGACTTGGACTGAGGTCATTGTTTGTGGTTTCAGAGGGTGTAATTGGAGGGTGTGATACATGGGTGCTTCCTGACCTTGGTGTCGTAGGACATATGTCTGGAGTACTGCTGTGGTCTGGTGGTGGTGATAGTGCAGAGCTGTACCTAGTGTTTTGTTTTTCAGAAGTTAACAATATACACACTGAGGGCTGTCATCAATATGTATGGGAGACATTCCATCTGATGCATGTGAAGCATCCAGATAGTTTGTTATTGGGCGCAGGTTCCGGTGCTTTTTTAAATCTGGTTCTTGGTCATGTTGGTTTAGCGAGCTTATGTGATAGGGTGATGGGTGCTGTGGAGCACTGGGGTGCACTTCTGTGAGTGACTGAACCTAGCTGAGTGTGTGCTTGTGGCATGTGTGTGTTGCTTGTGTAATAGGGAGAAGAAGTGAGAGTTTGCATTGTTTTAGGATGATTGTTGTTCTGGTTTGACACTGCTCCTGTGTATGAGAATAGAGGATGATATAGTGATGTGATATGTCTGTGTATGCATGGGCTGAGTAGCCATGCTGTAGACTGCTGTGTTGATGTAGTGAGAATGTGAGATGAAGCATGACATGCTTGGCTCTGTCTGCTGAGCCAGTTGATTACAGTTGGAAGGAGGATGGAGCCCTGGTGTGAGCTATCAGGCTATGGCTGTAACCCAAGGTGTTAAAATGGAATACACATGGATTGCACTTATCTCCTACCTGAGTGGCTCCAGACTTGTGTGTGAAGACTCTGCCCTCCAACTACAACAGATAGGCAAGTGGTGTACAGAGAGTAGAAACACAGAGGGGAGGTACAAAAAGATGTAGAGATAAGTACAGAAAGAGGTAAAGAATGGTGAGGGAGAAGAGGTGAAGTGAGGAGAGTAGCATTAACCAGAGAGAAATGTGAGACAGAGAAGGCGAGAGAGATAGAGAAGTGATGGAATGACAAGTGAGGGCCTCTGTTGATTGGTGAGGTATTTTTTCTTTTTTTTTAATCTGTTTATTGTATGTGTGACATAAACAAAAACGCATCAATTTGAACAGTACAACTGAAATACTTAGAAGAGATAGAAGCAGAATAGGGAATTAAAATAGATAGTAGGGGGTATGAAGTTTGAAGTTTGCTCGGTGAAAGATCGCAGGTCTAGTGTTTGGTGGCACGGAGAGGGGGGTAAGGCAGCCGGGAAGGGGCACGCAGAAGAGGCGAGCAGGATGTGAGTTATTAATTTCGAGTAGGGTGTGTTTGTCATGGGAGCAATGTACCACCGCGGGTGTTGCTTCGCAACAATTCATCTTGGGCTTGTGCTTGCATGCTTATCATCTACGTTCAAATTAAGATTCGTAGCTAAGCAGTCGCGCTTTTGGTATGTGTCGGTTGTCATGTCTTGGGTAACCATTATTCCAGCAGTATAGGGAGGTAGAGTATCGTCTTTTTCCTTTAGTTGGTCTGCGAAGGAATCACATATGTCTGCGTCCTTGACTACAACCCCGATGTCGCGCAATGTATGTGGTACCTGTAGTTCTGTGTTGGCCCATCGCTGTAAGTCAGTTATCCAGTGGCAGGTGTCTGGGGCGCTAGGCGATTTTCACTGCGTGGCAATGGGTCGTTTGAGGATAACGAATGCCAGATCTGCGCATCTATGTTTTTGTTTATCTTTGCTACATCTATGCTAAATGCCCAATAGGCAGGACTCAGGGGAGGGTGCCAGAGGTATTTCCAGCCATATCGCAGTTTGTTATGTGAAGTCTTGCCACACGCGGAGTAGTGGTGGGCAGTTCCAAGTTATATGTAAGAAATCAGCTTCTGTATTGCCACACCTTGGACAGTGAGGGCTGGCCTGCGGGTACATGCGATGGATGCGGTATGGAGTCAAGTATGTCTGATGTAGGTAGTTGAGTTGGGTATATCGAAAACGGGCATTGCGTGATATCTCGCGCGTGGTTGTGAAAGCCATGGACCATGTTTGTGTTGTGTAGGGGGTGTGTATAGCCTTTTCCCATCGATGCTTGGCTTGTAGCTGCCCCTCTTCTGGATTAGCCAGTAGTGTGTTGTGGATCCATGAAATTCATGTTTGTATACCGGTACCCAGTAGCAATGCATGTAGAATAGGTGATGACTGTGGTTCCCTGCTGCCGTACCCCCAAGTGTTATGTATTAAAGATTGCAGTGCTCCGTACATGATGAAACCGCCCTGCCCTAGAGTATACGTCATCGCAAGTGCTTCATAGGAGATAAATTAGCCCTCTGCGAATAGTTCTCCTACTGTTTGGAAACCTTTAGTGGCCCAATTAGTAGGGCACGATCGGCCATGTAGTTTGTGTATTCCTGGGATGGCAAGTAATGGGATCTTGGGCGAGTATGGTGGCTTTCCAGACCCCTTGGTCACGTAGCCCCGCCACACACGGTCAGTCACTTTTATCAGAATATTACCGTGGCGTGGGAGGACAACGCGTCCTATAAGCCATTCCAGTGTATTTAAACTGCCCAGTTGTACGCCCACAGTGTGTCTTTCAGGATGAGTGGGATCTTGTAGCCAAATCAGGATCCAGTGTAACTAAGCTGCTGCGTAATAAAGTTCAAATTGTGGTACTCCCATCCTGTCTCTGTCCATCGGTAGACAGATCTTAGCCAAGGCCACAGGACTGCGTCCGGTGCTCCATATTAATTCAATCAATAGCTTATTCAGCTGTTCAAAAAAAGTGCTAGGGAGCCAGAGTGGTAGGGCAGTGAAATAATATAGTAGCCGAGGAAGTATGATCATTTTAATTAATGCCACTCTATCCATAGGTGATAGTGGTACTGCACACCAGAAGGGTAACGATCCTTTTATTGATCTAATCGCCCGGTCCAAGTTGCCCTCCTTAAGGTCAGATTCATCATGATGTATGTACACACCTAGGTATTTAAAAGTGATATAAGTCCATTGTAAGTTGTGCTCGGTGGGTATATGGGCTTGTGGTTCGGGTAATCGGCGCATGGGGAATAGACATGATTTAGCCCAATTGATGCGTATGCTGGATATGTCTCCGAAAGAATTCAGCAGTTGCAACAAATTTGGTAGGGATTCGGAGTGGTTGCATAGGTATATTAATGCATCGTCTGCATATAGGGAGATGATGCGGTATTCCGTGCCGTCCGGTATGCCCCATCTTGTGGCTTCATTGCGCAATTTAGCCGCAAGGGGTTCGATGGCTAGTGCAAACAGGAGTGGTGATAGGGGGCATCCCTGGCGCGTGCCTCTGCCGATCTCAAATTTTTCTGAAATGATGGTACCAGTCTTAACTTGTGCCATTGGGCCGGAGTACAGGATAGATATCCATCGTGTGAATGCTGTACCAAATCCCATTAGCTGCAGAGTGGCCATCAGGAAGGGCCATCCTAGTGTGTCGAATGCTTTTTCGACGTCTAGTGAAACCGCCACTCTAGAATAATCTGCGTCAGGGGTTTCAGCTATCAAACGCAACAGGTTCCTGATGTTGATGGAAGTGTTGCGTCCGGGTATGAATCCAGGTTGATCTGGGTGTATCAGGGAGGAGATTACTGGGAGAAGATGGTTCGCCAGTACCTTGCCCAATATTTTACAGTCCGTATTTAGTAGTGACAGGGGACGGTAAGAGCGTACGTCTAGTGGGTCACAACCCTTTTTATGGAGGACTACAATTGTTGCTTCACGTTGTGAATCTGAGAGACGACCTGTTTCGTATGCCTCCTGTAACATAGTCAGATACGGAGTGAGCGTTTGTGATGAGAAAGTCTGGTAGTACTCGATCAGTAATCCGTCTCCCCCTGGAGCCTTATTGTGGGCTAGTTGTTGCAATGCTTGCTTTATTTCATCACTTTCTATGGGTTTGTCTAGTTCTAGTGCTTGTGCTGCAGATAGGTGATTTACATGGGAGGTCCTGAAAAAATCTTCTAATTGTGTTGTGAGCGGGGGAGGCTCAGCCTGATATAATGTTGCATAGTATTGCTTAAATGCATCATTTATTTCTGATTGTGTATTCACGATCACACCTGTATCTAGGCGAATGGCGTTTATAGGAGTGTGCCGCTGAGTCCCTTTCGCTAGCCAAGCCAGCATGCGGCTGGATCGATCACCCTTGGCGTGTAGGCGCGCTGTGTAGTTCGATAGTCTAATTTTCGTAAACGGGTTTCAATGTCACCCCATTGTTTTTTGAGTTGGATCATGGCATTGCTAGCAGGGCTGTTTGAGGCCGCTTCACATTCCGCCTTACGTAATTTCTCTTCAGTGTCATGTAGTTCTAAGAGTAAAGTGCGTTGAATAACTCCTGCAGCCCCGATCCACATACCTCTGATTACCAACTTATGTCCGTCCCACTCGATCGCGCGCGTTGTGGCTGTCTGGTTATTAATTGTAAAGTAGGACGCTATGGTGTCAGCTAGTTGTTCCCGGAAGGGCGGGTCGCGCAGTAGGGTGGGTTGTAAGCGCCATGAAGGAATTCGTGATAACTGAGTGCCTCATCTCAGTGTGGGGATTAAAGGACAGTGATCCGATAGGGTTTTGGCCAAATAATTGGCGCTGTGTATTGAGTGTGTTATCGTGGCCGAGCATAGTAGTAAGTCAATCCGTGTGTGAAGGTTGTGTACCGGTGAATAAAAAGAGTATTCTTTGTCAAAGGGATGGAGACTTCTCCATGCATCATGTAGCCTCCGTTCTGTTATCCAGGACCTTAACATCTCAGATTCCCGTCTGCTAGGGGCGCTTGCTATTGGTAGGAGTGATCTGTCCATTGAGATGTCCATTACACTGTTGAAATCACTACCCCAGATAATTGGTATGGACGGGTATTGCGAGATCTGTGCAGACGTGGCCCGCAGGAACTCCCCTTGTCCCGTACTTGGTGCATATATACCGGCTATAAATAATTGTCTACCATCCAGCTCTCCAGTGAGGCAGACATAACTGCCATCTGTGTTTCTATATGTGTTTTGGACCGCGTAGGGGACCCCTGAAGCAATCCAAATTAATACTCCCTTCGCATATGTTGAGACTTTAGTGCCGTATACGGTGCCCGGCCAACTCATATTAATTTCCCCTAGTTCTTGTGCAGTGGCATGGGTCTCCTGGAGTATAGCGATATGCACCTTGTGGCAACTGAGTTAGACGTCTACCCTGCATCTTTTAGTAGAATTGGCCAGGCCCCTTACATTCCAGGTTACAATGTTATATGACATTGAAACATTTAGTGGTCATACCGCTAAGCGGTACGCGTCTTTAGATAGAACTCGCCGCGTCCCCTTGCCCCCATCCCCTTGCCCCCCAATTCGAACCACCCCGAGTATAGAATAATTAACACATACTTTGAAGAATGGAGAGAGAAAGGAATAAGGAAAAAAGGAAGAAAAAAAAGGACATGTGAGGACGGGTACCAGTTGTGCAGGCACAACTGGTTCAAGAGTGGCATTGAGCCGATTTGAGTCCATACGGGAACCTATCTGGGTTAGGGGGCTGCTTTAGTATATGGTCCAAGGTGGCCGCAGGGTCCGGCCTGATCAGATGATGACGTTTCCCATTCAGGTTCAATGTGATCTCCGAAAGGGATTCCAATTTGCTTGGTGTGGTACGTGTTATGGTAGCACATCTCCCCTCACAGGCAGGTTAAGGAGGTGATGATCATTTCTGGGCTGTGGGATCTGTCCGGGTGCTGATAAGGACTGCATGAACAGGTTGAAGAGTACGCCGGTTGCAGTCACATAGTGTTTGTATCCTACAGGACAGAAGGTCGGTGCATTTTCGTATTATTTTTAAAGGTCGTCCGCCGTGCGTGCCGTGAACGCCGGCCCCGAGATCAAAGGGGACGTGGGGGGGCTCTGCTGGGCCTCCACTGAGTCTGAGTCCGTGGTACAAGATTTGCGGCTGTGTTGCATTTGTGAGTTCGAGAACATGTTGACGTCCTTTAGAGCTTGGGCTTGCCCGTCCGCTGCTTGTTTTTCAGTGGGACGCAACCCAGTTCTGGGTTTCGATTTCCTTTTCTTGCGCGTCTGCTCTGTTAGCCATTCCTTTTTCTCCGAATGTTCATCAGTGGGGTCTGCCAAACCCTTGGCGTAGATCCAAGTCCAGGCATCTTCTGAGGACGGGAAGACGTGGGCCCTGTCGCCATCCACTACGCGTAGTCTGGTGGGGTACATGAGGGAGTATGAAAAGTTCTTGTCGCGTAGTACCTGTTTTGCTTTAGCGAATGTGGCACGTTTGCGTTGGACCTCAGCTGTATAATCCGGGTAGGCTGTGACTTTTGCGTTTTCAGTATCAATAGGACCCAGCGCACGGAAGCCTTTTAGGATTTGATCTCTGTCACGGTAATTCAATAGCCTAGCTATTTATGGACGAGGGGGGCCCCCGGACGTGTGAGCCTGCCCGGAATCCGGTGCGCTCGCTCCACCGAAAGGAGAGAGGAGGCCTCCTGTTTCAATATGTGATCTTTTAGCCAGCGCTCTAGGAATAACTCTGCGTTAGGGAGTTCAATTCGCTCCGGGAATCCCAGGAATCTAATGGTATTACGGCGTGAGCGGCTCTCCGCATCCTCCGCTCGTTTTTGGGGCTGTATTATCCCAGATTCCCGTTGTTGGATTCAGGTTTTCATGTCCTCGATATTAGGTTGAGATACTTCTACAGTTGATTCGACTGTGGTGACTCTGTACGCTAGTTTTCGGTGTTCAGTGCGTAGTATAGTGACTTCCACTGACTTTGGATCTATCTTTCCTTCTAGAGATGTTTTAGTATCTGATATTGCCTGTAGTACCTTGTCAATTTGTATAGAGTAAGCGGCCAGCGTTTCAGTCACTTTATGCAAGGCAGCAGAGTGTGAGTCCGTGCCCTCTACCAGTAGCAGGTCCTCAAATCTGGCCTCCACATGACCCCTCGGTGGTTTTGGCTTCACCATTGTGGCGCGCACTTTGAACGCACTTCGCATTGAGTAGTGATTTAGGTGGATGATTTATACAGTTCCAATATTTGTGTTGTGCTTTGATTTCGAGGTTTCGAGGGGAGGTCCTTGTGCATCGCAGTTAGTCCATTTCTTAACTTTCCCCGCTGCGCTGTTTCATCTGTATAGCGATTATTATGATAACCAGCATGATGAGCTCATAGAGGGAGAACCCACAGGATCCCTGGGTCCAGGACATGGGGCGACCGTAGAGCCAGCACAGTGAGCGCTGAAAAGTGGTGCTCCTGGAGCGCTCCCTGGAGTAGTGTTGTGTCCCCGGTGGCAGGTGCATGAGGGTATGATGATTTCAGCAGGAGTTGTGCACCGGATATTTGCAATTGGTAATTGAGCATTATAGCGCTCGCGGCTGTGTACTTTATGCAGGGATAGAATCAGCGTTGCTCTTAATCATTATATAAAAGGAGAAGTGTCATTGAGTCTTTCTTCGCTGATGGATATGGTGATTAACTCTCAGGGTAAATAGAACACGCATTGCTTGATTCCTGAGCCCAGGGGCACCCGAGTCACTCCGTTAAAAGAGTGCAGCGTAGTTTGAGTCCACCTCTGATTTCCAGTGTATTTTTTATGCAAGGAGTAGTTATCACTTAGCGCTTCCCACTTTGCAGGACCCTATACCTCATCCTAGGCCCGACGGCCCAACCGTGCACTCCAGCGTGGGCCAAGGCCTTCATCCCACACTGCCGGATCCATCTCCGCAACACTTCAGAGTGCGACGGCTCGCAGGTGTTTAATGTTGTTGGGTATCAGCTCCATGTGGTAAGTCACACCGGTCCGCGTCAGGCCCGCACTGCGACCCGCTCCTCGTCCTCAGCTGGATCGAAACGAGGCCACGCCGCCGGGTGTGCGCTCGGCGATCGGGCCCTATCTTCCACCGACTGGGCCCATGAACTTCCCGCCACGTTGGGCACCTCTGACACGTGCCTCAGTAAGGGACGGCCCCCCGGGACGCCCTCGCAGCTCTCCGCTGGCGCTGCCCACCGCAGGGGTGTTTCTCCTTCCCTGCTCGCCGGACCACTCGGCTCAGCGATGGGTCCGTGCTCCTGTCTCCGCCTGGGCCTCAAACGAGCCGTGGCGGCAGGTTTAGTGGTTTTTAATGCCTGGGGACAGAGGGATTACAGGATAATTTTAGGCCGTGTGCGGAGCTCTGATTCAAGTGACCGCACTCGCTGCCATCTTGGCCACACCCCTATTGGTGAGGAAGTTAGCTATGAAGTACAAAAGATAGAGTGAGGGAGATGAAATAGGGTATGCGAGATAGAAAGAGAGGGGAGCAGGAGAGAGAAAGAGGCATGACAAATATTACGGGAAGGTAGATAGAGAAGCAGAGATTGATAGAAACATAAAAAGAGGTAATTTGTGGGAGAGAGAGAAAATAGATCAACAGACAGGTAAGGACAGATATAGAAATAAATATGAAGGTAGCGGAGGGGTCTTCAAAGTGTGGGTGGCCCCCCTAGTGGGGCCTCAAGTGAACCTGACGGGCACCATGTTGTTGCAAAAAAGAAGCATTACGCTGATAACAGGGCTTTGTTTTAAGTTGGGTAAAAAATTAGCGGCAGTAAACCTCTCTGTAATGGGTCATTAGTAACATCTTTTGTCATTTATATCCTAGCAAGGAGTATGTGTCAAAAGGGAAGGGACTCTAAATACTCTTCAAAACCCCCACCCCACCTTCAAATAATCACACTGTGGATACCTTTGCAGGTTAGTAAGGCCTGCTTGACCAGAATATGCATTTGATTGCATTTTTAAAAAGATGACAGAACTTAACTGCAATGTTTAAATAGGCCTAGACATATTTAAACATTGCCAACTTAATAGAATAATTGTGAAAAATACATGGGGGGCCCGATTATATTTCCCCCCACTGGAGGAGGGAGCGCAGCATAAAAAGGTTTGAAGACACTGAGGCACAGTAATTGTGTAGGGAAAGGTAGAAGGTGAGGGACAGAGGAACAGGTAGGTAGAGAGAGAGAGGGGAGAGGATGTAATTGAGAGAGCATCAGGCCCATTTCCTAATTTCTCTGGTTCTGATTAATCTTTTTAGGAGTTCTGAGGGTTAAAGAGAAATCAAACCAACACTTTCTAATCAATTAACAGTGTAACCCATTTGGTCACACATTACATCTCAGAGCCTGAATTCAGGTTCAAGAGTTTATTACAAATTCAAGGCCAGACTTATGCAAATGAGCCTCCAAAATGTTTAGACATAGAAGGAATGTGTCTTATCACCCTTGAGAAAGGACATTGTGGAACATGAACTGGGATTGTATACAATTGTTTCAAACTTGAGTGGAGTCACACAGATGGAAGATGTTCTCATGAAAGCTTGGGAAAGAATCCATATAATTTGACTTGGAGTTGTGTGATCAATTATTATTGGATGATGCCCCTTCAACGTAACATGAACTGATACCTTTGGTGAATCAGAATGCTTTGTGACTTTTGATATAGCTGTGCACAGTCAGCCTTTTTTCAGAAATGTTCCGTTCCCAGCTCCTAGATTATTGCTGATGCTATGCTGAGGAAGAGTCCCTGAATGCTGCGCCCCACGGAGGGGTATCTTCCTCTCTGCTTTGCCCTTGAGACCTAGAAATCTTTTTTAGACACCTGATCGAGCTTCTGATATGCTGACGTGTTTCATTTTTATTTAATTTTTATCTCCTTTAGTTAGTAACCTACAGTCCAAGATTGTCATTTTTCAAATAATTTTTGCCCTTTTTGTACTCTTTGTCTTTTGCCCCTATGTGTTTTGTCCCATATACATATTACCATGGTTTGGCTAGCACTAGGGCTTCTCATTACCCAGCCTAAAGTATGACTCTGTTTAACTGAATTTACTGATCATCATTAACCCTGATCAACGCATTATTTCTGTTTCTCAGATATTTATTTCTATAATATGTGTGAACCTTCTTGAATGCTTTGTTTTTGTTAATGTAAGTTCTCCTGAACTTATTTCGCTGGCTTGGACAACCCTTGGTGAATATGTATCTTTATAATTTGGTATTGCAAAAAGTCTATATGACTTGAAGCCTGTGTCTGTAATGAACCTCCTTAACTTTATTTCCAACTGGTGTTTTCCTTCCATGGCCATATTCATCATGGTGTTTAAATTAATTGGGTTTGTATTGAAATTGTATTAGCTGCTTTACCACACCACTTACAAGGTCCAAAGATCCATCCACCTTGATGAGCATTGGTTACTGTGAAGGATGAAAATGCCCCAGCATCATTGTTGCTCACTTGTACTACTTTGCAACAATTGATGAATAAATCCAATCTTTGCGTTCTGTCTCTGAACCGTCCTCAAGGTTACTTTCTCCGGCGCTCTCTGTGACTAAGACAATAGCACATCTATTTGCAAAGTAACATTTCATGTGAACAAAATTTAAAAGAAATGATATGTTAGAAAAAAGAAGACAACTTTCCTACATTCTGTGAAGCTGGGTATAGCAGGCCCTAACACAAGTAAACTAAAACAGAATTAAAATGGCACACTTTATCCATGTTAAACAAACACATGTAAACATTTAAATAATAAAATCATCATTCATAAATATTGTCTAATTTCATATTATAGTAGAGTGGAAAAGTGAAATAACTTGTTAATACATATCAGTAAATATGATGGGGAACTACATTTTCAGCATTAGCATATAGCTTTTAAAGCATATCCATCAAGAAGTCATTATCGTTTCAATGATAACTATTCTCTAATATCATAAGGAAACAGACGAAATCAGGTTAAATGATTATTTCTCAATTAACATGTCTGTACCTCAAACATTAAAGTACTAGTCTACAATGAATGCACCTTAATATAGACTTTCAGTGCACCACTTTACAATTAGCCTCTTATAAATTCACACAATATAATGTCAATATATTAGCTCAACATTGTGACGTCAGAGGTAGCAGCCAATGCTCCCATGCACCACCTCTGTAAATCAGTGGCCCTAGGAGGTGAGTGGTCTGTGCTGGTCACATCAGAGCAATACTAGTTTGTTTATATAGTTACTACAAGCAACTGTTTCTGTCATTTTGACGCATTCTGAACACTCTGGTAAGAATGAATTAGCACGTTCCAGTATCCAATTATAGGGGTACTAACAGGGGAAAGCATCAAATAATAGATTATTTCCTGCAAGACTAGCTCCTTCCACCTTCCTTCAGAAACAAAAATGGTTGATTTTGCCCGTTGACATTTTTTTCACCTGCTTCACTGTTCTCTTGCTTGTAGCCGATGATACCACCACTGCTTAAGATTTTTGTTAGTCTTTCTCTCTTTGCAACAGCTATATACCAGACATAGGTAAAGTAGAGGGAGGGTCAGAGTCCTAGCCTGGAGTACTGGTTTTGGTAATGACAGTATGAAAGGAAGGTTTGGATCGCTGGGGACTGTCTACCATACCTTTGTCTCCCCACCTTCAGGACTAGCAATACTAAGAAGTTGACAGGGCTTTGAAGGCCCTATGTTCTATCCTTTAGGGTCAAAAGGAAGGTAAAGAACTGGATAGAGGTTCAATTTCACACCACCCCCTTGGAGACTGCCCAATACACCGTCATCCACAACTAAGTAACATCTTTAGGAGACAAATTCAAAATAGGTTATGACATTGGATTTTAGGCTACCCTGTTTTATACCTGCGTTACAGATTGGATTTCATGAGAGACCACTGAGTGTTCCATTTATCACTACATTAATAGGGGAACTGAACACAGATATTATGTTCTGTTTGTACATCATGATGTGGCAGGTCTTACTTTTTGGTCCTCAACTCCGTGTTTGAGCCAGGTTATTTGAATAAAACCATCAAACCAAACAGTTTAAAAGGAACATGATTCTCACGTCTTGTGCTCTATTTGCATTTCTGCCAGCACAAAGACAAACAGTATAACCATGCGTCAGCATTCACTATGTTTGTAGGCATCACAAAACAGTTGTGCTTGTCACCTGTAGGTGAAGTAAAACATACGATATTCTATCCTCCTCAGAGAGGTAAAGGAGCAGTTAGGCACCATGCTTTTTATGAGAGCTGAATCTATTCTGAGACAATTTTGTTACTTTATTTTCAGTAATACCACAAAAAGTTAGTTAATTGCTAAAAAACATATTCTTCCACATAGCGAGCAATTATCTTCTGTGCATTCTATTATCACGCACATCTTAACAACACTTTCTTTTTTAATACAAACTTTTTAAACAGTCATTTCGAAAAGAAATTAACTTTACAAACATTCACTATTAAGGGCTCTAAAACTATTAGAAAATTAATGTAAAAACTCCCCTACCTGAATGGCAGACCACTGTTCATAAGAAGGTCATGCATAAAACATTAATATTCAAATACTGCATAAATTATGGTCATGTTTTTAAGGTAACAAATACAACCCTCCTGATGCTCATTTTAAAATTAGTTTAGATTTTGCCTCAAAAATACTACATATATGGACATCCAGCATTTTGTGATCAGTGTGTCATTACCCACTGAAGTGACTACACACACTTGAACGGACAGCAGCTACTGCCTGACTGACTTCGTTTTCAGACTGCCATCTGTTGCTGAATGTAAGTATTACTGAGCAATACAATTATAGTTACATTATCAGAATGTATTTCTATTACCAATAAAATACTTTTTTTCCTCATCATCATCATCAAAGAGACTTTATTTCGGCCACACGGGCCATAAAAGTGCATAGCAAATACAAGACATATAAATATATATATATTAGAAACACAAAAAGATGATGGACGGAGTGCTGATCAATGCAAACACTCACCCCCAGACACAGATCTGGGTTTAATCCATCATTCTTTTGCTCAGTATGCCACCCCAGTTTGGATTAGTCTTGACCCTGTTCCTCATGGGAACAGTCCAGCCCGAACTGCCAAGCCAGGTCCTCCCTGGACCAGAAACAAACATCCTGGAACCGGTTTCAGGGTATCACCCTTCATCAGCCAGGCTAGCTTGAATCCAGTGGCACAGTGAGCACGGGACCCACGTCTGGGCATACCCTTCCCACTTAGGGCAACTTTAGCAACACAAAAAGATTATATATATATATATATAAATATATATATATATATATGAATATATGCATTACAATAGATTTTGTGTAAAAAGAATACAAATATGAAAACCAGGATACACCTCATAAGCATTCTCTGGTACATAATTATTTATAACAATGCATCATGTTAATGTAGACAAAATGTTTGCTCTAAGAATCCACATCACTCCAAGAAATTTGGCAACTGCAGTAACCAATACCGAATGAGTATCTGATCTAAGGATTCGAAGAGCAATAAGGGACCTGCAGACTCCCAGCAACCTATAGGCCAGGGCAAGTCATTTCCTACGAGGGGATGTGTAAGCAGGGCAAAATATGAAACATGAGGCAGATTTTCAGTGGGAGCATTACAAGCTGGACAAGCAGTCTCCCCTCAGATGACCAATGACTGGTAAATGACCTTAATGGTAGGGTTCCTACATGAAACTGAAAGTACAACTTCCTGTCTTTGGGAATCAAAATTGTATCCCAAAAAGCCTCATATTTGCACGTATCTTTCTGATCGGTAAAGTCACATGATAATTTGGAATGGAGTGCTGCCCCCAGCTTCTCAGAATCTACCACCCTCCAATACTGTATTTTTGAAGGTCAAGTTTCGATGGAAAGTGAGCAATACTTGGAGAATCCCAAAGCTCACTGAGCCCAAGCATGTGAAGTGACTGTTTAATATATCGGAGCAAAGGAATGCTATGGGAGCGATCAGCTTCCATTACGGCCTGCAGGGCTACATTGTAGGGGGCATGCTCTGGTACAGAGCTGCCTCAAGTACAAGAGAGGGTATAAGCGGGCCTTATAACCTATGCTCTTAATGCCCAGGTCCTTGAATAAAGGGAGCAATGGAGTGCTCAAAGGAAGAGAGACAAGCTTTGTTAGGAAAGTATTTCAGTAGTTGATATTTCTTGGGCTTTGACATGGCCCCATAATTCTGCACCATAAAGAGCAGAGCTCACAGCCTTGGCTTCATAGATCTGGAGTATGGGTGAATTGGCTTAATATAAGACAGCACAAATCCTTAATTAAACCCCCGTAATTTGCTTTTGCTTTAATACCTGCTTAGCGATGTATGGCTTCCAAGACATGTTCTCTGATAGCATTATGCCAAGATAGCTAAACAAGTTCACCTTCTCAACTGGAGTACCTCCAAGTGTAACCTTCCCTTTAAAATAGCTATGGAGATTAAACGCCATCATTTTGGTTTTGGAGGTGTTGATTTTCAATCCCCAAGCAGAGCAGAATTCCTCAAAACATGTAAGGAGTTTCCGTAGACCACTCGGATTCTTAGATATCAAAAGGGTGTCAACTGCAAATTTCAAGACCGGAACTTTATGTGTACCTAAAAATGATGCATCTGCCTCCACCTTGAGTAAGGAAGAAACAATGGTATTAATACATGAGGAGAATAAAGATGGAGCAAGGACACACCCTTGGCGTACTCCCCTTGACCCTGGAATTTTATCAGTGAGCTGTCCCAAATCACCCCACCTAACATGTGCGTAGTTGCCCTCATGGCGCCGTACTAACAAAGAAAGAATATGGGCGGGGATTGCTATCCCGGAAAGAACTTCCAACATCTTTTGGTGAAGCACTAAGTCAAATGTGGATTTTAAATCAACAAAGGCAACATACAGATTCCCTTTACCAATAAAAACGTCTTGCAATATAGAAGCAAAAACCTAAAGGCCTCATCAATGGTGGAAATGTTCTTGCGAAAGCCAGCTTGCAATGGGCTAAGGATATCACGCTCCAACATCCAGTCCTGAATCTTCCCCAAAAGGCGTTGGCAGAAGACTGTCTGCACACAGTCCAGGAGGCTAATTGGTCTATAGTTGCAGGGTGGAGCTCTATCACCCTTTTTGAAAATGGAAATTACAACAGTACCCTTCCATGACTCAGGAATTGGTGCCCCCGCTTCTGTTTCATTCACTTTTTTTTTTTTTTTTTTTGTTCCCCGAAATTTTCAAAATACTGTACCCAGATCCAGAAATCATTAATTTCATCACAACAAACTAAGAATCACAGTTCAACATTAAAGAAGGTTATTTGTAAAATGTGTATGTACTTTCACAAATACTACAAACTTTTTTTAAATAAAACATGCTATCATTTAAGAAAGAAATATATCATATAAAACACACCTTGGGAAAATATAATGTAAACTACAACTGGGGAATGGTGCTAGACACTATGAAGGGGGCAGATTTACTAATCACAACTCTATCCTGTGCCAACTCAGGAAGGTGCTGGACACTGTGAAAGCAGTAGATTTATTATTTTAATGACGTGCCAACTTGAGGAAGATGAAAGACACTGGGAAAAGGGCAGATTCAATATTCCCAACTCCACCCTGTGCAAACTCAGGGAAAGTGCTGGTCAGTGCGAAAAGGGCAGCTACTGTTCCCAGCTCCACTCTGTACCACCCTGTGGAAGTGTTGGATACTGGAAAAGGGGCAGATTTACTGTTCTCAACTCCGCCCTGTCGCAATTCAGGAAATGTGCTGGATACTGGGCAGGGGGAAGATTTACTATTCCCACCCACATTCTGTGTCAACCTAGGAAAGGTGCTAGACATTGTGAAAGGGGTAGATTTAGTATTCCCAACTTTGCCCTGTGCAAACTAGGGAAGATGGCAGACAATGGGAAGGGGCAGGTTTATTATTCCCAACTCCACCCTTTGCCAACTCAGGGGAGGTGCTGGACACTGGGAAGGTGGGTAGATTTACTAATCTCAACTCTACCTTGACCAATTCAGTGAAGGTGCATGACAGGGGGAAGGTGGGCAGATTACTATTCCCAACTCCACTCTGGGCCAAACTGGGGAAGATGTTGAACACTAGGAAGAGGGCAGATTTACAATTCCCAACTCAAAACTGGCAAATCATTACCATTAATATCTCTTATAAAGCAAAATACAAACAGATTTTGTAGATTCAAACAATGATCTTACTGTAGTGCATATTTTTTAGAGGATTTTTAGGCATTTTTTAAAGCACCTAGAATGTTTTTTTATCATTCATATGTCAATTATTTCATGAACGTTACGTCCTAATAGCAAAAACAAAAAAGGTTGAATACTGAAAAAAAGAAGCCTTCATAATGAGTTTCTCAACCAAATACCAATACTCCAATTCAAGATGTAATCTTCCTCACTTCTACTGCAAAATAAAACAATAATAAAATTCCTTCGGCCAACAATAAAATACTGACCTTTATCATATTTTCTCCAATAGAATTGCAGCAACAAACAATTTTTTTAGTTCAGTGAGAAATAATAACTGTTTATTCTTTCCACAGGATAAACTCAAACATTTTTAATATGTATTAGCACATTTTCATTTTTATGTCTTTCAGACAATTAACATGGAAGGAGCAAGGTAAGCTGCATCAATCCATTCTAAGAGAAGAAACAAAACTTCAGGAGTATGGTGATACCTTCATTGTAAAAAGAGACTTACTTAGCCCAGGTGTGGTGGTGTCTGGACTTAATTCTCAATCTGTTAAAACGGCAGAGCTGTTACACTTGGTGACATTTTTGAAAAAAAAAACTGAACACAACCACTCTGCCTCTGCAATGGGGTTGGAAGTTAGAGAAAATGTACAACACATTTAATCACTTGGTGCCACCTCCATTGAACTCTGTGGCTCAGTATTAAGGGAGGTAGCCCAGAACATCCCCATGCATTTTGCTAGTATTATGCCCACAATTCCTAGTCTTAGAAGAATGGTGCAACATCAATAACAGCAAGTAATCCCCACCTTTCAACTCCTCTTACCTAGACTGATATTCACATTCCCTCAGAATTACTAGTTTTTACCATGAACCTTTCCTTCTGTATGACAACCAGTGCCCTCTAAAACGCATACTAATTTTTGTAGCTCCTCAAAACACAGTTACTCTAGAAAACAGTTACATATGGATGGCACCTTTAAATCTACACCCCATCCATTCACCCAAATTTACAAAATATATGCTAACCTTATTAACACAATTAACCCACTCATCCATGATATACTCCCGGACAAGAAATCATCAACCTGTACTGAATGTTTATCAGTTATCAAATCTGTAGCAATAAGTAAACGTTCTAGAAAAATAATATTTTATTTTCAATTAGAGATGATTAACACTATTGTTAAACTATATCCAAATACATAAATTCAAAGATGTTTTACATATTTCCCATGGACATTGGAAAACAAAAAAAGCATCCTTATCTGAGGATTACATGTCAAACAGTTAACTTCAATCTGATTTGAACTTAGAAAACTAACAGCTTTGTGTTTTGTGCCTTTTGATTGTGTGGATGACTCATGTACATCAAGTATTCAATCAGAGTTTTTCAGAAAAATAAGAAAAATTAGCACTTTTGAATTATTTTGTAGATGCATGGATAGGTCAGATTGCCAGAAGAAACTATGGCCCATATTTATACTTTTTTAGCGCCGCATTTGCGTCATTTTTTGATGCAAAAGTGGTGCAAACGTGCAAAATACAATTGTTATTTGGAAGTTTGTGCCGGTTTTGCCTCAAAACGTGGCGCAAATGCGGCGCTAAAAAAGTATAAATATTGGCCTATGTTTTCCAATTGAATGATAGACCTGCTACCCGAGCTGCTTGGAGAGAAGTTAAAAAACAAACAATGCCATTGCAAACATCACCCTACCCTCTATAATTTCCTGGACATTTTAACAATGGAAGAAAGCTGAATCTTCGAATATCCCAAAAAATAAAGAAATGTGTGACAGACTATTAACGAAAATCCAACAGTTTTCTACCTTGGGGGGTTCAAACTAACTCAAAAACATTGCTTACATCCGGCACTATTGATCCCACTAATATCTTACAGAAACTACTCTTCTATTTCTACATGACATTTTTATTAAATTGTCATTTTTTAAATCATTCCTTAAAAATGTTTTTTTTTGTGTACTACCTGAAGAAGTCTTCTTTCTGCAACTTTAGGCGATTTTTCAAAAGACCCACTCACCAAAAGTCTTTGGAAATACAATACTCCAGTTCTTATAAGTATTGACAAAACCTGAAAAAAAGTTTTAAGTTAAAAAACTTCAAATCTATTTTTACAAATCCTTCTAAGTTATACCACAAAAACTCACATCAAAATCCTCCAAAACCTGAAAATTTGTTTAAAAAACTTTTTTCAAAAATCAGTTTCCATTAGCCCAAACAAGAAAAATCAAATCCACATCCTGTGGTTGTTAAGGTGACAACTCTTCTTCATTGTAGTCTTCCTCACTGAAAGCTAATCACAAATACAAAAACATGGCATTAAAAATGCTAAATTATTTGTTTTTTTCATCTAAGTTTGAAAATAAGTATTTCTAATTGAAAGAATCTTCTTTTTAAACCAGAAAATTTTAAAAATAACAATTCACCCAATGTGCGCATACAAACAGTTTGTAACCTGAATGGGGATGAAAAACAGGTTAAAACTAACATATAATGAATATAAACATAATTAAACAACAAGCTATGTCCCTCCTCTCCTTCTCACAAAGTGTGCAAAAATATGCTATTTTTAAAAACAAAAAATCTAATCTTACTTGACTGTAGCTCTTCCATGCTTCCCATCTTGATAACAATGTGCCACTAACTGTAGAAACAGATACACAACCAAGAACGTCAACCAGAAAAGTAAAAACTAAAAAAGATAGTTTCTCCTATTGAAATGAGTAGAAAAGCATAGGAAAAACTTTAAAAATTCACAATTTGAATCTTGTCATGCTGTATCGTCCTGGTTAAAGCAGCCCATGCTTTGCTATCTAAGATGCAGTTGCTTCATTAAAACATTATTGAAACACATACTGCTTCAGTTTGTCATTGTGTATGTGAGACTAATGTAACTGATATAAATGGATGAGACCTGAGTGACCACGGTTTCCCTAAGAAATCAATTATGTCATGCTCTCAGCTGCCCAATCATCCCGTCCTTGGGTGGAGATGAGGCACTGCTAGTTAGCCGGAGCAAAACCCGGGTTGGAGCAACAGTTGTCACCTGTAGTGGGTCAGACTCAGTCTCCCACACCGCAGGCGATTCTGCCGCTCAAAATTCAGTGGTCCCATTAGAATAATGAGAGCCTGCGCAACATTGTGGCGCAACGTTTGGTCAGGCTCTAATTTTCGGGTCCTCCTGAGTATCTCTGTCTCACTATATACAAAGACACCTCAGTATTATATACGGAGACGTCTGTGGTATTGAGGATTTCCTCCTCAGCTAGGTACGGAACACTTATCTGATGCTGGAGGTTGTTCAAGCTTGAACCTTAAAAGGAAAATCCCCATTTGGTGTGCTTATCTCTGAACAAATTTACCATTCAATATGGCGAATCCTCAACAGGTAGTAACACCAGGCATTAACCCTGCAACTGTACATTCGATCATGGGTAAGGTACCCGCTAAACGAGAAGAGATTCCGATTTGGTTAGCTAAAAAAATAAATGCACTGGAAGCAATATTTCCCCATATTGGACCTCAGGATAAACATAGAATACTAACAATGTGCATGCCATTTGGGATGGTTCCCACAATAGGTAACTGTAATACATGGGGCACGGTATTTGCTGCACTCTATACTACCGCACACGGGTCACCGACACTTGCACGGCCCTGAATTTGGGGATGCAATTAATGGGCAATTTTGCCACAGTATCCTCAATTATTTTAAGTAACCTTAAAGGAAAAGCGGTCTAGCAGTGAGCATGCGGCTCCAGGATGTTCCTCAACACGATCAAGAACGCAAGCTGCCAAAGATTATCACAGAGACCTTTTCTAGTATTGTTCGGGATAGTCTAGGGGCCAGACCAACCAAACCACAATTTCAGGGTAAATCTAATAAAGATTTTACCAAGCAAGCTCCTGAGGGTAATAAGAAACGCTGGGATAAAAAACAACGAACTCCTAAGAAAGAAAGGGGAGAATCTCCGCGCACGGAGACCCCACAGAATATATATAAGCTCAGAAATAGAGATAATATAAAAACGCCTGACAGATATCAATATAGTGATACATGCCAATCTCGTTCCTTTCAGGACTCTTTGGAAAAATGCAGTGAGAGAGGTGGGCGATCAGAGTGAAGAACAGAGTACATGAAACCGAGACAGGAATCACAACGCTCAACAGAGGTTTCTGTTAAAAAGGAAGAGAAACCTCCCCAACAAAAAACCCAATTTAAAAAGAAAAAGGTGGCAGCAGTTGCAGTTCGACATGTCACTCAAGAAGAGGGTCCTTTTGAAGAACAGTAAGTGGGCACTTGCGCTGCTAGACAGCGTGGCAGAGGTCACAATAGTTTGCCGGAATCTTGTAGAGCATCTGGAGGTGAAAGCAACTAATGACTTCCTACAAGTAGAAACTGTGGACATGCGTGTCTCCACGCCTGAAAGGGTGTACAAAGTAACGTTACAGTAAGAAGGAGACATTGAACGCCAAATATATGCAATCTTTTGGGATCACGTGGTAAATATATATGGTATATTGCTGGCCGAACATGACTGGCCACCTTTATTTGTATGTACCTGCCCACATGGGGAAGATGTTATTAAACCTTCTTTCTCTCCCCTTGTGCCGGAGAAACATGGAGAATCCTACGCCATCAATTGGACATTGGCACAGGCACCCGCGTTGCATCACAACCACGTAGGATGGGCCAAAGGTTCCCCTACCATGTAATTCTATTAAAAATCAACCACAACCTCAACCCCAATATACAATAAAACATGATGCTAAAGCACCCGTGAGAGAGATTCTCACACAGCTGGAGTACCAGGGCGTAATTGAACCCTGTGTCTCCCCAATGAATAATCCTTTAGTCCCAGTAGCTAAACCAGGCCATTCATACCAAATAGTCTTAAGACTACAGACACTTAAACAGTCATACCTGCAAATATGCAATACAAAACTCACATAGCACAGCACTGATGAACAACATAGTGCGTAAAAAAAATACAAAACAACACTGGATATTTCCAATGTTTTTTTCAGTCAGAATATAGCACCTGAGAGTAGAGACTTAACAAGTTTCAGCACACTAGGCTCCCAGAAAAAATTCTGTCATTTACCCCAGGGGTACAAGAACAGTCCAGGACTGTTCGCAGCTCATGTGACTGCAATCTTGCACGACATTGACCCTGAAGCATTGTCCTATGTAGATGATATCTATCTCACGGATGATGAATTGCTACAACATTTAAGACAGTTAGCCCACATTGTTGTGGGATTTGCCAAATTTGGCTACAAATTCAATAAAAAAAAACAAAAGTAGCCTTCCTTAGCGTCCTGTTTCTGGGATATGAGCTATTGAGTGAAGGAAAGAGGCTAGCGCCACAGTTCTTGGAAACATTCGCACAATTGCAACCTCAAAATACTATTAAAAAACTCCAATCTTTATTGGGTAGAATTTATATTCCAGATTATGCAACACGCATAAAACCTTCATATGACTTAATATGTTCTGACTTTTCAAGTAAATCTTGGACAGTCGAACACACACGCATTCTCAGAGACCTGCAAACAGACATGCTTGCAGCACAACATTTACACACAAGGGACAACAAAACACATTTGGTCATCAGAGTAATTGCTGGTGCCATTGGTGTCACCTATGTAACCTTTAATGAGGGTGAGACCATCCCAATTGCATACAAATCACATTTGTACTCAGCAGCAGAACAAGGCTTTGCTCCCACTGAGAAAATTATCACTGTTGTACAGATGGCTGTCATTAAAGAAAGACCTCTAGCCCAGGGCAAACACATTATTGTAGTCTCTCCAATTCCAGCCCTTGAGGCTGTCACCTAAGCCAGTGCTCCAAACGCTAAAGCATTACATCCACATTGGATACATTGGGCCATTTCTTTGACAGCCACTGATGTAGATTACGTCTTTGACCCAAAATTACAAACACAAGAATTTTTGCAATATGAACTTGAATACCCAGTTCCTGCAAACACACTGCCTATTGATCAGTATCAAAGAGTCATGTACACCGATGGCCCAGCACAACCTGCAATTGGCAAAAAGCATCAATACTCCGCTGCTTGTGCAGTCTTAAGTGGCTACATGGAGGATAATACATTTTGTCCCCAACAAACATACACGCAAACCCTAGGGGATTGCACAGCACAATTAGCAGAGCTAAAGGCTCTGGTGATGGCACTGGAACACGGATCCTGCACAGTTAACACGGATTGTTTGTGATTCGTATTATTGTGTCCAGTCCTTTAATGAATACCTACATTACTGGTGCCAAAATGGATTCAGAGATTCTAAAGGAAACACCATTAAACACAGACTTCTGTGGGGAAAGTAGAGGATCTGACGGAAACACTACCAAATGTCCTAGTTGTACATACACTTGGACACCAGCACGTTGGAATACACTTTTGCTGCAGTAACCCGCTCAGGTGCGAAACCGGACAAAGACATACAGGCTGCCGTGAAAGCTACAGCTGATGGTACGTCCTATCCAAAAGTATTTCCTGCTAAATATTCCTACTGAATGGGAGGCTGCCTGAACATTGAGGTTAAAATACCAGGCGTAGGGGTTCGAGATATTCCCAACAAAGATATAAGACCAGAGTTGATTAAAGCAGCGCATGAGGGAGTAGCATCTGCCCATGCTGGTTTGGCGGCTACAATATTATTGTTACAAGCCCGTTATTGGTGGTCAGGCCTATACAAAGAGGCCAAGCAGTATGTCCTTTGTTGTGACATCAGCCAACAAATTAAAGTTTCCACTGCTAAGCGCCCACCGCAAACAACCCTCTGAATTTCCAACAAACCTTTACAATGTGTGTACTTGGACCATTGTGGTCCCCTAACACAGGACAGTGCATACAAATACATCTTAGTTGTGTTGACTCCTGCTCCAGATTTCTATGGGTGTTACCACAACGCTAGACTGTTATTAAAGATTTGCGAGTCTTTATCGGTACATATGCAGTTGAGGCTTTCCACTCGGACCAGGGGTCTGCTTTCACCTCAACAGCATTCAGGGACGTCATGGCTTCATTGGGGGTCCAATTCCAGGACTCGTCTCCATTTCATCCCGAGGGAAATAGTGTAGTGGAGTGATTTAAAGCAATCCTTAACAGCCAGAGTCTTAGGTACGGGTTGTAGTTGGCTTAATCACCTGTATGGAGTCCAGAGGGCACTTAACAATCTGCCTAGAAGGTCCCAGTGGGGTCGTACTTCATATGAGTGCCTGTTTGGAACTCAAATGTATGTTACAGATCTTGATGGCCCTGGCTTGGAGGCTGCAGAAACACCTTTTGATATAAATGAACATGTCACTGTCTTACAGAAATTACAAGAGTTCCGTGACGATAACGCTTCTGCCAGTGCTGCCTCCACAAGAATTAAGGATGTGCCTGTAACGCCTACACGTTGGATTCCTCAGGTTGGGGATCTAGAATGTGAAAAAGTTGCTGTGAAAAAGGAGTTTGGTCCTTCTTATTGTGCACCAGTCCCAGTCTTAGGAATACACGGTACCAGAACTGTCATTCTACCACCGTTGGCAGGTGCCAAAGAAAAACGCTTTGTCTCTATCGACAATGTCAAACTACACCATGTGGCCGATCCTGCACAGTCGGCCTAAAGGAACAGCCAGTAGTTCCCGAATCCCTCTCACTACTGGTTAAGAAGTTCCTCTACAAGTTGTAAGCAGCAACACTGATGCCTCTCCAAGCTTGGGGAGGGTGGAAAATGATCTTGCATTAGTTCAACTGACCTCAAACAATACAGAAATAACTGATCGATTTGACACAACTTCAACACAGACAGATGGCGCCATTTATTCTGAGCCACTGCGGGAAATACCCACTCCACCTACAGAAACGGCTCCAGTTTTTGCACAAACTGCTTCTGGATATTTTGCCGATATCAACGACAACGTTTCGGACTCCTTCGCCTCTTCGACATCTGATCTGTCAAAAACACGTAAGCTGATAAATTGGCTTAAAACAACGTACTTTATTCTTCCATGGAACTACCTGTGGCTTTCCTTAACTGTACTGGCTTTCCTACTTTGGATTGGATTTGTTTTAACATTCTTTTTGTTAATGCATGGTCATTTTCTTCCTGAAAAATCAACTGTTGAACTGGTGGATGAGGTCCTAAACCCACATTTTTCTTCTCACAAGGCCCGCAGAGACTTGTCGTTTGTGAATAATTCCTATACCAATTCCTGATGGGATTGTTTGGGATAAAGTATCACTTGATATATACAACCCCACAAAGCTCATTCAAATACCATATGTGTTTAAACTTTCAATGAACAATATAATAATACATAGACTTGTTTCTGATGATTAGGTTGTGAAAACAGTTGATTCTATGATGACTGAATTGCAGTATTATACTGTATTTGAAAACGAAGATGTTTATCAATCTAAAGAGAATTAAGGTGATATGTTTTGCTATAATTATTATGGCCACCATTTCAGCCATAGAGCAAGTATCCCGAAGACTTTTTAATTACATACAATGGAAACATTGTCCAACTCCACTGCAAGGGAGTTCTAAAACATATTCTGAAAAGTTTACATATTTTTCTGGGCATGTTGTTAAAAATGTTGAGTCATATTATTTTGAATTACCACCTACAGAAAACATGCACATACCATTGACAAATATGAATTGTATTTATTTGGATTCCTTTGTTTCCCGGTTGACTATAGAAGGCTATGAATATTGGCTGAAGTCGATTGACTTAAAAAGTTTGTGGGGAACTAGACATTGGCAAATACAGGGGAAGGAAGCTTAATTTAGAGCATGCATGATACCTGTTCAAATGATTTTTTCAAATGAAACTGTACAATAAACAAGTTGTTTAGGCTTAGCAAAGATTAAGGAATTGAACACGCCCAGTATTCCTGCCCCTGCAAAATTTCATAAATGGCAGAAATATATAAATGCAACTGAAGATCAGCTCGATGAATGGGTCACAAATGGCATGTTTAATGCTTCACTGTCACGTCCTGGCAGGTGGTTATTGTGGCCAATAGATACCAATGGGTGTCATAAATGTTTTATAAATTCCACAGGGGGTTTTAGAACTAGTAGACCGGACCCTCGCTATATATCGTCCGAACATGCAGGTATAGTAACAATATACAGTGTAGGGAAACTATGCCAGAAATGGTTAAAGAGTTCCTCAATAGATGTGGTTAGAGAACACCTCCTGTCTAATACCACCGACTTACAGAACTTTCTGTTAGGCCCCAGAAACCAACACAGAAAGTGCTTCTTATATGAAGTATATAATGAAATTTGGAAGCTTTCCCAACAGGAAGCCGCTGCCCGGTTAAAGCAAATAGACCAAGAAAATTTACAGAAGGCATTAGCTATTGTAGATAATGGGATTAATACCCTGTCTGACCAGATATACAACTTAAATAACATCGTCTCTTCTGCAATAGACATTATACAAACAGATATGCCTTCATTGCATCATGGACAGAGTCAACTAAGGTCCATTATACAGTTGGGTTGGACACTTCAAACATTGAAGGCGAGTCGCGTTCCCTGGCAACACGTCAGCACAAGGGAAATATTTTCTACTTTTAATTTAATGCAACAACAACAACTAATGGCTAAGATAGAAGCGACTTATGTCATGCTAAACATCAAAAAGTTAGAAAAGTTGCCTTTCACTGTGGCAGAAATACCATTTGCTGAGTGGTTAATACACGGGCTCATTATTCTGCCTATTTCCATACTACAATTCGCATCCTGTTTAAAACACATTCCAGTAGGCAAATATGAAAGGCTGAGAGATAGTTACATCCATGAGGTGTGGGAGTTACCTTTCTTGTGCAAATGTCTCAGTGGCATGAAAGAAGTCTTTCTTAGCGGTAGTGAATGCGAGACTTCTGTCAGCCATTCTATGGTTTGTAAACAGCTGTCCCTGCACGGGGCATGTAACACATCTGCAGCGAACCTGGCTTTTTATTTGGAGGGAGTCCCAACCCCCTTCATTAGACCTACGTTCTAGGTGCTTTCAAACAGCAGCTATGTTCTCCTCAATGGTGAAGATTGTTGTGGGATGAGAGCCAGAATAGTTTATGTTGTTTCGGTCTCTAAGATTGTTACATGCTGCGGGAACGTACTTTTTCCTCCCACTAGAATAAAAGAGGTAGCTGACATTTGGCCCCATATTGCTACTTCTAATGTGAATTTTGACAAGTTGAGCAGACTCAAGGCTTCATTGTTTCAAAAACATCTCTTACATCTGCACGCAAGACCTACGCACTTCAGGTGGGAAGGTCGTCAGCAGAGACACAGTCCCTTTTAAGTACCAAATTTCTGAGACACTTTGGTGAACTTGTGGGACAAATACTTAATGTGTCCAGTACTACTGGCATCGCAAATTTCTTTAAAGCTGATGGTTCTGGTTTCGTGCACACCTTCTGCTCTATATCCAGTTTAATACCATCAGCCATCTACTCAATATTCTTCATGCGCAATGGCTATCCCGCCGCAAAAAGGAGGAATGAAAGCGCCCCCACCAGCGCAGCTGTGTCGTGAACGCATGATGCAGTATTTTGGAGCAACACTCCTGGAGCAATTGGAGTGTGACTGGTCCCTGTCATTCAGACCGGTTTTGCATTGTGTGCAGCCCATGTTTCGGTGCCTCTGGTGCGCTTTCGAACATGCACTGGAAGTTTGTCTTTCCACGCAGCACTTGCTTTCATTGAATGTTGATCTGTTGATGTTCTCGCTGAGGGTTCATTACCAGGCATGCACATTGAGGGTGCGTTTGCTACGGGAAGCTGCTTATAAGTTGACCTTCCTGGAGGATGTGTCTCTCAACTCATCATTGGGCACACCACATAATAATGCTGCCTTGGCTGAGGCTATAGAACACAACTGTTCCTTGGTCCTTCTCGGTGATGCCTTCACAACTTTAACACCTGCCGAAGGTGAAGATTTCTTGTCCTCCATTGTCCCGGAATCGATTGGACATTCTAACTTTCGAAATTCGGTCCTTTTCATGCCACATGTTAACATTTTAAATTGTCCTTGTATACGCTCATGTGTCCTTTTAACTTGTCATTATTGACATTTTTCACATATATATCCTAGGTTGAGTTTTATTAGCTTTATGTATATTTAGGCTTTGAACCATCTTCAACCGACAAGGGGAGGGTGTTGTATAGCCATTTTAGTTATAGCTCCATGCACATTATTTTAGTATACTAGGCCTGCCGCTGTGCACTTTAACCTAGATATATTTTTTACAGCTTTGTTTTATTATTGTTACAATAGCCAACTTTACGGTCTTGTTTTATTTATTTCTATCTAAGTGTTTTTTGCCTAGGCCAGCACTATGTTCTCAAACAAGACATTCTTGCTCACTCTGTGCTTCTCCCAAGGCTTCAGTAAGATAGGTTGCCGGTGAACGTGGTACAAGCTTTGTCTCTGACATTGGTAGAAAAACACACATTCTTACGTAGGGACATTTTCTCGGAACATCAGCTGTTTTATCATAAAAACACTTCCCTGTCCCTTACACGTTAGAGGGAGATTCCAGCCAGAGAACCACAACTGTATGCTGATTGCTGAATGCTTCGGTACAGCTGCTAATGCAGACTTCAGGTCTTTGCTCAGGTATGGGGGATGATGTCTTCCCAGGAGAATCTGAAGGGCAGAATTAGAGCTTAGCACACTGTGCTCGATTATAGCCTAGGTAGGAATTAGTCTTTTGACTCTCTTGACAATATGGCAGCATTATTTCTATGCTTTACTCTTCTTGTCACAATTTTAATCTTGTCACGCTGTATCGTCCTGGTTAAAGCAGCCCATGTTTTGCTATCTAAGATGCAGTTGCTTCATTAAAACATTATTGAAACACATACTGCTTCAGTTTGTCATTGTGTATGTGAGACTAATGTAACTGATATAAACGGATGAGACCTGAGTGACCACGGTTTCCCTGAGAAATCAATTATGTCATGCACTCGGCTGCCCAATCGTCCCGCCCTTGGGTGGAGATGAGGCACTGCTAGTTAGCCGGAGCAAAACCCGGATTGGAGCGACAGGCGTCACATGTGGTGGGTCAGACTCAGTCTCCAACTCCGCAGGCGATTCTGCCCCTCAAAATCCAGTAGTCTCATTAGAATAAGGAGAGCCTACACGACACCCCCAAAAACAGATGTCTTATTTTTTCTGCAAAGTGAATTGTAGTCAGAAAATTGCATCCTAAATCTGCCGATTTCAGTTTTTTTAGAGTTCACCAGGTATCATATCACATCTGGTGATCTGGCAATCTGTGCCTGTCACAAGCAGCCAGGTATAATTGTAGAAAAAAAATTCCAATTCCATTTTCGCACGCGAGAATTTACACGTGTCTTCTTGCATGTCAACAGAAAGCTGAGCAAATGAAAATTAACTAGGTAGCCTCTATGTTTTAAATAGGGAATCCATTAGGACCCAGTTCCCGTACATCCAATCAATTTTGGAGGTATTTCTTCAACCTTCCCTCCCCGTAGGGGAATTTGCTCCTACATTTGACAGAATAAATTAGAGGGGTACAACATTCAGGTAATTTTCCTTTGCGTAATTACACAAAATTTCAGGGAAATTGTGAGAGGACAATTCTGACAATCTGGTCCACCCTGATTTTTCACTTTTTGACCACCTGGTTTTTGACCTCTTACTGTGAGGGAGCCTTCTAGTCAGGGACTACCCCTCAGTAAACGCATGGTAAAATGGTCTGCGTGGGTGACTGCCGGCTCTGCGTTGCTCAGGAAAGGCTTCTGTGGCGCAGCAAGAGGAGGAGGCCCCGGGTTGGTTACACGTGATCATGTGTGCGCATGCATGTGCACCCATGTAAGGGCTGCACGGGGAGTGTTTCTGGAGTGTGCAGTCCAAGAACTGCCGCAGAAGGAAATATGCAGAGTGGATGGTGACCTGGAGTAGGCCTCATGAGATGGGTGTACCCAGAGGAGGGATAGTCAGTGTGCTTACTGTCTTTTTACTGTAGGGACGCTTCATGTCAATGGGAAGGTGGGGCCTAGGGCATAACTCAGGTCCCTAGGGCACACAGAGAGCAGAGACACTCTGGGGCATATTTATACCGTTTGCGCCGGAATTGCGTCGTTTTTTTTGACGTAATTCTGACGCAAAACTAACTCCATATTTATACTTTGGTGTTAGACCCGTCTAGCGCCAAAGTCCATGGAGTTAGCATCATTTTTTAGCGTGGACACCTACTTTGCGTTAATTATATGCAAGGTAGGCGTTCCCGTCTAAAAAATCGACTCCGAGGCATGTGCGTCGGATTTATACTCCCGGGCAAAATTCACGCCCGGGAGTGGGCGGGTCAAAAAAAATGACGTACGGCTGCTTTTGCGCCGTTTTTTAGCGCCTGCAAAAGGCAGGCGTTAAGGGACCTGTGGGCTCTGAAGGAGCCCAGAGGTGCCCTCCCATGCCCCCAGGGACACCCCCTGTCACCCTTGCCCACCCCAGGAGGACACCCAAGGCTGGAGGGACCCATCCCAGGGACATTAAGGTAAGTTCAGGTAAGTTTTTTTTTTTTGTGGCATAGGGGGGCCTGATTTGTGCCCCCCTACATGCCAGTATGCCCAGTATGCCCAATGACAGAAGTCCCCTGGGCATGGCCATTGGGCAAGGGGGCATGACTCCTGTCTTTGCTAAGACAGGAGTCATTTCTATGGGGGTTGGGAGTGAAAAAAAATGGCGCAAATCGGGTTGAGGCGAAAAAATTGCCTCAACCTGACTTGCCCCATTTCTTGACGCCCAAGCCCCATATCCCCCTACGCCGGCGCTGCCTTGTGTACGTCGTTTTTTTTAACGCACACCAGACGGCGCCGGCGGCTAACGTCATTCAATAAATACGGCGCCCGCATGGCGCTTCAGAATGGCGTTAGCCGGCGCTAATTGTTTTGACGCAAAACTGCGTTAGAGCAGTTTGGCGTCAAAATATATAAATATGGGCCTCTGTACACTGTAACGTGCATGAAACAAATGATGCAGTACGTTACAAAAGCATAGTTGTACAACTTATGGGTCATCCGGGAATGTCATCTCTCTCTGACAGCTCAGATTAGGGTCAAATCCTGCTCTATCCAGCTGCCTGAGCAGGGCCTTGCATTAATCAGCCAGCTGTCAGCCCCTGCCAGGAAATGGGCAGAGAAGCCCTGAAAGGAAGGTTAGGATGGAGGGGCTGAGTTTCAGAGCACATGTAGCCAAAGCTACGGGACAATGCCATTTTGAGCTACCCCAGAAGACTGTACAGGAAGGAGGGGACAGGGGCAAGGAAGCGATGTGGCACATCTGTGTTGGCCAGAGGTGCAGGCCTGCTGGACACTTCCATCCTCACTTAAAAAGTCCTGCACAGGGAAGAGCTCTCTTTCCTGGTTGTGTTTCACTACTGGACACTGAGTCTGCAGACAGGCGTCATGGACAACTGGAAAGAAGAACACCCTGACTGCCCCCCAGGGGCAGGGACTCTTCCCCCAAAGGACTTCAGGCCCAACGAGGTGCATGCCAGGGCCAGGTAGACAGACACCCTTGCCCGCACGAGGACTAGCTGGAGGAAAGTCTGGGTTAGTACAAGGAGAGCGCGCTGCCCAGAAGGAAAGGAGGGCACCTAGAAGAAGTGCTGGTGCAGGGAGTCAGTGGGACTATATCATTACAATATGAGACCCTTCTAGGCCAGGAGGCCTGGGGAGAGTGCTCCTGGTGGCAGGGGCTCGTCACCCGGAGCGAAACAACACCAGAGCCATCAAAATCGGCACAAAGGGGCCAGAGATAGCCAAAGGAGAAGGTCTGTGACCTTTGCCCTACTTCTGAGCAAGCAGAGAAGTACATGGTGCTCTGCCGCTGCTCCAGTCAAGGCCCCTGGGGTGGGCCAGGGCCCGGGGGCTGCCCTCAAAACAAAGCAAAGCCGGGGGCCGCCATTGTGACCCCCATGAAGACTAACTTAGGGGCCTCAGACCTCATCCCATCATCAGAAGAAAGACTGGGAGCACCACCGCGTCCCCCGGGAAGATGGACTCCGGCTGAGGGAGAGCTGGCGGCTGAAGACTAAGCCGGGGAGCGCCATTGCGCTCCCCGTAAAGGTGGTGCTGGGGTCTGGACCACATCCCGGGGCTCCACCAGAAGACAAAGTCGGGGATGTCATTGTGCCCTCTGTGAACATGGTCGAGAGTGGGGAGTGCCGTCACACTCCCCAGAATGGTGAGGGGGGCCCCTAGACCCCATCCGAGACCCCGATGCAGCAGGACACAAGAGGGGAGTGCCGTCGCACTCCCCTCAGGCGGCCTGTCCAGCCGCCCAGCAGCACGCGTCTGCCTGCAGGAGCGGGCATATGCCCATGAAAAGGCCATCCCCCCCCAGCAGCAGTGGGACTGGACACCCCCCAACCATGAGGGCAGTCGGGGTGGGCTTCCCATGCTGTCCTCCACCCAGCATATCCGGAAACGTGGCGCAAGGCCCTAAAAATAGAAAAATGACCAAGAAAACTCATAGTGGCTCTACCTGGCACAGCAGGAGAGCCGCTCATTCGTTATGCATATGTCCCATAGGGCCTTGCAAGGCCCAACGTCATTCTGAGCTGTGAACTCAGCTCGTGGTGGCCCCAAGAAAATGGGGTCACCACCAACCAAGCGCCCAGTGCCAAGGGGAGCTGCAGGAACAGTGCAGCATCCCACAAACGCAAAGTTTGTGTACGCACCCTAGGTTGGGTGGCACACAAGAAATATAAACCCTCAAGGGTTACAGCCAATTGTAAAGCACTAGCATCTTGAAACTTTTGTTTGTGTGACTGCACTGTCTAAGAGTGTAAAATGGTATTATACCAGGTTAATCTAGGGTAACAGCAAATAATCTAATAGTGATCTAAAAGTAACCCCAAAGTAATTTTCACCTTTTAGAGTAATTAAACCTGTCTCTATATGTTTCTTGTTAATGCTGATTTGCGTAATGGGACTGATAACCACCTTTTCGCACAGAAGATGTACTTATTTGTCATATTTTGGTGCTCTCACTCTACATTATAGTCAAATGTTGTATTGGGATACCAGAGATTGTGTTGCCATGTGGGTTGTTGGATTATATTTCTCCTCAGGGGAGGCATGAGAGATTACACAATGCCATCAAAGAGTAATTCCATCAATTTGTGTATATTTGTAAATTGTTGCATAGTATTGAGTAGTGTGTGTGTAATAAATGTATGTTAGTTTATCAAAAGAAAAGGCACAGACTGGACAATCATTTATTGAATGTCATTCTTATGTGCTCGTGAATGGGGATTACTAGCCCAGACCACCTCCCTTGAGTAAGCCTTGGACTGCATTGCAATGCTACCCTATGAGAGTCAAGCGCTACAATGGGGTGTTTGGTTCCAAGTGGTGGTCGTGTGTGGGCCCATTAATTGTGCAGGCCACACAACTAATGAACCGCCTTCCAACAGAAATTAATCAAATTACACTTAAGTATACAAAATGTAAATCCATCATTTAGTGATATGCATTAGCGTGAAACCCTCCCATCCATTTTTGACTTGAGAACGTATTTTGCAGTAAAGCTGTACTGAAAAAAAAAACACAAGTGATGCGAGCAGCAGGCACTCACGTTCTGGGCATTTGTGTTATTCTTGTGCAATTGTGGTAGAAATGTGCCACAAACGGCATATAATTATGCAATGTGGTATAATAGATTAATTTATTTTAATTTAATTTTGCATAATAGGTTTAACACGATATTCCTGAAATTATGTGAAGTACACCAGTGTAATTTCTGTTTCAACTAGGCCTAGATTAAATATCCAGCCATTACCAGGGTGGGAATGTGTCAAAAATGATTTGTAAATGCCCACATATGTGGAAGTTTGTAGGCATGCACACTTTCACAGCATTCCAGACCTGGAACACCTCTCCTCATCCAAAGGAGTATACTTACTCACACACAAATCTCTATGTGAGGAAATCTATTTACAAATTAAGCTACAATAACATGCACATCTGCAGTAGATGTATAAACATCGGCAAGAATGACCCTAGGTGTTTAAAAAAGACCATTTGGTTTAGCCTCAGTGATTGTTACATACTATGAGGCTACAATAAGGTAACATGAATACGTTGTAGTAAACAGATTTCCAGTAGAGAAGACTTTCTAGAGAAGATCAGTACTGCAGACCTGCTAACTCACATAGTGCAACCTAGTTTTCCATGATATTGGCTCTCTTAAAGAAGTCACCAGTTGAAGAACCAATATCACATGGTGAGCATGTCAGCTGGACATCCCTATCTACAGTAGATTTTTACCTTCCTTTTGAATGATCTGAAAAGGGTTTGTAAGTAGTTGGGTTATTAGTTGCAAAGAATGTGAGTCTTTCTCATTTAATAGGCCTTAACTCTCTCAGGGTAGCGAAGCAGAGTAGTCCAAGGCCTACTCTGAGGATATATAGGGGCATATTGCACCAAATGTGTGTCACAAATTTTGACGCACAATCAGCGCAAACCTTGCCCCATATTTAAACTTTGACGCCCAAGCCTGCGGATGCCAAAATCCTGCAGTGTGTGTCATTTTCTGGATGCGGGAAACTGCCTTGCGTTAATCATATACAAGGTAGGCGTTCCCGTGCAAAAAAAGACATAAACGGCCGTGCGTCGTACTTGTGCTTCCGGGCAAAAATCCTGCACGGCCGGGAGGTGGAGTTGGAAAATGACGCACAGCCCGATTTGCGTAAAAAATTAACGCCTGGGTCAGGGCAGGCGTTAAAATGGGGCAAACACACCTGTATTTAATCAGAACACACAGAAGCAACATCAGAGCAGCAAAAGGGAGACATGGAGGTGCTTCTCATCCAGCTGGCATGCAGACGTAGAGCACAGCAACAACAGCAGCTACCACAGGCAGCGCAAAAGGCAGAAGATATTCTGCACCAGGACCCCCCATCATGGGCTCAGGGAACATGACATCATTCAGAGGTACAGGTTGAATTGGCAGGCCATTCAGCAGCTACTGCGCAACATAGAGCCACTGTTGGCACCCACCTTGCTGACACCCGCACCATCCCAACAGAAACCAAGCTGCTAGCTGTACTTCACATGTTGGCAAGTGGCTCCTTTCAAAGCACTGGCGCCCTGGTTGCCGGGATAGCACAGCCATCATTCTCTGCCTTCTTGCCCAAAGTACTGGATGCCATCATTGTACTCACACCCCGCCACATCTGCTTCCCAAACACACAGCAGAAGCAGCAGGAGACAAAACAGGGGTTTTACCTCATTAATGGATTCCCACACGTTCTTGGTGCCATTGACTGCACACATGTACGCCTTGTGCCACCTGCTGTAACTGAACACCTCTACCGCAACAGCAAGCACGCACACTCCATCAATGTGCAGGCCATTGTCGATCACCAAGGATTGATCACCAATATCTGGCAAAGTATCCTGGGAGTGTCCATGACCCATTCATCTTCCGTCACTGTACCATCAATCAACACTTCCAGGATGGACGATATGGCAATGGACTACTTGTTGATAAGTACAGAAACCTACTTATATACACACTGCACAGCAACCCTCTAGGACACACAACACATACACCATGACAGCAACATGTGGACAGGAACCCACTGAGGTTGTAACACTGCTAACCATGTTTGATAGGTCTGCAGTGAACCTGTCACTCATCTGAAATTAGTGTACAGTGTAATGTTAAGACGTCAATGATCACAACGTATGGAGAGGTTTGGCTAATTGTCACCTTGCAAAATGTAAGCGTCTCACTGATGTTTAAATTAATCCATTGCATATGTCTAAAGGTATGGGATGTCCACGGTACATAGATGCTAACTTGTTACCACCACTGTCAATTTGAATCTGTGTATGGAACTATCATCTCACCCCCAGTGAATACACAGGGACACCTGTATCACAAGTCACAATGCTAGGGACTGCACACTGTACTGCAAATCCCAAAACATACTGCTGACAACCGGTCAGCAGCCAAACACTCGTTCATCCAAGGAAACAACAAAATGCAGATGTTACATCCAAGAAGCCTATGAAGCAACACACTAACACAAAAGAGCCACAGACAACACAAGACAACTACTGCCATGCAAGGTGATATTAATGGGGCAAGCTACATCAACATGATCCCAATCATTTTCTTTTTCAGCTGATCAGGGGTATGGGTTCCAGCCATAGATTATGACACCATTTGGCAACCCAAGCACTGCAGCAGAGCGTGCCTACAATGAGGCACATAGGAGGACACGCACCATAGTGGAGAGGACCTTTGGCATCCTCAAGTTGAGATTCAGGTGCCTCGACATCACTGGTGGCAGCCTCCTATATTCACCAGAAATGGTCTGTAAGACCATTTTAACATGTGCCATCCTGCACAACATTTGTATACGAATGAACATTCCCCTATTAGAGCCAGAGCCACAAATGCCTATGGAGGAGGAAGAGGAGGATGCTGGCCTGCAACACGAGGGGGAACAACAAAACACAGCTGCTGGATTGCGTAGGCGCCAACATATTGTGAACAATTTCTTTTAAAACAACTCACCACCACTGTAGCAACATATGTAAATAAACACCGATAATATTCACCATATCATGGTCATGGTTTTTGCTCACCTTTATCTCTAACTATCAGAATAACAGTGCAGCCTCATGGAGCATTGCTGATATACCGATCAGGACACAGAACATTCCAAAGCAATTGTGATGCGTATTACACCACAGTCACATACACACACACTGTAAATGACATATATCCTGTACATTTCACATTTGAAGGGCAATAGCAGAGGACCACACCTATTTCACACATACATGTTGGCAACATGGTTCATCGCAGCATATGGCACACAACCAAGACACCATCATTTAGAGGTGAAATATTTAAAAGTAACTGAGTTCGTTTTTTGAGGAAACTACATTTATCATGATGCAATGGGGCAGATTATTTGCTGGGATGTTAGGCAGGTGTGCTCCTAACTGTTTGTGACTTTAAAAAGGCTCCCTTGAGCCACTGGGCTGACGAGCTCTGGAGCATGCCAGTGAAGAGGTATTGAAACCGGATGATTAATGGCAGCATTTCCAGCACCCCGCAAACTTGTTCTCTGCTGAAGAAGGGATTAACCCAGAAACACATGTGTCCAGAGATGCACAGCAAAGGCTGCACCTATTTAGAGGTGAAATATTTAAAAGTAACTGAGTTCGTTTTTTGAGGAAACTACATTTATCATGATGCAATGGGGCAGATTATTTGCTGGGATGTTAGGCATGTGTGCTCCTAACTGTTTGTGACTTTAAAAAGGCTCCCTTGAGCCACTGGGCTGACGAGCTCTGGAGCATGCCAGTGAAGAGGTATTGAAACCGGATGATTAATGGCAGCATTTCCAGCACCCCGCAAACTTGTTCTCTGCTGAAGAAGGGATTAACCCAGAAACACATGTGTCCAGAGATGCACAGCAAAGGCTGCACCTATTTAGAGGTGAAATATTTAAAAGTAACTGAGTTCGTTTTTTGAGGAAACTACATTTATCATGATGCAATGGGGCAGATTATTTGCTGGGATGTTAGGCAGGTGTGCTCCTAACTGTTTGTGACTTTAAAAAGGCTCCCTTGAGCCACTGGGCTGACGAGCTCTGGAGCATGCCAGTGAAGAGGTATTGAAACCGGATGATTAATGGCAGCATTTCCAGCACCCCGCAAACTTGTTCTCTGCTGGAGAAGGGATTAACCCAGAAACACATGTGTCCAGAGATGCACAGCAAAGGCTGCACCTATTTAGAGGTGAAATATTTAAAAGTAACTGAGTTCGTTTTTTGAGGAAACTACATTTATCATGATGCAATGGGGCAGATTATTTGCTGGGATGTTAGGCAGGTGTGCTCCTAACTGTTTGTGACTTTAAAAAGGCTCCCTTGAGCCACTGGGCTGACGAGCTCTGGAGCATGCCAGTGAAGAGGTATTGAAACCGGATGATTAATGGCAGCATTTCCAGCACCCCGCAAACTTGTTCTCTGCTGAAGAAGGGATTAACCCAGAAACACATGTGTCCAGAGATGCACAGCAAAGGCTGCACCTATTTAGAGGTGAAATATTTAAAAGTAACTGAGTTCGTTTTTTGAGGAAACTACATTTATCATGATGCAATGGGGCAGATTATTTGCTGGGATGTTAGGCAGGTGTGCTCCTAACTGTTTGTGACTTTAAAAAGGCTCCCTTGAGCCACTGGGCTGACGAGCTCTGGAGCATGCCAGTGAAGAGGTATTGAAACCGGATGATTAATGGCAGCATTTCCAGCACCCCGCAAACTTGTTCTCTGCTGGAGAAGGGATTAACCCAGAAACACATGTGTCCAGAGATGCACAGCAAAGGCTGCACCTATTTAGAGGTGAAATATTTAAAAGTAACTGAGTTCGTTTTTTGAGGAAACTACATTTATCATGATGCAATGGGGCAGATTATTTGCTGGGATGTTAGGCAGGTGTGCTCCTAACTGTTTGTGACATTGCTGATATACCGATCAGGACACAGAACATTCCAAAGCAATTGTGATGCGTATTACACCACAGTCACATACACACACACTGTAAATGACATATATCCTGTACATTTCACCTTTGAAGGGCAATAGCAGAGGACCACACCTATTTCACACATACATGTTGGCAACATGGTTCATCGCAGCATATGGCACACAACCAAGACACCATCAGTCTATAAGGGGAAAAAATGCCTCATACATGAGGCAGTGGATGTGCTATTGCATTGGTAACAGGAATGTATGACCAGACCCTTGACAGCAGTAAGTCGTACAGCACCTATCTTTGCACAGACTATCTGTGACTAGAGTTCCATATAAGCAGAACATAGACCGCACAAGTGCCACACCTATGACAAGCATTGCGCACATGACATTCCATGTACATGTCAGCCCATTTCCTAACTCCTGAAACACCCATGCTCCTGGTCTCACCCCACCTGTCTGAAGAGGTCCCTGGAATGGTAATATGTGTAGCCAGATATTCCCTCCTCTCCACACACAGACTAACAATAGTAATCCAGTGTGCTTCACCCTTTCTTATGGTATGCCATTGTCATAGTACATCTGACTGCATGGACTTCAGCTCAATTAATACATTGGCTTGTAGTTTCTAAGCCCTGTTATCACCTGTAGATTGCTTCCCATGTGAAAGGTACTGTTGGCCATTTGAACTCAAATCTCACCTACAGGACTTGTGATAAACTGATGCAGCACACACCTGTGAGAACCTCCATGCAGACCACCCATTTGAACATGCACTGCCCTTGCAGATGCTTGGAACAGCATAGAAGTTGCCAATTTGTCGATTACACTGTTATGAATTGCTAGAAAATAAGCTGTGTAACACAGCCCTTGGGTTTATGTGTCACCTTCCAAAACACAGGACAAACACAGTTTTCCATGTCAACTGTCTTGTTCTTCCTCCGACCAGTGTAAGTCAGACCACTGAGTATGTACCTTGTGAAATTGCTGGATCCTGATTGACCCTGCATCCTGTCAGCCTGACTGCCACCTGTCTGTGTGTTACCCTAAAGGTTCCTTGTAGCTACATATGTACCACACTTGCTTTCCCAAACCTCACATTCCTCAGGGGGTATTTTGTCAGGTGCTTCCTCAATGCATACTCAAATACATTGTATAGCATCATCTGCTTTTTAATTGTACCATAATTGTAAAATTGTCTTTGAATACCAAAATCATGGCCTATCCCTTGTCTGGGTCTCATGTATGCATGAATGAAAAAGTGTGACAGTGTACCAGGGCCGTATGCAGGGATTGGGTATGGTGCCTGCAGCAGAACCAGCAACCTCTGATAATGTGCATGAAAATTCCACACATGTTAGGACCCTGACAGTTCACACGCTGAATCAGATTGCTCACAACATATTGATGGCCTGTGCGTACTGAATAGCTGCAAGATTTATCAACACAAAGGCTATGATGTTCCCAGATGCTGTGGGAACTTTAAAGGCAAACCTGTGTTCAAATGTTGTAATGACACCTGCCGGAACATGACTGCTGAGATATGATCTTACTCAGCACACCAAGGTTGCCCTGTTGACAGTCTCATAACCCGTCTGCAGTGACAGGGTGGGACCATCCCCGTGTAGGTTCTCATGTCCTCATCGACTTTACTTCTTCCATTGATCTCCGAAGAATACTCAGTAGATACAGGAATAGCCGCCACTGACTTATGATGAGACCTGGACGTAACTGTGACAAGATATACCCCTAAAAATATACAGGATCAACACTGGGCCACACATATGAACCAGGCACCTCTGTGCAATTGATCACTGGAAATATGTGGCCATGTGCTGCCTCGTCTGCTGGCCCACCACTGCCACAGAAGAGTTGTGGCTCAGCCATATGACCACAACTGTGGGGTGAAATTACAGTTGTGGTCACCTTTGGCTTTCCGTGTCAATAACGTGGTACCCACTTAGTCTGTACATGTACCTGACTCACAGTGGGTTCACCAACAAGTGCCTAGGAAGCAGTTTCCAAATTTCCAATACATGTGATGGGCAACTTTTGGACCATTGACATGAACAAGCGTCTGCCATCTATCTGGTGCATGCTTTGTAATTTGTGGTGTCTATGTTACCCAAAATCTTGGAAGTGCACACAACAGATGTTGCTACATGTATGACTAACACATGTCCTATCTCATTTCCACACTGACTTGCATCTAAGGTTAGGACAAATTGACTTCACATTCATACAAGCATATTTTCAATAATGCATCTTGTGATGCACACACACTAGGTCAACAATTACATTAGTAGCCAATGCATACACATTGAGCTATAGGCTTTGAGGTATTGTACTTATGTCACCTTGCTATCCTCTCCTGACGCCAAACATGTCCAATTTGTGCAATAAAGATATGTAGGCCACACATATGGCCATCTAGTGCATCAGCCAAGAGTGAAAATCATGTTAAGGAAGTAGCGGATCATGGGCTGCAGCAGTATGATGTCTCACATGTTCCCATACACCGTCAAGACCAAAGTGGGTGCAATCAGCCTATCTCAGTTGTGTCACAAATGTTACATTACATTAAAATGGTAAAATGACCCAAACCCAGTTAATGCCCTGAAATTTTTACGCATGCGCGTCCAAAAATGACGCTTATGCCTGAAAAACGACGCATTATGCCCTGAAAATTGGTTAAGTGTTAGACTATTTCCAAATATATGGATGCGGGCTCATTTTTACTCCTGTGCGTCGAAAAAAATGACGCCCAGACTGTATGCGTCAAAAACTTTTGACGCATAACAATAAAAACGGCTGCCATTTTAGGTAGGAAGTGATGTAATAGGAAATCCTGTTTACAGATTATGTACAGTGGGTGTACTTTCACTTTCACTTTGCAGTCTCTGATTCTTCTAGACTATGTGGCTGTGGTCAGAGTTTTGTCTATTCAAATTCTACTTTCCCCTTATTCTCCTTTGTTCTCCTTTATCCCCTATTACCCCATTTTTCTGCTAAGATGTTGGGTAGGCCACGTCTTGGCAAGATGGGTGAGGAGGAGCTTGGGGGTTTCATATGGCTGGTGTGCCATTTCCGCCCCTTATGGCTGAGGCAGGTGGGCGGGTGATACACGGGTATCACACCGAGGCACGGAGGCTACGGTAGGGAAAGGTATTTCATCACTTGCAACGCGTCTATCGGACCCCAAGGAATGACCACCAGCATCACTTGCAGCGCGTGTATGGGAGCCATAGGAATGACCACCAGCTGAAGCACCGCTGGACTGACCTCATCACCACAGTGCAAGATCTGCTGGACCACCTGGGAATAGTGATTGGTGGCCCTGTTGGTGAGTACAAATCATGTAAATGTGCACAATTAAATGCTCTGTAGTGACATCAGATGATTTATACAATATCTGCCAGCAATGTTGTTGAGTGTGTGGAATGCTTTGGAAACATACAGGGTCATTGATGGACTATGTTAAGGACCACAATTGCTAGCTGTCAGGAAGCAAGTGCTCTGCAAACTTACTGAATACTTTTGCTTAATGTAAGTTGGTGCCGCCTTTGTGTCAAACAGCAACACAAATCAGGAGCCAATTATGTGTGTATATATAGGTCACATTTGCCTGTGAGGTATAGATTTTCAAAATCATAACCAACATTTGTTGATACAACAGCTAGACTGACTTTCAAAACACTACATGATGCTGAAAATGAGTGCAGGCTTCACGTCTATTGATGACAGCAATGTGGCCCAAACATATGTCTCATGTGTGTCTGGTGAGTGCGTAAGGCAAGCGGTCACGGAAGTTCTATAAATCTTAGGGATTATTGTGGTCCTTCGTCATTTCGGATAGATGTCAGATCTGGATTTGGAGACATAGGGAAAAAGTGCAAGGTGCCCTCAGCTAACATCTTAGACTGGTATTTGGTGTTTGTTGTTCCACCTTTCGTTTACAGATGGCTGGCCAAAGGTATGCACATGGGTTCATATCTCTATGGGAAACTGTAACAACATGAGGGCTTACAACTGTCCCTGCCCCTCTGTACATTGTACCTGTGTGTCATAAATTTGTCATGGCCACATTGGCTGGCTGAATGGTAATGCATTCCTCAAGGAAAGTGGCTTTGGATGTCTCTCTTGGATACACATGATGAGACGAATACACTCCATTATTATGTCTGCTCACTAATAAAGGAGCATGTTTGCCACCACATGATAGTTAGGGCCACTGCATGTGTGCAGATATGTGTGTAAATTTCACAGTAGACCCATGGTATGTACATGTTAGCTGTGCTATATCGGATGCAGTATCATCATGTCTGAGTGGCTTCACTTACTTATGCAATCTTACACATAGTATTTGTCTTTGGAATTGTTGGACAGTGCACAGAATGTGAGCACATTTCTCCCTTCCATGCCTTACAGGTGGACCCGCACTCTACATTGTGGGCGAGGTGGCTTCATTCGAGGACCCAGACAACTCCAGTAAGTGTTGATATATCTGTTATGTTTTGTGTTTGCTGGTGATGTGTGATGGACTCCTGTGTGTCGAACACATAGCAAGGTGTGATGCACTGGCCCATCATTTGTCTTGTTCCATAAGTGGAATTTCATTTTATCACCATTTGAGAGTTGGCCAATGCTTATCCTATTGTCTTATTTAGGTATTCTAGGTCACTCCTGTAGGCCCCGCAATGTGAATGGGGATGAGTCATGTGGATAACACTTGTATCAGCAAGAGTCGCACTGGACCTAATCTGTGATTTAGTCAGCCAGTCAGACCCACATTCTCCCAGAATGGAGCTGCAAAATGCTTACCCACAGACTTCTGCTTCCCTATTCACTAATGTACTTATTAAACTGTAGGTTGAACTTCCTAGCAGCATGTAGCTCCACATGTAGTGCTACGAGTATGTGGCACTTGAGTGCAATGGCCTAGGTGTGCCTGCAAATCATGGCCAGGGGTGTTCTTGCATCTCTGTGTTAGTTGTAAGTCATGGCTTACTGGAAGTATATGATGTGGACAAAAGTCTGCATTTCCAGGCATGTGTGGTACTGGGATTGGTCAAGGGTTTGCTGTCTCCTATTTGTAGATACACCTTAAATGTGGTGTGTGTGTAGAGCCAAACACATGTCCAGCTTTCATAAGCTTCCTGGGTGTCCATGTTGTTTGAAATTGTTAGTTGTTTCTCCACCCCCCCCACCCTCAAACACAGGCATGGGTTTGTGAATAGTGTACCTAGGACTGATGATACAAGTTTGGTACACAGACATGTAAATCAGTGAATCTTGGGCAACGAGGTACCAGCATATACTGCAGGTAGAGTCGGGGTATTGAAGAATGGCCTGCAGATACCGAAACGAACGGAGCCTGGAGGGCATTCCCACAGGGCGGCCCTTCTTTGCCCACTACAGCCACCACCAGAACCACCACCACTACCACCCAGGTGGCACCACCAACAGATGGGACCGTTGTGGCAACAACATCAGCAAGTGCTCCAGGCCCTAGCACAGCACCACCTGCAGGGCAGCCCACAGACATTGACCCTACACGGCCCCACACTTCCTCAGCTGGCAAACAGACCACCCCAGCTGCAGCTATTGACCCTGCTGCTTTTGTGGAGATGCAGCGTGAATTGGACCGTGTCCTGCGAAAAATGAGTCGCCTGCAGCAGGGTGTTCGCCATATTAACCTGCGGGTGCGGTCCATTAAGCGGACCCTCTGGAGGGCCAACCTTTAGACATTTTGATGGACATGATTCCCTCCCCTCCCTCCTCTTTCCTTATTCTTATACTTTGTGGGTTTAGGGGGCTTAGTGTTAGGTTAGTATAGGCTGTTAGTTTAGTTAGTGTTAGTGGGTGTGGGGTCCTGATTATTTCTACTGTTTATTTTTGAGTGTGTGGCTGGCAATGTTGGGGTTCTTGTGTGTTTTGAAAAAAAAAATATATATATATATATATATATATATATATATATATATATACACATATATATATATATATACACATATATATATATATGCATATATATATATATATATAAAAATTAAAATACAAAATTACAAAAAGATATATATTTGTTTAGTATAAGATAGTATGTGTTTAGGTTAGTATCTGTTGTCCTCCATGTGTCCCGTCTCATAAGGGGGGTGGGAGGTTGATGTTTAGAATGTTTTGTTACATGTGATAAGTAAGTTTAGCTCAGGTTAGTTAGGGACAGTTGTGGGTAATGAGTAGTTATGGTAGGTTAGGGTAGGGAAGGCTTTTCCCCGAGTTTTCTCTTCTGTTTTTACAGTTTAATAAATATGTAGTAAACCCTTTACAGTATGTGTGAAATGCTTGCAGATCAGGGCCTTGGCATGAGTGTACATGATGTCTTTTGTATTACAATTTGTGTCCTATGCTACAAACAAATGCCAAATTAGCTGTAACATTGGCAGCTACCACAAAGCTACCTTGCAAAGATTAGACCATTCATTGCAACCACCAATCAAAGTTACTATGGCCCTCATTACGACCCTGGCGGTTTGTAACCGCCAGGGCCGCTGGACGGGGAGGCACCGCCGACAGGCCGGCGGTGCCCCGCGGGGCATTCTGACCGCGGCGGCTTAGCCGCGGTCAGAGAAGGGAAACCGGCGGTCTCCCGCCGGTTTCCCGCTGCCCCCAAGGAATCCTCCAAGCCGGCGCAGCTTGCTGCGCCGGCTTGGGGATTCCGACTCCCCCTCCCGCCATCCAGTTCCTGGCGGTTCTCCCGCCGGGAACCGGATGGCGGGAGGGGGAGTCGCGGGGCCCCTGGGGGCCCCTGCAGTGCCCATGCCAACGGCATGGGCACTGCAGGGGCCCCCGTAAGAGGGCCCCAAAATGTATTTCACTGTCTGCCTTGCAGACAGTGAAATACGCGACGGGTGCAACAGCACCCGTCGCACCTTCCCACTCCGCCGGCTCGATTACGACCCGGCATCCTCGTGGGAAGGGAGTTTTTCCCTGGGCTGGCGGGCGGTCTTTTGGAGACCGCCCGCCAGCCCAGGGAAAAACTCCTAATACCCTCCGTGGTCTTTTGACCGCGGAGCGGTATTATGGAGGGCTGAATTCTGGCGGGCGGCCTCCGCCACCCGCCAGAATCAGAATGAGGGCCTATGTGTCCCAACGTGTTTTTTTCAATAAGTATGTTTTCAATGTCACATACAGTGCTTCAAGATTTGGTATTGAGGACACTGTTATGTCTGACTGCAGTGTGATGTTCAAGGAAACCCTTATAGGCTGAGTGGTAGTAAGCACTCTTGTAGTATCGTGTTCATGACTCACATAGATCATTTGTGACACTGTTCAGCATGATTACTTATTTGGATGTAAACTCAGACACCTTCATTCATGCAGTTTGTTGACTGTTTGCTTAGATTTGTTGGCAATGTTATATGTGTTAGTTTTGCATGTAGGCAACATTTTGCTTGCACTATTTAATGGCTTAGATATCCCTTGAGGAAGCATTATTCTGTCCAACATAGCATTATGGTGTATGGTTTCTCTTTTCATCAGATATTACCCTCAGGAAGGACAGAGTATGGTAGAATCCAGGCCATTGTGCATAGTTATCAGACCACATTATTTCAGGACAGTTGTATTGACAAGCTATGTAATTTGACAGGAGGCAAAATTCAGTGGTCTACTGCACGGTTGATGTGTCACATTACACAGAGACAAAGTGGTTGTCGAAGTGCTATTTATTGAAAAGTGCTGTAGTGCTATATGCACATTGTCCATACATCTTCTATTGTGATCCTACACAACTGCTAAAGGACAATGCATTTGACATGCTGGGGTGATGTGTCAGACAGTGCAGAGGACAAGATTTGCCAATGAGTTTGTGAGAGACAATCACAAGGCAGGGTGACAGGATATACAGTGGTTTGCAGAACAGTCATTGAGTACAGTTGTTGCAAGACTGGCATGTTACGAAGCGCAGGACCTTGGTAATAGGTGGCCATGTGGCAGGGACTAGAGCTTCTGGGTACTCTTACGTGTGAAGGTGATCTGTTCATTGTCTTCTTCTTCTGATGTGTGTGTTGCCTCTTCTGTCCTTGGTGGTGGTGGTTGTGTAGGGGCAACACACACCTCAGTGTTTGAAGACGTGGAGTCAGACATCCCGGTCGCTGCTACCTGTGAGGGTCTTAAGGGCAGTACTGCTGCAAGGAGGATCTGCTGGTTATTAAGAATAGCAGCCACATCACGATGGTAGGCAGCCAGGTCAGCCCTGAGGGGTTCATGATTGCATTCGTGCATGCAGTGGAAGGTTTGGGGTGCAAGGTGTTGTGGCAACTCCCTTACTGCAGTGGTGAATTCCTTTACAGTTTGCTGTAGTCCTTGCAGGATGGATGTTAGTGCTTGCATGGCTGCCGCCTGATCTGCATAAAACATCATGCATGAACGCACCCCCTCTAGGCTGGCTGCCATTGTTTGCATCCCCACCGCACCTCCTTGGCCAGCTCACGCTGTACTCCAACTACAGTTTTCTTAAAGCTGGTGCCTGTGCCATCTGAGTCCTCAGCTGTATTGGAGCTGGCAGGTCTTACAATGTGGGTGGTGGGTGGGTCCTCTGTGATGGCTGCTTGTTCTGTGCTCCTCCTTGTGACTGAAGGTGGGGTCTGGAGGGTTCCAAGGACATCTTGGAGGGCCTGGTGGCAGATGTTTGTCAGCTCGTCATCCATGTCATCATGGTAGTCCTGGATAGGCATATCCGCAGGAGATCCATTGTCCTCTGTAATGAAATAGGGTACAATTAGTGTGTCTGTGTTGTGGCATTGGTGATGTGACATGCCTGCCTTGTGATGATTTCACATTGTGATCTTGTTTCCTGTTCATTGCTCCAGTCTTTCAGATGGGCATTCTCCCAGGCCTATGCCCCACCTGCATGTCACATGTATTGTGGTAAGTTATTAGACTTGTCAGCATCATCTCCTCTAGGTGTTGGTTTTGGGCAAATAGTGATTTGCCGCCTTCTTGTCCTACTCAACCCTCCGTCTATATCCATTTTCACGGTGGGAACTTTCACTGGCTGTGGGTGCTCTGATGTCACTAGCAGCACACTTAACAATCTGGACCTGCCCCAGTCTCTGATCTTTCACATCCACTTATATGTAGTTGAAATGTAGCGTATACTATGCATAGCATTGTTATGGCACGATATGGATGTTAGCATTGGTAATGTGTACAGCTGATGTTGGGGAATGTGTGGACATTGGATTGCCCTGATAGTCATAGCAGTGTCCTATTTCCTCCTCTGACTGTGCAGGTGTATTTCAGTGACCAGTTACATGTGTCCTCCCCCTCAATGCTGTTGTCTGAGCAGTATGATATTTGGGATATTGCATTGTGACCCAGGCACAGGATGGACCCTGGCATATGCTGCATGGGTGTGACCTTAGAGCTGTGTAGCTCCTAATGTTGATGACATTGGCTGATGTTTGCGGCAACTATGGGCATTCACAATTGACAGGACTGGAACATTTGTCTTGTTTCAGGGGATTGTTAAAGTTGTCATCCTCAACCCACTAATTTAGGTGTGTATGATCCATGGGGACGTTACTGCCATTGGCTACTTGAGCTGCACACACAGCGGAGGTGGTAGTGGCAACTGTTGTCACTGTTACATTCCAGTTGTCGGTATGGCTAGAGGTTGTTAATTGGGCCCTAGTTAATGTAGGGGGTATAGTGGCTGACGTGTGACAGGATGTCAGTTTGACGTTGTGCTCTTCCCTCCTGGCGTGGCTTTACCTTTGCTACATCGTTGGCATGGCAGCATACCCCCTAGGAACTGTTGTTGGTGTTGTGTTAGGGTGTGCCCCAGCTTTTCTCTGTACAGGCCATGCCCCCATGCCGTACCCCTTTACCCATGCCACTCCATGTTTATGATGACTTCCATGCATTCTGTAGTTGGTATCCCCCCCCCCCCCGGATGTAGTTGACATTAGTGCATTTTAATTCCCCTTGCAACTTACCCTGTATGTGCGTTGTCTCCTGGTAGTCTGCACTGTCCTGTCCTTGAATCCCTGTGACGATCTCCTCAGGGATGAAGGCTGCGACCATCTCCTCCATGTGGTCCAGGGCCTCCAGGTGTGCCGGACTCCCACCTCCAGTCTGCAGTGCTGCCTTTCTGTTCCTGGCCATCTTTTCCTTGGTCCTGCGCTTGCAGTCATGCCAGCGTTTCTTTACTTAATTATTGTTCTGCGTACTTCTGCCACACTGTTAATCTTGTCAACAATTTGTTGCCATATTGCCTCTCTCCTACTGATTGGCAACTTTGAGGTGACAAACAGTTGGTGCTGGTGTTCCGTCACCTCTTTTACCAGAATTTCCTGCTCCTCTGCACTGAAGCGACACTTTATTTTCTTCTTCTCCCTGTCCTGGTTCTTGTGTGGGTCCTCCTGGCTGGTTCCTGGTCTGTTGTAATCTTCCTGGGGTCTGTACAGGCATCTGGACTCCATTTTGGCTCTCCTCTGCTGAAATGGCTGTGTTTCGGGGAATTTTACAGCTATTGAATCAAAAAAGCCGCATACCCGGTTTGCGGTGTCGTTAATCGTCCCACAGTCATTTCCGCTGTGTTAATGTTGTTTTCCTTTGTGACGTGACGCTGCGGTGTGCGTAAAAATAAATGACTTACACCTGTGGTTTGCACCGCCGTGCGTCAAAGTATAAATTTGACGCCCGCACGGCGCACCGAAATGGCATTAGCCGGCGGTAATATTTTTTACACAAAACTGCGCCGGTGCAGTTTTGCATCAAAAAGTATAAATATGGGCCATAATATATAAATTCAGGCAGTTAGAAGTACCTTTAGTGACACTTTCATATCACATTACAGCCCTAGTAGGTCCTAAGCCCCACATTCACAATACTCCCCACCTATGCCAGATGCAACACCGCCACATAAGGGGGTTTCACTTTAAATAAGGCAGACCTACTGGGCTTGTCAGGGGTCACCACCTTAATAAAAAAGAACCACATTTTATCCTTAGTCAATGTAACACACTATAAGGGACGTCAGTATTTAAAAGAAAGGCCTCATGGCTAAACCTGATAAAACTATTAAAATCAATGAAACATTACTACCAGTCATAATCATTCATTATAAAGGTAAGAACTCATTATTGAATATTCAAGTTGTTAATAAATTATTTGGATTAAAAATCACATGTGCCTGGGTCTTCCTTCACAGTGCACAGACACGCACAATGTAGCCATAGGATCAGCCACTATGAATTCCCACACTCCAGAGCCTAAGAACAAAAGCTCTGGCTCCGGGGAGTGCTTAGGTTAATGGTAAACTTATCCCAGGTAGTGGATGTAATCCTCTGGAAGTGGTAGAGTTACTTTTTACACAACATTCATAGGGGTCTTCAATAACCTCCCTCAGCCCAAACATAGTATGAACATCGTTAGTCGTGCCCTGCTCCATCTGGGCCACCACAACCAGAATCAAATATGCTAAATGGGGCATTCCTTACCTGATTTTGAAATATTTAATGAGTGAGTCACATCTCTCTTGATTTCAGCCTTGCGTTGTATCTTAGGCCTATTTTTCTTATTTCTTTTAAATTTGTATGCCCCTGTCGCACCTAGGGCACCCACAGTCTTCTGTAAAGTTGGGGTGGGGGGCACACCCTCCTGTTGCACTGCCAGCTCCCTGCCATGGCAACAATTTGCTGTCCCGGCAAGGGAGCCAGCATTCTCTCTTGCCACAGTTCATAGGGGTGGGAAGAATGCTACAGCCTGATGCACCAGCTCCATACATGGGCACTGGGGAAGGAGCAGTGCCTTGGTCCGGACTCTTCTTTGGTCCTCTCAAACTGGCGGGCACCTGGAACAGAGGGAAGTGTGCGCTGCAACTCTGTTTCTTTCTAAAAAAGGCCCTGCTGGAAGAGGTGCCCATGACCAAAAGAACCTCTGGGGAGGGTGCCAACACACACACCTCTCCCTCTTTTGAAAATGAGAAATGACTTTTTGGCAGACGGTAGGGACTTTGCCCACAGGAAAACCTATGGAATTCAACTGCGCCAACGCAGTTGTGCGTCAAAACTTTTAACGCCGGCTAATGCCATTCCAAAGCGCCATGCGGGCGCCTTATTTATTGGATGACGTTAGCCGGCGCTGCGGACTGGTGTGCGTAAAAAAAAATGACTCACACCTGGCAGCGCCGGCGTGGGGGAAAATGGAGCTTGGGCGTCAAAAAATGGGGCAAGTCAGGTCTGAGGCAAAATTTTGGCCTCAACCCGATTTGCACCATTTTGTTTGACGCCCAACCCCCATTGAAATGACTCCTGTCTTAGCAAAGACAGGAGTCATGCCCCCTTGCCCAATGGCCATGCCCAGGGGACGTATGTCCCCTGGGCATGGTCATTGGGCATAGTGGCATGTAGGGGGGCACAAATCAGGCCCCCCTATGCCACAAAAAAATACTTACCTGAACTTACCTTAACTTCCCTGGGATGGGTCCCTCCATCCTTGGGTGTCCTCCTGGGGTGGGCAAGGGTGGCAGGGGGTGTCCCTGGGGGCATGGGAGGGCACCTCTGGGCTCCTTCTGAGCCCACAGGGCCCTAAACGCCTGCCCTGACCCAGGCGTTTTTTAAGGCCTGCCCCCTCCTGTGCGTCAAAATGACGTCAGAGTATAAATATGGGGCACAGGCCTTAAAGTCATTTTTTGGAAGGGAACGCCTACCTTGCATATAATTAACGCAAGGCTGGTTCCCCCTTCTAAAAAATGACGCACATGGTGGAACTTTGACGCCCGCGGAGTCGGACGTCAAAGTATAAATATGGGGCAGTGTTTGCGCCGAATGTGCGTCAAAATTTTTTACGCATATTCGGCGCAAACAGAGTATAAATATGCCCCTGAAGCTTTAAAGTGGCATATCTCTAGCCTCAAGGGGTAGATTTTCTTCACCTAGGGCTTGTTTTGCTCCTGGTGGTCAGATTGTGCCTCCATAAGCATTTTCAGCAGACCGTCTAAATATGCAATTTTTTATCTGAAGCTCTAGATATGTTATTTTTCATTGGGTTCCTCTCGATTCCAGCATTGGACCTGTTCCTAGGGCAAATCTCCTGCTGGCGGGGGTATCCTGCACCACCATTCAACACTCCCCTGGTTTCAGGGACTCAAAGCTTATTGAAGGACCCTGTGTGTCAGCAGAATACAGGACCACTTCACATAATTCTCCAGCGGAGCCATTCTGGGTCCAGCACTAGAGGCCATATGTATGAAAAAATGGCCTTGCGAATCGCAAATAGCGATTTTTAAGAAATCGCTATTTCTGAGTCGCAATTGGCCATGTAACAAAATTGCGATTCGGAATTAGCCATTTCTTAAAAATCGCTATTTATGGTTTGCGAGGCCCAGTTACCGAATCGCAATTAGCATTTTCGGAAATTGCGATTTTTTTTACCGAATCGGTAAAAAATTGCAAATTGCGAGAAGTTTCGAGAAAGCACACCTGGAGGAGCCTGATGACATCCCAAGCAGGAAGTGAATCATCCCAGGCAGTTTCAGGTGCCACACCCAAACCAGCAGCCAGAGAGAGAGCAGCCCAGCCACACAGAGCAGCACTCTGAAGGAGGCAGCACACCTGAGCAAGGATAGACACCTCAGCCCAAGGCCAGGAGAAGGGAGAGAGAAAGAGGAAGCTCAAATTCAGCGAGCAAGAGCTTGAGGTGCTGACAGAGGAGGTGGTCAGGAGCCATGACCGCCTTTTTGGCAAAAGCTCACTCCAGGTACCTGAGAGTGAGAAAAGGAGACTATGGGCAGATATCCAATCAAAAATCTGCGCAATTGGAGTGGCACAGCGCTCCGTAGAAGAAATTAAGAAGAGGTGGTATGACCTGCGGTCCCGTGCGAAGGAGAGGATGGGAAGGAGACTGCAGGAGGCCAGGGGCACAGGAGGCGGTCCACCCACAGAGGCACCATCCACCCCATTAGAGGACCTAGTCGAGTCCACACTCCTCCCTGAAGCTGGGACAGGGGTCACAGAGATAGACACCTCCCGGCACACCAATTACCAGCTAAGGTAAGTGCAATATTGATTTGTAACCCCATATGTGTATGCACAAAATCCCCTTAGGAATTAGCAAGTAATGTTTAACATTGTGAGAAGTAGTACAGTCCACATCTTAGAAGCAGCACAACAATGCATTATGGGAGTGGCAGTCCACAACCCAGAGCTGAAAGTAGCACATACAATGTATTTAACTAGAATGACACCCAGAGGAACACAACACACACAACACAGTGTAGAGAAGTACCTGTACCTTTATTACCATTGTGTGACCGTAATTGTAACAAACATAACTGACATGCTGCATATTGCCATTGCCGGTGGGCCAGGCCCAGCAGCCACAGCTTCAGCATGTGTAAGAGAGACTGACACACATCCAGCCTCTGATTCCAACACCAGTGGGTCTCCAACCATTGCGCATGTCCGACACAGGCCCAGGGCACTGCCACTGCCAGAGCTCAGCCAAGACTCAGATGAGCAGAAGGAAGGGCCAATTTCCCCATCACCAACAGGCAGACGCAGCCAGATGCAGGAGGTCAGGTGTCAGCAGACCACAGCGCCCCGCAGGATGGCGACAAATTCCGGGGCATAGCAGCAAGAGGCAGGTGAGTGTCCCTCCTTTGGTGGGCTGGAAGCTGCTATGTTGCAGCAGCAGCACCTACAAAATAAAAGGATCCTGGGATTACAAAAGAATTTGCGCCAACATAACACCAACATGGGGGGCCTGCATCGCCAGCTTGAGTCCCTCAATTCTAACATAGAACTGCTGCATGAGGGACAGGTGCAGGCATCACAGGACACCAGAGAGCTCACAAGTGCTGTCCGTGAACTATGCCAGGAGCTGCGCCATGAGAGGGTGATCCACAGCAGACAGGAGCGCAGATTTATGAACATGTTTGGCGGCTTCTGTCGTTCTGTGAACAGGTGGGCAAATGCAACGTCACTGATTGCCCGTCGTGCAGTGGCTGGACAAGTGGAGGCAGCACACAGCAGCAGGGATGTTGCGAATGGACTGGTACAGATCACCAATGTGATCGACAACATAATGGGACAGATGTCAGCCACGCCTAGTGAGCTTGCACTGGGGGACACTGAGGACAGTTCCAGCCTCAGCAGTGTAGCTGTACCAGCATTGGACACCAGACGGCGCAGTGCCAGGCACAGCACTGCCACTGAGGCGGACAATAGAGATGCCAGTGAGGTAACTGGGCACCCAAGTGGTGTGCGTGGCCGCAAAAAATGACTGTAGCTGCCAGTGGACTTATGTTTTCACTATGACGTAATAGCGCATTACTCAGGTCCTTCATTGTTTCTAGTTTTTCACTTGACCTTTTTTTGCAATTCGTCAAACGAACATTACCTGACTTAAGGTAATAAATTTATTTCACTACAGGTACAGTTGTCAGAGGATTTGTGTAATTCATACTTACATCTGAAATGGTTGTGTGTGATGTCAGCACGCCTTTGCCTTCCCTCTGCTGCACTGGTCCTGTCTGCTGGCTGTAGGGGTGGTATGGGATCATCATTCTCATCAGATTCAGTATCACATATTTCTACAGGTATGCCCCTGGTGGTAGTTATATTCTGCAAGATAGCACAAGTAGCCACTATTCTACATGTCGTCTCGGGACTGTACTGTAGTGCTCCTCCACTTTTGTGGAGGCACCGGAAGCGACTTTTCAGCAGTCCAACTGTGCACTCCACCACATTGCGGGTTGCCCTGTGTGCTGCATTGTATCTCCGTTCAGCAGGTGTTGCAGGATTGAGGTAGGGCGTCATCATGTAGGTGCGCACTGCGTAGGCACTGTCTCCTGGAAGGGACAGAGGGTATGATAAGAAGTGGGCCATCTGACATCAGCATGCCATCAATGCGCCATTGTATAGAGGGGCAATACCTAGTAGATATCCTTCACCAAACTCCCCAGCTAGCAGTCTTGTGTGTATGCCACTGTGGCGAAAGATGTACGAATCATATGTGCTCCCTGGGTACCTGGCTACGAGATCAGTTATGATGTCGGAAGCATTGCAAATCACCTGTATATTCATTGAATGTTGGTATTTCCTGTTGCGGTACACATACTCTGTGGCTGATGGTGGACAGATTGCCACATGTGCCCCATCTATGGCACCTAGGACGTGGGGGAACTGTGCTATCCGGTAAAATTCTATTTTTGTCTGCTGTATTTCCTGTGAGGTGTGGGGGAATCTGATGTACTGGTGTAGTTTGCTCAGCATGGCGTTGATAAATGCATTGAAAAATCTGGAGAGGGTACTCTGTGAGACCCCTCCAGCTGCTGCTATGACCCCTTGATAGCTCCCTGAGGCGAGTAGGTGGAGGGAGCATAATACCTGCACATGGGTGGGTATGCTGTGAGTCCTTAGTGTTCTGCACTGCAGTATGGGTTGTAGCTCAGCTATCAGATCAAGTATCATGCCTGAGTTCAACCTATACCTCTCATATATTTCCTCCTCTGTCAGGTTAAAAAGTGTAATGCGCACTCTGAAAATGCGCTTCTGTCTCCCTCTCCCTCTCCTCAAACCTGCCAAGATCCTCATCCTCCTCGCCATGACGTAGAGTGCAGCCATTGTTGAAAAGAGTCTGAGGCATTCTGGTCCTCTTTATATAGGTTGCACCTGGTTACCACCTGGTTTCACTCAGTGGTATTTTGCATTTGCAAAATGCCATTCTGCGAAAAATTGCAATTTGCGATTTTTTGATGCATCTCTTTGCGACTTGGATTTTGCGACTCGCAATTTCCTACTGGGAATACCGAATCGCAAAATGAGACTCGCAAAACCAGGTCGCAACGCAAAAAAATCGCACTTTTTGCGATTTCTTATTTTTGGTCTGCGAATGCCTTTCATGCATCGCAGACCCCATTTTTGCACTCGCAAACGGCCGAATTTTGCGATTCACACCGTTTGCGAGTGCAAAAAAGTTTCATGCATCTGGCCCTAGGTCTTTTCCTCTAACTGTTCCTCAGGGGGCCTAAGAGGGCCATCGCTAGTCCCAGAGAGACCAATCATAGTCCTGAGGGCCACCGGGAGTCAAAGTACACTTTTGCAGGACATCAGCTGCTTATCTTTCCAGCTAGAAATTCTTCCAACATCATTGCCTCCTAGGTTCAGGGTCTTCTCTTCTCAATTCTCTCTCCCTTATGCAGTGGTTTTTAAGTGGAGGTGGGAAGTTTTAGGAGTCTGGCACCCTTGGCCATTCCCAGGATGCTACATCATCCCTCTACTCCTGTCTGAACTCTCCTATACAGCATTCTGGGACTATCTAAAATTGTGACTTCAAGTTTTCTCTAGTAAGAGCTCCTCTAAGGTCCTCAGATCTGCCCTCAGCTGACACCATTGCCTGATCTGGTCCTACCAAAGCTTCAAAGGTGAGTATTGGCTCCAATGTTCTGGGCTTCCTCTTTTTTTCCAATGGGCCTGGGCTGCCCCAGCACAGCTGCTGTGTGACAAGCTAATAATCAGATACAGACTTTCTCCCCACACCTTCCTTTCCAGTGGTGGCCTTTTTTCCCAGGAACTGGCCCATATCACTGTTGATTGCTCCTTTTGTGTGGGGATCCCTCTGATGGAGAGCAGAGTAATTAACTTGGCACAGTAGGGGTTAGAAAGGCCTGGAATCTGATAATGAGCTGAGCTAGAGACAGATTCTGAAATTCCATGAGATGTGTATGTGTAATGTTGGAAACTACAAATTCAAACTAAGCATGCATGTTTTACCTGAGTTTAATACGTTGCTGTACTCTGTAGGCTTACTTGGCCAAAACTGTACATTAGGGCAAACGTCACCTATATTTATAATACCGCAAGAATGCCACATGTTTTCCAGTAATCGCTGCAGTCATATATTGTGAATGCCCTTTCATGTCATAAGGCCTACCCCGGGTCAGTACTATAAGAAAATGTCTCTTATTTTATGTTCACCACCATTTTTCTGGATTAATGCGGCTGGGATTTTGACTCTGCATTGGGATACTACTCACCAGGCCCTTGTGCATATGCTCTGACCCCTAAAACATGTTGACATTGGCTACACTCATTATTAGCATATTTAGATTATCTATAAGTCCCTAGGATATGGTAAAAAGTATACCCAGGGCCTGTAGGTTAACTGTCACTACTGGACTGCAAGGATTATTGTGCCACCACGAAAGAGATAAGGCAAAGCATGTCTCCACATCTGCACCTGCAGCCTGGGTAAGCAGTTCCAAAACTACCAATTCAACATGGCAAAATAAAACTCTTGCCATGCCTAAATGTTCCATGTTTTAACTATCTATAAGTAATCCCTAAAGTTGGCCCTTAATGCCCATAGGGCAGGGTGCACGGTATTTAAAAAGTAGGATATGTATATTTAATGTTTTACATGGTCTGTGATAAATTCCCAAAGTAATTTTTCACTGTGGGAAGGCTGCTCTCCCACAAGGAAGGATTGGATTACATTATAACACCTTAAAAAATGCCTATCCTCTGTTTGGGAGTAGCTAGAAAAATGATTCAAGGACTCATTTTAATAGTAATTTAAAATTCAACTTAATGTTCAAGTTGGATTTATATTACTAGTTTTAAAAATAGCATTTAAGAAGGTTTGTAATCAAGAACAATGGTGAACCCCAAAATCATCAGGAACTGGGATTCCAAATATATATTTTACACATTAGTGGCCTCCAATTTGATCTAATCAGTAAAAACAAATGAAGTAGAATAGCAGTCAATGCATATTTATGGAATAATTAAAGAAGAACTATTGATGTTGTAAGTCCATAGTTTATAGTACCATAGGTACCCAGGGCCTGTAAGTTAAATGCTATTAGTGGGCCTACCCCACTCATTCTGCTACCCACTAAAGTAGCTTTTGTAACACATTTCTCAGACACGCCACAGCAGCCTGTAGTGGAGTTTTAGACTGATTTATTGACCTGGCATAGCCATTTTACCAGGTCTAAACCTTCTTTTTTAATACATACGTCACTCCAAGGTAGGGCCAAAATGCTCATAGGGCAGGGTGCATTGTATTTATTTTTTAAAGGACATGTGGGTTCAAGTTTTAAACGTCCTGGCTGTGAAAAGCACTTCAAGGTGTTTTTCACTACTGCAAGACCTATATCTTACTTTAACTAACACTGGGTTACCTTACTACATTTAATAAGTGATAACTTTGGTTTGAGAACAGATAGTAAGATCAAGTTTGGACTCAAATAATTTGAAATCTTCCTTAATGGTAAAGTTGCATTTTAAGTCACACTTTTAGAAAGTTTGCATTATCTTGTCCTAACCATTCATGCTTTCTGCCAGTGTCCTGGGTCACATGACTGTGAATGACTCTGCTTTTGTGTTTTGTGTATTCCTCCCAAACAGTGAGAACAAAGGGAACTAGTCATTGGCAGGATGGGCCATTCTGCCAGGATGACTGGGGGTGGGGCTGTTCCCTGCCCCACTTACCCTTCAAAGGGCTTGCCTCTAATACATTTAAAGGAACCTGACACTAGTTTTTTGTCACCAGAGGGAAATGGAAGAACTTTCCAGAAGCCCCCCCACTCCAAACCATTGGACTCTCAGAATAGCTCTTCAATACACCCCTGGACCTGTGGACATTACAGAAGAAAGACTGTCTTGTTCCCCAGGGGACTGCATGTCAGGCCCTTATTGCCCTTCTCACACCTATCCCTCATGCTGACTGACTCTGCAGGCTGCCGGTGCAGCATGCTCTTCCGATTAATTTAAGTTTTTGCCACCCGTTCTGATCACTGGCAATTCATTGGATTCCTTTTGTACTCTTTATTCAGGTAACTGCATCTGATTTTATGCCTACAACCTCTTATTTAAAACTAGTGAGTTCTCATTTTGGCATCCTTTTTAGGTTTTGTCTGAGACAGTGCATGTGCATGTGCTGTCACTGAGATCTATTCTTTAAAAACAATTCTAAAAACGGCTTTGAGCCCACCCATTACTTACTATTGGCCGGCTTCCTTGTCACTCCCATTTCTCTGTTTTTTATTTGTCAGCAACAACAGCTGGTTTTGTTTCGTCTGTCGCATCAGACTGCCTTGGGAGGAATTTAGTTTCACATTGTTAAATTAAAAACACACACACACACACGTACACACACACACCACTGTCATCTACCAGCCATTCCTCACCATTGTTTGTCCTGTTCTACTCCTGTTGTTCATCGACTCGCTGCCCACTGCCCCACTCCTGTCATGTTGTTGCTTGACCTCACCCACCCATCCCACATTATTTGTTTTGCATTCTAATTACCCTAAATATGCAGTGTTACTGTAACAGTGCACTGTCATGTGAGGCACCTTCAACCACTTCCACATTTGAGCCATCAGCACTTTGAATGCTAGAATTTTCAAGTCGATCCTAATGATGGTAAAAAGGAAATGAATATCCCGAAATGCAAAGCAGTGTTGACATAAAAACCCTGCATGGGCAAGGTTAATGTGATCATGCACATATACCCATGTTTATCAAATATCCAATAGTTTTCAAAATGAGACAAAGTAGAAAGTAGTACTTTGACAGAAAGCCCTTGTTTTTTTGCACTTTATTTACTCTCCACAGTGCCTAAGGATGTATACTATTAAATACTCCATTTGAGACATGGAGGCCCATATGTATACTTTTTTAGTGCTGCATTTGCATCAGGTTTTGATGCAAGAATGGTGCAAACTTACAAAATAAAATTGTATTTTGTAAGTTTGCACCTATTTTCCATCAAAAACTGACACAAATGCAGCGCTAAAAAAGTATAAATATGGGCCTGAGTATCAAACAAAACTGCAAGTTAGGTGTTATTTGCAGCTGTGTATAAATTGTGACTGAAGTCTCCCACCTCCTGCTTCGTGTAGTGGGTGTGTGGTGAGGTTGTTAGGTAATTGATGAAGGTCACCTGGAACCTTATGACATCGGGTGTTTATGATCCCATGGTGTTCCATGTGTCTTCATTTTCAGTTATTATCTGTGCCCCTTTTGCCATGGAAGTCATCGTTTTAATTTTTCAATAAATAATTGAAGAAAATTCCCCGTGTAATCGTCTCTTCAAAGTGACGATGAGGATGAAAAGAGAACAAGGAAGATTGTTCTCAGCTCTAAAGGAAGATTTTGGGCTTCCAAAACTCTTCTTCCTCCTGATGTTTCTACAGTTGCTTTTGAGGGAGGCAAAATGTATTTAATTGGTTATTTTTGGGCTTCATTGTGTGTTCTTGGTGAGACTATTCAAGGAAACGTTTATGTAGCTAAAAAGGCAACCAATGTTTTGGGACTAGTTCAACAAGCCAAATTTAATTTGATCATCAAACTTGGACGGGATAAACCTGTCTCAATTGAAAAACAGTAATTCAAATTTTGTTAAAACTGTTCCAGGTTACATGTGTAATTGGCAACAGAAATTCAAAAAGTTATTTCAAGAAAAATTTGGAAAGATAGTTAATTTTACACATACTACAAAATTGAAACATGGTGCTGTTCCTGTAAAACACTTAATTAAGAAATGTACCTTTAAGTATAAGAACAGACTTATCCAAACTGTTGAGGGAGATGTGTGAGCAAAGCAAAATTGAGAAGGTAGAGGCGACTTTAAGGTTGTCTCCCATTGTTCTGGCAAAGAAAAGAACAGGAGATCTAAGAAAGTGTGTGAATTTAAGAAGTTTAAATGAGGCAATTTGGGTAGACAGTTTTCCTTTACCAAGAATTGATGATCTAATCATGAAAGTTGGTTCGTCCAGCTGGTTTACAAAACTGGATTTAAAATCTGCTTACCATCAAGTGGAATTGGATGTTGATTCTTGACACTTAATGGCTTTTGTCACTCCTGATGGAACTTTTCAGTTTTGCAGGTTATCTTTTGGTCTAGCCTCAGCTGCTGCAGTTTTTCAAAGATTGCTGTTTGACTTGTTTGTTGACAATCCTAATGTGGTAGTTTTTCAGGATGACATTTTGTTTTTTTCAGACAGTAAAGTTGCACATGATACAATTCTGGAAGGTGTTTTAGGCACATTGGAAAATAGAGGTGTGACTTTAAGAAAGGATAAATGTACTTTCAAATGTAGAGAAATCGAGTACCTCGGACATGTTTTATCAAAACAGGGTATTAAACCGAAACCAGGTTTAGTAAGAAGCATTTTGGAAGCTCCTGCTCCAAAAACTAGAGATCTATTATTGTCCTTTCTTTGGTTATGTGAGTTTTATGCCAAATTTTTTAAAGACTTTGCAAAGAATATTGAATGTTTCAGAACTGTACTAAAAGAAAAAGCAAAACATTTTTTGGTTAGATGAGTGTAATAGGAAGTTTGAGCAAATCAAATGAGAAATTGTCAAAGCTCAAGCTTTACAGCCCTTTTCAGAGGAGAAGAGAACTGTTGTGACAGTGGATGTGTGCGAGTACGGTTTAGGTGCTGTATTATCACAACTATCAGTTGAAGGAAGCGAGAGCACTATTGGGTTTGCTTCAAGAACTTTACAGCAGGTTGAACGTAAATAATCAGTGATTGAAAAATAACTTTTAGCTTATGTATGGAATGTAGAAAAGTTTAAACAATAATTATGGGGTAGACATTTTGTTTTGAAAACTGATCATCGACCTCTTGTGGAAATTTTTTCAGGAAAGAAAATAAAACGGTCAACAGCTCGTATTGCAAGATTGTTAGCTAAGCTTTTCGAATTCAATTTTTCAGTTGAGTACATTCCTGGTGGGAAAAACTGTAGAGCAGTGTGTTTGCCCATTGAAGATAATGATGAACAAGAATGGGAAACAGAGATTGAAAAATGTTGTGTGGCGTGTATTACAGAGAGTGACAGGTTTTTGGATGAAAAGGAATGGATTGATTCAGTACAAAAAGATAAATTGTTGTGTGAAGTGATGCATTTCGTTAAGTCTGGTTGGCCCAAAGAGAAGAATTCTCTGAGTTGCAATCATTTTGGAAAGTGTCTGATGAGTTATCCATTAAAGGAGATAAGTTAATTAGAGTTAACAAGCTTATCCCTCCAGAGTGTTTCAGGAGAGATTTAATTGCTAAGGCTCATTCTGGTCAATTGGGTGCCACTATTACCAAAAGGAAGTTGAGATTCAATTTTTGGTGGCCTAGAAAGGACAAAGAAATTGATGAATATGTCAGGAGTTACACAAGATGCAGTATGAGTGATAAAGTGTTGGTCACTGAGAGTGTCATCGTTTGTTCCATCACCAGCTAGAGCTTGGCAAAAAAAGGTCTTGATTTTCTTGGTCCTTACCATATATTACCACCTAACATGAGATATTTTGTAGTAATCGTTGATCATTTGTCGAGATGGGTTGAGGTAGATCCTTCAAGGTTTCCAACCACTCAAAGGGTTATTGATTGTCTGAAAAAGATTTTTATCTGTGAAGGGTTTCCAGAACAGATATTAACCGACAATGGGGTCCATTTTGTTTCACCAGAAATGCTTCAGTTTTTGGGCAAATGTGGCATTAAACATATTAGAACACCTCTTTATCATCCACAAAGCAATGGAATTGTGTGCTAGTGGATTGTATCCCAGCCGTGTACAGAAATAATATGTCAGTGGATCGAGCTATCAAAGAACTTATTTGGCCTTATCGCACCACACCACATGTGGCCACAGGCAAAAGTCCTTTTGAACTCATGAGAGAAAGAATAGCGTCAACTGAGTTATATCCTTTTTGGATGGTTAAACTATTTCATGAAAGGAGTAATCTAAAAGACATTTGGCAAGTGGCAAAAAACTATTCTAATAATGTTGGTAAGAAGAAGCTGAGTGGGGTTTGTGACGAAGGTGGAGGGTTGCAGGTGGGTGATTGGGTGAGAGTAAAGAATCCTGTGTTAATTAGAAAAGGCTTATCAAAGTTCAAGGATTCTCAACAAATTTGTGAATTACGTAGAAAAGCTGTGAAACTTTCTGATGGTGGTTGATGGAACACTACTCGTATAGCATTGGATCCAAGTGCACAGGTTCAGTCAGATAACACTGGACAAGTCAAGAAAACTAGTAGATGTACTGTCAATGTTTCAGATGGAAATGAAAAGTACAAAAATAGGAGAAGCATAAGAGTTTGCCATAAGCCAAAAAAATGTCAAGACTATGTTGTGTCTTAGATAAGCATGTGTTTAGCTTTATCCTTTAATGAGTGACCATGGCATTTCTTATTAGTAGATGTCATTGTGTTTTGTATAAATGTTTCATTTAGCATAAGCATTGTACAAGATGTCTATTACATTGTACTATGCAATTATTTTTGTTCAATTTATTGTCTTGTTTCAAGGAGGGAAGAATTGTGGTGATGTTGTTTGGTAATTGATGAAGGTCACCTTGAACCTTATGACATTAGGGCGGTCATTACAACATTGGCGGTAAAAGCCACTTACCGCCGTGCAGAAGACCACCAACACAACGCCGTGGCAGCGGAAATCTGCTACAGCTATTATGACCCACAGCATGGAATCCGCCAAAATTCGGACACCCACATAAGTCCGCAACACCAAAGGCCAGTGATAAACTGGCGAAAACAAAACCTCCACCGTCACGCCAACAGAAATACGCCCACACTATCACGACCCAAGAATCCACGCGGTGGTCTTTCAATCTCGGTATTCCATTGGCGGTACACACCACCACGCTCAAAATACACACACATATACAAAACACAGCCACTTTGGACAATTCGAAATACACACACCTGATACACATACACACACCACTCCCACACACCCAATACAATATAAAACACACACCCACATCACCCACAAACCCCTACAACAAAAATTACTGAGAGAAGGCCAGAGAGAGACACCACCATCAACAATACTAGAATCCACAGGCACACAACACCATCACCCACATAACTTCTACGCACCTCACACTACACACCACTACATATCAGCACACTTATCACCCCACACACCACCCCACACATCACCTACACCACCACATGGCACGACAAAGACACCCCAGGTTCATAGGAGGAGGAGCTCAGAGTCATGGTGGAGGAAATTGTCGGGGTAGAGCCACAGCTATTCGGAGCACAAGTGCAGCACACCTCCATAGCTAGGAAGATGGAGCTATGGCGAAGAACAGTGGACAGGGTCAACGCAGTGGGACAGCACCCAAGAAATCGGGAAGACATCAGGAAGAGGTGGAACGACCTACGGGGGAAGGTGCGTTCCGTGGTCTCAAGACACCACCTGGCGGTTCAGTGGACTGGCGGCGGACCCCCAGCTCCTCCCCCACAACCAACAATATGGGAGGAGCAGGTCTTGGCGATTCTGCATCCTGAGGACCTCGCAAGAGTAGCTGGAGGAATGGACTCTGGTAAGTCAAATCTTAACTATTACATCCCCCACCCTACCTGCGTGCCAGCACATACCTCCACCGTCACAATCACCTCCATCCCTCTAACTCGTCACAAAATGTACCAACATCACAAACCACACATCCTAACACCAAGCCCTGCATGCAACAACAAAGCATGGACACCCATCACTAAAGCATGCCCACTGCACATACCCTTACACCCCCCTAAACCACCATCACACAAGGACCCACACAGGAATGAAAGCACTGGGGTACACGGTCACCCACCCATTGCACACCATGCCACACACAGATGTAATAAACATCCTTTCATACCCATGCAGGGCCCCTACCCAATGTCACCGGACAGGAGAGTCCAGACATGTCCACACCACCAACAGAAGAGGCACACAGTGATGACAGCACCTGCCCATCGGGGACCTCTGGACAGTCGGTTCCCCTCACACAGTCACAGGCCACCACAGACCTTTCCCCCTCTGGAAACACCAGCACAGCACCCACCCAGCGGGCCCATACCTCCGTCCCCAGGCCACGTCAATCAGCAGTGTGTCCACCACTACAGGGAACCCAGGATAACACACCACCCCAACAACAACAGGGACCTGGGGGAAGTGGTAGTGGGCACACAGTCCAGGGGACGGAGGCCCTGGAACCCAGGGGAACTGGGAGGGCTGCTGTGCGACAGGGGGCGGACAGGCCCAGGGAACCCACTCTCCACGAGGCCCTCTCCAACATCATGGGAGCCTACCACCACTCCCAGGAGAGGATGGCAACTGTACTGGCCAAGTTTCAGGAGACCCAGCACCTGCAGGAGGAACAGTATTCGGGCTTCAGGGAGGAACTCAGAGCCATCAATTCCACCCTGGGCACCATCGTAGGGGTGCTGAAGGAATTCCTCAACACCAGGGGGGACACTGTGGCACTACAAGGGGCCCCTGACACTAGCATGGATGATGAACTGCCCACCACCTCCGCCGGCGCTAGTGGACAGGAGGCACCGCCACAGGACCACCACACCAGCACCCCATCCACTGCAGAAGGAGAACCACCTCGCAAACGGTCCCTGAGATCCAGGACAAAGAGAGAGAACGATGCCAAGACCCCGCCAAGAAATGAGGCCACCCTGATTTGTCATCCTACTGTCCCACTTTGTGACCCTGTCCATCCTTAAACTGCCCCAGTTCCACTTCCTATGCCCATTAGGGCAATGCACCTGTGTGACTAATAGACTAGACTCTGCCATGGACATTGTCCACCATCAACCTTCACCTTTTTGCTACCCCCTCCAATATTGAGCACTTAATTAAACACCCTTAAAGCACAAAACAATCTGGAGTCAGTCTGTGATTTCGGAATACTGTATTAGCAGTCACTGTGGCAAAAAGCTCTTTCATTTGTAACGTCAACATACCTATGTCACACAGCTCTAGTCCATGAGGAATCAAAGCAGATGTCACACTGTGGGACCCACATCTGTGAAATCGTAAGGGAAAGTGACAACTCAGTGACCAGACAGTGGGTGAAAACGACAGACAGTAGAGAGGTAGTAGTGTTTAAGTAATTGTAGTAGGCAGGTTTGTATTCTTACCTGTGTTTCACTGGAAATATTGCTGGATCACTGAGTCCCTGTTGTCCATGTCTTCTTCTTCTGCTTCCTCGTCTTCACTGTCCACAGGCTCCACAGCTGCAACAACACTGCCATCTGGACCATCCTCCTGCAGAAAAGGCACCTGTCGTCGCAAAGCCAAGTTGTGAAGCATACAGCAGGCCACGATGATCTGGCACACCTTCTTTGGTGAGTGGAATAGGGATCCACCTGTCATATGGAGGCACCTGAACCTGGCCTTCAGGAGCCCGAAGGTCCACTCGATCACCCTCCTAGTTCACACATGGGCCTCATTGTAGCGTTCCTCTGCCCTTGTCCTGGGATTCCTCACTGGGGTCAGTAGCCATGACAGGTTGGGGTAATCAGAGTCACCTGCAAATGGCGAGGGACAACTGTTAGACACACACTAACATATAGGGATATCCCCAAACCCACACAACCATTCCCACTGACTTGCTTCCAGGTGCTAACCTAATAGCCACACACGGTGCCTCTGGAGTTGACCCATCACATAAGGGATGCTGCTATTCCGCAGGATGTAGGCGTCATGCACTGAGCCAGGGAACTTGGCATTCACATGGGAGATGTACTGGTCTGCCACACATACCATCTGTACATTCATAGAATTATAACTCTTCCAGTCTCTGTAAACCTGTTCACTCCTGTGGGGGGGGACCAAAGCCACATGTGTCCCATCAATGGCACCTATGATGTTGGGGTTATGTCCCAGGGCATAGAAATCACCTTTCACTGTAGGCAAATCCTCCACCTGAGGGAAAACGATGTAGCTCCGCATGTGTTTCAGCAGGGCAGAGAACACTCTGGACAACACGTTGGAAAACATAGGCTGGGACATCCCTGATGCTATGGCCACTGTTGTTTGAAATGACCCACTTGCTAGGAAATGGAGCACTGACAGCACCTGCACTTGAGGGGGGATTCCTGTGGGATGGCGGATAGCTGACATCAGGTCTGGCTCCAACTGGGTACACAGTCCTGGATTGTGGCACGGTCAAGCCTGTATGTGATGATCACATGTCTTTCCTCCATTGTCGACAGGTCCACCAACGGTCGGTACACCGGAGGATGCCACCATCTCCTCCCATGTCCCAGCGGACGGTGCCTATGAAGGACAACAGCGAGCACAGAGTCAAACAACTCAGAGGCACGTTCCCACAGCTTACACAGAACACCAATCATAATCTAAAAAGTGGCCTGTATGTGTGTTGAGTCTAGGCCTAGGTATGTGTGACGCAGTTGAAAATGAAGCCAAGTGGGCCCCTGAAATGGCAGGTGCCTGACCTCTAAAGTGGGACAATGTGATGTGAGGTAACTGCGCTGGCATTGTCCACCGTAGCGGTAGGCGGATCGAAGACCGCAGCGCAATGCTGCATTGGTTAACATTGGACCCTACGGGTCCCAGGAGCCAATGACGATTTACGCTGGCGGTGACAGTACGCACCGCCGCAGACGTGACCGCCATTTTCTATCTGTTCAATCACTCGATACCTGATCTTCGACAGGAGAGGACCTACACTGCAAGTGCTGCTGTGACCCCGGTCTGGAAGAGACAATGGCTCGAGTGTCTGGGGAAAGGGTCCCTGCCTTCACATCGGAGGAGTTGGAGAAGCTCGTGGATGGGGTCCTCCCCCAGTACACGCTACTCTACGGTCCTCCAGACAAACAGGTAAGTACACAGGGAGCATGCTGTATGGACTATGCCTGTGTGGAGAGGTGTGGATGTAAGAAGGAAGGGGGGAGAGTGAGGCGTGCATGAACCGACAGTGAGTGCATGTGCCACATGGCAAGGGTAGGGATGGGGGCCAATGACTGTGACGGTGCAGTTGGTAATACATTTCTCTTCCCCCTGTACAAATCATGTAGGTCAGCGCCCACCAGAAAAAATATATTTGGCGTGCCATCGCCAAGGACGTCCGGACCCTGGGGGTCTACCACAGACGGAGCACCCACTGCCGGAAAAGATGGGAGGACATTTGCCGCTGGAGCAAGAAGACGGCAGAGGCTTAGCTGGGGATGCCTCCCAACGTAGGAGGGGTGCCCATCGCACCATGACCCCACTAATGTTCAGGATCCTGGCGGTGGCGTACCCGGAGTTGGATGGGCTCTTGAGGGCATCACAGCAGCCACAAGGGGGTGAGTACACTCTCATTCTGCTGATTTTGCACGCAGTGGAGGTGTCTGGGTGGGGGAGGTGGGCTGTGGATTTCCCTAGGCCAGGGCGAGTTCCGTAGGCAAGGTCCCTCCATAAGGCAGGCCATGTGGCACCCCACCGCACCTCTGTAGAGTGCCAAGTACATCTAGTCATGCCCCTGTGTCATCCATGTGTGCAGATGTCGTCCATAGCCTAGTAGGCCATTTCCCAGAAATTGAATAATGGAGCCCAAGAGCGTGGCGTAGTGCAGGGGGCTTGTGTGTCTGTCGTGTCCGCCAACGGTAGCTGTAATGCATGAACTCAACATGTCTTTCTTCTGTCATCCCCCTCTTTTTGTGGTCTCCCTGTTCTAGTGTGCATTAGCATCATCAGGCGGAGGAGCAGTGGCACCGGAGCACGAGGGGGCTGCCTCCCACATGGCCATGGAGGGCCACACTACGGAATTGGACTTCACCAGTGGGACGGAGAGCGAGGGGAGCTCCACGGCGGGGACAGGAGCTGAGACCAGCGTCACAGACTCGTTCTCTGATGGGAGCTCCCTTGTGGTGGCGGCAACCTCTGCGCCCCCCCATCTACAGGTACAGCCGCCACCCCCCATTCCAGCACTGCCCTCCCAGCAGCCCCTCAGCCGTTGCCCCATGCCCGCTCACCCAGGAGGGTGGGCATCACCTTCACCCCAGGCACCTCAGGCCCTGCCCCAGTCACCCCTGCTGCCCTCAGTGAGGAGGCCATTGACCTCCTCAGGTCCCTCACTGTTGGGCAGTCTACCATTTTGAATGCCATCCAGGGTGTAGAAAGGCAGTTGCAACAAACAAATGCATTCCTGGAGGGCATTCATTCTGGTCAGGCAGCCCTTCAGCGAGCTTTTCAGACTCTGGCCTCAGCACTGAGGGAGGCCATTGTCCCTGTGTCTAGCCTCCCCCCTCCAACTTCCTCCACCCAGACCCAATCCCCTGTACCCCAGCCTCCCCAAGCACACCTCTAGACCAGCATGAACACACGTCAACACACAAGGGAAGCTCAGGCAAACATAAGCACCACACATGCCGCAGGCACTCACGCAAGCATCACACACATGCAGACACACCAACATCCACTGCCTCCACTGTGTCCCCCTCCTCCTCGTCTCCCTCCTCCCTCCCAGTCTCGTCTCCACTCACACCTGCATGCACTACATCTACAGCCACTACTACCATCACCAGCACACCCACCACCACACCCCGCTCACGTGCAGTCACCACCCCCACTACCATTCACACGTCCCCTGTGTCCTCTCCCAGTATGTCTGTGACGCCCCCTCCCAAGATACACAAACGCAGGCACACACCCACCCAACAGCCATCCATCTCACGACAGCCTCCAGCGTATGCACCTTCACCCAAGGTCAGCAAACAAACACCTCCTACAACCACAACCTCTTCCTCCACTCCCAAACCCCCTCCAGCTACCCGTCCCAGTGTCTCCCCAAAAATTTTCTGTCCAACCTTGACCTCTTTGCCACACCTCCCCCACCCCGTCTGTCTCCTAGGTCACGAACTAGCACCTCAGCCACAACATCTCCGGGACCAGTGGTGCCTGTAGTCACTGGAATCTGCACCGGCCACCAGGGCAGCCAGTGTGGCACGGAGCCACAGCACAGACAGTCCCCACCTGTGAAGCATCAGAAGTTGGCCAGTGCCCAGCGGGAGAGGGGGAAGACTCCAGCCACCAAAGCCGCTCCCAGGGGTCCTGGTGGGAGTGTGGAGTCAGCTGTGACACCTTCCAAGGTGGGGATGGGCCGCAAGAAACCAGGAAAGTCTGGGAAGAGCAGCATGGCGGAGGAGACCGCCATCATCCCGCTGCCCAGGAGGCCACAGGCGTCATCCCCGCTGACCAGGAGGCCACAGCCGTCATCCCCGCTGACCAGGAGGCCACAGCCGTCATCCCCGCTGAAACAGAGAGGACCGCCAGCACAAGCCCCGCTGGGACAGAGAGGACCACAAGCCCCGCTGGGACAGAGAGGACAGCCAGCACAAGCTCCGCTGGGACAGAGAGGACCGCCAGCACGAGCCCCACTGGGACAGAGAGGACCGCCACCACAAGCCCCGCTGGGACAGAGAGGACCGCCACCACAAGCCCCGCTGGGACAGAGAGGACCGCCAGCACAAGCCCCGCTGGGACAGAGGGGACCACCAGCACAAGCCCCGCTGGGCTAGAGAGGAACGCCAGCACAAGCCCCGCTGGGCCATGAAGGACCGCCAGCTGCTGAGTCACTGCAAAGGAGCCCGCCGCCCCAAGCACCGCTGAACAGGCCACCGCTACTGAACAGGGCACCGCCGTCTCAAGCACCGCTGAACAGGGCACCGCCATCTCAAGCACTGCTGGCCCATGAGCGCCAAGGGCACTGACGCTACTGAGTCCGTCACGGGCAGAATAAAGCACTCTGGGCACCATGCCCCCTCCAGAACCAGTGGAGAGATCCATATATTTTTGCCTACTTGCTTTTAATATATTACAATGGTTACACTCATTTTCTTTTGTCTTTGCATTCTTCCAGGGGGGTTGTGGGGTGTAACTATTGTGTATCATGCTGTATTAGTGTGTGTGTTGTCGTGGGTGAGGGTTTGTGGTGGGAGTGGTAGTGTTGCGTGTGTGTGTCCCTGTTTTTTCCCTCCCCCTCACCTGTGTCGAAGGTGCAGTACTCACCGTGGTCTTCGCCGCCGGCGTTCGTGCTCCTGGTAGAGGAGCAGGAAGACTATTGCAGGGAGAATTTGGAGTTCCGGCTCCATGGTGTCCTAGTTCCTCGTGGGGTGTGTAGAGGTGAGCATTTTCCCTTCGGAATCCTGTTTCCGCCATGTTTTTATCAGCTGTGAATCCACCCCAGAAATGGTGGCGGATTGGTAGGTTGTGATACTGTGGCAGTACTTTGTCCTCTGCCTGTCTGTTGGCGGTGAACGCCGCGCTGTTTGTTTGTACTGCCGTGGCGGTCAGAGTGTTAAAGTGGCTGTCTTTGTTGGCAGTTTCCGCCACGGTCGTAATTGCAAAATTTTTACCGCCGGCCTGTTGGCGGTCTTACCGCCGCTTTAACACCGACCGCCAGGGTTGTAATGACCACCTAGGTGTTTATGATGTCATGGTGTTCCATGTGTCTTCGTTTTCAGTTATTCTCTGTGCCCCTTTTGCCATGGAAGTTGTCGTTTTAATTTTTCAATAAATAATTGAAGAATATTCCCTGTGTAATCGTCTCTTCCTGGTGCTGTTTCACCAAATGTATATTCAGATGTAAATTTCCATTCATCATCTGAAGAGTGCTGGTACAAGAATAGCTTGTCTTAATTTTCACACACTCCTTTCTCCATCACATCACTGTTTAGATTCTCATGCTCTATATCAGCAAGGTAGCACAGTGGGTTAACCACCTACTGCAGCCCATCAATCACAGATTTGAACACCATGTCAACCCTTTTTCATGTATAACTACACTTCCATCATTGCTTATCTTGACAGCGTTAAGATATCTCAGCTGGTTAAGCGCCTACTGAAATTTCTGTGCAATTTACAACACTCCAGAAAAATCTGATAGGACTCACGACTGTCCGCCTCATTTTCTGGATTTCTGTCACCACTTTATTTGAGATGGGCAATCTTAAACTTGTTCCTTTGACGTAACACTTCTCTTTCTTCTTTTGTCTCCTCAGAATAATAATTGAAACTTTATGTAGGTAATACATGTCTGTCTTCAATCAGACATTTGTTAATTGCATCTAAATTCTTAATTTGCTCCTCACTCTTTTTTCTCCTTCCTTCTCTTTCAGTACACTATGTTACCATTATTCAAACCAATTTTATTCTAAGTCTGATGACTATCCTTTATTCCAATAGGATCGAAAACTGTCAACTGTTTGGTCTCATGAACGTTATTGCTATTTTTTTCTAAATAGGGCCATTTCTCACTGTGTGTGATGCATCAATTTTGCATCTTTTGTGTGTCACGTATAAGCACCGACCATGTTTTCTCACCTCACAAATTGTGTAATATTGATTATTGCACTTTAATTGTTCAGTAAATAGGCATTGGCTGCAGTTCTACTTCATTTGTTTCCACTACTTTTACATTAGGGTCCACTGTTGTGTAAAATATAAACTTTTAGGGCGTTGTCATTTTCCTGCTGGACCAAATGTGTCTTTCTGCCAGTGTTCACAGATTTCGAGGAACTGAATGACTCCTTGATTTGGTGTGAAGTGGCTCCAAAAACGGAGTCAAAGGGAGATGACCTGACCTTCCTCTGATAGAATAGCCATTTGGGCTGTGCCTAGGGACTGAAACTGCCTCTGCCTGCTCCCTCTATTGTCCTTCTAGCCAGCCAGGCACCACTTCCAGTGCAAGAGGATCTGTCCCCAGAACAGGTTTTGAGCGACCGCACAGGTTTGCTCATTATTATGGCCATACCTCTGTTTGGGCACTGGGAGTTCTGCAAAGGGCAAGAAGGGTCCTGTCATGTTAGTTTAAGGTAGAGAGGGGAACTGTGGAATAGTTTATAGTAAAATACACAAGAAGTGCTGCAAAAGGGGGAAGGGGCACCCCTTGGAAGTTTTACCCAATTGATTAGGGAGTGGCTAGAAGGTTCCCAAACCCACAGAGTGGTATTGGGCATAAATGTGGCACCCACAGTACCCTCTTCAGAAAACTGCTGGACCTGTGGAAGACAGAAAGTGAACTGCATCTACTGTTCTGATCTGTGAGGAAACCTCTAAGGGCTGTACCTGCACCAGCTTGTAGCCAGGACCAAGAAGGGAACTCCACAATTTTGTTGGATGACCTTTTAAGCTACATGGACACAAAACCAGCAAGAAGGCCACATTCTTGAAGAGCCCAGCTGGTCAGTTCCAACTGGATCTTCCCTTGACCCTGTCGGTGACTTCCCCTGGAGTACATCCCGCCCCCAAATTATGTCCTTAAAGTCCAATGGCCCTTCCATAAGTGTTAGAGGGTACTCCCCCGCCTAACTCTCAAATCTGAGAATTAGAAACTGAATTTTTGCCTGGAGAACTGACAGAAACCCAGGGCTAACCTGCCAAGCAAATCTGACAAAGGTGCTTTGCTGCTGGGTCAAAGATTCAGATTGCTTTTCCACAGCAGCAAATCCATTTCAGCAGGAAGTCCTGGAGAAGGTATCCCACCTTAAGGAGCCCTGCTGGGCTAAAGCATGGAGCCTTGCCATGCTGGAGGAATCCGAGCTCCAATGAAGAGACTAAGGCCCTCATTATGGTTTTAGCAGCTTTGGGGCAAGACCGCCATGTGAAATGCTGCCACCATACCGCCAGTAGTGGTGGTACAGCATCCGCCGTATTACGAATCACAAATAAGTTAAAGCCCAAATCTAGCCACAAAACCAACACCGCCAGGCCAACTTATGGCAAAAGAGTGTCTGACCAACCGCCGGTCCCGCCACGGCGACAACATTCCGACTGCCCCATTACAAGACAGTTCCCAGCACAGCGGCACTTGCATGGCTGTAAATCATTGGTTGTTCGGAAAAAAAAGGCACCGCCAATAGTAGTCCACACCACATTGGACAGTTTGAATCCCCCACACTTGAAACACATACACGCCCCACACACACCTGCTCATGGTACTAAGAAACACCCCCACACCTACAATCTCTTGCGGCTCCACAACCAGCTACAGAGACACAAGCCACAAAGCATATCCCATACACTACAAACACCTTCACATTGCACACTTAGCACACACCACCATCCACCTGCACCCACTTCCACACACCCCCAATCCCCCCACACTGCACCCTGCTCGCACAGCACACACACCTCAACAACATGTCATGCCAAAAGCACCCATGGCTCACAGACAACGAGCTGCGGGTCATGTTGGACGAGAACATCAGAGTAGAACCAACACTGATGGGAGCCGAAGTCCAGCAAATATCCTTGGCCAGGAAAACTGAGTTATGGCAGAGGATTCTCGACAGGGTCAACTCAGTCAGCACCTATCCACGCAAAAGGGAAGATATCAGGAAGAGGTGAAACGACCTCAGGGGGAAGGTCTGTTCCATGGCAGCCAGGCACCAGATCACCCTGAATAAGACTGGCGGTGGACCCCTACCTCCTCCCCTTGAGTTGACATCCTAGGAGGAGAAGGTCTTGGACATCATGCATCTGGAGGGCCTTACTGGTATCATCGGAGGTCTTGACTCTAGTAAGTCACTCAATTCCCCCCAAGGCTCCAAACAATCCTGTCCAGCATGCCTCCGCATCACTCTCCAATCCACCCCATCACACACCACTGCACCCCTCCCAATCCCCCCACCCCTCTCACATGCATGCCAAACCACCCCTCTCCCACCATCCCCACATACTATCTCCACATGCTCGGATGGCAATCACAAAGTGTAAAATCACAACTCCCACAATGCATCAATCCTCACACAGGAAAAAAAATCACAGTCCTACATAAAAGTGGAATGGCTCCATGGGCAACAATACCACAGTTCACTCCTGGTTGCCACAACAGCGTCCCAACATATGGCAATGACAGCAGTGCCAACCACCATCCACAACTCACCATGGCACAAGTAACCATGGCACAATCCCCATACCCAAATCAATGTCTGCAGTGCTGCTGCTGTCAATGCCTTCACTGGGAAGCAAGTTGGGCCACTGCATGCACCACACCATGGACATTACTACTATGCATCCACATACAAACTTTCCACTTTTCAATCCACAGGTGACCCTGCCACTGCCACCCTGCAGAGGAGGCCAGGTTCAGACAGCCCTCACCAGGATGAAGGCCCAAGCGGATGTCAGTCCACTCCCAGCAGCCCAATCATGGACATACTGGACACCCCCTCCCAGGTTCCAACAAGACCTCAGTCAGCCCCTCCTCCACAAACCTGTGCCGCAGGGACCTCTCAATCAGAAGTGTGCACCACAGTAGAGGGGCCAGTGTCTAGGGCACCCACCCCAGACAATAAAGGGCCTGGGGCCACTGGGAGTGGGCACAATGTGCCAGGGGCACAGGGGGCTAGGGGTAGTGGGAAGGGTACAGTGGTCCAAGGGACGGGCCAGCCACAACGCCAGACTGTCCAAGACACCCTCACCCAAGTCCTGGGTACATACACCAAACCCAGGACACCATGGCCCAGATCCTCGCCACAGTGCAGGAGACCCAGAGGCTGCAGACTTCACACCATGAGGAGGCCATGCAGCAGTGGCAGACCCACAATGCCACCATGGCCTCTGTAGCAGGGGTGCAGAAGGAACTCACAACCATCCAGCGTCCGTCCACCTCCCACCAGCAGGCCCCTTCCAATAGCCACAACCCGCATGAGCCATCCACGTCAGTAGGCGATAGTGGCATGGAGGCCCTGCCCCAGGACCCGCAGGACACCAGCACTTCTCCCCCTGTAGCTGAGAAGCCCCCACGCAAGCGAGGACATCCAACCACACATCCAGCCGGAACTGATGCCAAGACCAAGACAGGAAGTGACCCTCCCCTGAACATCCTCCCTTGTGTGCCACCGAGACACCCTGTTGACTGTCCACTGTCATATCTCTGTTCTCCCAAGGCCACGATACTGGACTGCGCCTACCCACTGAAGGCCTATGTACTCTAATGAACCCACCCACTAGACCCCACTCTTCACCCCTTGCACTTGTACCTCCCAAATAAACACCATTGAGCACAGTTACTGTCTACGTCTATATTGGTCATGAGTACGAAATATACTGCCATTACATGTGCAACAGGCAACCCATTGTGATGCCAACATATGTGAGAGTGACAGAAGGGGGAACAACATGCAGCAACGAATACAGGGGAGCGGCCAGTGGCTGGAGACATTTGTCAAGGGAGGCAACAGGTGACGCAGGGACCGGAGTGCACCACAACAAGGCCCTGTAAATAGAAGAAGACAAGGACGCCAATCACTAAAAGAGTCACATATGCCTAGTCAGCACACATGCACTGTAAGCACAGGAAGCCAAGGTTGAGATGGCAACCCAAGTCCCCAAAAATATGTTCATCACAAATCCACATTCCCAAAAGATACCTCCCCAATGGTCCCTTCCCCACACCAAACAGATCCAGACGTGAGGCAGTTCCCATTGGAACGCACAGTGATGCTGCACAGCCCCCCAGTGTCTATCCCCAGGAGAGGATGTCATACAGAGGAATTCACCTAGTCCAGCATATTTGGAGCACTGGATCTACAAGTCCAGGCAACAATGCACATAGATGTCACTGGTGCAGCAACACAACAGCAGGTACAGAATGGCACTGACCTGTGCACAGTAAGGAACCAACTCATGGGCACATGTAAACCTCCCGCAAGCCACTCAGAGCCAAAGCCCCACCCAATCTATACAATGATTACATATAGCAGGTGGCAGCATGGCACAATGCAGACACTTGCAGAGGTCACATCCAAGACAATTGACACATACTTGTATCTCAGTAGAAATATTGTCGTAGCTGCTCTGCTCTGGAGTCAGCTACATCCTCATGATCTTCTTCCTCATCACTCTCCATGTCCCCTTCATCAGCCATTGGTACAGTTACCATATCCCCTGCATCCAGCAATCGGATGTGACATCTGAGGGCCAGCTTGTGTACCATGCAGCAGGCAACAATGATCTGGCACACTGTCTGTGGTCTTTAGAGTAGGGCACCTCCGGAGTTGTGCAGTCACAGAAATCTGGCCTTTAGCAGGCCAAAGGTCCTCTCAATGGCCTCATTGAAACTGTTTTCAGCAGTTGTAGTCGGATGCCTTACGGGTGTCAATAGCCAGGGAAGGTTGGGATAACCAGAGTCACCTGTGCGCAAAGAGGTAAGAGCCATGTCAATTCCAGGAGGGTGACATGGCAGGTTGTGAAGGGTGTTGAGAGCAGAGGGGTACTCATTTGAAAGGATACAAACTGATGAGGCAGGCCCGCTCCCTCTGAAAATGGTGCCATCATGTTTGGGATGGTGCTGTTCCGCAGAATGTATGTCATGCACAGAACCAGGGAACTTTGCAGTCACTTGGGTGATGTATTGGTCAGCGAGACACTCCACCTGTACATTGGTTGAATGGAAGTGTTTACGGCTCCTATACACTTGTTCACTCCTCCTGGGTGGCACCAGTGTGTGGGTGCCATCAATGGCCCCTATCACATGAGGTGCATGTGCCAATTCGTAAAATGCAGCTTTGACGGTGGCCAAATCCACACGCTGGGGGAACCTGATGTAGCTGAGCAGATGTTTTAGCAGGGCACATAGTACATCCCTCAGGACGTTACTGAACATGGGCTGAGACATCCCTGCTGCAAAGGCCACTGTAGTCTGGAACAACCCTGAGGCAAGGAAGTAGAAGCCTGACAACACCTGTACTGTGGGAGGGATGGCGATAGGATGACGATTGGCAGGCAACAGATCCGGCTCCAACTGGCTCACCAGCTCCATGATGGTCTGACAATTCAGACGATAGGTCTGAATGACATGTCGCTCTACTAGGGTGGCAAGGTCGACTGGGGGTCTGAAACACTGAGGCATTCTTCATCCTCACCCTTCCACCGAACCTGGGAATAGGAGGGAGTAGGAATCATGATGTGCAACATTGACATACCTAGAATGCATTCTCAATTCACATTGCACATGTAAAATGGCAGCTGCATGTCCTGCATGCACAGGACAGACGGAAGTTAGCCTATCCTGCAGGCATTACACATCATTGCAGTGGGCGGTCGCAACCACCATGCAACTTCTTATTGGTTAACAGTGTTGCCTATGGGAGACAGGAGCCAATGCTGATCTCCACCGGTGGTGACGGTGATGTCCACTGCAGACGTGACCATCATTTCATGTGCTTAGGCTATCTTGACTCCAAACATTCGTGCACAGAAGACCTCCACTGCCTGTGCTGCTGTGTTCTGACTCTGGTTGCCAAGATGCCATGTTCTGCAGGAGCTATGGTCCCAGCCTTCACACAGGGGGAATTGGAGAAGCTTGTGGATGGGGTCCTACCCCAGTATGGACAGTTATATGGGACGCCAGAACAGCAAGTGAGTGCAAAGTCACTGTCCTGTCTGTGAGTGGTGCGTACAGGGAAGGGGGGCCTTGGGACGAGGCAGTGTGACTGGAGAATGGACATGAGTGAGGAGTCAGAGGATACATGGATTGATGTAATTTGCGTGTTGAAGTCAGATGTGTGCTGTCCACTGCTGCTCCTGTGTTGGCACGCTACATGATTTTGTCGTTCTGTCTGTGTCACCCATGCGGGTGTAGTGCTTTCCTCTTAGCTAGTTTCTAAGCACTAACATAACACAACAGAAATGCACTTCTGAGGTCAAAGAAGACTTTTATTGTTGTTAATTCTTCCTCAACCACAATATTTATGAATGACGAATTAGTAGCTTTCAAGCCAACGTTAATCAAACAAAATATATCAGTTTGCAATATACACAGCAGGTTATATTTATAAGATATTGAATGCAAAGCAAAACAAATACTTCACTGTGTGGGAAACTATTTACAGCTTCATCTTTCTAAGGTCTGCAAGCTGATGACCCCTGTCAGCCGCGAGAAAGAGATTCATCTACCCACACGGGATTGCTGGCAGCTGGCGCCAAGCTCCAGCACGAGGTCCGGCAGATTCGAATCTGACTCTCTGCAGCCTGTTACATTCGTTACAAAGGTGTGCCCCCTCCTCTCAGACCTGGGAAACTGAGCAAGCCTTTTGGAGACTGGCCAGGTCTCCAAGACTACTCCTGTTCCCAAGCTCAAGCGAAGAAAACAACACCCATGTACTCTCTCTTATCATGTCTAGTCTACTGTGAGAAAAACATCTTGGTTCTCTGGTGCAAAAACACAGCTTGGAAAAATACAGCTTGGATTCTCAACTGCAAGATCTAACTCCACGTTAAAGGCAATAGGCAGCTAACCTAAGTATCAAATGCAATGTCATGTTAAAGGCAATAGGCAGCTAACCTAAATATCAAATGCAATGTCTAGTGTCATGTCAAAGCCAATAGGCAGCTGAGCTGAATACAAAATGCAATGTATAATATCATGTCAAAGCCCATAGGCAGCTGAGCTGAATATAAAATGCAATGTATAATATCATGTCAAAGCCAATAGGCAGCTGAGCTGAATATAAAATGTAATATATGATATCATGTCAAAGCCAATAGGCAGCGGAGCTGAATACAAAATGTAATATATGATATCATGTCAAAGCCAATAGGCAGCGGAGCTGAATACAAAATGCAATATATAATATCATGTCAAAGCCCATAGGCAGAATATCTAATAGCATGTCAAAGTCAATAGGCAGCTAAATTGAATACATCATGTCAAAGCCAATAGGAATGCAATGTCAAAGCCAATAGGCGGCTAGACTGGATACAGCATGTCAAAGCCAATAGGCAGAATACAGAATGTAATGACTAATGCAATGTCAAAGCCCATAGGCGGCTAAACTGAATACAGAAAGTAATGGCTAATGCAATGTCAAAGCCCATAGGTGGCTAAACTGAATAAAACATACCATGTGCTACTGGTGAACATTGAGCAACTAATATGCGCAGTGGTGAAACACAAAGTCATTGGTCAAAACAAACTCCATCAAATGGCAGTACATTCCGCCCTTTGACCAATGAATTTTTGTTTCACATATCTCTTGTTTCAAACAAAAACAAAAAACAAAAAACATCAGCACAAAAAAACATTATCATCAAGTCAGATTTGAATGATCAAAGCAATCCCTGTAAAGCAATGGAAGTGAATTAACACATTGATTTCATAACCTTTCACATCAGCTACATCTACACAGAAAAGACTGGGCAATTTTTATAGTGAGTCTCTAATTCAACAGTGTTTGCAATTTGATGTGGCATGAGTTCTACTCATGTAAAGATGCACGGTCCACCTGAAAGGTTTGCTGGAAGGTAAGCAAAAGTCAGAGTTCCATACGAGAAGGAAAAAAAAATAAAAATCACAGCTTAGTTCCAGTGGAAGAATGCAATCAAACAAGTTGAACTTGAACTGAAGGCGCAGTTTGCGCAAAATGGATCCATGGTGCTGGCACTTTACTCAGCCAGGTTCAGGTTGGGGGTTCGGTCCCTTCCCCGACCCCACACGCACACACCGGAAGGGGGACCACACAGCACACTCAGGGACAGTGGCGAAACGTGGTAGGATCTGCAAAAGAAACAAGTATGACTTTTCTTGCAAATAACATTTTTCATTTAAACTGCACCCTTCCTCTTTCTTTCCCTGTATTATAATCAGCAGGACGTTTTTGGGGCCCTTTGTTATATTTTCTGCAGGTTCTGGAGGGTCACTTAGGGCTTCAGCCCACACATCAGCACTGAGGTTTTTATCTGCTGCGCCACAGCTTCCCTTTTCTTGCACTGTCAGAAGGGCTGGGGCAGACTCCTTCTTTAACAAACCTCCATTCACTGCATTTTTGTCAAGTTGGGCCATTCTGTCTCCAATTTGTATGAATGAATCAGATTCTTTTCTAGGTATCAGCATAATTTCGATTTTTCCTTGGTAATCTGCAGCAATCACTCTCCCTAAAACCTGATCAATTTGCCATTTCTGTTCTGGTAACTTTCCTCTCCCCAACTGCTCTGAGACTGCTTGCATGACAGATTGCTTTTGTGCGTGCTGCACAGTTTTTATCAAAACTAGGGGAATGTGCATCTCTCTCATTTCTGCCCACCTGTAAGTGGCTTTTTCTCTCAGCTGTTCACATTTCTGGGGCACCCACTTAGCCATCCCCACTAAGGCAGAATTCTGGGTGTACACTTCTCTCTCTGAATTTTTCTCATTAACATCTGCAAGGTAATTGAACCAGTTAGGTGCTAAAACATTATCAAAGAACCAAAAATCAGCATAAAAATGACACATCTCACGTAGCTCTTGCTTTAAAATCTGACACACATTATACAATGCTGTTCCTTCTACTGTGCCAGAAAACAACATTTCAGTCAATGAATCATTAGTAAAACAAACATGCTTTTTATCTTCAGTAGACACGAATTCAAATGGTGCACACAACTTCATTGATAACTCTTTTACCTGTGGTACTCTAGCCCTGTCTTGCAAGTACCAGATCCATTGTATGATTCTAGCTAGGGGCACTATTTTCTTCCCTTGTTCATGATTTACGTGTACATAAGTATTTCCACTCAATTTCACTGCGCAGAAACCTGAAGTCTGCATTATTTCATTTGCCAAATCACAAGCGCGCAGCTGCATATTATTTTTCACAGTGACCATATACAAAAGTGTTAGGATTTCTCTCAAATGAGGGCTATTCTTTTTCCAAAAATCAAACAAGCTAATGAAACTCGGTGTCTCTTCCTTTAAAACCTTTCTTTTTACTTCATTCTGCAACGGTAACTCGTAAATCACATTCTGGTCTCTCTCGTCCGTGTTATCAGTTAAGGAATGCATTTTGGCTGCCAAAAACGCTGGCTCACACGAAAACTCAGTGCAGCTCGGAGCTGTCTTAACCCCCTCATTACTGGAATGGGAAAAGAAAGATTCTTCATTTTTATAACTTTCAGCATTATTTTGAATTATTGTATCCTGGCTAATTTGCTCACCTAAATTCCTATTTTCATGTTCCAACTTCCTACATTTCTCCTGCATTTCTCTGTAAGCAGATAAAGGTATCCAGACCTTTCTGTCATCATTACTTCCAAAAGACACTTTTTCTACATATGTACAACAGAAATTATTTCTCAAAACACTATCAGGCTGTCGTGCTTCTGTAATTCTCCAAACAGAAAACAATTCACAGTTTTTCTTAGCACCATCGGGCAGTTTACCAACACATGCATTCTCAGACATGGTCTGCCGTGCTACTGTGATTCTCCAAAAAAAACAATTTCTGTAATTCTCCAAACAACAAAAAACAATTACACTTTTAAAGTGTGCACTTAGAAATCTACCAACTCGTCAACACCCTCTTAATCACCTCTTAATGACCAACGCCACTTCTGGTACCAATTGTAGTGCTTTCCTCTTAGCTAGTTTATAAGCACTAACATAACACAACAGAAATGCACTTCTGAGGTCGAAGAAGACTTTTATTGTTGTTAATTCTTCCTCAACCACAATATTTATGAATGACGAATTAGTAGCTTTCAAGCCCGCGTTAATCAAACAAAATATATCAGTTTGCAATATACACAGCAGGTTATATTTATAAGATATTGAATGCAAAGCAAAACAAATACTTCACCGTGTGGGAAACTATTTACAGCTTCATCTTTCTAAGGTCTGCAAGCTGATGACCCCTGTCAGCCGCGAGAAAGAGATTCATCTACCCACACGGGATTGCTGGCAGCTGGCGCCAAGCTCCAGCACGAGGTCCGGCAGATTAGAATCTGACTCTCTGCAGCCTGTTACATTCGTTACAAAGGTGTGCCCCCTCCTCTCAGACCTGGGAAACTGAGCAAGCCTTTTGGAGACTGGCCAGGTCTCCAAGACTACTCCTGTTCCCAAGCTCAAGCGAGGAAAACAACACCCATGTACTCTCTCTTACCATGTCTAGTCTACTGTGAGAAAAACATCTTGGTTCTCTGGTGCAAAAACACAGCTTGGAAAAATACAGCTTGGATTCTCAACTGCAAGATCTAACTCCACGTTAAAGGCAATAGGCAGCTAACCTAAGTATCAAATGAAATGTCATGTTAAAGGCAATAGGCAGCTAACCTAAATATCAAATGCAATGTCTAGTGTCATGTCAAAGCCAATAGGCAGCTGAGCTGAATACAAAATGCAATGTATAATATCATGTCAAAGCCCATAGGCAGCTGAGCTGAATATAAAATGCAATGTATAATATCATGTCAAAGCCAATAGGCAGCTGAGCTGAATATAAAATGTAATATATGATATCATGTCAAAGCCAATAGGCAGCGGAGCTGAATACAAAATGTAATATATGATATCATGTCAAAGCCAATAGGCAGCGGAGCTGAATACAAAATGCAATATATAATATCATGTCAAAGCCCATAGGCAGAATATCTAATAGCATGTCAAAGTCAATAGGCAGCTAAATTGAATACATCATGTCAAAGCCAATAGGAATGCAATGTCAAAGCCAATAGGCGGCTAGACTGGATACAGCATGTCAAAGCCAATAGGCAGAATACAGAATGTAATGACTAATGCAATGTCAAAGCCCATAGGCGGCTAAACTGAATACAGAAAGTAATGGCTAATGCAATGTCAAAGCCCATAGGCGGCTAAACTGAATAAAACATACCATGTGCTACTGGTGAACATTGAGCAACTAATATGCGCAGTGGTGAAACACAAAGTCATTGGTCAAAACAAACTCCATCAAATGGCAGTACAGCAGGTCAGTGCCCATCAGAAGAAGGGGATATGGCGTGCAATCACAAAGCAATTGCACACCCTGGAGGTCCATGCCCGGCAGAGCACCCACTGCAGAAAGTGGTGGGAGGAGCTGAGACGCTGGGCCCGGAAGACCGTGGAGGCCCAGCTGGGGATGTCCTCCCAATGAGGGAGGGGGTGCCCTTCGGACCCTGACCCCCCCCCCTTACATCCCGCATTTTGGCGGTGGCATACCCTGAGGTGGATGGGTGCTTTAGGGTAACACAGCAGTCACATGGGGGTGAGTACACACTCTCACTTGCATTATGTGTTGCCTTAGTGGTTCAGGATGTGCACTATTAAAAGGCTGGAGCATGGGTGCTAGGTAGATTGCCTGTCCACTACGGATATCAGACAACCAGGAATGATATTTATCATAGGTGTGTGACCATGCCATCCAGTCAGTGAGTTGAGGGGCTCTTATCATGTGGTATCTGTGTTGTCACCCACTACCAAGATGAGCTTGGCAAGCTCACGGCCACAGGGTCATTGCATCTTTGGTGTCAGGCTATTTTAATATGTTCTTGCAAACCACAGTACCAGGGGTGAATGCAGAGTCCTAAATGTGCAGGCAGGTAGTGTATGTGTAGTGAGGTAAGGTTGGCCATGATGTCACACTGCAATTTCTGTATGGCCTAGTTGGCATGCCAACTAGCCATACAGGATTCCGTTGGTTTGGTAGTCCATGAATTGTGTGTCTCAGAGGGTATGGGAAGTGGCCAGGTACTGTGCAGCTGTGGCGGGTAAGCCTCTCATCATGTACATGAGTGCATCTGTATCACCATCAGCTGTACACTTGTGCATTGCTGTGGTTTCCCCCATAGTGAGTGTTTCATTGTTGTAGCATGTTTAAGTGAGGGTATGGCATGTCATGGCATTAGAGAATGTTGTAGCTATTGTTTGTGACTGTTGTGATGGCATTGACCGATTACACCCTGTCTCTCTCTCTCCCTTCCTACCTCCCTCCCTCTCCTCCTCTGTCTTTGTGTGCACCAGCATCATCTGGCCAAGGAAAAGGGGCACCGGCAAATGGGAAAGCTGCAACCCACAGGACACAGGAGTCTGAATCCAGCAGAGCCAAGGGGACCTGTGGGACGGAGCGTGAGTGGGTTGGCACGGGGGAGACAGGATCAACCACAGCATCTTCGGATTCCTCCTCTGATGGAGGCTCCCTGGTGGTGGCGGACCCATCAGGCCCATGCCTGCATCATCCTTGTCTGTCACCCCCTTATCAACACTGCCCTTCCTGTAGCTCACCACCCAGTTGCCTGTGCCCAGTTACCCAGGGTGATGGGCATCTCCTTTGTCGCAGGCACCTCTTTCCCTGCCCCAGTCAGCCCTGCTGCCCTCAATGAGGAGGCTATTGACCTCCTGATGTCCATGTCTTTGGGGCAGACAACCATTGTTAATGCCATCCAGGGACTAGCATGCCAGATGCAGCAGTCAAATGCCCTCCTGGAAGGCATTCACGGTGCCCGGTCTGCTCTGAGGTGATTGTTTCAAGCTCTGGCCTCCTCACTGATGGCAGCCAGTGTTCCTACTCCTTCCGTTCCCCCTCCAACTACTTGTTCCCACTCCCACATCCCTCTCCCATCATCCATCCATGGCACACCTTCATACCACCATGCATCCACATCAACAGGCTCAGATTGCAAGGACAAACACGAGCACCACAGGAGACACTACCGCCATGCACAGACACAACAGACACATGCAGACACAACAACATCCACTCCCTACACGGACTCCTCCACCACCTCCCCCTCACAGACACATCACCACTCACACCTTCAGTCACCACCTCATTAGTCCAAGATCCTGCCACATGTGTTCTCACTGTCATCGTCACCAAAATATCACACCCCCACACATGCACGCCATACACCACATACACACGCACCACAACTGTCAGCACAATCACATACAGCACATCAACCCTACCTGCAGACACCATGCCAATATCCACTCACACATCCCCCGCCATCTCCCTGCGCCTCCTCCCTCCTCCTCCCAGTACACCTAAATGCCCACACTCACACACCCAACAGTCATCCAGCACACACGATATTCACCCACGCACCTGCACCCAATTCACTTCCACGTACACACCTCTCAACCATTTCCTCTGCCTCCACTCCCAAACCCATGACCTAGCTTCTGCCTCTAAGAAACGTTTCCTTCAAGAGTTTTCCCTGTTCCCCTCCCCACTGGCTCAGTCACTGTTCCACCCAAGCACCCTGCTACCCTTTCCAGACCTCTGCCTTCCACCTCCCATTCCTCCCCTGGTTCTCGCCATGCCCCTCCACCAACTGAGACTTCCATGCCCACAAAGTCTGCAGTTGCCACTCCCAAACCCGAGCCAAAACACACTCCCTCCACATCGAAGGCTATGCGAAGGTCCACCTCCGTCCCGGCTAATCCAGCACCTTCCAAGGGCAAGTCAAAGGAGCACCCCTCCAAATCCACCACCAAGTACCCCCCTCCAAGTCTAGGAGGATGGAACCCCCCTCCAAGCCAAAACCACCACCCCACTCATCCTTGAGGTGCCTGCATGCCCCATTGATGCCCTGTGGAGGTCAGCACATTGCACTCAGCAGTCAGGTTGGGGCATCATTCTGTGCCCAGTGTTCTCGGGGTACTGTGAGACATTTGGACTGGCCCTTTGGCCTATTGCACATAGTTTGTTTTTTTATACTTGTTCTGCGATTACATCTGCACCACGGCAACACTGGTGGCACTGGTGACAACCATCTCCTGGCTTTCCTTCTACATGTATGTGTGGTGGATGTGTGACTTTGTATGTGTGTTGTGTGTGTGCAATAATGTCCTTCCCCACAGTGTGTGCTAGGTTGGTGTACTTAAGGTTGGTATCTTGGTCGGCGCCGCTGGTTCTGGTGGTCAATGGCCAGCAGGAGCATTGGAAAGACTTGCAATTTGCTTGCCATGGCGGCTACGGATGTGCCTGTGTTCCTGAAGCTGAGTGTACCCTTTTATGTTGCTCGTTTCCACCAGGCTTTTCGTGGTGGTGAGACCGCCCCAGAAATCCTGGCGGTGTGCCACCTTGTGATACGGTCGTGGAAGCCAGCCTGGCCACCTGCCTGGAGATGCCTTCCGCCGGCCGGAGCAGTCCGTCCACTGTAGGTGCCTTCCCAGTACTCGTAATGTGGTGTAACCGCCATCTCCACCGTGGCGGTCCACTGATCGCCAACACCGTAATGAGGCCCTAAGTCTGAATGTAGAAAACTTCACCAGGTGAAGGCACCAAAAGTATGCAGTGGTTGAGAAGCCTTCCTTAGACATGAATTTTAAATTTCTCTTGCTTTGCACTTTCTCTAAAAAGCCAACTGCTTTACCAGGACTTTGTCCCATGGCTATCCAGCTTTGGAGAGTCCATCTTGGCCACAATATGCTGTGGTGCCCCACTGTGGATTTTTGGCTTCCATTTCAGAGACTAGTAAACCTTCTGATTGGGTGGAACCTGGTCTCTGTATCCGGCCCGCGCTCCATTGCGATCAGACTTAAACTTTATTATCGTCTCGGTCCAGTACGACCAGTTTTCTGCAAAATGCAGAATGGCGATGGCGGAAAACTAGATCTCAAATCAATAAAGAGTCTTTCGGATTAGCATTGTCCTCTTACCACCGGCACATTAAATCAGCCAGGAAAGCTTATCATATTACAGAAATAGAACAAGTGGGCACTTTCTCTAACAAATTATTCAAAATCCTTAACGATTTAGTTAACCCTTCTGCTTGCTCCCAAACTATTTCAGCCTTGCAAGATCTGTGCAATGCTTTAGAGGATTTTTTAAAAGATAGATCAATCAAATTTACATTAAACTTCATTGCCCAATGGCCCGTTCAGTGAGAGGTTAAATTACAAATCTGATTGGCGTTTCTGGGACCGCCTTGCAATGGTTTCAAGACTTCCTCAATAACAGAACTCAGATTATTTCACTAGGCACCTCCAAGTCTTGCACCATGTCAATTGAAAAGGGGAGAAAAGGGAAGGGCTCCTGCCTGGGCCCTACTTTATTCATCTATGTAGCCCCCCCCTTGCTGCCATGGCTAGAATGTTTGGTTATGATAATATGGCATGATTCGCAGCTGATGATTTGCTTTGATAACAATCTGGAGGTAAGTAAGGAGCAATTTCTTAATGGTAAGAAGGCAATTGCAGAATAGATGGCAACTAACTGCTTACAATTCTACGACAATAAAACAGAGTTTATATTTTTTGGTAAAGCCTAGCAACTTTGGACTCCAGACTGCTGCCTGCCAAAATTTGGCCCAGCTCCTCTGCCTAAGCAGCTAGTTAAGAATCTTGGCTTGAAAATAGACCAGTCTCTTTCTATGACAGACTATGTCGTTGCCATTAGAGGCAGCTGTTTTAACAAAATGCATCTGCTGAAGAAGGCTTTCCCTTATCTTCCATCCTCTTTCAGGAAAACACTTGTTGGGGCTCTGATTATTAGTAAATTAGACTACGGCAATGTGTTATTTGCAGCTACAAATGAGACTCAATTAGCAAAGGTAAAAATGGTCCAAAATATGGCTTCTCAGCTTGTTTGCAACCTCCCTGCCGTCTACGTATCTGAACTTTTGCTGAGACATTTATACTTTCTACCTATCAAGAAAAGGACTATTTTTAAAATGGATTGTCTCACCAATAAATCTTTAATGAGCAGTGGCCCTACTTGCTTAACCCAGAAACCTAAACATCACTGCCCAGTCAGGGACTTACGTTCCAAGGATAAAGCCTTTTTGACAGTTCTCAGTGTTCATTTGACAAGATGTGGCGGAAGGTCCTTCACTTACTTGGAGCCATTTTAATGGAATAATTTGGCTCTTTAGGTCAGCACTGGCCCTGGCTATGTTATTTTTAGGCAATCACTCAAGACAGTTCTTTTTTAAATGCTGGTGCCCTGCAATGCCTGTCCTTCTCTTCAGCGCTGAGATACCCCTTTGGAGGTGATTCATGCCCTATAGCAAGTTACATTAACATATCATAACCAGTTATCCACAGTCGGTGCTTTTGCGCCTTTTGGCACTATTTTTGCCTAAAGCTTTTAAAAAATATATATCTGGTCCCTCTTATTTGATTTTTGCCAGTTTGGGATGATTTTGTTCATTAAAATATTTGCTGTTTTTATAACTTGGAGTGAGATTCTGATTGTGTTGTGTTTTTGATTTATTAACTGTTTTGGTACTTCTAAATGCTTTACACAAATCCTTAAATTAAGCCTGTTTGATTTGTGCCACAGCCAGCAAGGTATAAATTACGAAAACGTTTACTGGACCTAACAAGGATAGTGCCATTATTACTTGTGGTGACCTAACATCCACACCAACTAATCAACTTTCTCACAAGCACTAATCCTTGAAGATTATCCTCTGCAACAGGCTACCTGTGCGTAAATACTGGGATGCACAAAGGAAGTCTCACACATGCAGCCGTCACAATTCAGCACATGCATGTGCACAGGTGTTCACATGTAAACAGCCCAGTGGCCTTTATCCTAGCCAAGGCCGGACTGGCCTTACTAGGCATCAGGGGTTTCCACAGGAGACTGGAAGGGTAGGGGTGGCTTTTGCTAGTGGTGGGTGGTTTTGTAGCAGTGCAGCAGTCCTAAAAGCACTTGCAGAGTTTCTGGCATTTCCAACAGTTTTCAGGTAGCAATAAAAGTGCCAAGAGCTCTGTGATTAATGTACCTGCTTGAGAGAGACTGGTGTTTTGTCTAGTGGCAGTTTTGACGCATCTAAGGGAGCAAAGAGGGTTAGTAAGCCTGCTGCAAAGAATGTGTACTATGCAGATTACAGAACAGTATTTTATGTACATAGCTCAGTGGAATACTGCTTTTGTCATAGAGACCCTTTTGTTACTGTGCAGTTTATAAGTCACAATCATAATCTAGCACAGTGAGCTACGAACTGCCATCAAGGATCTGCAAGCAAACTGCAGGATACAGGTTAGAATGTTGTGTTTTTTGCAGTCTTTGATTATTCATATTTTGCTAAAAAGTTTTTTTTGGTTAAAAATGAAGTGTTATTAGTAAAGTCAACCCTAACCACTGTGTTACATTCTGAATCCTGAGTTTATGCTTCCCCAGACCAAGCACTCTTAAAAATTGCCTACCAGTATGGATGACGTGAATCCTACACCTTGTAGTCCCCTTTCTCTTTATAACATTTTCTATTCACCGACTTACACATGTATGATTCATTGTCTCTGTATGTGTGTGTGATGTAAAGTGCCCTAGCACACTACGCTGGTAAGAGGGTTGCAATAAAAGAAATGAAAATACATATGCGAGTGGGGCTATGGGCAGATGAGACGCACTGTTAGAGAATGACGGTAAGGAATCATTGAAGAGCCATAATAAATATTGTCATATCCTGGTACTCTGTAAGGTCATCATGTACTATGCTTTAAAAACTAATAAAATTGAATACATAATGTAAAATGCACAGATTCTAATTCAGGACCGGAGGCTCGGATTATGCTTTCTCTTTATTTACTGATAAATCACAGCAGCCAATCAAATAACAAGAAACGAAAAACTACACATCCCATGGTGCTATAGTCCAGTATCACATGCACAATCACTGTCTGTGACCTATCACATAACAAGCATAAACCTAAACGTCATATCCTCTTTCTTTGCTGCTTCGCAGCAGATAAGTAGTATTTCCTTTTTTCTCTTGTATAAATGTGATTAATGTTACATTGATTGTATGTTGGTAATTGTACTTTACAGCGACGCGATTCCGCTCGCTTTAATTAATCGTTACGCTTAATTTTAGTCGGATTTCCCGACTTATTTTGCCCGTTTTATAACACTGGTGGAGTGGAAGCGGGAGCGACTACGCGCACAGCGCGTAGTCGTTTTTTTAAATTTTAGACGCGCGTGCGGAGTTACGAGCCGATCTCCGAGTTTCAAGGACTTCTGGAGAGCGGCTCATATTCCTGTCAGCGCACGTCTCAGAACGAGTTATTTTTAGCTCTCAGGATACGGGAGCAGCTCTGTTCAATGCACTTTCTTGAAAGAAGCATTCTAAATCTATGCTCCCTGACGCCCAGAGTGCTCGACACCTGGGTTGTAAAATAAATTAGGCTCTGCCTAGAGTGGCCGCAGGCAGCTCCCTCCACACCTTATTGGGCCTGTATTTATTAGTGCCTGCTAGGGTTTTTTTCCACTGCCCCTATTTGATATATACTGCAGGGAAAACAGAATTCAGAATTATGGCTCAATGGGAAGATCCAGAAGCAGAATACTTCCCTGATGATGATTCTAGAAATCAGCTAGAGGTTAATTTAGTAGAATCTTTGGATAACAGAGTACAACAATCTGTAAACGATGGCTTGGTTAGAGCTTTGGGTCCCTTTTCAGGCCAGCTTTTCGAATATGCTCAATCGCAAGGCTGGTTGTGTAACCAAAATAACCCTCCTTTGGGGGAGGATTCTACTAAACAGAAAACAAGATCTAAGGCTAATGAGGACGCCAAATCCCAACCTATAGATCCTCATGCGGACATCTTTGAAAAGATTCGCAGGAAAAGGGAGACAGAACATAATTATAGCTCTAAGAAAGACGACCCGTTATTGTCGTCATCCTCTGATAAAGACTCTTCCAGTGATTCTGATGACTCTGACGTCCCTGGACCCAGTAAGAAAACCAGAAAACAGCCAACTGCATCACAAGTCTTGAATTTTGACCCAACTGAACTTATTCACCCCAGATCTTCCAACTGGCTTCCTTCGACTGAGGTAGCGCAATATGTACATTCTAATCTCAGGAAGAGTTTCGATAAGGAAGTCCGCGCTCGTCTCCGAGTGGAATGCTCTAGACCTGATTTAGACAATAAGGTATCAGATACCCCTGAGATTGATCCTACAATGGTAACATTTATGAAGAAATTCGCTAAAGACCCCAAAAAAGGTTTGGATAGGTCATGGAGGCTCTGTCAAGACATACTTCACGATTTATCGGGTCCTCTGACTAAAATCTTGGATATGGCAGTTAATGCGAAAGCGTCAGGGACACCTGTTGACACAGATACTTTAATGGGGTGGACGCAGAGAGCCATTTGCCAATTGGTTAACACCAACTGTGCCATGTCCGCAGAGCGCAGGAAGTCTATTCTTATGCGCATTGACCCTAAATTAGTGGACCTAGTGACTTCTGAAGCTGGTCCTGCAGCTGACGGAATGTTATTCGGCTCGTCATTCATCAAAGAGTTGGCAAAATTCTGCTAGACTTTTTCTTCCCTCGATAAAGCCCAGATGTCTATTAAAAAAGTTTTCAGAAGGGGCCTTTTTGTCAGGGCCGGTTGTTTTGGTGGATGAATGCCCGGCTGAGGATCCTATTCTAGTCCCCAAAACTATTACCCCAGAGGCAGAGGTGGATGGTATGGAGATCAACCCAAACCTACCTTTTACCCCACCTGCAGCAGAAGTAACCGCCCCAGATTCCGCAGAGGGCAGCGCAGGAGACAACAAGGAGCCATTCAAGATGCTGGCTACTCAGGTAAACATTATTCAATACACTCAAGTTCTTCTTGGGGGCAGAGTGGGTCTATTCTTGGACAACTGGAAGAAGATCTCTTGGGATCCCTGGATTCTTCAGACGGTCTCTGGGTTCCATCTAGAGTTTGTGAGTACTCCAATTCAATCCACTCCCCCTATTCAAATGAATTTTTCCCTCGACGTTCAGACTTTTATAGACGAAGAGGTACAGGCTTTGCTAGACAAAGGAGCGATAGAGTTTTCTGCTCCTCACCCCTCTGGATTTTGCAGTCCTATTTTTGTAGTATACAAAAAAGGGGGAGGTCATCGTCTAGTTCTCAATTTAAAAGACTTCAATTCTTGGATTGTTTACAGACATTTCAAGATGGAAGGAATCCACATGTTGAGAGACATTCTTTCAGAGGGAGATTGGATGGTCCGACTGGACCTAAAAGACGCGCATCTATCAGTTCCAATCTTTCCCCCTCACAGAAGATTTCTTCAGTTTCTGTGGAAAGGCCATTGTTTGGAGTTCAAAGCACACCCGTTTGGCCTGTCGTCAGCCCCCTGGTGTTTCACGAAACTGTTGAGACCAGTTGTAGAATCGTTGAGAACCAAGGGGGTCAGATTGATCATATATCTGGACGACATTTATTGATGGCTCAGGATCCTTGCTCTCTCCTGACACACCTGAACTGGACCATCACTTTATTACAGGAATTGCACTTCCTGATCAATGCGCAGAAGTCGTCATTGAATCCATCTCAGATGATAGAGTTTCTGGGATTCAGGATAGACTCAGTTCGTGCTCTCCTGGTTCTACCATCAGCAAAAATTTGCAATATCAAGAGGGAATTGAGAGCAGCGTTAGCAAACACATTTATCTCTCTAAGGACCATTGCCAGATTAGTGGGTCTGTTGACCTCCTCTATTCAGGCAATTTTCCCAGCCCCCTTACACTATCGTGCTCTACAGAGATTAAAGATAAGACACCTTCAGCAGGGTCTGAGTTATTCCGAGTTGATCCCCTTGACGACAGAAGTCAGAGAGGAAATTCGTTGGTTGTTGCAACACATGGAGGCTTGGAATGGGAGAGCCATCTTTGGATCGCACCCAGAGGTAGTGATCGAATCGGATGCCAGTCAATGGGGTTGGGGAGCCCGTTGCAGATCCCTTGTGACAGGGGGCAGATGGTCACAGATGGAAAGCTCCCTTCATATCAACTGCCTGGAACTTCTAGCAGGCTCGTTTGCTATAAAGAATCTTTCACCTCAAAAGACGAATTGTTGCATACTACTGTGAAGGGACAATATTTCAGCGGAGCGTTATGTCAACAAGCTGGGAGGGACGAGATCCCGTCTTCTAGCGGAGATCGCCAAGGAATTTTGTCATTATTGTCTGAAACATCGATTAATAGTGATAGCGGAGTACCTTCTGGGGACTCTGAACACTATTGCAGACTGGTACTCCAGATACCTGACGGATTCCAGCGACTGGAAACTGGATCCAGTTATTTTTTCCCAGATAATCAAAGAATGGGGACCTTGCAATGTGGACCTCTTTGCATCCCGTCTCAATACTCAGACGACGACATTTTTCAGTCGGCGTCCAGACCCTCTTGCTCTAGCGACAGATGCTTTCCTTCAGGATTGGTCCCTGTTTCAGGGTTATGCGTTTCCTCCTTTTCTATTAATACCCAGAGTCTTAGCTCAAATACAGAGACAGAAAACAGATTTGATTCTAGTGACACCATGTTGGAGGTCGCAACCCTGGTTCCCAATTGCTCTACAACTGACGTGTGCCCATCCTCTTCTCATTCCTCCTCGTCTGAATCTCTTAATGAACCCGGAGGCCATCAACATCCAGTGATACTCTCAGGGAAGTTGACGTTGATGGCGTGGTTAGTTTCAGGTCGAGATGGGATTCCTCAGGCCTTTCGCAACAGGCTACGGATTTTATCAAACAAGCTTGGGCCCCTAGCACTCACAAAAGATATTCGTCAGCCTGGCATAGATGGAATAGTTGGTGCAGTGGAAGAAATTGTAATCCCGTGGAATCGGGCATTGAATTGATTATTAATTTTCTTGCTGAGTTAGCTTCTTCAAGTTTGGCTTACAGGACCATCAACAATTTTAGATCTGCCATTTCAGCTGGTCATACTATTGTGGATGGTAAACCAGTGGGGGAACATCCATTAGTATGTAAACTATTGAGAGGTATTCGTTTGTCCAACCCCCCTCTGGCTAAATATTGTAAATTGTGGGATGTGAGTATTATTTAGAAGTTTCTAGAGAACTGGCCGTCCAATAGGTACTTATCACGTAAACAGATTTCTGCAAAATTAACTATGTTACTTTGCCTGATATCTTGTAAGAGAGTCTCGGATGTCAAGTCCTTAGATCTCGCAGGTAGATTATATTCTCCAGATGGAGTTTCATTTAACATTACCAAAAGAACGAAGACAAATTGCAGGTGAGTAGCGTAACCTAAATTTCCAGATAATTCTAAATTATGTGTTGTTCAATGCTTAAAAGATTATGAACCAGTCACTGAAGAGTTTAGACAGAATGTAAATGGTCAATTACCTATTTCCTTACAGAAACCCTTTAAACCTGTTTCCTCAGCCACTCTTGCTAGGTGGATGAGATGGCTCATGAGTGAGGTGGGTATAGTTATAAATATTTTTGGAGCTCAAAAACATTTGCTTTGGGTTCGAGACTAGAAGACATTATGAAAGCAGCAGATTGGTCTGCTGAGTCTACTTTTAAGATATTCTATCATAAACCAGTAGTTGATGTTGCTTCTGTTGTTATTGAAAAGCTTTGAACGAGCATAATCCGAGCCTCCGGTCCTGAAATAGAATAAAACAATTTCTAGCTTACGACTCAAGAATTTTCAATTATATTAAGGACACGGAGGCGAGGATTATCCCCCCGTAGAGGTTTGTTCTACATGTTATTGATTGCTCATTAATGAAAAACTATTACAAATTGTATTATTGTGCCCACCCTGGGTTATTGAATAAGGTTGTTTATATTTGTTTAACTATGTCAACATTATAAGGTATTACCTTTTATTATTAGGTTTTAGGTTCAGATCAGAAGAATGCTTGATTATCTGAGTGATGGATATCGGAGAAGATCTTTTTCGGTTGGCGCTTAGAAAGTTGTTCAACTTCCAGTTTTCTATGGAGATCGGTCATGTTGGAAGTGGCTGAAAGGTTTTGAGTTCTTCAGTTCGTAAGATCGTTTCATTGCAGAAGGTTCAAGGTTATCGATTTCGCAAAGAAAGAGGATATGACCTTTAGGTTCATGCTTGTTATGTGATAGGTCACAGACAGTGATTGGTGCATGTGATACTGGACTATAGCACCATGGGATGTGTAGTTTTACGTGTCTTGTTATTTGATTGGCTGCTGTGATTTATCAGTAAATAAAGAGAAAGCATAATCCTCGCCTCCGTGTCCTTAATAGAATTGAAAATTCTTGATGCGTAAGCTAGAAAAAAAATTATTTTGTCTCTTTTTCAATTTTTTCTTGGTGGGAACCCCAAGACCCATTGTAGTGGTCAGGCTCGCTCGATATGTAACCCTATGGTGGCTGGTCTGACAAAATTTGCCAGGGCTGGTTTGGGTTCCCAGTCCCGCCCTGATTTTAGCTGCTCAGCAGGGTCCTTATCTTAAAAGGCATACACTTCCAGCTAACACGTTCCATCCAATTATAGTGAATTTATCGCAAGTCAGAATCGGGTAGTGAGACAGCCAATTGCGAAAAACCTAGGGGCATATTTATACTCCGTCTGCGCCGAATGTGCGTCAAAAAAGTTTGATGCACATTCAGCGCAAACGTTGCCCCTTATTTAAACTTTGATGCCCGCGGACGACAAAATTCCGACCTGTGCGTCATTTTTTGGTTGCGGCAACCCGCCTTGCGTTAATCATATGCAAGGTAGGCGTTCCCGTACAAAAAATTACCTAAACGGCCGTGCGTCGTATTTATGCTTTTGGGCAAAAATGACGCTTGGCTGGGAGGCGGAGCCGGAAAATGACGCACAGCCCGATTTGCGTCAAAAGTTAACGGCTGGGTCAGGGCAGGCGTTAAAATGGGGCAAACACACCTGTATTTAATCAGAACACACAGTAGCAACAACAGAGCAGCAGAGCAGCAACAGGGAGACATGGAGGTGATTCTAATCCAGCGTGCACGCAGACGCAGAGCCCAGTAACAACAACAGCAGCTACAACAACACCAGCAGGGACCCCAAAGGCAGGAGAGGATATTCTGCCCCAGAACAACCCTTCATGGCCTCAGGGAACATGACATCATCCAGAGGTACAGGTTGAACTGGCAGGCCGTTCAGCAGCTGCTGCGCAACTTTGAACCGCAGTTGGCACCCACTTTGCTGATACCCCGACCATCCCAACAGAAACCAAGCTGCTTGCCGTACTTCACATGCTGGCAAGTGTCTCTTTTCAAACAACTGGTGCCCTGGTTGGCGGAATATCACAACCATCATTCTCTGCCTTTTTGCCCAAAGTACTGGATGCCATCATTGGACTTACACCCTGCTACATTTGCTTCCCTAACACACTGCAGAAGCAGCAGGAAACAAAAATAGGGGTTCTACCTCATTAGTGCTTCCCACATGTCCTTGGTGCAATCGACTGCACACATGTACTCCTTGTGCCACCTGCTGCAACTGAACACCTCTACCGCAACAGGAAGTACACACATTCCATCAAAGTGCAGGCCATTGTCGATCACCAGGAATTGATCACCAACATCGTGGCTAAATATCCTGGGAGTGTCCATGACTCATTCATCTTCCGTCACTGCACCATCAATGAACACTTCCAGGATGGACGGTATGGCAATGGACTACTTGTTGGTAAGTACAAAAACCTACTTATATACACACTGCACAGCAACCCTCTAGGACACACAACACATAAACCACAACAGCAACATGTCGACAGGAACACACTGAGGTCGTGACATCGCTAGCCATGTTTCATAGGTCTGCAGTGAACCTGTCACACATCTGAAATTAGTGTACAGTCTAATGTTAAGACGTCAATGATCACAACATGTAGAGTGGGCTGCCTAAATGTCACCTTGCAAATTGTAAGTGTCCCAATGACGTTTACATTAATCCATTGCATAAGTCTTAAAGGTATGGGATGTCCAGGGTACATTGATATGAACGTGTTAACAACACTGTCAATTTTAACCTGTGTATGGAACTATCATCTCACCCCCAGTGAAGACACAGGGACACCTGTATCACAAGTCACAATGCTAGTGAGGGCACACTGTACTGCAAATCCCAAAACATACTGCTGACAAACGGTCAGCAGACAAACGCCCATTCAGCCAAGGAAACAACACAATGCAGATGGTACATCCTAGAAGCCTAGGATGTGAGATTATAACACAAAAGAGTCACAGACAACACAAGGCAACTACTGCCATGAAAGGTAATTTCAATAAGGCCAGCTACATCAACATGATCCCATTCATTTTCTCTTGCAGCTGATCAGGGGTATGGTATCCAGCCATGGATAATGACACCTATTAGCAACCCGAGTACTGCAGCAGAGCGTGCCTACAACGATGCACATAGGAGGACACGCACCATAGTCGAGAGGACCTTCGGCATCCTCAAGTCAAGGTTCTGGTGCCTCGACATCACTGGTGGTAGCCTCCTATATTCGCCGGAGATGGTCTGTAAGATCATCCTAACATGTGCAATATTGCACAACAAATGCATCAAAAAGAACATTCCCCTCCTGGAACCAGAGCCACACATGCCTGAAAAGGAGGAAGAGGAGGATGCTGGCCTGCAACATGAGGGGGAACTACAGAACACGGCCGCTGGTATACGCAGGCGGCAACATATCGGCAACAATTTCTTTTAAATATAATCACCATCACCACTTTAATGAACTAATTTAAATAAACACCTATAATAATCACCATATCATGGTCTGGCTAATCATTTTTGTACACCTTCATCTCTACTTATCAGAATAAGAGCTTTGCCTCATGGTCCACATTACGGATGTTGCTACATATATGACTAACACATGTCCTCTCTCATTTCCACAATGACTTGCATCTAAGGATTGGACACATGGACGTCACATTCATACAAGCATATGTGTAATAATGCTTCATGTAATACACACACACTTGGTCTACAAATAAATTACTTGACAAAGCACACACATTGAGCCAAAGGCATTTAAGTATTGTACATATGTGCGTCACATTGCTATCCTCTCCTTATGTCAAACATGCCCAATTTGTGCAACACATATATGTAGGCCCCACATATGGCCATCTAGTGCGTCAGCCAACCGTAAAAATACTGTGAAGGAAGTAGCGGATCATGGTCCGCTGCAATATGATGTCACACATGTGAACATCCACCATCAACACCATAGTGGGTGCAATCAGCCTATCTCTGATGTGTCCCAAATGTAACATAACATAAAAACTGAAAAAATGCCCAAAACCAGTTCATGCACTGGAATTTTTACGTTCCTAGCATTATGCGTCATTTTTCGGCCACCTATACTGTATTTGCGTCATTTTATTTGACGCACAGGAGTGAGCATTAGGCCGCATCCAGATATTTGTACAGGCCATGTACTATTATTTGTATACGGGCTAATTTTCACTCCTGTGCGTAAAAAAAAATGGCGCAAGTACAGTATTGGTGGACAAAAAATTACGCATAACTCGAAAAAGGACGGACATTTCATACAGGAAGTGATGTAATATGATATCCTGTTTACAGATCATGTACAGTGGGTGTACTTTCACTTTCACTCTGCAGTCTATGATTCTTCTAGACTGTGTGCCTGTGTAGAGAGTGGTGTCCTGAGATTTTGTGCTTTTTTGTCCAGTGTGCTGTCTGTATTGTCAATTTGTGAAATAAATATTGTTGGTGTATACTGTCCTACTGTGTTTTTTGCACATTTGTCCATTTACCTAGTGTTTTTGTTGTTTGTGGGAGTCTGTTGTGAGTAGTGGTAGTTTGGGGATAGTTGGGCTCTTTTAGTGGTTAAGTTTACTTTTCATCTGTATTTGTACCCCTACTTTCCCCCTTTTCCCCTTTCTATTTCTTTAACCCCTATTCCATTTCACATTTCTACTATGTCTGGTAGGCCACGTCTTGGCAGGATGGGTGACGAGGAGTTGGGGGGGGTCCATATGGCATGTGTGCCATTTCTTGCCACTCATGATCGAGGCAGGGTGATACAGGGGTATCAAACAGAGGCACGCAGAATCTGGTGGGGAAAGGTGCTGCATCGCCTGCAGCGTGTGTATGCCAGCCAGAGGAGTGACCACCAGCTGAAGCACCGGTGGGCTGACCTCATCACCAGGGAGCAGGATCTCTTGTACCACCTGGGAATCGTTATTGGTGGCCCTCTTGGTGAGTACTAATCATGTAAATGTGCACGATTAAATGCTCTGTAGTGACATAAGAGGATTTGTACTATGTCTGCCAGCTAACTTGCTGACTGTGTGTAATGCTGGGGAAACATACAGGGATAATTGATGCACTATGGTAAGGATCACAATTGCTAGCTGTCAGGTAGCACGTGCTCAGCAAACTTACAGGATTCTTTTCCATGAAGTAAATTGGTGCGGCCTTTGTGTCAGACAACCAAACAAAATAGGAGCCAATCATGTCTATATAGGGCACTTTTGCCAGAAAAGTAAAGATGTACCAACATATTGGCTAACTTTGTTGACGCAATAGCTACACTGACTTTAGAATCACTACATGATGCAGAAAATGAGTGCTGGCTTCACGTCAATTGATTATAGCAAAGTGGCTCAGACATATGTCTCATGTGAGTCTGGTGAGTGTGGAAGGAAAGTATTCACGGAAGTACTATGAATGTTTGGGATTATTGTGGTCCTTTATCTTTTTGGGTACATGTCAGATCTGGATTTGGAAACATTATGAAAAGGTGTAAGGTGCCCTCAGCTAGCATCTTAGAATGTTTGTTGGAGTTAGTTGTGCCACATTCCAATTAGGGATGGCAGTCCAAAGGAATACACATGGGTTCACATCTCCATGGTTGGTGCAAATCACCATAGCTGGGCCACATCAGTTGAATAAACTATAACAACAGGATGGCTTACAAAAGTCCCTGCCCCTCCCTCTGTACATTGTACCTATGTGTCATTAATGTGTCATGGCCACATAGCATGTTTGACTGGTAATGCAGTCCTCAAGTAACCAGGCTTTGGATGTCTCTCTTGGATGCACATGATGAGACGATTACACTCCATATTTTTTTCAGGTCACCAATGACGGGGCATGTTTGTCACCACATGATAGGGCCAATGCATGTGTGCAGATATGTGTGTAACTGTCCCAGGAGACCCATGCTATGTACAAGTTGGCCGTGATACATCAGATGCAGTATCATCATGTCTGAATGGCTGCCATTTCCTTATTCAGCCTACACATTCTATATGTCTTTGAAATTGTTGGTCAGTGCACAGATTTTGAGCACATTTCTTCCTTCCATGCCTTACAGGTGGACCAGCATCCTACACTGTGGGAGAGGTGGCGACATTTGAGGACCATGACCACTCCAGTAAGTGTTGATATGTCTGTTATGTGTTGTGTTTGCTGGGTATGGACTTTTGTGTGTTGAACGCATAGCAAGGTGTGATGCGTTGGGCAATCATTTCTCTTGTTCCATGAGTGGGATTTCAGTTTCTCAAATGTTTTGAGTTGGCCAATGCATATCCTATGGTATTATTTAGGGATTGTAGGCCATTCCTGTAGGCCCCACAGTGAGTACTGGGGTGAGTCATGTGTATGACACTTGTATCAACAAGAGTCGCACTGGAAGTCAGCTCAGATTTAGTCAGCCTGTCAGACTCACATCCTCCAAGATTGGTACAGCAAATTGCTTTCCAATAGACTTCTGCTTCCCTATTTACCAAGGTACTTATTAAACTGTAGGTAGAACCTCCTAGCAGCATGTACTTCCACATGTAGTGCTACAAGTATGTGGAACTTGAGTGCAATGGCCTAGGTGTGCATGCTAATCATGATCATGGGTGTTCATGCAACTCTGTGTCTGATGTAAGTCAGGCCTTACTGGAAGTATATGTTGTGTACCAAGTTCTGCATTTCCTGACATGTGTGGCCCTATGATTGGTCTAGGGTTTGCAGACTCCTCATTGTTGATAGACCTTACCTGTGGTGTGTGTGTAGAGCCAAACACGTGTGGAGTTTTCTATACACTCCTTGGTGTACATGTTGTTGGAAATTGATAGTTGTTTATCCATCCCCCCACCCTCAAACACGGGCATGGGTTTCTGAATGGGGTACCTAGTACTGATGCTACCAGTATGTTACACATACATGTGAATAAGTGACTGTTTGTTTGGAACCTAGTATACACACTCAGGTATGGCACTTGGTACTATACTGGCAAGTCCAGTTACAACTTGCAGACCATGTGGCTTTAGTTTTGCATTCCGTACACTGAAATTTGTGGCCCAGGTCTTGGCGGAGGATACGCAGCATGATTGTTAGCTGATAACTAGCAGAACTGAGATGGCAAGTCAAAGCCAGTTGTTACCCATCTTGTAGGTTATGGATGTGCTATGTGTGATGTGACCTTTGTAGGCTGGCCTGCCATGTACTTCCTCAGGGACATTCAATGATCTGTATGGTGATATGAGCTGTTACAAGTACAGTAGATGTATTGTCTGATTAACTTCTTGTGCCATTTCACACAGTGCAGTTACTAATGTAGAATAATTGCATTTGTCTTCACAGCTGCAAACATGACTCCAGACCAGGTCTGTGAATTCCAGCGCCGGGCCATGAGATACCAGCACATCCTGCTGGTGGAGTCGGGGTTCAGGAGGATGGCCCGTCGATATCGCCATGAACGGGCCTCCGGGGCATGGAGGGCCTTCCCACAGGGTGGCCCTACTTTGCCCACCACAGCCACCACCAGCACAACCACCACTTCAAGCCAGGGGGCCCCACCCACAGCTGGGACTGTTATCCCTACATCTGTTGGACTTCCAGGCCCCAGCCTTGGTACAGGTGCAGGACAGCCCACTGGCCTTGGCTCCACACACACACAGACCTCCTCCACCGGTACCCAGACTGCCCCAGCTCCATCTGTTGACCCTGCAGCCTTCCACAACATGGAACGGAAGATGGACCGTGTGCTGCGCAAGTTAAGCCACCTGAGCCGGGATGTGCGCCACATTAACCGGCGTGTGAAGTCAATCAAGAGGACCCTCCGCAGGGCCAACCTCTAGACTGTTTTTGAAATTGACATGATTCCCTCCCCTCCCTCCTCTTTCCTTGTTCTTATAGTTAGTGGGCTTAGGGGGCTTAGTGTTAGGTTAGTATAGGCTGCTAGTTTAGTTAGTGTTTGTGGGTGGGGGGGTAGGGGATCCTCATTCTTTCTATTTTATGACTATGACTATGTTGGGGTTCCTGTGTGTTTAAAAAAATATATAATTTTTTTTGTAAAAACAAATACAAAAAAATACAAAAAAATATATATTTGTTTAGGATAGTATAGTATGTGTTTAGGTTAGTATGTGTTGTCCTCCATGTGTCCCGTCTCGTAAGGGGGGTGGGGGTGGATGTTTAGAACATTTCGTTACATGTGATAAGTAAGTGTAGCTTAGGTTAGTTATGAACAGTTGTGGGTAATGAGTAGTCAGGGTAGATTAGGGTAGGTAAGATTTTTCCCTCAGTTTCCTCTTCTGTTATTAGCATTTAATAAATATTTGGTTAACCCTTAACAGTATGTGTTAAATGGTACTTGATCCTGGGTTTGGAATCAGTGGACATGAATTTTGTACTATTACATTTGTGTCCTATGCTACAAACAAATCCCAACTGAGCTGTACGATTGGCAGCTACACCAGAGATACCTTGCAAAGTTTCCACCCTTCGTTGCAACCACCAATCACAGTTAATATGGATGACAATGTGTCTCTGTTGATAAGTGTGTTTTGTACGTCACAAACAGTGCTTCCTGACTTGGTATTGGGGGAACAGTTTTAGGTCTACCTCAGTGTGATGATCAAGGACACCCTTATAAGATGAGTTCTCATAGGCACTCTTGTATTCTTGTCTTCATGACTCTCATACGTCATTTGTGACACAGTTCAGCATGATTACCTATTTGTATGTAAACTCAGACACCTTCATTTATGCAGTTTTTGTAGTGTTTGGTAAGATTAGTGCGCACTGTTATATGTGTTAGTATTGCATGGTGACAACATTTTGCGGCCACTATTTGATGACTTAGATATCCCTTGAGGAAGCATTATTCTGTCCAACACAGCATGATGGTGTATGGTTTCTCACTTCATCAGATATGTCCCTCAGGATGGGCAGAGTATGATGCAATCATGGGCACTGTGCAGATTTATCTGACTACATAATATCAGGACAGTTGTATTGACAAGCTACGTAATTTGACAGTAGGTACATTTCAGTTATCTACTGCATAGTTGATATGTCACATTACCCAGAGACAGATTTGTTATGTAAGTGTTATTTATTGAAAAGTGCTGTAGTGCTATCTGTACATTGTCCATTACTGTGAGTCCATTATAGTGACACCTTACATTGTGATCCTACACAAGGGGTTCCGGAAATGCTTTTAACATGCTGGGGTTGATGTTTCAGACAGTGCAGAGGGACAGGATTTGCCAATGAGTAGGAGAGACAATCACTGGGCAGGCTGAGAAGATATACAGTGGTAAGCAGAACAGTCATTTAGTAGAGTTCTTGCAAGACTGGCATGTTACAAAGCGCAGGACCTTGGTAATAGTTGGCCATGTGGCAGGGACTAGTGCTTCTGGGTACTTTTCCTTGTGAATGTGATCTGTTCCATGTCTTCTTCTTCTGATGTGTGTGTTGCCTCCTCTGTCCTTGTTGTTGTTGGTTGTGAAGGGGCAACACACACCTCAGTGTTAGAAGACGTGGAGTCAGACATACCGGTCGCTGCTCCCTGTGAAGGTCTTAAGGGCAGTACTGCAGCAAGGAGGATCTGCTGGTTCTTGAGAATAGCAGCCACATCACAATGGTAGGCAGCCAGGTCGGCCCTGAGGGGTTCAATGTTGCATTTGTGCACACGTTGACAGGATTGCTGTTGTAGGTGTTGGGTCAACTGTATTACAGCTGTGCTGATTTTCTTCTGGGTTTTTTGCTGTTCCTGCAAGATAGATGTTAGGGCTTGCATAGCTGCTGCCTAATCTGCAGATGACATCATGCACTAACGCACCCCCTCAAGGCTGGCTGCCATAGTTTGCATCCCCACCCGCACCTCCTTGGCCAGCTCCCGCTGTACTCCAACTACAGTTCTCTCAAAGCTGGTGCCAGTGTCGTCTGAGTCCTCAGCTGTATTGGAGCTGGCAGGTCTTACAATTGGGGTGGTGGGTGGATCCTCTGCAATGGCTGCTTGTTCTGTGCTCCTTCTTGTGACTGAAGGTGGAGTCTGGAGGGTTTCAAGGACCTTTTGGATAGTCTCCCGGGGAATGTTTATTAGCTCGTCATCCATGTCATCAGGGTAACCTGGGACAGGCATATCCGCAGGAGATCCATCTTCCTCTGCAATGAAACAGGGTACAATTAGTGTGTCTGTGTTGTGGCATGAGTGATGTGACATGCCTGCCTTGTGATGAATTCACATTGTGATCTTGTTTCGTGTTCATTGATCCAGTCCTTCAGATGGGTATTCTCCCAGGCCTATGGCCTACCTGCATGTCACATGTATGTTATTGAGTTATTAGACTTGTCGGCATCATCTCTTCTAGGTGTTGGTTTTGGCCAAATAGAGAATTGCCACCTTCTTGTCCTACTCAACCCTCCGTCTACATCCATTCTCATGGTGAGACGTTTCACTGGCTGTGGGTGTTCTGATTGGCCTGGCAGCACACTTAACAATCTGGACCTGCCCCAATCTCTGATCTTTAACATCCACTTAAATGTATTTGACACGTGGCATATCCTATGCATAGCAATGTTATGACACAATATGGATGTTGGCATTGGTAATGTGTACTGCTGATGTTGGGGAATGCTTGGTACAGTGGATTGCCCTGATAGTCGTAGCAGTGTCCTATTTCCTCCTCTGACTGTGCAGGTGTATTTCAGTGACCAATTACATGTGTCCCCCCCTCAATGCTGTTGTCTGAGCAGTATGACATTTGGGATGTTGCATTGTGACCCAGGCACAGGATGGACCCTGGCAGATGCAGCATGGGTGTGTCCTTAGTGCTGTGTAGCTCCTACTGTTGATGACATTGGCTGATGTTTGCGTAAACTATGGGCATTCACAATTGCAAGGACTGGAGCATTTGTCTTGTTTCAGGGGATTGTTAAAGTTGTCATCCTCAACCCACTAATTTAGGTGTGTATGATCCATGCGGAAGTTACTGCCATTGGCTACTTGAGCTGCACACAGTGCGGAGGTGGTAGTGGCAACTGTTGTCGCAGTTACATTCCAGTTGTTGGTATGGTTAGAGGTTGTTAAGAGGGCCCTAGTTAATGTATGGGGTATAGTGGGTGACGTGTGCTGGGATGTCAGATTGACGTTGTGGCCTTCCCTCCTGGCGTGGCTTTTCCTTTGCTCCATCGTTGGCATGACAGCATGCCCCCATGGGACTGTTGTTGGTGTAGTGTAATGGTGTGCCCCAGCTTCTGTTTGTGCAGGCCATGCCCCCATGCCGTGCCCCTTTACCCATGCTACTCCATGTATATGATGACTTCCATGCATCTTGTGGTCGGTATCCCCCCCCTGCTTACGGTTAACATTAGTGCATTTCGATTCCTCATGCGACTTACCCTGCATGTGTGTCCTGTCCTTGAATCCCTGTGACGATCTCCTCAGGGATGACGGCTGCGACCATCTCCTCCATGTGGTCCAGGTCCTCTTGGTGTGCTGGACTCCCACCTCCAGTCTGCAGTGCTGCCTTCCTGTTCCTGACCATCTTTTCCTTGGTCTTGCGCTTGCAGTCATGCCAGCGTTTCTTGCACTCGATGACTGTTCTGCGTACTTCAGCCACACTGTTAATCTTGTCAACAATTTGTTGCCATATAGCCTCTCTCCTACTAATTGGCAACTTTGAGGTGACAAACAGTTGGTGCTGGTGTTCCGTCACCTCTTTAACCAGAATTTCCTGCTCCTCTGCACTGAAGCGACACTTTCTTTTCTTCTTATAAGTGTCCTGGTTCTTGTGTGGGTCCTCCTGGCTGGTTCCTGGTCTGTTGTCATCTTCCTGGGGTCTGTAGTGGCATCTGGGATCCATATTGGCTTTCCTCTGGTGAAATGGCAGTGTTCGCGGGGTTTTTTGATGCTATTGCGCCAAAAAACGGCATATATCCGGTTTGCGGTGTCGTAAATCGACCCACAGTCATTTCCGCCGTGTTAACGTTGTTTTGTATTACGACTTGACGCTGCGGTGTGCGTCAAAAATAATGTCTCCCACCTGTGGTTTGCGCCGCCGTGCGTCAAAGTATAATGGTGTTAGCCGGCGGTAAAAAGCAGTTTTGCGTCAAAAAGTATAAATATGGCCCCTAGTACACTAAATGGATGGAACCCATTTGCTAGAAGGCCTTTGTGTTAGCATAAAACAATAAGGACTATAAGATAATGGACTTCAAACTACAGGGTGCCCCCTTGTGGAACTGGAAGGTATAACCGGGATAAGGGAGGCAACAAAGCTGTGGTAGAGCCTGTCTCACCTCGGCACTTCACATTTTGCTGCACAGTACTCTTTTTTTTTCTTAATAAAAATACTTGCTTGCCACTCCAGAAGTCTCGATCTGCCTTGAGAGCGCCAGTCTGGTAGGACCCGCCCTCTACCTTTGGGAGGAGAAGTAGGAACTATCAAACTAAGGAAAATAGTGATCGACCCGCATAACTCAACTCGTCAGAATTTCTCAAACTTTACGGATATGTCTGTGGTGCATTACATTTGACCTTTCATTAAAGAAAGCGTTACCTGCAGTTAAACTAGGCTCTAACTCTGCCTTGCATGTTCAACCCGCTGGAGATGAAGAGAGGCAGAACCACCAACTAAGGAACTGATTATTGGCCCACAGCCAGTCCGTGCAGCATGACTGGGGCGCGTGCACTGCGCATAAATTGGGCAAAGTGCGTCTCCGCCTTGTCGAGGGTCCCAAGCCTAGCCTGCCGTGCTGCCATCTTGTTCTCATACTACCGACGCCGTGCGTATTCTTTTGCCAGGGCCGTTTTGGCCACTTGACACAGGCTTTTGATACACAGGATACAAGTAACCCCTGCTCCAACAAGAAAATGTCTACGTAACAACTGTATTGGTGACAAGAAACCTCTTTCATTTCCTGATTCAGCTGTTAGTAAATATTGTAACCAATGTTCCTCGGAGACAGAATAACTATTATTTTGTTACATTCGTGCTACTCTGAATTCACTAGAGCCTGATCTCTTCACAGCTCAAGTTAAGAACAAAACGGAGTTGAACATTTCTAAACTTAAGTCCTCACCTTCTAATGATACCACAGCACAGCTAGGCCCATATTGATACTTTTTGACGCAAATCAGCTCTAGCGCAGATTTGCGTCAAAACGTTTACAGCCGGTTAACGCCATTCCAGTGTTCCAACCTGGCACCTTATTTATGGAATGACGTTAGCCTGCGCTGCGGCCTTGTTAGCGTCAAAATAAATGACTCTAACCGGGCAGCGGAGGCGAAGGGAAGACTGGGGGTTGTGCGCCAAAGAAAGGTGCAAGTCAGATTAGAGATAAAAATATTGGCTCTAAACTGACTTGCGCCATTTCTTGACGCACAACCCCCATGGAAATGACTCCTGTCTTAGCAAAGACAGGAGTCATGCCCCCCTGCCCAGTGGCCTTGCCCAGGAGATGTATGTCCATGGCCATTGGGCACAGTGACATTTAGGGGGGCCCACGTTAGGCCGCCCTATGCCACTTAAAAAAAATATATATATATACTTACCTGCACTTACCATGGATGGGTCCCCTCATCCATGGGTGTCCTCCAGGGGTGGGCGAGGGTGGCAGGGCACCTGTGGACTGCTTCCATGGTCTCCCACTATGGAAATGAGCCCGCAGGTCCCTTAACGCATGCCCTGACCCAGGCGTTAAAAAACAGCGCAAATCCGGCTGGGGGCCATGTTTTAATGCCCACCTCCTCCAGTGCGTCATTTTGACGCCGGGGGATAAATAAGACGCACGTGCCTTAGAGTAATTTTTTGCATGGGAATGCCTACCTTGCGTGTCATTAGCGCAAGGTAGGTTTTCACGTACAAAAAATGACTCAAAGTCCATAACTTTGGCGCTGGACGGGTCTAGTATGGAGTTAAGTTTGCACCGAATTTGCGTCAAGAAAAATGACGCAAATCCGGCACAAACAGAGTATAAATATGGGCCCATGTTTTTTGTGTTTGAAGCTAAATCCGGAGCTCTAACTTTTCAAGTTGATAGAGTTAAGATTCATTTTAAACTATGTTAAATTTAGATTACAAATATGCTGATTAAGTCATACACACACAAACACACACACACACACACACTGTACCCTTGCCACATGTGTCCCCTTGCCCCACACACAACACAACACGTATACACCCGGATCTTTTGCCATTTCAACACAACATGTATATGTCACAAACACACATTAATGGACATCCATGACACAACATTTGCACACCATTGACAATGCACCCACACACAGCACAACCACAACAACCAACACAACTACACACTCATCTACACAAACACACTTGACACAAGCACAACTACACACATCACAACGATCACCACCACACAACACCACTCACCTGAATGTTGCACACATCAACACAAAACACAACACAATATACACAATGCTATCAACATCAATGCCATATGCAAGTGGCATACATATTGATACAACTACAGCACCCACTACACCTCCTTCACCCAGCCATTCGCATTGCATACACACATATACGTACTGACCCACACACACAACTCGAAGGACAACATGCAGGTACAGGTCCACTTGCAATGTGCACACATGGACACAGTTGACAAGTGTGATTGTACCGTCTTTGTGGTGCCAGCATTTATTCGGCAATTAATACTGACACCATAATGATAGTTGTGCATGTGTTCCATATGTGTTGTGTAGCAGTGTGTCCCTACCTGTGTCTGACCTACACGTGTCCCCAACATATGCATGTCACAGTAGTTAAAAAAATTACTGTGACATGTATATATCTGCAGTGGTACTGTGCTTATGTGCAGTGACCCCCCAACATACACAGCCAATGCAGGTTCCCTTCCTTTGTGTCCAGCGATGAGGGGCTTGTGTTTTCTCCATGCTCCAGTGGCAGCGCAATGGAGGGCATTGTCCAGTCGTGTCCAGTGGAAAACATAAGTGAAATGGGGGAAAAAGATGGGCTTTTAGCCCTTTTCACCCCAATCAGCCAAGTCAGACTTGGAGGTTGGACTGCCACTTTTTCCTTGGGGGAAAGGCACATCCAAATCTGCTTGGCCGTAGGTGTAGCTGGAGTCCCGACGTCAGCCACTATTTCCTATGGTGCTGTCAACAGCGGATGGGATTCCTTGGCGGAATCGGCAGGACTCGGGTGGGCTTTCACCTATGGGACTGTAAACATCTAAAACTGGCGAACAGACTGCTAAGGCAGCGGCTGGGATTTCAGTCTGAACACTGACGGCGGGACGGTTACTGTCAACATCTAAATCAGGCCCTTTATCTTTTGTGGGTGGGTTTGAGTTCCTCCTTAACACCTTTTGTACTACTATATTAATCTTTCCTATTTTGTAGAATGTAGGCCCTATTTTCCAGCCACTTCTATATGTGCCATTACATTTGCTACTATACTGCACACTTTACATTCACCAAAATTGCACCATTGGGGTAGACATCGCCCAAGAAAAGCTATCAGACATGAAAGTCAAACCTCAGAGCATGGTTTGTTGAAAAGCATTTTATTGTATGTTAATAGTTCTACTGCACTATTAAACATACTACAAAATGCAGTTTGTGTTTAGGACCCCAGTTGCTAATATTCCCAATTCAGTTATAGCACGTCAATCATTCTGAAATCGCTTCCTTTCCTGTTACTATAGATTTATTCAACTATTTATTATGAGACCATTAGTCTAACACACATTCAGGCATATCATCAGTGGCCTTAAGCAAAACTACCTCAAAGGGCGTGCCATACGATAATATGAACGCTAGAAAATCTCCAGTGCAAACCAAGATTATACATTTCAAGAACCTCTTTTAGTCCTGCGTTATTTAAGATGAAATATTCATAAACTAAATAAAAAACTTAAAAGTGGAAGCTGTACAGTAGAGTTCAGACAAGTGAGCATTCTCTCTAGCAGTAAATGTCATCCTAAACGTCTAACGCTACAACAAGAGGTCCCCAAGTTTAGCCACTACACATATCAACAAGTGTTCAAAACCGAGGCCATCGTCAACATTCTATGCCAATTCAGAAAAAGAAAACAAATTTTGTAAAATAAAAGCTACATCATCGACACATTTAGTAATTTTAAAATCTAAATGTAATTAGCTCTTGCGGAAGTATCTTCTGTGGGGTGCTTAAGCCAAGAGTCTCTGCTTTTGTACCTTCAAATTCAGTAGCCAGCAGTGTTTTAGTTAGCTCCACAACAGGCAAATTTGGGGCTAGATTTCTAAGGCCCTATCGCCACCAGAGCGTCACTTTTAGTGAGGCTCCAGTGACGCTATGCACTGCGCCATATTTACAAGGTGGCATTAAGCCACTTTTTGTGGCTTAACGCCATCTTGTAAATACGACCCCTTCACACGCAGCACTTTGCATGGAAGGGGTGTGCAATGGGTGTTGCTGTGGGTGTGCCACAGCAACACTCATTACATTTTGACACTGCCCCAGATTTACGAGCTTCGTAACCCTAAGGCAGCGCCAAGACCTAACGCCACCCCAGGTGTGGTGTTATCGTGGCTCAATGAGGAGAAATCATTTAATTTCTTGTGTTTTGCTCTTTCTATGTGTGCTGCATTCTGCAGCACACATAGAAAGAGCAAAAGGTTATTGACAATTGTTTTTGTGCAGGAAGGTGTCACTTCCTGCACAGAAACTATTCCCCCCTGCAGCTCAGCCATCCTTGTACCATGGTGCTAATTTGGTGCCAAGCGCCAACGCAGGGAAACACAGGGGTGCACCATATTGTTGTTAATATGGTGCACCCTTGCATTTAACAAAATATGCAGCACTGGCAAATTTGGTGCAGCCGTGCGCTCTGTCATTTTCTTGTAAATCTGGGCCTTGGTACACAGTGAGGCACTTTTTAAAATTCAAATAGAGTGACACAGATTCAGGCTTCTTTTATTGTATGATTGTCATTTCCCGAATACTATAATATTGATTTTGTCCATATTTGGCCTCGGTTTGTTTACAGTGTTATAATTAATCCAGTGTCTGATGCTGTTACTATTTTCCTGAGTCCAATTAATCTGTTTTTAAGTTTGGAGATGTGAGGAGAAATACATTAAAGCATTCAACTTAAATTACAGTGCAACCCATTAAGTCACACATTGCGTTTCAGAGGAGAAATGAACGTTCAAAAGGTTTATTACAAGTTCAGTGCCAAACCTATGTAAATGAGTCTCAGAAACATACCATACAAATACAGAATTACCAAAGAGTAAAGGTATCGAATTAGGTTACAACGCAAGATAAAACACACCAAAACTTCAGTAGCAGCAGTACAGAAATTAAGAAACAATACTTGGTGCTCAGAGTTCAAGCTTTGATCCTTTTGCCTAAACATTGAATCTATAGATGTCTAACTACTCTGGTAAGCAAAAGGACACCCTAAAATGCTCTAGTCTAAAGAAATAAAGAATGAAATAAAAATGTCAGCGCTACAAAAAGTTAATTAGAAGATCCTGTGAGAGAGATGTATGTAGAATAATGCCACATCAGCCTTGCAAGCAAAAACAGAGGTGTGTACCTCTCTTAGGGCCAGATGTATCATCATCCCAGTTGCATTTCCTAAATAGTGATTTTTAAGAACTTGCTATTTAAGAAATGCAAAATGGGATGTATGAAAATTGCGATTTCTTAAAAGTCGCAATCGCTATTACTGAATTGCAATTAGGGACTGGGACTCCATTCATCCCTAAGGGCCTGTAGGGCCATAGGTGCGAATGGTTTTGCATTACCTAATTTGTGAATTCCTGTTAGGAATTTGCAAATTAGGTAATGCAAACCCTAGGGTGCTGGGGGCCTAAGGCCCCCTTTGATGCACCCCAAAAAAATATTTGTGGACATGTAAAACATACACATGCTCAAGGGGCATGTGGGCGCTACATGTCATTTTTAAAAATGCATTTGTAATGCATTTTTAAAAATTGCACATGCTTACAACCAAACTAGAATTTCTGGTCATTGCATTTCCTAAATGCCCAATTCGCATTTAGGAAATGCATGATACATCTGGATAGGTAATTGCAAATAGGTATTCCATATTTGGGATTACCTATTTAGGGAATCGCAAATTGCGACTCCCTAATCAGAGTCACAATTTTAAGGAATCGCAATGTCTTGCAATTCCTTAAAATTGCACTGCGACTTCCTTTCATAAATCATGAAAGGCGATTTAGCATTCGCAAACGGTGGAATTTTGCGATTCGCACCGTTTGCAAATGCAAAATCCTTTGATATATCTTGCCCTTTGTCTCTAAGGCCTGGCTCTAGTCAAAGGGCAAAAAGGGTCTGAATCTCTAACTGACTAAAACACTCATCCCATCTAATCTCAGATAGTTTATATCACTACCAGTAACTTTCCATTGTCTGTACACAGATGTGAATGGTATCTTCTAATTAGATTTTAATTTCTTGATTCAAGTATCAAGACGACCTTGGACCTTTCTCACTTTCAGGAATACCTAGGGGAATTCTCCTTCACAAATCCTCATTACCACTCCTGTTCTTAGCAAATGGTGTCCCCTTACTCCCTTATCTACAGCTAACAATATGTTTTAATTAAGAAAAGGTGTCTGCAGATGCACCTGCAAGTAAAGAGATACACAGCAAGAGCAAAACTTTCACATTAGAAATTAAACATAAGAAAACATTTTCAGACCTTAACACCAGCTAACGTAACATAGACCTTAATGCACATTCAAATACATGGTTATATATGCATTTCACATGAGTATAATAAATGAGGATGAACTATGAAAATATTGATCAACTATCTGAGTGTTCCATGAGATAAGAGTTTTAGCCAGTTAGAGATTCAGACCCCTTTTTCCCTTTGACTAGAGCAGATTCCTAGAAACTTAGACCCATATTCATACTTTCTTAGCACCAAATTTGCGTCATTTTTTAACGCAAAAGCAGCGCAAACTTCCAAAATATAATTGTGTTTTGTAAATTTGCATCGCTTTTGCGTCAAAAAATTATCCAGATGCAGTGTTAAAAAAGTATAAATATGGGCCTTAGAGATGTACAGACCTGTTTTCACTTGCTTAGCAGATGTGGTTTTATGCTACATAGCTCTCTCTCATAGAAAATTCTACTGAGGTTCCTGTAGTGCTGATCTTTTTATTTCATTCTTTATTTCTTTAGACTGGAGCATTTTAGGGTTACTTATGGTTACCAGGGTAGTTAGACTTCTATAGATTTAATTGATAGGCAAGAGGATCAAATCTTTAACTCTGAGCACCAAGGGGCATATTTATACTCTGTTTGAGCTGGATTCGCGTTATTTTGTTTTACGCAAATTTGGCGCAAAACCAACACCATAGTTATACTTTGACGCTGGACCCCGCTAACGTCAAAATATCTCAGTGTGCATCATTTTCTGGATGCGTGAAACCGCTTGTGTTAATGACATACAAGGCAAGCGTTACCGTCCAAAAAATGGCTTAAACACCCGTGCGCCATATTTATCCAACCATGCCAAAATTCCGCACGGCTGTGAGGCGGAGTCGAAAATTGGCGCACATCCTGATTTGCGTCAAAAATGTAAGCCTGGGTCAGGGCAGGCGTTAAAATGGGGCAACACACCAGTACTTAAGGAAAACACACTGATGCAACATCAGCGCTCCAAAAGGAAGACATGGAGGTGCTATTCATCCAGCATGCACGAAGACGCAGAGCACAGAAGCAACAGCAGCAGCTTCCACCACACCAACAGGGACCCCAAAGGCAATGCCAAAGGCAGGAGAGGATTTCCTAGAGCAGGACAACCCTTCAGGGCCTCAGGGAACATGACATCATCCAGAGGTACAGACTAAACTGGCAAGGCAAACAGCAGCTGCTGGGCCACATTGAGCCACAGTTGGCACCTAGCTTGCAGACACCCCACATCCTTCCACCAGAGACCAAGCTGCTAGCTGTCCTCCACATGTTGGCAAGTGGCTCTTTTCAATCCACTGGTGCCCTGGTTGCCGGGATCACACAGCCCTCATTCTCTGCCTTCCTACCCAAGGTACTGGATGCCATCATCTCCCTCACACCCGCTACATCAGCTTCCCCAACACACAGCTGAAGCAGCAGGAGACCAAACAGGGGTTTTTATCAAATTAATGTCTTCCCACACATGCTTGGTGCCATTGACTGCACACATGTGCGGATTGTGCCACCTGCTGCAACAGAGCATCTATACCGCAACAGGAAGCACACACACTCCATCAATGTGCAGGCCATTGTGGATCACTGGGGATTGATCACCCACATTGTGGCAAAGTATCCTGGGAGTGTACATGAATCATTCATCTTCCGCCACTGCACCATCAATCAACACTTCCAGGATGGACGATATGGCAATGGCCTACTTGTTGGTAAGTATAGAAACCTAGTTATATTCACACAGCACAGTAACCCTGTAGGACACACAACACATACACCACTACATGGACACATGGCCAGGAAGACACTGAGGTTGTGACACTGCTAGTCATGTTTGATATCTTGACCCAATGGGATATACACCTATGGACAAATGATAGATGCAAATAACAACAGATGCGACTCCAGAGCCACAAGGGACCAATTAAAAACCACACAGTGCCAATGACATGGGCTTAACTGGCAGTACAACTTGGAAGATGAATCTTACAATATCACATCAATAACACTCAATCACACACCCTTACAAGCAATATGTACTGTGTAAGGGGTGTGTAATATGTTTCGCTGCAGGTCAAACACCATGAGACACATAGCATGATGATGATGACTTTAATGAAGGTGACATGGAATCATTGAGGCAGTACCAACATCTCACATCATTCCTGGGGTGACATTGCCCGCTAGCAATAAGGAAGTGGACTATGCTAAGAACACATATTGATGTGACAATATTGCAAAGTGCACATTGCTACACATACGGATTGAGACAATTACACATATACACAACAGATGTACAGGCACATGGACCTTCTGACACTTAAACCTTCACCCCCACAATCAAGTTAGCCAGCTTACCTGGACCAGGTTCAGTACTGTAGGTACACGTTTGCACATGAGCCAACTCATGAGGGCACAAAAATAGGTTTGCATAGAACTTGTCACACATGGGATATTTGTGCATTGTCAATTGTGAAAATTTCAGTGCTGCCAACTTATGGAGATGTGTTGTTCATTGTCACCTAGCCAAATCAAAGGCCCTCACTGTTGTTTTTCACATGCTATTACATATGTTGAATTGGATGGGATGTTCAGGCCATATAGTGCAACCGTGTTGCCACCACAGTGGAATTGATTCTGTGTGTGGAAGTATCATGTCACCTCTAGTGAAGGCACATGGATACTTCTTTCACATGAAATAATGCATGGGAGATACACAAGGAACTTCAAGTTTACAAACATACCTCTGATATCCGGTCAATCAGCCAAAAGCCAGTTTAGATAAATAAACAACCCAATGCTGAAAGAAAATCCTAGAAGTCTAGGGTCCCACACAATAACACAAACACAGATAGTCACAGACGACACAAGATAAAAACTGCCATGCAAAGTGATAATCAAGGTGCAACCAACATCCAAATATTTACACTCATTTTCTCTTTCAGCTGATCAGGGTTATGGGATCCAGCCATGGATCATGACCCCACTTGCCAACCCAAGCACAAAATCAGAGCGTGCCTATAATGAGGCACATCGGAGGACAGGCACCATAGTAGAGAGAACCTTTGGCATCCTGAAGTCAAGATTCAGGTACCTCGACATCACCGGTGGCAGCCTCTTTATATTCACCTGAAATGGTCTTCAAGATCATTTTGACCTGTACCATCCTACACAACATTTGTGTAAGGAGGAACATTCCCCTCAATGAACCAGACCCACAAATGCCTGAAGTGGAGGAAGAGGAGGATACTGTTCGTCAACATGAGGGGGACCATCCAAACACTGCAGCAGGATTGCGTTGGAGACAACACATTGTACAAAACTTCTTCTAACTATAGTCACCATCACCACTTTGTTACCATATGTCATTAAACACCTCACTTCATCACTCAATCATGGTCTGGGTAATTATTTATGTATCACATGATCCCTAGGAATCACTATCAGAGTTTAGCCTCATGGAGCATTGCAGAAATACAGATCAGGATACTGAAAAAGCCACATCACATTTGATGGGTATGAATATACATCCAACATCACACACAGTGGAAATGACATATGTCCTGTCTATTTCACATGTGAAGGGCAAAATCAGAGGCCCACAGCTATGACACAAATCCATGTTGCCAACATGGTTCATTGCAGCACATGACACACAACTAAGACACCATCAATCATAAGGTAAAAAAGTGTTTCATACATGAGGCAGTGGATATGCTATTGCATTCGTAACAAGAATGTATGACCAGACCCTTGACAGTAGTAAGTGTGACATCAGCTATCTTTGCAAGGAGCATGTGTCACAAGGAGTCCAACTACGCTGAAAATGGATAGCACGAGTGCCCCAGGTATGACTAGCATTGCTCACAAGACATGCCCTGCGCAGTCTATCCCAGGTAATAAGTCCTGCCACTGCCATGTTTTCAGTCTCTGCCCACCCTTCTCTAGGGGGCTCTGTAAATGGGCTATCTGTACCCTGATAACCTTCATCTACACACACACAGACTCCCATTCTGACTCCCGTGTGCTTCCTTCTTCAGTATGGCATGCCATAGTCATAGTTCATCAGTCTGCAGGGACTTCAGGTCCGATAATGCATTGCCTGGTAGTCGGTAGGACCTGTAATCAGCTGTCCATTGCTTCCCATGTAAAAGGTCCAGTTGGCTCTTTGACCTTGATTCTCAACTACAGGACTTGTGAGAGAGTGAAGCTACATACCTGTGAGCACTTCCATGTAGACCAGCCATTTGAACCTGCCCTGTCATTGCTGCTGCCTGGAACTGCTTAGAAGCTGCCATTTTCTGAATATCCTAGTTGTGCGTTGCCGTATAAATCACTTGTGTACCAGAGCACTTGGAGGATTGTGTAACATTGCAGCCCAAGCACAAATACAGTTTTTAGTTCCAACAGTGTTGTTCCAGCTTTTCCCAGTCAGAGTCTGCTCACTGTGTATATGCCTTGTTTATGTTTGTTCCTGACAGAGCCTGCATCCTGTTAGCCTGACTGGTTCCTGTTTTTGCGTTAACCATAGAGGTTCCCTGTGGTTACATTTGTCTCATAGTTGCTTTCCATGCCCTCACTTTCCTCCTGGGGTATTGTGTCTGGCAGGTCTATGATGAATCCTCAAATGTATAATATAGTTTAATCAGTTTACTTATTGTATTATGGTCTGGGAGATGTATTCAAATTGCCTACTTCAACCCCCATCCCTTGTCTGGGTTTCATGTAATCATGAGTGCCAAACAGTGACGCTGTACTATGGATATATGCATTGATTTGTTACAGTATCTCCAGCACAACCAACAAGGGTTGCTGATATGTAAGGACAAAACATGTTTGTGCCCTGACGGTCAACACACAGATTTACATCGTCCGCAACCTTTTGATGGGGCTTCCGTGGTGACTAGCTGTGAGATTAATCAGCACAGAGGCACTGATGTTCCCTGTTGCAATGGGAATTTTAGAGGCCACCCTGTGCCCAAATGTTGTGATCAAACCTGCCTGTTTCCAATCACTGATCCACAAGGTTTTTGAGCACACCAAGGTTGCCCTGTTGTCAGCCTTATAAAATGTCTGCAGCGCCATAGCTGGACTATCCCCATGTGTGTCGTCAATTTATCTTTGGCTTCAGGTCAATTCTGCTGCGAAGGATACTCTGTTAATGCAGGGAATGGCTCAACAGACTCATGGCTAGATCTGTACGTAACTGTGACAACATGGAGGCCAATACTGACACAGGGTACACATGGCCACACACTTGAACTGGACACCTTTGTGTAATGAACCACTGCAAATGTGTGAACACATGCAGCATGGTCTGCTGATCCTCCACTGCCACAGGAGAAACATAGGTAACTTATATGAGTCAAACTGTGGTGTACCATAACTTTTTTGATTGGTGTTGGGACTCTGTGTCACAAACACTGTACCAATCTAGCATGTTCAAATACCTGATTCATGGGTAGTATACACACAAGTGACCAGGAAGTGGTATCCAACATTCCAGTACATGTGATGGCTTACCCTTGTAACATTGCCATTATCAACCGTCCTCTATCTATCCTGTTCATAGTTTGTCATGGGAGATGTTTTGTCCCCAAAGTCATGGAAGCTCACACAGCATAAGGCGCTACAGGTATGACAAACACATACTGATGTACCTCAATGAATGGCATTTGATGGTTATCCACATTTACAACACATGCAAACAAGCACATTATGCAAAAAATGTCTTGTGACATTCACACAGAGACACAATAACAAGTGAAATAGCACATTCACAGACATAAACACACAGGCCATGAGTAAATGTATTAAGTTACGTAGCCTTGCTATCCTCTATTGACTCACCACCTGCTCAAACTAGGGAATGCCAATTTTAATTCCAAATGTTTGGGTTGCTGTTGCGTCAGTTAAGAGTGCTAATCTGGCACAACAACATGAGTATTATGGTCCGCAGTAGTGTGGTCTGCCACATGTGCCCAAACACTGGAACACACACAGCAGGCCCTAACAGCCTACCTCTGTATAGTTACAGCTTTCATGTACGTTAAAAATGAGAATAAAGACACACAGTTAAAGACAGATATTTTGATGCAAATGCGTCAAAAAAGATGCAAATGCGTCAAAAAAGACGCATATGTGTCAAAATATGCCACAAATGTGTTGAAAAATGACGCTCACAGCCATTATACATCGATTGGTCCCTAGCGGTAATTCCAACACTGCACCCCATGAAGTTGATTATCCATGAAAAATATGTTGATCTTTGAATGTGGGGTAATTTTCAAGCATACGCGTCAATAGATATTGACGCAAAGCCCGTAAGCACCATAAAAGTTTCACGTGTCATAATATAAACGCACCGTATTTGAGACAGGAAGTGATGTAATAGGATATGCTGTTTACAGAAATGGTACAGTGGGTGTACTTTCACTTTCACTTTGCAGTCTGTGATTCTTCTAGGCTGTGTGGCTGTGTTGAGAGTTGTGTCTGTCCAAATTGTGCTTTTGTCTCCTGTGTGCCATTCCAATTGTCAACTGTTGTTTTTGTAATTGTCTCAGTAAATCAGTGTAAGTGTGTTTTTGTCATTTTTTGTGTCTAATTTTGTCTTTGTACTTTTGGGAGTGTGTAGTGGGTATTCTTAGTTGGGGTATTGGGCTGTTTGTGGGTTCTTTAAGTTTCATTTTCCTACCTCTTTTCCTTGTATTTTCCTCTTTTCTCTTTCCTATCCCTATTATTTTTGTCATGTTGGGATGGCCACGTCTGGGGAGAATGGGTGAGGAGGAGCTGGGGGCTTTCAGTTGGCTGGTGTGCCACTTCCTCCACTTGATGTTAGAGGCTGGTGGCAGGGTGATACAGGGGTATCACACAGAGGCGAGGAGGCTCAAGTGGCCCAAGGTTCTGTTTCACCTGAAGAGAGTATTCAACAGCCAGCGCAACGACCACCAACTCAAACATCGCTGGGCTGGCCTTGTGGCCAGAGAGCAAGACCTGCTGGACCACCTGGTGATTTGTGGCCCTGTTGGTGAGTACAAATCAGACTAATGTGCACATTTATATGCTCTGTAGTGACAGTAGCAGATTTGGTGACATGCTGCATGCAATGTTTGCGGACATGTGGAATGCAAGTTGAACATACAGTGGCCCTGATTTATCTAATATTTGCTATGCATTACCGTCATTTGTTGACGCAAAAGCTGCACAATCTTACAAAACACAACTTGATCTTGTAAATTAGTGCTGCTTTGACATCAATAGATGATTGTAATGCAGCACAAACATATGTTTTATCCATGGTCTGTGAGTTTACCAGGAATGAGATGTATTTCACATGCTAAAGCAAGGAATTAATGTAGTCCCCAATAATTTTGAATACATGTCTGAACTGTATTCATGGCCATACATACAAAGATCTTCCTAACCTCTGGTAATATCTTAGGCTGATACTTTGACTTGGGTTGTGCAGCATTTAAATTAATTATGGATGCCAAAGTACTGCACAATGGATAATATCTAAATGCTTGGTACTACTTTCCATAGCTGTAGCTTAAAATCATGAAGCAAATGCTACACATAAAAAAAAACAAATATCTGGCCCTATGTTCATTGTTCCTGTGTTTTAATTTTCCTTGGGCACAATTGCTGGTACAGAGCTGATGCCTTTGCCATCTGTGTCACTTTATAGCCAAGCAATTTTCATAAGTTAATGGGTCATCATGGGATCCCTGAACTTGGTGAATGCATGGTCACAAATTATTTATTTGCATGATGTTGTGCAAGGGACCCCTGACTGCTTCCATCATACATTTAAAGTGACAAAATAGTTTGCTAGTTTACATTTGGTACACCCCAGCTGATCTAGTGCAGCATATGTACAATTGTTAACTTCTCAGTATGAAGGCTATCACAGACATGGGTGTATGCTAAGATCAGCAGACCAGCATTCCTGTGACTACTGCCGTTCCTAAGGTGCATACAAATTGAGACCTACCTCATCAAGATTGCCACAGTAGGACATTTGCTAAACCATGTTTCAATTAGGGGACAGTGTCAGTTTGTTGTATAAACACAGATCACCCAACTTGGCAAATGTAAGATGATGAATGTGGCTAACTTTGATCTACAATTCCTGATATAGGTACACCGGGCCCTGAGTAACACATTTCAGGTGCAATGACTACACCTGTGCCCATGCATTCTGTCACGGATGGTCAAATTATACACTGTTAGCATCAATTTATTTGTTGTATTGATTTAGAAAAATGGCCAATCCATGTTTAGCATAAGATTGTCATCAAGTAACACACAGGATCCCTGCCATCATGGTGTCATAGGGGGCATATACGGCTCTGGGTATACTGGCAATGTGGCATATGTAACCTACAGACAACACAAGGCCCACATATAATGGACCATAGAAAGCACAATAATTCACGAGCTAAACTCAGCCCACAAGAGCATCACACAGTAACTCATTGTCCCTTGATGCACAAGCCACAATACCTGAGTGACTGGTATTACAGTGCACCAGGAATGTGGCTGTGCATGTCTCTCATAACAACAAATGAAGGAATGGAGTACCCTCTAGAAATAATTCTGCACACAATTTAGTAATCATGTTGGTGGTATGTCTGTTGGGGTGTCTACATGACTGAGGTGTTTCTCTATCACATAAAATGTCACACACAGTGAGTTTTTGTTCCAGGTTTTGTACAGTGAGCAGACATTGAGCACATTTCACACTCCCATGTTTTATAGGTGGACCAGCCCCCTACACAATTGGAGAAGTGGCTCGATTTGCGGACCCAGATATATCCAGTAAGTGTTGATATGTTAGTTCTGTGTTGTGTTTGCAGCTGTTGTGTGAGTGACTCCTGTGTGTTGGACACATAGCAAGGTATGATGTGCTGGCACATGATCTGATATGTGACTTGCCTGGAGTTTGACATTTTGTTCCATGATTGAGTTGGACAATCAGTGGCGGAGAGTCATATTTTGGGATTCTAGTGCTGCGCTGTAGGCATGGGCAGGTGAACAGGGTGATATTTGTTGCTACATTTATGCCAATGAAAAAGTTGGAGGTAGCCATGTTCATGATTTAGTCAGCAAGTCATACCCTGATTCACACAGACCAGTAATGCTGAAGTATTACCCACAGACTTGAGCCTCCCTGTTAACATATGAACATGTAGGACTGTATGTTTGACTTCCTAGAAGCATCTAGCTCCACATGTTGTGCTATGTTTATGTGGCACTTGAGTAGAATGTCATAGATGTGCATGCAGCTCAAGCCCAGCCAGCTGCTTGCATCTATGTGCTAGTTTTTGGAAAGGTATTAGTGAGATCAAATGATGTTGACAATTATCCGCAATTAGGAACCTAAATGTGGATGTGATTGTCCAATGATTGAGTAAATCCTAGTTGGCAGCCCTCCTTACCTGTGGTGGACTGACTAAACCCATGGACAGCTGTCCAAAGCTTCCTGGCTGTCCTTGTTGTTTGAAGGTATTTGTTGCATGTCCATCACCCCCTGAAGCACAGGGTTAGGATTATGAAATATGTGTATCTAGGTGTGAGGATCCCAATGTAGAAGACAGACATGTAATTCCCACATTCCTTTGTTCCAACCTAGGATACTCCCTCATGATTAGCAAGTGCATACCGTCCTGGCAATTTTGTTTACAAATCACAGATCTTGTAGGCCTTGATTGTCATCCAGAAGATAGTCATTAGTTGGCCTGTCACATATGGAGTACTTGCAGCATTTGTTATGTGACTAATGGCAGAATAATGATGCACAGAACATTTAAGTAGGTACACACCTTTTTGAGCATTGCTGTGCTGTTAGATAGGAGATGTGTAGGCTGCGTTGGCATGTAATTCCTCAGGGACAATCTTTGATCTGTACTGTAATTTGGACTGTTTAAGCTAATTTTGAGGAAGTGTTAGAATATCATCAGTAGATGTATCACACAATGATGACACTAATGTTTGGCTTTCTCTATTTTTACAGCTGCCAACCTGCAAATGTGAATCAGATCAGGGAATTCCAGAGGCGGGCAATGCGTTACTGCCACATTCTAGATGTGGAGTTTGGGTTCTGCAACATGGCACGGCGTTATCGCCATGAGAGAGCCACAGGGGTCTTGAGGGCATTTGCCCAAGGGGGGGTATCCTTGCCCACAACAGCCACCACCACCACGAGCACAACCGCTCTAACCACAGTCGCACAAAGGATGACAGCCACTGTTGCAGGTCCCTCTACCTCATTAGCTCTAGGCCCACAGACAGCAGTTCCTGCACCTCCCCTCCTAGCACAGCACCGGCACCAGCACAACCATCCACTAGTGCACACAGACAACCCCTGCTGCAGTGATAGACAATGCAGAATTCCAACAGTTGAGACGTGACATGCAACGGATGTTGCACAGGACAGACAGGCTGCAGCATAAGGTGTCCCACAATAGTAGGAGACTGCGTGGGATAAAGAAGATCCTGCAGAGGGCAAACTTGTGCACTTTGTGACCCTCAGCCATGATTCCCTCCCCTCCCTCCTCTTTCTTGGTTCTTATATTTAGTAGGTTTAGGGGGCTTAGTGTTAGGTTAGAATAGGCTGTTAGTTTAGTTAGTATAAGTGGGTTGGAGGAGGTTATATTATTACATGTGTTTTTTTTGTGGGTGGGTGGTCGATGATTTTGGGGTTTATGTGTATAAATAATCAAAAAAATACAAACAAAATATTTTTAAGAAAATGCCCCAAAAATATATATTTGTTTAGGATAAGATAGTATGGTGGTCATTACAACCCTGGCGGACGGTGTTAAAGCGGCGGTAAGACCGCCAACAGGCCGGCGGTAAACATTTTGCAATTACGACCGTGGTGGAAACCACCAACAAAGACAGCCACTTTAACACTCAGACCCCCACGGCAGTACAAACAAACAGCGCGGCGGTCACCGCCAACAGACAGACGGAGGACAATGTACTGCCCACACTATTATGACAGGCCAATCCGCCACCTTTTCCTGGGCGGATTCACTGCGGATAAAAACACGGCAGAAACAGGAATTTCTAAGGGAAAACGCTCACCTCTACGCACTCCACGAGGAACGACGACACCATGGAGCCAGAACTCCATATTCTTCCTGCACTAGTCTTCCTGCTCCTGTACCAGGAGCACCAACGCCGGCGGCGAAGACCACGGTGAGTACTGCACCTATGACACAGGGGAGGCGGCAGGCAAAAAACAGGGACACACGCAGCACCCCCACCCCCACCCTCACCCACTACAACACACACACCAATGCATATCCAAACATTACAGTAACACCCCCAACCCCCCCGGAAGAATGCAAAGACAAAAGGAAATGAGTGGAACCATTGTAATATATCAAAATAGAGTAAGCAAATACCTACATATATACACTAATAACAAAATATATACCACGAATAGTAGTCCAGGTATTGCAATATTCATAGTCCGTGGACCACTGGGCCCAAAATGCATGGGCGAGGCCCACACAAGATACCCGAACATGACGGAGAGAACACTGCAGGGGCATCAGATAGAAATACAACAGGCACCTCAGGGGGAATGGAAGGGGGCTCCATGCCCATTGATGTATCCTGGGGAGTGCAAAGCCACTGTCTCTCAAGTCTCTCCAGTGGGTGGTTTGCCCACTGTACCATCCTGGGGAGTGCAAAGCCACAGTCTCTCAAGTCTATACAGTGGGTGGTCTGCCCACTGTTCAATCCTGGGGAGTGCAAAGCCACAGTCTCTCAAGTCTATACAGTGGGTGGTCTGCCCACTGTTCAATCCTGGGGAGTGCAAAGCCACAGTCTCTCCAGTCTATACAGTGGGTGGTTTGCCCACTGTACCATCCTGGGGAGTGCAAAGCCACAGTCTCACAAGTCTCTCCAGTGGGTAGTTTGCCCACTGTACCATCCTGGGGAGTGCAAAGCCACAGTCTCTCAAGTCTATACAGTGGGTGATCTGCCCACTGTTCAATCCTGGGGAGTGCAAAGCCACAGTCTCTCAAGTCTCTCCAGTGGGTGGTTTGCCCACTGTACCATCCTGGGGAGTGCAAAGCCACAGTCGCACAAGTCTCTCCAGTGGGTGGTTTGCCCACTGTACCATCCTGGGGAGTGCAAAGCCACAGTCTCTCAAGTCTATACAGTGGGTGGTTTGCCCACTGTACCACCCTGGGGAGTGCAAAGCCACAGTCTCACAAGTCTCTCCAGTGGGTGGTTTGCCCACTGTACCATCTTGGGGAGTGCAAAGCCACAGTCTCTCAAGTGGACAACAGTCTCCACTGGTTCTGGAGGGGGACTGGTGCCCAGAGTGCTTCATCCTGCCAAGGACTGAGGTAGTGGATGCATGTCTCCACTGGTTCTGGAGGGGGACTGTGCCCAAAGTGCTTCATCCTGCCAAGGACTGAGGTAGTGGATGCATGTCTCCACTGGTTCTGGAGGGGGCTTTGTGCCCAGAGTGCTTCATCCTGTCAAGGACTGAGGTAGTGGATGCATGTCTCCACTGGTTCTGGAGGGGGACTGGTGCCCAGAGTGCTTCACCCTGCCAAGGACTGAGGTAGTGGATGCATGTCTCCACTGGTTCTGGAGGGGTTCTGGTGCCCAGAGTGCTTCATCCTGCCAAGGACTGAGGTAGTGGATGCATGTCTCCACTGGTTCTGGAGGGGGCTTTGTGCCCAGAGTGCTTCATCCTGTCAAGGACTGAGGTAGTGGATGCATGTCTCCACTGGTTCTGGAGGGGGCTTTGTGCCCAGAGTGCTTCATCCTGTGCAGGACAGATGGAGTGGATGCAGGTCTCCACTGGTTCTGGAGGGGGGCTGGTGCCCAGAGTGCTTCACTCACCCCGTGACGTTCCCTGTTGCTTCACTGCCCCTGCCGCTAATGGGCTAGTGGTGCTTGAGTTGGCTGTGCTTGCCCTGTTCAGCCGTGCTTGCCTTGACAGTCCTTTCCCTGTTCAGCGGTGCTTTCCCTATTCAGCGGTGCTTGCCCTGTTCAGCGCTGCTTGCCTTGGCGGTCCTTGCCCTGTTCAGCGGTGCTTGCCCTGTTCAGCGGTGCTTGCCTTGGCGGTGTTTGCCCTGTTCAGCGGTGCTTGCCCTGTTCAGCGGTGCTTGCCTTGGCAGTCCTTGCCCTGTTCAGCGGTGCTAGCCCTGTTCAGCTTTGCTTGCCTTGACGGTCCTTGCCCTGTTCAGCGATGCTTGCCCTGTTCAGCGGTGCTTGCCTTGGCAGTGCTTGCCCTGTTCAGCAGTGCTTGCCCTGTTCAGCGGTGCTCGCCTTGGCGGTCCTTGCCCTGTTCAGCGGTGCTTGCCTTGGAGGTCCTTGCCCTGTTCAGCTGTGCTTGCCCTGTTCAGCTGTGCTTGCCTTGGCGGTCCTTGCCCTGTTCAGCGGTGCTTGCCCTGTTCAGCGGTGCTTGCCTTGGCAGTCCTTGCCCTGTTCAGCGGTGCTTGCCCTGTTCAGCAGTGCTTGCCTTGGCGGTCCTTGCCCTGTTCAGCGGTGCTTGCCCTGTTCAGCGGTGCTTGCCTTGGCGGTGCTTGCCCTGTTCAGCAGTGCTTGCATTGGCGGTCCTTCATTGCCCAGCGGGGCTGGGGCTGGCGGTCCTTCATTTCCCAGCTGGGCTGTGGCTGGTGGGGCCCTCCTGGGCAGCTGGGCTGTGGCTGGCGGGGCCCTCCTGGGCAGCTGGGCTGTGGCTGGCGCGGCTCTCCTGGGCTGCGACGATGGGGCTGCCAGGGCCCTCCTGGCCAGCGGGGATGATGGCGGTCTTCTCCGCCGTGCTGCTCCTCCCAGACTTTGCAGGTTTCTTCTGCCCCTTCCCCACCTTGGGAGGAGTCACAGCAGAGTCCACACTCCCCCCGGGACCCCTGTGAGCGGCTTGAGTGGCTGGAGTCTTCCCCCTCTACCGCCGGGCACTGGCCAACGTCTGGTGCTTCACAGGGGGGGGGACTGGCTGTGCTCTGGCTCCGTGATAGACTGCCTGCCTGGTGGCCGGTGCACTCCACATACCTGTGACAACAGGCACCACTGGTCTCAGTGATTTTGTGGCTGAGGTGCTAGTACGGGACCTATGAGCTGGACGGGGGGTGGTGGGAAATAGGTTAAGGGTGGACAGGAAAAGCTGTTTGGAGACACTGGGACGGGTAGCTGGAGGGGGTTTGGGAGTGGAGGAAGAGGAGGTGGTTGTAGGAGGTGTAACTTTTGTGGCTTTAGATGCAGGTGCATGCGCTGGAGGCTGTCGTGAGGTGGGTGTATGTTGGGTGGGTGTGTGCATGCGTTTGTGTATCTTGGGAGGGGGCGTCACAGACACACTGGGAGAGGACACAGGGGACGTGTGTATGGTAGTGGGGGTGGTGACTGCACGTGAGCGGGGTGTGCTGCTGGGTGTGCTGGTGCGGGACGTAGTGGCTGTAGAGGTAGTGCATGCAGGTGTGAGTGTAGACAAGACTGGGATGGAGGAGGGAGACGAGGAGGAGGGGGACACAGTGGAGGCAGTGGATGTTGGTGTGTCTGTATGTGTGTGATGCTTGCGTGAGTGCCTGTGGGATGTGTGGTGCTTATGTTTGCCAGAGCTTCCCTTGTGTGTTGACGTGTGTGCAGGCTGGTCTGATGGTGTGCTTGGGATAGGCAGAGGTACAGGGGATTTGGTCTGGGTGGAGGAAGTTGGAGGTGGGAGGCTTGACACAGGGACAATGGCTGCCATCAGTGCTGAGGCCAGAGTCTGAACGGTTCGATGAAGGGCAGCCTGACCAGAATGAATGCCCTCCAGGAATGCATTTGTGTGTTGCAACTCCCTTTCTACACCATGGCATTCAAAATGGTAGACTGCCCAACAGTGAGTGATCTGAGGAGGTCAATGGCCTCCTCACTGAGGGCAGCAGAGGTGACAGGGGCAGGGGCTGAGGTGCCTGGGGCGAAGGTGATGCCCACCCTCCTGGGTGAGCAGGCACGGGGCGAAGGCTGAGGGGCTGCTGGGAGGGCGGTGCTGGTAGGGGGGGTGGCGGCTGTACCTGTTGAAGTGGGGGGCTCAGATGTTGCCTCCACCACAAGGGAGCTCTCATCGGAGGACGAGTCCATGTCGCTGGTTGCAGATCCTGTGACCGCCGTGGTGCTCCCCTCGCCCTCCGTCCCACTGGTGTATTCTGAGTCCATAGTGTGGGCCTCCATGCCCATGTGGGATGCAGCTCCCTCGTGCTCCAGTGCCACTGCACCTCCGCCTGATGATGCTAATGCACACAAGAACAGGGAGACCGCCAAAAAAAGGGGGGGAAACAGAAGAAAGACATGTTGAGTGCATGGATTACCGCTACCACTGGAGGACAAGACAGACACAGCAGCACCCTGCACTACGTCGCGCTGTTGGGCTCTACACTGCAATTCCTGGGAAATGGCCTACAAGGCTATGTATGACATCTGCACACATAGATGACACAGGGGCATGAATACCTGTACTTGGCACTCTACAGAGGTGGGGTGGGGGGCCACAGGGCCATGCCTTACGAAGGGGCCTAGCCTATGGAACTCGCCCCGGCCTAGGGAAACCCACAGCCCTCCTCCCCCGCCCAGACCCCTCCACTGCGCGCAATGTCAGCAGAATGAGAGTGTACTAACCCCCTTGTGTCTGCTGTGATGCCCTCAAGCGCCCATCCAACTCAGGGTAGGCCACCGCCAGGACCTGGAACATCAGGGGGGTCATGGTTCGACGGGCACCCCTCCCACGTTGGGAGGCCATCCCCAGCTGAGCCTCCGCCGTCTTCTTGCTCCAGCGGCGAATGTCCTCCCATCTTTTCCGGCAGTGGGTGCTCCGTCTGTGGTAGACCCCCAGGGTCCGGATGTCCTTGGCGATGCCACGCCAAATATCCTTCTTCTGGTAGGCGCTGACCTACATGAAATGTACAGGGGAAGAAGAGAAGTCATTACCAACTGTGCCGTCAAAGTGAGTGGCCCCCATCCCTACCCTTGCCATGTGGCACATGCACCCACCGTCTTTCATGCACGCAGAACTCTGCCCCCTTCCTTCTTACAACCAGCCCTCTCCACACACGCATAGCCCATACAGCATGCTCCCTGTGTACTTACCTGTTGGTCTGGAGGACCGTAGAGTAGTGTGTACTGGTGGAGGACCCCATCCACGAGCTTCTCCAACTCCTCCGCAGTGAAGGCAGGGGCCCTTTCCCCAGACGCACGAGCCATTGTCTCTTCCAGACCGCGGTCACAGCAGCACTTGCAGTGTAGGTCCTCTCCTGTCGAAGATCAGGTATCGAGTGATTGAAGTGATAAAAAATGGCGGTCACGTTTGAGGCGGTCACGCCCGCGGCGGTGCGTACCATCACCACCGGCGTACATCGTAAGTGGCTCGTGGGACCCATAGGGTCCAGTGTTAACCAATGCAGCATTGCGCCGTACTCTTCGACCGCCTACCACGACGGTGTACAACGCCAGCGATGTTACCTCACATCCCATTGTCCCGCTTTAGAGGTCAGGCAGCCGCCATTTCAGGGGCCCAAGTGGCCTATTTACCAACTGCGTCACACATACCTAGGCCTACTCTCAACACACATACAGGCCTGAATTTGTGTATGAATCGTGTTCTGTCTAGACTGTGGGTACATACCTCTGAGTTGTTTGACTCCGTGGTCGCTGTTGTCCTTCATAGGCACCGTCTGCAGGGCCATGTGAGGAGATGGCGGAATCCTCCGGTGTACCGACCGCTGCTGGACCTGTCGACAATGGAGGAAAGACATTTGATCATCACCTACAGGTTTGACCGTGCCACAATCCAGGAACTGTGTACCCAGTTGGAGCAAGACCTGATGTCAGCAATCCGCCATCCCACAGGAATCCCCCCTCAAGTGCAGGTGCTGTCAGTGCTCCATTTCCTTGCAAGTGGGTCATTTCAAACAACTGTGGCCATGGCATCAGGGATGTCCCAGCCTATGTTTTCCAACGTGCTGTCCAGAGTGTTGTCTGCCCTGCTGAAACACATGCAGAGCTACATCGTTTTTCCTCAGGTGGGGGACTTGCCTACAGTGAAAGGTGATTTATATGCCCTTGGACATATCCCCAACATCATAGGTGCTATTGATGGGACCCATGTGGCTTTGGTCCCCCCCACAGGAGTGAACAGGTGTACAGGAACCTGAAGAGTTATCATTCCATGAATGTACAGATGGTGTGTTTGGCAGACCAGTACATCTCCCATGTGAATGCCATGTTCCTTGGCTCAGTGCATGACGCCTACATCATGCGGAATAGCAGCATCCCTTATGTGATGGGTCAACTACAGAGGCACCGGGTGTGGCTATTAGGTGACTCTGGTTTCTCCAACCTGTCATGGCTACTGACCCCAGTGAGGAATCCCAGGACCAGGGCAGAGGATCGCTACAATGAGGCACATGGGAAAACTAGGAGGGTGATCGAACACACCTTCGGCCTCCTGAAGGCCAAGTTTAGGTGCCTCCATATGACAGGTGGATCCCTATTCTACTCACCAAAGAAGGTGTGCCAGATCATCATGGCCTGCTGTATGCTTCATAACTTGGCTTTGCTACAACAGGTGCCTTTTCTGCAGGAGGATGGTCCAGATGGCGGTGTTGTGGCAGCTGTGGAGCCTGTGGACAGTGATGAGGAGGAAGCAGAGGAAGAAGACATTGACAACAGGGACTCAGTCATCCACCAATATTTCCAGTGAGACACAGGTGAGAATACATTCCTGCCTACTACAGGTACTTTTACACTTCTACCTCTCTCCTGTCTGTCGATTTCACCCAGTGTATGGTCACTGAGCTGTCACTTTCCCTTACGGTTTCACAGGTGTGTGTCCCACTGAGTGTCATCTGCTTATATTCCTCATGGACTAGAGCTGTGTGACAACGGTATGTTGACATTACTATTTCCTGGACATTTTGTCACTGTAATTGCAAATACACTATTTCGAAATCACAGACAGACTCCAGATCTTTTGGTGTTTTAGGTGTGTTTATTTAAATAAAAATTATTGGAGGGGGAATTTAAATGGTGAGGGGTGATGGCGGAGGAGTGTCCATGGCAGAGTCCAGTCTATTTGTCTCATAGGTTCATTGCCCATATGGGCATAGGAAGTGGAGCTGGGGCAGTTCAAATATGGACAGGGTGACAAAGTGGGACAGTGGGTTGACAATCAGGGTGGTCTAATTTCTTGGCGGGGTCTTGGCATCGTGCTCTGTCTTGTTCCTGAATCTCAGGGACCGCTGGCGGGGTGGTTCTCCATCTGCAGGGGGTGGGGTGCTGGTGTGGTGGTCCTGTGGCGGTGCCTCCTGTCCACTAGCGCTGGCAGAGGTGGTGGGCAGTTCATCGTCCATGCTAGTGTCAGGGGCCCCTTGGAGTGCCACAGTGTCCCTCCTGGTGTTGAGTATTTCCTTCAGCACCCCTACGATGGTGCCCAGGGCAGAGCTGATGGTTCTGAGTTCCTCCCTGAACCCCAAATACTCTTCCTCCTGCATGCGCTGGGTCTCCTGAAACTTGGCCAGGACCGTTGCCATCGTCTCCTGGGGGTGGTGGTATGCTCCCTGATGGAGGAGAGGGCCTCGTGGAGAGTGGGTTCCCTTGGCCTGTCCGCCCCCTGTCGCACAGCAGCCCTCCCAGTTCCCCTGTGTTCCTGTGCCTCCGTCCCCTGGACCGTCTGCCCACTACCACTGCCCCCAGGTCCCTGTTGTTGTTGGGGTGGTGGGTTATCCTGGGCTCCCTGTAGTGGTGGACACACAGCTGATTGACGTGTCCTGGGGACGGAGGTGTGGGCCCGCTGGGTGGGTGCTGTGCTGGTGTTACCAGAGGGTGGAAGGTCTGTGGTGGCCTGTGCCTGTGTGAGGGGAACCGACTGTCCCGAGGCCCACGATGGTCCGGGCTGGTCATCTAGATCCAGATGGACAGAGCTGCTGTCATCACTGTGGGCCTCTTCTGCGGGTGGGGTGGAGATGTCTGGACCCTCCTGTCTGGTGACGTTGGGTAGTGGTCCTGCAGGGGTGGAAAAGCATGATTATTGCATCTGTGTGTGTCATGGTGTGCTATGGGTGGGTGACCGTGTACCTCAGTGCTGGCATTCCTGTGTGGGGGCTTGTGTGATGATGGTTTAGGAGGTTGTATGGGTATGTGCCGTGGGCATGCTTTAGTGATGGGTGTCCATGCTTTGTCTTTGCATGCAGGGCTTGGTGTTGGGATGGGTGGTTTGTGATATTGGTACATTTGTGAGGAGTTGGAGTGCTGGGGATGAGGGTGGGGGTATGTGCTGGCATGCAGGTAGGGTGGGGGATGTAATAGTTAAGATTTGTCTTACCAGAGTCCATTCTTCCACCGACTCCTCCGAGGCCCTCAGGATGCAGAATCTCCAAGACCTGCTCCTCCCATGTTGTTAGTTGTGGGAGAGAAGTTGGGGGTCCGCCGCCAGTCCGCTGGACCGCCTGGTGGTGTCTTGAGACCACGGAACGCACCTTCCCCCATAGGTCGTTCCACCTCTTCCTGATGTCGTCCCGATTTCTTGGGTGTTGTCCCACTGCGTTCACCCTGTCGAATATTCTTAGCCATAGCTCCATCTTCCTTGCAATTGAGGTGTGCTGCACCTGTGCTCCAAATAGCTGTGGCTCTACCCGGACGATTTCCTCCACCATGACCCTGAGCTCCTCCTCCGAGAACCTGGGGTGTCTGTGCCGTGCCATGGGGTGGTGTGGGTGATGTGTGGGGTGGAGTGTGTGGTGATAAGTGTGGTGATATGTAGTGGTGTGTGGTGTTTTGTACGTGGAAGTTGTGTGGGTGATGGTGTTGTGTGCCTGTGGATGCTGTTGTTCTTGCTGGTGCTCTCTCTCTGGCCTTCTTTCTGAATTTTTGGTCGTAGGGGTTTGTGGGTGATGTGGGTGTGTGTTTTATATTGTATTGGGTGTGTGGGAGTGGTGTGTGTATGTGTATCAGGTGTGTGTATTTCGAATTGTCCAATGTGGCGGTGTTTTGTAGAAGTGTGTGTATTTTGAGCGCGGTGGTGTGTACCGCCAATGGAATACCGCGGTTGAAAGACCGCCGCGTGGATTCGTGTGTCGTGATAGTGTAGGCGTATTTCTGTTGGCGTGACGGTGGAGGTTTTGTTTTCGGCAGTTTATCACTGACCTTTGGTGTGGCGGAGTTGTGTGGGTGTCTGAATTTTGTCAGATTCCGAGCTGTGGGTCATAATAGCTGTGGCGGAAATCCGCGGCCGCTGCGGTGTGTTGGTGGTCTTCTGCACGGCGGTATGCGGCTTTTACCGCCAATGTTATAATGACCCCCTATGTGTTTAGGTTCGTATATGTTGTCCTATATGTGTCCCATCATATAAGGGGGGTGGGAGATTTATGTTTAGAGTGTTCTAAACGTGATAAGTAAGTTTAGATTAGGGTAGATAGGGCCAGTTGTGGCTAATGTGTAGTTAGGATAGGTCAGGTTAGTTAATGTGTTTCCCCTAATTTTAGTATCCTTTTTTACTGTCAAATAAATATTTAGGTACTCCTTTACAGTCTGTGTCATATGCTTGGGAATCAGAGCCTTGGCATGGGTGAACAGTGTCAAGTTAGTATTTGTATTTGTGTTCCATCCTGCATCCAGATCCCATTATTGCCATGGTTATTCACAATTCCTAATGTGCAGTCACATTGGCAGCTACACCAAAGCTGCTTCTCTATGCATCTGCCATCCATTGCACCGACCACTCAAGGTTACTTTGGTTCCCAATGTGTTGTTAAGTTTGGATGTGTGTTTTCAATCTGTCATCGTTTGAGACCTGATTTGGAATCTTGGGCACTGTGGTACGTCTGCCTGCAGCCTGATGTTCATGTGAACCCTGATAAGGTGAGTGATGGTATAATCTTATGTAGTGTTGTATACATAAGTCACACCTATCATTTCTTACATTGTACTCCCAGGTTACATATTTGTCCATACACTCGTACACATCCATTCCTGCTGTCTGGTGTGTGTGTTGAAAGTTTATAATCAGATGTCACATACAAAAAGACTGTCTTGAATGGAATTTTGAACCCATTGATTTTCTGCTTAAACATACCTTGAAGCGGACTTTTTCAGTCCAACACAGCAGTATACTGTTAGTTTTCTATTTACTTCAGAAATAACCCTCATGAAGTGCAGATGATGATACAATCCAGACACCATTGCATAGTTATCAGCCCACAATCTTTCAACGCATTTGTATTGACATTCTATGGCCATTGACATGTGACATACATCACTAATCTCCTACACAGTTCATGTGTCACATTACACAGAGACAAAGTGGTTGTGTAAGTGCTATTTATTTTAAAATGTTATAGTGCAATAATTACATAGTCCAGGATTGTGAGTCCATTAGTGTGACGCCTTCTATTGTGATACTACACAGGTGCAATGGGACATGTCATTGGACATTCTGGGGTGAAGTGTCATACAGTGCAGAGGAACATGAATTGCCAATGTGGTAGTGAGAGACAATCGCAGAGCATAGTGTCAAGGTAAACAGTGGGCTGGAGAACAGTGCATGTGATCAGCTGTTGCAAGGCTGGCATGTTAACAAGCACAGGACCTAGGATATAAGTGCCCATGTGGCATGGACTTGTGCTACCGGCTACTCTTATGGGTGAAGGTGATCTGTTCCAAATCTTAATCTTCTGATGTGTGTGCCGTCTCCTCTGCCCTTGGTGGTGGTGGGTTTGAAGGGGCAACACACACTTCAGTGTTTGAAGACGTGGAGTCAGAAATCCTGGTAGCTGCCAACTGTGGTGCTATTAAGGGATGTACTGCAGCAAGGAGGAGCTGCTGGTTCTTAAGGATAGCAGCTACATCACTGTGGTAGGCAGCCAGGTCAGCCATGAGGGGGTCATGATTGCATTCGTGCACGCAGTGAAAGGCTTGGGGTGCGAGGTGTGGCAACTCCCTTACTGCAGTGGTGAATTCCTTTACACTTTGTTGAAGTCCTTGCAGGATAGATGTTAGCGCTTGCATGACTACTGCCTGTTCTGCAGATGACATCATGCACAAACGCATCCCCTCAAGGCTGGCTGCCATATTTTGCATCCCCGCTCGCACCTCCTTGGCCAGCTCCCGCTGTACTCCAACTGCAGTACTCTCAAAGGTGGTGCCAGTGTCCTCAGAGTTCTCAGCTGGGTTGGAGCTGTCAGGTCGTACAACTGGGGTGGTGGGTGGGTCCTCTGTGATGGCTGCTACTTCTGTGCTCCTCCTTTCAACTGAAGGTGGGGTCTGGAGGGTTCCAAGGACATCTTGGAGGGTCTGCTGGCTAATGTTTGTCAGCTCGTCACCATGTCATCAGGGAAGTCCAGGACAGGCATATCCCCAGGAGAGCCATCGTCCTCTGCAATGAGATATTGTACAATTATTGTGTCTGTGTTGTGGCATTTGTAATGTGACGTGCCTGACTTCCTATTAGTTGCACATTGTTATCTTGGTTCCTGTTCATTGTTACTGGCATTAAGATTAGCATTCTCCCAGGCCTATGCCCCACCTGCATGTCACATGTAGTGTGGGCAGTTTGGGGAAATGTCTGCGTCACATCCTCTAGGTGTAGGTTCTGGCCAAATTGTACGTTGCCACCTTCTTGTACAACTCAACCCTCCGTCTACTTCCATTATCATGGTGTGGCCTTGCACTGGCTGCAGGTGTTCTGATGACACTTGCACCACACTTAACAATCTGGAACTGACCCAGTCTCTGATATTTCACATCCACCTAAATATTGCTGAGATCTAGCATATACTATGTATAGCATTGGCATGGCACGATATGGGTGTCAGCATTGGGAGTGTGTACTGCTGATCTTGGGGAGTGTGTGCTACATTGGATTGCACTGATGGTCCTAGCAGTGTTCCATTTCCTCTTATGACTGTGCAGGTGTGTTTCACTAGCGAGAAACATATGTCCTCCCCTCAATGCTGTTGTCTTAGACCTATGACACTTGAAAGTTTGCGTGGTGGAATTGCAGCTATTGTGACACAGGCACAGGGTAGACCCTGACATGTGCAGCATGGGTATGACATTACTGCTGTGTACCTCATAATCTTAATTACAATACCTGATGTTTGCAGCGACTATAGACATTAGCATTTGACAGGATTTGCACATTTGTATTACTTACAGGGGATTGAAAACATTGTGTAAGGAAATGCCTCCTTGGCATGGTTACCCCCTGACTTTTTGCCTTTGTTGATGCTAAGTTTTGATTTGAAAGTGTGCTGAGGCCTGATCACCAGGCCCCAGCACCAGTGTTCTTTCCCTAACCTGTACTTTTGTTCCCACAATTGGCACACCCTGGCATCCAGGTAAGTCCCTTCTAACTGGTACCCCTGGTACCAAGGGCCCTGATGCCAGGGAAGGTCTCTAAGGGCTGCAGCATATCTTAAGCCACCCTGGGGACCCCTCACTCAGCACAGACACACTGCTTGCCAGCTTGTGTGCCCTGGTGAGGACAAAACAAGTAAGTCGACATGGCACTCCCCTCAGGGTGCCATGCCAACCTCACACTGCCTATGCAGTATAGATAAGTCACCCCTCTAGCAGGCCTTACAGCCCTAAGGCAGGGTGCACTAAACCATAGGTGAGGGCACCAGTGCATGAGCACTGTGCCCCTACAGTGTCTAAGCAAAACCTTAGACATTGTAAGTGCAGGGTAGGCCTAAGAGTATATGGTCTGGGAGTCTGTCATACACAAACTCCACAGCACCATAATGGCTACACTGAAAACTGGGAAGTTTGGTATCAAACGTCTCAGCACAATAAATGCACACTGATGCCAGTGTACATTTTATTGTAACACACACCCCAGAGGGCACCTTAGAGATGCCCCCTGATACCTTAACCAACTACCCGTGTAGGCTGACTGGTTTTAGCAGCCTGCCACACTCGAGATATATTGCTGGCCACATGGGGAGAGTGCCTTTGTCACTCTGTGGCTAGTAACAAAGCCTGTACTGGGTGGAGATGCTTATCAGCTCCCCCTTGCAGGAACTATAACACCTGGCGGTGAGCCTCAAAGGCTCACCCCCTTTGTTACAGCACCCCAGGACATTCAAGCTAGTGGAGTTGCCCACCCCCTCCGGCCACGGCCCCACTTTTGGCGGCAAGGCCGGAGGAGATAATGAGAAAAACAAGGACGAGTCACTGGCCAGTCAGGACAGCCCCTAAGGCAACCTGAGCTGAGGTGACTCTGACTTTTAGAAATCCTCCATCTTGCAGATGGAGGATTCCCCCAATAGGGATAGGAATGTGACCCCCTCCCCTTTGGGAGGAGGCACAAAGAGGGTGTAGCTCAGGGCTAGTAGCCATTGGCTACTGCCCTCCCAGACCTAAACACACCCCTAAATTCTGTATTTAGGGGCTCCCCTGAACCTAGGAACTCAGATTCCTGCAACCTAAGAAGAAGAGGACTGCTAAGCTGAAAAACCCTGCAGAGAAGACGGAGACACCAACTGCTTTGGCCCCAGCTCTACCGGCCTGTCTCCCCACTTCTAAAGACACTGCTCCAGCGAAGCTTTCCCCAGGGACCAGCGACCTCTGGATCCTCAGAGGACTGCCCTGCTCTAGAAGGACCAAGAAACTCCCGAGGACAACGGCTCTGTCCACCCAAGACTGCAACTTTGTTTCAAAGGAGTAACTTTAAAACAACTTGCGTTTCCCACCGGAAGCGTGAGACTTGCTACTCTGCACCCGACGCCCCCGGCTCGACTTGTGGAGAAACAACACTTCAGGGAGAACTCCCCGGCGACTGCGAGACCGTGAGTAGCCAGAGTTGCCCCCCCTGATCCCCCACAGCGACGCCTGCAGAGGGAATCGCGAGGCTTTCCCTGACCGCGACTGCCTGCTTCCCAGATCCCGACGCCTGGTAAAGACTCTGCACCCGCAGCCCCCAGGACCTGAAAGATCGGAACTCCAGTGCAGGAGTGACCCCCAGGAGGCCCTCTCCCTTGCCCAGGTGGTGGCTACCCCGAGGAGCCCCCCCCTTGCCTGCCTGCATCGCTGAAGAGACTCCTTGGTCTCCCATTGATTTCTATTGGAAACCCGACGCGTGTTTGCACACTGCACCCGGCCGCCCCCGTGCTGCTGAGGGTGTACTTTCTGTGCTGACTTGTGTCCTCCCCCGGTGCCCTACAAAACCCCCCTGGTCTGCCCTCCGAAAATGCGGGTACTTACCTGCTGGCAGACTGGAACCGGGGCACCCCCTTCTCCATTGAAGCCTATGCGTTTTGGGCACCACTTTGACCTCTGCACCTGACCGGCCCTGAGCTGCTGGTGTGTTAACTTTGGGGTTGCTCTGTCCCCCAACGGTGGGCTACCTTGGACCCAAACTTGAACCCCGTAGGTGGTTTACTTACCTGCAAAAACTAACTAACTCTTACTCCCCCCAGAGTGTCTAGTTTTAAAATAGCTATATGTGATTTATTTGAAAACAGTGTATGCTATTTTGATTATTCAAAGTTCCTAAAGTACCTACTTGCAATACCGTTCATTTGAAGTATTACATGTAAAATGTGAACCTGTGGTTCTTAAAATAAACTAAGAAAAGATGTTTTTCTATACAAAAACCTATTGGCCTGGAATTGTCTTTGAGTGTGTGTTCCTCATTTATTGCTTGTGTATGTACAACAAATGCTTAACACTACTCCTTTGATAAGCCTACTGCTCGACCACACTACCACAAAATAGAGCATTAGTATTATCTCTTTTTGCCACTATCTTACCTCTAAGGGGAACCCTTGGACTCTGTGTATACTATTCCTTACTTTGAAATAGTGCATACAGAGCCAACTTCCTACATTGGTGGATCAGTGGTGGGGTACAAGACTTTGCATTTGCTGGACAACTCAACCAATACCTGATCACACGACAAATTCCAAAAATTGTCATTAGAAACTGATTTTTTTCAATTTGAGCTATTTTTCTAAATTTTTAAAAGTCCTGCTAGGGCCTTGTGTTAGTCCCTGTTAGCATTTCTTTTAGAGTTTAAAAGTTTTGTGAAAGTTTGAATTAAGTTCTAGAAATAGTTTTAGATTCTTAAAAAGTATTCCAACTTTTAGAAGCATAATGTCTGGTGCAGAAGAGAATGTGGTGGAACTCGACCTCACACCTTACCTCCATCTTAAGATGAGGGAGCTAAGGTCTCTCTGCAAAATAAAGAAAATCCCAGTTGGCTTAAGACCCTCCAAACAACAGCTCCAGGAGCTGCTGGCAGAGTTTGAAAAAGCCAACCCCTCTGAGGATGACCTCCCAGAGGGGGAAGATAGTGACTTGGAGGAGAATTCCCCCCTTCCAGTCCTAATTAGGGAGATCAGGGACCCTCAATCCCTGACTCCAAACATAATAGTCAGAGATGCTGCTTCCCTCACAGGAGGGTCCAGCACCCCTGTTATCACTGAGGAGAGCCTCAGTGAAGATGACCTCCTGCTAGCCAGGATGGCCAAAAGATTGGCTCTGGAGAGACAGCTCTTAGCCATAGAAAGGGAAAGACAAGAGATGGGTTTTGGTCCCATCCATGGTGGCAGCAACATAAATAGGGTCAGAGATTCTCCTGACATGTTGAAAATCTCTAAAGGGATTGTAACTAAATATGAAGATGGTGATGACATCACCAAATGGTTCACAGCTTTTGAGAGGGCTTGTGCAACCAGAAAAGTAAACAGATCTCACTGGGGTGCTCTCCTTTGGGAAATGTTCACTGGAAAGTGTAGGGATAGACTCCTCAAACTCTCTGTAAAAGATGCAGAATCTTATGACCTCATGAAGGGTACCCTGATTGAGGGCTTTGGATTCTCCACTGAGGAGTATAGAATTAGGTTCAGGGGGGCTCAAAAATCCTCGAGCCAGACCTGGGTTGATTTTGTGGACTACTCAGTGAAAACACTGGATGGTTGGATTCAAGGCAGTGGTGTAAATGATTATGATGGGCTGTACAATTTATTTGTGAAAGAACACCTGTTAAGTAATTGTTCAAATGATAAACTGCATCAGCATCTGGTAGACCTAGGACCAAATTCTCCCCAAGAATTGGGAAAGAAGGTGGACCATTGGGTCAAGACTAGGGTGACCAAGACTTCTACAGGGGGTGACCAAAAGAAAGGGGTCACAAAGCCTCCCCAGGGGAAGAGTATTGAGACATCCAAAAACAAAAATAGTAAAGAGACTTCTACAGGCCCCCAAAAACCTGCACAGGAGGGTGGGCCCAGAGCCTCTTCACAAAACAATTTTGGGTACAAGGGTAAAAACTTTGATCCCAAAAAGGCCTGGTGTCATAGCTGTAATCAGCCTGGACACCAAACTGGAGACAAGGCCTGTCCCAAGAAAAGTACCACTTCTAACTCCACTCCAGCTAACACTGGAATGGCTAGTCTCCAAGTGGGATCAACAGTGTGCCCAGAGCAAATCAGGTGTCACACTGAAGCTACATTAGTCTCTGAGGGTGGGGTGGATCTAGCCACACTGGCTGCCTGGCCTCCTAACATGCAAAAATACAGGCAGCAGCTCTTAATTAATGGGACAAGTGTAGAAGGCCTGAGGGATACAGGTGCCAGTGTCACCATGGTGACAGAGAAACTGGTTTCCCTGGTCAATACCTGACTGGACAAACTTATCCAGTCACCAACGCTGACAATCAGACTAAAGTACATCCCATGGCTATGGTAACTTTAGAGTGGGGAGGGGTCAATGGCCTGAAACAGGTGGTGGTCTCCTCAAATATCCCAGTAGACTGTTTGCTTGGAAATGACCTGGAGTCCTCAGCATGGGCTGAGGTAGAACTAAAAACCCATGCAGCCATGCTGGGTATCCCTGAACTGGTGTGTGTCAAGACAAGGGCACAGTGCAAGGCTCAGGGTGAAAATGTAGAGTTGGAGCCTGGAAAAAGGGCCCAGCCTACCAAGAGAAAAGGAAAGACAACTGGGAAACCAGCTGCAACACAACAACAAAAAGAGAACCTTTCTTCCCAGGAAGACGTTCTGCCCTCTGAGGGAACTGAGCCTATGGAGTTAGAACCTTATCAGGTTGAGCTCTTAGGCCCAGGGGGACCCTCAAGGGAGCAGTTGTGTAAGGGGCAAGAAACCTGTCCCTCTCTTGAAGGCCTTAGGCAGCAAGCTGCTGAAGAGTCCAATGGCAAGAAAACTGGAACACATAGGGTCTATTGGGAAGATGGACTCCTTTACACTGAGGCAAGAGATCCCAAACCTGGTGCCACTAGGAGAGTGGTAGTGCCTCAGGAGTTTAGGGAGTTCATACTGACCTTAGCCCATGATATTCCCCTTGCTGGGCATTTGGGACAAACCAAGACGTGGGAAAGACTAGTCAACCACTTCTATTGGCCCAACATGTCCCACAAGGTCAAGGAGTTTTGTGTCTCCTGTACCACCTGTCAAGCCAGTGGTAAGACAGGTGGACACTCAAAGGCCCCCCTCATTCCACTTCCAGTGGTGGGGGTCCCCTTTGAAAGAGTGGGTGTGGACATAGTGGGTCCACTGGAACCTCCCACAGCCTCAGGGAACATGTACATACTAGTAGTAGTGGATCATGCTACTAGATACCCTGAAGCTATTCCCTTAGGTCGACTACTGCCCCTGCAGTAGCCAAGGCCCTCATTGGTATTTTTACCAGAGTGGGTTTTCCTAAGGAGGTAGTGTCTGACAGAGGTACCAACTTAATGTCAGCATACCTGAAACACATGTGGAATGAGTGTGGAGTGACTTATAAATTCACTATACCATCCCATCCACAAACTACTGGCCTTGTTGAGAGATTCAACAAGACATTAAAAGGCGTGATCATGGGGCTCCCTGAAAAACTCAAAAGGAGATGGGATGTCCTCTTGCCATGTCTGCTTTTCGCTTACAGAGAGGTGCCTCAGAAGGGAGTAGGGTTCTCACCCTTTGAGCTTCTGTTTGGCCACCCTGTAAGGGGACCACTAGCTCTTGTGAAAGAAGGCTGGGAGAGACCTCTTCATGAGCCTAAACAAGACATAGTGGACTATGTACTTGGCCTACGTTCAAGGATGGCAGAGTACATGGAAAAGGCAAGTAAAAACCTTGAGGCCAGCCAACAGCTCCAGAAGTTTTGGTATGACCAAAAGGCTGCAATGGTTGAATTTCAACCAGGGCAGAAAGTCTGGGTTCTGGAGCCTGTGGCTCCCAGGGCACTTCAGGACAAATGGAGTGGCCCTTACCCAGTGCTAGAAAAGAAGAGTCAGGTCACCTACCTGGTGGACCTAGGCACTAGCAGGAGCCCCAAGAGGGTGATCCATGTGAACCGCCTTAAGCTCTTCCATGACAGGGCTGATGTGAATCTGTTGATGGTAACAGATGAGGACCAGGAAGCTGAGAGTGAACCTCTCCCTGATCTCCTCTCCACAAACCCTAAAGATGGCTCAGTTGATGGAGTGATCTACTCAGACACCCTCTCTAGCCAACAGCAATCTGACTGTAGGAAGGTCCTGCAACAGTGCTGAGCTCTTTTCCCTAACCCCTGGTCAGATACACCTGTGTACCCATGATGTGGGCACAGGAGACAGCATGCCTGACAAAAACAAAATTTTCAGACAGTCTGACCAAGTTAAGGAAAGCATCAAGGTGGAAGTCCACAAGATGCTGGAATTGGGAGTCATTGAGCACTCTGACAGCCCCTGGGCTAGCCCAGTGGTCTTAGTCCCTAAACCTCACACCAAAGATGGAAAGAGAGAGATGAGGTTTTGTGTGGACTACAGAGGACTTAATTCTGTCATCAAGACAGATGCCCATCCCATTCCAAGGGCTGATGAACTGATTGATAAATTAGGTGCTGCCAAATTCTTAAGTACCTTTGACTTAACAGCAGGGTACTGGCAAATCAAAATGGCACCAGGAGCAAAAGAAAAGACAGCATTCTCCACACATGATGGGCATTATCAGTTTACCGTTATGCCCTTTGGTTTAAAGAATGCCCCTGCCACCTTCCAAAGGTTGGTGAATCAAGTCCTTGCTGGTTTTGAGTCCTTTAGTGCAGCTTATCTTGACAATATTGCTGTCTTTAGCTCCAGCTGGCAGGATCACCTGGTCCACCTGAAGAAGGTTTTGAAGGCTCTGCAATCACCAGGCCTCTCTATCAAGGCATCCAAATGCCAGATAGGGCAGGGAACTGTGGTTTACTTGGGACACCTTGTAGGTGGAGGCCAAGTTCAGCCACTCCAGCCTAAGATCCAGACTATTCTGGACTGGGCAGCTCCAAAAACCCAGATTCAAGTCAGGGCATTCCTTGGCTTGACTGGGTACTACAGGAGGTTTGTGAAGGGATATGGATCCATAGTGACATCCCTCGCAGAACTTACCTCCAAGAAAATGCCCAAGAAAGTAAACTGGACTGTAGAATGCCAACAGGCCTTTGACACCCTGAAACAAGCAATGTGCACAGCACCAGTTCTAAAAGCTCCAGATTACTCCAAGCAGTTCATTGTGCAGGCAGATGCCTCTAAATATGGGATAGGGGCAGTTTTGTCCCAAACAAATGATGATGGCCTTGACCAGCCTGTTGCTTTCATTAGCAGGAGGTTACTCCCCAGGGAGCAGCGTTGAAGTGCCATTGAGAGGGAGGCCTTTGCTGTGGTTTGGTCCCTGAAGAAGCTGAGACCATACCTCTTTGGTACTCACTTTATAGTTAAAACTGACCACAGACCTCTCAGATGGCTGATGCAAATGAAAGGTGAAAATCCAAAACTGTTGAGGTGGTCCATCTCCCTACAGGGAATGGACTTTATAGTGGAACACAGACCTGGGACTGCCCATGCCAATGCAGATGGCCTTTCCAGGTTCTTCCACTTAGAAAATGAAGACTCTCTTGGGAAAGGTTAGTCTCATCCTATTTCGTTTGGGGGGGGGGGTTGTGTAAGGAAATGCCTCCTTGGCATGGTTACCCTCTGACTTTTTGCCTTTGCTGATGCTAAGTTTTGATTTGAAAGTGTGCTGAGGCCTGCTAACCAGGCCCCAGCACCAGTGTTCTTTCCCTAACCTGTACTTTTGTTCCCACAATTGGCACACCCTGGCATCCAGGTAAGTCCCTTGTAACTGGTACCCCTGGTACCAAGGGCCCTGATGCCAGGGAAGGTCTCTAAGGGCTGCAGCATATCTTATGCCACCCTGGGGACCCCTCACTCAGCACAGACACACTGCTTCCAGCTTGTGTGTGCTGGTGAGGACAAAACGAGTAAGTCGACATAGCACTCCCCTCAGGGTGCCATGCCAACCTCACACTGCCTATGCAGTATAGATAAGTCACCCCTCTAGCAGGCCTTACAGCCCTAAGGCAGGTTGCACTATACCATAGGTGAGGGCACCAGTGCATGAGCACTGTGCCCCTACAGTGTCTAAGCAAAACCTTAGACATTGTAAGTGCAGGGTAGCCCTAAGAGTATATGGTCTGGGAGTCTGTCATACACGAACTCCACAGCACCATATTGGCTACACTGAAAACTGGGAAGTTTGGTATCAAACTTCTCAGCACAATAAATGCACACTGATGCCAGTGTACATTTTATTGTAACACACACCCCAGAGGGCACCTTAGAGGTGCCCCCTGAAACCTTAACCGCCTACCCGTGTAGGCTGACTGGTTTTAGCAGCCTGCCACACTCGAGACATGTTGCTGGCCACATGGGAGAGTGCCTTTGTCACTCTGTGGCTAGTAACAAAGCCTGTACTGGGTGGAGATGATTATCACCTCCCCCTTGCAGGAACTGTAACACCTGGCGGTGAGCCTCAAAGGCTCACCCCCTTTGTTACAGCACCCCAGGACATTCCAGCTAGTGGAGTTGCCCGCCCCCTCCGGCCACGGCCCCACTTTTGCCGGCAAGTCCGGAGGAGATAATGAGAAAAACAAGGAGGAGTCACTGGCCAGTCAGGACAGCCCCTAAGGCAACCTGAGCTGAGGTGACTCTGACTTTTAGAAATCCTCCATCTTGCAGATGGAGGATTCCCCCAATAGGGATAGGAATGTGACCCCCTCCCCTTGGGAGGAGGCACAAAGAGGGTGTAGCCACCCTCAGGGCTAGTAGCCATTGGCTACTGTCCTCCCAGACCTAAACACACCCCTAAAGTCTGTATTTAGGGGCTCCCCTGAACCTAGGAACTCAGATTCCTGCAACCTAAGAAGAAGAGGACTGCTAAGCTGAAAAACCCTGCAGAGAAGACGGAGACACCAACTGCTTTGGCCCCAGCTCTACCGGCCTGTCTCCCCACTTCTAAAGACACTGCTCCAGCGACGCTTTCCCCAGGGACCAGCGACCTCTGAATCCTCAGAGGACTGCCCTGCTCTAGAAGGACCAAGAAACTCCAGAGGACAGCGGCTCTGTTCACCCAAGACTGCAACTTTGTTTCAAAGGAGCAACTTTAATACAACTTGCGTTTCCCGCCGGAAGCGTGAGACTTGCTACTCAGCACCCGACGTCCCCGGCTAGACTTGTGGAGAAACAACACTTCAGGGAGGACTCCCCGGCGACTGCGAGACCGTGAGTAGCCAGAGTTGCCCCCCCTGAGCCCCCACAGTGACGCCTGCAGAAGGAATCCCGAGGCTCCCCCTGACCGCGACTGCCTGCTTCCCAGATCCCGACCCCTGGTAAAGACTCTGCACCCGCAGCCCCCAGGACCTGAAAGATCGGAACTCCAGTGCAGGAGTGACCCCCAGGAGGCCCTCTCCCTTGCCCAGGTGGTGGCTACCCCGAGGAGCTCCCCCCTTGCCTGCCTGCATCGCTGAAGAGACCCCTTGGTCTCCCATTGATTTCTATTGGAAACCCGACGCGTGTTTGCACACTGCACCCGGCCGCCCCCGTGCTGCTGAGGGTGTACTTTCTGTGCTGACTTGTGTCCCCCCCAGTGCCCTACAAAATCCCCCTGGTCTGCCCTCCGAAGACGCGGGTACTTACCTGCTGGCAGACTGGAACCGGGGCACCCCCTTCTCCATTGAAGCCTATGTGTTTTGGGCACCACTTTGACCTCTGCACCTGACCTGCCCTGAGCTGCTGGTGTGGTAACTTTGGGGTTGCTCTGAACCCCCAACGGTGGGCTACCTTGGACCCAAACTTGAACCCCGTAGGTGGTTTACTTACCTGCAAAAACTAACTAACTCTTACTCCCCCCAGAGTGTCTAGTTTTAAAATAGCTATATGTGATTTATTTGAAAACTGTGTATGCTATTTTGATTATTCAAGGTTCCTAAAGTACCTACCTGCAATACCTTTCATTTGAAGTATTACATGTAAACTTTGAACCTGTGGTTCTTAAAATAAACTAAGTAAATATATTTTTCTATACAAAAACCTATTGGCCTGGAATTGTCTTTGAGTGTGTGTTCCTCATTTATTGCTTGTGTATGTACAACAAATGCTTAACACTACTCCTTTGATTAGCCTACTGCTCGACCACACTACCACAAAATAGAGCATTAGTATTATCTCTTTTTGTCACTATCTTACCTCTAAGGGGAACCCTTGGACTCTGTGCATACTATTCCTTACTTTGAAATAGTGCATACAGAGCCAACTTCCTACACATTGTCATCCTGAACCCTCTATTTTGGGTGTGTTTGATCCATGGGCACGTAACTGCCATTGGCTACTTGACCTGCACACAAAGCAGAGGTGGTAGTGGCAACTTTTGCCATAGGTAACTACCACTTGCAGATAAGACCTGAGACTGGAAATTGAGCCCTAGTTCATGTAGCGAGAATACCAGCTGTCATGTGACAGCAGGCCAGTTTTTCCTTTGTACCTTACCCTCCTGGACTGGCTTTGCCTTTCCAACATCCTTGCAGAGTATCCTCATGCAAAGGTTGTTGGTGTAGTGTTGTGCTGTGCCCCAGGTTTCCTCCACACAGCCCATGCACCCGTGCCGTGCCCCTTTGACCTTTCCAAAGGGGCCATTATCATGGCTGACGTGCATTATGTAGTAGGTATGTACCCCCCGCTTGCAGTTAACAATTAGGCATTTTTGTCCCCCATGACACTTACACTGCATCTGTGTTGTATCCTGGTAGTCTGCGCTGTTCTGTCCTTGAATCCCTGTGACAATCTCTTCTGGGATGACGGCTGCCACCATATCCTCCGTGTGGTCCAGGGCCTCCTGCGATGCTGGACTCCCACCTCCAGTCTGCAGTGCTGCCTTCCTGTTCCTTGCCATTTTTTCCTTGGTCCTGCGCTTGCAGTCATGACAGCGTTTCTTGCACTTGGATGTTTCTTTTTCCGAAGTGAGGAGAACTGAACCATATTCTAGATCAGCTAGTTCACAGAGTCCAATCCCTAGTGTCCATGCTCAAACCTTGGAGGATCGGCAGAGTTGTGGAGATTCAGAGGAGAGTTGTATTGGCGGCAGAGGTGTGAGTATTAATAGGGTTGTAAATTGCAGCAGTTTGTGTCATGTGTTGACAGGATCATCAAGATGCTCTATGCGATGAATCATGGGGAAAACTACACCTAAATGGCGTGTACCCTACCATCTATTGGGCAGCTTAAAATTAGCACATTCTCCACAAACTAAATAAACTCCAGGAATCACAGAATCCTCCCCATCTAGGTACAGCTTATAATTTCCTCATGCCTCAAAGGTATGATCACATTCACTCTTCCCTACAAATACTTTGTCCACTCAGCTCTCTCCATCCAAATGCACAATCTTCCCTTATGCTTCCAATCTACTGTTAAGGCAACCACATTTCCAGGTAGCTGATGTCCAATCTTCTCTTTAATCCACTTCTGTTGACTCTACTAACTCCTGTCTATTTTTGAACTAGCTTCTACTTCCCTTCTGGTGTATTCAACTAAATTTAGAAACTTCTTCTCAACATCAGTCAGAATACATGTTAAATTGTGTCAGTGTGTATAAACTGTGTCTAATGTTGTAACAAGTTTAGAAAACCGTGCAATTATTTTCAACTGCAGAGGGACAGGACCACGATTAAGTGCTCATCTATAAGAATTTCTGAAACAGTCATATCAAAATTTGAATAATAATATTGGTAGTGTCCTGTCCCATAAAACAAACTCAAAAAGAGACTTCAGGTAATCCCAGAAATCACGGGAATGTAATCCTCTATGCAGCCTATGCACACAATTGCACACATAGCAACCCCCGCATCCATAGTATCAACGTTTGCATAGAGTGGCCTAAAGTACACATTTGCAGAATAATCACCTCTTGAGTCATCTACATGCAAAGCCTTTTCATATAACATATAAGTGTTGCTACTTGTAGGTTATGGTGTGTGCGGGTAAACACTAGATCATGTCTCCTCTACTGCAGAGGTCTATGCAAATACTTCTATTTACAGCACTGCCAAGACTATAAGGGAAACAAACAATACTGTGCCTATTATTTACGTGTGTCTACTTTTCTGATTTGCTTCCATGACTTCTGTACATTAGATCTACTTAAGGTGAAATGTAGCAGCAAAAGAGTTCTTATTCTATGTAAATTCCATATGGGCAAATGGCAAAACAAAGATCAAGCAATGAATAACACATATATACAATCTTTATGAGACTTCCTTAGCCCTACTTCATGTTCTTCTAAAAGAGTAACCCTCTTTTCTCCTTCTACTCGGGCGTAGGTATTCTTCTTAATTCCCTTTCAAAGTCAAAGTGAATGTCTCTAATCACTATGTGGTTCAAATGCATGGAAAGTATTAAGAATTCAAGATACAGTTCAAACAAGATGCTAAGTTCATGGAGGCTCAATCCAATTTGCACAGTCACTCCAATTCTCCCTTAACTCTGTATCTCAATCTTTTGAAGCAAAGTATGTCCATTCAGGTGAAGAATACTTCTGACAGGTCACTCTCTTTCTTTTTGGACCACCTTAGAGCTCCACCTTCATCTTCACTTTCATAAAGTTGGAGATCTCAGTCTCTTCAGGAATAGTCTGTGGCACACACTCTCTAGACAAGCTAACTTTCTCTCTTTCTTCCTTTCTGGGCCATCGTTCTCCAGCTTTCACTGTTTTTCTTTCAACACTAGGACCTTCGTCAGGGTCTGTTTCTGAGCTCAACTCATTCACCCTACAGCATAAGATTCTGTTGTTTCTGCTGCAGCTTAATTTGTGTTTTTTTAAGACCCCCATCAGACCGGTTGAGTGCTGTTTCAGACTCAGTTTGAATGGCTTGCCTGGCCTGCTTCTGTTTCCTTTCTCTCACCACCGGTACTTCTGGAGCAGGTGCTGTTGCATCAAGGGGACTTTCAACTCTGCAACCTCCACACTTCACAGCAGTCGTTGTGACCAGGATGACTTGATACGGCCCCCGCCACCAGGGTTACAGGCATGTTTTCCTTGCATGTTTCTTCACCAAGACCCAATCACCAGGTCTGAGATCATGGGACTCTTCTTGATACGGAGGGGATGTAACTGCTCCAACCTAATGAAACACAGAACACACCACATTAGCTAATCCTTATAATAGTTGGCAATATCATCGCTTGCCCCATGATGATCTTGTGGGAAAACAATCCAGTCTCTTGATCAGGTACAATCTGAAGACTCATCTATACAAGAGGCAAAACATCAGGCCATTTCAAAGTTGTCGAAACACATACTTTTGCCAGTCTGGATTTCGGCATTTCATTTAGCTGCTCAATAGGACCTGAAACCTTCATCTATAGCCTCAATGTAAACTGTCTTCTATTTGTAATGTTGCACACAACAATTTCAGGTCTTCTTTATTAAAATGAGTCCCACAATCTAATTCTAATGAAGTTGAAAAGCCAAATCAGGATATAAGCTGCATTAGCAGCAGGTTTGCTCCAGTGAGACTGGGTGGGTATGCATCACCCCCAACAGGAGAAGATGCACACAGTTACCGAGACATACCTCAACCCATTGCACACAAGCATTTCAATTAAATCCAGCTGTCCTCCTGATCTTCCTTTGTGACTAAATGTAACTGCAATTCTCTTCACAACATTTTTTTGTTGGCACACAATGCACTTCTGACACAGCACTTCTGCCATCATTCTAAACATAGGTTTAAACCAGGTCTGCCTGAACAGTCTCACCACATCATCCCTACCAACATGAGCTGGACTGTGGAAATGTCTTGCCGTAGGGGATAACAAGCTATTTGGCAACACTGGTCTTCCATTCATTGAAATCCAAATATCATCATCTCGCTTGACACATCCTCCTCTAATCCAACTCTGCTGCTCCTCTTCAGATACTTCTTCTTGAAGCCTCTTCACTTCATTCCAAGTATCAGCTGTAGTCCATAAAATTTTGTAGTCAGTCTCATCCCTCTCTTCATTATTGTATTCCACATTAAAGGTATAAATGTTGTGGGCACAATACCTGGAAATGTTGTCTGCATACTTACTGCCTAAAGTCACAGCATCATTTCCAGAATGATATCCAGGGCACCTGACCACTGCAACTTGTTCAGTCAACTGCAATACATCAAGGAGGTTTCTCACTTGTTCGCCATTCTAGATTGAAGTTCCAGAGGACATCAAAAACCCCCTCTGGGACCATAGTTGTCTGAAGTAAAGAACTGCACCAAAGCCGTATTAACTATCAGTAAAGATTGTTACTTTCAATTGATCAGAGACACAGCATGCTCTAGTAAGAGCAATCAATTCAGCCACTTGTGCCGAGAATACTCCTTGGAGCCAGGAGGCTTCAACAAATCTTGAAAGGGTACAGACAGCATAAGCCACTCTCAGGCTTCCTCCACTGTCTCGTAAACATAAACCATTAACATGGAGGACAAAATTAGATTTGGGTAATGGTTCATCTTGTATGTCTGGTCTCGGCTTGGTGCTTAGTTCAGTAACATCAAGACAATCATGGCCCATTTCATATTCATCATCACTTTCCTGACCATTCCAAGTAACAAAGCAGAAGGATTCAGAATACCACAGCGTTTGACAGTCACATTTTTGGAAGTCACAATAGTCTGTTCCTAGTTGGAAAAAACAGCTGCTGCTTGCCAGGTGCTGGGTTCTGGTCAGCAATACCTCCACAGAGTGTGGAACATACACTGTTAATGGGTGACCCATCACTATTTTCACATCTATCGATACTTGTGCTGACCGCCACCACGGCTTTAAGGCAACCAAGCAGCGCAGAAGCTACAGGATCTGACATGACTCAGAAATAAGCCACGGGTCTCTTGGCATTTCCATGTGATTGTGTAGGCACATCACCCCCCTCACTGCCGAAAAATGCCAATAACTTGTTGTAATCAGGCACTCCCAGTGCCGGGGCATGGCAGAGACTCTCCCTCAGCTACAGGAAGGTAACAAGACAATCCTTATTCCATGGAACTGGATCAGACACATCTGTGTGTCAGCCTCTGTAAAGGTTTGGCCAGTAAGGAAAAGTTGGGTGTCAACTGACGACAGTAGCCCACCATTCCCAAAAACATCCTGACTTCTCTGTGTGTGGTTGGCAGACTCATTCTCCAGATGGATGAAATTATTTCTTGTGACACTTTCTTCGCTCTCTTCTCAATGTGGTGTCCAAGGTATTGAACCTCTTTTTGACAATATTGCAACTTTCCTGGGGATACCTTATGTCCATTCTCAGCCAAGTGGTTCAACAGCGCAATGGTGTCCTGTGTGCAAGCTTCCTGAGTATTCAGTGCCACCAATAGGTCATAGATGTATTGCATTAGAACTGAATTACAAGGAATGACCAAGGATTCCAGATTCTTCTTGAGAAAGTGGTTGAAAATAAAAGGTTTTTCTGTGTACCCTTGTAGGACTCAGCACCATGCCAAAACACAATTTCCAAACCAAACTGAGAATAGGGATTAGCTACCCTCATGCAACAGTATTGAAAAGAAGGCTTGGCACAAATCGATGACAGTGTCCCACTCAGCCTCACATGCAATCTGAAACAATATCACAGCTGGATTTGGTATCATAAGGCAACAAGGAACAACAATGTTGTTTATTTTGGGAAGATCTTGTACAATCCAATCCTATGCTTTCTGCTCGGTTTTTGTAAGCCCATAATGGGATAGTTACAAGGACTACCCATTATTTTCCTCAATATTCCAGTTTGAATCATTGACTTGATTACGGGAGTTATACCAGCTATCACTTCAGGAGTCAAATTGTACTGTGGTGTTTTTGATAATTTAGCATTTGGTTTGACAGAAGTTTGGACAGGCTCTACAACTTTAATCAGTCCGATGTCCTTTCCAGAAAAATCCCACACTTCATATTTAACTGTCTTCCTCAAATCGCGAGGCAAATCATCAACTGTCAGCAGAGTTAGCAATGTACAAGGCGACCCATTATTAGTCAGTCTAAAAACAGCATCCTCATCATGTGTCTACATCTCTATACCTGCTGGCATTCAAGAGGTGATGCAGTTCCATTTCTAAGCTGATATCTTCCTAAAAGGTTTACTGGACTAGAGACTAGAATCACATATCACAAACTTGTACTTATCCTCAAAGGACCCTATTTTCACTAAAACAGGGGAAGTTTCCTGAGTTGTCATTTTTTAGTCTCCACATCTATAAATTGGAGAAAAAAAAATCCAGAGAAGGGTAGGTTTAGGTCTTCTACTGTACTCAAAGTAGAACAGGTATCACCACTGTCAACCAGAAATGACACAGGACTGCCAGCCACCTCGTTATCTATGAATGGTCCACTTTGGTCTACGTCCAAGGCTGCACTGTAAGGAAATGCCTCCTTGGCATGGTTACCCCCTGACTTTTTGCCTTTGCTGATGGCAAGTTATTATTTGAAAGTGTGCTGGGACCCTGCTAACCAGGCCCCAGCACCAGTGTTCTTTCCCTAAACTGTACCTTTGTCTCCACAATTGGCACAACCCCGGCACCCAGGTAAGTCCCTTGTAACTGGTACCCCTGGTACCAAGAGCCCTGATGCCAGGGAAGGTCTCTAAGGGCTGCAGCATGTCTTATGCCAACCTGGGGATACCTCACTCAGCACATGCACACTGCTTGCCAGCTTGTGTGTGCTGGTGGGGAGAAAATGACTAAGTCGATATGGCACTCCCCTCAGGGTGCCATGCCAACCTCACACTGCACATGGCATAGATAAGTCACCCCTCTAGCAGGCCTTACAGCCCTAAGGCAGGGTGCACTATACCACAGTTGAGGGCATAGGTGCATGAGCACTATGCCCCTACAGTGTCTAAGCAAAACCTTAGACATTGTAAGTGCAGGGTAGCCATAAGAGTATATGGTCTGGGAGTCTGTCAAACACGAACTCCACAGCACCATAATGGCTACAATGAAAACTGTGAAGTTTGGTATCAAACTACTCAGCACAATAAATGCACACTGATGCCAGTGTACATTTTATTGTGAAATACACCCAGAGGGCATCTTAGAGATGCCCCCTGAAAACATACCCGACTTCCAGTGTGGGCTGACTAGTTTTACCAGCCTGCCACACACCAGACATGTTGCTGGCCACATGGGGAGAGTGCCTTTGTCCCTCTGTGGCCAGGAACAAAGCCTGTACTGGGTGGAGGTGCTTCTCACCTCCCCCTGCAGGAACTGTAACACCTGGCGGTGAGCCTCAAAGGCTCACCCCCTTTGTTACAGCGCCACAGGGCATCCCAGCTAGTGGAGATGCCCGCCCCTCCGGCCACTGCCCCCACTTTTGGCGGCAAGGCCAGAAGAGATGAGAAAAACAAGGAGGAGTCACTTGCCAGTCAGGACAAACCCTAAGGTGTCTTGAGCTGAGGGGACTCTGACTTATAGAAATCCTCCATCTTGTAGATTGAGGATTCCCCCAATAGGATTAGGGATGTGACCCCCTCCCCACAGGGTGGAGGCACAAAGAGGGAGTAGCCACCCTCAGGGCTAGTAGCCATTGGCTACTAACCTCCCAGACCTAAACACACCCATAAATTAAGTATTTAGGGGCTCCCAGAACAGAGGAAGATAGAGTCCTGCAACCTGAAGATGAAGAAGGACTGCTGACCTGAAGCCCTGCACAGAAGACGGAGACACCAACTGCTTTGGCCTCAGCGCTACCGGCCTGTCTCCCCACTTCGAGAAAAACTGCAACAGTGGTGTGTCCCCCAGGGTCCAGTGACCTCTGAAGCCTCAGAGGACTACCCTCCATCTGAAAGGACCAAGAAGCTCTGAGGACAGCGGCCCTGTTCATCAAGACTGCAACTTTTCAACAAAGAAGCAACTTTTAAAGACCACACGTTACCCGCCGGAAGCGTGAGACTTTCCACTCTGCACCCGACGCCCTCGGCTCGACCTGCGGAAAACTAACTCTACCGGAAGGACTCCCCGGCGACTGCGAGCCCGTGAGTAGCCCGAGTTGACCCCCCTGAGCCCCCATAGCGACGCCTGCAGAGGGAATCCAGAGGCTCCCCCTGACGGCGACTGCTTACTTCAAAGAAAACAATATGAGGCCCCTCACAAATTTTTTCAATCCCACCAACCAAAAATATGCGTTGTCTCTATTGAGTACTATTGAAGAAACAAATCATTCAAATTTAACAAAATTCCACAACGTCCGGTCCAATCCAATGATTTATTCCATCATATCTTCAAATCACTCAGCAATTCATCCATAGAAAAACATTTCAAGCCAACACGTGTTTCGTCATGGGAGATTCTTTCGTCCCAAACGACTTCCTCAGGGCTTATTATCAATTCGAAATCCACTGCAAACGGATAATCCTGTCCGTCTATAACCATTGCCAATAGTATAACAATCAATCAAAGTTGTCAAAGTCTTAAATTCATGGCCCAGTAGTAACAAATGGTAATACAAAGTTCATATCACTTCCGTTCGTAATCAAATTACCGGGCTTATTAATCAGAAAACCGGCGTCCTCATGTTGGAACGCCGAACTGCGAGTACCAATTTGTTGGGTTTATTTAAACCTTGAAGGGATGGGTGTTTTCCCTTGTGTGGGCGCCTCATAGGTTATTTTAATTTGGCTGACTTGTATCCAGAGCGCCTTGCATTCCCCTATTATTACACCCCACTAATTGAATCAAATGCCTGCTTCAAAGAACCCGACGCCTGGGAAACACACTGCACCCGCAGCCCCCAGGACCTGAAGGATCCGAACTCCAGTGCAGGAGCGACCCCCAGGTTGCCCTCTTCCTAGTCCATGTGGTGGCTACCCTGAGGAGCCCCCTCTTGCCTGCCTGCATCGTTGAAGAGACCGACGGGTCTCCCCATTGAATCCTACTACAAACCCAACTCCTGTTTGCACTCTGCACCCGGCCGCCCCTGTGCCGCTGAGGGTGTACTTTCTGTGCCTGCTTGTGTCCCCCCCAGTGCCCTACAAAACACCCCTGTTCTGCCCTCCGAAGTCGCGGGTACTTATCTGCTGGCAGACTGGAACCGGGGCACCCCTATTTCCATTGAAGCCTATGCGTTTTGGGCACCACTTTGACCTCTGCACCTGACTGGCCTTGAGCTGCTGGTGTGGTAACTTTGGGGTTGCCCTGAACCCCCAACGGTGGGCTACCTTGGACCCAACTTTGAACCCTATAAGTGTTGTACTTACCTGTGAACCTAACAATTACTTTCCTCCCCCAGGAACTGTTGATTTTTGCACTGTGTCCATTTTTAAAATAGCTTATTGCCATTTTTGCCAAAACTGTACATGCTATTGTGATGATTCAAAGTTCCTAAGATACCTGAGTGAAATACCTTTCATTTAAAGTATTGTTTGTAAGTCTTGAACCTGTGGTTCTTAAAATAAACTAAGAAAATATATTTTTCTACATAAAAACCTTTTGGCCTGGAATTGTCTTTGAGTGTGTGTTCCTCATTTATTGCCTGTGTGTGTACAACAAATGCTTAACACTACCCTCTTATAAGCCTACTGCTCGACCACACTACCACAAAATAGAGCATTAGAATTATCTCTTTTTGCCACTATCTTACCTCTAAGGGGAACCCTTGGACTCTGTGCATGCTATTTCTTACTTTGAAAGAGTGCATACACAGCCAACTTCCTACATGCGCCAAGTACACATTCTTCTTTCCCTTTCTGGCACCATCAGGCTGACAGACCGAAGCCATTGCTCTCATGAGTGGCGAACAGGGGAATCTGCTGGAATGGATTATTGTCTTGAACCACATTCATATTCATTCTCAAACCCTGATTTAGATTTTCTAGAGGCCCTACAGCATTCTGCTGTGGCATCAAAGGTTGTGCGGCTTGCATCATTGGAGCGTGGGATAAATTAAGATTTGGGGCCTGATTCAGAGTTTGGCAGAGGGGGTTTCTCCATCACAAACAAGAGGGATACCTGGCCCACTTTTGTGCAATCCCATAATAACCTATGAAGATCATAATACAGCGGACGGGCTATCGGTCACATATGTGATTGAGTAACCCATCTGCCAAACTTTAAATCAGGCCCTTTGACTCCTAGGTCTCGGCACCTTTTGCATCTGTGCAAAATTATTGTTCTGAGAAAGCATAAATACTGAATTTTGAAACTGATTACCTGTATTTAAACAACACTCTCCCTTCCAATGTCCAAGGCTGTTACAGACGTGACATGAGGTTGACCTTTTCAAACTATTGACATCCATTCCTGTATTCGGATCAACAGGGGCTCCTCGACCCCTACCCTGCATTGGATTAAGTCCTTGCTGATATACACTTTGCATTGTACCAACATTCCCCACAAAAGGCTGTATCTGACTAGTTCTCAGTGCTGCCTTCATCTGAGCAACCATCAGCTTCTCCTTTAACTTTTTCTTTTTCATCTCAATCTCGTTGTTGGTGTATTGCAAACTTTCCTCAACTGCCTAATTCTGCCAACAAATTACCTGCTTCTGAACCATCATGTTAATCTCAGGTCTCAATCCGGTCACAAATCTCAACACAAAATATCCTATATATTTAGCTTCAAGCGTGTCCATTCCACTATACTGCTTGAATGTCTGCAACAATCTCTCATAATAAGCATTAATCGATTCTTTTGGTTCTTCAGTTGTTCTATCAATCTCGACCCAATCAATGTCTTGGGGTGGCACCATCACCTTAAAAAATGTCATAACTTGTTGATCCAATTTCATCACTAACAGCGAGGGACCTTTCGTCACTGCATTTCTAATTTGTGCCATCTCTCACCACTGAACAGCTATCTTACATTCTGTCCATAAATCACTCGGAACAACAATGTCAAACATGGTGTTCAAATCGACCCACAACACCAGTGATATCTTCACAAATCACCCAACTTGCATGTACCATTTCACTGGTTTCTCTCTCAGTTCTGGGAAATCATTAGTAAATGATTTAAGATCACTTCTGCTCCATGGCACGTGTACATAATCTCACCCAGGCACTGCTCTTAACAGGAAAGTTGTTACACCCTCTTCTCCTGCTCCCAGAGGTGGTTCTCATAGGGTTTCTTCATCTATTCCTTTTTCACCCACCTTTCTTCCCACTTGTCCATTTCATTCCATTTCTGAATACTGTGAATATATTCTCTAATCCTGATTATCATTTCTGGAATTCTCATGTCATTAATATCCCTTTTGTTAAAGTACACTCTGTAACTGTTCTGTAAAGCTTTTGTTTTATTCAAATCCACTTCATATATTTGGGTCAATTCTGCTAATTTATCAGGAACTTGTCCTCCTTGTTTGGTAATATCCCTACATATAAATACAGGTTCATCCTCATGATAATTCTCTAATTGTTCCAATCAAAGGGTCCCATTAATCATTTCATCCAGTTCTTATTTGAGTGTTATCATATCCACCAGCTTCTGTCGCAGGGGTGGCTGAATCATTCCCTGACTCATCTCCGTTCCCACACTTTCTCTGGAAGGTATACCCTCATTAAAAGCTTTCACCCAATCACAAATGTTCATAGCACTAAGAGTTCGAGTCACCATAGGAACTTTACACATGATCTCACTTCCCTGTGCACAACTGCCACAAATTTTTAAGGCGGTTCCCATATAGGAGTTCCAGAAGTGGGCCTTTTCTGGCAAGTATCAATGGATCTGCATCCAGAAATATTCAAATTTGTATCTGGACTCACTACACATCGATTACTTATATGTGTTGGAACCAAAGGAACAAATCCTCTAGTATCGGATTAATTGAAACTCTACTTTGTCCTCCGACAGTATTTGATACAGCTAAGTTATAAGGTTTTTTTTACTGGACCTTCCTCTTTATACATGGGAACTACCAGGCCAGTAGTAACTGGGACGGTAAGAGCATCAACGACACTCACATTAGCGTCAACTGGGGCAAACACTATCAAACCCTCAATCTTTTGTTTAGCTGAAGTGGCTCCCACAGGACTAAGAGTCACATTTGTTGGGACAGTGGCAATTACGAACTTTCCATTACCACTAATACCACTATTTCCACCTTCTTCCCTCACTTTGGTATATGAAAGTGGACATTCAGACAACATCACATCCAAAAGACTATCTCCAAAATCGCCGTCACTATCTTCATTCATGTAATCTGGTTCTTTTTGTTTCTCCTCTTTCTGTTTCTAAGTATTTTTATTTTATTTTTCTCCCTCAGCTGTTTCAGTTGTTAGGGCTCTGTACCACCTAACAACCTCTATCATGTCAGTGCTCCACCTTTTCCGCTCAGCATCCCATCTAGGGTCCGCATAGGTACGCACAACCTTCCATGCCCTACCCTGGTACTTCTCTCTCTCTCTGTAGCATGAGCAGCATGGTCCCAAGCATTGACTGCTTCATATTGTGAGTCTGGGAGGCGGTTTCATCTCATACAGCAGCCTGCTCAAATTTTCAATAATCCTCAAATTGAATGTGCCATAACATGGAAACTCAATGTACTTTCCTTTTCTGTGATTTTGTGCCATTGACTAAGCCAAACACAAGTATGAAGCCCTCCATTATTGGCCATATAATGTCTTGGGGTATCTTCAGGAGGCACCGCTTCTCCCTCTCTGCTAGGAATATGAACATCTCCTCTAAACAAATCTTGCATGATTTTAAAACATTTCATTTTTCCCAATAAATGTCAATAATCACCAAGAACTCAGTTTCAATAAAAAAAACAATGCTGTATCCACAATGCCTTGGTCCAAAACAACAACCAATCACAGCATAGCCCCTTGTGTCTTTTACGACCAATAGCAAAGCAGCAACACACCAACCGACCTATAACAGCACTGCACACTATGATGTCAATCTTGCAGCAGTTCCCCCTCCTTTACAATCTGCATGCATTCTCTCTTCTCAACATCGCACATTTATAAGAAATAAACTACAATGTTCTTTGTCTGGTTCACTAAAGAATCAGCAGTTTTCAGTCACACAAGAATTTTTCCAAACACTTCGAAAGAAACCTTGACCTTCAGAGTTTCATTCAGATTAGAATAGGTTAAATCTACACATCCACTGTAACAATCATCTCACATTCACACAAAGATAGGTCCCTATTTTAACTGTGCCATTGATGAGGTCTCACAACAAACACAACCACTTAGCAGACAATTATAATATGGTGTCTTCTGCACCTTTTAATACTTTCCGGAGATCTTAGGCCACGTCGGACCTAATAACTTCATCAACCTATTTACAAATCACCACACTCACACAACATACAAAATATCTCCTCAAGATACCATCCAATCCCACAGACACTACAACTAAACATGAACCGCTGCAATTTACAACCCGATTAATACTCACACCTCTGCTGTCAATGCAACTCTCTTCTGAATCTCCACAACTCTGCCGATCCTCCAAGGTTTGAGCATTGGCACTGGGGACTGGACTCTGCGGAGTAGCTGATCTAGAATATGGTTCTGTTCTCCTCACTTCAGAAAAAGAATCATTCTCTGCTACCATCTGATCTGGCACTCTTACTGATTTCCTGGATCTGACTAATCTTTTGGTAAGTTCTGAGTGATGAGGAGAAATACACTAAACCATTCAACTTAAATTACAGTGCAATCCATTTGTCACACATTGAATTTTGGATACAAAATGAAAGTTCAAAAGGTTTATTACAAGTTCAAAGCCAAACTTATGTAAATGAATCTCTAAAACATACTATACAGATATACAATTACCAAAGGTGAGTTGAAGCTTCGAATTAGATTAAAACACACCCACCTGAGACACAGCAACATTTCAGTAGCAGCAATACAAAATATAAGAAACAACACTTGGTGCTCATAGTTAAAGATGTGATCCCCTTGCCCATCAATTAAATCTATAGAAGTCTAACTACCCTGGTAAGCCATAGGTAACCCTAAAATGCTCCAGTCTAAAGAAGTAAAGAATGAAATAAAGAGGTCAACACTACAGGAACCTCAGTAAAAGTTTCTATAAGAGAGAGGTATGTACAATAAAACCACATCAGCCATGCAAGTGAAAACAGGTCCGTACCTCTCTAAGGCCTATATTTATACTTTTTGTGCTCCGCATTTGTGTCATTTTCTGACACAAAAGCGGCGCAAACTTACAAAATACAATTATATTTTGTAAGTTTGCGTCGCTTTTGTGTCAAAAAATGGCGCAAATACGACGCTAAAAAGGTATAAATATGGGCCTAAGTTTCTAAGAATCTGCTCTCGTCAATGAGGAAAAAGGGGTCTGAATCTCTAACCGGCTAAAACTCTTATCCCATTGAAAACTCAGATAGTTGACATCACTGCCAGTAACTTTCCATGGTCTTTACACAGTTGTAAATGGTATCTTTTAATTAGACTTTTATCTCATGATTCAAGAATCAGGACGACCTTGGATCTTTCTTGCCTTCAGGAATCCTAGTGGGAGTTCTCCTTCACGACTCCTCTTTAACACTCCTGTCCTTGGCAACCTGTCTTCCGATAACCCCTTATCTACAACTAACTATAAGCTTTTCAGTAAGAGAATGCTTCTGCAGACGCACCTGCAAGTAAAGAGATACACAGCACAAGCTAACCTTTCACGTTAGAGATTAAACATTTTCAGGCTTTAACTCCAGCTACCTTATCATGGACCTTAATGCACATTCAAATACATGGTTATATGTGCATTTCACATGAGTATAATAATTGGGGAAAAACTATGAAAATGTCGATTTACTAGATTACCATATTATTCATACATAGAATAATACTGCATATATATAATTTGCATAAGATCATTCTACATTTCTACTTATAAATGCACTTCCGTTCACGACTTCCAGCACTCTTCATTTGCATGAATGCATTTAAACACACATTATACACATCATGGAGTACATTTTGTTTCCCTTTCCATAACAGCACAGGTAAGTAATACTCTCTCATAATGTTCCAGAGGCTGGAGAAAACCATTATGGGTTCTGTCTAGTATCAAATGTCATCAGCATGGTGAAGGATCTGTATTGCCTTCTCCCCTAACCGAGGTGGGAACACTCTAACAGATGATAATGCCTCACATCAGTCAGCTGTGTACAGACAGAAAAATAAAGGGGCCAGTGCATTGCCTTGTTTTAGACCCATATTCACTTCAATCCGTTCCAAGATTTGCAAACCTTGACCCAAACTTTACTCGGACCCAGTTTAGTATATAACTCTTTAACTGCCCTCAGCAATATTGGGGCTATACCGCAGGTTTAAGGTTTTTTCAAAGCTGTCCAGGTCTACCCATCAAAAGCTGAACTATAATCTATAAAGCAGACAAACAGGACTTGAGGATAGGTTTGGACTGATGGTCTTAAAAAGAGAAATCCAGCACCTTATACCTTGTGCCACGGTGGTGTTTGACATCAGTCTGAAAAAATGCAATTGCATCATGGTTAGACACCAGTCTTCACGATCTTTAAGTAATACTCATGCATCGATCTTGGTTTTGGTGTCTCACAACACTGTGGAGCAATAATTAGTGGGACTCGTACAGTAACTTTTCTTGAAAAAAGGGTGTAAAATACAATCCCTCCAGGAGTCTGTGAGTACCATGGTCCCTGACATGGAATGAAATAAAGCACTTGGGGCCACATATACGATGCTTTTTGCACCTTGCAAACAGCAAATCTGGCTGTTTGCGACATGTAAAAAGCACTTTCCGATGCACAAACCCAGTTTCGCGATTCAGTAACATTGTTACCGAATCGCAAAACGGGCTTGCGACTCACAGTTAGGAAGGGGTGTTCCCTTCCTAATTGCAACTCGCAGTGCGAAGTAGGATTGTTTTGTGACCGTGAACGCGGTCACAAAGCAATCACAGTTACCACCAGTGTCACACTGGTAGTAACACATTCGCAAATGGGAAGGGGAAACAATGAAACAAAAACGTTTCATTTTTTTGTTTTTTAATGCATCTCGTTTTTCTTTAAGGAAAACGGGCTGCATTACAAAAAAAAACTGCTTTATTGAAAAGCAGTCACAGATATGGTGGTCTGCTGTCTCCAGCAGGCCACCATCCCTGTGAGGGGCGCCATTCCCAAGGGGGTCGCAAATTTCGACCTACCTCATGAAAATTCATGAGGTGGGCATTTGCGACCCCCTTGCGAGTCACAATTAGTGTCAAGGACACTACCCTACCTTCGGATTTGCGAGTCGCAAATTGCGAGTCGCTCTGACTCGCAATTTGCAAGTCGCAAATCGGAACTTTGCTACATGTGGCCCTTGATCATGACACTCAGAAGGGAACATCTATAGCAGGCAGCCTATTTGACCTCTGAACTCATGTGGCTGTGGCTTTATGGGTACTTTCCAGTACCCTTCGTGATTTAATAGTTATACTGTTTAACTGGGGTTGGATTTTTAATTTATTTTCAAGAAGAGAAGACTCATTTATGCCTAGCTCACCTATGGGCTTAGAGTAAATGCTTTTAACGTGCTGGGTCCATTTACCTTATACTGCAACAATTGCAATGTTTGTACTATGTGAACTTTCCACATCATTAAAGAAATCCCAACATTCTTTTGATTTATTGTTTGACCAATTTGATGTATGAGTAACCTTTATTTAAGGCTGAATAAATTCTCTTTTTGCAACTCTCATCAACTTTTGTACGCTTTTCTGTGTGCCTTTATTTTATCAGCAACGTATAACCTGTTATTCAGGTATAGTTAGTGAAACTCTATAACTTGCTTGACTACTTTTTCAAAAGCAAAAGAGATTCAGAGGCAATATGTCTTTGATTGTCCGCTTTAGGACGATTGCTTTTGTTGAGCGATTTGTTATTTACAAGATGTTTGCTAAGCAACAAGTCTTTATTTTTCCAGAAGGCTACGGTACGAGCATGATCTACTGCCTTTCTAATGTCGAAACGTTGCCAGGCTTTCAACCGCTGGTCTACTAGATTATTCTCATTGATAATATGTTTGTGTTTTAGGCCTCGTTCTTTGATGTATTTAAAATATTGAGGAGACTAACATTAGCCTCCATCCTCAGCCATTTAGTAAGTAATGCTGCACATTCTGTAAATCCCTTTATTAGGGTCGAGTCTGCGCTGCATGCGCTCCCGCATGCGTATGGTAGCGAGACGCTTTTGTATTTAGAAAAGGGCTCGGAGGTCTGTCAACTTCAAGTCAGTGTATTTATTTGGTTCGTGGGCTTGCCTAATAAAATCTGCTTGCTTTCATTAGTCGAAGGCACGCATACATCATGCCTTTTCCGGGGGCTAGCACTCCTCGAGCGCAGCGACCAAGTACAGAAAACATGCGAGGCTGGTGGACTCCTTTTTCTCTAATTTACGAGCGCGATCTTGCTTGGCAGAAGTGGAGCGCTTTACATAGTTACTTTCACTTTTTCGGGTTATGTACATAAATGCACTTTTGCCCAATAGGTGAAAAGTCGGGTTAGGAGTTTACAATGCGATCAGCTCTAACATGAGCAAACGCGAGTCCGTTGCATTGTAAATGCTTGTTATTATTGGCACTGATAAGGTTTTCAAGCGTTAAAAAGGATTACGGGCCATATGTAAACATTTTCACAGAGACAGTGAATGGATAAAACCATTTGATACTTCTTGCCCTAAGTGGTCATCAAATACAGCGGTAAAGATATTACTTTTGAGAGAAAAAACGCAACCTGCAACTTTGCTATCGAATTTACATAGCCAATCACCTGCTCAGATTACTTTAGCTTGGAGTAAACTAGTATCCTTTCTTCTCTGCTAGTTTGCTGGTGATGGGTGATGAAAAGGGTTCAGTGAGATCAATCACTTCAAGGTTTTTACACTGAATAATTGATACGCAAATGCCCTTAGGAAAGAGAAGAAAATCTAAGACAGTACAGTTAGAATAGTGACTAAACCTCGTTCATGTCCAAACTAATTGGAAAATGTTTGAATGATGAGGAAAGAATATAAGAAGTGGTCTATAAAGCTACGCGGGACCAGCCAGAAAAAATATGGGCTCACCTTTACACAATTACACAATGAGGCCAGAAACGACTGAGTGCAGTCTTGCAGGCACATTAACGTACTTGATAAGCGCATGGATAGAGCCACTAATAACAATATCTATTCCACAATGATATCACTTCAACTCCATGTGCAGTCTAGGACAATTGAATTAACACTTGCTCTGCAAGTGGGGCTGCAGTTCTCATTATGGGTTATAGACAAGATGACTTCTAGGCCCTGATGGGCTTCCAGTTGGTCTGTTTAGTTACGCTAAAGCTTTTGGCACTTTTTACCTTTATTCAATCTTCCAGAATTTTTTTCTATATAAAGTGATCCACAAAGTTCCATTTTGCATGCGTTATTTAAAAAGAGTTTTGGGTGGTGGGGCTTGGGCCAATACTGCAAAAGACAAGTAGTTTGGCTGTGCCGCTCCAGCAGCAGGCAAAACAGGACCTCCAGCCATGCCAGATATCCCTGTGCTGTAAACCGGGAACAAAGAAAGAACCAGGCACTCCATGAAGGTGAGACTATCCTAGCGAGGCACGAAGTCCACTCATGTGACGAATGTGCCACAGAAAATGGCATCGGTAGTGATGATTCTTGGAGACTAAAGTTGACCAGGCATGCAATGAGCAGAGGTGAGAGCAGCGGTTGCTAAAGCTGTCACCAGAGAGGACAAACTAAGGCGCATGGAGGAGGGTCTGCAGTGGATCATGTGCTCATAAAGGCGAAACCACATGTTGCCATGCAGGCAGACACAATGAAGGAACATGAGAGCACCAGCTAGACATAGCCACTTTAGCTAAAAGTGCCGTGAGGAGGGAGGGATGAACCCGGTACTGGGAGACATCACTACAGACCAGTGAAGGGCATCAGAAGTGAGCCATTGAACCACAGCTAAGAGACAAGCCAATACCGATAAAGGGTACTCGAATAAAGAGCGGGTGGCTATCCAGGAGTGATCTCTTGTGCACAATAGTGTGCCCCACCATAGGGGCCAGACACTTAAACAGAAAGGGCTGAAGATAAGCTTTGGCACACATTGCAATCTAGTTGGGCTTGCACCGATCAAATAGCAAAGCTCCAAAAGCTGCTTACTGCTTGAGAGATGAAGTGGGGCCGGGCCAGAGGCAAAATGTCTCGCAAATTGATTCAGGGTTTAGGAGTCTAGATCGAATCACACAAAATGAGCCCCTTAAAAGTTGTAGTCTACACACTAAATTGAGCGGTGGCAAGTGCAGCCAAGCTTGGTAGCTAAAACAGAAAACAAGGAGAGGATATATTGCCAAAAAATCCAGTTTTACCTCCCACACAGCAAGGCCAGAGGAAGACAGCGAATAGATCATACGATCCACCCTCCCCAAAGCAAAGGGAGTTTCTATGTGACTTAACACCAGATCCCAAGGTATGAGAGAAGTGAGTCGGGATCCCTGAAAACTGGGGTGGGGTGAAGTCAATCCAGACCCCTTCAAAATGGACAACCAGCAGACCAAAAACTGGTAGCAACATTAAGGAGCATATGAGGAGTCCCACAGGGTAAAGAGGGAAAAAACATTTAATAAATAGTGCAGGATCTAAGAAAATCACACCCCAACTACAATGGGTCAAATTCCGCGTGTATAGACAGAGCACACAGAACAAAAAGGGGCAACCAGCACTCAATGTTCCCACTGTACATTCATGCTTGTCTATACCATTTCAAGGAAAGAGAAGCGACCATGAAAGCAGTGTGATTTGGAAGCCCTATAATCTATAACAACATTGAAATACAGATATTTCATTACTTATCTCTCATCCTTCGGATCAAGCCACGCACTTTCAGTCTCAACACTTACTTCAAGAGAGACAACAAAATTATGTACAGATCGGGATAGCCTTTCCTTTTGTTCTTCTAATGATAGGGGAAAAATAAATTAGCCTGCAAAATCACTAAGAAAAGCATGTGAGGTACCGGGCCTGAGCACACGGCAAGATGACCTATTACAACAAAGAGACCTACCACACCCAAATCCAAATGCTTAGAAAGATGGAAAGTGACAAAGTGAGAAGAGAATGCTGAAAAAAGAGAAAATATTGGCAGAGCATAAGGCAGCACTGGAGCTCTTGCAAAAAAGTAGCAACACCTGTTCTCAACACCAGATTAATCCAGACAGCCGAAACGTACTCACTGAAAAGGAATAGTTATGTTTGAGCAAAGGGGGGATGGTGAATGCTGACATGCAAAGCTGCAAGGAGAGGTCCCAAAAGTGGAGAACAGCAGAGAAAAGGAAATGGATAGATCACAAAGACAGGGACTAGATTTGCAGCAATCTGGCAATTCAGGATAAGAATACACTCCCCACACTCAACAAGATAAAAGATTTGACCACATATAACTTTAGAGGGCTGAACAACTCTTTGAAGAGGAAAACCATAGTCCACAAATTAACAGCACTAAGCACAGATATAGGGCTCATACAAGAAACTCACTTGTTGAGATGTAACCAACAATGTCTTATATCTAGAACATTCCCAACACAGTATTTCTCTTCAGTAGTGAGGAAGACAGTACGGATGGGACTCATAAAACACTTCAAATGCCCACTTCTTGTACAAGAAGTTCAAAAGGACAATGAGGGAAGATGGGTGGTTGTAAGGAGTTCTCATACTGGAGTACTGCTGGTAGCAGCATAAATTTACATCCCCAATCAAGGCCAAGAGCAATTCATTAGCCAAACCATAAATCCCTGATGACCTGGACATTGGTACCTTCAGTTATTAGAGGAGGTCTGGACCTGGTGTTGGACAGCTCGGTAGACAGTGATCGGACCACTCAGGAGGGAATGATGACTATCTCTTTGGTAGAGCAAGGCCCAGCTGGAAGATTTAGGGCTAGTGAATACTCTGAGAACCGGGCACCCACTGGGGGTGAACTTCTTCCATTACTCGACAGCATACAAGAGTGATGCAAGAATAGATTAGATAATAATATTAACGCTAATGATCTCAGATTGTTGCAAAGTGACTCAAGGTCCCATTACAATTTAAAGATCATGGGCAGGAGCCTTGCACTTTGGATCACCCTTCACATAGCCAATGCAAAGACTGGGGGCAATGGCACCTTCAGGGCTCATTGTAGAAGAGAGCCCAAATTGCCAAATAACATCACAACTAGACTCAGGGAATACATTAAGCATAATGATAAAGGTGAGGAAAGGCAACCACCCAGTCGGATGCAATAAAAGCTGTTCTCAGGGGAAACCTTATTGCAGAAGCAGCTTGACTCAGACACATGAGGGAAGCCCTGTTAGCATTGCTACAAGGAGAGTTGAGAGAATTACAATCAGTTCACAAGCACACACAGTCCCAGAAGTTTTGGAAAAAGTTCAGAATGACCAGGGGCGAGATCAGTATATTAGAATTTCACAGAGAAGCCTACTTGTTTAGCAAGCTGGATAATAAGTTGTATGAGTTAGGGAACAAACAAAGCAGGCTTTCAGTGAACCTTCTGAGAAAATGGCGAGCTAAAAGTCACATTGTGGAGGAGAAGGGCTGGATGGCTATTTCTATATGAAGGAGAACAACAACCCTGAGTGTTTTATAGGATTTATAAATAATTCTACCACTTCTGGGTCACAGTACCTGGCAGATGCACACCTGCTGACACTGGCGCCTAATTACAGTAAAAAGCTAGAAGAACCACTTAAAAAAGAAGAAGTACTAATGGCAATCTCAAGTTTATGCCCCTCTAAGGCCCGGGCCCAGATGGATCTACAGCTGCATTTTTATAATGTTTTTAGTATTGGACTACTGCCTCTCCTGTACAGGGTGTACCAGGAAATTATCTGGAGGAAGAGTGATGCCCACAATGATGGATACTATGATGTCTTTAATCCCTCCATCAGTCAATCATCCAATGACTGTCGCTCCATTGGTCAATTTCTTATCTGAAAATAGACATAAAAATCGTCAAAAAAGATAACAGTGCTGTGCCTACAGAGAGTAATCGGGGAAATGGTTCATCCTGCTCAATTGGGATTCATCCAACAATTGCAAGTCAGCGATAACACTAAAACAGCTATCCATCTGCTGGATATTGAAAGTAAGGGAGGTAAGCATGCAGTTCTAGTAGCCCTTGAAGCTGAAAAAAAAGTGTTTACCTTAGAATTTCCCCCAGGCATCAGACTAGATCTGGAGATTTTTCTTTGAGGCGTGCCATTAGGTGGCGTTGGTTGACTCCGCATCCGTCATTGGCCCTGTGGTGTCCGTGATGACAATGCTGTCATTTATAGGCACCACCGCAGCGTGCTGACGTCAGCTCTTTTCTATCTGCGCCAGCCCCATTAACACCGAATGCCTTCTGGGCCGCTGTTCTCATACTTTATGGGGTACTGTAGTGTACGTGCTGCCATAGGTTTCGAAGGAGGCCCGGGCAATTCTCTATCAAGCTGTTGCTGATGGGAGAGATGCAGCCAAATTCACAATTTGTTGTGGGTTGGACACAAACAACTTACTAGGCAGATTGGTTGCATCAACAGTGGCCTTGAAGTATCACACTTCATTGAGGATGTCCGGCTTTTCAGGAGATGGCTAGCAATCGCTTATGCACATGCCCTACAATGGCACCCGTCTCTTTGGAGACAAAAGGACTCAGTGCTCGAGCGCTTTAAGGAGTCCCGAGCTGCAGCTTGGTCCCTTGGCCTCACAGCTACTCCTCACATCCCTCAGTCTGCTTTTCACCCCTTATGTGCCTATGGAAGGAGTGCCCAACCATGTCCATTTCCCTCCAGCCACGGTGCCAAGTATGCTGCCCAGCCTCAGCGTGGCTGCGGACACGGTATCCAACATGCCTGTGGATCAGGGAGCCAGCAGTCAGCCCAGTCCACCCCTCACTCCACCCCTCACTGCAGCCTCCAAACCTTCCTAGTCATATCTCCACCACGGACTGGTTGGAAGCAGGATTCGCCATCACCTGCCCCACTGGGAATCGATCACAACAGACAGGTGGATTTAGCAAACCGTCCGAAGGGGCTACTCCCTCCCCTTCGGGACTACCCCTCTGGCCTTGCCACCATCATACAATCAGATGATGGAGGATCAATTGGCACTCCTCTGCTAGGAAGTTACAGCTCTGTTGGCCAAAGAAGCCATAGATAAGGTCCCTGTGCCAGAAGTAGGTTGTGGTGTTATTCCTTCTACTTTCTGGTGCCCAAGAAGGACAATGGTCTCGCCATATCCTAGACCTCCAGTTACTCAATCTCTTTCTCAGAAAGGAGAAGGTCAAAATGCTCACTCTGGCTCAGGTATTATCTGCCCTGGATCCTAGTGACTGGATGGTAGCGTTCAACTTTCAGGATGCCTACTTTCACATTCCCATCCTGTCTGACCACCGACATTACTCGGAGTCCATGGAAGGTCACAAGCACTTTCAGCTACCGTGCCCCCCTTTGGCCTTACGAGCACCCCTTGGGTGTTCATGAAAGTGATGGCAGTGGTCATAGCTCATCCGTGGAGAGCAGGGGTTCCAGTCTTTCCCTACCTCGACGACTGGCTGTTGAAGGCAGGCTCGTCCCGGGCTGTCGTCTCTCACCTCCAGGCTAAGACAAACATCCTGCATTCACTAGGGTTCACTATAAATATTCCAAAGTCACACCTGACTCCCTCTTAGATGCTCCTTTTCATCTGGGCTGTTCTGGAAACAGTGCAGTTTCGGGCCTATCCTCTTGAGTGCCGAACCCAGGATATTCAGGCTATGATACCAGTGTTTCAGCCCCTACCCTGGATTTCGGTGAGATTGACTCTGAGGCTGCTTTGCCTTAAGGCCTCCTGCATCCTGCCAGTTACACATGCCTGATGGCATATGCATGCTCTGCAGTGGCACCTGAAGTTCCAGTGGGCACAGCAAAAGGTGAATCTCTCTGACATGGTCCAGATCTTGGAGGGAACTGCGCAAGATCTGCAGTGGTGGCTTTCGAACATTGATTGAGTCAACGGCAGATACCTCTCATTCCCCAACCAGATCTGACAGCAGTGACAGATGTGTCACTCCTGAAATTGGGCAGCTGCGTGGGGGAGGCAGAGATCAAAGGTGTCTGGTCTCCAGGGGAGCCTTAGTTAGATCTGTTCGCCTTCACACAGAACAAGAATGTTATCTGTTTTGCGTGCTGGAGTTTCCATGGCGGCACTCGATCGGCAATGCTTTTCATCTCAAGTGGAACTCAGGCATCCTATATGCCTTTCCACCAATAACACTTCTGCCCAGAGTTCTCAAGAAGATCGAGCGACCGGGCCCAAGTAATTCTTGTAGCTCTGGAATAGGCATGAAGAGTATGGTATCCAGAGGGTCTATGCATGGCCATTGATCCTCCACTCAGACTGCCTCTTCGGGGTATCTTCTGTCGCAGCAGCAGGAGATGCTTCTTTGCCCAAACCTGTCCAGTCTCTGCCTTCTTGCATGGAGATTGAGCAGCGGCAGTTGACAGCTTTCGACCTTCCGCCTGAAGCCTGTAATGTTAACTTGGCAGCCAGGCATCCCTCCACCAAAATAGTATATGCCTGTTGTTGGAAGAAATTTGTGGCATGGTGGCAAGTTTGTTGATCCCCTTTCTGCACCTCTGTCTGAGATTATTTTTTTTGTACTCTCTCTTGCCCAGCAGCACTCTGCTCTGGGCAGTTTTAAAGGTTATCTGTCTGTCATCTCTGTTTTCCGCAGACTATCAAACCAACCCTCCTTGTTTAAATCTCCCATTGTTGCAAGATTCATCACGGGTCTTCTGCACATGTTTCTGCCTACCCTGTTCATAATGCGTCGGTGGGATTTGAACTTGGTACTCACTTATCTCATGTGTGCTCTCTTTGAGCGCCGTCATAATTGTACTCTTTGGCATCCCACTTTAAAGACAGCCTTTCTTGTACCCAACACCTCTGCTCGTAGAGTGAGTGAGCTGCAAGCTCTTTGTTCAAAGCCACCCTTTATCTCTGTCCATCCTGACAATTGGTGCTTTGTATCAGGGTCTCTTGCTTCCCTAAAGTGGTCACGCCCTTTCATGTAGGCATGTTGCGCACCCCCACATCTTTTTTGTGGAGAGAAGGGTCTCCACCGTCTGGATCCAAAAAGATCATTGGGGTTCTATCTCAATCGTACCAAGGACATCCGGATGGGCGATCAACTATTTGTTCAATATGTGGGTGCGAAAAAAGGTTAGGCGGTGAAGAAAAGGGCCATCTTTTTAAATGGGTTGTTCTCTCATCAAAATGTGAATGGGGTACCCCTGAGGGTTTGAGTGCTTGCTCTACTAGAGCAACTGTCACAACCACTGCATTAGCACGCAGAGTTCCAGTCCTGGACATCTGCCAAGAGGCAATGTGGACTTACTTGCGCCCTCATCATAGTCGTAACTGCCCTATTCTGTTATATGATTCAGCACTAATAAGGCCAACTTATTCTGAACTGCTGATTTGTCCTATGTGCAGCCCATGTTCTGCACTGTCCTGATGCTGCTATCAACTGACATTGGAAGAAGGTGACAGTTCCTGTGGAATCATCCTGTATGCTGTCCCATGAGGAGAGGTATAACTAAATGTGGTTTTATGTTTCCTTTGTAGCTTAGTCACTTACACCAGCATATTTTTAAAGTTAGTAGCCCTAGGTAGATGTTTTCCAAATTATTTTTGTCTTCTTTTATTTGTGATTTGCCCTCATGTGTTAGCCGTTCCCACACATGCAAGTCCCGGTTTTGGTTAATATCAGGAATGGCCCAGCTCTGAAATTGATTGCTAAAACTGTATTTTGATGATTTACTGATGTCACCATTTTCTGCTTTGAAATCTGGTAATAATGACCATATTGTGCTGTTGCTAATTTATATCATTCTTTTGGAGTGTCGAACAATAGTGATGCTTAGTGGACTGAATCTTTTTAGATGTTTTGGTTAGCCTTTGTTTTTCATTTATGTTTATAATTTAGTTTTGCGCACCATTTACATGACATTGATTATGGAATTCCAATAAAGTGTTGAAACTATACTCGGTTTGGAGTTGGATTTAGTGTTTAAATTGTTATGATGTTTTGTTTTGTTTATGGTATAATGTCATTGATTTGTGATTGAATGATTCTGACTACTACACTCTTCGCCAAGTGCAAAGATTCAGTCGACCTCCGAGGATAGGTTTGTGATGTTGTCTCACCCTGAGTGCTGGTGGTAGTTGAGCCCAGAACTGGTGAATAGGAATTTTCTAGGGCCCCAGCACTCCAGCAGTTTTGCTAGCAGAGCTAGGGTTTTGCCTTGTGAGAAGAAGAGTCAGAATTTGCCCATATTGTGAGTTGTTCTTGGTGTAGTGTAAAGGATGATGAAATGTAAGTGTTGTGTTACAAGTGTATGGTATGTGTTTTGAGTAGGGTTTTGTGCTTGCAGTGCTTTGACAAATTGCAGTGAAGTGTGATATATGAGTGAAGTAGGGAGTTTGCGTACTCCAAGGTAACTGAGTAGGGAGTTTGCATACTCCAAGTAAGAGAGTGGGGAGCTGGCGTGCTCAAAGTGAATGCTGCGCTTTGTACTAAAAAACTGCCCGCATGATTGTTGTTGTAACGGGTCCTGCAAGGCCTAAGAGTCCGGAGTATTGTACAAGAGTATGGAGACACTTGGTTAATTTATTGTCTGCAGGCAAGATGTTAGTTTATTGAGTGCTGTCGACAACGCCAATGGATTTCCCTTAAGAGTTTTTGGTTGGTATTAGGTGAATCCAGAGTGCACATGGAGAATCCGTACCAATTGGAGTGAGGTTTGCGGGTCAAATATTACTTGCATTTGTGAGAAAACTACAGGCAGAACAGCAGCTGTTTGTGCAAAGGGCAACAGTCGAAATTTCTGTACAGCTTCTGATGTATTTGGGTCCTACCTGTAATGAGCAGACAGGTTTTGGTTTTCGTACTCGCAATATTTGCATTTAGGTTTTGTTTGAGAAGTGTATGAGATGGCTCGAAGTGAGTCACAGCTGCTGAATGGAGTGAGTGTGTCATCATTTGGTCAGCGCTGGGATAGGTCAGTTGGTGAGAAAAGCCGGGCACAGATTGGTGGACAAGACTGTGCCTCTGTAGGTTGAGAACAGCTCATGATTAGGACTGTGGGATCAGAAATTATTTCCTCTTTTCGTAGATTTTGTGTTTGAATTAGATGTGTGTAAAAATGAAGTTTTTCAAAGTTTTAAGGAGTCCATTGAGAGGAGATGTTTTTATTCCAGTTAGGAAGGGTGAGCCTAATCCACCTGAGGGTACACCAGTATTTGAAGTAATGGAAGAGAGAAGAGTTTCAGCATGTCTTTGGGTGAATCAATGGTGCAAAATAACTGAGAAGGAAGGCGCCTTAGATTTTTCTAGTTATGGAACCTTTTACTTGAGAATTTTGGAGAATTTGAGGAGGGCAATGTATAAATCAAAGCCCCTTCCTAGACCTGCACAATTTGAAGAACTTGCTATTTGGAAATGAGTTGTGAGACAAAAAGAGGCTCAGAAATTCGAAAGGAAAACTAAAGAAATGTATAAGGAGCCGGACGTTCTCAGATGCTGTCTCTGTTTAAAATACTGGTGTTTCTTGTTCTGTTTGTTACTCACTATAGACACCACAGGGCGCCCTTTACGATCTCGTGCATGTTACGTAAGTAAAATCTACATAGGTGTATTGTTTTGGCGAGGCGGGAAAGATGTGAGTTGGCTCTGTCCCTGAGGATGAAGTGAGATTTTGTTTGGGGATTCTTCGTTTGGGATATTTGTAGTTTTATATATATTTCTTTATCCATTAGAATGTATGATCCCCTTTTCAGATTTTGTGTAGTATTTGGTCATGTAGATAGACGGGCAGACACAGGCTTCGGTTTAAGTTTAAGTATAGATTATAAGGTAGTGTATATTTGATGTCAGTGTTACGCCGGTGAGGTTAAGGTTTTGTTTAAATATAATGACAGATGGGATATCATTCACATCAGTAGGCTAATGGCACTATATTCAAGGGGTGCAATTAGTGAATTTTTGCACATGTAGTTTAGTACAACTAGGAGTCATCTTATGTTATTTGAAAGCCTTGTGGTAATTGGATATGACATTGGGCTTTACCCATGAGGTTTTGGTTCAGTTTATTTGAAAATGAAATGTATTTCTAAAAAATGCAAAGTTCATCATGAATTGATGCAATGATTCCCTGATCTTTATTTTTAGATGTTTTGCATGATTTACTCTGTTAAATAAAGATAATTGATTTGGGATGTGAAGAGGAACAACAGCATCTGGGTGAATTGGATATTGATATTTCGCAGTATAAGTGAACACGCCTTTGGATTTGGGGTGAGCTTTAGTGGAACTTGTGCTCCCTAACCCCACTATGTTCCTTTTAATTCATTTTAGTGATTTTAGTTGATACTAAAATGCCCATTATCATATGTGTTTTTTATCAGGCTACATACTCACGGCAATTAGGACGCAATGAAAAGAAAGATATATTTAAGTTGAAACATCTTGTGTTTTTTAGGGTAAGTAATGAAGAATCAGTGAGATATTAGTTTGTTGGTTCTTCAAAACAATTGTTTGGCTAAGTGAGAAGGCCATTAATAGGTATTTTTCGGTTCTTTCTAGGTGCTACCTGAAAATATCATTTCTGTCATGATGATGACCCCTTTATGATTGGTTCTGTTTGTGAGGTCAAAATGTCGACACAACTTACTGTGGGTTAATGTATGATGAAATAGGTGGCTTCAGGACACCTGGATTGAAAGGGTCCGTTTTGAAGCTCACCTTAATTATTTCACCACATTGTTTGTACATATTGTATATAGCACTTGGCACAAATTTGTTACATTATTCAGGCTCACTGCGTCGTCACTATAGGAGCCTGAATAGACTGACTTATTTGTGTGAAATATACATGTTTCAGATCAACTTTGTTGATAACAGAAATAATTCTTAACCTGTAGAGCAGTGATACTCAAAGTACGGCCCGGGGGCCGCATGCAGCCCTCCTGACCTTTACATGTGGCCCCCAGATCAAGAGCAGCACTGGGCTGCTGTTTTCTTCACTGCTAAATAAATAGGCAATCCTGTATTTAAAGCTTACTTGAAGTTCATGAAAGGTCGTAACTAGCTTATCCTGCACAGCCTAACTTTAAGAAACACCTTTATTCTTAAAGTCGTCTTGCAGCAAAAGTGTAAAAATAGAAGGTATTTTCAAAGTTCAAAGACTGTAGTTCATTAACACGAAGAACCGTTTTCCCCCTAGTACATCACTTTATACCAGCGCACTGAGAAGTATTTTTTAAGCAATAGTTTTCAAACATGAATTTACATTCATTCTCCCCCCCACCAACACCCTGAAAATAATGCAAGTCAGTTGTTAAGTGCACATTTTGGGCTGGGATCCTATAATAGTACAGTCATAAAACATTAGCTTATTAAATCAAACACAGGAGAAGTTTTTGTACAATGCACACACAGAAGTCTTGTATTTCAATTATTTCAATGTCCTTTTATATATGATAACGAAGAATAAGGAGGGATAGTGAAATTAAACAATTGGCTAGGATCACGCAATATAGAGAAGCTGGGAATAATCCCAGGTTTTCTGGTTTCTCATTTAACAATCCAGCCAATGGATGTATATGCTTCGCCTCCCCTACCTACACCCACCTTACAGGCACTGCCTCCCCCTTTCCTGGTTTTAAGCCCCCACCGCCACCCTTGTATTATCAATGTGGCCCTCGGTCACATCTCAGTCAAATCCTTTTGGCCCCTGGGAAAATGTTTGTGAGTACCCATTCTGTAGAGGGTAAGGGTTATTCTTCCCCCTTGGGGCCCCACATTTTTTCGTTATACTGCTAATGTTGGACAGTTGCCAGCAATTTTTCCAACAGTTCAAAATGTCACCACAGTTCAAAATGTTCCTGTTCCATATATGCCACAGCCAATTCAGAATGCAGGAATGTCTCCATTTGAGTCCACACCTAATGTGCAGATACAGGCAAGGGGTCAATGTATTGCCGATTGGATACACCACAGAACATTGCCCAGAACCAGTCAACTCAGACTTTTAGTACAGTCTTGACTGGACAGAGTAAAGGAATAATGTTCCTGCAAAGTTGGTTGAATATGTTGTGTCAAGAAGCATTAACAGGTCCTATAACCATAGGTCTAGTAGTCCTGTTGTATGCCCAGGGTAATAATGTGGTCCCCAGATTTCAAATCCAGTATCAGCAATGAGTTCACCTTTTGGAACTAATGCAGAAATGGAGAGACTGAGCACTAATATGCCAGCCACATTATGAATCCCCCAAACCCCTATTAATTTTTTCGGTTCAAACCAGACATGTAATGGAGTTGGTCCACTAACTGATGTGACATGTCCCCCATGCGATGTCTCAAGAGCAGACTATGAGAGCCCCTTGTAATGTACTGCAGTTTGTGCCCCAAAACAATGGTAATAACATTAGCTTTCAAGGTTTGACAGCCCAACAATTGACTGAATGATTAGATAATTTGAGTGGAACGTCTGCTTTAGGAAATACGCCTGAGGGAGAAAGGACATTGAACATGGCTAGATTAAAATTGGATTAAATTAAATGATTGAGGGAACACTTGAATTAGACAGATTAGATTCTTACAATGAAAATGAATTGTGCTTCATGTGCAAAGATGTTACTCTTAGAGCAGGATATGCTTATGAGAAATTGGCTAATTTGGCTTAAAAATATGAAATAGAGATGAATAAATCCAAACAGTTGAAGAACAGCTACAAATTAGGATTTGATTTAAGAGACATTCCAAACATGAGATCACCTGAAATGAAAATACACATTAAGGAGTTGATTCAAAGTATTCAAACATGGGGAGCATTAAATAAATGGGAAGGCAGATAGGCAAAGTAAAGAGATCAGAAGAAAAAGCTAACTGCATCTTTAAATGATGCCATTGAGAGAAATTCCGGGAGGGGATTCTGTCCATGTCCCTTGGAGCAGAAGTGACATATTGTCATTTACAAATGATTACCCAAAGTTGAGGGAGAAACCTGTGGAATGGTACCAGCCAACAGAGAGGTTGGTCAAACTTGCATAGTGTCTATGGGAAGGTTTCAACACTTTATTTGAGATTGTGGTTCCAGCAGATGTGTGTGTTAAGTGTAAGGGGACTATTGATCGGCCAATGCGTGAGCTTCAGAGGGATGCAGTAACAGGTGTGTCGACTGAAGGGGTGATGAAGAACTATTACAAAGTGATTGAGTTTCTGAAAATGAGTTTCCCATAAAGACATTGATTGGCAAAGAATTGACAGCACATCTCAGGAGGCAAACAAGTCTGTTCACGCTTATTATAAGACTGCTGAAAGCATTCAGCAATACAGTGGCACAGAAATGATTGAGCCGAGAGGCATGATTCATTTTGTGTTAAGGTTCATTCAAGGATAGAAACCTAAAGTTAGTAGTATGCTTAAGAGTCATTTGATTTTCTGTCAAGGAAATATGATTGATGCAGTGTTGAAATACGCAAAATACTGTAGTGATTAGATTGATTTGTAATTGTATTGTATTTGTATTTAGTATTTATAAAGCGCATTCCGGCCGTAGCATCAAAGCGCTGGGTATAAAAAGAGCAAGTGTCAGAAAATAGAGAGAAAGAAGGCAGCTACTGGGGAAGAGCCAAGTTTTTATTAACCTCCTGAAGGTCATAAAATGTTGTTCCATCCTAATAATCAGGGGGAGCGAATTCCAATAGCTGGCAGCCGCTACAATGAGTGCTTTATCCCCCATCTAGCCTTATGAGTTCTAGGGAGGTGGACCAGATGGGCTCCTGTTGATCTGAGTGGACGGCTCGGCATATACCAACGTAGCCTTGAGGACAAGTATTCAGATCTGCATCTATGTACAGACTTAGAAGTCAAACATAGAGTTTTAAAAGTAATGTGCTTTGTGACAGGTAGCCAATGCAATTGTTTGAGACTACTGCTATCTGATGCAGAGTGGGGAAGATCTAATATAAAACGGTCACCTGTATTTTGAATCAGCTGAAGCTTCCTAAGCGAAGAGTTGTCAAGATTGAGCACCAGGGCACAATCTAGAAATTACTAATGCCAAAATAACAGTGATTCTAAGATCATTTTGCAAATAAGGAAGATCAGCATTTTCAAAGTCCAAAAGCTAGATTTCGTGATGGAATTCACTTGGGGCTTAAAAGAAAGGCAGTTGTCAAAAATAACTTCCAAGTTTCTAGTGGAGGTAATGGGGGCTGGCAATATGCCACACTCTGATGGCCACCAGCGTGACCTCCACAATCCCTTGCTAGAGCCAAAAAGCAAAATCTCAGTTTTGTTACCATTCATTTTTAGCCAGTTCAAGCCCATTCAGCTGTTAACCTCACGCATACAGTTGTGAAAGCGATCTGCCACTTCCTCCCAGTTCTTAGGGACTGGAATAATTAATTGTGTATCATCAGCGTAAGAAATGGACATAAAGCCAAACGAACGAATACATCTGGCCAGTGGGGCTACATACAGATTCAATAATGTAGGACTGAGTGAGGAGCCTTGAGTGACAGTTCACTGTGATGGATCTTTCTCTCAAAAAGGATTCCAAGATCTGTAATGCTGTACCTCTAATCCCTGCTTAATAGAGACGAGATGCCATAATATGAGGTGAAATAGTTTCAAAAGCAGCAGCTAAATCCAGTAAAACTAATATGGCTCCTTGCCCCTCATTGACCAATCTATGAATGGTATCTGATGTGGTGATAACAGCGGATTCCTTGTTATGGGCTTTCCTGAAGCCATGCTGAGAAGAGTCTAGGCCTCCCGAATTTTGGAGAAAGTTGGCTAACTCTATGTTAATATGTTTCTCAAAACTCTTTGCCTGAACAGGGAGTAAGGCAATAGGCTGCAGATTTTCAAGATCATGTAACGCTCCATCTGGTCTCTTTTTCAAGGGGGCCACCGTCACTTCTTTCCAAGATGGAGGAAAAACTCCAGAAGTTAAGATCTCCTGGAAAATCGGAGAAAGGGATGTAGATACTAGATCAGGGACCTGCTGTAAGATATGAGGGGGGCAGGGGTCTCTGGGGAAACCTGACTTAATTCCCATCATAATCTCTTTAATCCTTTCTGGTGGTAGTGGCTGGAAGTTAGTTAACAAGGGACAGTCTTTGGCAAGGATGCTATTAAGATAGTCATATGGGCAAGATACCCCTACAGAATGAGTAAAACTCGCATGAATTTGTAAGACTTTATTTTCAAAGAATGGCGCCACCTTATTGCAGAATTCTCCAATTCAGGGGGTGTAGAGGGGACCGTCAGGGAGTGTACCACTTTGAAAAGTTCTCTGGGGGCATTTGATGCCTCCTTAATTTTCAGAGTAAAATAATCGGATTTAGCTTTTGTACTTGCATCTTTATAGGCCCTAAGGACAACTCTAAGCTTCTCCTTCTCTCCCGAATTTGGATCTAACTTTCATCCACGTTCTTGTTGGTGATATTTTCTCTGTAAGTGCTTGAGGTCCTTAGTAAACCAGGGGCAGCTAACTTTTTTATTTTCTGAAAAGGCAGGGGTTTTAGGTGGAGCAAGTTGATTGATAGCAGTATTAATTCCATGATTGAAGCTGTCAGTTGCCGACAGAGGAAGGCTTCTTACAGCTTCCCAACCTGAGACCAATGCCGGTCCTAGTTGTTGCTTCTTAATACAGTTCCAGTGTCTGACTGGTTTTATGATAGAGCTAACATACTGAGAAAGTTGGACATTAGTAAGACTGAAAGTAAGACGAATTTGAACAAGAAAAGGTTGAAGGAAAAGGCAATGGTGATACAGATTAGATCTGCCCAAGCAGCAGGTATGCAGAGAAAGCAAGGAGTGGAGAACGCAGAAGGAATGTAAGAGGTGCAACAGCAGGGCAACATGGGGCATCAGTTCAGAGGTAGAAGTAGTGAAATTTTAGTAGATCTGAATGCGAATGTGACTGATGTTCTGAACATGAAGAAAATGCTTCCTTGTCATGCTTGCGGCGGTGTTGGGCTTTGGAAACAGGAGTGTCCCTTTAATAATGTATATAATTTGGTGCAAGGTGGTGGTGTAGCACAGATGGTTGACAACGTTCAATTTCAAAATGCAAGAGTACAAAGACCCCGAAATCAAAGCATGAATGTTCCAAATGCAGGTTCCCCAGCAACAAGTACAATTTCCCCAACAGCATTCATGCATCACAGCAGATGCAGATACCACAAGCTCAGATGACACAGCAACGGGTGATGGTTCCTCAGCAGAACACAAACCAGAGAGTAAATGCAAATACAAATCAGTTAATCACACAATACCCATTGATTGATTTAGGTGATGATGAAGCGAGTGAAGAATGCATGAGTGAGAGTTCGGAAGAGGAGGAATGTGTGTTGCCCGTCTCACTAGAGGTAGATAAGCGTGGTCCTTATATGAATGCAAGTGTGATGGGTCATGATGTTTCATTTCTGGTTCACACAGGAGCAACTTGTTCCACTGTCAGATCTACAGAAGTCCCATATGTGCCCCTTTCTGGAGAAACAGTTCAGGTTGCAGGAGTAGCAAATCAGCATTTGGTAAATCACATTACAGAGTCCATCCTAGTTGAGATAGGTACATTTGAGGGTCTGCACCGATTTGTAGTTTGTGATGTATGTCCTGTGAGTCTGTTAGGAAGAGACTTGCTGTGCAAATTAAAAAGTTCCATCTCTTGGATACAAGAAGGGATGGAAATTCAAACAAATATTGATGAGACTTGCAGTCAAGTTGATGAGATATATCCTCTCATTACATTGTTTCCTGCCATGACAGTTAAAGACTTGTCAGATGAATTACAAGAGACAGTAACACTGAGAGTTTGGGATCTCTCTGGAAAAGATATTGGACTTATTTGAGGTGTTGATCCAGTCAAAGTGACTGTACAGCCAAATGCAGATTTCCCCAGAACACCACAGTATCCCATGACACCAGAAGTAATTTAAGGTATTACCCCACTAACTGCAGACTTTGTTGAGCATGGTGTGTTAAAAGAAGTGATAAGCAGCACAAGTAATTCACCAATTATAGGCTTGCAACAGCAAAGTGGGAAATATCACACAGTTCAGGATTTGAGAAAGGTGAACAAAATTGTAGTATCCTGCTGTCCCGTAGTGCCAAATCCAGCAGTGATTTTATTTCAGATTCCATGTGAAATAGAGTGGTTTTCAGTGATTGATTTGTCACAAGTGTTTTTCTTAGCGCCATTACATGAGGATAGTCAGTTCTTCTTTTGTTTCCAATTTGGCAACTGTGTGTATTCCTAGTGTCATACTCCACAGGGATTTGCCGAATCACTTTCCATTTTCAATCAGATCCTGAAGAAGAATTTAGAGTCTTTGAATATGGCATTACAGTCTGCTTTAGTGCAGTACATTGATGACCTGATGGTTACATCCAATACACGTGAAGCTTGCAGACAAGATACCATAGCATTGTTGAATCATTTGAGTGAGAACTGACATAAAGTTTCCCTGGATAAGCTACAGTGTTGCCAAAAAGAAATGAGGCATTTGTGTCACCAAATTGAGAAAAGTGCAAGGAAAGTGTCCCGAGAGAGAGTTGCAGCACTTATGCAAATGAATTCCCCAGTTACACAGAGAGATGTCAGAATGTTTTTGGGCATGGTGCCCTAATCCTTCCAATGAATCCTGAATTTTTCAGTAATTTACAAACTATTGCAGAAGTTAACTCATAAAGAAGTCACAGATCCAGCCCCCTTCAATCAAGAGTGAATGAAAGCTTTAACTGAGTTGAGAACGCGTTTGTGCAGTGCTCCAGCTTTGGGAGTGCCTGACTACACGAAAGGTTTTGCACTGTTGTGTCATGAATGTAACGGTTGTGCTCTTTCTGTTTTGACGGAGTCACATGGAGGAATAAACAGCCCAGTGGCATATTTTTCCATCACATTGGATCCTGTCACTTCTGCTTAGCCCAGCTGTCTGAAAGCCGTGGCTTCTGTTGGTGTGAGCATCAGTGAATGTGAAGTCATTGTGATGGGACACCCTTTAACTGTCTATTTTTCTTAAATGTTTAGATTCTTAGATCCCCAAATGTTGTGATCAAGAGATGTTCCACTTTGAATCCCATCACATTAATTCCTGTAAGTGTTGATGATTCAACTGATGTTAATGAAACAGAACATGACTGCCTCCATGTTACTGAACTGTGCATCAAACCCAGACCTGATATTCAGGATACTCCTTTAGAGGAGAATGACCAAGTTGTTTTTGTTGATGGCTCCAGTCTAAGAGACAGTGAAAGGACTCTGAGAGGTTGCGCAGTTTCCACCCTTTCAGGACTGGTCAAAGCTTTGTGGCTTCAAAGGGTCACTTCTGTCCAAGTAGCCAAATTGGTTGCTCTTACAAGAGCATGCTGCATATCTGAGCAATATTCACAGATATTCAATTGGGATGTGGTGCTGTCCACGACTTTGAGCAGTTATGGCACCAGAGAGGTTTTATGACCTCTTCTGGATCATCCATTTGAAATGGTGAGCAAATTCATGATTTGTTAAACGCACTAGAATTACCTGAGAAGTTTGCTGTTGTAAAATGTACCGTACATGTAATATCAAATGAATATGCATCATTGGGTAATGCCTATGCTGACAATATTGCCAGATGTTGTGCACTCCATTGCCTCACCTTCTATAAAGAGTGGAGTAATGAACTTGACACCAGTGAGACAAATCAACATTTCTTGATGTCAGTGGTTGACTCCTGGGATGTAATTAAGAGGTTGCAAGAAGAAGCAATAGAGGAAGAACACAGAAGTTGGATAAAAGCAGGTTGTGCTCAAAGAGAGGGAGATGATGTCTGGATTTCGAATGAAGGGAAAGTTGTGTTGCCAGATTGCTTACTGAACTCAATGGCAAGGTATTATCATGGGCAGGTTAATCTCGGCAGAGATGTAATGATTCACACTTTTAAACAGACATGGTACTATCCTAGTTTTAGATTGGTTGCAGAAGCGGTCTGTCACAGATGTGTTATATGCCAACAAATGAATGTAGGGAAGTGCACAGTGGTTAATTTGAGCCACGTAGGCAGATCTGGAGGTCCATTTAACAGAATGCAACTTGATTTCATTGAGATACCTGCCTGCAATATATTGAAGTATGTGTTAGTCATTGTGTGTGTGTTCTCCAAGTGGGTTTAGGCTTATCCAACACGTAGGAATAATAGTCTCACTGCAGCTAAGCTGCTGCTCCGGAAACTAATACATAGGTATGGATTTCTGACTACTTTGAAATTGGATCGAGGAACTCATTTTGATATTGAGATTATAAAGTTGTTGTGTGCAGCACTGAACATTGAGCAAAAATTGTACTGCAGTTACAGATTAGAGGCACCTGGATTGGTGAAGCAAATGAATGAACACTGAAAGCACAATTGACAAAGGTTTGTGCCTCAACAGCATTGAAATGACGTGATGCATTGCCACTTGTCCTGATGAGCAGGCGTAGCACCTCTGACAGGAAAACAGGACTGTCTCCCCCGAAAATCTTGATGGTCGTGCAATGAGACTACCAGCAGTACCTGCAAATGCACTTGTGAACATAACAGATGACTTATGCTGGATTATTGCAAAGGCCTGGCTGATAGGGTTCGCTCTTTGTCTCATCAGGATGAAGCAGCAACAGTTTAGCCAGCTCAAGAACAGTGCCAGGGCCTAAAGGCTGGAGAGTGGGTGCTGGTGAAGAAACACATGAGGAAGACTTGTCTGGAACCAAGGTGAAAAGGCCTGTTCCAAGTCATCTTGGTGACAACAACAGCTGTGAAGTGTGCTGGTCTTCCAAGCTGGATATATGCAAGCCACACACGCAAAGTTCAGTGTCCTCATGAAAATACAGAGTCTGATCCTGCAAGAGCAAATACAGATGAAGAAGGAGTTCGACTTGATCAAGCTGTGAGGACGGAACCAGTGGCTGAAGCAGAGTAGTGAAGGCACAAGCAGTCTGCATGCGAATAAGAGCACAGATAAAGGTGCAGACAAAGGTGCAAGCAGCCTGCAAACTGACAAAAGTGCAGGATAGCAAAGTCAAAATCAACTGATTCCTGTCAGCCCAGCAAACCTGGTGAACGCAGTCGTACCCAGAAAGAGAACTGTGAAAGGAGACAGATGGCCTGCAGCTTCACATGAACTGGTTGCTGACAGACTCCTGTCAGCAACAAAAGCAGTTGAAGAGTCAAATCAGAGTGAAGACGAAGATGGTGCTGTAAGGAGAATGAAAAGAAAAAGAGTGCCAATTTGCATATAATTTTCACCTGAATTGATCCATTTTGTCACAAATGAATAGGAGAAAAAGTTTATGGGCTTTTGTTTTGACCATGAGAATTCAGTTAAACATTCTAGAACTTGAATTCGTATTTGAACTGAGCTTTGAAATTGAAACTGAGCTTGCCAATTGATCAAAAAAGATATAACACTCTTTGAACAATCAATAGCGATCAACAGATTGTGTTCCATCAAAAATGAAAATTTGAATTGATTTTTGATGACTTTTTGCTGAACTCAAGAAATTTCTTGAAGATCGAGAAGTGCTGTAAATAGTGCAAGAGATTTTGAAAGGACATTTTTTGTTTGATTTTTGGTAGCTTTTGTCTCTTTATGTTTTCTTTTCTTCATTTTCTCTTCTGATTCTATGGAAGCCATGAGATGACAGGGCAAACTCAGCAGGTGTAAATATGTGTGTATTGGTTTGCTAATAGTATGTATGATTGCATGTGTGCAGGAATGAGTGTTTCAATGAAAGGAGATTTTCAAAGCACATCATCTCCAGCGCAGAGAATGACAACATTTAAGCAGAAAAAAATATTTTAAGGTTGAGCGATTGCTTCATTTAGATGGCACAAAGGGAGATTTATTTTCCAATGTGCATTATAGCTTGCTGTATGAGTATGTGGACAGGATGAATGTGTGTGATTGTTATGTGGTACACAAATTTCTTCATCAGTGCAGGAAGGAATCACTTATCATAGCTTACCAGTAACTTGTGGGATTAGTTGCAGTATATTATTAACACATTTGTACAACCAGGAGTGCATTCAGTATTTTTACTCCAATTACGATGTAATTTTCTCTTTTGTACCCATTAAGTAGCATTTGGGCAGCATTGCAAAGGCTAGGAACAAAGACACAGTAGGAGGGTTCTTCGAGCCTACACTGACGTTTGGCACAGCAAATGCACACCTGAACAACCTAACATGTATTCTCACACAAGTAGAAAAGGAGTTCATTAATCAGGGGGATGATAGAAGAAAAGCAATGAAACAAAGGACAGACAAGGGGACAAGATCCCGCTGTACCTGGTGTCTATTACATCTGTGGTAAGAACGCTTATTGCAAGTTGCCAAAAGGCTGATATGGTACATGCTATTTGTGAGTGGTTTTCCCAAAAATTCAAAAAGTTGTCAACATTGACAATCCAGAAGGGATTGACAGACCTAAAGTGAGATTTAAAAGAGGAGCAAGTGGTTCAGTAATTACAGGAGATATTTCTGGACCTATTATTCCATCAGTGGGTGTAATCTTGACTGGCATAACGATAAGGAAGTCATCAACAATTGTAGATAGGATGTCAATAGATTTATGTAGGTGCAATGATCCTAATGGACACAGAAATGGTTGCTACAAGGTCTATGATTCTCCAGAATCACCTTGCGTTAAACATTCTTTTGGCAAAAAAGGGCAGAGTCTGCTGAGTTTTGAAATCAGAGTACTGCTGCACTTAAATGCTGAATAACAGCAAAGAGATAAGGAGATACTTATCTAATATGAAAAGTCTGAAAAATGACTTAGGTGACTTAAAAGAGAGAAATATTTAGGAAACATAGGTGAAGGATTCTCTAAGTAGGATATTGGTTTGGTAACTTTGGAAATAGATTGTCAAAATGACCCTGAAACCTTTATTGATTGTGATAATGTGCATAATTTGTGCACTTATGTTTTACACAGCTTACAATTTCTGTAGAAAACAAATAGCAGAGAATAAAAAGAGGAGGGAAGAAAATTAAATGAGAATATGAGAAACTGATATTATCAGACGATGAAAAGAATTGACAATTAGCACAAACCTAGACTAATCCATTATCAAACTACAAGGTTTTGACTTGTCTCATTGTAAATGAGGAAAGTTCTTTTGTGACTCCAGAGATTGCAGTCAGAGGAGGGATTGATAGAGAGAACAAGTTTTAATAATAAACTGGTGGTATAGAAGTAGTATACGGCAGCTAAGAAATCTTTAGTTTTAAAGGCCTGACAGAGAAAATAACGTAGAAATGAAAATGTGAATGTTTAAATTGTGGTAGACATTTGTGCCTACCATTCATATTTTGATATTACATTTAACATGAAAACAGTGTGCATTTATATTTGAGTGAATTAATAGAAAATATTAACGTGAAAGTATTAAGTAGAAATAGTAAAAATGAAATGTATTAAATTAATGTGAATTAAATGCACTTATACTGAATCAAATGAATTCCATTAATATGTAAAGAAAATAAATATATGTTTAAAATTGTTTTAACATAACATGAATAATGTTCACCATCAAACAATTTATTTTGCACATTTGATTTGAATTGTAAAGTGTGCAATAGGTTTATTGATGTATTATTTGTAATAATATATATTTAGGCTTCATAACTTGAATAGACCTCAAGGTTCATTTGGCAAGCAGCAGTGGAAAAGCACTTGTTTATTTTGTCCCCATGGCCTAAATTCTTTCCCTAGTCAGCTAATGTAATGTTGAATGTTCTAGTGCGTTGCAGGAGAAGAGCTTGTTTCAGATTTAGTTAATGTAACTGTATTTGTTCTAGCTGTTGAATCGAACAGGAACTCTTTAGTGCTCATGTGAAAGAATATTATTTTAGTCTATTGTGAATCGTGTGAAAGGAACTGTAGGTAGCAAATTATTAGAAAATGTAATATTACGGTGAATTGTATGAAGTCATCCAAGAAACAACGCACTTTTGCTGAGAAGGTTCTTAAAAAGTATCAGAATTAGGTGGTGCCATCGCTTACCATTGGATGCTGAAATCAACACCCAGAGTGTGCCCACCTGAAGAACCAATGACTGAATTGTGCGTATTGTAATTATGGAAGAACTTTGAAACTGAAGTCAGTCTGTCTTGAGATCTCCAAGAGTCAGTTCCATGCTTGCTTAAGGGTGCTGTCACATTCTCTTCTCTAGGTTCCCTGATGCGTTTCCTCATCATAGTCTTAACTGCCCTATTGTACTATGTGTTTCAGCACTAATAAGGCCAACCAATTTTGAACTGCTGATTTGTTCTGTGTGCAGCCTGTGTTCTGCACTTTCCTGATGCTGCTATCAACTGACTTTGGAAGAAGGTGACGTTCCTGTGGAATCATCCTGTATGCTGTCCCACGAGGGGAGGTGTAATTAAATGTGGTTTCAACGAGACCTAAGGACTGTGTTCCTCCGCTTTACTTCCAGCATGGCATTTAAATGTTCATTTAAAACCATAAGCATATAACTGCATACAATGGGGACAGTTCGACGATAAGGCCGGTGCATGCTGGACCTCGTAGTACGAGCTATTAAAATATTTAATTATAAGCATTATTAGTTTCATTTTTGTAAGAGGTTTTATAGTCACACGTTAAGTAGGCTTGCTTTGAAGAACTATTAAGCGGTATACTTCAGGGCTTTCGTCGCTAAAAATAATTACAATCTGCCTAAGTACAGCAATGCAAATTTAATAATTAATATGGTTCTTGTGCCAATTGCATTTGTCACGCAAGGCAGAGCGGTGCCCTTCTATCACTGGCACGCCTCCTGGCACTCACGCTACAATAACTGCAATAAAACTGTGCTGCACTATGAAATCAAAGCTTTTAAGCCTAATTTCTCCTCTTACAAATGTTTTGCAAACAAAATCACTTTGAAGTGAAGCTAGAATTGCAAGATCTCTTTCTGTGGCCTTGTGTGAACATAGTTCAAATCTTCCATTGGGCGAATTTGCTCTATGGTCCGTTCTTTACACCATTAGCTCACACTTTACAATGTTTTATTGTGTGCTATTTATGTATCACAACAAGGGGAAATTTTAATTTAAAAAGGTGTTCAATTAAAAACAAATAGATTAACACCCGATTGAAGACGTGATAGCGCAAAGTCACTGAGCATCTTCTGATTTGACCATTTCTCATCAGAAAATTGAGATTTCTTGCTTCAAGTCGCAGTGATCTTTTATGCCTTTTAGCAACAGCGTTTCAAAACATGTCTGACAGTACGAAAGGGCAGAAAACAATACTTATTTAAGATGCAAGAAATACACTGAAAAGCTTTAATAAACAAACATTGGCAAAGGCTTTATCAATGTTTGTTTAGAAGTATGACACAGCAGCAATTCCTGCTGCTCTACATGTCTTATAGTTAAAAAAAAACACTGTGACGTGGTCACCGCTAAACTTTAATGCAGTCAATGCTGATCATGTTATAGCGTTTTATTTTTTAAACTTTACAACATACTGCACAGCAGCTAGTGCTGCTGTGAACATGTCTAAACAAGTATTGGCAAAGCCAATAGGTTTTGCCTCTATGAAATCTATTGGTTTCAACACTGTTTTTAGACACGTCACAAAGCAGCACTAGCTGCTGTGCAGCACGTCTTACAGTTAAAAAATAAAACTTTATAACATGGTTAGAACTGACCGCATTAAAGTTTAGCAGTGACCACGTCATAGTGGTTTTTTCAACTTAAAGACATGCAGCTCAGCAGTGATTGCTGCTGTGTCACATGCCTAAACAAACATTGATAAAGCCAATAGATTTCGTAGAAGCGAAACATATTGGCTTTGCCAACACTTGTTAACTTAGTCTCTTACACCAGCATATTTTTAAATTTAGTTGCCCTAGATAGATGTTTTCCAAATTATTTTTGTCTTCTTTTATTTGTGATTTGCCCTCATGTATTAGCCGTTCCCACACATACAAGTCCCAGTTTTGGTTAATGTCAGGAATGGCCCAGCTTTGAAATTGATTGCTAAAACTGTATTTTGATGATTTACTGATGTCACCATTTTCTGCTTTGAAATCTGGTAATAATGACCATATTGTGCTGTTGCTAATTTATATAATTCTTTTGGAGTGTCGAACAATAGTGATGCTTAGTGGACTGAATCTTTTTAGATGTTTTGGTCAGCCTTTGTTTTTCATTTATGTTTATAATTTAGTTTTGCGCACCATTTACGTGACATTGATTATGGAATTGCAATAAAGTGTTGAAACTTTACTCGGTTTGGAACTTGATTTAGTGTGTAAATTGTTATGATGTTTTGTTTTGTTTATGGTATAATGTCATTGATTGGTGATTGAATGATTCTGACTACTGCACTCTGCCAAGTCCAAAACTTCAGTCGACCTCTTAGGGTGAATTTGTGATGTTGTCTCACCCCGAGCACTGGTGATAGTTGAGCATGGAACTGGCGAACATGAATTTTCCACTGCACCAGCGCTCCAGTAATGGTTTTGCATTCCTGTTTTTATTAATATACTTTGCTTGTGCAAGGGTACAGGCAGCAGAAACGTGATCTTTACACACATGTCTTTACTGCTCGTCAATAAGCATCCTTCAGTATGTATTGAACAATCTCCAGGTATGATGTACAAAGCTTTTTACCAGTCACAAACTCTTCAGTTCCCTGTCAGTGGGTTTGGAACCAGTTAAAAGCATTTTCTAATGTACTAAACCCCTTTAGTTATTCTAAATGAGTTTAGAAATGGTTTCCGCATTGCTGTTTGGAAGGGGTATGTTTCCGTGCCTGAAATACACCAACAGTGCCAGACTGTCTAGAGGGCCAATGTATTATTGTAAATGAATTCCGTTCTCAATAATTGCATGGTGGGTAATGTTTTCTCTGTGAAATGTCCAGAAAATTGGGCTTGGAATCGGATCACCTGGGGCCTACTTTAAACACTCTAATGCTGCCGTGCTAACATACTGTGCACATAGAAAAATACACTCTCCAAGTATAAGCGAATGTAGGTCGATGGTTTCTGTTGTCTAATATATGACTGTTGCATTGCATCTATTTGCCACATCAATCAAAGATACGTTGAACGTAATAGCTGGCAAGTCCAGACAGGCCCCGGAGTTACGAAATGACCGAGGTGAAGGGTAAGGAGCCTGAAGTCTGAAAGAAAACAATCGGACATGGCCTTCACTTCCTGCAACGCCTTGTCTTAGTCTGCATATAACTTATTTACCTGGCTCGGTCACTCCCACGCAAAGAAAGGCTGCAAGGGGTGGAGTGGAAAATAATTTTCTGTTTACGTGTGTGCCTCGTTACATCAACCGAAATGCCAACTACAGAGTATGCTTGTGACTGCCATTTCAGTTCAGTGTGATTTAAAGGCAGTAACTTATAACACAGGAAAACAAGTCTTACCAATGTCAGTAGGCCTGATTTTACAGGAATGTCCTATTGTTATGTGAAGCAGTACAAGTAAATAGCATGGGAATGAGTATGTATTTGTGTGGAAGCAAAGAACTGTAGGGCACTATTGGTGCAGGTTAAAAGGTGAGTTGACAGTTGCACTGTTCTGCCAGATCCAAAAGTTGGAGCAGGGTAATGGCTTGCCTTCCTCCTATCTGTGCTACAACTAGATAAATATACCATAAATGATCTAGTTATCTAAGAAACTTTAATAGCTTTACAATATCATGTGGTGGAAGTACACAGCGTCTGCCTAATTAAAACATGTATTCCAGGCCTCCAACAGTGGGCAGAGCCCAAGCCCCTTTCCTGGTGGTTCTCAGATCTAGCTACAGCTTTGCTATCCAGCAAGACTATGAAAAAGAGTGAACCACAATACAACCCATAGTGGGTAGTATCCAAGTTGACGCCATGAACCTCAGCCCATAATGCAATGGACAGTTCCATGTAGCTGTGTGCGAAAATTAGGCATGAAAACGATCTTCTCCAAATTATAGTGCAACAATTATGCTTGCTTACTGTGCCCCTGTCATTTAGAGGAAGAAATATCAACCGTCCAGAACTTCTTCAATGATTTTATTTTAAAAACGTATTTTTACCTATTTTCTTATGTCAACAAATTGTATACTTCTGTATCACAGACGATTTACTGACCTATAAAGAAAGTCTCTCTGTCTCTTATCCTTGCAGGCCCCAACACTGGGTTAGGAATAATCCTGCTTAGATTACATGACATTTTTTCTTTGTACTACCTACGACCACCTCCCCCCTTTCTCTCTTAGGCAGCCCTATGTGTGTCCTACAGATACCCTATATCTTCTAAAACTTTGTGGAGCATCCTCTTCCTTCATTTATCATTTTTCAGCTGCCATACAAATATCCATTCCCCTCAGCCATTCTTCTATTGTACATACTATTTGGGTCCACCATTATCTCATAATGTCCCTTTTGGAAACTGTAGTTAAATTCTCAGAAATAAAGAAGTGACACAAATCTGATGGCAATTGAGTATATTTATAAGCAATATGGCATGGAGTACAGTCCAATTCTGCAACTGAAACCACACTCAACTCAGCTCTTAGAAACAGCATCCTTTATAGTCTTAGTCAATGTTTAAGTTCCACCTCCTTCATAGTACTTACAATTAACAAAGGCAATAATTCTTCAATAAATATCTGACTGCTTGTTACAAAAATGCAGCTGTAACATATATAATATATGTATACATCTTCTAACGTGCACAGTATCCTTCGATCTTACCCTCTGAACTCTATCAATGTGTCCGCTCGACATGTCTACCAGGCTTTTAAGTTTTACTGTCTGTCTCCCACTCCCTGGCAGCCTTGGAACACAAACATCTAGTGCCGTGTCTCCCTTTCAGGCCTGTCATGATTTACCTCTTCTCCTAACCCTGGTATCAGAAAGTGGCTTGGACTCTCCCCTGTGTATGTGTCCTTCTAAATTATCTGTAGTATGCGGAGTCCGACTTTAACCGCTTTGCCCTTCACCTGGCCTCTTCCTTCATTCTCCTTCCTGTCCTTGCTCTCCAGTGTAACATCGTACCCAGATTGAGGCCTCTATTTCGCTCGTACAATGTACACTTCTTCACGGTGCCCTTATGAGGCGTTTGTTGACCAGAGTAGGTGTGAGAAAGTAGCCTCTTTCTAGCATGGTTACCCCTACTTTTGGCCTGTTTATGAGTGTGTGTCAGTGTGTTTTTAGTGTCTCACTGCGAGCCTGCTAGCCAGGACCCCAGTGCTCATAGTTAAAACCCTATTTGTCAGTGTGTTTTGCCTGTCTCACTGGGATCCTGCTAGCCAGGACCCCAGTACTCATAGTTTGTGGCCCATGTGTGTGTTGTCAGTAGTACTTAACTGTGTCACTGAAGTTCTGCTATCCAGAACTCCAGTGCTTATGCTCTCTCTGCTTCCAAATTAGTCACTATAGTTTGGTGACTTCCTAATCCAATTCCAATTGGCACACTGGACCCTCCTTATAAGTCCCTAGTCTAGGGTACCTAGGTACCCAGGGCATTGGGGTTCCATGAGATTCTTATGGGCTGCATCATTTCTTTTGCCACCCATAAGGAGCTCAGACAAACCTTTCTTCAGGTCTGTCATTGCAGACTGAGTAAAATAGTTATTTCACAGCCATTTTCACTGCACTTAAGTAACTTATAAGTCACCTATATGTCTAACCTTCAATTTACTGAAGGCTAGGTGCAAAGTTACTAAGTGTGAGGGCACACTTGCACTAGCAAAGGTGCCCCCACGCTGGCCAGGGCCAATTCCCTGGACTTCGTGCATGCTGGGATACCATTACACAGGTGCACTACCTATAGGTCAATACCTACATGTTGCTTCACAATGGTAACTCCGAATGCGGCCATGTGAGGTGTCTAAGATCATGGAATTGTCTCCCCATTCCAAATCTGGTATTGGGGGGCCAGTCCCATGCATCCTGGGGGCTCCACCATGGACCCCCCCAGTACTGCCAAACCAGCTCTCTAAGCTTGCACAGCAGCTACAGCTGCTGCCACCTCACCAACAGGGTTCTGCCCTCCTGGGGTCGGAGCAGCTCAGTCCCAGGAATGCAGAACAAAGCATTTCCTTTGGGAGGAGGGTGTTACACCCTCTCCCTTTGGAAATAGGTGTTACAGGCTTGGGAGGAGTAGCCTCCCAGAGCCTCTGAAAATGCTTTGAAGGGCACAGATTTTGCCCTCCTTGCATAAGCTAGTCTACACCGGTTCAGGCACCCCCCAGTCCCTGCTCTGGTGCAAAACTGGACTCCCCTGTCTATCACCACCCCAGGGGTGGTGCCCAGAGCTCCTCCAGTGTGTCCCTGGCGTTAGAAATCTTGTTTTCCAAGGTGTGGGGACACTCTGGAGATCTCTGAGTGGCCAGTGCCAGCAGGTGACCTCGGAGACCCCTCCTGATGGGTGCATAATTGGGTAGGTAGCCAATCCCCCTCTCAGGGCTATTTAGGGTCTCTCCTGTGGGTTCCTCTTCAGATTCAGCTTGCAAGACTCCTCCGGGAATCATCTGCATCCTCTGCTTCAGCTTCTGACCATTGGATCAACCGCAGACTGCTCCAGGAGCCACTGTAACTGCAACAAAGTATCCAGGACGACATCTGTGACCTGCAACTTCAGCTCTAGCCAGCATTTGCAACAGTTTCCAAGGTGTGCACGCTCTGAGGACTCCCTGTCTTCACCCTACACCAAAAGAACCGAAGGAATCTCCCGTGGAGCAACGGAGTCACTTCCCTGCTCCTGCACGCACCTTCCAAGATGACAAATGGTTCTCTGGGACTCCTCTCCTGACGACGAGCCTGCTCCCTGGAACACAGGTGGTGGACCCATCTGACCCAGACTGTCCTAAGGTCCAGCTGTCCAAATGGGGAGGAGGTAAGAGCTTGCCTTCCTGGTTTGCGACAGTACCCCTGTGCACTGCATCATCTCTAGCTTCTCGGGCTTCTGTGCACTTCTTCCAAGAATCCTTCATGCACAGTGTAGCACAGGTCCCCAGCACCCCGTCCTGCAGCGCACAACTCACTGAGTTGTTCTCCAGCGGTGTGGGATCTTCTTTTGTTGTGCTGCACCAACCGCAATTTTCATCTTCTTTGTCCCCATGTCCTGGGACTCCCGTTGGGGCTGCCTGATCATCTGTGGGCTCTCTCCAGTGTTGGGAGCCCCCTCTACCTCCTCAGTCCAAGTTGAGGCCCCCAGGTCACTCCTGGGTCCAGTCAGCACCATTTTGACGCAAACCACAACCTTGCTTGAACCAAGGCTTGTTGGACAAATTCAGCAACGCAAATAGCCTGCATCCAACTTCTTGACGTGGAACATCTCCTGCACCATGAAGGAACCCACAGCCATCTTCTTTGGTGCTCTTCTGCAGACTTCTTCTAACCAAAGAATCCTCTTTTGCACCATCTTCTAGGTTGGCAGGGGCTCCTGTACTTCCTGGAATCTTCTGCGACCTCTGGACTTGGTCTCCTCTCTTCACAGGTCTTCAGGTCCAGGAATCCACCATTTGTTGCTTGCAGTCTTGCTTGGTTCTTGCAATAACTTTTATCACAACTTGTTTTGTGTCCTGAGGAAACTTGCAGTACTTTACTCCTACTTTCCTGGGCTCTGGGGTGAGGTATTTTACTTACCTTTGGTGTTTTCCCAGCGCCCCTCTACACACTACACTTGCCTAGAGGGGAATTTGTGATTCGCATTCCACTTTCTTAGTATATGGTTTGTGTTGCCCCTAGGCCTATTGCATTCAATTGTATTTTCTACTGTTTGCACTATTCCATGACTATTTACTTACCTGATTTTGGTCTCTAGTATATATATTGTGTATAATACTTACCTCCAGAAGGAGTATTGCCTTTAAGATATTTTTGGCCTTGTGTCACTAGAATAAAGTACCTTTATATTTGGTAACACTGAGTATTGTCTTTTATTGTGTATACGTACTGTGTAACTATAGTGGTATTGCAGGAGCTTTGCATGTCTCCTAGTTCAGCCTAGGCTGCTCTGCTACAGCTACCTCTAGACAGCCTAAGCTACTAGAACACTGACTACATTTCACCAATAAGAAATAACTGGACCTGGTATAAGGTGTAAGTACTTTAGGTACCCACTACAAACCAGACCAGCCTTCTACAGCAGGCCTTCTTTTATTTTCTTGAGGCCTATTACAAAACCATGAATTCCAGAGCACAAACCAATGTCTTATAGCCAGTGAGACCTTCGTCTTCTGTGATTTTCAACATTGTTTGTTTGAAAATGATATATATTTTATTTTTTCCATTGCTTTCAATGTTACTTTTTCTACCCTTTCCCAAAAGATGTGGATCGTTCTACAACCCCACAAACCATGTATCAGTGTGCCTTCCTCTGGTGTACATTTAAGGCATGGATGACAAGGCCATTTTGTGGATCCAACTTCTGTGATAGTATGCTCATTGCACAACATTTTCAATTACATTAATTTAAAGTGGGATCTGATTACTACCACTTGCACGTGTCTGATTATGTATTCCAGTCTTCATCTTCCATCTCTCCTAAATCTCTCTACCATCTCTTTCTAGGATAATATAAATCCTCTGCAAAGTTTCTTATGAGTGTTTGTAGACTTGGAAGAACATTCCTTTCCTTTTCCTAGCACTTCTACAAGTATCATTCTGTCTGGAGGAGACTCTTTCTCAATTACCACCCAATATTCCTTTATTGCTTATAGAGCGTGTTTATGTTTCAAGTATTTTCCCCCTTGGAGTTGTGCAAAGTTTTATAATGACTCTACATGTATATTGTCTCCCAATTCTGATATGCTGACAGTGTACCAATGGCTGAATATCCTCAGGCGAGTTTAATATCCTATCATCTCTCCATTCCACAGTGGGGCCTTTCAAGTCTTAATCGCGTGTCACCTCAAAGTCTCTGTTGGTAACTTCAAAACCTTTACTAGAGCTTTAGCCTGCAGTAGATTTTCAATGTATAGGTAGTGTAGGGAATGTCCTGCCCTCCGACATTTTTGGCCTATCATTTCAACTACTGTGCCTTCTTGGTCTTTGAAAGCCCGTCATTAATTGCTACCATCTGCAAGGCCCAGCAATAATATTGGATGTTTTACAGGGGTTGATAGTGATAGTAGAGAAGGCGGGTTATGCACTAATATGTATAGGAAGCATGGTAGGGATAGCTTTTAAAGAGTACAGCTCTTCCTGTTGGTGAACGGGCAATGCCTTGTCGCTTTTATTTATTTAGGCTGGCCTTAAATTTTGCATTAGGAAAGTCTCTTTGTCCTCTGTAATCTCGATTCCCAGACATCTGGAACCATCATTTGAGCAAAAAACTGTGATTGTGTCTCAAATCTGGAACAACGTAGATGTTTGCCTATTTATTTTACAGATAAAATACACTGGGAACGCCTCAAAGATTTTCAGTAGGGATGATATTATCCTGTGCAGCTGTGTCCTATACAGACGGATGTCATCTGCATATAGAGATATTATATCCTACTGTCCCATTTGCCATTGCAATCCCTGCATTTCCAGGCTCTGTCTTATACAAGAGGTCAAGGGGTGACCTTGTTCAATGTGAAATTGTAGAGTCAGGCAGGCTGTTCCCTTCTACCTCCTACTTCTACCGAAAGATACAGTGAAAAGGAATTCATAGTTCATTTCAATAACATCTGCATCACTATCTGTGTTTTCATGTGCAATATCCAGGGAAGAGTTATTCACAACATATACTGGAAAATTTGGTGTTATGTGGATTATAAAAGAGGTGTACGTTGGAACAGTTTCTGGGTATTCTCAGTGTGAGGAGGATGGCAGTTCAATACTCAACATGGCTGCCACAAAAATCCCACCTGAGCTAGTAGGAAGCCTCTAGTCCGTGCCACATCCTCATTAATCACATTAAGAGGCCTGCCTGGAAAAGAGGGTGTGGTGGCTAGAAAGCGTGTGATTGTTGGAGAAGACGCCAACAAACAAGAGGAACTGCGGCAGAAGGAAAGTGGAGGACACGAGGCAGAGGAAGACTGGAGAGCTGCAGATGAGCAAATGGACCAACCAGAGGCAGAAAACGGAGGAGTCGAAGAGAAGGAAGCCCCCGGAGATGCTGACAAGACATCAGAGTAGCTGGGGCCAGGAGAAACCGAGGCGGGAGAAGGACAGTGGCAGGGAAAATGATCAGACCGCCTGGAAGTTAGAGGCTGGAGGCTCCCGGATGCCACAGCTCTGTCACAGAGCTGTGGTCAGAGGCAAGTCTCGCATTGGGGATTTCTACATCACTGGCGAGGAGGAAAAAACAAAAACAATAATTGAGCACTGGGAAATGGGCAGGCACCAATTGGTCACATTGTGCACAAACCACAAGGGTGTTGGTGACGGCATGTAATTATAGAAGAATAAGGACGGTATCTCAAGAAATCCTTTCTTTGTGTTTCTTCCAAGGCCTACTGTTTATGAAACCTTATTCTGGAAACTCTCAGTGATGAGACCTAGAGGAAGCCGCATTCCTGGGAAGGACTGAAGGTGTGTTGAAAGTGGATTTCCCTTGTCACTGCAGTTGGGGACAGTGTTATTGGGACCAACCTCTTCGTCCCTATTTTTGTGTCTCTTTACTTGGCGCAATTCAAAACCCAAATAAAACCAACCCTATACTTAACGCACCAGACTGGGCTGTGGTCATTCCTGAGCTCTCTGCAATGGTGTCAAAAGTGGGATCCGAGTGTCCTAAAGGAAAGCAAAGATGGCTTAGCCCATCACAATTGAGGACATGGTGAAACAATTAGTGGAGGGACAAAGACACCTGCAGCTTGTCATGGAGCAGAAAGCTCAGGCGACCAGATAAGATGGGGAAACTTTACAAACAACCCTTAAGACCCACGTCTCATCAGTGTCTGCTGGCCAACAAGCACAAGATAAGGCCATACTGAAGTTAGTCGGAGTCATTAATAATGTAACGGTCCATCCTAACATACCCAGTTCGGTACTACAATGCTACCAACCCGGGGAGGACCCAAACGCTTTTGTTTACTAATTTTGAAAGGGTGGAATCCACCTCCTCCTGGTGTTGCCAACGCTGCAGCCAATATATTGCCCCTTTGTTAGCAGGAAAACTGCTATCAGCCTATCAGGCATCCACCAGTGCAGGGATTTCTCCTTACGTGGAGATAAAACAAACAATACTCGAATGCCTCAGATGCAATCCAGAATATTACTGAGTCAAGTTCCGCAAAAAGAAGTGGCGCCACAATGAAAAATCAAGATCCCTGTTCTACAGGATACAGGATCTGGGGTTGAGGTGGCTGAGGCCTACGACATCCAGTATGGACCCAGAAGAGAAGTAGGACAAGGGCCCCAGTGCTATAACTGTGGAGACTGGGGCCATAGTGCCAGACATTGTCCTCAGAAACGACCTTACCCTAAGCCCGTGGATGTAGGGTATTCCAGAGGACCCATAGTATGTATGGGTGATATAAATCAGAGGAGATATACAGTCACTGTAGTGTTGAATGGGGAGCCAAGAGGGGTACTGGTTATTTCAGGATGTAGATACAGCATTGTTACCTCTGATCTTGTAGAGCCACCACAAATACAAAGAGGGAGGAAAGTTGTTATAACATGCATACATGAAGACAGTAGAATATACCGGTTGTGCGAGTTGTGATCGAGTGGCAGGGTATGAAGACAACGTGGAGGTGGGACTTATTCCTGATTTGGTGGCAGATCTCATTATTGGTACAGACTATTGTGACTTCCCTAAGTTGTTCACTGTAACAGGAGAAGACCAAGCACTTGCCAAATGATTAAAATAAGCCTTTTGTCATGCAGAGGATACACCCTTAAGTGCCCAAAACCTACTTTGTCTAAGCTAGAGAAATACCAAAACAGACAAATATTCCTGTTAAATATCTCCTCTGACCCCGATTTGGCTTCTTTTTCCACAGACGATGAGTGGGAACACTGGCACAGCTATAGGGCTGCTCAACAAGAAGATCAAAATCTTGTACATGCTTGGGGCCATTTGACACATAGACAGTCCAGTCAGGTAGGACCTTCCTTTAGTATACGAAAAGGTTTACGTACAGGTGTATAATCCGGAATGGTAGAAAAGAGTTTCAGGTGATTGTCCCTAGCCCCTTTCGGAAACAAGTGTTGCATTTTGCCCACAGTGAGGTTAGGAAGAGGACACTTTAGTAAAGAAAAGATAGAAGAATACCTGCTCTGGCTTTTTCGTTGGCCAGGTGTATACTCAGATATTAGGAGATTCTGTGCAGAATGTGAGAGATGCCAGGATGTTAATCCTCCGGTAGCCCAGAAAATTCCTTTAAGGGCCCCTACCCACTATAGACATCCCCGTTACCTGAGTGGGGATGGATGTAGTGGGGCCTCTAGTTCCCTCATCAAGGGGGTATTAATATATACTGGTCCTGATAGACTATGCAACAAGGTACCCTGAAGCGATACCGCTAACGGGTATGACAACACCAGTGATGGCACAAGACATGGTTGACTTCTTGTCACGTGTGGGGTTTCTCAAAGAAATACTTACAGACCAGGCAACTCCCTTTATGTCCCATCTCATGGCCCATGCATGGAAGTTCCTAGGGATACAACAGATCCATACCTCCATCTGCCATCCACAGACCAATATTCTAGTGGAGAGGTACAACCGCACCATTAAAACTATTTTTTTTTTTAAATGGTGTCTAAGAGTGGGAGAGACTGGGATGAACAAAACTGCCATTGGCCCTGTTTGCCATATGTAACCAAGAACAAAGTTCTACTGGGTTCTCACCAATTCAGTTATTGATTGGGAGACAGCCTCGCACCCTCCTAGACATGGCTGCCAAGCAGCGTGAATAAGAGAAGGACGAAGGCCATACGTTGTTAGAGTATGTGGCTCACTTAAAAAGAGTGTGCAGGGATTATGGGAAGAAATAAGAATAAACCTAGAGAAGGCTCAACACAGAATGCTGAAAACAATAAGAAAGCAAAAAGCTGTTACTTTACACCCGCAAAGGGAGTATTGATATTATTACCCTCGTCTGATAATAAATTACTGACTCACTGGCAGTACTGTACTGGAACAGATCACCTCTGTCACATATAGGGTGGCAGTACCACAAAAACCATAAAAAGGACAGATCTACCATATAAACTTGTTGAAGAAGTGGGAGCAATCTGAGTCACAATAGAATGAGGAGGATCAGGCTGTTCTGATTACCACCTCAGACCATTGAAGATAGAATGTTTCCCCATGGTAGAAGAAGGCATGATAGAAAACATAGCCATGGGCCCTAAAATAAGTCAACACCAAAAAAAGGAATTAACCGCTCTGCTACAGCAGTTCCCTAATCTGTTTTCCAGTAAACCCGGGAAGACAGCTCTTGGTCAATATGAGATTCACACTGAAGGAAATAAGGTGGTGAGATTAAAACCCCACATCATTCCCACAGCTAGAAGAGATGCTGTGAAAGAGGAAATAACTAAGATGGATCATTTAGCTCTCAATTAGAGCCTGGTGTTCCCCCACCATTCTGGTTCCAAAGCCAGATGGATCCCTGCGTTTCTGTATAAACATCCGACAGTTTAGCAGTATTTCACAGTATGACCCATACTCCATCAGACGAGCTGATCAAAAGACTAGGTAAAGCGACTTACTTGTCCACTCTAGATCTAACAATGGGTACTGACAAATGGCTTTGACTGATGATGTAAAGGAAAAAGACAGCCTTTTCCACCCTGTTGAGGTTATATCAGTTCAAAGTAATACCCCTCGGACTCCACTGAGCCCTTTACACTTTCCAGAGTCTAATGGATAGGATCCTGATACCCCACCAGAAGTATGCGGCTGTTATTTGGGCAATATTGTTGTATTCAGATCCACCTGGACAGAGCACCACCAGCATTTGTTAGCAGTCTTTTCCACTCTCCAAGGAGCCGGCCTCACTGCCAGTCCTCAAAAATGCACCCTTGCCACTGACACTATCAAGTATCTGGGCTATCAGATTCAGGATGACACCATTCGGCCCCAAGTTGAGAAAGTACAGGCTATCAGAAGCATACCCCCCTATATCAAAAAGGATGTTTACTCCTTTTTGGGGCTAGTAGGTTACTTCCTACGGTTCATCCCACGGTTCTCAGAGTTAGCTGCTCCTCTAACTGACTTGTTGAAAAGCCACCTACCTACCAAGATAAAGTACTGGTCAGTGCAACAGCAGTAGAGCTTTGAGGGATTAAAGGCCCACCTTTGTAAGGAACCTGCGTTGGTCTGTCCTGACTTACAGCTGCCCTTTGTATTACAAACCGATGTCTCTGGAAAAGGACTAGGAGCTGTTCTGTCCTAAGCAGACTATCATGGCGATCTTCACCCTATAGTATATATCAGTCAGAAACTCTTATCGCAAGAACAACAATATCCGACCATGGAGAAAGAATGTCTTGCGATTAAGTGGGGTGTTGAGGCCCTTCAATATTACCTCTTAGGGCGCACTTGTACCTTGTTAACAGATCATGCCCCATTGGTTTGGCTGGCCAGAATTAAGGATACAAACTCTTGAGTGCTATACTGGTTCCGGGCCTTACAACCTTTTTCATTCCAGGTGCAGCATCAACCCGGACATCTGAGGTGGACTACCTCTCCATAGACCCTGTAGCAGGCTGGCACGATCAGCCACTCCGGAAAGAGGGGGATTGTGAGGAGGATGGCCGTTGAACACTCAACATTACCGCCACAATAGGCTCACTAAAACTAGCAGAAAGCGCTCTAGTCGGTACCGGTGGCTGAGGAGTGCGCGATTGCTGGAGAAGGCGCGATGAACAAGTGGAACTGCGGGAAAAGGAAAGCAGAGGACATGAGTCGGAGGAAGACTGGAGAAGTGCGGACAAGCAAACGGACCAACCAGAGGCAGAGAGCGGAGTGGTCGATTAGGACGAAGCCCGCAGAGACACCGACAAGACATCAGAGCTGCTGTAGCTGGGAGAAACCGAGGTGGGAGAGCGACAGGGACAATGACCAGACTGCCCAGAAGCTAGAGGCTGGAGGCTCTCGGACTCCGTCACAGAGCCATGGTCAGGGACAAGTCTCCCACTGGATAGTTTTACATCACTAGTGGGGAGGGGAAAACAAGAGCAATAATTGAGCATGGAGAGGTGGGAGAACACACCTCAAATTGGTCACATTGTGCACAAACCGCAAGGGTATTGGTGACGGCACACAAGTACAGAAGAATAAGGACGGTGTCTCAAGACAGCCTTTCTTTGTGTTTCTTCCAAGGCCTAAAGGGTATGAGCCCTGGTCTGGCAACTCTCAGTGATGAGACCTAGAGGTCCTTATTTTTGTGTCCCTTTACTTGGTTCAGTTCTATACTGAAATAAAAGAAACCCTATACTTAACACACCAGACTGGGCTGTGGTCATTCCTGAGCTCTCTTCACTCAGATGGACTGGTTGGTCAAGAGAAGCAGCAAGAGGAAGGGGAGCAGGATGAGTAGGAGACCACGTGAAGAGGAGGATGAAGGCCCCCAAGGAGACACCGCACCTCGTGGGAAAAAGAAGATGCAAGCAAAAAACAATACGGAATGGATGAAAGTGGTGAGAGCAATTTGACTATTGCTATCCTAACCTCACATGAACTAGTTTCAGCTGTACAATCAGCGTTAGAAATAGGACTATTATTTTGCTATAATACAAATTTTGATTACAGTGGGGCCGTTATTGATCTCTTTCTATGTACACACACACATAAACTTATCAAACTATACAAACTTCGGAACAAGAAAACTGTGAGCAATAAAGACAGAATGCAAGGGTTGATTGATTTGCATACTCTGGTAAATAATATGAGAGGTTCTGTGGAGAAATGAGATGTATTAATCTACATTCGACTTCCGATCAATAAATTAGCTAAAGTGGGTTTAAAGTAAAAAACACAAAACTACTATCAGTTCATCACTAGCCCATGATAATACTGATGTGTTCCATAATTTGGTCTCCAGGGATGTAGCACAATTAAGGGGCTCTAACTATAAGGATTCTCCTAACAACATTGCACTGGCAAACAGAGAAGCCATTAAAATATGATTGCAGGATGATCATATTATCATAATCAACCCCTATAATCAGGGTGGGAAGGTGGTATTGAGGGGAATAGAAGTCTATCAGAAGGAGGTATGTCAACAACTTTCTGACTCAAATTCCTATGAAAGCATTAATCACCAGGCATATAGGCAGACCACTACCTCATACCAAGATCTCCTTTATGATTGAAGGAACAAGTGCTAGATGGAATACTTTAGTGTTTTGTGGATACAATACATAGATGATTTGATCTTCATATGGGATGGACACAAGTGCATGGTGGAAAACTTCATCAGACTTTTGGGTGACAATGATCTGAATCTGAAACCTACCATCCATGGAAGGAACAGTGAAATTGAGGGCCTGATTTAGAACTTGGTGGAGGTGATACTCCCTCACAAAGGTGACAGATAGACTGTTTGCCGTATTACGATCCTCATAGGATATTAAAGTATCATAATACGGTGGGCAGGATATTTGTCATGTTTGTGATGGAGTATTCCCCTACGCCAAGTTCTAAATCATGCCCTTAGCTCCTTGAACTACATCTCAAAAATAACAAACTAGAGACTATCATATTCTGCAGGGAGACAGAAGGTAACATTGATCTCCATGCCTGAAACCAGTACTCCATAAATCTAAAATGGAACATTCCTTATGAGCAAATAATTATGGAAAAGAGAAACTTTATCATCAAATGAACTTATTTGTAAGGAAGTGCAATGTTTTACAACAGTTTACCCTCAGGGGGTATCCCATAATGTACTCATTCAGGCCACAAAAAGGTAGAATCAAAAGACAGGAACATCTCTGTGCTCAGTCCATCTACAGGCAAAATAAATGCCTCTAAAACAGTGCGTTTCTTCATGAAATATAATTGTAGGTCAAGGGGAGTATATAGGATACTGTCTAAACACTGGAAATATTCAAAGCTGATAATATCGCTGGAGGAGATCTAAGTGCACATGTACTTGTCTGTATTGAAAATTGAGGGCACTCGAGGATATATTAGTCCATTGTGAACTTAGTCGGAATCAGTGGAGCAATTGTTCAAATCAAGAAAGGTTTTTTTCCACCTTTCCACAGCTTCAAAGTTGGTAAAGCTAGCACTAACATCAATATGAGGGTATCAGATCTTGACATTTGATATTATATAATTCCATGAATTTAGGCTGTTCTCCGTGTCAAGATATACATTGCTTGAAAAAGAAAGAATGATGCAGCATTGGCAACACAAGAACGTTTTCCATTTCCATGTTTGTTCTTTATTTATGTCAAGAACACTTTAGAGGACTGCATGGTTTTACAAAGACGTTGTATGCTGAAAATCATCACCAAGGATTTTTTGCACCATGACGATAAGTCAACACACTCATGGAAATCTCAAGTCATGGTCATAACTCCTGACTTAGGGCCATATGTAGCAAAGGATTGCGAGTCGCAAACGGTTCGGAACGCTATTTGCGACCCCGCAAAATGGGATGTACAAATCCCATTTCGGATCACCAAATAGCGATGCAATCCATTACCGACTTGCAAAATTTGCAACCTGATTTTGTGACCCGCAATTAGGAAGTCGCAAATTGCGAGTCGCAAATCGTATGCAAAAGCCAGTCGCAAATTGCGACTAGTTGCAAAAAGCCCGTTTTGCACACCCAGATTACTACTGATTCAGAGCAGGTGGGAACCAGAACCAAAGTATAAAAGGAGACCCAGAAGGCATCTGGGCTACTCAAAATGGCTGCATTATACGTGATTGCATGTAGGAGGAGCGTCCAGGCTGCCCAGCAGAGGAGGAGGAGGCAGAGACAGGAGAGGATATACCGAACCAGGCAGACACTATTTCAACAAACTGAGGAGGAGATTTATGATAAATACAGACTGAGCAGTGCTGTTATCTTAGAGATAATTGAACTGCTGAAACCTCAGCTTGAACGACAGACAATGCCCGGCAGCGCCATCCCCACACATGTGCAAGTGCTATGCTCACTGCACCTCTTGGCCTCGGGTAGCTATCAGGGGGTGATTGCTGTGGCAGTTGGGATATCCCTAAGGGCACTCTCACGATTCTTCAGATGTTTCCTAGATGCCATACTCGCACACATGTCCAGATATATATGCCTTCCCAGAAACGAGGCAGAAATGAACAGCACCAAGTTGCACTTCTACAGAATTGCCAACTTTCCCCATGTAATAGGGTGTGTGGATGGGACACATATACCAATTTGCCCACCAGCAAATCTGGAATATGTGTTCCGCAATCGGAAATGTACCCACTCACTAAACATCTAGGTGGTGTGTGACGCCCATAATGTCATAACTGACATTGTGGCTAAATATCCAGGAAGTACACATGATGCATACATATTCAGGAACAGTGGGATACACCAACGCCTAGAACGTGGGGAGTTTGGAGAAGGATATTTATTAGGTACTGGTGACTACACTCTGAAGCCTTACATACAGGTCACTGTGTAACCCTGTGATGCCCTGCTAAATTTGTCTCTTTTGTCAAACATGTGACAGTGCATATGCCCTGAGACCATGGATACTCACCCCATACCTAACACCTGGCAATCAGAACGAGAGGCGATACACCATTGCACATCGGCGGACCAGAACTGTAGTCGAGAGGAGGTTTGGCTTGTTGAAGTCAAGATTCCGATGCCTCCACAAAAGTGGAGGAGCACTCCAATATGCCCCAGAAACAGCATGCAAGATAGGTACCACCTGTGCCATCCTACACAACATTGCCACCAGACGTGGGCTATATCTCACCCCTGAAGACACAGATAAGGAGGATGAGGAGCAAGAGCTACCGCACCGACAGCCTGGGGATAGAAACATCGCAATGGAGGGCAGACAGAGACGGAACCACATTGCCACCCACTACTTTGGCAGGTACGTGGCAACCGTGACCACACTCACTAATGTAAGACACACATAGCCCAGTTGTGTAGTCAAACAAACAAAACCTTTTTATTGCAGAACTATAATGTTGATATCATTGTGAACTATGCTACAGTATGGTAATAAAACAGTCAAATCGGACACATTATGTTCATGTGCCTCTGTTCCAGTACGTGTCAGTGGCTCACAGCGTCCTACGACTGCGGCCACCATGGCTCACTCCAGCTTGGTCCCCTGAGCCCTGCTGTGCACTGCTACTCCACAACACACGTGCATCAGTGGCAGACACACTACTCACTGTTGAGCCCTCCTCACTGTCCTGCGGGGTATCCCCTATGCCCCTTGCAGCCTGTCTGGTCTCCAGCAGATCCACCACATGGCTGATGCGGCCAAGTCCACGTGCCACATCTCCTGCAAAATGCCCCAGTTCTACTTGCAGGTTGACAGTGCGCCTTGACAGGCAGGTCGTGTTTGTTGCCAGGCTCCCTATGAATGCACCAAGCCTGTCTAAACGGGCAGCAGTGTTGCGCTCCCTGCGCCATGCCTGTGCCCTGTCAGCCACCAGTTCCCTGACCAAATTGTCAATGGAGGTCGTCAGGATACCCAGATGTGTGTTCATTGTTGTGAACTGGTTGTCCACATTTGCCAGCCCATGTGTGACAGTGGTCTGCAGTCTTGAGAGGTTCTGGTTCACTAACCTCATCTGTCTATTTTGCAGGCGCTGACTCTGCAATAAGGATGCCTCAAGCCCCACAAAATCTACATCTGACACATCCTCACTGTGCACAGACTGCAATCTGCGTCGTCGTCTACGCACTGCGCCTGATGAGGCATGTGTTTGCCTTTCCATAGGCATTGGCCCTGGTGTTTCAACGGCTGACTCCATACCCAGCGCAGGATCGTCCATGGTCTCCTGTGCCAATTCCACAGGTGTTGTTGTCCTGCACTCCCCTGCAGTGTCTGTGGCAGCCTCCTCCTGTGGGTCTGTGCCATGTTCCTGTCCCTGCACAGTGGCCCTGATGGGGGGGCCTTGTGGGAGACCTGTGGGACATAGGGGATACACTGTCAGTCTCCCACATATGTTTGATGCCTCAAAATAAACATTTGCCTATATTTGGACTACTGTGCTACATTGCCCATAATGCACTATTCTATAGGTTGCTAAACTGTGAATGGAGCTAGTCTGGAGGTGCCTGCTGATGTGTACTGGGATTGTGTGCATAGTGCACATGCGGGTGTGAATGCATATATTTTGGTACTTACTTTTTGATGTTCCTGGTGCCGAACTGTCTACATCTCCAATGCCCAGTACAGCCTCCGGCTCCAGAGTTGTCTCCACCATGGTTTCTATTGCTGTAGGGGGTAGAACAGTAGATGGCCCTCCTCCAGTGCCATGCATCTCCCTCATGCGCTCCGCCACCCTCTCCTTGGTTCTGGAGCGAAGGTCATACCACCTTTTGCGTATTTCATCCAGGGTGCGGTGGCTTACACCAATGGCATTGATCTTATTCTGGATGTCCTGCCAGATCTTCTTTTTTTGAGTGTCAGGGACACTCATTGCCGCCTTACCAAATAATTGTTCATGGTGCAGGCAGCACTCCTCAGTCAGCACCTCCAACTCCTTGTCAGAAAACTAGATTTTGTGTTTTCTGCCTCCACTGGGTGTCTCCTTCTCCTGTGTAGCCATTGTTGCTGCTGCTCCTCTCACCTGGGTGTGGCTCTGCAGTTTGGGCTCCTCCCTCCTCCCTGTTCCATTTGGTTACTTCCTGGTTCTAAAGTCATCACACTGAACCAGGAAGTGGGTATTTCAAATGTTTTGTTCCACCTGCAGGCAATTTGCGAGTCAGTCGCAATTTGTGACACTGGACCACACCTTTTGTGCAATTTGCGAACTTGCTTTTAGCGAGGTCGCAAAACGCAGTGCGACTCCTCTGCGACTCGCTATTTGGAATATCGATTTTTACTTGAATATCGTTTTATGAGTCGGAAATAGCGATTCGCATGGAGTCGCTATTTCCGACTCGCAATTTTTTTCGTACCTACATCTGGCCCTTAGTATAAAAAATGCTGAGGTTTCTGAGGTCCTTGTAGCTTATCCTCAAGAGGCCTTAGAAATGCAGACAATACCAAAGCGAGTCAATGGAATTGAGAGACAAATTAATTTTCAAACTATAAGAAATAATAAAAGACAGCATTATTGTGAAGGAGCACCAGAAGATGATTAAAAATGACTACATTAAAATATTCCTTCTGCCTCTCCATCTAATTAAGCTCAGAAATCTGGATACATAAACCAAGCTCAAGAACTTAGCTATGTACATTTAGTAGTTGAAAAATAAACGTTTTGTTACACATTTCTTAATGGTTAAGGTGGCACACTCATGAAATAAATACTGATGTAAAGTAAAATATATAACACAGCACTATATTCATCAATTAAGGATTGATCTATATTTACAGTACTTGCAAAAAGATGCCTCCAATCAACAGGAAGGACATCACTAGAAATATTTGATACATTCGTCCCAAAGATAAAAGAGTTAATTGTTTTAGTTAATGCTGTGAGGACAATCTTGTCATTGTGAAAGTTACCGCTGACTGAACTTTTTTATTCATTTAAAAAAAGATGAGTTTCCAGCAAATAAAATCGGCGTTGATACCAGTGAAAAGATTTTACAGTGAAGACCCCTGTTTTGTGAACTAGTGGATTTGATTTGTGTGAGAAAAGGTGTTGGACCTGACCCTTTTTGCAGGGTCATCCCCAAACGTTTTGCCTCTTTTCTCCAATTTTTTCTGATCTCTTGCTATTGGCTCTAAGACTCTGAGCACTTTATCACTGCTGATCAGTTCTACAGTGCAGGTGCTCTCCCTTCTAAGGCTGGTATGAATGGCTTACACCTAATTGGCACATTTAATTTACCTGTAAGTCCCTTGTACAGTGGTATCCCTATACCTGGGGCCTGTAAAATAAATGCTACTAGTGGGCCTGCAGCGCTGCTTGTGCTACCCACAGAAGTAGACTTTTAAGCCTATCTCAGGCCTGCTAGTGCAGGGCCTGCATGCATAGTTTTCTGCCACAGGGACCTGGCATCTACATTTACTTGCCAGACGCAGAACTCCCCTTTTACTACATGTAAGTGACCCCTAAAGTGGGCCTTAGCTAGCCCTACGGGCAGGGTACAATGTATGCAGAAGGCAGGACATGTGCCTGGTTGTGGGGCCTGTCCTGGTAGTGACAAACAGCCTATTTGGTTTCTCACTGCGTGAGTGCTGCCTTGCTCATATGATTGTATTGGAAATGCCCTGCCTTATGACTAGGGGATATTGTCTGATTTATTAGCGTAGGTATGTTTGGTATGGTTGTAATGGTAGTGAGAAATGCTGCTTACTGGTGTAGGTGGATTTTTATTATCATTATAGAAATGCCACTTCTATAAAGTGAGCATTTCTCTGTGCTTATATCTCTGGTGTTTTGCAGTGTGACTCCAATCCAAGTCTAGGGAAGGGTGACAGTTGGGCTGTGTGCATACTTTTCAGACAGCCTGTACACAGGAAGAGTAGAGGTGTCACAGAGTTGCATCTGCATTTTGAATGGTCTTCCTGCACTGAGAGAAGACGAGGCGGGGGCACACCTGCATTTGTAAAGGTTGTGCCCTGGCCTCACACAAAGGGCTTGTTTATACCCAACTGATGTCTGAAGCCTGTGCTGGTAGAAGACAGGGGACACTCCTAGAACTAGTTGTAACTGGTTGGAACCTCTTCTGCCCCTCTTTGAAATTGCTTTGCAAAACTGAGTATAAGTACAGAGGATTTTCCCCATGTAAAACGCACAAGAAACAACTTAAGGAAATGGACACTGAATGCTGCTGGAGGGACTCACCAGGAACTGCCATGGACTGCTGTTGCTGTGCTGACCTGTGACCGGCTAGGTCACTAGGAGAAACTGCCTCTGACTGCATACCCCTTGTGCTGGCCTGTTTCTTTGGCCCTACCGCCATGTGCTCCACTTGGGTTCTCCAGAGGCTGGGTGCTGTGCCCCTGCCCTCTGCAACCATTGGCTTGCCTAGCACGAGGACAGCGCTGTGTTTGAAGCCAGTCTATTGGTTCTAAGCACTTGGTGAGCGATTTTCTTTATTTACTTAGGCCCATATTTATACTTTCTTAGTGTCGCATTTGCGAAAATTTTTGACACAAATGCGGTGCAAACTTAAAAAATACAATTGTATTTTGTAAGTTTGCACCGCTTTTGCGTCAAAAACCGGCGCAAATGCGGTGCTAAAAAAGTATAAATATGGGCCTTAGTGCATTGAGAGCACCTTGTTTTGATTTACTAAATCGCCTGGAGAGCACTTTCTTTGTTTCTGATGCCGGAGAAATTCACCGCCACAACCCGGGCAGCTCATATTTTCCAAGCGTGTTCGAAGCGTGCTGTGTTTGGTGCCCCCAGGCATGAGGAAATGAAGCCTGTAGAGAGCGCACTCCTAGAGGTGCCCCTGGGGTAAGGCCTGTGGAGAAGAGCACCCCTGGTGCACCGGCAGGCCTTTCCTTTTGCCTGAATTCACCGCTGTGGCCCGGGAGGACTGCAGCGAGGTTCACACCGTACGTCGGGTGCAGGCACATCACAAGCGGGATTAAAGCTTCATCAGAGGCCCCCCACTCCACCAGGCCCCATCCAGTGGGTGTGCATCGCGGGTGGGGTGGAAGCCTCAGCAGAGGCCCCCATGCTGCTGGGCCCCTTTATTGTTCACGGGGGCCCCATTACCGTTCGGCCACACAGTGTCTCAGTGATCAGAGGTGGAGACAAGCCTCATAGAGGCCCCCTGCTTCTCCGGGCCCCCAGTCCTCTTGCGAGATTCACAGGTGGCGGGAAACCTCAACGGAGGTCCCCATCCTGCCAGGCCCCCCTCCCACTAAAAACACCCGGAGTGCCAATCAAGGTACTCATGCCCTTGCCGGTGGGCAGGAGAGCCCACGCCCGGCTGAGGGTCAGAGAAGCGAGGTGACCCCTATTTGAGGAGTGGGGTCACCCATTCCCCAAAATCATCACTTTCTGGGATTGCCTTCCATCAGAGCACAAGAGCTCCTGCGTTGGGATTACTGCTACTGGTAGAGTATAGAGGGAGGTGCATTCATGCCAATGGCTTGACATTTTGGTAACATGTGTTTTACGATGATGTATGCATTAATGCTGAGTTGTCGCTGTATGCCATGAGCTTTTGTTACCATGTCATACTATGTGCAGTCATGATAATGTCTTGGCAATGCTGATCCTGTCTTTATGGTGACATGTTTGCTGACTTGCCATGTCTTTTCTGATGTTCCTGTTATGGGCATTTATGGTATGTTTACTAGGACAAGTGCATTTTGAGTAACATGTTTACTGTGACCTTATGCCCTTTGGTAATATGTGCTTTTACACTGATATGTGCATTTTGGTAATGTTTACCTGACTATTGCTTATGTTTCAGGATAACCAGTAACCTATATGTTTTATGTGACTACCTCTGGCTTTCGCAGAGTATTATTACTGTGTAAGGATCTGACAACTGCTTCGGTAGCAGGGCATTACTGACATATTGTGTTTGGTCTAACGATGTTGTGTACAATAGAGTTTATTTTTACATAACTGGGTGTTGTGTTTCTTTTGTGGTGGGGATAGTGCATCATGTGTGTTGTGTGTGTTGTGCACACACGTTACAGATTGCCTCTGGAATAGGTCTGACTGCTCGCGCCAAGCTACAAAGGGGTTGAGTAGGGGTTATCTTGGCTGTGTAACTCCCTTGCCTGACTAGAGTGGATGGGTTCTGCCTGGCTTAGGTACATACCCTAGCCAAACAGAAACCCCATTTCTAAGAAAAGGCCTCTTTTGTTGTGGTTAGCCCCCACTTTTTGCTTGATATTTGAGGTAGTCTCAATCTTGTTAGTGCCCAGGGCCTCTGCTAACCAAGTTCCCTGGGCCAGATCTTTTTGCCTAAAACTGTTGTGATGCACTGGCACAATTGACAACACCTTTAGCTGCCACTATAAGTCCCTAGTAAATGGTACATAGGTACCCAGGGCATGAGGCACTAAGGGTAGGCCCCTGAGGGCAGCAGGACAGATTGTGTTACCCTCTAGGGCTGTGCATTTTAGAAACGCCCAGCACTACCATTGAAGGCTGACTGTTCTGATGCAATCCTAAAAGACAAACTCGACATGGCATACAGCCAGTGTGCCCTGCCCACTACACACTGCATGCACTATAGGTAAGTCACCCCTCTGGCAGGTCTTTCAGCCCTAAGGCAGGGTGCAATATACTGTATGAGGGCATAGATGCATGAGCAATATTCCCTAACTGTGTCCTTGCCAAACTAGCGACATAGTAAGTGAACAGAACAGCCATTTTAATAAATGTGGTGGACACTGGTCAGTATGAGTTTCCCAGCTACATGATGGCTACTCTGAACCCTGGGTTGTTTGGTATCAAACAACTCAGAATGATAAATCCAAACTGGTACCAGCATTGAATTTATTACAAAATGTACCCAGGGGTAACCTTAGAGGTGCCCCTTGTAAAGGCTAACTACTCTGGCATGGTTGCAGGCTGAGCACAACTAGCCTGCCCCCACCAGACAAGAATCTGAATCCCTGGGATGAGAGATACTGCTCTCTGGGTCCCAGACAAAGCCCTTCCTGGGTAGAGGTGCAAACACCCCCTCCCTCAGGAATGTGCACTGCCCTGCTAGCGAACTTCAAAGGGCTTACCACCCTTGAAACTCAACACTCAAGCCTGCTGCTGGCAGCAGATGGCTGCCCCATTGCAAACCCCTACTTTTGGCGAGAGTAACAATGGGAAAACCACACAAAGGAAAGGAGGAGTGGTCAGCCCCAGCTTGCACCACCGCTAAGTTGTTGCATGCAAGATCACCTCTACATTTCATTTTCCTCATCTTGCATGGAAGAAAAATAGCCAATCAGGTATAGGGAAGTGGACTCTGCCCACAGGAAGTGGTCACTTAGTGGGTGTAGCCAGTCTAAGGTGGATGACCCATTGGTCACTACCAGGTACTCCCCTAAACACCCACTAAATACAGTATTTAGTGGGCATCCTTAGACCAAGAAATCAGATTCCAAGGACAGAAGAAGACCAGCAGCAAAGAAGACCCAAGGCTCAAGAACTAAAGACATGCTGCACAAAAACGCCAAACCTTGACTCCTGTACCCACGACTCGACAATTGCCTCTGAGTGGTTTTTTGGACACTGGATGGACTCTACAACCCCTCAGAGGACCTCCACTCTTCAAAAATTGACAAAGATCTCCCTCCAGAGTGGAGGCATCACTCTCCTGCAACCCAAGACCAAAGACCCAGTGAAGGTCACTTCAGTGATGATCTGCTGACTAAGGAACCAGATGCCATAGCCAAACCAAACTCCACCTGATGGAAAGTGAGGACAAACCCTGCAATTGTGCCATGTTTGGTGGCACTACACCCTCCAGTGGTCAAACTAGGTACTGGTCTCTTCACATTGGACATCAAGGACAGCTCACTCCAGACTGAAAAAGGACCAGGAGTAAGCCCCAGTTGAGGGACTTTAGAAACCACCAGGACCATCTAACAGGTTACCCCTGCTGAACTGTACAAGACTCTCAAAGAGTCCTACCTTCTGCTTCCAAGGGCATCTTTGCTCACAGCTCCTGGCTCACTGACTCGCTCTGCCCCCAGCCGCCCTGTGCCCTGCACCAAAGAACCAGCTGTGCCCTAAGGGTCCCCCACCCCTTGCAATATTGACATTCCAAAGGGACCCACCTGACTTACCTTTAAGTCCACCTGTGCAGTGCTTTTTCCAAGTTGTCCCCCGCAGTTGCCTGGCACCAGCTCCAATGACTTTCTGCAGCTGCTCCCACCGAAACTGGGAGCCACCCAAACTTCTCCAGCTGGTCCATAGTGCCCACCAGTGACTTCACATACCTGCAAAAGGAGACATTAGTAAACTCATTGCCTAATTTTTTGTGCATTTTCAAAATATTTTCTCCATTGAATCCCATGGTGCATTATTACGCACAAAAAGACTACTTTTATTATTACTTCAAAAATGCATAACTTAAAAAGTACTTACCCGATTTTGATGATCTTGGTCTGAAAAATGTTATAAAAATCTGAAATAGTTTTGTAAATTAGTCTTGAGTTATCCTCTGGAGTGTGTGGTCTCATTTGTTGGTACTGTGAGTACAACAAATGCTTTGCACTTCTCTAAGATTAGCCTAACTGCTTGACCAAGCTGCCATAAAAAGTAGAGCATTAGGTGATCTAGTTTTCACCTCTGTCAACCAACGTGAGGTTGCCTGGATCCCCTTCAAAGTGTGCCTAGTTTTGCACACTACATAGAGGGCCAGCCCCCTACAATTTGACACCACTAGAAGATGTTAAATAGAAAGGTCTTCTAATTATATGTGTAACTGATTTTATTGCACAACAGAAGGGTATGAAAATCAATATTTCACAGGTGCCTTGAAATATGGAAAATATTTCATGGTCCCTGTTATTAATGGGTTTCATTTTTCTAATGACAGTCTCCAAACCATTCTAGGAGCTTTACCATTGTTAATGCCACAAGGATAATGTGGAAATGGATGCCAAAATTAAGCAGCAGGAATTTCTCAATTCTGTGCAAAGAAAGCACTAATGATGTGGCGTTTTGCAGCACCTTTCCTGGCAATAGCAATTTGATACATCTAAAGTAGAAACAGCCTTTTTTGTTGAAACCTACAAAGAATTTGCCTTTTATGGTGACACCTGTACTTACAAGGATGAGTGGGGAATTGAACGGACGCATGGACTTAGTCAAGTTACTTGGAGAAGCAATGGGAAATGGCAGGCATGTGTATATAAATGTCAACAAATAGCAAAAAGCAAAAAGAATAATGTTTCCTTATATCAAACTGATGCCAGCTTGGCTACGCATCCTGACAACGTGCCAACAGCCAAAAACAATCACCTATGAAAGCACTTCCAGGCTCAGCAGTAAAAACGTAACTACCTCTAGAAATATTTCCATGCGCCTGTGCAATGTAATCCCTACTTCCTAAGAAGCAATCAACAAACTCTTGGGGGAATCTCTGTTAAACTCACAGGCAGCCATCTTGAGCTGTAGACTCGAAAAGCCTGTCAAAATAATCCAGGAGTGCTCCCGAACCTCTCCACATCACTGCCTTAGAAGAGGAACCTTCTCTAATTTCCATCTATATATAGGAGCCCAAACCAAAGGCACACATCTGGATAAACCGCTAGCTTCATGCCAAGCTTGCTGTAATTCTGCTCAGTTTTTTGTTGTAGCAAAGAGATAAATCTGTTCAGTAGTTTTTGGGGCAGTGTTATTTTATAAAGGTGCTGGCTGGGCTTTGAAATCTAACCATTGCTGTAAATAGTAGTCATTTAAAATAATGATTTTGAAAAACATAATTTCTGACATTTTCTTTTGTAGTTTCGATATATATGGTTGGCAGATAAAAAGGATCATATTTTTTAATTGCAATTTTGTAAACAGTCGCAGTGTGAACATTTTCCACAACAGATAAATATCTGACCCCAAGGCAGTGTTGGGGGCGCTGAGAGGTGTGGAAAATGCAGACAAATAATTGAAAAAACTTGTTTTCTGCAGTAAAATCATGACATCATGGTCATACAGTCGCGATTTTGAATGTAGAAAAGAAAAACACAATGTTTTTTAAATAAATGTGATTTCCTTGAAAATTCCATATTTTAAAGTCTGTGATTAAGGAAGGACCCTGTAGGATGCACAGATCGGTGATGCAGTTCTGGAGCAGCAGGGTTGCCCACCTGTGTTAGACTGAACGCAGTACCAGGACAAAAACCAGGCCCTTAGGACAACATCTGCTCAGCATAGCCAAAGGGTGTTCGCAGCGTTGAATGGGTACATAACCGGTGAATAAAGTGCAACATCGAAAATTACCGAAACAAATTGTTATAGTTTCATTACAAAACCCGTAGAACCTCTGAAATGGTCATGCTATGGTATGCAACACACTCAATGCACCCCATAACTAAAGCCACCAGTCATGCTCTGCTTTTGGTACACATTCCTTTTTTTCACGTACCAGCAGCAGAGGGGTACATTGGGCGTGGTGGGTGGTGTAAGTTATGACGTGCATTGTAAGGCTTGGATACCAAAACCGGAGAATTTCAGGGGTTCCTTGTTTTTTTCCCCGCTGATTTATAACTAACATGTAACTGTTTTTTTCCAGTGAATGTGCATGTCTTTGTGTGTGCTTGGATGTGTATGCGTGTGTGTGTGTAAGACTCAGGGGCATATATATACTTTTTGGTTTAAAACTGCACAAACGCAGTGTAACATCAAAAGGTTTTGCACCAGCTTGCACCATCCTTGAGCGCCAGCCGGGCATCATATTTATGGAAAGGGCAAGCCGGCGCAAAGTGTAGGTTAGCATAATAAAAAATGATGTTAGCCGGGTGAGGGTGGCGGTATGGGAGAAGGGGGTTTTGCACCAAAAAATAATGGTAGGCAAGCTAGAGTAAAAAAAATGACTCCAACCTGCCTAGAGTCATTTTCTGATGCAAAACTATCCATACCACATGACTCCTGTCTTAGAAAAGACAGGACATATTCACAAAAAATAGCAGGCAGGAACGAATCTAAACATTAATTCAACCAACCAATGAATTCACTTTTGGTAAGTAGGGTCAATTACTTTCCCTTATATGTATTAATTCATTTATTTACAAAAATAGCAATGTATACTTCATCATGAGAACATATATAAAACAATCTCCAATTATCTCAAATCAAATCAAGAAATTATACAAATCAAATCAAGAAATTATAACATAAAGTGTACTATACAAGTATTTACAACTAAACATAAACAATACATACACATAGGAAATGCCCAACTAAATAACTCATCCAGGTCACTCTGGTACAAATCTCATTGTGATCCTGTCTACTTAGGGTGACCAAGGGGGTAGCACTCATTTACACACACCTAAAAATCTTTTAAGGTGTTTATCTGGTGCTTATACAATATTTACACTCTCTGTTCGTTATTTATACACCCTTGATCCCGCAAGGAAAGTGTCGACGCGTTTCGGCCTATAAAACTTGGGACCTCTTCAGGACAGTCGAAGGACACTGGCTCCACTACAAAAAGTAACATATACATTAAGTATTAAAACACAAGATTCCACAATATTCTTTCTCCAAAATGTATAGAGTATTAATGTCTGAATTCTATGTTAAAATGCAAGTTATCACAACTTCAAGTGAACAATAATCCAATATGTGGATCCATCAACTAAATTAAGTCTCTCCCAGTGTGCCACTAGCATGAAACCAAACTGTTGTCTCACCACCATGCACCACAGAGTGGTATTTATAAAGTGCTCTAAACGGAAAAACTATTCTACAAAATATCTAGCCAAACCTACCTTCCTTAAATCAACAAAGCCTCATGTTGTATAAAACCATCAGGCCAAATTATTTATTTGGTTCTCAGTGTTATCCTACCGTTTCTGATTAAATTAAACGGTAATGGCACCATGCAGTTGGATGTCTGTCTCATCTATCGAAAGAGAGAAATAGAGAGTTCCTCAAGTACAGTGTCCGTACATTCCGTTAAGCATCTGTTGCAATCTCTCTAATCCCACTATGCTTACTTGTGGCGGTTAGTTTTTCTTTTTAATAAGCAGCTTCCCCGTTTGTGCCGATAACTCGATCGTGGCTCTGCGTGCGAAGCATGTACGCGGCCAAACAAGCGAACGCCATTTTAAAAACCAATTTGAATACAACATGAGGCTTTGTTGATTTAAGGAAGGTAGGTTTGGCTAGATATTTTGTAGAATAGTTTTTCCGTTTAGAGCACTTTATAAATACCACACTGTGGTGCATGGTGGTGAGACAACAGTTTGGTTTCACGCTAGTGGCACACTGGGAGAGACTTAATTTAGTTGATGGATCCACTTATTGGATTATTGTTCACTTGAAGTTGTGATAACTTGCATTTTAACATAGAATTCAGACATTAATACTCTATACATTTTGGAGAAAGAATATTGTGGAATCTTGTGTTTTAATACTTAATGTATATGTTACTTTTTGTAGTGGAGCCAGTGTCCTTCGACTGTCCTGAAGAGGTCCCAAGTTTTATAGGCCGAAACGCGTCGACACTTTCCTTGCGGGATCAAGGGTGTATAAATAACGAACAGAGAGTATAAATATTGTATAAGCACCAGATAAACACCTTAAAAGATTTTTAAGTGTGTGTAAATGAGTGCTACCCCCTTGGTCACCCTAAGTAGACAGGATCACAATGAGATTTGTACCAGAGTGACCTGGATGAGTTATTTCGTTGGGCATTTCCTATGTGTATGTATTGTTTATGTTTAGTTGTAAATACTTGTATAGTACACTTTAGGGGTGATTCTGAGACTGGCGGGCGGCGGAGGCCGCCCGCCAGTCTTCCCCCGACAAAATACCGCTCCGCGGTCGCAAGACCGCTGAGGGTATTTTGAGATTTGCCCTGGGCTGGCGGGCGGCCGCCAAAAGGCCGCCCGCCAGCCCAGGGCAAATCTACCTTCCCACGAGGACGCCGGCTCCGAATGGAGCCGGCGTAGTGGGAAGGTGCGACGGGTGCAGTTGCACCCGTCGCGTATTTCAGTGTCTGCTTTGCAGACACTGAAATACTTTGTGGGGCCCTCTTACGGGGGCCCCTGCAGTGCCCATGCCATTGGCATGGGCACTGCAGGGGCCCCCAGGGGCCCCGCAGCACCCCCTACCGCCATTCTGTTCCTGGCGGGAGACCCGCCAGGAACAGGATGGCGGTAGGGGGTGTCAGAATCCCGCTCCGCCGCCATGGAGGATTCTCCCGAGCAGCAGAAAGTCGGCGGGAGACCGCCGACTTTCCGTTTCTGACCGCGGCTGAACCGCCGCGGTCAGAATGCTCGACGGAGCACCGCCAGCCTGTTGGCTGTGCTCCCGTGGTCGGTGACCCTGGCGGTCACCGACCGCCAGGGTCAGAATGACCCCCTTTATGTTATAATTTCTTGATTTGATTTGTATAATTTCTTGATTTGATTTGAGATAATTGGAGATTGTTTTATATATGTTCTCATGATGAAGTATACATTGCTATTTTTGTAAATAAATGAATTAATACATATAAGGGAAAGTAATTGACCCTACTAACCAAAAGTGAATTCATTGGTTGGTTGAATTAATGTTTAGATTCGTTCCTGCCTGCTATTTTTTGTGAATATGTTCTGATAGTACCCTAAGCAGGGTGGGATGAAAGGGTACTCCCCCTTTTTTTGTAATTAGAAAAGACAGGAGTCACGCCATTCACCCCCATAGCCAGCACAGGGGACGAGGGTCCCCGGGGCATGGTCATTGCACCCAGTGCCTTGTAGGGGACCCATTTCAGGGCCCCCAAGGGCACTTAAAACAAAAAAATACTCACCTGTACTTACATGGGATGGGGTCCCCCATCCTCCGCTGTACCTCTTGTGTGGGTGGGGGCGTCCTGGGGGCCTGGGGAGGGCACCTGTGGGCTTATTCCATAGTGTTGCACCATGGAAATAGGCCCACAGGTCCCCTAATGTCTGCCCTGACCCAGGTGTTAAATAATGGTGCAAAGCAAGCTTTGCACCATTATTTGACCCCTCTCCCCCGTGAGTGATTTTAGCATGGGGGAATAAATATGGCACTAAGGCTATAGAGTCATTTTTTGCACGGGAACCACTACCTTGCATCTCATTGACACAAGGTAGGTTTCCACAAGCAAAAAATGACTTTGACTCCATATCTTTTGGCGCTAGACCAGTCTAGCGCCAAAGTATAAATATGGAGTTGGTTTTGCACCGAATTTGCATTTTAAAAAATGGCGCAAATTAGCTG